>NC_054473.1:127771836-129247669 GCF_017639515.1 Carcharodon carcharias | reverse complement strand
CTATTTAAGACGAGATGAGGAAAAAAAAATTCTCTGAGGGTTGTGAGACTTTGGAATTCTGTTCCTTAAAAGGTGGTTGAAGCAGAGCCTTTGATTAGATAGATTCTTGATAAGCAAGGAGGTTAAAGGTTATTGGGGGTAGACAGGAATGTGAAGTGAGGTTAAAATTAGATCAGCCATGATCTTATTGAATGGTGGAGCAGGTTCCAAGGGCTGAGTGGCCTACTCCTAATTCATATGGTCGTATTTTGTGTAAATTTGAATTCCAGTTTTGTGCTACTTCCTGCCCAGGGAAGATATTGTCCTTGTTGAGATCTGACTTGTTATCATTCACGTGAAATGAGGAATCACCAGTCAAATTAAAATTCTTCCATTCTGTGGAGAATGTTCTTAATGTATCATTCAATACACTGCACCACTGGACAGCATTTTTGATTTGTTTTAAGTATATAGGCCAGCACTGATGATTGATTATGTCTTTCTCCAGATACCTCTCGGGTGATGACAGTTCAAATTGTGTTATATCTGCCAAAGAAGTGGAAATTGTGGCAAGCAATGATTCTAGCATCAGTAATAAAGCCAGGGGTAGCAACAAGGTAAGGCAGACTGACTAAACAGCACTAAATTTTGTGCCTGCTAAATGCAGCCTTTGACTTATCAAATTTAGTGCTGCAATGTACTTAATGTATTTGAAATTTCTAATGAAATATTATACATTGGCATGTCTGTAGTACATGGAATATAAGATTATTCCTTTTCTGTGTGCCAAAAATCATGTTTAGGTCTACGCTAAGCTTATGTCAACCCCTCTTATCTGCTAAGAAATGCAACACTTGCAGTAAAAGTTGGCCTCAATTTTTCACCTCAGCAATGCATTCACCTTATAAGTTGGTGGGTGGAATCAAGCAGGTGAAATGAGCTGTGTTGCCAAGATGATGAGCAGGAGTTTAAGATGTGCACAGAACAGACTGCACATGGCGAGTGACGAACAGAAATTGGTCCTCCAGCAAAAAGAATGAAGTATGATGCTGCTTTCAATTTATAAGTTGTAACATTTGCTGACTTGTCAAATAACTGTGCTGCAGTAAGGGAATTCAGTGTTAGTGAAGCACTGGTATGAGAAAGGAAGGAGAAAGAATCAGCCCTAAAAATACTCGAGACCAAATGTGCCATTAGAACAGGGACCAGCCACTGGCCTGATCTTGAGAAGCATGTATCGGAATGGGTCCTTGAAAATCATCAGAATGGTTACTTTGTTACCAGAAATGCAATGCGTATATACACATTTAAGTGGGCCAAATCAAACTAAATCCAGCAAAGATTTCAGAACAACAGCTAATTGGCATAATTGCTTTATGGGATGAAAAATTTAGTGTTGCAGCAGAAGACCAACATCGCTCAGAGGTCACCTGAAGGCCTTGATGCCAAAATTACCAGTTTCCAGTGATTTCATCATCAGGCAGTGGCAAAAACAAGGTTACCCATTGTGTCACACTGGCAGCATGGCTGAAATGCCCATGAATTTTGATGTGCCCAGTAACTGAACTATGGAGTGGATAAGTTAGGGAACAGTTCTGATGAAAACCGCAGGAAACGAGAAGACTAGCTTCATGGTGGCACTACCCTGCATGGCTGATGGAACAATTAAACCCTTGGTCATCTTCAAATGTAAAACCATGCCGAAAATCAAGTGGCCTGCAGGTGTTTCTGCGCACGTCCATGACAACAGTTGGATGGAGTGAAATTATGGATCAATAATGTGTGGAACGGGCCCCGATGGCCAACACACAGAATGCTTATTATTGTGGGAGATGTTCAAATCCCATATAACCGATGAGATCTAGATGTGCCTCTGAAGAAATAAGACCCAAATTGCAGTTAGACTAGGGTGTCAAACGTCTGTCATTCCAACCTTGCATGTGTGTCTCAACAAGCCACTCGAGTCATGTTTGCGCTGAATTGAGCAACCAGGGGTTCCTAAACAATGGGTTATGTTCCCTGTTGGGGTCGTGGGCCAATCATTTGGAATCACAATCTCTGAGGCAGCAATGGCAATTGTCAGGTAGAGACTCTGGTCAGGCAATGAGTTTTTTTCCCCAAATGGTTCATCAGCGAGACAACTTTTCTCAGCCCGGATTGGTCACCCTTTCAGTGCCTTGTTTAGCCGTCCAGTTCAGTTCACTGCTCTGGCTAATCAGGGACTTCCTTAGACGTTCTCATAATGGGGGAGGTACTTGGATGAATGTGAACTGTGACAAAAGGTGGGACAATCCTGGGTTTGGTTCCAACGCTGCCCTGCTTGATGTTTTATAGATTCGTCATCAAATTATGGAATGCTATTAATGTCCAAGCTGTCGCCAGATCAATCAAAAAATGTGGAATATCCAGTTCAATGGATGAAGAGGAAGTTGAGTTGTTTTGGAGTGATGATTCTGAAACCAAAAGCGCCAGAGTGGGATCCTCACGATAATGCCATGGCCGGAGTGACTTTGAGTTTGATGAACTTTTTGCGTTGGATGCTGAAGACAATTAATTTGATGGTTTTTAAAACATTTCATTGTGGTTAAAAATATCCTGTAGGATTAATTCATTCAATAAAATGTGTCACGTTGATTTAATTTGAATTATCAGTGTTTTTTTTACATTTCAAAATGGTAATGACCTACACCAACACCGGAAGTTCATATTTTCTGCTTGGTGTATAAATCAAACCCTGTTTTTGGGAGGAGTTTTCGAGGCTTTACGTTGACTAATGCACTGATCTACGGTTATCTTTGAGGGCAGTATAATAGAATAAAATGTTCTTTTCACAAATATGTTGATGTTGCTTTCCAATCAATACTGATTTCAAGCAATCATAGTGGACTTGTGTAACGTTTATAGATGTGTATCTTCAATGTAAAATTAATGTAAAATACTTAATAGGATGTTTGCATGAATTCAACAAAGTCTTGGTATAATGCAGCCTTTTTATTTCTCTACACAACCTGAAAGCTAAATGGTAACATTAAAATGCCCATCTTAATGTCCGAACTTGATTATGTCAAGTGAAGCATTTGCAAAGATTGCAAAATAGTGCTTTTCTTATACTGAATGCCAGTGTTGATTCTAGTTTCACTATAACCAGCCATTGAATGTGGATTGTCCTGTTCATGCTGCAGCTTATACTAGAGAGTCTACTATTGAAATACGTTTCATTTATACGTTTCAATGAACTTGGAAGATATTGTGATTGACTCCTGAGGGAGTTTGCTGTGGAAATAGATTGGTATCTCCTATTTATTCAGAACCCTTTAATATTTAACTTACTGCAGGATGCTGTTTAATTGATCTCTATTATATGATCTGAATTTTAAGACAAGTTCTTGGGCAAATAAAATATGTAAACTAATATTTGAATTATGCCATTTTAAAATGTACATTTCATGCCTTTAAATTGTTGACAAAAAGAGCAAGAATTTGGCCAAATGGTTTTATACTGCAATACCTCAAATTAAACCTCCTTTGCTATGATATGATCAACTTATTCAAATCTGCAGTTTTTTCTCTTGCTGGAGAGCACAGTTTATGTTAGACTAACAACTGAGATGATTTATCACCTTGAGTTTTTTGTTGATGGGAGAAAACAAGTCTAGAAATATTGGAAGGCTGGAAAGATGAGATTGAGCAGTATGAAGTGTGGGAGGTTTTTATTGTAACAGATAAACTAACCGGTTTATTATGTTTCAGGTAAAAATACAACCTGTGGCAAAATATGAATGGGAGCAGAAATACTACTATGGTAACCTCATAGCAGTGTCCAATCAGTATCTGGCATATGTTATCAGAGGTGAGAACGATTCATATCTAGCAGATTGATTATGGCTCTTACAAAAGAACCTTGCATGATTTCATGAACTGCAGGCTAGACTCACTGTTTTAGTGGGAATATTTAGGTTTGCAAAATCTAAAATTCCTTTGGAACAAAAAAGAACAGCACTGATACCCCAGGCAGCTATATTTGAATTTGGCATTAGTTTTTGATAATTAGCTATTGAATATTTGAGAGTTTGAGTAATATTGAGACATTTTGGAAAAATCCTAAAGAGCATACCTGTTCGTATTTTGGAATCAGTGTATACATTTAGTTAGGTGCATTTAAAGCAATTTGCTTTTTGTGTCGACTAACTTTATGAAATTCAAAGACTGTATTGCAAAACAAAAACAGAATTACCTGGAAAAACTCAGCAGGTCTGGCAGCATCAGCGGGGAAGAAAAGAGTTGACGTTTCGAGTCCTCATGACCCTTCAACAGAACTGATTTTTCTTTACAAGGAGAGGGGTGAAATATAAGCTGGTTTAAGGTGGGGGGGGGAGAAAAGTGGAGGGGGGGTGTTGTTGTAGGGACAAGCAAGCAGTGATAAGAGCAGATCATCAAAAGATGTCACGAACAAAAGAACACAGAGGTGTTGAAGTTGGTGATATTATCTAAACGAATGTGCTAATTAAGAATGGATGGTAGGGCACTCAAGGTTTAGCTCTAGTGGGGGTGGGGGGGGCATAAAAGATTTAAAAATAATGGAAAAAGGTAGGAAAAGAAAAATATATATAAATTATTGGGAAAAAAAAGGAAGGGGGAAGAAACAGAAAGGGGGTGGGGATGGAGGAGGGAGCTCAAGGCCTAAAGTTGTTGAATTCAATATTCAGTCCGGAAGGCTGTAAAGTGCCTAGTCGGAAGATGAGGTGCTGTTCCTCCAGTTTGCGTTGGGCTTCACTGGCATAATGCAGCAGGCCAAGGACAGACATGTGGGCAAGAGAGCAGGGTGGAGTGTTAAAATGGCAAGCGACAGGGAGGTTTGGGTTATTCTTGCGGACAGACCACAGGTGTTCTGCAAAGCGGTTGCCCAGTTTACGTTTGGTCTCTCCAATGTAGAGGAGACCGCATTGGGAGCAACGAATACCGTAGACTTAAGTTGGGGGAAATGCAAGTGAAATGCGGCTTCACTTGAAAGGAGTGTTTGGGCCCTTGGACGGTGAGGAGAGAGGAAGTGAAGGGGCAGGTGTTACATCTTTTGCGTGGGCATGGGGAGGTGCCATAGGTGGGGATTGGGGAGTAGGGGGTGATGGAGGAGCGGACCAGGGTGTCCCGGAGGGAACTGTATTGCAAAGTGTTTATATCAAAGAACAACTTTTAAAGATATTCAGTGTTAATTCAGTGTTATGGTTGAACAGCTTTGATTTATACATTTACACGGAAACCAAATGTGTTTGTTTTCCTTTGCACAGGGGCTAATGGCATTGGCATGGTACGTGTATTGAGCGTTGGAATGGCTGAACGGACTTTACTGAAAGGATTTACTGGAGGAGTTGCTGATTTGAGTTTTGCACACCTCAACTCTAATCAACTAGCATGTGTTGATGAGGCAGGAAACCTATTTGTCTGGCAACTTAATGAAGAAAATGGGAAAATACAGTATCCTTGTGAATGTCTTGGTTAAAATTTGGATAAAACAATTTTCCATGCATTGTTATGAAGCTTATTGCTATTGTTATCTTGCAAAGCTACTAAAGTATAAATGCTGCAAGTAGATGGATTTGCGGAGAGGTGTGACAGCTAGAAAGCTCAGTTATTGCTTTCTGAATATATGAGTGGGTATGAACTTTTGGTCTAATTTGGATGAAAACGTGAGTGAATTGGTATGTACTATTTGAGAATGTAATGTAATCTTAAACCTTTCCTACACCTGGTGCGATAGGAGGAGGCTACTTTAATGCAATGTAATTTTTGTAGTGGGACCTTTTTGAGAGTCAAATAACTGCACCTTGAATCCAGGGAAATCTTGACTAACCATGGCTTGAACTTGGATGCAGGGAGAAGATTTCACCTTCGTCAACCCTGTTGTTAAATATTTACTGTTTGAGTATTAATCTTCATTAAGAAAGGTCGGGTTTAATCAAGGACAGTCAGCATGGATTTGTTAAGGGAAGGTTGTGTCTGACTAACTGGTAAACTATAGCAATAGGCTCGGGCAGTGATTTATGACCTAATATGGGTTAGATACTTTGGATGTGGAGTGCGCAATGACTTCTATTCTTGCAGCTCTGGTCTTCAAGTTATCCTCTACCTCCCCCACTTTTTTAATCCTGATGTTTATCAGATTATCTCGCCCCTGTGCCCAGTCATAGTTCATGTAAGCAGTGCTAGCAAGAAGATTGGTAAGCAGAAGGCACAGATGATTGACAAAAAATCCAGGTGACTTGAGGAAGTGTATTATGCAGTGACGTGATCTAGAATGCACTGCTTGAAAGATTGGTGGAAGCAGATTCAAGAATAAAATTCAAAATAGAATTGGATGTTTACTTGGGAAGGAAAAATTTGCAGGGAGTAGGATTAATTGGACAGCTCTACCAAAGTGCAGGCCCAATGGGCGGAATGTCCACTGTGTTGTATGATTCTGAGTTTGTAGCGACATGACCTTTTTGTGAAATTCAGTCTCCTTTTTAGACTGTCTGCGATAGGAATTTAAGCAAGTTGAGAGGTTATTAGCCAAAAAATTGTCATCTTGCTAAGTACTGTTGTAAATAAAGCAGTTCCTATACTTAATGTTCAGGGAAAAGATCGTAGTGCACATCAAGAGACCTGAGGGAACACCTTTAAATACAAACAGGAGGGTCATCTGGTGCCCCTTTATTCCAGAGGAGAACGATGAAAATGATGAAGGAAATCAAACACTTGCTGTTTTACATGAAGATAGGGTAAGATCCATGGGACTATTTTGAAATCAGTAATATTAGGACTTCACAGATTTTTTTTAACAAAGGAACTAACTAATCTCTCTGCTGTTCCTCACGGGCAGTTTGAATCTGGAGCCCAAACTTTTCTGCTAATCAAGATGAGAAAATGTTATTCTTTATTAGCTGCCCCCCTCACCCACCGCAGTCTCAGTTTTATGGTAACTTCAATAACTTGGGTTATCTATTACCTCTTTACTAGCAAAGTTTTGGATGGTCCTGATTTTCATAGTTTAGCATCTTGCCATGTAGTGCATTTATCCAATGAGCTGTTGAGGGAATCGAATTAATATTACTTGAGTTGATGGATGGATGAATTTTAATTTCTTTGAGATTTTATATGTTTTATACTTGTCACTTTGTGCAGGCTGAAGTTTGGGATCTGGATATACTAAGAAACAGTAATAGTGTCTGGCCCATTGAAGCAACAGATATAAAAGAAGGCTTTATCATTGTGAAAGGGCACACAGCAGTAAGTATAGTCTTAAAAAAAAATCTTAAGAAATTTAACGTGTGCTTGGTTATCTGTTGCATGTTGAAAGTTTTGTCAAAATGAATGGTTTAGCATTGCTGCTAACTTTCTGACTGCTAACCTTCTTTGTGACAGGTTTAGCAGTGACAAGTTTTTATTTTTTAAAAATTCATTTATTCTTTTTTTATTCATTCATGGGATGTGGACATCGCTGGTTGGCCAGCATTTATTGCCCATCCCTAATTGCCTTTGTTCAGAGGACATTTAAGATTCAACCACATTGCTGTGGGTCTGGAGTCACATTTAGGCCAGACCAGGTAAGGACAGCAGATTTCTTTCCCTTAAGGGCATTAGTGAACCAGATGGGTTTACAACAATCGACAATGGTTTCATAGACTTTTAATTCCAGATTTTTATTGAATTCAAATTCGACCATCTGCTGTAGCGGGATTCAAACCCAGGTCCCTAGAGCTTTGCCTGGGTCCAGTGACAATACCACTACACCATCACCTCCCCTGTCTGCTTACAAAAGCAAGAAAAAGCTGCTACACTTGAATGGAGCACTTTTAATTGCAATCTGGAACACACAGCCTGAGGGGGTGGTAGAGGCAGGAACCCTCACAACATTTAAGTATTTAGATGAGCAATTGAAATGCCATTGCATACAGGGCTACAGGCCAAGTGCTGGAAAATGGGATTAGAATAGATAAGTGCTTGATGGTAGGCACAGACACGATGGACCAAAGGGCCTGTTTCTGTGCTTTATAAGGCTATGGCTCTATGACTAATTATTTTTATATTGATAATGTTATTTTTGAAAGATGCCAAACCTTGTTCATAAGAGGTATTTCCTGGTGGGGGGGGTTATTGAATATTTTGATCACTTGAAATCAGCTACAATAAAACAAAGTTCAAACTCTTCACTCTAATGACTATTTTTCCAGGTGTTTTGAGTAGCATGACTACTTGTATAGCACTTCTAATATTGTAGAAGTCCTAAGGCACTTAGTAGCAGGAGTGTTATGAATTGTAAGGAAGTATCAGGTGACCAAAAATTTAGTTGCAGTCATAGGTTTAAGGAGTGTCTTGATAAGGCAGGTGAGGTAGAGATGAGAGGTTTGGTGAGGGAACAAAGTAATGGTTTCATACAGGAGAAGATCACTGGTCCATCTATCTACAGTATTTCTTTGGTGCATTTCTAATAACCCTGAAACCCATTTGTGGATCAGAACTAGTCTAGTTCCTCCTTACGGTCAACCATGGCTCAGTTGATAGCATTCTCGTCTGAAAGTTGTGGGTTCAATTCCATTCCAGAGCATAATCTAATTAGATGCTCCGGTGCAATATGGTGTTGCATTGATAGAGGTGCTGTCTTTCAGATGAGATGTCAAACCAAGGCCCCATCTTCTGCCCCAGGTGGAGGTGAAAATGCCCATGGCACTGTTTAGAAGAGCAAGGGAGTTTCCTTAGTATCCTGACCAATATTTATTGCTCAACCAATTCCTTTATTTTTTTAAAATCTAGTCGTTATTACATTGCCATTTATGGGAGCTTTATGTGTGTAAATTGATTGCCATGTTTTCTACATGTTAACAGTGACTACATTTCAAAAGTACTTAATTGGCCAGGTGATTTTTCTTCACGTGCTAGTCCCTTAAGTTCTGGGATCAAACATTCAGCCCTTCACTGTATCCTCTCTAATATCTGAACATAATTTTTGAAATAGGGAGAATAAAACATTTTGCAGAAGTCTTAGTCTCACGAGGGCCAAATATAGTTTTAACATGACCCTTCTGGATTTATATATTATGACACTGGCTATGCTTCCCAACATTGTTTTTTTTTAAACAAATGTGCTGATGGTTCTAGTAAACTTTAAACTAAGAAGAGTTCTTCTGAGGGAACTGAATTCATAAATAGCTTGGTTCTGGAGGAATGTGCATTAATGATGAGTTGCACTAATGGAAATACTGATCTTTGACTAACAGAGAAATGATGCCTGCTTTTCTTGGGGAACACACAATTACCGATAGCATGTAGTCAGTATTACCCTGATGAGAAACCCTCCCATTACCCTTTCCTACCACCTTACCATGACTGTTAGTGAGCTCTGCATTTTTGTTGGGGTGTTTTATAATTTTTTTTTTAAAAGCCTTAGATATTTCTGAAGCAGATTATTTTGCAGAAACTCACGTGTCTTTATAGAACGATTGCTATAATCAAGTTAAGTGTCTGATTGTCCTGTCTTAGTGTTATAGGAACATAGAAACCTGAGTAGGTTATTTAACCTACTTTCTCATTCAGTGAAATCAAGGCTGATTTGCGACCTAACTCCATTTACCCACGTTTTTGCCCATTTCCTTTAATATTTTTGGTTAACAAAAATCTATCAATTTCAGATTTTGATTCTAGCAATCTACATCAGATTCCATTTGAGGAAGGTAATTCTACCACCATTTGCATGTAGAAGTATTTCTTAATTTCACTCCTGATAGATCTAGCTCTAATTTCTAGACTATGCCCCCAAGACCTAGACTCCCCAAACTGTGAAAATAGATTTTTTTCTATCTACCTAACCTGTTGCCCTTAATACTATAAACTCCAATTAAATTCCCCCACAACCTTCTAACTACAACTCTAATTTTTGTAATCTCTCCCCCTAAGTTAACCCTTTGAGTCTTGGTATCATGCTCTCCCTCTGAGACCATTATGTCCTCCCTAATGTGTGGTGCCCAGTACTGCTCTCAGTCCTCCATGTGTGCTGAAACTAGGCTTTGTACAGCAGAATCATGACTCCTAGCCTGTTGTATTTTAGTCCTCTAGATGTAAAGGCCAGCATTCTGTTAGCTTTATTGATTATTTTCTGCACCTGTTCACAACATTTTAATGATCTTTGTGCCTGGACCTTTAAGTCTCTTTGGACCACTACTGTTTTTGGATTTTCACCATTTAGAAAGTACCTTATTCTATCCTTTTTAGATTCAAAGTGGATGACCTCACATTTGCTTTGAAATCCATTTGTTGCAGTTTTACCCATCTATCAGTATCTGCTTGTAATTTTATGCTTCCATCTACACTGTTGACAATGTTGCTTATCTTTCTGTCATCAGCAATGTTGTCTGTGGTGTTAATAGTTCAAAAGCTATCAAAGCTTCAGTGTCCTAAGTACATTTCGAAATAATTGTAACCATTGTATTTGCGGCAAGATTTCTAAATTGTCTTTCTTTCCAGAGAATCAGTGAAGGTGCATTATCCCCAGATGGAACAGTCCTTGCCACTGCGAGCCATGATGGATATGTAAAATTCTGGCAGATCTACATAGAAGGGCAAGATCAACCGAGGTACTGATGTATAATTTTGGCTAAAACTAACTGATCAGATTAAAAACAAAAAAACTGCGGATGCTGGAAATCCAAAACAAAAACAGAATTACCTGGAAAAAGTCAGCAGGTCTGGTAGCATCGGTGGAGAAGAAAAGAGTTGATGTTTCGAGTCCTCATGACCCTTCGACAGAACTGAGTTCTGTCGAAGGGTCATGAGGACTCGAAACGTCAACTGATCAGATTGTTTGTTTGACTTAGCAGATTCAGATTTAAATTTGTTTTTTCTTTAAAAATACTCAGTCGAACAGAGTTATAGAGAAGTAAAGGCCATATTATACAGAAAAAGTTCACTGTTTGAACAGATGCATGCTGTAGATTTTTAATTGATTTAAAGCCTTTGAGGCTTAATAGTGGTAAATAGCATTCTTTGACTTGTTTTAAACACTTTTTATGCTTCTTGGAGTGTGAATTGCCAGTCTAATTTTAGCACAAATGTCAACATGGCTATGAAATGAAAAACAAGTTCACTGATCCTATTGTATGAAGTGATGCCTCGGCAACTGAGGAATATCATGGACAGAGCAATGTTCAGAGCCACCTGATATTAAAAATCATGTTACATTAATTCTTGAGGAATGCTCAGCCTTTATTTACTATAAGGCTTATCTTATCTTACTGACATTTTTAGTAATCTTGCTTTGGATCTGAGCACAGCATGGGTACATGATAGGAAAATGGTTTCAACTGCATGATGAGTGTTTATACACAATAAATTACATAGCTCAATCAGCCTATAGTGTATTATTTTTCTATAATTTGTAGTTCAATTTGGTGCAGAAAGTAATATTTGCATCTTTTTACCTGTGAGCTTTTTTTCTATAGGACTTGAATTGACATGTAGCTAAACTGTTAGAATCAACTGTGACATTATGCCCTGTAGTCCTGTTTTTCTAGAGCTGGTGATATTGTTAGTTTGAGATTGGATCTTTGATAAAGTTTTATTTAACTTTTTCCAGTGATCATTACATTTTATTATTGTGCGTAGTTCAAAGTTGATCTCTTCATCTCTAATTCACCCAACTTTCCAGATGATGATGAAATATAGGCATCACTTGTTTCTTGACTGTGAGATTGCTGATTTTGCAACTGTTGGAGAGGGTAACAAATTCTGGTGATGGGACAATCGCTGGGCTTTCAATAGCTGTTGTATAAATATTGAATCAAATTGATTTAACCTGATTTTCACTTTGAACTTTTAATATTTGATTGGATAATTTTTGACAGGCTAAATTTTTTTTTCTCTACTTTCTGTAACTTATGTGCACTGCACCCTTCTTGTCCTTTGCACATTTCATTTCTCTGGATTAGGTCCAATTGTACTTTACGTGATTCCTTTATTAAGACTAGGTAACTGACCTGTTCCCAGACTTCTGTTTACAAAATATATAGAATCTTCATTAGAACCACTAATGCAATTAATATGGGAACTGGCTAGTTATAGCAAATGTTTCTTTTATCTCTACCCAAGAATGCAACATAATGATGTGGGTTTTATTTTGGTTTTATACCTACCATAAATATTTTCTTGAAATTACTTAAATGGAAACAATTGTTTCTCTCGCAGTTGTTTGTCACTGAAACCTTATTTGTAGAGGGCTACTACTGAGCTTTTGAGTGGACAGCATTTTACAAGCATGAATTTCCTGAGGTGAAGATGCTCCTGGTTTCTTTAGCGAGCTCGTTAGCCATATATCATAATGAATTTTCATTCCTGAATGCTGATCAGGTGTTGGGATTCATTTTGTCTGTCTGTTGAGATAGGTTTTATAAATGCAATTTCAGTTCATATTTTAAATGGAATCCTGACAAAGATAAGAATCTGTTAATCACTCTTGGCCTTCAGAATTATCCAGTCACTAAATTCACATGGTTCTTGTTATGTGAAATGTTTTTGAAGTGCATCTCTTGTTCATTTGTTTCCTATTCATTTGCTGTTTGGACCTTTTGCCAGGTGCCTTCATGAGTGGAAGCCCCATGATGGAAGACCATTATCATGCCTACTTTTTTGTGACAATCACAAAAAGCAGGATCCAGAGTAAGTTTGTACTGCAGCTTTGTATGTATAAATGTTTATATTCCATTTGACAGATGCAGCAGTATGTCTAAACTATGTGCAAGTACATAGAAATGTGGTGCTACATAAATCTACAATTTCTTATTGAAATTACGTCCGTAAGATAGGTAGCACCAGGAACGATGAATATTTTAAACCCATTTTGTTCTTGACATGAAATGTGCTGAATTCTAAAGCAGTTGTTTTTGTTGCTTATGCTCTCACCAGCCATTGAAATGGGGGGAGGGGGCTGAAACTGTCCTGGCCTCCCTTTTTTTAGTTTTTTGTTTGCAGGCTAGTAATGAAGCTTTACTTTGTGACTTTATAATGATTGGCTAAGTGACTGTGGAAAAACTTAGAAGCAGTACTGCAAAATTATTTTGGGATTTGTTTTTCTCTCTTCCCATTTCCCCTTTCTAGATCTCTGGAACACGTGCCACTTTGAAACTGTCCACTAGGAAGTGTCCAAAAGCAAGTTGAGTGATTTTTCTCCTCTTTCCCTGCTTCCCTGCAACCCTCCACTGGAGAAGTGTGTGGCTTTTGCTCAGCTCCCTCCTGTGACAACGTGGCTGAGATTGGGAACTGCTTTGTGGGGAATCAAGGGTATGAACCCAGATCCTTTCATTCAGTGTTGGAGCTCCATTGAGCTGCCCCACTTGGCATTTTATTAAAACTAATATTGAACCAGCTTGTTTATTTTAAAAAAGGAGAAAATTTATTGATTTCACCAGAAAAACAATAGAAGTGGACCATTGAAAAAAATTCTACATTATACCGCTCAGTATTAAATATTTGCAAGATTATTTACAGGTATTGTATCATGGAGGAAAACATCTGCACAATTTGAGCATTTTCAGTGTGACAAGGGAATAATGTTCTTCAGAAGCAAGTCCCAAATTTTCCTTGAAAAACTTTTGAGTATTTAGTTGAGATCAGACTCAGGATTTGTACTATTGTCCAACTAGGTTCATTTCCAAGATGCTTGGACTTTTACCCATGGCATATGGACAAGATGGATTAAAATTAGTTGCGTCACAGTTTTCAGAAGCAAAAAAATTGCTATATAGTATAAACAAAATAACTGACTGAGACCACTATAGCTACAAGACATGTTACTGACTGTACTAAATTAAGTGGTATTTAGCATAGATTGCTGTTTTAGATCATGTTACATACTAAGTTCAGCTTTTTTTGTGAAATCAGGTTCTCAGAGTACATAGTTATAGAGAAGGCTTTTTAGTGCAACAAGCATCACTGTTTTCATAATGGTGTACCATTAAATAGGCTTTGGAGGCCTTCAATGCTTTATATGATAGAAAGATCAGTTAAATCCTAAAAAGCTTGTCTTTAAATGCTATCAAATCTGCAGTGATGCCCAAGTTTGTTTAAAATCTGAATTCTGCATGTTGGCACCTTAACTGCTAATGAAAGGTCAATTCCCACTTTGGCTCACTATGATGTCAGAATTGCTGCAGAGTAATTCAAAACATGCAGAGTGACTGCCAGGCGAGAGAACACCAAGCTGCCATGTTGCAAAAGTACAATACCTGCAGCTCACCTATGAAAAGAGCCCTAGAAACCTTGAGAGAAGGGTTTTTTGAAATGGTGCTTTGATAATAAATTTTTTTCCTCCCTCCCCTAAGGTTTAAGATTATTTTGTTACACTGCTTTCTTCATGCAAACCAAACCTGTTATAATAGAGATAAAATCTAACAAAACTAAACCTAGGGAAATGTTTTTGTAAGTAAACTTAGTGGCCCAAGGTATTCACGCCATGAGCATTGGGCTGCAAACATTGTATGACTTCTGATGTTTCTACATTGCTGCTAAGGTAAAGAAGTTGTGTTATGTGAAGCAGTTAACTTTTAATTAAAATGGAATGAGAAAAACAAAAAAAAACCTCTGGGTTAAAACATTTAAAAAAAAAAGTGACATCATTAATAGCCTTGTTTCAATAAGTGTTTCATTGTCCGTAAAGCGTTTTTGTCTGTCTTGAGGTCGTGAAAGATATCATGATAGGGACTATATAAATGCAAGTTCATTTTTTAGTATTGACACATGCTAACTCTAGTTTTGTCCTGCTAATTCTTTAGCTGCTAACTTCACTTTTTCTCTGTTCTGTAGTGTCCCTTTCTGGCGTTTCTTGATCACTGGCGCAGATCAGAACAGGGAGCTGAAGATGTGGTGTACAGTGTCATGGACCTGTTTACAGACCATCAGGTGCAACATCCAAATGGAACAACTGAAATACAGTGTATTTCTGTTGGTTTTGAATTTAGTGTCCTGTTTTTAAGCTGCATTAATGTTAACTTCACCCATTTGTTAAATTGGACAGTTTGTAATGCATCATGGTATCTGGATCCCTGGAGTGTCAATTTCATTTAAAATAAAGATTTCCTGAGATTTTTTTCCCCAAATTTCTTTCCCTATAATGAGTTTAACCCACTGGAGCTACCATTCATCTGAATAGTGAGCAGTTCCAGTTTACATTGTTATATCACTGCTATAACACTTGAATGCTGTAATTGCCACCCAGAGTTATTAAAACCTTGGCAGACAGACTCTGTTCAGGATTGTTTTCTTATTGCACTGTTTGTCCCTGCAGCTATGGCTATCATCCCCAGTTTTAAATCTTGTGTGTGCTAATATCAAATGGCTAGCCATAGGCAAATCAGGGTTAACTAAAAGTGGCTAGGATGTAGCATTCTGTTTTGCTGCATGCCTATTAGACAAACATGTCCTAGATATGTATGTATCTTATTTGTTTGAATGATCCTGAATGAATCAAAGCAATTGTTTATATAACAACGAATAATTCAAATTTCTCCCCTCTTCTATGTGCAGCTACTGGAGAAACTTGCTTTGGCACTGGGTGCTAATTAGTGTATTCCTTAATTTCAGCTTTATCTTTTTCTGTTGCCTGTTACAGGTTGCAGTGTTGTGAGTTTTACCGTATCTTTCTTGTATAAAGTTTAGGCCTAAAGTACATTTCCTTCATTATTTTTCTCCCTTTCTCTTGAGTTGTGTGCACTACCAGTATTTTCTTTGGTAATTTGGGTGGCATGCTCCAGTTTGGCAGTAGAATGAGATCATGTTTATTCTACCATAGTTATATCATCTGTTCTTTTTATATATACTTAAGGTTTATGCCTGACCCTTTTAATACCAATATACGCCCAAGCCTGAAAGCCAGCTTGGATCTCTCTGCAGAATACCTAATCCTCAGCGATGTACAGAGAAAAGTAAGTTTCGTCAAACCTTTTGTATTTTATCTGTACAATTGTTCTCTTTCCGAGTGTTATGAATTTTAATTACAATGATTCACATGTAAAGTGAAGAGATTAGCCAAGCAAGTAGATCTTCATTTATTCATAGTTAAGTCTCATTTAGCAATGCTTATTTGTGTCCATGGGATGTGAGCGTCACTAGCAAGGCCAGCATTTATTTCCCATCCCTAATTGTCCTTGTGAAATGGTGGTGAGCTATCTTCTTGAACCGCTGCAGTCTGTGTGACATAGGTACATCTGCAGTGCTGTTAGGAAGGGACTTCAAGGATTTTGACCTAGTGATGGTGAAGGAACGGCAATATCGTTCCAGGTCAGGAAGTTGCGTGACTTGGAAGGGAATTTGTGGGTGGTGGTATTCCCATGTATTTGCTGCTCTTTTCCTTCTAGACAGTGAAGGTTGTGGGTCTGGAATATGATGTCAAAGAATGCGAGTTGCTACAGTGCATCTTGTAGATGGTACAGTGCTATTGGTACTGTGTGCCAGTAGTGGAAGGAGTGAATGTTTAAGGTGTTCCCACCACCTCCACAAAAATAGAAGTTGGTTGTGTTCATGGAAATGAATATATACTGAGTAAAGGCCATAACAAGTGATAGTAGAATGGCAAGCACACTTATCACTTGATGCGAAGTTGTGGTTTGCAAGCAAAATGTTGCTCTGAGAAATCATTCCTTTGCAACTGTTTTTCACAGGTTGGACATTAAATTATATTAATGGAATATAGTTTTGAGATTTTTCTCTTTATGTTGAGCAGTATGCAACTTTCATTGCAGTAGTAATGAATTTTAAAGTTGATGTGCGAAACGTGAGGACATTTTGACTCTCAGGATTGAGACTTTGTGGTTGTTTGCCCCAGCTACATCCTCCATTGTTGCCACCCATATAGTTTTGACCAACTTCTGATCTTTCCTTTCCCTCCTCAAACCCTGCTTGACTACTTTGTGATCGCTGCCTCCTATTTACTCAATCCCCTGCTCACCACACAACTAACTTATCTCAGTCTTATCTCAGTGCCCACTGATGTAGTCCTTGACAGAATCTGTTCCCCTGGCTTTTAAACCAGCTGCCATCATCCTGTAACACTTTCAGGTTCATTTTTTTTTGTTAAATGTCTTTCTTCTGCTTGGTGTAACTGACCACTGCAGAACCAGATCTTATGTCGTCTACAATCCAGAGCATCCCTTTTTCTGACAAAAACCTAGGTAAATAATTTTGTGACCCAGGGATGTGAGTGAGAACTCTTACTCTATCAGAATGTTGGTAAGACTCAAGCTATCAGATTTGGCTCCTACCAGGAATTCCACACCTTGATGCTTTATTACCTCCTTCTCCTCAGTTGCTCACCCAGGTCGGAAACATTCCAAAAATAGTGCTCAACCCTGAGCTGAGCTACAAATTTCATAGCTTTCGATCATCAAAACATCCTATTTCTCTCTAATTTCACCTGTCGCTACCCACCTTTCACCCACTTCTATTGAAACATTCATCCACAGTTTTCTCACTTGGTTCAATCTTTCTAATGCCTTCCTCATTGGCCGTCTGCATTTCTGTATTTCCAAATTGTCCATAACTCCGCCATTGTCTTGCACTAAATCCTCATCCCTTATTGCCACTGTCCTTGTTGATCTCTGTTGTGTCCCTTCTGTTCCCATCACCATCAAGATCCTCATTATTATTTACAAATTGCTTCATGGCTTTGGCTCTCTCTGTATCTACAACTTTTTCAGCCCTGCATACCAGCATGAAGCCCCCACTTTTCTAACCCTGGCCTCCTTTGAATTATTTTCACCCGTGTTTTCAGTCTAATTCTGACACTGTACTACCTCCTTAGCCTTGTGACCTGGCACCTTAAAACCTCTGTCTGCAACCGTGCAATTTGTCAGTATCCCTTGCTCCTGTTCCATTATTTGACTTTTTTTGCCTCTGAAACTGCTTGGGGATGTTAAAGGTGCAACATTTGAATGTACGAATTAGGAGGGGGAGTAGGTCATTCGACCTCACAAACCTGCTCCACCATTTGATAAGATCATGGCTGATCTAATTGTGGCCTAAACTCCACTTTCCTGTCTAACCCCTATACCCTTTGACACCCTTGTCAATCAGGAATCTATCTAACTCAGCCTTAAAAATATTCAATTACCCTGCCTCCACTGCTGTCGGGGAAGAGAATTCCACAGACCAACAATCCTCAGAGAAAAAAATTCTCCCCACCTCTGTCTTAAATGGGAGACCCCTTATTTTTAAACTGTGTCCCCTAGTCCTAATCTCTCCCACAAGGGGAAACATCCTCTCAGCATCTCAGCATCCATCCTGTCAGTTCACCTTAAGATATTATACGTTTCAATAAGATGACACCTCATTGGTAAAAGAAAGATTTTTATTATTAGAAAAGTAGAGTTGAAAAGGCATATTGGGACATTAAAAAGGGAGAAAGCTGTATAAAGGAGATGAGGTTTTGTGTAAGAGAAGACATTCAAAGATCTAACAAGTGTGAAAAGCCTCCAGCCTCAAGTTACTGTCCACAAGAACTGAAGTGAAGAAAACTCACTTTGAATTCGACTGTTCAGGGTATCATGTTACTTTGCCTGGGTCTTTTAAAATCTCTGTTTTATACTGTTGCCTTTACGGAGGTGTAACTGGGAGTTGAATTAATTAGGGGAGCTATGAGTTATCATAGTAGTAATTTGTAAACCTATGTATGTGCTTAAAATCATTTTTTTAAAAATAAAGGTTTAATTTAGTTTTGTGAGAAACCTATAAGACTTGATGGTCTTATTACTACTGGTAATACAAATTATAAGATAGTTATGGCAGTTGTTTCAAGTTTCCCTCTGGGATTTGAACAGCTCAACATTTACCATCTGCTGTGCCATAACATGAGTCTGATTTCTCCCTCTTTATTATTTTTTTAGTCATTCTTTGCTGGTTTTTAAATTCTGCCCAATTTTCTGACCTACCACCAATCTTCGCAGAATTGTACCATTTTTCTTTCAATTTGATACTGACTTTAACTTCCTTAGTTAGCTATGAATGGCGCTCCTAGTCTTTCTTTTTCACTGGAATGTATCTTTGTTGATGTATCTTTGTTTATGATGTATCTCCTTGAGTGTCTCCCTCTGCATTTCTACTGACCTACCCCTTAACCTATTTTCCCAATTCACTTTAGCCAGCTCCGCCTTCAAGTCCTTGGTTTAAGCCTTCACTTAGGTTTACAACACAAGTCTTAGACCCATTCTTTCCCTCAAACTGAATGCAAAATTCAATCATGTTATTATCATTACTACCTAGAGGCTCCTTTGCTGTGAGACTATTAATTAATCCTGCCCCATTGCACACTACCTAGCCCCTAATAGCCTGCTTTCTGGTTGGCTCTAGAACATGTTGCTCTAAGAAATTGGCCCGAATTTCAATTCTCATGTATGAGCTCATATTCCAGGCTACCATTGCTGAACTGATTCGTCCAATCTACATGTAAATTAAAATCACCCATGATAATTGCAGTGCTTTTCTTAGCAGGTCCCATTATTTCTTCTTGTATGTCCTGTCATAAAGCACAGTTACTGTTAGAAGGCCTCTAAAACTGCTCCCACAATTGGTGACTTCTCTACGCTATTTCTTACCTCTGCGCACACTGATTCTACATCTTGATATTTAGAACTAAGGTAATCTCTCATTATTGTACTAATGTCATCCTTAATTAACAAAGCAACCCCACCCCCTTTCCTAGTTTCCTGCCCTTGCACAATATCAAGTATCCTTGATTATTCAGGCCCCAGCATTGGTTACCTTGCAGCTATGTTTCTTATGGCTATCAGGTCATACATATTTATTTCTATTTGAGCTGACAGTTCATCTCTTTTGAATGCTACGGGCATTCAGATAGAGAACCTTTAGTCTGTCTTTTTACTGTTTTTGCAAACTCTGGCCTTATCAGCTGGTGCGCTGTTGAGTTTGTATGCCCTGCCCCTTCCTGTCATACCCTAATTGTCGTTAGCCTTATTGCTACCTTGCTGTCTCCGTTTCCTCTGATTTACCACATCTTCCCTCATGTGATCCCTTACCCCACTATTTAGTTTAAAGCTCTCTGGATCACCCTAGTTATAAGACTTGCCAGTACATTGGTCCCAACACAGTTCATGTGAAGACCACCCCAATGTTTCAGCTCCCAATTTCCCCAGTACTGTTGCCGGTATTCCGTGAATCGAAACTCATTTCTCCCACACCAAACTTTGAGCCACAAATTCAATTCCCTAACCTTATTTACCCTATGCCAATTTGCTTTGGCTCAAGTAATAATCCAGAAATTATTACCTTTTGGGGTTCTGCTTTTTAATTTAGCCCTTAACTGCTCATGCTGTCTAAGCAGAACCTGTTTCCTAGTCCTGCCTTTGTCGTTGGTAGCAATGTGGACTACAACAATTGCGATGGCTGAGACTCCTCCACTTCTGCCTTCTCGATCCCCTTACCTGACTCACCTGAAGTCACACCCTCTTGTTCCTAACCAGCGACCATATCAGATGATCCTAGCCTAAGAAGCGTGACTGCCTTCAGGAACAAAGTGTCCAGGTAACTACCCCCCTCCCTGATGCCACACAGTGTCTGTAGCCCTGTCTCCAGTTCAGTGACTTTGAGCAAAGTTTCTTGAGCTGCAGAAGTTTATTGCAGATGTGGTTGCTGTGGATCACACTGGCGTCCATGAGCTCCCATATACTGCATTTGCAACCCATCACCTGCCCTACCATCTTTATTTTTTTAATTACATTTTTAACTTAGTGCATCTGGTCTTATTTGTGCTTATAATCTTGTTATTTCAATAAATGTCCTACTTACCCCAATTGAATTTCCCTAGTTTCGATAAGATAAATAAATACTCACCAGCCAATCAACTACCTACTTCCCTGTGATGTCTCACCTTGATTTTTGTTTGCAAGTGTGGCTCTGAAGCTGCAGACTGTATAATAGCTAGAGCACTCAGCTCCTCTGAATTCTTGTTCTGGCTCGCTGGTTTATAGCCTCCTGCAGCTCCCTCTCGCTGGTTGATACCCTCGTTCAGCTCCTCCAAGTTCTCACTCTTTTGCTAGTTTGTAGCCCCACTCAGCTCCTCCGAATTCTCGCTCATTCTTGTTGTTTATAGCCCCACTCAGCTGCTGTATAGAAAACATGGAAGTCACATGCTGGTGATGTTCAAGAAAGTGGGCCGGAAACCACCAACATTTGGTGATGCTTTAATTATTGCCTCTGTGCTCTTGGACTCTGGCTTTGAATTTGATAAAGGTTCTGTTACATTCAACAGATTTAAGCCTGTGATTTCTTATAAGACTGAGGAGAAACCAGTCTTCTCTTTTGACGCACTTACAAATTCTAAGAACATTAATGTTTATGGTGACATTGATGCAGATGTCCTGCGAAACTACCAGGAGTTCCCTCTGGCAAACATCATTTACTTAAGCTTAGAGGAATTCACTACAAGTGAACAGAGTGCTTGGATGACTGCTATGGATAGTGGCAGCAAGAATGCTTCTGAAATTATTGACAAACTGACATTGACATTTAATCGCACTCTCCAAGCTGTCATTACCAAGGAGCTAATTAAGATTATCTCTGGTGCTGCTGCTCTGTAAACGTGATGCTCCAGAAAGTTCCAGTGGAAATGAATAAAAATGTGTTTCTGTTCGAAGATGATGGACAGTATTTCTGTTAAATTCATGGGAACCTTATAAAGTTTGTAAATTATAATTCAATAAAAAAACCATACACAGTCAAAAAAAAACATAAATTTCTTAAATCAGAATGGACCCATGCACTTAATAGCAATTTATCTGTTGCAGGTGTTGTATGTGATGGAGCTACATCAGAACCAGGATGAAGGCAAGGCCCATTTTGTCTCCATATCTGAGTTTTTGCTTACTCACCCAGTGCTTAGCTTTGGCATCCAGGATGTCAGCAGATGTCGCCCGAGACACACAGAGGTTCTACCAGCTGAGGAAGAGAGTGACAGTTTAAATGCAGGTCAGCAGAACAATTAAGAGTACATTTGAGGATGCTCTGCATGTACTGTTCCTTTTCAAGAATCATTGCATATATCACAGTTTAACGCTATAGCATACAAAAAAGGAAATAAGTGACCAGATACATGGTGGGGTTTGGGCACATATTTCAGCATAGAGTTTGTGATTTGTCTACAGTTTGTCCTTTTTATTGCATACAATTTTCAGACTGATGAGGAAGGCAGGCAGCCTAATCCTCGGATGCTATTGTGCTGCTCTTCTGTCAATTGTTTTGCATTTACCTGTGTTTATGTTGCCCTCCCTTGGGGAAAATTCGTCACCTAGGAGTTGGTTGTGTTTAGGGATTTCATCAAGGGAAGAAAAGCACTGTGAAGCTGCAACAAAACGCAAGCACTCCTTTGTTAATACATCAGTTTTCACTGAAGTTGTGAAGTCACTCAGGTTTATGGTACAAGAAATTACTTATTTATGCCTAACAGATATATGATTCATAACATTTTTGATAAAATCTCATCCTTCAGTCAATTCTGTGTACACATTTTCAGGACAATGTATCTGTTCCTGCTGCTGTTAAATTGTAATCACTTTTAAAAAAAAATTAAATCTGAAATGTTACTATTTGTATTGGAATGCACTTTATCCCTAATTAATTATAGATCTTTTCACAAAACTGATCGAGCTTCTTTAGCAGCAATTAAGCTGTCTTAAACCATTTCTGTTTTCAGAACCTACTGTTTCTTGGTAATTGCCTAAGCAAATGCATAGCTTGTATAAACCTGAAAATACTTTAAAACCAGGTTTTATATCTCGAGCAGTTTTCACGGGGGAATGGGACTAGCTAGATTGCTCTACAGAGAGGCGGCATGGACTCAATAGACTGAATGGCTTTCTTCTGTACCATATTGATTCTATGACTCAGAATTCAAAGCTCACAGTCCCAGTGTGAGGGAAAATTAATGAAGGCACATGTTCTCAGGATTTGCTTCATTCAGATGCTGCTCTGCCACTTAATCATGGAGAATGGACTACATTCAAAAAGTAAACAGGACCATATCCTCGATAAACAATAATGCAAAAGCAAAATACTGCGGATGCTGGAAATCTGAAATAAAAGCAAAATACTCGGAACACTCAACAGGTCAGGCAGCATCTGTGGGAAGAACTGGGTTCAGTTCTGATGAAGGGTCATCTTGACCTGCTGCAATGGTAACTCTGTTTCTCTCCACAGATGCTGCCTGACCTACTGAGCATTTCCAACATTTTTTGTTTGTATTATCCTTGATGAACAACAATTGCTGACTCACTATGTAGAATTAGAATATCAAAGGAAATGGGCAGTAAGTAGAAGAGTGATATTGGACTAGATGATTCATGTAATGGAAAACTGATGGACTGAATGGATTGTTTTTGTGCTGTAATACTCTATAGTTCCAATATTTTTGCCTCCTTGTCCTCTGCGCAGTATTGCAAAAGTGTTTGTCTTGTCGTGCACGATTTCTGACTATATTTAATTTTTTCTTGGCAGAAGGAACCCCTGGCCCTGTTGAATCTTCAGTAGTGCAGATAAAATTATACTGTGTACACACCAAGTAAGTGGCAGAGTTAAGGTTTCTAAGTTTATTGGTAACTTTCTGAGCTGCAAATGGGTACCAAGTTAGAGCTATTTTGTTCTCTTGTATTTTAGGCAGATATTTATATTTATGTCTAAAAATAGATTATGCAGGGGACTAATTAATATTAAAGTTTGAAAAAGCTTAAAAAAAAAGCCCTTTAAAACATTGTGTAAAAGGAGTTAGACTTGAAAGGGGTTTGGATGTGGGTTTTGCGTATATTGCTGCATGCTTCGTCTGCTGGAGCTGTAACCTTGGATAGTTTTTTTGTTTAGAGTTTTAAATGCAAGAAATCACTCCCATTTTTATTAAATAAAGTATTTTTAAACTGACTTTAAGAGAAATGCATAAATACAACTGGTCCTCCTCATCTTTGGTCTTGTCTTAGTCCTGTGTTGTTTCTGGTTTGGGGTCTGGCTGACAGCAGGAATAGAACAAAAAGCAACTTAATTGAAATGCTGAGATATGAATGGTTTGATGACCTAACATCTGATTATTAGAAGTAGTTTTTGAATATGTTACTGTTGAAGTGGAAAAACAATAATCACAGTCTTGACACTGCCTGGACAGAACATACTTGGAAATAAATGATTTTGTCGTCCTCCCTAACTATTCTTAAGGAAGGATAAATTCACTAGTTTTACCACATTAGGAACTTAACTTTAACAGCTATATTGACATGGGTAGTGTCCTTTTTTATTTTGCAGGTTGTTTTTTTAGGCTTTTTGTGTTCTCCAACTTTGCCCTAAACTTATGCTGCAACGTGACCCTCAAGTACCTCACTCAAATAGCCATTCTTGATAATATGAATTAAAATACAGTAGCAAACTAAAAATGCATCTTTATTCAGAGTGATGAATGTGTGGAATGATCTGTCAGGGAGATCAATGGGAGAAAAATAAAAAGGATTATTCAAAATGCAGTTAGATATTGAAAGATAAAGAATGGTGGTGATGTGTTTCTTTGGACTAAAAGCTTTTCTCGCTTTGGCTGCCTGGGCTCACATAAAAGGCAACTGTGTTGACAGGCTTCTGCTCTGAGGTGGGGACGTGCTTTGCAAGCTATCCTGTTCTCACTTGATGCTTGCGCAGTTGCACTTTATGGCAGAAGTTGCTGAATAGTGATCAGATATGTGAACCCTGACATATTTCTGATCTAGCTAAGAGCACTGAGATCACTTGTACTACCCTAGTACCAAGCTATTGAAGTCCGTTAATTCATCACAGATTGGAGTTGGACCTGACACCTTATCAGTGTCTGAGTTAACTGAACTCTTGGTAGAGCTTTCATGTGAAAGGTCCAAGGAATACTCTGGTACAAAATTTCAACACTCAAAGTCCAGATGCAATATTCAAGTGTTTCCTTTATTACGCATGTGGGGAGCAAATGCTGGGCAATCCAGGTGCTTCTCCACTGAGGTTCAAATGAGCACAGTTTATATATTTTTTACTATCAGTTACAACTTAATGGTATTAGTTACACAAAGGCCACAGCACAATGACCCCCCCTCCCCCAACCAACCCGGTGGGCTGATAAATGTGTTCTTGTACAGTAATTGCAGTTCAGAGACTGGGTATTTTGGAGACAGCAAAGAATGTATGTTTGTTCTATACAAGAGGTTTACGGGGGCTGACTCGATGTGGTCCGAGGCCGTCAGATGGTGTGAAATGGCCTTCCCCATTTTTGACTGAGTTATCCTGTGTTCTTGTTTGTGTGTGTCTCCCTTTTCCTAATTGCAAATTTACAGCTGAGCCCTTTGTACAAGTTTTTAGCTTTCATGTAAGGCTGTGATTGTCTGTGTATGCTTTGGTGCCCTAGCTGCTGGCCCTGGCTGGCACTTTAAAATAAATCCAAGTTTTCTGCACCTTCACATATATGATTGAAACTGGCTTGATACTGAGCCTGATGGTGAGGGCTGGGGAGGATATTGCTCTTAATTCTTTAAACATATTGAGGAATCCTCAAAAAAAAGATAAGAGTCCTAGGATGTTGATTTTGTTCAAAACATTTTACTGCCTTCTACTTTTGGCCCCTCTTTTAGTTGTGACCGTAAGCACTGCTTGTTAGTAAATTATTTGGCTGCAGGGTCACTGGTCATCACTGGTGTATCTGATGCACTCCACAGACGTTCACTCCCAGCAGAGATTTCTGGGTAGCTATCTAGAGCAAGAGTGCTCTTTCTCCCACTGCTATTCCAAAGTACATCAACTAACAGCAAAGCCTAGCAATTAAACCTGGGACTTTCCTAGTTTGTTTTAAGTTACTCACTTAAAGTTAGACTGGCATGTTTTCATTTTGTAGTTTCATTCTGCCCAAGTTTTGTTGGTGTTTGTTCTCCATATGAGCATGTGCTCAAATCCCATGCTCCTGCTCTGCTCTTGTATGTTTCTGCTCCCTTTTCCTTTAGCTGCCTGTGTAACCAATTGTTCAATGTTGACATTGTCCCTGTTTCAATCACTCGTGGTGTTTGTTTTTTGAAGAAAAGTTTATCCTGCTCTCTGCCTGAAATCCCTTGCATTTAATTTTGTATCTATGCCTTTGCACTAGAGGCCTCAATCAACAGAAACAGCCTGTTTCTATGTACTCTGGTCTCATCCCTTAATAATTTTAAACACCTCGATCAAAATAAAGCTTAATCTTCTGATTAAAAGAAACCCAATTTTTCAAGTATATATGTGAATCATCATGAAGTGAGTTTTCCTTTGTTTGAAGGTCAATGAGCTGTGCTGGAATATAGTTTAGGTGCATAGTCCTTTCATAGAGCAGAGATGTCAGGGATGTACATTATATTGGCTAGGTGCCACTTGAGTTGTAATTCATCTGCTTGCCTTGAATGCAGAATCAATTTTCTAGGATTGACATGTTCTATTGCGATGTTCAAACACCAGTTTGTAGATTTTCCATATTGCTTCCATTTTAAATTCATAATTTTTAGATGGAGTCTGTAATTATGAATAATGGCTAATATCTGTGACACCACTGATACTTTCAGCGTAAAGCAATAGATTAGTCAGATTCAAGTATGGTGAGAATTAATTACAACATAATCACTAATTAAATATAATGTAATTAAACAGATAATGCATGCAATCTCTTGAATGCTAGTTACTAACTGAAACCAGAGCCCTTCTGATCAATTCTAAAGGTCCCACTTGCCGTTAAAAGTTTTATAAATTTAAGATTTATTTTTCTGCCTTAAACATCACTGAACATGTTCCTTAAGTTTTATTTTGCTATAAATTGCATTGAATGAAATAATCCACACAGTGAGTTAATAAGCTCAAGCGATTGGGGAGGTGGCTTTACGTGCTTTGAAATGCCCGGTGTATCTTCATCCTGCTTTACATACATATAAAGAGCAAGGTGAGTAGCATAGCACATAAAACTTCATTCTGGTTACTTGGAAAATGTCAGAAGTAGGTTTTGAGAACATGTATTTTGCCCTTGCTAATCTTGGATTGCTGGTACTGTTCCACTTAAACATTTTATTCTTCAAAACCAGTGTGAATGTTAACAGCGTTGCTTGTACTTTTCTTTGATATGGTATACTTAAGGCATTGCGAGGAAATGCAGTTACTTCCCCCTAATATCCCTGGACCATGCTAATTCTCATACTGTATAAAACAGATTATTGTGCACCAATTACCATTTTTTTGACATCTGAATCTGTTTAGAAATTTGTGTTGCATAAAGCTGGTGTATTTTTTACTGTTTTGCAATAGTCTTGTTAACAGCTTGAACATCCACTTTTAAGGTGACTATAAGTGGGAAAGTTGTCTTTTCCCATTATTCATTCTCTCGAGGAATCAAGCAGAATGTTTCACATTACTACAGCAGAATTGTTTGTTTCATTTAATTTGGATGAATTTTCCTTCTGCTGCTGTATGGGTTTTGAAGTGTGGCCAGAGGACCAAATCATGCATTGGATGTTTTTTTTGTCAGAATCCTTAGGAGATGTTAGTTGCAGGTTACAGGTTCCTTCTGTTATCTTCAAAGTATGTTCTGAACATTTTTATTGTTTCAGAACACTTCAGGATGTGCAGATTTACTTCCAACCATATCAGAATCCCGAAGAACCTGTGTTAATGTCATCTGTTGCCTCCCATGAAGATTTCAGTAAGTTGTGCACTTAAACCTGACACTTAACATTACATTAGGGTGCTATACAAAAACTATTTTCTCCACTTGTTTTTAGTTTATGCCATTGTTGCGTCCTTTTACCTTTTCTGAATATATTGTTAAATAATTTTCTTTGTTATAACATGAAATATCACACTAATCTTTCAAATAACTCTGTTACTTGTTACTGCAAAATCAAATAGGTGTTAAAATAACTAAGTTCGAGTCAAAGCAACTTCAAATATTAAAGTGGACTGTAAATATAATCTAACTGGTCACTATTGATTAAGATGACTTACATTGTTCTGTTTGATATTAAAAGTAATATGCTTTTTTAAAATGCTTCTTACAACATAATCTCTTTGGCCAAACATATGGTCACCTGTCCTAATATCTGTCTATTTTGTTGATAAAGATTGTGCGCAGTGCTAAGTAATTGCTTTTATTATGTTAAGGCGTCAGATAAGTGCTAATTGTTGTGTTAATTGTGCAGTAAAAATGGACCATCTGTTATCTATTAAATTGAGTGAATGATATGTTAAATTCTAAATAATTTGGAAGGTACTATACATGCTCGTTCCTCTTGTGATGCAGTATTTTTTATATTTTGTAGATTTTCCAGCCGATATTTGTACTATTGTACTAAAATTGACAATTTTCATATTAACCATCTGTTGTGCCCCAAAATATCCATTTGTTTTTGTTGCCTTACAGTTCTCTGCTGTATAGCCTGGTATCTTTTGTATATAATTTAATAAAAGTGGTCATAATAATGCTCAAACTTGGCATATGGGTGATATCTTTTACTTGGAGAGGCTTGTGTGTATAAAGCTTCACTGCTACCATCAATGGCAAATATATGTTTCTTTGGTTGAAGCCCAAGCATTGAATCCAATTCAAAACCTAATGGAATGATTAATACTTCATGTTTACTTCTACTTTTGAAGCATTCACAGATCATCTAACAGATGTGAGCATTGAGGGGCCAGCATCTGATAAGGGCTCTGGCAGAGGTTCGCAGCATGATCTGCGGCGTATAGTAGATCTTCCAGTTCCTACAGACTTCCTTTCTGTCTCCAATGATGTGAAACCAAAATTAATGACTCCAGATGCTTTCATGACTCCTAGCACTTCACTTCAACAGGTGAATGTCATTAATGATTTAAATTGCAGATGGATTCTAAAATGTTTATTTTCTGGTGAATACTTGCTTACCTAGGCTATCCTTTCTTACCTTCCCCACTTGTCACTGTCAGCTATGGCCATATTCAGGGTGAAGGTCCTAAACCACTAATTTGGAATCCCACTTCAGGAGGTAGCTCGTTGCATCTTGAGCTCCAACTCCAGAAGAGTATATGCACTATTGCTCTAATGTGAATTTATCAATTCTTGCAACTGTCATTCTGAATCTTTTTACTGAATGAGACTTAAGAATTTGGAAATTATCAACAGTTCTGTGCTGTGACCCTGCATTCATCAGAATG
This sequence comes from Carcharodon carcharias, assembly GCF_017639515.1. Taxonomy (NCBI): domain Eukaryota; kingdom Metazoa; phylum Chordata; class Chondrichthyes; order Lamniformes; family Lamnidae; genus Carcharodon; species Carcharodon carcharias. The sequence continues at coordinate 129,218,485 of NC_054473.1, read as the reverse complement.
TGGGTTGGTTTACCAAACAAATTTCGCGTTAGATCTTTACTGCCACGAGACTAGCTTCTGACCGGCTCCCAGAGCTGGAAGAATGAAGTGTTAGCCCAAGCTCCCTATTGCTGAGCAAGCTACTGCTGAAAGTCTTTCACTCAAAAATCTTGTGCTGAAACATTTTACATTTAAAATGTGTCTCTTGATGTGTGCCACTGCCAGCCAGGCTTTCTAGTGTGCTTACAATTGCAGCCTGCTGATTTTTGTTTGCTGCAGCATGCTAAATAGCTTGTGTTCCAATGCGTTGAATGTCAAGTAATTACCAAAGCAGCTGAGAAGTATACCAGTCAATTGTAAAAAGTTTTTATTTACTGCAGTTGGTGTGGTTTAGCTGACTGTACTTGTCCACTCTGTGTGTATTATGCTGCTATAACTCATTCTTTTATTCTGGACAGATCTCTGTGTCACCAGGGAGCAGTGTAAGCACTTTGACTGCAGTGACTGGTTTGAGTAACAGCTCTGTTAATGAGACTGGAACAACAAGGTAGGCAACTGATATTACTTACTCAAAAGTATAAATGCCTATTTCAGAGATCAATTGAGTATCTGTAATTCTGCTTAACTCCTCACGTGTTGGTGCATGCTCGATGGGCTGAAGGGCCTCTTCTGCACTGTGATTCTGTGATTCAGCAATATTAATTCTGGAGTGGAGGAGGTTTGAACTGGTCACTGAAATAAAAACAGAAAATGCTGGAAAACTCAGCAGGTTTGAGCTTCAGGCATTTTGCTTTTATCTTATTGAACTGGTCCGTCTGTCTCATTTGTCTCCCTCCCGCCCTGGAGCAAACTTTCCTACTTTCCCTCTTTACTCAGTTTCTTCTTCTCCGCAGAATCAAGTTGGACAAAAAGAGCTTTGCTCTGCATTGTGTCAAAATGGATAAATGTTTTATTCCAAGTTTGTGTGCTTCATTTACTTATTGGGCGGATAAAAACAAAATCCTTCTTTTATTGGGTGGGTTTGAAGTTTGGATCGGGCTTATTAATTGGAAGCCAATTTTAAGAGAAAACTGAATACACCATCAATCAGGGGCAGTGTTGTTTTAAGTTGCATATAGCAGCACTACCCCTAGCTAGGAAATCCAGCTGGTACCTAACATGAATTGTTTACAATTCGGGTGGAACCGATCACTATTTTAAAGCTCCCCACTTCAGAATTGACAGACATGACCATAGTTTGTTAGACCTTCTGAAATGAAATGTTTTTCAACACACTGTATATTGTTATTACTAGAGATGCACTACAACAGTCATGTAAGTTTAAAAAAGAAGTGTTCTCTAGACCCTGGCAAGATCTCATTTATATTCTTTAATTATCTGGAGGTGGTGAAGGATCTTCTATTGTGGTGCAACTGAGCCATTTGCTGGGCCGCTGCAGAGGAGTCAGCCATGTATAGTATGACTTGGAATCACAGGACTTGACTGGGAAAGCTGACAGTTTACCCAGTATGGCCCTGTGACTCTTTCGAGTACAAACACGTTTCCATCTGTTCCTATTCAGATGAAGTTACGTTGTTTCATAGTTTGCCATTGTGAGATTTGAACTCTTGATCTTGGGGTTACAAGCCCAGTACCATTACCACTTGGCTATTTAGGCCAAGCCAGTATGGCCCTGTGATTCCATTATTCTGAGGGTTGTTAATGATATTGTTAGGATACAGAGGTGAAGGGCATTGATTTTATTACTTTGAACTGGGACACTAGGGTAAGGAGGGTGGTGGGAGAGGTGAGAGGAGAGCTGAGGCTGAACAAAGTCAATAAATTCTTGATAAAGAAAAGCTCCCTGTCTTGGTTTCTGTTTTACCAACTGGCTTGGATCCTATTAACAGGGTATTAGTTTTTAATACTATTACAACAGAGTAGTAGCTTTTACCATGCTTACCTCATACTGCAATGTTTTATTGATTTTATTTTCAGAACTTGCTGTGGTGGGATCTGAACTTTGTGACCTCTGGATTCCTAAATGAGTGCCATAACCACCACACAACTATACTGAATTTGAGTGTAAAAAGTATTTATTTCTCTTGCAAAAGAAATGGATGACAGGCTGCTCCAGTATTTGCCTTCTGACTGAGTGAAAAATGTATATTGATCTCCCCTAACCAGAGTGCATTCTGCACCTTGCTTCTGTCAAAGCTCACTCCATGATACTCAGTAGAGGAATATTTATTCATCAGTTGAGGAGGTACAGTGACTGCTGCATCATGCAATAAGATCGTGGCCGACCTTTCATTTCATTTCTACTTTTCAACCTGGTCACCATATTCCTTGATTCCTGAGAGTCCAAAAATCTATTTCAGCCTTGAATATATTCAAAGACTGAACATCCACAGCCTTCTGAGGTAGAAAATTCTTAAGATTCACAACTTTTTGAGCAAAGAAATTCCTCCTCACCTTAGTTTTAAATGAATCGATCCTTTATCCTGAGACTATGTCTGCTAGCTTTAAACTCTTCAACCAGTGGAAACAACCTCTCAGCATCTTCCTTGTCAAACCCCCTCAGAATCTTACATATTTCAGTGTGAGAGCCTCTCATTCTTCAAAGAATAGGCTCAATCTACTCTCTCTCATCTTGGGACTACCCACTCATCCCAGGAATCAATCTAATGGAACCTTGGCTGCACCACTTCCAAGGTGAGCATATTGTTCTTCGATAAGGAGACCAAAACTGTGCACAGTACTCCAGGTGTGGTCTCACCAAAGCCCTGTATGATTGTCGCAAGGCTTCCTTATTTTTTGACTTCAGCCCCCTTGCAATAAAAGCCAACATGCCATTTGCCTTCCTATTTGCTGGCTGTACTTGCTAACTTGCTGGTTTCTTGTATGCAGGCACCCAAATCTCTCTCAACACCAATATTTAAACATTTCTTAATATTCTGGTTTTCTATTCTCCCTACCTAAGTGAATAACCTCTCATTTCCTGACATTATACTCCATCTGCCACCACTTGCCTACTTGCATAACTTGTCCATATCTCTTTGTAGCCTCTGTGTCCTCCTCACCACTTATTTTCCTTCTAGCTTTGTATTGTCAGCAAACTTGGGAGTTACTCTCTATCCCTTCATCTAAGGGATACAGGTTGTAAATGGTAGAGTCCCTAGCACTGAATCTAGCAGCACCCCATTAGTTGCAGCCTGAAAATTTGAAAATGCCTATTTATCCCTACTTTCTGCTTTCTGTCCATTAATCAGCCTTCTGTACATGCTAATGTATTACCCCTAACCCTTGACCCCTGAACTTGCGCAAGAGCCTTTTATGTGGCAACCTTTTGAATGCCTTTTGGAAATCCAAATACGGTACATTATATCCATTGCTTCTTTACTCTGTCAGTTGCATCCTCAAAAAACTTTAAATTTGTCTGACAAAATTTTCCTTTCATAAAACCATGATTTTCTAAGTGCCTTAATAATGGTTGGTTCAAATGGACATACCCAAGGATAATGATGGAGGGGGTCTAGAATGTTAGCTGATGAGTGTGGTTCTCAAAGTACAACAATGTCCGGCTTTGAGCAACTAGCCTAGGACAGCATGGTAAACCTGGCTACTGGCTTTCAAATTTTGGTGGGAGGGATTTGCAAGGTAAACTGGTTTGAGATTGCCTTAGTCTAATGATGCCTGGATTGTTGCCAATCAGGCCGTCCAGTTTCCTTTTTGCTGTACATGATACTGATTACAGCTGGATGGCTTGTTAGGCTTGGGAAAGAAGGGACTTTTGAGATGACTTAATAGGAATTTTCAAAATTATGAATGGGATTGATGAAATTGATCCTGATAATTTCAGATTGATGGGTTCAAAAATTAGAAGCGTAATTTTAAAAATTGACTAAGGAAGAATTTTCTAATTAATAGTAGACATTTAGTTACGGTTGGAATAAATAAAACCTGTGCCTAAGAGACAACTGTATATGTTTCTGCATCAGGAGAGGATTTCAGGGTTAATGAGAAAGCAGTAACTTGGGATTGTGATTAACAAAGAAAAAGTAGAAATATTGGTTCAGGTATTTCTTTTTTCTGGAGAACATTTTCTTCTGTTACTCAGTGACCAGATTTTTCATGGATGTTGTATATAAGGCTGATCCAATTGGATGCCTAAGCTTAAAATATTTGAGAGGTCGTTGACAGTGCTATGAAGTGGCAGTTAGCAAAAAACTGCTCACCGATGCTCAGTTTGGATTCCAGCAGGGCCACTCTGTTCCAGATCAGCCTTAGTCCAAACATGGACAAAACAGCTGAATTCCAGAGGGGAGGTGAGAGTGACTGCGCTTGACATCAAGCCATCATTTGATCAAGTGTGTCATCGAGGATCCCAAGCAAAACTGAAGTGAGCGGGAGGGAAATATTTCCAATGGTTGGAATCATACCTCATGCAAAGGAAGATGGTTATGATTGTTGGAGGCCAATCATCTCAGTCCCGGGACATCGTTGCAAGAGTACCTCAGGATAGTGTCCAAAGCTCAACCATCTCCAGCTGCTTCATCAATGACTTTCCTCTGTCATAAGGTCAGAAACGAGGATATTCATACAAGTGTAAGAATTAGGAGCAGGATTAGGCCACTCGGCCCTTCGAGTCTGCTCCATTTGCTGATGATTGCAGTGTTCGGTACCACTCGCAAGACTTCAGATCTTGAAGCAGTCTATGCCTGCATGCAGCAAGACCTGGGCAACTTTCAGGTTTGGGCTGAAATGCGGTAAGTAAAATTTGTGTAACATGTGCAGACAATGAGAGAATCTGGTTATCTCCCCTTGACATTCAATGACATTACCATCGCTGAATCCCCCATCATTATCATACTAGAGTTATCATTGATGGACATTAAATAACTAGATCATGTATATAAATACAGTGGCTAAAAGGACAGGTCAGAGCCTGAGAACTCTGTGACAACAAACTCTCTATCTGATTCCCCAAAGCCTGATCATCATCTTCATGGATTAGCACCCCATCCACCACCTTAAGCATTAATTCCCTCCACCACTGGCACACAGTGGCAACAATGTGTAACATGTACAAAATGCACTGCAGCAACTTGCGAAGGCTCCTTTGACAGCACCTTCCAAACCTGTGACATGCGTCACCTAGAAGAATAAGTGCAGCAGATGCATGGGAACACCACCATGCACCTTGTCTATGCTGCCATTCCTTTACTGTTGTGAGGTCAAAATTCTAAAACTTATTCTCTAACAGCACTATGGGTGTACCTACACCGCATGGACTGCAGGGTTCAAGAAGGCACCTCACCACCATCTCCTGAAGGGAAATTAGGGATAGACAATAAATGCTGGCCTTGCCAGTTATACTCACATCCCAAAAATGAATAATAATTTAAAAATTGCTTTTATACATGCTGGCAAGCACACTGGATGCTAAGCTTGACAATTTGTTCATTGACCAGTGCTTGGCAGAATCTTTTGAAATGCAGTTATTTAAATTGTTCAAAGAAATGAGATTGCTTGACCTATTTTGTATTTGTCAACATCTAAATGTCGAATGTGACCATCGCATTTCATAACATTGAAGATCTCTATTAGATCGCCCCTCAGTTTTTCCAAAGAACATCTGACTTTTCATCCTTTCCTGATAAGCATATTCTCTCAGCCCTGGTATCATCCTTGAATCTTGTTTGCAGCTTCTCAAGTGCCTCCAATATGTTTTTATAATATGAAGATCAGAAATGTGCACAGTAATTCAAGTGTAACCTAATTAAGGTTCAATACAAAATTAAGTTGACCTCTGCTTTTCAACCCTATTGCTGTAGAAGTTAATTGGTTGCATTTTTACAAAAAAAAATGGCTTAATTAATCTGTGTCACTATTTTTCGTGATTTGCGTCTCTGTACCCCTGGTTTCCTTTGCTCTTTTACTCCATTTAGACCTGTATTATCCAAGCAGTATGTGGTCTCCCCTTTTCTATCAAAGTGTAATAGTTCACATTTATATTAAAATTAATTTGCACATTATGCACTCATTCTGTAAGCTTATTAATGTCATCTTATACTTGTTTAGCTTCCTCAATATTTACTCTTCCTCAATTTGGTGTCTGCAAATTTTGAAATTGTGCTTCCATTTTCCAAGTCCAAATTGTTTATGTAAATTGCGAACTATGGATTCAGCACTGATCTTTGTAGAATACTATTTCCCACCTTTGCCAGTCTGGGTAGCTACCCTTAAGTTCTACTATCTTCATTATTCTGTAGCTAGTTTGCAATCAGTTCTGCTGATCTCCCTTCTCCACTTGGTCTGACTAATCATGAATCGACTGTGTGGTACTTTTCGAAGGCCTTTTGAAAATCCAAATATATCTAATCCAAATATATTACATCTATGATTGCAAGAATATACAAGACACAATTCTGAAGTTTACTGTTTATTTGGAGCAGTGGAGGGTGAAAATCTTCACAAAGCATTTGAAAGAAATTTGTAAGCAATCTCCATAGAGAGTGGAAGAAGTATTTGTCAATTGCTTTCAGGAGGAAATAGTGTCTTGGCAACTGCAGATTTATTGTATAAATGATTTGTACTCTTGCAAACTCGACTTAGCTAAATCACTTTGTGATATTGGTGTGGCAGTTCTTCAAATTAGTTTCCATCTGTTTAGAGGACAGCTATTTATACTTAATCACTTCTGAGCTACTATGTATTTAAGTTTACATCTTTCTTTTGTTGTCAAGTATTCATACAACAATGTTTACTTTGTATTCAGTCTCAGTGTTCCCTCTAACTACTTTTGTGTGCGGCCTGTTTGCTTTGCGTGGTCCCTTTAAGTTTGCTGCGTGATGGTGTACACACATGTCATTAGTTGTACCTAGCTTGCTTATATCCTGTTTATTGCACAGCTGGGTATGTTCCGAATATCGATCCAGCCATGCACCCACGTTGCTTAGAGGGGATATTGTTTGTACCTACTGTCTACAGTTAAAGGGATGATCTTTCACAAATGTGTTGCTGTTTATATTAACAATGTTTTGTGAATTAAGTATAAACACAAAATTCAACTGGTGTAATCGTTTGAAAACGTACGTTATAAAATATAAAAAGCACTTTTTCTTCCTCCAGTCTGAGTCTTTTCTCGGTGCTTTTCTCCTTTAGACTCTGTTGCCTTACTGCCTGCCTTTTTTGATCTTGTGGAAGATTTGTTAGCATACATTATGTCTAAATTTTCTGTGGTCCAAATTTTGCAGTTGTAAGTTGATAGTGAGACTATCAGCATTTTCCATCATTACTCTGTGAATCTGGCAGCAACATTTGGTTCTGCGTGTGCAGTTACAGATGGAAATCTAGAAATTGCTGTCAGTGATGTGAATTGCAAAAGGCTAGAATGCAGGTATAGCAAGTAATTAGGAAAACTAATAGAATGTTATTTATTAAGAAGGGAATTTAATACAAAAGTAGGGAGGTTATGCTTCAGTTATATAGAGCGCTAGTGCAACCACGCCCCGAGTACTGTGTACAGTACAGGTTATCTTATTTAAGGAAGGATGTTAATACACTGGAAGCAATTCAAAGAACGTTCACCAGATTTATACCTGGAACGAATGAGTTGTCTTATGAGGAAAGGTTGCACAGGTTAGGCTTGTATCCATTGGAATTTAGACGAGTAAGAGGCAACATAATTGAAATCTTTAAGATCCTGAGGGGCCTTGACAAGGTAGTCGTGGAGAGGATGTTTCCTCTTGCGGGAGAATTTAGAACTAGGGGCCACTGTTTAAAAATAAAGGGCTGTCCATTTAAAATGGAGATGGGGCAGAATTTTTTCTGAGGGTCATGAGTCTTTGAACCGTCTTCCTCAAAAGGTGCTGGAAGCAAAGTCTTTGAATATTTTTAAGACAGAGGTGGATAGATCCTTGGTAAGCAAGGGGATATAGGTTACTGTGGGTAGGTGGGATGCAAATTTGAGGTTACAATCAGCTTAGCCGTGATCTTATTAAATGATGGAGCAGGCTCAAGGGGCTGAATGACCTCCTCATTTGTATGTTCATATGTATGTGATTTCCCACTCCTCCACAGGGTATGCTATTCTTCAAAGTTGGAAATGTTGGAAGATCATGTCATGATCTTCCACTGTTTAGGCAATTAATCTCTTTGAACAAGACAGAATGTTTACAAGCATTTTTACAATGACGTGTAACTGAATTTGTAGCACTAAACATACTAAGTCATAATTATTACTGAACAAACTCTCTAGCCCTGAAAACTAATTTTATATATTTGTTGAAATATCAAATTTCACCATGATAATTCTACAGATTTTCAATTTTTTTTGTTTAATATTTCAGCTGCTACCTTAATACCATGAGTATGTGCTAATCGTTCTTTCACTCTGTAAAATGAAAAAGTGTAAGATATTGGCACTTGTTATTTCCTGGTTTCCTGTCTGAGAATTCTACAATGTAATTGACTGCATAACCTCTATCACTGTTGCTGGATACAAAAGATTCCTATCCCTTATTCTTGACATATGATGAAATTAATGTAGAGAGAGGTGAAATACATGCCACAGAGTGCGCTCGACCTTCTTCGAAGGCAGAATTGAGCACTATTACTTGTTGCTGACTGCTAAATCTGGGCCTTTGAGTTATTTCTGGGGGAGGGGAATTAACCTTTCATGCTTCTACCTTGCTTGATTTATATTTAAGGAAAAAAAATTAATTACTTTCAGCTGGTTCATTGGAGGTTTTAATTCTGGGCAATTTTCTATTAGAACTGAGCTTATGAAAAGTTGGAAGGCGTTGATCGTTTTAAGATCTGCAGCTTGTTATTTATTTAGCTGGTGCAGATAATTTGGGAACTTGAGAGCCGTATACTCTGATTACTTTTATCAGCAGAGGACTCTGATGGAAAGCCTTGACATTTCACACAGAAAATGTTATTGTATGGGCAAGTTTAATTTTCTTCTAAATGTGATTTTTTTGTCACCTTCTGATAATCTTATCTCTAATGTGCACAACTTACAAGGAAGGCCAAGATAGTGGCTAAGGATTTTCAGTAAGATATTTAGTGATTTGTTTTGTTGCCACCTTTTGCGGATAGATTTTGCTCACTGCTTATACTTATTGTTTTTGTATGTCCTTAGTATTTTCTCAAATGACCGTTTCATCAAGTTTGATTCGTACACCCCCTGCTTTAGTTGTCAATTATTGATGATTGGAACATGAAACTTGAACAAATCAGGCTGAAAGTATGATGCCTACTTCACATATCAATGTTGTGCTTGATATCACAAGGGAATTTTTTGTAATTGTGCATGTTTTAAAATTAGGACTTGTGACAAAAATGATTTTAAACATGCTAACAAGATTTCTGCAATTTGTTTTGGCTGGTACAGATTCTAGGAGTGACAGTGTAATAATAATTTAACTCTTTGCGCATTTTCATTTTTTAGACCTGCTGAAGACCTGTGCCTAAGCCCAAAGATGACATTGGAGAATGTCACTCTCAGTAATAGCACAAGCAGCACTGTTCAAGCTAGTCCGAGGAGCAACTCTGTACAGCTTATCCCAGGGCTTTCTGACCAACTACCCTCAAAACCTCTTCAGGTATGCCCATTACAAAAGAAGACACCTTTTTAAAAAAAATTGTGTCGTTGTGTATTGATTTTCACTGAAATAACATGCACTGTACAATGTCGGGAGAAGATGAAGCACAACTTGGTAGGCAACTTTGTGAACTGATAGACTAATACTAGTATAAAGGCTAAAAGGGGAAGAAAGTATATACACGGAGCACTTGGCAGCATAAAAATGGAAAATGTCAACTTTAACTGGTTTTATTTTTTTTTAATGCATGTTATGTTAAAAGTAATAATAGTCAAAGTAAGTTCCTGGATGACAGCAGTTAGCTTACTGCCTGTACATTGTGTAGGGTAAACATCCCTACTTAAAGCACTGAATATATGGACATAGAAGAAGGAATAGGCCATTCAGTCCCTCAAGCAGCTCTGTCATTCAAGTATATGGTGTCTGATCCTCTACCTCAATGCCATTTTCCCACACTATCCCCATATCCATAGATATCTTTAATATCTGAAAATCTATTGACCTCTGACTTAAATATACTCAATGGTTGAGCCTCCACATCCCACTGGAGTAGAGAACTCCAAAGATTCACCACCCTTTGAGTGAAAAAAATTCATTCTCACCTCAATCCTAAAAGACCAATCTCTTATTCTGAGATCCCCTGTATCGACCTTGTCTTGTCCTGTAAGAATGGTGTATGCTTCAATGAGATTGCCTTTCATTCTTCTAAAGCCTAGAGAATATGAGCCCAGTCTGCTTAACTTCTCCTCATAGGACAATCCCACCATCCCGGGGTCAGTCTGGTTAACTTTTGTTGCACTCCCCCTATGGCAGGTATATCCTTCCTTAGGTAAGGAGCCCAAAACTGTACACAACACTCCAGTATGGCCTCACTGAAGCTCTATATAATTGCACCAAGAATTCTTTATTCCTGCACTCAAATCCTCTTGCCGTAAAGCCCAACATACCATTTGCCTTCCTAATTGCTTGCTGCACTTGCATGTTAACTTTCAGTGACTTATAAACAAAGACACCCAGGCCTCTTTGGACATTAATACTTCCTAATCTCTCACCACTTAAGAAATATGCTGCATTTCTGTTTTTCCTAGCAAAGTGGATAACTTCACATTTTTCCACATTATATTCCATCTGCCATGTTCTTGCCTACACACTTAGCCTGTCTAAATCCCGTTGAAGCCTTTTAGCATCCTCCTCACAACTCACATTCACACCTAGCTTTTGTGTCATTAGCAAATTTAGAAATATTACGTTTGGCCCCCACATCCAAATCATTGAAATAGATTGTGAATAGCTGGGGCCAAAGTACTGATCCTTGCAATATCCCACTAGTCATATTCTACCAACCTGAGAATGACCCATTTATTCCTACACTCTGATTTATGTCTGCTATCCAATTCTTGGTGCATACCACTATATTACCCCCAATCCCACAAGCTCTAATTTTGCTTACTAACCTCTTGTGTGGGACCTTATCAAAAGTATTCTGAAAATCCAAATATACCACATCCACTGGTTCCCTGTAATCTATTCGGCAAGTTACATCCTCAAAAAAATCTTAACGGGCTTGTCAAACATGATATCCTTTTCATAAATTTATGTTGACTCTGCCTAATCCTATCATTTTCTGTGTGTCCAATTATCACATCCTTCATAATAGATTCTAGTATTTTCCCTACTACTGATGTCAGGCTAATAAGCCTGCAGTTCCCTAATTTTTCTCTCCCTCCTTTCTTAAACTGTAGGGTTTTATTTGCTCTTTCCAATCTGCAGGAACCATTCCAGAATCTATAGATTTTTAGAAGATGACCTCAAATGCATCCACTATCTCTACAGCCATCTCTTTCAACACTCTGGGATGTCGATCAATAGTTTTGAGGGGATTTATCAACTTTCAGTCTCATTAATTTCTCCAGTGCTACTTTTCTTCTAATTCTAATTTCTTTCAGTTTTTCATTCTTGCTAGTCCCTTGGTTCTCTAGTGTCGCTGGGAAGCTTTTTGTATCATCATAAACACATAAACAAAGCATTTGTTTAATTTCTCTGCCATTTCCTTATTCCCCATTATAAATTTTCCTGTTTATGCCGTTAGTGGGCCCACATTTGTCTTTGTTAATTTTTTCCTTTTTATATACTTATAGAAGCTTTTACAGTCCATTTTTGTTTCTTGCTATTTACTTTCATATTCTATCTTCTGTATCTGTTTTTTGGTCCTCCTTTGTTGAATTATAAAATGCTCCCAATCCTCAGGCTTAATACTTTGTTTTGGCAACTTTATAAGCTTCTCCTTTGATCCAATGCAACCTTCTCTTGTTAGCCATGGTTGGATCACCTTTCCTGCATAGTTTGTGTGCTTCAAAGGAATGTAAATTTGTTGTAAACCACGTATTAACTATTTAAATGCTAGCCATTGCCTGTCTACTGTCATACCTTGTAATGTCCTTTCCCAAGCTACGATAGCCAATTTGCCCATCACACTTTTGTAGTTCAGATTTAAGACCCCGTTTTGGATTGAACTACATCACTTTCAAACTTCATGTAAGATTCTAACTTGTTATGGTCACTCTTCCCTAGAGGGTCCTTTACAGCAAAGCTATTATTTAGCCCTTTCTCATTGCACAATACTTGATCAAAATAGCATGTTCTCTAGTTGGTTCTGCAACATACTGTTCCTGGAAAGCTATCTCATATGCATTCCAGGAATTTGTCATCCTTAGCATTTGTGCTAATTAGGTTTACTCAGTCCATATGTAGATTGAATTACCCCATGTTTACTGCATTACCCTTGTTGCACGCAGTCCTAATTTCCTAATTTATACCATGCATTACATTATCACTACTGTTTGGTTGCCTAAAAACAACAACTATCAATATTTGCTGTCCCTTGCTTTTTGTTCTCTCCACCAAACTGATTCTACATCTTGATCTTCTACTCGAAAATCCTATTTCACTAATGTGCTGATCAAACCTCTTATTAAGAGTGCTCCCCTACCTCCTTTTCCTTTTTGCCTATCCTTCCTAAATGTCAACTACCCATGAACATTCAGTTCCCAGCCTTGGTCACCCATGCAGCCGTAATAGCAATCAGATCATACCTGTTTACTTCTCTTTATGCTGTCAATTCATCTCTACCTTGTTGAAAATGCTATATGTATTCAGATAGAGTGCCTTTAATTCTGTTTTTTTATTATTTTTGCAAGCTCTAGCCTTATCTGCTGGCGCACTCTTAAGTTTGTACACTCTGTCCCTTTCTGTTACACTCAGATTATCAATTCCCTTATTTCTACATTTCTCTCTTGTCTTGTTCCCTCCTTAATTTATTGCATCTTTCCTCACTTGATCCCTTTCCCCACTATTTAGTTTAAAGCTTTCTCCATCCCTCTAATTATATAATTTGCCAGAATACTGGTCCCAGCACGGTTCAGGTTTTCCTGTGACATCACACTTGACTTTTCTAAGAATGTGATCAGTCTGTTCTGGAGCCACTTTTAGGTGCTGCTGTCTGTCTCTGGACCACCTCTTTTCTCACTGGCTGCTATTAAGAAACTCAGAGCAGTGGACACAAAAAATTGTCATTTTGTAATTTACTATAAAACCCTAGGACATGTTTCGATTTATCAAATGCATTTTTGATGGCTAATCAGCAATAATAATGCCAACCACTTTGATTGGTATTTTACACAGAATCAATTTTATCTGTGCTATTCTGCATGGTGTAGTCCTAGACCACAAAAATTTAACTGTTGAAGAATGCAATAATATTTTTGTTCATGATTGTTAGAATATTATAGTTTTTTTAGAACTTAATAAAATTGTAAATTTTATTTGTGTGTACTCTCCATTACATCACCCCTCTCTGCTCCTACCTCAGCCCATATGCAACTGAAAACCTCACCCATGTTTCTAGACTTGATTATTTCAATGACACGCTGACTAGCCTGCCATTGTCCATAAAATTCCGATCATCTGAAACTCTGCCCCTATCCTCTGTTTCACTCCTGTGCTTGCTGACCTACATTATCTCCCTGTTCCACAACATGTTCAATTTAAAATTCTCATCCTCGTGTTGAATTCACTTTTACAGCCTTACCATCTCTATTTCTGTAACCATCACAAAACCTGAGGGAAATCTGTTTTCCTCTAACTCTGGCTCAATTGCTCACTTTGCTCCACTATTAGCAGCTCTACCTGCAGTCACCTAACACCATAAGCACAGGAATTTCCCCTCTCTAAAACTGTTCTTTAAACCTACCTCTTTGACAAAGCTTTTACTCACCGCTCCTAAAATCTTCTCGTAGCAATTTTTGTTATTGTGAGGCACATTGATTCTCTGCAAAATGATTAAAAGGTATAGGATGATTACTTTATGGTTTGCTGTTGTGAGAATTCTTCAATCTGATTGGCTGCTCAGCCTGTTTGATGGTTTCACTATTACTGGATGCTGGAGGGCACCAGAATAAAATTGATGTTGTAATGGAGAAATTGATGCCCCAGAACCTGCTAAATTTTTGTGGGCAGCTTTCTTCGAAGTCAGCAACGAGTGCTGCCCCTTCACCGCTGGCCTCAAGCCATTATGTCTTACATCTTAAGTGTTTTGGTGCTTCATTTGCAATGAACTACTTTAAAATGTAAGGAAAAGTTGGCAGCCATTTGGTACGCAAACAGCATTGAGCTGAATCTTATTTTGGTGGCATTGGGTAAAGGGGAAATGCTAACCAAGATACTGAAAAAAATCCTTAATTGCTAAATATGCCATGTGATTGTTCATTTGAATTTGCAGATGGTACCTCATTTTAATATATTATCTGAAGGATGGCACTTCTGACAATGCAGCACTTCCTTGTTTACTGCAATGAAATATCAGCTTAGGTTATGCGCTGAAATTTTGTTATGGGTCTTAAACCCACAGCTTGGTTTCATGCAGGGTTTCACAGCAGAAGTCAGTATGATTAATTAGAAGTAGGATAGCACTTAATTAAGATTTGATTTTTAGTTGATATTTAATTGGAATACGTCTGATTTGTTTTCCACTCTGTCAGGTTCCTGGTGCTAACTCATCGCTTCCTCTGGAGCTTCAGTCTGTGGACCCTCTCTGTGTGCCTCAAAGTTCTCCAACACGGGAACGCTCCCCTGATGTGATCTCCTCAGCCTCCACAGCATTGTCACAGGACATTCCTGAAATTGCCTCAGAGACCCTTCAGCGTGCATTTTCAGGTTCTGTGTTAGCCACTGAGGTCCTGGAACCGACTCAGCATATAGATAGCATGGCTTCTGCTGCCTCAGCACTGCATCTATTATCTCCGAGAAGTAGACCTAACTCGGAACATAGCCATCACTCTCTGGATATGCCTCAGGTGGAGGTGGAGCGGTTGAGTACTCCATCGCTCTTAGAAACTGTCTTGTCTCAGGAGAATACAGCAGCGGACAATGTTACCAGCCAACCTTGGCCAGCAGCACCTGACATTACCCGAGAAACTCGGAACAGCATCAATGAGAGGTACAATCAAATGTTTTGTATTATGACACAATTGGCCAATTAATGTGTTATCTATTTAAAAAAAAAATTATGCCTTCAAACTCTTGAATCTGCTCCTTCCCTTTCCTCTGCTATCTTGCTGATTTTTTGGTTGTGCTGTGTAACATTCCTTGGATGGACTGGAAAAGCAATCCGCGCTCAGATCTCTGCCAGTCCAGTTCTGTAAAAGCTACTTGACTCTGCATAACAATTATTTAAGATGTTGGTTGGAGCGGGTATTAGCTCGTGCTTTCTGATTGTTTTGCATTTCTTGCCCGGATTAGGGGAGAGTTATCTGAGATATATGGCACAAGGAATCATCTTCCTTCTTGTGCCCCCACTCTCAGCACTGTAGTGGAAAATATATTAGTTATGTTTGTCACTATAAAAATTCTGAAAGGAGATGAAGGTATAACATGGCACTTAATGTGATTATGGCTACATAAAATGTTATCTCCTCTAGGAGTCTTTTGGTGTGCAATTTTCTTCAGATAAAATGGCCTGGGCCACTGAGTACCCCGTCCTTATTTGATCATTGGTAAACTGTTATGAAGCAGCAAGTTGGAGCACCTTATTGTATGCCCTTGTCTAGGACTGAAGTAACTTGTCATTTCAGCAGTGGTGGGGAGATCTGTATGCCAAGAAACCTAAAACCTGAGCTGTTTGTGATAAAAAGAGAAACTTCATACTGGAAGTAGAACATGCTGGATATACTCAGTAGATTCAGCAGTAACAGGAAGGACAGGTTTGGGTGAGAAATTATCTCAACTCCAAATGTTAATTTGCCTCTTTTTTTTCCATATACTGGTTGAGTAGTGATATTTCTAACTTGGGCTATTTTGCTTTAGTCTCCATCTTGTAAGATGGCATTCTTCTGTTGTCCACACAAGCTGTGGAACTCTGAACAAAAATGATTGTTCAAGTTTTTGGCCTTTTAAAATAGTAACCATGTTTGTATATTACAATGTATCTTTTAGTAGCAGGTTGTCCTGTGGTAAAGGAATACTGTTTCTTTGCTTGATATTTAGATTTTTTTATTGTTTCATTTTCAACTTAATGCTTTCCCTATCAACATTTCCAAACTTTCCATAATTTTGTTTTCCATATACATTATTTGACCAAAAATGGAAGAACCACAATGCATAATCAGAATTAATTTGAATTGAGAGCAAATTTTCAAGATTTTATTAGCCAATTTAAGGTGACGGTTAATGGAAAATTAAATTGTTTTTAAAGAAGTTTGTATTTATCGTTGGCATCTGAGATCTAATTGTTATAAAGTTGGTTTAAAATAAGTTTACTGACTGGAGTAAATAATTGATGAAGTAATATTCCAGAAAATTTGGGATTAATTTCTAACAGAAAATGTGCATATTAGGATAGTTCCACCAAAGTTTTGACAATTTATCAATTTTAATAAATAACACATTTTGTCCACCAAAAAAGTGAAAATATTTACCATTTGTGTTTTAAGGCATTCTTCATAAGATGCTTTATCAGTTTCCATAAGTGAACCACAGCTCTTATGATGAGAGTGCACTTTTTTCTAACTTGGACTTTTCTGGAGGGGTGTAGCCAAAGGATTAACAATTAACTAATTTTATAGTAATTTCTTTATTGCATTTAATGAAGTCTTATGCGCTACCAAGCTCTTCAAAATGAAGTATTGCTGAAAAAAGAGACGTCAAAGCTTTTCATCTTGCACTTATCAGGACACTTGGCAAGAATACCAATATAAGGGGAAAATAACATTTCATACTCTGAAGAGAGTGCTGATTGGTTGGCAAGTGGAATCTGGTTGTGAGCATAATTCTTAGCATGTTGATGTGCTAAGAATTATGCTGACAATCAATTTAAGATGATCAGTTGGACTCGGAGTATGGTGCACTTACATGTACTGGAAGCTATATATATTAATACACAGGACCCTGTTCTTTGCAGACAGAAAGAACATGTACACACGTTGCGTCTGTTTCAGCTAAAAAAATAAGGGACAGCCATTCACTGACTCATTCCTCAGGGCAATGCCTTTGATCAATCAGTGTTAAGTTGCCTACTTTAAATTTCAAACAATGCTTGACAGTTAACTGTCAGTCATTATCAGTACTGCATTCTCCATGGCAATGCCTCTACCAAACAGAGTCCGCTTGTCAACCAATTGGAACTCTCTTCACATACGGTGTAAAATGTTTTCCCCTTATATTGGTATTCTTGCAAAGTGTCCTGATGAGTGCAAGATGAAAAGCTTTGACATGTCTTTTTTTTCAGCAATTCTCAAGTTCTGTACCACCAAATGAAATTTTCAAAATTACCTATTAGCAGATAGACCAGAGGTTTATAGATTAAGCGCCTAATAATTATTTACAATTTATTAGAATTTGAATCTTAAAATGTTAGTATGCATGTATGGTAAGTGTTTAGGAAGGCAAATGGAATGTTGGCGTTTACTGCAAGGGTAATAGAATATAAAAGGGAAGTGTTGCTTCAGCCGCATAGGGCCTTGATTAGGCCACAGCTGGAGCACACTGTACAGTTTTGGTCTCCTTGCTTGAAGGCTATAATTGCATTAGAAGCAGTTCAGAGAAGGTACACTCAACTGATTCCTGGGATGAAGGGATTAGCTCATAAGGAAAGGTTAAGCAGATTGGGCCTTTACCCATTAGAGTTCAGTAGAATGAGTGGTGGTCTTATTGAAACATGTAAAATCCTGAGGAGATGACAAAGTGGATGCTGAGAGGATGTTTCCCCTTATGGTGAGGGAGTACAGAATTGGGGGAGCAATTTTAAAAATTAGAGATCTCCCATTTAAGATAGAGATAAGAATATTTTTTCTCTGCGGGTCATTTCTCTGTGGAATTCTCTTTACTAGAGAACAGTGGAGACCGTGTCATTAAATATATTCAAGACTGAGTTAGATTCTTGATCAACAAGGGAGATGAGGGTTATGGGGAACAGACAGGAATGTGGAGTTGACACCACAATCAGATCAGCTATGATCTTATCTAATGGCGAAGCAGGCTGAAGGGGCTGAATAGCCTACTGCTCCTAATTTTTGTGTCCTACTAGGAGGGGAATGATTACTGCAGATTCCATTTTTCTACTAGCACCTCTTAAACCTTTCTTCTGTACCACTTCCACCTTCCTCTTTAACAGCAAATGCATGTAGTTTTCTTCATCTTCAAGGTAAAGACCATTTGTTCAGTTGCTCCTCTAAATCAAATCTGCTCCCAGTTTTGTTCCACTCTAGTCCTGAATGCACATGCGCCCTTCGATGAACTCCGTTGAAAAACTCATCTTGACCTCAGTCACTGAAGAGTACTTTTCTTTTCCAAGGTGCTTCAGTACATTGTCAGCTATCAAATCGGTACCCATTTTGCCATCAGGTTTATTTTTCAGTCCTCCTTGACCTCTCTGCAACCCTTGAAGCAGTTGATCATTCTTTCTCCAACAGTTAAGATTGTCCTTGGTTCCACTCTTGGATATCTATTTGTAGCTAGAATATCTGCAGACATGTGGCCAGTTTCCGGCTGACTACTGGAGACCCTCAGTTCTAGCTCTTCTCCACCGCACTTGTCCCATCTACTTGTCTGTACTATTAATGTGCGTGTCCTGCATTCTTTGGATGAGCTTAACTCCCTTCTGCTAATTTAGGAATATCAAAGCCTTGGTCTTCAGACCTCTGTCACAAAACTCTGTTCCTTCCTTATCCACCCAATTTCTCCTTCTTAACCGTTATCTCTAGCTGAATCAGAATATTCACAGCCTGGGCAGCCTGTTTTACTGCAACCTGAGCTTCCAAATTCATATCCTTTCCATGACTGCCTACTTTCGCCTTCATATCACCACCTGCTTCCACCCCCAGCTCAGTCTGTTTGACACTGAAACCCTCATTGATGCCTTTGTCATCTCCTAGTTTGATCATTTAAATACTTCCTTGATTGATCTCTCTTCCTTCGTGAATTCAGCTCATTGTAAATGTCATTGTAAACTCTGCTGTGCAGGTCCTATTGTCAACCAAGTCCTGCTAAGACATCCTGGTTGCATTTACTTACCTGCATTGTGTTCCAGTCCCTATTGTCAACCAAGTCCTGCTAAGCCATCCTGGTTGCATTTACATATCTGCATTGTGTTCCAGTCCCTCAACAACCTCATGTTTTAAATTCTTATCCTTGTATTTAAACCCCTCCATAGCCTAGTTCTGAGACTTCCTCCTGTTAATTGTATATTAATTGTGTTTAATTGTAGGCCGGTGGTGGGCATTATCTGAGGATGCACTGTGACCCTATAAATAGACACTGACTTAGACTGTGGTTGTTGGTTTAAGAGGTGCTTGCTGTATTCTGCAACTGTGCAAAATAAATGCTTATAATAGAATGTAAAGATAGGTTCCTGCTATATCCTTCACCAGTTAGCTTTCTGGATTAACAGACCTCCAACTGAACAATTCCCTGCCTCTCACTGTATAACCCATTCCTCTGACAGTGTTGCCCTCTCCATTTCTTCTCCCCACCATTGGGACCATACCTTGGCCTTTCTAGGTACCACTCTAGATTTCCTTAAACTGCATTGCCCTATTCTACTTAAGACACTCCTTAAAACTCTTCCCTTTGCTCAAGTCTTTAGTTATTCCTCCTACTCTCCTCCTTTGCCTTGGTTTCTATTTTCTTTTCCAAAGTGTGGTTGGATTTTTTTTTAACATTAACAGCACTTGTATGTACAAAAATCTAGCTATACTGTATGCATGTTATAAAGAAAAAGTGTGTTCATTATAATTGCCAATGATTAGATGGGATGTCAAAGCCTTTAGAATCTGTAAAGGCTTTTTTTCTGTCACAATGAATTCAATGGTTTTTCTTTTTCTGTTTCAACATATATTTCACAAATAGAAAGTAAAATAGTATCTTTTGTCCATTCATTCATAAGACTGCAGCAGAAGTGTGGCCTAGTTTTGATTCTGGTTCACAATTGGGATACACAAAATCTGTACAATAGAATGAAACATCATTCATACAAAAGTCACGCTATTGCCGTTTCAGCCAAGTAAATAAACCTATTAGATTTTGTGATTGAAGGATGCATTCTGATTCTTAAGCAACTGAACCAAGCACATTCGAACTTTTTTTACATGCTGTTTAGGTTTTTGTTAGGGTTAAGTTCTATAATTTCTTTGAATAAATCTGAAATAATGCCTCTAGGTGACCGTCTGCTTTTAATTGCTCAAATAGCTTCCCTTCCAAAAATTTCAATTTGCTGTTGCTCTGTTTTTAAGCTCAAGAGAGGATATGCAGGAGAAGCATAAGAACTCCACCTTTCACAGGCATCCATATCAGTTACACCAGCACGATAGCCAGGATGCCAGTGCTGAACAGAGGTAATGCAGAATTATCTTGAGAATCAGTGCAAATATTATGCAGCCTACTAGTTTAGTGAGTAAAATCAGTACTTTGTAATCCATGAAGTACCAATCCTGCTCGTTGGTCAAATTTATCGATTTTAATATGTGGTTGACCAGAGGAGCACTGGCTATTGCTTGATCAGGAAAATGAATAGATACAAGTGTATGACTGTGGACTTGCATTTTAGTGTTTATCCTAATAGCCTGACTGAGGAAAGAAGCTCATAGAAGTGGCATTAATTCACTTGTACCTAATGAAAATGATGGGTTCCATCTTACCTCAGGCTATCTCTCGTTATAGTCTGCAATTAGCAGAAATGAAGCAGTCATTAAAATGGAGTAACTGCTTCGGGTCAAAAAAAAGGTTATGATGATGAGGGAAGGTGGTATTAATAAAACAAAGCATGCCCTGGAAATTTATATTCCTATTTTTTTTATTAACACAGCGATCATGATGATGAAGTAGCAAGCCTTGCTTCCACGTCATGTAGCTTTGGTTCAAAGTCTGCTTCTCACAGACTTCCAGCTAAAGACTGGAAATCAAAAACATCTCCTCGATCCTCTCCCAAATTGAGAAGAAAGAGCAAAAAGGAAGATGGGTAAGAACTTGAAACTGTGCTTCTTGGAAAATCAACTGCAATTTAAATACTGATGGGAGAGGGATTTGTGTGAAGCATAAGCACATTGGACCTGTTGGGATGAATGATCTGTTTCTAGGCTGTGAAATTATATGAATTTCTGTGATGTTTTTCACAACTGTCATTCTGCAGTATGTAAGTGATGTGACTTTAAATGTTATTAAGCATGAAGGATGCCTGATTAAATATCTCTACAAGTCCAAATGTGAACTAACTTTCCAGCAGATAGTAACCATTCTCTCAATAATTATTAAAATGTTAGCAAGACTATTAAGTGTTACTTAGATGGAAAGTACTTTTTGACAAGTTTAGAAAATGGATTAAAAATATTGGCAAGTTTTTCTCTTTTACATTAAAGTCAGAAAGACTATTTGGATTTAGATTATTTTAAGCATGTATTAAAGTTTCTAACTTCTATAAATTCTACTTTCTTTGTATTGAGGAAGATGTGTTTTTATTGTAGGAATAAACCCAATAGATTTCAACGAACTGCTCTACGATCTGCTCAGCCAAAATGTAACGTGCATTCACATGTTTAAAAGAAAAATCACACCCAGTGACTTACTCCCTAACCTCCAATACCGAAAACTTAGAAGTAACAATTTAGGGGACCACAAGAGATTCCAGCCATTGTGAAACAGGTACATGTTGACAATGCACAAGTAAAAGGGCACTACAACAATGCCTACATAATTTCATTTCAGGCATTGCATGCCTCTCCATCGATGAGTGGAATCTCTCGTCTATTTGCAAGCCTACTATGCCCATTTGATTTACAGTTTAGCAGGGCATATGTGATTTTTAATTGGGTATTGGAGGTGAGGGAGTAAGTTATTGGATGTGGTTTGTTACATGTGACTTTTATCTTTTGGCTGATCAGATTGTAGGGTAATTGGTAGAAATCCATTGGTTATACTCCATGTACAGTACTCTTAATTCAAAGTTGCGTAATACAAATTATCTAATCAATTTTTTTAAGCACTGATTTTCTAATTAGCTGTTCTATTTATATAATTCAACGAATGCAAAAAACTTTGAATTATCAGAGTAAACTCATGCCTGTTCACAGCCAGTGAAGTACTTTGAAGCAGAATCACTGCTGTAATGAAACAAAATGCAGCAATAAATTTGTGCATATCAAGGTCCCACAAATAGCAACAAGATAAAAAAAAAAATCTGTTTTAGTAGCTTTGCTTGAGGGATAAATGTAGGTCAAGACAGTGGAAGTACACCCTTTATTCTTTTTGAATGTTATCATAGGATCTTTTTCATCCATCTGAGAGGGAAAAACCGAGTCTGTTTAATGCTTCAACTGAAAGTTTGGATCTGTGACAGTTCAGCTCTCCCTCAGTACCACACTAAAATGTCAGCTTAAATAATGTGCATAAATTTCTTGTGAGGCACTTCAACTCTTGTTTCTGAGTCAGTAGATCATGAGTGTTATCAAATGCTTTCTTCACTGTTCAACATGCAGCCACTGGTAGAGCTGCAGATGCAACATTAACTTCTCTCTGTACAGGATGAATGTTTGAGTAGTATTTGTAGAGTGCTTAAACTCACTCTATAACATGTAATCTATTTTGGGTGCTTTTTGCTTGTTGAAAATTGTTGCATTGAGTTTGCATGTGCCAAAGTTTTTACTAAGCATGTCGTCAATTGCTTCGATTGATCAGTGTTACTAATGTAAGAAGTAGAATATTTATCTCTATAAGATACACTGGAAAAAACATCTACTTAAATGAAATATCGGATCTTTGGTTCCTGTCCCACACTTAATTCCCTAATCACTGACTTGATCTTCCTCCCGGGTCACTGTCTGTCTAGACCATTCGCAGTTTTGGTTTCTTATTTGACCAGAAGCTGAGCTTCCGGCCCCATTACCTACTTCCACCTCCCTATGATCACCTATCTCTGTCCCTGCCTCAACTTGCCTACAACTGAATCTCTTCTATGTATTTGTTACCTCCAGATTCTACTATTCCAATGCTGTTCTGGGGAGCCTCCCAAACTCATCCTAACTCACCCATCATCTTTGTGCTTTCGATGGCACCCAGTCTGGCAATGCCTGGATACTAAAATTCTTATCCTTGTTTTAAATTCTGCCATTTCCTTGCCCCTCTATATCTCTGACCTTCTCCAACTCTACAAGTCCCTGAAATTTCTGTGTTCCTCCAATTCTGACCTCTTGCATATGCCTGATTTCTTTCACCTCATCATTTGCAACTGTGCCTTCAGCTATCTAGGCCTAAGTTCTGGAATGCCCTCCCTAAACAGCTGTGCCTCTTTCTCCTTGTTTTAAGTTGCTCCTTAAAACCTCCCACTTCAACCAGGCTTTTGGTCACCTGTCATTTCTGGCCAATGGCCCGGTATCAAGATTTGCCTGGTAATATTTCTGTGAAGCACTTTGGTACAGTAACTACATTATATAAATACAAGTTGTTCATTTGTTCAGATTACAGTGTGAAATTTAGAAGTATGTCAAAAAATGTGCTTTGCAAGATACCTTCCCTGCTTTCGCCCTCTGCACCAAACAACTTCTCATCCTCTGTGATTTCAAGCTCCATCCCAATTTATCATGCTCTTTTTCCTCTGACTTCACTGCCCTCTAATCCTCCCTAAATTTCCACCTCCACGTAGACTCCCCAACTCATATTCATGGCTACCGCCTTGATCTTGCTGTCTCACATGATCCCGCAACTCCTTTGGTATAACCCTCTGACCACTTCCTTGTATCACTCTCCATTAAAATCTCCCTTTCACACCCCAACCATACCTCCCCTGCAAAAATTATTCCACAATTCACTTGCAACTGTACTTGCAAAATCCCCAGCCACTAGCTTTTAGCCCCCTGTCACCACAACATTTCTGCAGCTGTTGATTTACTTGATCCTTACCACCATCTCTGATATCCTAATCCCAAATAACACCATTGTTCTCTCTTACTCTGGATGTTCACTTCTCAATCCTCTCTCTTAAATCCAAGGAATGCGGACTTGTGGCGGACAACAGGTTTAACCATTTAGTGCCAGATCTGGTGGGACCACATAAAGCAGAATCATCCTGGAAATAAAGATAAATCACAGCTTGCCATAGAGAAAAGCAGCAATCTTCTTTAAACCTACTACCCTGTCTTCTCCACCTTCACCCCCAACAATAAGTGCAAGAAGCTCATGGACTTGTTTTGTTGCTAAGATCGAGACTTTCTGATCAGCTGCCTCTCATGCTTTAATCTCATGGGCCAAACTCCCTCATAGTTCCCCCCCATCCCCCAACCAACTCCAGCCTTGAATTCACATATTTCTCTAGTTTCTCTCTGTTCCCGCAAGCCCTCCCTGAGCTCAACTTTTCCATGAGATCCACCTCCTGAACCCGCGACCTCATTCCTGCCAAATTGCTGACTGACCGCCCAACTTCCCCTCCTGGCCTCCATGTTACCTGATATTGTTAATGATTCTCTCTCTTCAGGTGCTGCCCCTCTCTGCTTTAAATCTGCCTTATTACCTCTCTCCTCAAAAAACCAACCCTTGACCCCACCATCAATGCTTTTTCTTCTGTGCCTAGCTTTCCTGGACTTCCACATTTGAATGAAACAGGTTTCTGCCCTGCCACAGTACTGAAATGGTTCTTAGCAAAGTTACAAATGACATCCGTGTTATTGTGCCATAAGTAAACTATCCCTCCTCATCCTTCTTGACTTCCTCCACCTTTCCACTAGGTGGGACTTCATTTACCTTATTCCACTCGTCTTTATCTAATTGTAGCCAGAGTATCACTTGCCAAAATCCCTTCCACACTGGCGTCATTGGAGCCTGTGAGAGCAAGATGGGAAGAAAGTTGCACCTGGAATTGTGCTCTTGTTTTTATATCCTGGTGAATATGCATATTAAATCTTCTGGGTTTCTTTGAGGACCTTTGGTGTTTGGGTGCCAGTTGTACGCTCAGGTGGAGCGTTCAAGTCTCTGTTCTGTCCAGCAGTTGCTTCATACCACATGGCTTAGGTGATGTGTTCATCCTTTCTTTCTCAGGCTTGGACAGTGACGTGGTCCAGGAGGTGCCAATGCTTGGAATTGGGATGTTTCCGTGTTGTCTTGTATTTATCTTTCTGACAAAAGAGTGTGTTTGTCATGGTGAGCTCATTTCAGTTCATTTGGTGAGGAAGAAGAGACTATTGTCATTTGAATTCACCACTCCTTTCCCAGTGGTGCCCTTCCGGACAGTGCAGTTGCATTCAACTCTGGCATTGTAATCTTCTAGTAGAATTAATTTGTCTTGATTTGGGATAGCTGCCAATACAGAATCCAGACCTGTGTAAAAGAGCTCTTCGGTTTTATCAGTAGAATTGAGTGGGATGGCACCCTATCTCAACAACTGATCTCAAGGAGGACAGAGAAAGCGTTTTAAGGAGGCTCCAAAATCCTGTTGAAAGGAGAAAAATTGACATTGGCATGAGGGAGGAATTTATTGCGAATTTTGCCATGTGGTGGTGCCTCATCCAAGAAGCTGCAGCTCAGTCAGACATTGACGGCATAAACTCTGATGTGCAGAAGTGACTAAAGCAGAAGGAGAGAGAACAGAATCCTAGCTCAAGAAACTGCACCCCCCCCACCTTCTTTGGGGCAGCTCTTGTCCTGTGTCCAAAGATCTGTGGCTCCAGGATTGGCCTACTGAATTACCTGAAGACACATAAATCATAAAGCCTGGTGGGCCTCATCTTCGTTTCGAGGGACTGACAACAACAATCATTTGCAGTGGCTTCTGTAAAGAAAATAGCATTTTTCCTAATTTACTACTGAAGCAGGCTTATGGGTGTGTGTGTGTGTGTGTGTGTGTGAGATTTAATTAAACTGAAGTCAGTCAGACTGCAAGGGTTAAATCACCAAAGGGTTAGATGAGAGCAGGCATTTTGAAATGGAAGTGGGCGAGCTAACATTTGCATTTTTAGATAAGTTGAGAGGTTTGAATTTCAAAGGGGCTTTAGAAGGTAACAAGGAAAATGGTTGCATCTGGCAGGAGTTGATAGGTAAACAAGCAGTGGGGATATCATGTTTTATTGACCCAAAAGCAAAGATGAGACAGAAACATGAAAGTTCTTATATTTAAAAGAGTTTGTGTTGCAAATAAAGTTTGAAACAATGGATTTCAAGAACAAAAAGGGAGAAAATATATTTAAGGAAAGATGAGTGGCCATGTGAAATCTTGAGAGGTGGACTGTATGAAAGAGGCCTGTGAAACAACAGCCTCTAACTAACCTGGAGAAGTGCTGGCTTGGTCCAGCGTGCAAGGTTTTGTCATAAGCCTTGGAGTTCCATTTTTGCGTGAGAGGGAGAGAGAAGCTGTGAAATGTCTTCCTTACAGCAACAGTGGGTGCTTGGGTTATATTGCTGGATGTTTTTATAGATTAAGAATCTATTCAGACTGAGGCCTGAAAGGGGTGTGTTGTTGGGAGTCTAGTTAAGTAGAAATCCTTTGGGAACTGTTATAAGACTAAGTTGAACTATATGACTGTAAGCTTATGTGTTTAACTTCTTTTGTTAATAAATGTTTTAAGTTAACGTTCAAAATCTCCCGAGGTTGTAGTGGACTCTTTACTTCTGCCTTAACAGTATACATATCTTCTCATAATAAATGTAAATTGCAAAATCGTTATGATAGCTTGACCAAGTTTCCCTTTGGGATTTGGTCAGCCTGGCAATTACCATCTGCCATATTGTAACACTTCTTTTCCCACTCGTGCACCTTTACCCTTGGTGTGCCCCAAGGATCGTTCCTTGGACCCCCTCATATTTCTCATCTACATGCTACCCCTCGATGACGACATCTGAAAGCACAGTATTAGTTTTCATATGTATGCCGATCAGCTTTATTCACCAGCACCTTTATCAACTCCTCCATTGTTAAATTATCAGACTGGATGAGCAAAAATCTTCTTAAACATTGGGAAGACTGAAGCCATTGTCTGCAGCTCTGGCTCCAAAGTCCATTCCCTAGTTACCAATTCTATCCCTCCCCCGACAACAGTGAGGCTAAACAAGAATGTTCGCAACCTTCATATCATATTTGACCCCAAGCTGAGCTTCTGACCACATCTGACAAACCATCACTGAGATCACCTATTTCCACCCCCCTAACGTCATCCATCACTGCCTCTGCCTTAACTTATTTTCTGCTGAAACCCTCACTCATCCCTTTATTACCTTTAGACTTGACTATTCCAACACATCCCTGGCTGGCCTCTCACATTCCATCCTCCTAAACTTGAGATCATCCAAAACTCTGCTGCCCTTGTCCTTGCTCACTCCAAGTCCCGTTCACTTATTGCACCATTGCTCGCTGATGTACATTGACTCCCTGTCAAGCAGTGCCTTGACTTAAAAATTCCCATGCTTGCTTTTAAATCCTCCATGGCCTTGTTACTTCCTGTCTTTGTAATCTCGTCTAGCCCCACAATGGTCTTGAGATATTTGCACTCATCTAATTCTGGTCTCTTAAGCGTCCCCAATTCTGATTGCTCCACCATTAGTGGTCATGCCTTTGTCTGCCTAGGCCCTAAGCTTTTTTATTCCCTCCCTAAACCTTTCCAACTCTCTACCTCTTTCTTCCATTCTGTTGTTCCTTAAAAACCTACCTCTTTGATTAAGCTTTTGGCTTACTATCACATAATGTGGCTTAGTGTCTAATTTTGGTTTGTATCACTGCTGTGCTACCATTTTATTACATTAAAGGTGAAATATCAATAGTGGTTGCTTTACAGAGTCTGCTGTTGGTAAACTAAATAATTCACATTTTTAACTTGTTCTAGCCCATAATGAACCTCATTTCAACATTTTGGTTCATTACACTGGAGTTTTTCTAGGAAACATGATTTTAAAATGTAAAAATGATCAAATTTATTGAAGCTGCCCTTTCTGTTAAAAAGAGGAAGTATTTCCCTTGGTGACTCGATTAATAAAGCCACCAGGTTAGCTGAGTCATGCATCCATTGTTCCTCTGTACAGAGAGCTAACCTCAGCTGGGGTGCAGGTAAGGTACTAAATTGGTCTCAGTGTTTCCCTTTCTTGATCACTATCCACTGAACCCTGTTGTAAAATACAAGCATGTGGATATTGGTTGAGAATAGGACCAGGTTGGTTGCTTGTCATTGACTGTTGAGGATTGCACATGAATTTTCTTTGTGCAAGCAAAGTTGGCTGCTAATTTATGTTGGCAGGTTGTGGGTTTATTGCCTCAAGCAAGGATACTAACAAGTTTTGTTTTTCAAAGGGATTTTAAATGTAAAGTAATTTTCTTTTTCTTTTCGTTCAGGGAGATCACACAATCCCCACGGTCAGAGCAGCAGGTTGGTACATGCAAAATGTTTCCACCATGTATAGTCATCACGTACCAGTTGTTTGTTTTTGCACTTAAAAATGAACTATCGAATAACTTGTATTAAGCAATGTAAGTAGCACAAAGTGGGAATTTAGTGCTGAAAAATTGAATTCAGTAATTTGAGTTAGGCAACTTTGAATTAAGAGAAGTAGCCTGCATTTGGTAAAACTCTAGGAATTATTATATCCATTTTTGTCAAGCATATCTTCAAGGGAGGAGCTGAAATTGCAGAAGTTCACGTGGCTTAATTCAAATTTATGCAGCCTGACTGCTATTTAGAATGGAGAGTTCCCAGCTGACACCACAACAATCTCTAGTTGAAATCTGAAATTTTAACAAATTTTGATAGAATGTTGCATTTACCTTTTAGTTTCCTCATTCATGCTGAGATGTTTTAGACATTTTATTATATGGCTCCATTGTGAGTGGAATTCTACAGTTAACTCAATGGGGTAAATTAAAATTTACCGACCTTTTGAAGAGATGACTATATTGATGTCATTGAAACTGCTGCTGTCTGTTGCACATGGTTTTCAACCCATTTACGATTTAGGCTCTTAAAATCTCCTTATATTAGTGACTGAGAATAGGATCAGGTTGGCTGCTTGTCGTTGACTGTTGAGGATTGCACATAGATTTTCTTTGTGCAAGTGAAGTTAGCTGCTAATTAGCTGCTAGGGGGACTCCTAATTGTTCAACCAGCACCAGTGAAATTAAGAATCAAAATACTTGAGCAGAAATAGATAATGTTAAATTTGTTGAGTCTAAATCATGTTTGTGCTAGATTATAAAATGTAGATCTTCAGATGTGTAGGCTTTTTACTCATCTGTTTGATGCCAGGTATGTAGGCTGTATGTCTCAAAGAATGTGTACATGTTTTTTCTGTCTGCAAAGAACGGGGCACTGTATATTAATATATGTAGCTTCCAGTACATGTAAATGCACCACACTGTGAGCCTGACTGACGATCTTAAATTGGCTGTCAGCGTAATACTTAGCACACTGAGGATTATTTAGTAAGTGTTGACCAATCGCGAATCACATCTAATGTTGGACACTGTTTTGAGTTTTGCAAGCACGGGCTGGTTGGGTACAGTCTGTACCTTGCCCGTTAGGAACAGCGGAAAGGACATGCTGTTTGATACGATCCGCCACTCTTTGGGACATAAGGCCTACATATCTTGCATCACACTGGCACTGAAATTCATACACCACATTATTTATCCGTGTGATAGGCAGAACGTCTTTTTGGCTTGACGGCAGCATCCTGTTCATGGTGAATACCACTCTTGTTGCTATGGCATGGTAGCAGCGTGAATCAGCTAGCTTCACCTGTTGCTCAAATTTTTGAGATGCCTTGCCCTTCCGGGGTAACCAGAGGTAAACTGGGCACTTTTCAGGGCTGAAAATAATGGCCTTGGGCCCGTTCATGAGTTTGCGTGATATATAGCGTAAGCCATATGTCCCAAAGACTGCCTGATCATATCAACACCATGCCCATTGCGAACAGTAGATGGGACAGGCTATGTGCTTGCAAAACTCAAAACACGGGGTCCAACATTAGATGTGACAACGTTTGTTACATAATCCTCGGTGTGCTAATGATTATGCTGGCAATCAATTTAATATTGTCAGTCAGGCTCGCAATATGGCACATTTGCATGTACTGGAAGCTACATATGTTAATGCACAGGGCCCTGTTTGCAGACAGAAATAACATGTACACACATTGCACCTATTTCAACTAAACAGAATAAGTGACAACCATTCACTGGTTCATTCCTCAGGGCAATGTCGTGACTAATCAAAGTCAAGCTGCTTGGTTTAAATTTCAAATAATGTTTGGCCGTTAACTGTTAGCCACCATCAACTGGTGCTTTTGCCATAGCAGCGCCTCTAACATGTTAACCAATCAGCACTCTCTTCTCATACAGTATAAATATGTTGTTTCCACTCACATTGGTGTTTTCTTGTAAATTGTCCTGATGAATGCAAGACAAAATACTTTGACAAATGCCTCTTTTTTCAGAAATATTTTAAATAAATTATATGTAGTTTCAATTATTCTTGATCTGTTTGTTTTGTATAGTGTCTAATGTATGAGGAGCAGGGATCTGACTAATTTTCCCATTGTATGCACAATTGTTTTGGGACTGTCTGGAGTGCCCACCCTGCTTCCCTGGCTGACACCGGCTGATTACTCACTTCCTGGTCTGCTTGGCTGCTCAACTAGAGTCATTGAGGGAGCTTAATCATTGTCCTTTTGCATACTCCCACCAAACCCTAGCCAGTAAAACTATTTTTACCCTTCATACAAAATAATTACACTTGTTTTAGAAGAGCAACTCAGGACCTCCTTCGATATCATGTAATTCAATCTATGTCTAACTTAATCTTTATTTAAAAAAGGAAATCTCCTCTTACGATTTATTTTATTTCGCCAGCAGCAGTTCAACACAGACCAGGAAGAGTTGCTCTCTCTCTTACGAAGCCAACAGAGGGAGCTCTGTGAATTGAGACAGAACCAGTTAGAGCTTATGCAGAGGCTCACCGATCATATGGATGCAGTGCAAGGCTCCATTATGGGTCATGTGGAACGGATTATGGTCACGCAGCAAGAACAAGAACGTATCCTTTTGTCCTACATAGTGATAAAGGACTTTGGTGTTTAGCTTAATAGAGTTAAGTCATATTTATTCTGTTAGAAACAATGGATTTTAAAAAGTAAGCACATTTGATAATTTCTCAGGCATTCATGTGTGCCATGATGAATTTCTTAACACACTATGAAAAATAAACCATCTTCTCTGATTAAATGATTCTATCCACTGAAATTGCATATTGGCAATAGTAGTAGATTGGGCCCTCACAACAAGACTGATTAGAAACTCCAAGATGGCTTAGATGTTAGCAAGTCATAGTTTGAGGTTTTAGTATCTGTATAAACTATTAAAGGATAGCTCTCAAGATTTATAATCTCCATACTCCCTTGATTGTGTTACATCAGTCATGCTTCAGAGAAACATTCCCCAGTAGTGGCTTTATGTACTCGATCCTCTACCAGGAACACATGGCTCTAGATCTCATTAAAACCCGATCCAAACATGGACAAAAGTGCTGAATCCAGAAGTGAGTTGAGAGTGCCTACTGATATCAAGAAGGATTTAACTGTAGCACCAAGGAGCTGTCATAAAATCTGGAAATCAGAGGGAAAACTCTTCACTGACTGGAGTCTCATCCAGCAGTAAGGAGGGCGGTTATGATTGTTGGAGGCCAATCATCTTAAGTCCAGGACAATGCTGTACTGGTTCCTGAGGGCAGTGTCTTAGGTCTAACCACCTTCAGCTGCTTCTTCAGTGACTTTCTTTCCATTAAAAGGGCAAAAGCGGAATGTTTGCTGAAGGTTGGGCAATGTTTCGTTCCATTCACAATTCCTTAGGTAATGAAGGATTTTTGCGTACATGCGGTATGACCTAGACAGCATTCATGTTTATGCTGATAAATGGCAAATAATAGTTGTAAACAGTTATCAGACAATGGCCATCTCCAACAAGAGAGTCCAGCCAATTTCCCTTCAGTGGAATTACCATTGTTGAATCCCTGACCATCAACATCCTGGAAGTCACCATTACCCAGAAACTTGATGACCAGCCAAACACATACTATAGCTACAACAGCAGTGAGAGGCTGAGAATTCTGTGCTGAGTGAATCACCATCTGACCTCCCAAAACCTATTCACTACCTATGAGGCACAAGTCAGGAGTGTGATTGAATACTCTCCATTTGTCTGGATGAGTACAGCTCCATCAACACTCAAGAAGCTCGAAACCATCCAAGTAAAAATAGCTCACTTGATCCTTCTTCTTGAACATTCACTCCCACCATAATCAGTGTATCATGGAGCAGTGTGGACCATCTACAAGATGCGCTGCAGGAACTCCCTAAGGTTTCTTCAGCAGTATCTCCCAAAACCACAAATACTGCCACCTAGAAGGTCATGGGTAGCAGGTGCATAGGCAAATCACCTACAGGTTTCTCTTCAAGTTGCTCACCATCCTGACATGGAAATATATTGCATTCCTTCGATGCAAGATCTGAACCTTGGAATTCCTTATTTATCAGCACTGTGGGAATATTTCCACCACACTGTCAAGTTGTTCAAGAAGGGGGATCACCACCACTTTCTTGAGGGCAATTAAAGATGGACAATAAATGCTGTCCCTGCCAGTGATGTCCACACCCATGAAATGAATTTTTTAACATGTTATGGAAAGATTGAGTAATGCAAATATGATGTTTATACATTAGTTGGTATGCTAGCATCATATGCATAAAGGAAAATTGTGACTTAGCTTCATATCCGTACAATACTATGTGACATCAAATAAATAACCAGAATGCCCCTCAGATGCAAGAAAACCACTGCCACTGTGGTGTATTTGTTTCACCTTTTACCAGTATTTTCTGCTATTCATTTTCATCTTGATGATTGTTGATGTGTTGTAAATTTATTTTTATATAATTGCCATTGGATTGAATGTCATTTTCAGTATCTATCTTGCCTGGAAATTCATGTGGAGTGATTTTTGTTCCTTCATCTGACAAACCTGTAGCTTTTTTTATTGAGTATGTTATTAATATTTCACCTTGTGTCAGCTACGCTCTTTGCAATTCAAAAACAATTTTAGATGAAAAAACAACACCTTGCAATTGATAAAAGAGACTGACACAAGTCATTTCACAGTAATCAAGGGCCCAATTTGAGACTGCATGACTTAGAAACCTGCTTCCCAGATGTGATTGCAACCTGTAGTGTGATTTTTGGGCTTAGAGTGGCTCTAAAGAAGGGCTCAGGCAAACCCTATTGAAATTTATGGGGACCTTCGGCAACAAAGGGTGAATGAACTGGGCCAGGTGAAGCATGCTTCAGTAAGGCGCTTTTGGAGAACAGCGATTGTACTGTCAAGCTTACAAATGATCAGAGGACCAGGATCAATCGAGGGTGGAAATATTAAACTAGAGGAGAGCTTAGTTCAGTGAGTTGAAAAGGGATCTGGCCCAGGTGGAATGGAATCAAAAATTGGTGGTAAAGCTTTATTTGAACACTGGAGGACATTCAGTGCGGAGCTGGTTCATCTACAGTGTAGACTCACTGTTATGAGTGGAAAAGGAAGGACATCCAAAACTATAGAGTACCCTGGATGATTAAAGAAATGGAGATTGAAATGAAACAGAAAAAGGAAGCTTATCACAGACCTAGGGTTCGTAACAGAGAATCAAGCTGAATACAGAAAGCACAGAGAAGATTTAAAAAAGGAATGAGGGGCAAAGAAAGAGCATGAGAATAGATTAGTGGCTAACATAAAAGAAAACATGAGAGCCTTTTATAAAAATAATAAATGACTAGTCAAAAGAAGGGCCTGGCTGATGAGCCAAAAAGGAGATATTCTTGTGGATGTAGAGGGCATAGCTAAAACAATAAATGAGCACTTTGGCAGCATTCTCCTCTCAGGTGAAGATAGATGTAGTGAAGCAGTAAAGGAGGAGGAAGAAGTGATATTTGATGAGATAAAAATAGATGAAGTGGGTGTACTTAACAAATTGGCAGAATCCAAAGTAGAAAAGTCACCTGTTCCAGATGGGATGCATTATACGTTGCTGAGGGAAATAAGGGTGGAAATTGCGAGGGTTTGACTACAATCTCCCAGATCACCTCAAATATCAGGTTGTTGTCAGAGGATGAGCGGATTACAAATGTTACACTGCTCTTTGAAAAAGGGGAGAGGAATAAATCTGGCAATTACAAACCGGCCAACTTAAAGTCAGTGGTGAGAAACTTTTAGGAACTATAATCCAGGAGAAAATTAATTGACACATGGAGAAGTATAAATGAATGTCAGCAGAGATTTGATAAAGGCAAATTGTATTTGTGTTGATTGATTGAGCTTTAGAAGGAATGGAACAGAGTTGATGAAGGTTTTGTAGTTTTATACTTTGGACTTTCAGAAGGTGTTTGGCAAAGGATGACATCGTAGACTTGTAAACAAAATTAAAGCCCCTGGGATTAACGGCACTGTGACAGCGTGGATATGAAATTGGCTAAGGGACAGAAAGCAGAGTCCAATGGTGGATGGTTACTTCTCAGACTGCAGCAAATAATATAGTGGTGTTCCCCAGGGGGTCAGTAATTGGATGTACAGGGCATAACTTCAGTTTGTAGATGACGTGCAATTTGGTAATGTAGCAAACAATGAGGAAACAGTAACAGACTTCAGGAAGATGCAGAAAGACTGCAAAATGAACCGACATATGACATGAAACTTCAATGCAGAAAGGTGCAAAGTGACACATTTTAGTAGGAAGAATGAGAAGAGGCAATATGAACTAAATGGTGCTATTTTAAAAGGAATGCAGGAACAGATACGAAGGATGAATATGCACAAATCTTTGAAGCTGACAGGACAGCTTGAGAAGGCTGTTTATGAACAGAGGAATTGGGTACAAAAGCAAGTAAGTTCAATTCTGCACATAACACTTAAGGAAAGATGTCAAGGCCTTAGTGCAGAAGAGATTTACTTGAATGGATGAGATACTGCTGTTAAGAGTGTAGAAGCTGGGGTTGTTCTCCTTGCAGCAGAGATGATTTGGAGGAGAGGTTCAAAATCATGAAGAGTTTTGATAGAATAAATAAAGAGAAGCTGTTTCCAGTGGCAGAAGGGTCGGTAACAGAGACTACAGATTTATGGTGATTACCCAAAGAACCAGAGGTGACATTTTTTGCTATTAATCTATTCACACATTTAAGCTTATTTTCAGATTTCATTACTGATCTGCATAGTGTAAATTTTGATGGTTCTAAATGGAATTCAGAATGGAATTGCGCAGCTTCTCAGGAGGCTACCCATATCAAAACCATTTTTCCTAGTATTCCAGTGGGGCCAACCTTGATCATAACGTGGATTGTTTTAATATCTGTTTTTCAAGCAGCACAGCTGGTTGCAACTTTTAGTTCCTTCTCTCAACATTAATCTTTTCATGAAGCATATGGCTACAACAGTGTTTGCTGGCTTTGATTTTCTGAGTTAATTATTTCTCTCATGTTTTGAAGTCTGTATTTTTTAGTTCCTTTTCTCAAATACCATCAACAGGCTTCCTCCTTTCCTCAGTTTTCAGCTTTTAAAACCTAACCTGCCACCAAGATATGGCTTTTTGCTTGATACCTTTTCTGCTCTTTTGAACCTTTGTGTGGTCCTTTACTAGGGGCTTTGGACCTTCATGAACAACAAATTTGTTTCCCCTTTTCCTTCATTTTATTTTTTTATTTTAAATCAAACTCACTGAATGTTGGTTACCTGTCTGACTATTGAGTTGGTGCTTTGATACAAAGACGGTCCATTATTGGTTATCTTCACTATAATTATGTAATTTGTAATGGTTTGCCTTAACTTAACCCTCTAGAGAGGCGAACAGATAGGATCTTGGCAGAAGGACGTGAAAGAAGTGGGCATTTTCAGGAACAGCTGTCTCATCAGCTCTCTCAGAATTTGGCGAATTCTATTGGTAATCGTATTGAGAAGACTGTTCGGGATGAGATGAAGAAAACTTTACCACAATGTGAGTAAGGACTGAGAACAACTTTGCTGAATGTTGAAGCATATAAAGTTCACCAGGAAAGAATTTTGGCATAATTTCAATGTTTTTCAATTCTTCAATTTATTTGTGTGACACGTTAAATGTCCAGAAAAGAAGTTCAACTCAAATTCAATTCACAAATTCTTGTGGGCTTTTCTCCTAGTTTGTGCAAGGATTAATCATACACAGTCAGCAATTTATGAAATATATTTTAGTGGGAATCTGTTTCTGCCAAAAATTGAGTATTCACCTATTCAGAGTATTTGAAAATAGGGGGAAAGTATAATTGTGTAAAACCTTTGGTTGGATATTCATAAAGTAAACACAACATTGGTGACCAAAATGGCAAGAAAATGGAGTTTCTTTATTACCACTTAAGGCTCCCATTTATTTGCCTTAAATAAATGACTCTGTAAGCATTTCCATTATTGATTGTTGAGTAAATCTCCATCTTGCTGAAATATCACGCTCAAAGTACCCATTGGATGGTATTGTGCACCATGCCATCATTTCTGCAGTTGATAGGGAAATGATTGCAAGTTATAAACACTTCATCTGATGCCTAATTAGAATGTGACTCATTTAAGCAGGACAATCATAATGGTGTTCACTGTCGATGTAACTAGATATGTAGTTCATCCATCGATTTTTTTTTTTTCATTGCTGGCTTTGAAATCCCATTGTGTGGATGTAGCCTTATTGAGTAATAAAAGTCTGATGTTGGAACTTCAGGTTCCTGAGTTGATCTTGTGTGTCCACGTTTTGAATCACTTTTGGCAATTAATTTAATTTGGCTGCTCGACTGTATCAGTAAATAAGCTGTTCAGCTTGTTATATGCCTTAATTTGATTCTAAGATTACTGCAAGGAATTGGGATCAACGGTTTACAAGTCTTTAGCCATTTCGTTTTCCTTGTTTTATTTTCTGGTCACATTGTGCTACATGCAGAGGATGTGATGTTAACTTTAATGGATCTCTCCCTGGAATCTTCCCTATTCATGTTACTGACAGTAGGCAGTATTTTTCCACAGAAATGGCTGGTTTGCAGAAGTGAGCTGACATTCTTGATCAAATGTCCGACAGAAGTTGAAACAAATTAAGTAAGAACGTTTATGTTAACAGGTGAATTTCTGGTGTTATGGCACAATCATCAGTTTTTGAAATCTTGGATAAAATTGACGGGGAAAGCTTTTCAGCACCTTTCGTGGAGAAGTTTTTGACATGTATCTTTCATTGAGTAATTTATAAAATTGTGTGGTAAAATTGTGCACGGCAAAGGCAGTTTCAGAAAGTGTCAATCAAATGAGCAAGCAATTTCAGCAATTAATTTCTTGTGGGCTGTTCCTATAGTTTAAGTAGGGGTTCTGTCAGCAATTTGTAAAATATATTTAAGTGAGAGTTTGTTTCTGCCAAAAATTGGTCCACACCTATACAAAACACTTGAAAATATGGGAAAATTATAATTGTGTAAAGATGTGCAATTGGGAAGTAATTTGAGGATAACTGGTCGTCTTTTTACTGATGCTCTGTAAACCCAGCTTTTTGACATAAATGCAAATTTATTTTAAAAAAATCATGTAACTCATTTGGATTTTTTTGCCCCTCATCTAATGGGGAGTCCTATTAGTTGCAGATGTATACATTTGTGATCAACAGACATTTAAGCACATTAACTACAGTTGAATCTGAAACTTCTTATTGTGACAAAATTCCAGTGGCCCCAATTCACTTAGCAGATTACTGAATAGGAAGACTTCTTGGCATAAGAAAATTAACCACTAATGTGGAATGTTTTGCCTGATAACTGCCATTGTCTGTCCAGTAAATGGGATGTGGTGTATTTCTCAGTTTATTGGAAACTGACAGGTTCAATTACGAATCACTAATAATTTGTTATATATTGCAGGAAGATTTCCAATATGCAAATGCTTCTTGTGTCAAGACTTGGCCATTTAATATTTCAGGATGGATTTACAGCAACATTAGCCACAATGAATCAAAAATGCATTGATGGTTTTATGTCCCTGGCTGTAACCAATGCTAGATGTGGGTAGGGGGAAAAGGAGAAAGAGGTCTGGATGGGTTGGCATTGTGAAAAAGTGTAGGTATGAGAGCTCAGACAGAAGAAATGATGGCCTCCACTGTTACCAGTGCCACTTGTTGGCTCTTGTTGTGCTTTGCCTTGGGAGGTTTCTTGGCAACCCACCTATCAATGTGGGTCTTTTTGCCTCCTTGTGTATATGAGAGCTCCCTCTTTATTTTGCAGTTTATATTTGTGAAGCATCGTTCTGATTGCAAGGCAAGTTAACAGCAATAATCTTTGAAGACTTACACATCCTTTGTTTACAAACCAATTCAAGTTTAAGTGGGGGTTTACTTTATTGTCACCATGGAACTGTGTGCCATAACACTCATGCCCTGATTAACCATAAAACGGTGTTGATGGAAATCTGTGTTTCTGTATAGACAAGGTTTTAGACTGCATATTGAAGAATCATTAACACAAGATTCTTTAAACTCTTTTGAAAGGTATTTCCAAAAATTTGGAGCCAGTGTCAGG
Source organism: Carcharodon carcharias (assembly GCF_017639515.1). NCBI lineage: Eukaryota > Metazoa > Chordata > Chondrichthyes > Lamniformes > Lamnidae > Carcharodon > Carcharodon carcharias. The sequence continues at coordinate 129,179,806 of NC_054473.1, read as the reverse complement.
TCAACTGAATAACCACATTACAACCAAGCTTGCAGCAATTGAAGGAATATTAAAAGAGAATATAACAAAAATGGTAAAATCAAAGGTAAGCTTTTTGAAAATGTAAACTTCAAAACTTCCTCAATTTCTACAGCCTTTTTGGCATGGATTAAATTTTATTTTTTTTTTTAGTATTCAGATGACCTATTTCCACAAGTTTATATATTTCACCTCCTAATCATGTTTCCTGTGTTAGCCCCAGTTACATTTTCTTCCCTCATTTTCTTTGGGATCTTTGCTTATGCTGCCAGTCAACTCCTCCATAAAGGCTGTCTAGGTCATTGACTTCTCCATGGCTGTTGTCAATGCTACCCTGAACTAGAGATCTGTTCTTATAATGTGGGCACCAATTGTATTTCTCTCCCCTTTTGGAAATCACTGCTGTACGCCTTCACTACGGCAAGTCCTCCCAGCTGGAGCAGCTGGCCTGCCTCAGAGTGGTGAAACCTCTTCATGCAAACAGGCAAGTTCAAAGCTCATAGGCATTGAGTTTGGAGGGTCACCCTTCAGATACTAAAGCCCAGTGTCCAGTACATGAGCTCCTAGATTTCCCCTGCTGAGTTTATATTGTACATAGTGTTTGAATTCGCATCTGAATCCGCATTTATCATTTGCAGTATTTTTGGTTTTATGTTGTCCAATTGTTCTAGTTGCAGAGCCATTTCAGATGAATGTGGCACAATAAATTGATGGGCCTTTTTAAAATTTATCTTTTAAAACTGAATAATTGGTTTGAGTTTTGAAATTCTAACCTATGAGGCCTGAATTTTATTATGAATTGAAATATTTCTAAGAAATGAGTAAGGTACTCTACAAGTGCAGCCTTTATTATTTAATGTGACTGTTCTCTCATTTAGTACCTAAACTTTTGGATTTTTTTCTGTTTAAGCATCAATGGCTTAAAGTTATAAGTAATATTCCTTTTGAAAGTAATATTTATCACCAATGCAGAAACTTGAGCTGGAGACTGTGGCTGTTGTAATATTCAGTTTCGATTCTTCATGGACTTCATGTTGCATCTATTCTTTTTTCTTTAAAGGTCCATCAGACCATTCCCTGACTGATAGACTTTTCTTTTTGGTATTGTGATTGCAGAATATTGCAGAGAGTATTGGAAGAGCTGCAGCAGACGCCTTGCAAGGACCGATACAGTCAAGTTACAGAGAGTCGTTCCAGAGTATAGTTGTACCTGTATTTGAAAAAGCTTGTCAGTCAATGTTCCAGCAAATAAATGACAGCTTCAAGCAAGGAACACAAGAATGTAAGTGTTGTTTTGATTCAGTAGATTCAAAGTGATCCATAGCTGTTCTTATATTTTTTTAAAAACTTGATATTTTTAAATGATAATGAAGTTAGTTTTTCTGTACTTCAGTGGATAAATATATTGGGTGGTGTATTTTTAGAGGCATATAGACAAGGAAGCTGCCAGGTTCAATCTGTGGTGTTGGCTGAATTAGCTGCTTTTTGTCAAGTTGGTGCCTGGGGGAGGTATGGAGATCCTGCAGTTAGCTTAACCTCGAAGCTAGGGACAACAGGAGGTATGACAACAGAGGTTTTGATCCTTTCCTGTGAAACATTTGTATGTTGGTTGGGATGTGTTCCGCTGCTTTCCACAACCACCACCCCATACACAGTTCTGTAGCCATGTCCTAATCATTGTCTAGACTTGCCCATGAAAATTGCTAATTATGTTGAGCTGTCTTGAAGAGAAGAGATCAAAAATGATTGAAAGAAAAATATAATTTTTTTTGCACAATCTTCGGGTGAAATGCAGAAGTTGTAAATTTCAGCCCTACTTAATTACATTTTCCCAAAAGCCCACAGATTTTTTTGTGATTTCTCCATTTTTTGACTTTTTTTTGCTTGGAGTACATTGGCTATGGTTTGAGTACATGCTCTAATAAAGGACTGACATGCACTTTTGCCCTTGCAATTTTCTTTTGAGGAAGTGTGAATTATGCAATTCAATAGGAAACATTATCATGGAAGTTGTATATAACAGCACTGAAAGTTACAAAATGTATTTCATGTTCTCAAATTTAACTTGCAGCAGAATTCAGTGCATTGACTCTACTGTTTAGTACTCTTATAACTATTATTGAAATGTGTACGTTTCTGGTTGTTATCCAACTCTCTAATATCAGCTTTCATCTTTTTTTATATATAAATCTTTTGAGACTTTGCATTTCACCCACAGATATCCAGCAACTAGAGATCCACCTTCAGTCCAAGAAGGCACAAGAGCAAGAAATCCGAGATCCTCTGATTAGTCAGCTGCAACAAATGATTGACCGCTTCCAGAATGCCACTGATCACCTTGCTGCCACCATCACAAATGGCATGCGTTCAGAAGTGCAACATCAGCTTCACATCATTGTCAGCAAGTGAGTAGCAAAACGCCGACTGTTATGCAGGACCTGCTAGATGGAGTGCACACAATGTTGATCATCAGGGCCTGTGCCTTTGGGGGTCCCAGGTTTGGGCAGCACTGCCCCCTCTCTCAAGTAGCACGTCGCAATGTGCTCGCAAACAAGCACGCAGTGGGTGATCCATTCCAGGACAAGGTTCTATAATATACGGGGCCATTTGTGGTGACAGCCAGGGTGTGTTCTGCGTGATGTAGTCCCCCCTAGGCAGCACTGAATTTCCCATGCAGGCTCGGGTCCAGTCAAGGACTACGAGTCAAGATTGCAGAACGGGTAGGGGACACCAGAAGGAACGTGGTTTCAGCAACAGAGAGGCTTGGGGCAGCTGGAGTGTTAGACAAAGCTGAGAGGAAGTGCATCTTGCCAACTTCACACCACCCTGAATGGCTCCTCAGCCAGGAAATTTCCAGTAGGGATGAGTGAGTAAGCTCCGGCTGAGAAAGGCTGTAGCAAGAAATGGACTGTGTAATTTTGAGCATTCTCAAATGGAAAGAATAATAGAAAAGGTACATTGTAGGTTCACCAGGGTATTATGAAGGATGAGGAGGCAGAGTTAGGAAGAAAGTTTTGAAAAGTTTGAGCTTTTTCATGAAAGCTGCAAAAAGTGTGTGAGCTGACAGTGGGATTGAGCGTGCACACACACCTCCCCCCACGCTCCCCCCAAAAAACCTATCTACACACCAGGCGGAAGGTGGAAAACCCAGGCTGAAAGGCAGCCCAATTCTGACCCTCACTTTCTATGAGTTCTGCTGAGGCCAGCTTGGAGTGTGTTAATTTAACCCAGCTCCTTGGCTTGGTTCCCCCCCCTCACACCCTTTCCCTTCTCTAGTGACCAGGACTTGGGGCCTTGTCTACCTCCCTCTAGCTCTGCTTCTTAAATAAAAGGGTAAAATGGTTTTATTAGTTAGCTCTGCTGCTTAGCACTTTTCAATGGTCATATTTATTAATTACTCATTTTTAAAACTATCAATCTATTGCTTTTAATGTTTGTTTTCTTCATACCTTAACTTTTTTTAAAATTCATGTTTAATGTTGTGCCAAACCAGATCTCGGGCAGCCGCTGCTGAGTTTCTTGCTGAAGGGGAATGAGAGACTCACAAGAAATCTGATTGCTTTTTGGAGGGCTGGCAAAAGGGGTTATTTTTGCCCCAGTAGAAATGGGAAGTGTTGGAAATGCTCAGCACATCTGGCGGCATCTGTGCAGAGAGAAAGAGGTCAGTGACCCTTTGTCAGAACTAGTGCAGATCATGGACCTGAAGTGTTGACCCTGTTCCTCTCTGCACAGCTGCTGCCTAGAATAGTTCAGGATATTTTCATTTGTACATAGGATTGTTGTTTGTGGTGCTTGAGATTCAAGTCTTTTGAATGTTGCTGTCTGGGTATTGCATAGGGCCAGGTTTACATAATATGAATGACCAAGTTACGTGTAATTGCCTGACACAGCCATGGTTGTAAAGTGTATCATGCTGAAACCTGAGCTTTTGATGGGCTTTATAAATAGAGGCACAGAGTACAAAAGCCAAGGCGTTTTGCTAAATCTATAAAACAGTTTGACTGCACTGTAACTATGCTTCCCAATTCTGGGCACCAGAATGATGTGAGAGGGGGGATTAAAGTAGGCGTGAGTATGAGGGGTCCAAAAACAGGAGAAACACCAGAGCCCATGATTTCTCTCTCTGGCCCTGCTGTTGTGTTTTTTCTTGTGCTGTGACGTTAATAATATGAATTTGGATACCCAGAATCATAGAATGTTTACAGCACAGAAGGAGTCCATTGAGCCCATTGTTTCCATGCTGGCTTTCTGAAAAAGCTTTCCCAAAAGTCCCACTTCCGTATCCCTTCCCTGTAACCTGGCAAAGTTTTTATTTTTGGCTGCTTTTCATATTCCTTTTGAAAGCCACAATTGAATCTGCCTCCACCATCCTTTCACATAGTATATTCCAGATCCTAACTGTGAAAGATTTTTGCTCATGTCACTTTTGGTTCTTTTGCCAATCACCTTAAATATGTGTCTGCTGGCATACGTTGGGTCAACATACTCACCTTATAACTTAGACTGAAGCTTGAATTAGGTGAAGAAAGATGAGATGTAGTTGATCTTTGGTTGTAAAGACTTTGTGAAATCAGGCTAAGGTTGTGCCAACCAACTTGCTGGGGGTATTGGGAGTGTAGAAAATAATTTTGTTCTGCTGCAGTAGGGAATGCTTTGAGTTTGGGGATATGATGTTTCAGTCCAGAGCAGAGGAAAGTTTTGTATTACAATTAGTTCTGAAAACCTGATCAGATAGTAGGGGTTAGATTTTAACCTTGACTATAAGGTATAAAAACTGGTGTTGCAGCTTGTCCATTGTAGAAAAACCAAGCCTATGTAACTTGAACTTTCCATGAGTCCATTTACATGTGTATATTGGCTCTTGTTCCGGACCCATGCCCATCACTCTTCCATTTTTGCTCTTTATTTTTTAAACTTATTTTTCTCTTTACCCCTCCAAGACCCCTCTCTCCCATTGTTATGTTTTCTTTCACTTATTCGTTCTCAGGTACTCTGCCCTCCCAATTCAATACCCCAACACTCCTAGTCCTTCCTGCTCTCCTGCTGCTGTTCTAGGCTTGACTCTTAGATAAGACTTACAGCTTCCTTCTGTGCCTCTTCAGACATCCTCCAAAGGGTTCTTTGAGGCTGGTGCAAGTTCATTATGAGCAGCAACTCCATTTGCCCCATCCCAGTCTCTCATCAACTTTCCCGCTCAGTGCTCCAGCTGGGGGCTAATCTTACTAATACCCTTCCTGTCCAACTTGACCCTTATACTTCTGACGTGGTGGACTCTGCTCTCTACACGCCTCCCTCCAGAACATCAGTTTGCTTGTGAACAAGGCCCTTGCTATTCATGAACTTATTGTGTATGATTGTGTCAACATCACAGCCTGGCTGAGGAGTGATGACACTTTCACCCTTAGCCTCCCTGCTTGGATATTATTTTTCACCAGTTGTCTCATCATGACCGTTGTGGTGGCAGTGTGACACTAATCTCCAGATCATAGCTCGGCTGCCCCCCACTTCCCTGGCATACACTCCTCCAATGAGCATTTCACCTTGCTCTATCCATCTTCTTTTTCATTCAAAATCATCATTCTTTTTCACCCCCAAGTACAATAAAAAATGTTCTCATCACAGTTATCATCATTGCTTTCCTCCCTCAGCCTCTGCAATGAGTGACTTCTCATCCTCGGTGACTTCAATTTCCATATCAACTCATCATGCTCTCTGTTATGGGAGTTCACAGCCTGCTTATCCTTTCTAAATTTTTCCCTTCATTTAAACTCCTCAGCCCATGTTCATGGCCACACCCATAACCATGCCATCTTTTGTGGGTTCCATTGTATCAATCACAGCCACGGCTACCTCTGATCACTTGCTTCTATAGCTCCCCAATCACATCCCATTCCTCCTCTGAACCCAAATTCCTCCTGTATATGTCCTGGAGAAAAAACTTCTTGCTCCAGTTCACTTACAGCTGCACTTTCAAAATCCCAACTGTCTAGACTTTGACCCTCTTTTTAGCACAACATTTATGCAGCTACTGATTTGCACAACTGCACCTTTGCCTCCACCTGCCCTTGTAACCAATAAAATCATTATTCTCTCCCATCGTGACCATCCCCCCCACCATATGTCCCTCGTCTCCACTCCCTTAAGTCTTAAAGGATACAGACTTGAAAGGAAATGGTGGACAGCTGGTTTAGCCATCCACCACCGGATCTGGCTGGACCACATGAAGCACTACTGGGCCCTGCTCTCCTCTGCTAAACCTGCTCGCTATCCTAGGAATAACCTGGAATGCAAAGATAATGCCGGCTTCTTCTCTATACTGCAGACCGCCTCCTGAAACCCTCGCCTGCCTCCCTCACCCTTATCTCCCAACAATGTGACATCTCTTGGATTTCTTTGTCACTAAGGTCGCAACCTTCTGATCAGCTGCCACCCCAGTACCCCTCCCTCCCACTAGCTCATGGGGCCAAACTTCCAGTAAAGTACCCCACTACTCTAGCCATGCCCTCTCGTAAAGTCATTTATGCACAGAAGGAGGCCAGAGTTCCATGCTGGCTCCCCGCAGTGCAATCCAGTCAGTCCCATTCCCCTGCTGATTCCTGGTAGCTCTGCGTTTATTTCCTTCAAGTACCCATTCAGTTTCCTTTTGAAATCATTGATTGTTTCCACTTCCATCCTCGTGAGCAGCGTGTTCCAGATTGTTGCGACTCATTTCTATTTCATAGAAACCAGGAGCAGGAGTAAGCCATTCGGCCGTTCGAGCCTGCACCGCCATTCAATATGATCATGGCTGAACCTCTATCTCAACGCCATATTCCCGCTTTCTATCCATACCCCTTGATGCCCCTAATATCCCAAAATGTCTTTCTCTCTTAAATATACTAAGTGACCAAGCCTCCACAGCCTTCTGTGGTAGAGAATTCCACAAGTTGACCACCCTCTGAGTGAAGAAATGTTTCCTCATCTCAGTCTTAAATGGTCTGCCCCGTATCCTGCGACTGTGGCCCCTGGTTCTAGACTCCCCAACCAGGGGAAACATCCTTCCTGCACCTAGTCTGTCCAGCCCTGTTAGAATTTTAAATGTTCCATCAGATCCCCTCTCATTCTTCTAAACTTTGGTTCGACTGGGTTTGTATTCACTAATCTCCTCATTTGACAGTCCTGCCATCCCCTGTATCAGCCTAGTGAACCTTAGCTGCATTCTCTATGGCAAGTATATCCTTTCTTAGGTCAAAACTGCACGCAATACTTCAGGTCTGGTCTCACCAAGGCCTTGTATAACAGCAGTAAGACATCCCTACTTCTGAACTCAAATCCTCTTGCAATGAAGGCCAGCATACCATTTGCCTTCCTAATTGCTTGCTGCACCTGCCTATTTAATTTCATTGACTGGTGTACAAGGACACCAGATCCCTTTGTACATCCACATTTCCCAATATATCACCATTTAAATAATACTCTACCTTTCTGTTTTTCACACCGAAGCATATAACTTCACACTTATCCATGCTATACTGCACCTGCCATCTGTTTGCCCACACACATCTTGCCTAAATCGCCCTGAAGCCTCCTTGCATCCTCCTCACGACCCCACCCAGTTTTGTGTCATCAGAAAATTTGGAAATGTTGCATTTGGTTCCCTCATCCAAGTCATTTATATGTATCGTGAATAGCTGGGCCCAAGCACTGATCCCTGCGGAACACCACTTGTCACTGCCTGCCATCTGGAAAAAGACCCATTTATTCCCACACTCTGTCTCCGGTCTGTCAACCAATTTTCAATCCATGCCAGTATATTACCCCTGATCCCATATGCTTTCACTTTGCCCACTAGCCTCTTATGTGGGACCTTATCAAATTCTGGCAATTCTTCAAATCCAAATACATCACATCCACTGGTTCTCCCTTATCTATTCTACTTGCTACATCCTTTAAAAACGCCAGTAGATTAGTTAAGCATGATTTCCCTTTCGTAAACCCAAGCTGACTTTGTCTAATCCCGTTAATGCTTTTCAAGTGTTCTGTTATTTCTTTTATAATAGACTCAAGCATTTTCCCCATTACTGATGTTAGGCCAACTGGTCTGTAATTCTGTTTTTTTTCCCCCTCCTTTTTTAAATAGTGGGGTTACATTTGCCACACTCCAATCTGTAGGAACTGCTCCAGAGTCTCTAGAGTTTTGGAAGATGACCACCAATGCATCCAATACTCCCAGGGCCACTTCCTTTAGTACTCTGGGATGTAGATTATCAGGCCCTGGGGATTTTTCAGCCTTTAACCCTGTTATTTTCTCCAGCATCATTTCCTTTTTTTTTTAACTAATATTGATTTTCTTCAATTCCTCTCTCTCACTAGACCCTTGGTTCCCTAACATTTCTGGGAAATTATTTGTGTCCTCTTTTGTGAAGACAGAACGAAAATATGTGTTCAATTCTTCTGCCATTCCTTTATTCCCCGTTAAAATTTCCCCCGTTTCTGCTAATTTTTTTGTCTTCACATATTTATACAAGCTTTTACAGTCAGTTTTTATGTTTCCTGCAAGTTTACTCTCATACTTCATTTTCCCCTTCTTGATCAATCTTTTTGTCCAATTTTGCTGAAATCTAAACTGCTCCCAATCTTCAGGCTTGCTGCTTTTTCTGACAATTTTATATGTCTCCTTTTTGGACCTACTACTGCCCCTAATTTCTTTTGTAAGCCATAGTTGAGCCACCTTTCCTGTTTTATTTTTGCGCCAGACAGGAATGAATAATTGTTGTAATTCATGCATACGTTCCTTAAATATTAGCCATTGCCTATCCACCATCAACCCTTTTATTAAGGTTCTCCATTCCATCATTGCCAGCTCACAGCTCATACCCTCGTATTCCCCTTTATTTGGATTCAGGACCCTAGTTTCGGATTCAGCTTCTTCACTCCCCATCTTAATGGACAATTCTATCAATTTATGGCCGCTGTTCCCAAGGGACCTCGCGCAACAAGATTGTTAATTAATCCTTTTTCATTGCACAACACCCAGTCTAGGATATCCTGCTCTCTAGTTGGTTCTACAACGTATTGATCTGAAAAACCGTCATGTACACACTCCAGGAAATCCTCCTTCATAGTGTTATTGCTAGTTTGGTTTGTCCAATCTATATGTCAATCAAAGTCACCCATGATTACACTTGTACCCTTATTGCATGCATCTCTAATTTCCCTTACATCTCTGTTTCTGTTTGGCCTATAGACAACCCCCACCAATGTTTTCTGCCCCTTGGTATTTCTTATCTCTACCCAAACAGATTTCACATTGATTTTCCAAGCCAATATCCTTCCTTGATTTCCTCCTTTACTAACAGTGTTACCACACTCCCTTTCCCTATTAGCCTGCCCTTCTAAATATTAAATACCCCTGGTTGTTTAGTTCCCATCCTTGGTCATCCTGCAACCATGTCTCCGTAATTGCACCTATATCATAACCATTTATATCTGTTTTCACTGTTAATTCACCTACCTTATTGCGAATGCTCCACGCGTTAAGATACAATGTCTTTTTAACCTTGTTAGTCATCCTAGCTTTATTTTGTACTATGACCCCATGCTAAACTGCTTATCCAACATCCAGTACTGGGTGAAAAATTTCTTCCATCTAAATATTGGGAAGATTGAAAACATTGTTTTTGGTCCCTGCTCCAAACTATTTCCTAGCCACCAGCTCCATCCCTCCCCCTAACAACAGTGCAAGAGTAAACTAGTCTGTTCACAGCCTTGGTGCCATAATTGACCCTGAGTTGAGCTTCTGGCCATTAATTTGCACCATCACTAATGCTGCCCACTTCCACTCCATGATATATGACCATGTCTCAGCTCACCTGCTGAAATCCTGATTTATCCCCTTGTTACCTCAATGCACTCCTGGCTGCTTTCCCACATTTTACATGCAGAAAACTTAAGAACCCACAACCCTCTGAGAAATCTGTGCTTATCTAATTCTGACCTGTTTGCATCCCCAATTTCAGTCACTCCACCTTTACTGGCCAAGCTTTCAGCTGTCTAGGCCCTAACCTCTGGCATTCTGTTCTGTCCACCTCTTTAGCTGGCTTTCCTCCTTTAATGCCTACCTCTGAAGCTTTTGGTCATCTAACCTAATATCACCTTATGTGGCTTGGTGCCATATTTTGTTTAATTATGCTCCTGTGAGGTCCCATGGGATATTTATCACATTAAAGGTGCTTTATAAATTGTTTGTTGCTATGCCCAATAATTTCAATGGAAATTAAAATTGAGCAGCTTCTATAATGGGTGGTCAATCAATAATGTCAGTTTTATGTCCTGGTGGCAAGTTGCAAATCTAGAACTGGGTGTCTGAAGTGGGAAAGTTCTGCACGTTTCAGTGTTAATTCTTATTTTGATAATGGAGTAATTCACAAAAATTCCTTAAAATGCATTATTGCAAAGAGAGTAGGATTTTAATTCTATTCAGGATTGTCTTGGTGTTCTGCACTTGTATGCCAATATGTCATTCTGTATAAAGGAGATGGGTCCACACTTGTGTCTTTTCCTCTTTTTACTCGGAGGTGCAGAACAATGTCTTGTGTTTCTATGTAGGGCTGAAAATTGGACGCCACTGGTGCATAACGTGGACCTACAAATAGGATAGACAGACAATTTAGAAAGTGGAAGGGTGTGAATTATTCAGCTAACAGAAACTATGCTAGCTGTTTTTCTCTCGAAGCAAGTGGCATATTTCTTGCTAAAATGCTCTTTTATCTAGACACTGTTGAGCAGAAATGTACTGCTAACAGTTGGTTACAAATTGGAAACTGCACCCAAGAAAAGGTGTGGAAATATGCCAGTGAAAGTCTGAGGTGCTTTTCTCGCATCGAGGCAGATAATGTCTCTTTTTACATAACAAAATTCGAAAGGCATGCAATGGAATAAAACGCAAAATGCTGGAAATAATTCAACGCCTCACAAAAAGATTGCACTGGGAATGTTGTGATTTTCTTTCTCTTTATAAGAAATAAAGATTTGCATTTATGAAGCACCCTTCACCACCTCAGGGCATCCCAAAGCACCTTTCAGCCAATGAAGCGCTTTAGAAGTATAGTCATTGTTGTACTGCGGCTGCCAATTTGTGCCCAGCAAACTCCCTTAAATACGAAGGTGGTAATGAGCTGATGATCTGTTGTGATGTTGATTGAAGGATTAATCTTATCCAGGGCATCAGGGATAACTCCCTTGCTCTTTTTCAAAATTACAGCTTTTACACCTACCTAAGAGGGCAGACAGGGCCTCGTTTTAACGTCCCCATCTGAAAGATGACATGGCTGACAGTGCAGCACTCTCTCAGTACTGCATTGAATTGTCAGCCTAGATATTTGTGTTTAGATCCCTGGAGTGAGAATTGAACCCTCAACCATCTGATTGAAGTGTGAATGCCACCAACAACCACAGCTGACACCATTTCATGAATGCTGGTTGTCCTGTGGATTTTAAACTTTTTCAGTTTTTTGATTCAGATTTTCAGCCTTTGAATTTATTACTATTTGTAATATTTGTGGTGGAGTCAGTTTTCTAAAAATTATTAGAAAATTGAGCGAAAGCAGTTACTACCATTGGAAAGTACAGGTATTGACTTATGGTGCAGTATACGTTAATTCGATTAATGCCTTATTTGCAGCTTTACCATGAATTTGCTTTATTGAAGATACCAATTCCCATGCCAGACAATTTTCCTGAAAACAATTTGTTAGTAATGTACAGTATGAGAATTGTGGCCTATGATCATTATATTTGACTGAGTTGCATGTATATTCGCCTAGGTGGTTTAAAAATAATGCTGTGGGTGTTTAAATTTTATTATGTAAAGAAAGTATGGAATAAAAATCTATTTGACCCATCACCCCTATTCTAACACACTGTGTACAGTTCACACTATCGTGGACTGATTTATTTAATCTCCTAAATTGCCGCAGATGAGATTTGGCAGAAGATAATCCTGTGATTTTTTTTTCCTGGGCATTTTAAATTGAGAAAAAAAACCCATATTACTCAAATTCCAGACTGCATTCAACTTTGACAAGTTGCATGTCACATACTTTTCAAGAGCACAAGGCGGTTTAAAGAAGGATTCCTTCGGGAGGTTTTACACTCAGTGATCTACAACTATTTTGCTAGCACATTGGACCTGCAATGGTATTACAGTGCAAAACCTACATGGATCAGAGTTGATAAAAGAATTACAATAATCTTACAAAACCCTCAGAACAGTTCATAATAACTGAGCAAAATACCTCTCCAGCCTACATGTTCTAAACCTAAACAGCCTGTGCCACATTTCCTTGGATCACAATTAATTCCCACTCTACTAATTTAGATGCCCTCAGGTGGGCTAGCTTGCTTTCTCTGTGCCTGTTATGCAGCCTTTTTCTTTGCTGAGTTAGCTGCTGCAGCTTTCCGCTGGAAGAGGTTTCCTGGATAAAGTCACCATGCATGTAACTGAGGTGGAACTTCTGCAAGAATTACTGCAGCCAATGTATTGTGAGGATTTGAAAATGTTTAATTGTAATGTGCCAATTCTTTTAATTGTTTTTCGGTATATCATTTTAAGATCAATTGAAAAGCATCAGGTAAAAACTGAGGAGTTTATATTGAATTGTCAGCCTAGATATTTGTGTTTAGATCCCTGAAGTGAGAATTGAACCCTCAACCATCTGACTGAAGTGTGAATGCCACCAACAACCACAGCTGACACCAGTTCATGAATGCTGGTTGTCCTGGTTGACCACCAATGAAATGCATCATGTAACATGCTGAGTGCAAAATAAGTACTGTATAGGGACAGTGTGCTTGTATATGCATTGCATTTTGTGATTGAAGAGCTGTTTATAAATGTAGGGTTTCACAGATAATTGTTAGTTGAACTCATGTATGATATGCAACAGCTTACAGGAATCGATTCTGACTCAAGTACAGAGAATTGTGAAAGGCGAAGTTGGCCTAGCAATGAAGGAGCAACAAGCTGTTGTTACTTCCAGTATTATGCAGGCCATGCGTTCAGCTGCTGGGACCCCCATTCCAACAACTCACATGGATTTCCAATCCCAGCAGGCTCACATCTTGCAGCTGTTGCAACAGGGACAACTTAACCAAGCATTTCAACAGGTATGTATAGGAAGTTAAATAAAGGCCAATAAAGTGAGTTCAAGAGAAGTAATTAAATTAATAGCTGGTGGTTTATTTTATGAAGTACTTTTATTCCTTGCACATAAATGCTAAGATCTAAATTTATTATTGGTTTAACCTCTATATGGCATCTCTATCACCACTGTAGGTTTTCATGCCATATGGAGATATCTTGGTTAGGTGCTCTTAGCCATTCCATATGATCTGAATTTGATTCACACTTCTTTCTATCAGTAGCAGCCTTTACTGTGTACTGAATGCATTTCTACATTCCGTTTTATCGATTTAATTACACCTCAGAGTCATTTTTGTAAAGTTTACAGTTACAGAAGCTCTATAAAACGTTTGGCTTCACTTGTTTATTGAAAGGTTTTGATGATCAAATACCATAATTCTGATTGAGATGAATTTTCTCCTCTTTGATCGTGATGGGTAGAGGGAACTTGAGACTCCTATGTCAGTAGTTTTTTTTTATTGGAATTATCTTTGGTCCTGAAGGATGTTGCACAATTTTAAAACTGATCACACATCACTCCCAGTGACTGATGTTTATGATGCTTTATATCATCTCATCGTGCCTGTCTTCTGATGTCATGAAATATCCAGAAATGTGAAGCCTACGACCAAGTTCAGTAAAAGACTGTATTCAGGCTAATTCACTGGTCTAGAAATGAATAATTCAATATCTTTTTCCATTTTCATTTCTTCTAAGAAACTTCAGGCCAAAAAGATTAAATGCTATTTTTTATGATGTATTTGCTACATAAATTAACTTGTAGGCTTTCACAAAGCATTGTCTTCTGATTTAATAATTTAAAATAACAAACCTATTGACATTTTTAATCAAAGTTTACATCAACCAACTTTGTTGCACCTGCATTGTGTGGCTGAGTGTAGTTAATTTTCCAGATGCAAAACATTCTCTTCTATCTTTTTAAGTGGCTGTTAGAAAATATGTCTCAAAAAGGATAGTATCTAGTGACTTCCTGTATTTTGATGAACTGAATTCAAAGACGGAACTGAACATGAATGGTCATTTAACCCTTTATCAGAACACTTATACCTTGTTGCTTGACCTTTCTACAATGACCCAGTAATGTTTATGCTGCAGCAATTCCTTTTAAATGCCTGTGCATGAGAATAGCAATTCAACCTGTTGTTCTTCACATAATGTCTATTTTGACAACAAACTGGATGGGGAATGTTGGCCTCTGTGAACTTGTGGTTATCCAAAACTCTCCTGTTTGTGTCCTACCATTCACCAAGTCCTGTTCACCATCGCCCCTGTGTTGGTTGACCTACTTTGGATCCTGGTTATGAAAAATTCCCATCCGTTTTTTAAAATCTCTTCAAGGTCTCACCCATCCTTTGCTTTGTAACATCCTTCAGCCCTACAACCCTCTGAAGTATCAGTGTTCCTCTAATTCTGGCCGTTTGTGCATCCCCGATTTTAATCGTTGCACCATTGCCGGTTGTGCCTTTAGCTGCCAATGTTCAAAACTCTGGAATTCCCTCCCTAAATATCTCTGCCTTTCGACCTCTTCTTAAGTCATTCCTTAAGACACATCTTTTTGACCAAGCTTTTGGTCATTTTCCCTCGTATCTCCATATGTGGCTTGGTGTCAAATTTTGTTAATGCTGCTATGGGACATTTTATTATGTTAAAGTCACTATATATATATATATATATATATATATACACACACATACAACTAGTTGTTGATTATGTTGGGTCATTAGAAAATGTTACAGAATTGTGACGTTTTGTGTACTTTTTCTCCTACCAAATATTTTGTTGCCAAATAGCTAATTTGGAACTGTGATGCAAATTCACGTGATTACAGGCTGGCCAAAAATAATAATAAGGTAATATGATCCAATCTTACTTAAACTGCTTTTCTGCAGAACTGTTGCAAAAAATATTACTGTGCAGCAGCCTACTGGTGGAAGGTTAATGAAGACCCATGTTTCCATTGCCTAAATTCAACATTTACAAAGCATGACAGCACAGAAGCAGGCCATTCAGCCCAACAGGCCCCTGCTGGTATTCATGGAGCTTCTTTCTACCCCTCATCTAATCATCGATATATCCTTCTATTCCTTTGTCCTTTGTGTACTTATCCACCTTCCCTGTAAATACATTTATACTATTTATCTCAATTACTCCATGTGGTAGTGAGCTTCACTTTCTAACCACTCTCTAGGTAAAGAAGTTTCTCCTGAATTGCCAGGATTTATTAGTGACTATCTTATATTAATGACCCCTAGTTCTTGTCTTGCCTGCAAGTGGAAACATCTTGGAAACTTATTTCCTCTTAGAAAATGTTACAGAATTGTGACGTTTTGTGTACTTTTTCTCCTACCAAATATTTTGTTGCCAAATAGCTAATTTGGAACTGTGATGCAAATTCACGTGATTACAGGCTGGCCAAAAATAATAATAAGGTAATATGATCCAATCTTACTTAAACTGCTTTTCTGCAGAACTGTTGCAAAACATATTACTGTGCAGCAGCCTACTGGTGGAAGGTTAATTGATGCTGAATTATTGTGCCTGTGTAATGAGTGCAGATTACAAAAAGAATTGTTTGGCAGTAACTGGCTCTCCTGCTAAGTTGGTAAACAGGATGCTACTTCCTCTTAGGACCTAAATTTAAATACCAAGCCTTTTCGAAGTAGTGTAATATTATCACTAACAAAATGTGTTGCATTTTACTGATTGAGGCATTAAAGTTGCATGTAGTTAAGATTCCATAGGCTGGAAAATCAGCACAGTGTTAAAATTTGCCTTTCTTCAGTCGTTGATAGGAGGCTATTTCTATTAAATTAGTAGAGCAACGTTGGGATGCTAATGGTTGGGAAAATGCAAAATTGAGAACAATCAGATTAATTTGGGGGTGAGGGTATTGAGTTCAGTTGAATCTAACTGTCTTCAAATTTCCAGGCAAAACACATATTGCCATCAATGATTTTTTTGGGTTGCTTCTGATTTGATATGAAGCCTTTACAGTAACTGTTCCGTGTGTCAAAATTGTCACTATTCCACTCAAAGTGCAGTATTCTGTGGAAATGCGCTCCACTTTATGGCAGGAACACTGACAAACGTGAACTGTACAATATCCCAGTTCAAGGAAAGGGTTAATTGCTTAGTGGACTCTGGGTGTTCTCAGAATACAGCTAATAGCCACAGAACATATTTTCATAAATTTTTCAATCCCTGGAGAGCTGAATTTTCCTTTCAGCTTTGAAATGCCAAATAGTTTTTGATGTATCCTCCTTAAAAATATTTACTGAAATTATCCATTGGAATTTGTAAAGCAGGCTTCAGAGAAAAAGAGGGGGTCTAGGTTCTTAGAATATATTTCAGGGGGGAAAAAAGTCAGTATTCTAAATGTCTTTGAATGATTTGCAGTGATATTGATATTACTGTGGTATAAGAGGAATTGGAATTTATTGACATTTAACCCATTGCATTAATCTGTTTGCTTTGCACCTTTTGAAATGTGGATGTGCTTTTAAACACCTATGAAAAACACAGTACTTTTTTTAATGGCCCCTTGTACAGAATGTTTCCTCCCTTTTTTTCCTGGCAGCCATCCGGTGGCGTGATAAATGACCATTCTTCTTATTTGAGTGAGTTGAAACAGAGAGAGTTGACAGACTTTTTTGATTGCGTAGAGCATCATAATTGAGCGCGATTCTAAAAACTCCCTATAATGAAGTGTAATTTATAGGTTTTGCAGAATCACAGGTCATTTAATTTGTAGAAATAACTGAGTAAATTTGTTGATTTTTCTTGCGGTACATTAATTATTGAATAACTGCCATAAGCTAGTAATGAAGTATTGGCTTGAACAACAAACACTTGTTAAAGTAGTTTGCAATAAATTGGGCTTTTAGCTGCCTTCATTAATTATTTTCTATCCATCAGGCATTGACTGCGGCAGACCTCAACCTGGTACTTTATGTATGTGAAACTGTGGATTCTCAGCTGGTCTTTGGTCAGCATCCTTGTCCTCTGACCCAGCCGGTTTTGCTTTCACTTATTCAGCAGCTCTCCACTGATCTCAATTCACGCACAGAACTAAAACTCAGGTAAGGTGCAACATAAAGACAATTAGCAATAAAAAGAAAAACACCCTTGCTGGAAATTTGAAAAACACAAAAGCATCTGAGAGTTCACAGCCTGTCAATTGGCACTTGGCAGAGAAGAAAGGGCTGCTATTTCTAATGTGGGTTTATGTTACCAGACTAATGAGCCAGAGGCCTTATCTAATGATCCAGAGACGACTATGCAACTATGGAATTTAGATTCAGTTTGTTAAATCTGGAATAAAAAAACTAGTGTTTGTAATCGTGGCCATGAAACTACCAGATTATTAAAAATCCATCTGGTTCACTAATGTCCTTTAGGAAAGGAAATCTGCTGCCCTTACCCGGTCTGGCATATGTGACTCCAGACCTGCAGCAATGTTGTTGACTCTTAACTGTCCTTTGAAATGACTGAGCAAGCTACTCAATTGTATTCAAGAAGGTGGTTTACTATTGCCTTCTTGAGGGAAATTAAGGATGGGCAATAAATGCTGGGCTAATTGACATCCTACCTTGTATATAGACTCATACTGTGGTACACCACAGAAGGAGGCTATTTGGCTCGTCGTGTCTGTGCTGGCTGTCTGAAGGAACAGTTCACCTAGATCCACACCCATGTCTTCTCCCCATTGCCCTGCACATTTTTCCTTTACATATAATAATACATTTTCTTCGTGAATGCCTCAGTTGAACCTGCCTCCACCACACTCTCAGCAGTGCATTTCAGATCCTAACCATTCACTGTGTAAAAAAGTTCTTCCTCATGTCGCCATTGCTTCTTTTGTCAGTTACTTTAAATCATTATCCTCTGATTCTTGATCTTTCTACCAATGGGAACAGTTTATCCCTACCTGCCCTGTCCAGACCCCTCATTGTTTTGAATAACTCTATCAAATCTCCCCTTAACCTTCCCTGGAGAGAACAGCCCCAGCTTCTGTAATCTACCTACCTATCTGAAATTCCTTATCCCTGGAACCATTCTCGTTAACCTTTTTTGCACCCTCTTTATGCCTTCACATCTTTCCTAAAGTGTGGTGCCCAGAACTGGACGCAATACTCCAGTTGAGGTCGTAGCAGTGTTTTGTACAGGTTTAACATAACTCCCTGGCTATTGCACTCCATGCCCCTTTGATTTAGCCGATGGTGCTGTATGCTTCATTAACTGCTCTCTCAACCTGTCCTTCCATCTTCAAAGATTTGTGCATATGTGCACCAGGACCCTCTGCCCCTGCACCCCCTTTAGAATTGTATATTTGATTTTGTCTATCCACGTCCTTCTTACCAAATCTTTCATCTTTCTTAACATCGTTCTGCATTATGTTTCATCTGCTACTTGTCTGCCCTTTGCACCAACCTGTGTATGTCCTTTTGAAGTTCTACATCTACACTATCTTTATTTTAAAGTTTTGTATTGTCTGCAAATTTTGAAATTGTGCACTGTACACCAAGATTTAGGTCACATATATATAATAGGAAAAGCAGAGGTCCTAATATCGACTGCTGGGAAACTCCACTACCTTCCTGTAGTCCAAAAAGCACCTGTTAACCACTGCTCTGTTTCCTGTCACTCAGCCAATTTCACATCTACGTTGCTACTCTCCCTTTTGTTCCATGAGCTCTGACTTTGCTCACAAAGTGTTGTGCGGCACTTTATAAAGTACGTTTTGGAAATCCGTGTACACCACATCAACAGCATTACCCTCATCCGCTGCCTTTGTTACCTCATGAAAAAACTTGAGCAGGTTAGTCAATACCATTTGCCCTTAACAAATTCATGCTAACTGCCCTTAATCAATCCATGTTTGCCCAAGTGACTATTAATTTTGTCCCAAATTATAATTTCTAGAAGGTTCCCCACCATTGAGATGAAACTGACTGGCCTGTAGTTGCTGGACTTATCTTTTCACTTTTTTTTGAACAAGGATGTAACATTTGCAATTCTCCAGCCCTTTGGCACCACCCCTGAGTCTAAGGATGATTGGAAAATTTTGACAAGTGCCTCTGCAGTTTCCACCCTCACTTCCTCATGCATCATTGGATGCATCTTATCTCATGCGTACATCCTGTGATGGAATAAAAATATTGGGATCTTTCATCAGATTCGTATGCTTCAATGAAAGGCACCACCTATTGTGGTAACCCACTTCATGACTTGCTGGCACCCAAGTGAAGTGCTGCATTGCCAAGGTTACTATCTTTCAGGTACGATGTTAAGTTAAGGCACCGTCCCTCTGCTCAGGTGGACATAATTCCTCGGATACTATTTGAGGAAGAGCAAAGAGCTCTTGTTCTACCCAACACCTTGACTCAATATCACTAAAAACAGATTATCTGGTTATCCATTCATTCACTGTGTACGGGACCTTGCTGTGTGCAGGATACCTGCCATGTTTTTCTGCAGAAGTGTCCCCACTTCCAAATTGGCTGTGAAGCAATTTTGGACATTCTAAGAATAGGAAAAAGCAATATATAAATACAAGCTCTTTCTTTCTTTCTCTCAATTGCTGATGGTTGTTGAGTTTTTCCCAGCATTTTCTGTTTATGAAGAATATTATGAAAAGATATAATCATTTTTGTGTTGTATTAACCATACAGTAACCAACCTCCAACTTCATTTCAGTTACCTAGAGGATGCAGTCATGAATCTGGATCACACAGACCCAGTTGCTAGGGACCACATGGGCTCTGTATTGAATCAAGTCAGACAGAAACTGTACCAGTTCAACCAGGCAGAACCTCACAGTAGTGTGAGCAAAAGAGCTCGGAGACTTATGATGATGCTTCAAGGACTGGTGACTCCACTGAGCTAAACTGTAGTCAATAGCTGATGGCATTTTCATGATCTGTAAGGATTGTGTTATAATTATACAATTCACATAGCTGTATGTTACTAATTAATCTTTTTTTAAAATCAAACTCGAGGGCTTGTGTGCCTCTCATCTGTGGTAAGAAAACTATGGTTGGAGCCACAGGTTAGAGCAGTACCCTGATGCATAAGCTGCTTCAAACATGCTCTTTTTCAACTTTCCTCTAATCTGTTAAGGCCATTTTGTATGAATATCTACATGTATGTTCCTCAGGTTAAAAGTAACCCATGTATATATGAAAAAAAAATCTCTTCCCCTCTCATGGTTACATTGATGAAGCAGCTCAGGCTAAATAACCAACACAGAATGCAACAAATTGAGACCTGCATGCTTTCTTAAATGCATCAAACATAAATGAACTCAGTTGAAGAATAGGCTTATGTTCTCCCTTGCCCCTGTTGAATTCCTTGAGGTACTAAACAGCCTCTCATTTGGAAATTCTGACTTCAGAGCTACAGAGGTAAATACAACTGTCAGAAGCTAAGTGAGCATCCAAAAATATTTTTTCAGAATATTTCAAATTAGTGTTGGACTGTTACTTTGTGAAATTTCACAGAACATAGTTTGTTTCTATCATGTTAGTTTGGAAGAAAAATAGAAAAAAAATCAAAGCTGGCAAGTTTGTTTATTGCATAATGTTATTCATCATTTATGATTTTGTTGTAATTTTACATTTTGCTTACTTTTTACCTTTAATATGGGAACTTCCTGTTTGGATAATGTTTCAAAAATGTTCAATAAAGACTTTGGAAATTATCTGGATTGGTTTATCCTTAAATCATTAGCACTGATTTACACTTATTTTTAACATTGTTTCCAGATTTGTTTTTACCGATCCACTTGTCAGGTAAACTACTGTCTTGTATATGACACTTTTGTAACTATTTTTGTTGCGTTTTTATGATGGTTCAAAAGTTTGGGAAAACTGTTCTGTAGTCACAATTTTAGAACTGTAATGTTTAAAATAAATGCATTATTTCAAATAAAACTTGTGGATATAATGTGTTAGAAATTGTACAAGGGTGGTTTGAAATTTGGAATAATGGTTATTTAAGCTGTCAGTTCACAGTTCATTTTCGGTTCCCAAGAGTATAAGTAACCTAACCAATGCAATCTACAATTTCTAACCTGAACCTCATGGATCAATGGATAATGCATGTGAAATTGCAGCTGCCGAACAAGAAATTATTTTTTCTGCCTTCAGTTGCTGCAATATGAGCTCCATAAAGATACCTTGCTACATTGTTAATACTTTCTGGCACTAAAATTCTCACATGGTTAACCTGCTGCAAGGTTCATTGATTTGATTATTGTCAATTATTGTGCTAGTGTTTTGTAGCTAAATTGTAGAATTGTTAATTACTGAGATTAGTAAGTTGGGCTAAAGAAAACCCAGTGCACCCTGCTTTCAGGATATAGATGTTCTCTGTCACAATTCAATATGCCAGTACCTTATCTTTGTGAATTTTCCCCACAAATCTCAGGAAATAAAAAGATCCACTACAGCATCAAAGGATTTTTTTGAATAAATTATTTCTTATTTTAAACCTGAACTAGAAGTTATTATTCAATAATATAAACATAAATTGGCACTCAGTCCAACACCAGCATCATGGAGGGTGATACAAACTAGTACAGTGGGCTCCAACTGAACTCCAGCATTCGTCAATTTCTAAACAATCCAAGAGTGATGGCTTTCTTTAATTTTTACAAAATCTAGACAAGAGACCTGGCTCAATGTATGACACTTCTAAAGTTGAAAAGAGTAGAAAAGATGTGAAACATTAGATTGAAAGCTTGGGATTTAAAAGCCTGCAGATTGTAGAAGGAAGGAAAAATATGGCGTGAATCTTTATTAAACGATACAATGTAGTTCTTTCTAGGAAGATAATGCAGAGATGATCAAAAAGAGTCCAAGAGCTGTCCAGAGAGATTTGCTACAGTATTTCATTTCCCTCATTTACATATGTTGCTGATGTGATCAAAAGAAATGGTAGCGTGGATGCCATTTGGGAACAAAATGCCAGATGGTGTTCTGCAGCAGATCGGCCAGTGCAAAGAATACTGGAGTATAGCTACTTGTTCCAAATGCACTTCACCCCGATATTAATTTTTATGTCTGGTGATCCTGTGTGAACTCAATGCTCATACATTTGGGGTTGATCTGATTTTTTTACCCACTCTTGTGCATTTAATGGACTATATTAAAAGGACTGCTACTATTGCAATAGAAATTGATTTTATGTTAAGGCCCAGGCTATTTGAGCAAATCTACAGATAAAGGAGTAGAATAGGTAATGGTGCTGTGCAACAGTGGTATCAAACAACTGGCACACTTAAATTACCTACCAATTTAGCTTTTATAGTTAATCTACCATACTTTCTCAATGGGACCTATTTAAATGACTATTAGTGTTTGTGCTTCAAAGTCCTATTGAGTCGTCTTTGCTAATCATTGATAGCAATATTTCATTCTATTTTGCAAACAGTGAATTCAATCAGAAGGGACATCCATCTTTAATTCTGTACCATAGCGTGCTTCATAGTTGAAACTGGCTTGAGTGCTAAGAAATATTTTGCTGATTTCTCCCCCCCCCCAACGAAGAATGAAGCTTTATGTCCCAAATGTGCCCCCCCTCAAAAAAAAGTGTTTTTCATAGAATGAGCATTTTAGTTTATTCGTTAAGAACATATTGCTCATTCATGACAGAAAGCTACATAGAGTGTAGAATGTGCATGTTTACTCATGAATTATGATCTTTGTCCCTAGATAAGAAAGATTGAATTAGGTCTGCAGGGGCATTGAAAGCAAGTGGCATACAGGTGATAAGGTGAGAGAATTGTGTAGAAGGGAAATAGCTTCCTCTATGCCCATATTCATTTGTATCCTTGTCCTTGTGTCAGCTGTGACTCACTAGCATGCTTGCCTTGGAGTCAGAAGCTGCTGGGTTCAAGGCCCAATCCAGAACTTCAGCAATAAAATCAAGGCTGGCACCAACCAAGGCAATGCACAGAAGTGCTGCACTGGCAGAGATGATGTCTTTTGGATGAGACGTTAAAACTGCCTTCGAGTGGACGCGAAAGAACATATGGCACTATTTCGAAGAACAGGGGAGTTAGCTTTGAGGAATACATACTGGCCAAGACAGCAATCAGCTTTGGCAAAAAACAGTTAATCTGCTCACTATCACTTTGCTGTTTGTGGGAGTTTGTTGTACGCAAGATGGCTGTGGCGTTTCCAACATTTCCACAATTATCACACTTCAAAAGTACGCTATTGGCTGGAAAGAGCTTTGGGACGTCCGATGGTTGTGAAAGGCGCTATATAAATGCAAGTATTTCTTGGCTGCAGTAACGTGTAACATGAATTTAACTACCATTTTGATACTGAAGGTTCTGCAAGCTAATACTTCTGCCAAAGATCATGTGAGCAAGTCACAAGGAAACATTAAAAAACTGCTCCAGAGCTTCAGGACTTTGCGTGTCCACCCTGGCTCACTACAGAGTCGCAATGAATGGCTACCAGACTAAAAGACTCCAGAGGACAAATTCTTCAAAGAACCATACAGCCCCACAAGGATTGGGATTTTAAATAGATACATAGGTGGAAAACATTTAGGAAATGTTGACCGAAAATGAAGTGTATAAGTAAATATATAATCAACCAGTTTGCAACCATGTGGCTTTTGAGAGCGAATTCTCGATCAAATTAGGTGCTTGAACTTCGCCTCTGTTTGGGGGGTCTGCAGGAGAGAGCAGTGGGCAGCACTGCGCCAGCTCAGCTCCTCACTCTAACTTCGTTCGGAGGATCAGCGGCTTGGTGATCTCCATGATGCTTCCAGCCGATCTCGAGTGATCGACCCCTCGAAATCTTAGACCAGTTCAACCTCCGCCCAAGTTCAGATCCCGGAATTTATTGGTGAAAATAAGTCCAAAGCAGTTTCTTTAAAAAAAAATGAAACGATGGATTGATTATTGACATTGAAGAACTATAAGGAGCCTGCTGTCAGCATTAACCCGGCGGATTGGTGGTAACTACGAGAAACTGACAGCTTTCAGTGAGCTGCTCTCTTGTACTCAATGGTAAAGTCAGCTAACTCAGCTCACTCAAAGCTTTGCTACAATTTAGTCCTGAGCTAAAACGTGACCTAGGCGAGTCGCACTAAATCCCTCAACAGGGTGGATTTCACAATACTACCTTGAAATAATTCGGAAATGAAATTTTAATCCGCCAGCCAGAGCAACATTACGTGTAAGGTCCATTCCTTGGGGAGCTCAGTCCGAGCCTGCTGTTGGGAGGCGTGGTTCTGGGTTGATCCCCACCCCCCTTCCAATTCCAGCTCCTGGAAGATGTTTTAATTTAACGTGGCATTTTGCCTCCCAGCAAGTTAGCTCCGAAAGGATAAATCGGCTGCTGCTACAATGGGTTCCCGCTTTGGATCGGTGTATTTTTTGTTGTCAATAGTTCTTCAGTTGGGTAAGTCAAGGAGATCGCCGCAGTTTACTTTGAAGGTGTTAATTATGTGAAGCAAGCTACCAAATCCTCACTGGAACTTTTAAAGGCACCGGTAGAAAAAGTGTTAAGAATTGAAATGAACCGATCTTTTGTTGAAGAGCGTTGTTAAAGGAGAGAAAGATAAGATGTGTTTTAAGGGCTGATTCCTGCTATATGCAATAGAGCAGCTCAGAGGTACCAATGATCAGGTTTGCTTGGTCTCAGTTGTCATCTGAGAAACTAAGGGGGTCTGGGCAGCCACTTCTTTCAGATGGTATCAGGGTCCGCTGCCTACTTGAATATTCTGGGTGGATTCTTGTTAAGGTTTGCTCTGCGGCAGAAGCGTCCTCTGTTTATACAAATTCCTCAATGGTTTAGAAAAGCGCTTTGAAGTGTTTTTAAAGGTTAAACCCTCGTGGTATCAAACCCTCACGGAGCGAAAGACTAACTTAATTATAGAAAAAGCTGTGAGCCCTGAAACGCGTCTGTGACAAAAAAAATAGCAATTTATTATATTTACCGGTCAGGACTGCGGACGGTGAAACAAAAGCTTTTACTTGATACTCTTACATAGAGGGTGTACTGAAATTTGAAACTTTAAGCCGATGCTTCACGTTGGCTGAGCTCTTCCAGCTGACTAAACATAAAGGCACAGAGAGCAGTAAAACTGGAAGGGAGTGAGCCAAAGGCGCCAGATCACAGACTGATCCATTTGTGGTGTGGATCCTGCATTCGCAAACAAAGTTCAGCCAAATAATTGGCTCGATCTGCAATTGCATATGGAACTGTTACTGCCGTGCAGTCTGCTGTACATGGTATTGATCAAATAGTTAGCACATCGTGTTGGTGCCAACTCAAGTCACTTTTGTTTAAGGGGCAAAGCTAGGGATCTCTCCATGGTGCTGAACTCTCATGTCTTGACACTTAGCCTGACTAAACGCTTTGGAATGCACTTGAAGTGGCATTAGTAGCAAGATAGCTCCACTTACTCAGTACGTAAGTACTTTGCAACTGTACTAATTCAATAGGTTAGTGTGCTCCAAATCCATTGCCCTGTGTGGTTTCAGCAGTCAAATCTTGTTCAGTATCTCCAAATTTGCAATTCCTAGAAATTTCCCTGATACTGAATATGATAGAACTATTCCTGGACCTACGTATAGCAAGGAGCCTTTGACACCAATAAAGCTGCATTGGTCTGTCCCTAATTGCTGGGTTGCAGGTGCCTTCCTCCTTTGAATACCATAGATGAGAACTTTCAATATTAAAACTGGCATTTGAAGGTAGTAATAACAAACCTGTCCTGCTTCCCAGCCACTGCAGAGCCCCCTCTTGGAGTGTTAATGTATTATCAAATATCATTCTCATTAAAATAACTTAATTTGGCAGAAGCATATGAAATTCTAGTTAAAGTTCCTAGTTATTTTTATTAAAATAAGTCTTGCACTGAAAACTTGCTGCTTCAAACTTTTTTGTATATTATGATGCTGATAATTTTCAGTTAATATTTACATTGTAAATTGGTATATCAATATCTCCCAATCAATTTTGCTTTGTCAACTATCATGGTGCATCACAGGCTCTGGTCATTAGGCGGCTGTATGGAGCAACATTCTCAAGTCCCCCAAATCTTCTTGTCATCTTATGTATTAGTGTATTAAACAAATTTATAATCATTAACTGATTGTGGCCAATGTCTGCAAGGTTTACTTGTAGATAATGTTCTTTTTCTCATTACTGCATTAATTGTGTTTTATTCCCATCCCCAACCCATCTCTGGCTATGTCCTATGTAGAAATCAGCACCACAGATTACTGAATAATTATCTTGATGGTACATATTTGAATGAAGACTGACAGCATTTAGCAGAATTTAAAATTATTGATGGAGAAATGAAAGTAACTGTTGAAAGTTGCAGGGATGCTTTCCTATGAATTGTGTGCTGTGCAGGAGAGTCTTCGGGGGTCTGCTATGGAGGAAAAAAGTTGGCATTAGAGCTTAATTGTGGTAAATGGTCTAAATAAAAGCTGCTCTCTGATTTCCCTCATTACTACAGTAGAAGGGGCTGAGAGAAATAAGGCGACTACAGAAAGAGTTTTGTGAAAGATTGGTTTAGAGAATATTGAAGGATGGAATAGCCGGCAGCTCAATCTTCAAGTAGGAGAAAGATTCTCATTCTAACGTATTTCAGTGAAAGGTTCGTTTGAAAAGTTGTTCTCATTTAATATAAATTTTAGTAAATCATAGTGCATATAAAAGAATATTTACTCTCCTGAATTCATTGTAAAGACATATTTTGTCCTTCCATCCTTAGGGCCCAGTGCAATTATGAGAAAATACTTCTAAAGTGCACTAAATCTGAGAATCAATAAAATGCCAGCCTCCTCAGCACTGTTTTCAAGAATGGTGTTAGGGTCACAATAAAATTTCAGGGTATTGGATTTGGTGGTTGTATGGAGATCAATTAATTCTCAGGCACTGGATTTCATATTCTTCTAAAACTGTCAATTGATCATACTTCACCTCTATTTCACAACTCTACCATATTACTAGCTGCAAAATTGGTTCTGTCACCCTCTTATATGAATCTCCTGTTTGCATTGTTTTGTAGTTCAAGTGAATCTATAGCTTCCTCACATTAGGCAAACATTATTGTGTCACAGAGATAGGGATATCGCAGGACTGAGCTCCTGTCCCAGGCTGCTTATCCAATATAAGCCATGAATTGGTTGAGCCATGAATTACTGCAGTTAAATATTGGGAAGACTGGTTGTTTCAGTCCCCACCAGTAACTTTGTATCCGCACCACTGATGTCATTGATCTCCACATCTACCTTCTCTGGCTGAACTGGATTGATTGCAGCCTCAGCATCAGCCTTACAACACCTGGACCAAACTCTTGGTTCTTCTGACTGGCCTCGTCATCCCACAATTGGCTTCAGGCACCCATGCCCCATTCTCCCTGGAATTCTCTCCACAAAGGCCTCTTCCTCCTCTCCTCTCTCACTGCCTTTGGGACTCTCCTTAAAATCCACCTCTTTGACTGGAGATTTTGATTCCTCCACCTCATATCTCTTTCTTTGGCTCAGCCTCTGTTTCTTCTTATATCTCTGTGAAGCACTTTGGGATGTTTTCCTACATTAAAGGCAGTATGTGAATGAACTTGTTGTTTGTTGCTGATATCTCTCACTGTAGCTTGTTGTCATACATAATGTGAAAAACATTCGCCCCCCCGCAACCCCACTTCCCCAGATACTGCAAAAACTCAAGTTCCAGAGTTGTTACCTGGGTGGATATTTTGAACCAGATGGGCAGCTTTCATGGTTTCCAGTGTACCCCTATTATGCTATTGGAACATGCCAAACTACTTCTTAGAGATCATATTAATGGATATAATACAGCTAAAAAGGTAAAAAAAAATGTTTCAACATCATTAAATGTCAGCCTTGGCTCAGTGATAGCACTTTCACCTCTCAGTTAGAAGATAATGGGTTCAAATCCTAGATCAGTGACATCAGTGCAATACTGAGAGGGTGCTGCAGTTTTGGAAGTACAATCTTTTGGATGAGATGCCCAACCTTGGTTTTCCCCTATCCTTTCAAGTTGATGTAAAAGATCCCATGGTAGTATTTGAAGAAGAGCAAGGGTGTTCTCTTCCATTTCCTGGCCAAAATTCACCCCCCAATCAAAATAACTATAAAACAAATGACCTGGTCATTTATTTCATTGCTGGATGTGAACCTTGCTGTAGGCAAATTGGCTGCTGTGTTTCCTTACATTACAAAAGTGACTACAATGCAAAAGTACTTACTTCAGTGCAGACCACTCTTGAATGTTGCAAGAGGTGCTATATAATTGCAATTTCTTTTCTTCCTTCTTTCTTTTTGTACAAAAGTATTTCTGATTTGAAACATAAAACAAAACGGCTTTGGCCCTCTTCATCTCTGCCAAACTCATGAAAAGAAAAAGAGAATTAGACAGGCTCTTGACTGAAATAACACTGAATAAATGATGAGATTTCCTAATCCAAAGTATTACGAGCATGAAGATAAGCCTAGGAAGCTCCTGGCTTATGCAGAGAGGCATCTGGCAGTCAGCTATCACCTTGGTCTGACTGCCAGATACGTCTCTGCCATCAGACTCATCAGTGAGTAGCCAAATTCATATATTGGACCTCTTGCAACATTCAATGTCCTTCAGGGAAGGAGATCTGTCACCCTTACCTGATCTGGCCTACATGTGACACCAGACCCACAGTAATGCAATTAACTCATAAAAGCCCTCTGAAATGGCCTAGCAAGCCACTCAGTTTTAAAAAAACTGCTACAAAGTCACAGAAAAGGAATGAAACCAGACAGATACCTGGCATCGACCTAGGCACCAGCAACAACAATGGCAAACCCAGCCCAGTTGACCCTGCAAAGTCCTCTTTACTCACATCTGGGGGCTAGTGCCAAAATTGGGAGAGCTGTCTCACAGACTAGTCAAGCAACAGCCTGACATAGTCATCCTCACGAAATCATACCTTACAGATAATGCCCCAGACACCACCATCACCATCCCTGGGTATGTCCTGTCCCACTGGCAGGACAGGCCCAGCAGAGGTGGCGGCAAAGTGGCACACAGTCGGCAAGGAGTTGCCCTGGGAGTCCTCAACATTGATTCCGGACCCCATGAAGTCTCATGGCATCAGGTCAAACATGGGCAAGCAAACCTCCTGCTGATTACCACATACTGCCCTCCCTCAGCTGGTGAATCAGTACTCCCCCATATTGAACATTGCTTGGAGGAAGCACTGAGGGTGGCAAGAGTGCAGAATGTACTCTGGGTGGGGGACTTAAATGTCCATCACCAAGAGTGATTCGATAGCACAGCCACTGACCGAGCTGGCCAAGTTCTAAAGGACATAGCTGCTAGACTGGACCTGCAACAGATGGTGAGGGAACCAACAAGGGGGAAAAACATACTTGACTTCATCCTCACCAACCCACCTGCCGCAGTTGCATCTGTCCATGACAGTGTCGGTAGGAGTGACCACTCGTGGAGACGAAGTCCAGCCTCCACATTGAGGATACCCTCCATTGTGTTGTGTGGCACTACCACCATGCTAAATGGGATAGATTTTGAACAGATCTAGAAACTCAAGACTGGGCATTCATGAGGCACTGTGGGTCATCAGCAGCAGAATTGTACTTGAAAACAATCTGTAACCTCATGGCCCAGCATATCCCCCACTCTACCATTACCATCAACAGGGGGTCAGCCCTGGTTCAATAAAGAGTGCAGGAGGGCATGCCAGGAGCAGCACACCTAAAAATGTGGTGTCAAACTGGTGAAGCTATAACACAGGACTACTTATGCCAAACAGCATAAGCAGCAAGTGATAGACAGGGCTAAGTGATCCCACAACCAACAGATCAGATCTAAGCTCTGCATTCCTGCCACATCCATTCGTGAATGGTGGTGGATGATTAAACAACTCACTGGAGGAGGAGGCTCCACAAATATCCCCATCCTCAATGAGTGTGGAGCCCAGCACATCAGTGCAAAAGGTAAGGCTGAAGCATTTGCTACAACCTTCAACCAGAAGTGCCGAGCGGATGATCCATCTCGGCCTCCTCCAGAGGTCCCCAGAATCACAGTCTTCAGTCAATTCAATTCACTCCACATGATATCAAGAAACAGCTGAAGGCATTGGACACCTCAAAGGCTATGGGCCCTGACAATATTCCGGCAAATAGTACTGAAGACTTGTGCTGCAGAACTTGCTGTGCCCCTAGCCAAGCTTTTCCAGTACAGCTACAACACTGGCATCTATCCGGCTATGTGGAAAATTGCCAGGTATGTCCTGTACACAAAAAGCAGGACAAATCCAACCTGACCAATTACCACCCCAGCAGTCTACTCTCAATCATCAGTAAAGTAATGGAAGGGGTCATCAACAGTGCTATCAAGCACTGCTTAGCAATAATCTGCTCACTGATGCCCAGTTTGGGTTCTGCCAGGGCCACTGTTTATAGCCTTGGTTCAAACATAGACAAAAGATCTGAACGCCTGAGGTGAGGTGAGTGACTGCCCTCAACATCAAGGTAGCATTTGACAGAGTGTGGCATTAAGGAGCCCTAGCAAAACTGGAGTCAATGGGAATCAGGGGGAAAACTCTCCACTGGATGGAGTCATACCGAGCACAAAGGAAGATGGTTGGGGTTGTTGGAGGTCAGTCATCTCAGATCTAGGACATCACTGCAGGATTTCCTCAGGGTAGTGTCCTAGGCCCAACCATCTTCAGCTGCTTCATCAATAACCTTCCTTCCATCATAAGGTCAGAAGTGGGGATGGTTGCTGATAATTGTACAATGTTCGGCACCATTCGTGACTCTTCAGATACTGAAGCAGTCCATGTCCAAATGCAGCAAGACCTGGACAATATTCAGGCTTGGGCTGATAAGTGGCAAGTAGCATTCGTGCCACACAAGTGTCAGGAAATGACCATCACCAATAAGAGAGAATCCAACCATCGCCCCTTGATGTTCAATGACATTACCATCACTGAATCCCCCACTATCAACATCCTGGGTGTTACCATTGACCAGAAAATGAACTGGACTAGCCATTTAAATATTGTGGCTACCAGAGCAGGTCAGAGGCTAGGAATCCTATGATGAGTAACTCACCTCCTGACTCCCCAAAGCCTGTCCACCATCTACAAGGCACAAGTCAGGAGGGTGATGGAATATTCTCCACTTGCCTGGATGAGTGCAGCTCCCACAACACTCAAGAAGCTTGACACCATCCAGGACAAAGCAGTTCACTTGATTGACACCACATCCACAAACATTCACTCCCTTCACTACTGATGCACAGTAGCAGCAGTGTGTACCATCTACAAAATGCACTGCAGGAATTCACCAAGGCTCCTTCGACAGCACCTTCCAAAATCATGACCACCACCATTTAGAAAGACAAGTGCAGCAGATAGATGGGAACACCACCACCTGGAAGTTCCCGTCCAAGTCACTCACCATCCTGACTTGGAAATATATCGCCATTCCTTCACTGTCGCTGGGTCAAGATCCTGGAGCTCCCTTCCTAATAGCACTGTGAGTGTGCCTACACCACATGGACTGCAGCTTACCATCACCTTCTCAAGGACAACTAGGGATGGGCAATAAATGCTGGCCCAGCCAGCGACACCCACATCCCATGAATGAATAAAAAAATAGTGGTCTGCACTGAAGTAAGTACTTTTGAACTGCAGTCACTTTTGTAATGTAAGGAAACACAACAGCCAATTTGACTACAGCAAGGTCCACATCCAGCAATGAAAAAATGACTGCATCATTTACTTTAGTTATTTTGTTTGAGGGGTGGAGGTAACTTAAACTGACCGGGAACAATCAAAGGATAGCAGTAAAAGTGCAAGCAATTTTCACAGAGGTAATCTGTGCCTGCTACTGAATGTAATAGGTGGAGCAAGGCAGATGCTACATCCAGTCTTGCATTTATCAGTTCTTATAATCATCTAGTTCATGGTTTAGAGGTAATTTTTAGCTTTGGGAAGATTACATTTGTAAGGGTAAGGTAATTAAAATGCTGGACTTTAGAAATTGCCAGAATACCTGAAATAATGACAGTTCAAAGGATTCCATGTATCTGGTGTATACCATAGTAACAGGTAGTGCAGAGGGTATAGAGAAGGAGGAACTTAGAACAATCACCATCACTAGAGAAAGAGTACTGAGCAAACTATTGGGATTAAAGTGTGACAAGTCCCCAGGGCCTGATGGCCTACATCCCAGGGTCTTAAAGGAAGTGGCAGCGGAGATAGTGGATGCATTGGCTATAATATTCCAAAATTCCCAGGATTCTGGAAAGGTTCCAGAGAATTGGAAAAATGCAAATATAACACCCTTATTCAAAAAGGGGGGGAGGCAGAAAGCGGGAAACTATAGACCAGTTGGTTTAATGTCTGTGTTTGGGAAATTTTTGGAATCCATTATGAAGAAAGTAGTAATGGGGCATTTGGAAAGTCAAAATGCAATCCATCAGAGTCAGCATGGGTTTATGAAGAGTAAATCATGTTTGACTAATTTGCTAGAGTTCTTTGAAGATGTGACAAGCAAAGTGGATAATGGAGGTCCTGTAGATGTAGTATATCTGGACTTCCAGAAGGTCTTTGATAAGGTGCTGCACAAAAGATAATACACAAGATAAGATCACATGGAGTAAGGGGTAATATATTAGCTTGGATAGAGGATTGGCTAACCAACAGAAAGCAGAGAGTCAGGATAATTGGGTCCTTTTCTGGATGGCAAGCTGTAACTAGTAGGGTGCCACTGGGTTCTGTCCTTGGGCCCCAACTATTTACAATCTATATTAATGACTTGGATTCATGGATAGAAGGTACTATAGCTAAATTTGCAGATGACACCAAAATAAGTGGGAAAGTAAGTTGCAATGAAGAAATAAGAAATTTACAAATGGATATGGACAGGTTAGGTGAATGGGCCAAAATTTGGCAGATGGAGTTTAACGTGGATAAGTGTGAGGTTATGGATTTTGGTTGTAAGAATAAAAAGGCGACTTATTATTTAAATGGAGAGAAACTTCAGAATGCTTCAGTGCAGAGGGATCTGGGTGTCCTCGTGCATGAATCCTGAAAGCTAGTATGCAGGTAGAGCAGGTAATAAGGAAGGCAAATGAAATGTTGGCACTTATTGCTAAATGAATAGAGTATAAAAATAGGGAAGGTTGTTGCAACTTTACAAGGCATTGGTGAGACCGCACCTGGAGCACTGTGCACAGTTTTGGTCCTCTTACTTGAAGAAGGATGTAGTTGCACTGGAGGCGGTTCAGAGGAGGTTCACTAGATTTGATTCCTGAGTTGCAGGGCTTGTCTTATGAGGATAGATTGAGCAGCTTAGGCCTATACTCGCTAGAGTTTAGAAGGATGAGAGGAGATCTAGTTGAGGTATACAAGATGCTGAAGGGGATAGACAAAGTAGACGTGGAGCAGATATTTCCCTTTGTGGGGCATTCTAGAACGAGAGGCCATAGTTTTAGGCTAAGGTGTGGTAGATTTAAATCAGAGATGAGGAGGAATTACTTTTCTCAAAGGGTCGTGAATCTGTGGAATTCACTACCTCAGAGTGCAGTGGATGCCGGGACGCCAAATAAATTTAAGGAGGAGATAAACAGATTTTTAATTAATAATGGGTTGAAACGTTATGGAGAGAGGGCGGGAAATTGGAGTTGAGGCCAAAATGAGATCAGCCATGATCATATTGAATGCTGGGGCAGGCTTGAGGCGCTGAATTGCCTACTCCTGCTCCTAGTTCTTATGTTCTTATGAGGTCAAAGTTAGGAGGGTTAAAATAATAAAAACAGCTGGTGACCTTCAGTTGGCTGGGGAACTGCACACAGTAAGTCTGAGCATAATTGCCCTGACTTCATTAGAAATGTAAATTGTTCAGGTGTGTCCCAGAGTCAGAAGGTTTGATTTTGAAGTTAAGAGTTAATAAAACTAAAAACCTATTGGACATCTCCACTAGCCTCTATTGTCATAGAGATGAGCAATTCAGGGTGGAGCCTTGATTGGAATTTTGGGAAGTTGTCTGTGGGATTTTTTCCAGAAGGTCTTTGAGACTGGAGCTAGAAGCACCTAGGTGGGTGGGCTTAAGTCCTGAACTCAGGAGGCAGAGAAAGAAGGAGCCTGCTAAGAGGTGAAAAGCAGCTGTAGACCAAAAGCAAACGGGCTAGCGGAAATCAGGGGTATTTCTGGCTCAGTGGCACCAAGCAAGAATGTAATGAAGCCTATGTTTAAGCTGAGAAGTCCACAGTTGTGAGGTTTTGAAGAGAAATTGGAGGATCACTTAGCCAAAAGCTAATGGAAGGATCCCAATTAAATTTTCTTGCCTTGGAGAATAGCTGGAACACAGAGGAGAAATCGAAGTGAATTTCAGAGAGCTGAGGCATATTTTTGGGTTGATCCCAGGAAAAGTGAGTGAACCTTCAAAGGCCTGATATGTAACCAAAGACTTTCTTGGGGGGAAGTCTAAGTGGAAAGGGAAACATTGAGTTGAAGATTTCAATTTAAAGCGCAGGTGATTGTGTTTTATTGTGCTTTTTGATGTAAAGTATATATATTTACCTAAGAAATTGATTATTTAGTAGTGTGTTTTTTTAACCTATTTCTTGTATAGTAAAATTCATTTGTTTTTAAAGATGTGAAATCTCATGGCATAATTTATTTCTGTGTTCGCTGACTGTTTGAATTTCAATTTAACGGTCTCTAACAGGATCACAGCACAGTGCAGCACTAATCAGAATCGATTCATAACCTAGATAGGGAACATTTGAATTTTTGGGACCATTATTTTGTCAACTTTGATTTTTTTTTAAAGGCTAAAAATAAATAAAAATGAATGTACCAGCCAATAAAAGAATACTCTGCAGGGATTTCCAGCAAAGATTAAATAGAAGTAGAAGTAGAAGAAAAATAAAGTTATTTTTAAAAAAGAAAGTAATGCTGCTCCCATTTTTCATGAGTTGTCAGTCTCACACTGCAAAGACTTTAGCGCATAATCTAGACTGACATTTCAGTGCAGTACTGAGGGAGTGCTGCACTGTTGAGGGATGCTGGCTTTTGGTTGAGATGTCAATCTGGGACTCCATTTATCTTCTCATGTGGATGTAAAATATTCCATGGCTCTATTTGAAGTGGAAGTCCTCCTGAGCCACCACTAAACAGATAATCTAGGGTTGTTTGTAGAGACCTTGCTATGTGCAAATTGGCTTATGTGTTTCCTGACAACAGTACAACACTTCAAAGGTTCTTGAAAAGATCTTATAGCTACGTACCATGAAAGTTGAGTTTATTAGCCTGGAGCAATTGACTGAGGTATTAGTTGGGTAGCTGGCTGATCAAAAACAACTTCACAAATGAAAACTATGAATAATTTCTATATATAGTCAAACTGGTTTTTGAAACAATACTGTATTCACTTAGTCCTGATTCTCCAATGTGCATGCTCAGTAAGTGCAGCTTACTATTGGGATTTTGAGATTGGCGAATTTGACCTTATGTATTTACAGGACACCTGGATCACATCAGAAACATCTTTATTGCTGGAAGGAATGAGATAAAAAATGGGCAGGCCCGAATAAATATTTTAGGGACTCCACAAGAATCAAAAACTGTGCCTATGAATTGAAGAATGTTAACCTGATATTCAAGTAAGAAATGAGGTGTGAATCAGAGATGGCAGTGGACTAAAAGCTCAAGGGCACTTGATGAGATTTTATTGGTTCCCAACCTGAAAAAAACAGAGACATAGGAAGTGGGCTATAGATAATGTAATATATACCGATGGATGTCCCCAACCGATAAGATATTGGAAAGGAATTGCTTAGAGAATACAAGGGGCGTCTATCCCAATTGGTGATACATACTTGTCCCTCTGAGTTCTGATCAACTTCAGCCTAAACACAGTCCTCCAGGTTCCCATGGAGGAAGATTTTTTTTTTAGAACCACAAAATCCCAATAAAATTCAAGCTTGTGGCATATAAAATGTGTCCAATTTTCTTTTGTGGCTCAGAATTGATAGGCGTGCCACACAAGCACTCTCACCAGCCCATAAACGCCATCTTGGACCAGATTATGAGATGGATTTGTGATAAAAGAGGGAAATTAGATGCAGGGATGGAAGTTTGCAGCCCACAAAGACCTATCACTGAATATGCTGGAGAGGCAGTCAGCCTTATGGCAAGAACAGACCATCACCAAAGTTCTTCACATGGGCATCTAGTTACGTGATTGCTGATGGTATGCAGCCACCTTGGTGCTCCCGAATTGATCCTGGAATTAAGCATTGGGAGCAGCAAGGTGGCTGCATGACAACAGCTGCCCTGTGCAAGTCTTGCCACCAGGCTGCAAGTAAATTCCTGTCATAGAGCGGATGAGAACATTTCTAAAAGAAAGGCTGTTAAAAAATAAATTATAAAAAATTTTCTCCTTTGGAGTTCCTTAAATTATTCAAGTCTGTGCTCCAGACTAAACATAAGAACATAAGAACTAGGAGTAGGAGTAGGCAATTCAGCCCCTTGAGCCTGCCCCGCCATTCAATACGACGAAGGCTGATCTCATTTCGGCCTCAACTCCAATTTCCCGCCCTCTCCCATAAACTTTCAACCCGTTACTAATTAAAAATCTGTCTATCTCCTCCTTAAATTTACTTGGCGTCCCAGCATCCACTACACTCTGAGGTAGTGAATTCCACAGATTCATGACCCTTTGAGAAAATTAATTCCTCCTCATCTCTGATTTAAATCCTATGATGCACCCTGGTAATCCTGCCCCTGAAGACCAAGCAACTCAATTGCTAATCCTGCAGATAAGGGTTAATTCTGCTCTCAAAGTGGAGACTTGAAGAAAATTAGGGCTGTTACATTATAGTCCTATTTCTGACCCACACTCTCTGACAGTGAGATTGCAGAGTTATCTTCCCAGTTCAGGTTTGTGCTCTCTCGAATTTTCTGGCTGAAGGTTTGGAACAAGCTATTGCTCCTTGTATGAATAACGCAGAATTGGTCCTAACTCAGAATACCTCATCCCTTAGTATCTGCTGCTTCAGGTGCCTATTTATTAATGGTAATATTGATTTAACTTATATGTGGCCCGTCAGACTGCATGACATGCACTCAAATAGGCCATAAAGGAAAGGCAAAGGCTTAGACAATTCCTGACCTCAATCAGTCATGGTGACCATTGGCATGTGCTTAAGTTCTGTGTTTCTAGTGGGAAGAGTAATTGTTGCCGCTTTGATTGAATGTATTTGAGAATCCTGAACATTGTTGCAATAGATTTTATCAAATGCAAATTTAAAATTTTCGTTTCAAATTTCTCTTTGTCTCTCCATAAGCTACTGACTATGGAGATGTACTCCAGGACTGTGAGGTTAGACAGTGAACGGTGTCAGGCCATTTGACCAAGAGGGGTAACACAGCTGAACCTGATCTTATCCTTGCTAAACGACCACACAATTGCACCTTCCAGTAGGAACCACTGGATAGTGGTAAGGACCAGGATCCATACCAGATTTTCCTGTCATTCTTGGCCCAGACCATTTTGGTGCGCATGGCACTGCCCCAGCTGAGAGTAGCTGCCTCAGTGGAGACCAGTGATCAAACATGACACCCTCTTGATTGGTTTTGGCTCACTTCCATATGACCTGAAAAAGTCTTAATCAGTGATTGAGAAAAAAATGGGTAGAAAAACAGCAAAATATCCCTGGAGGAAATATATATGTACAGTATATGAAGTATATGTAAAGTAGTAACTTATAATTCAATGAGTTATTTGATTTTGAAATAGCAAAAGAAAATACTTCATTATAAATTATATGTATAACCTCTTGATTCTATGAATGAATACCAACCTAGATCCCTTATGACATCTATCTCAGTAAACTTGTCTTCTTGTTTTGGCAGGTAGTAGGGTTACTAATTATTTTGGCATCAGATACAGGATTATAGTTTGGTTATCTTGGACATTTTCTAGGTCCCAGTATTAGTTCATTGTCAACAGCAAAAGTTTCAATGAAGCAAAGCTTTGTGAAATCACACAAAACAGGCTGGTGGTACTTATTGCAAGTACTGTTACAGTGACTTTTTGCCCTGTAGAAATATTTACCTGTGTTACAATTGCATTCTTTGAAGATGTAATTGTGTGTTGCCATTTCAAGCACTCAATGATTTATTGTAAAGTTATTGTGAAGGGATTGTAGTTCATCTTTCCTGAAACTTGATAATAAACAACTTAAGATAAAAGTGTGTTCTATAAATAACCTAAGTCAGTTGTTCAGGTTCACTAAAACCTTCACTTGCAGCACTTGGATTTAATACAATAATGTCTTTATCATGAACTCAAAACTGAGCTGTTAATATTCTGATTTCATTATAGTCACAATCAGCCAACATACAAGAAATCTTCCTTTTATACACATAACGGATTATCAAGTGTAAGCTTGAGTTTGTGGTGAAAAGCACTTTCTTAATTGCCTATGTTCATGAGGGACTCATTTGAGTAATTAGGGAATTGAAGTAAACAGCAGTAGTTGCACGCAATGTTTAGTCCTGCTGCTCCCTCTCTCAATAACACAGCACGCAAATGGGAAATCTGAACTAAGCAACCTTTCATTATATTATTTAGTTTCTTTGAGTACTTTAAAATGTATAGTATCTTCTTTCATGAAAAATGTCTGCAAAAACAGGTTGTTGTAAATAAAAACAAAAAACTGCGGATGCTGGAAATCCAAAACAAAAACAGAATTACCTGGAAAAACTCAGCTGAGTTTTTCCAGGTAATTCTGAAGTTGTTGTAAATGTTCAACAGGTGTATGTTATGAAGTGGAATCTAAGAGATTGACAAAAGCTGAAATTTCTGAATTTACAGTGTTCAGTGGCACTGCTGTACAGTACCTCAGAACAGTGGCAGGCACCAGGTTTGCTTCAATGACATGCTACCTGCGCTGAGTCATTAATGATAGTTGTTTCCTTCAGAATAAGAGAAGCAAATATGGTGACGTTGGCCCTGGACTGGTCACATGCACCTCCTAGTGGGTGATGCAACAGCAGCACCAAAAGAGAGCTGAGGACCTTATTTGAGGTTCAGCCCAATCTCCTCCTGGATGGGGAATCAAGATGAATCTAAAATGGCTTAAAAGGGAGAAAAAATAACTTCCCAGAGAATGTAGTGTATAATGGCCCTGCCTGGAAGAGAGCTCAGGCATGCAGATCAGGCAGTTCTTCAGGTTTGACCCTCAGTCTGTGCTCAGTTAACCGTTCTCAGCTGGACAGCAGGGGTGGGGTGAGGGGTGGTTTCTGCCATTCACCTTAATTTCCCTTGGCTAGTGAAGGGGTGTTGGGTGGGGGTGGGTGGGGGTAGAGGACAATCACACAAGGTCATTATTCAGTGACCCATGCTGGAAAGTGCACACATGTGGAAGTTTAGTGGGCTCTTATGATCCCCATGGTTAAATAACCTGCTTAGAGATGGTTAGTTAGGCAAAGTGCCACAGGACTGCCAGTGGCCATGGAATCATGCTTTACTCTGGGTTAGTGCTAAAAATATTAGTCGGATATCCTTGCTGAGCCTATGTACGTTTTCTTCAAAACTGATACTTTTATTGGTTAACTTGGGGGTTGAGGAAACTTTGTGAGACTGAGTGGAATGTTAAAAGTATGTTATTACCTCCAAAACATTGTGATAAACTCTTACATATTGCTTGGAAACAAGCAGTATGTCAGCATCATT
Source organism: Carcharodon carcharias (assembly GCF_017639515.1). Classification (NCBI taxonomy): domain Eukaryota; kingdom Metazoa; phylum Chordata; class Chondrichthyes; order Lamniformes; family Lamnidae; genus Carcharodon; species Carcharodon carcharias. The sequence continues at coordinate 129,139,856 of NC_054473.1, read as the reverse complement.
GGCGCTACAAAAGGTCACATTGTCACTTCCTCCAGAAGTTATCAGTACAAACTTGACACTCGGCTTTTCGGGACTAATTTTAATCCCCTGTCCCCCCAGAAAAAAATAATTGCCATCTACTATTGAAGGCAGTAACATTTAAACTGAGTGCAAAGGCTCCTGAGCATATCAATAAACTACCAGGGACCCTTCATCCTCACTGCCAAAAGATGGTGTCAGTCACCCAAAGGAAAACAGTATCATCATTGCAGAACAGTTCGTGTAAAATTAAGTTAGAAGAATGGAAATAATATGCTGAGATTAAATAAGAAAATACAGAAAAAGCTTTGAGTATAGAATTTTGAAAGCACTCTGCTTGTGGCACATGGCCTGCCTGACCTCAGACAGTCAGTAATCTGACTGGGTTTGAAAACCCCAGGATCCTCTCATGGAACCTTTAAGGTTCACAGACCCCAATTTGGAAATCTATGTATTAACACTACCTTGAATGTTCAACTTATCCATTTGAAAATTGTGGGTGAAACATATTCTAATCCAGTGCACATTACCTGTGCAGACACATTCCAGATCATAGGCGTCAGTGATGTCATCATCCTGCATCTTTTGTGAACCGCATTCTTCAGTGAAAGGTTTCCGGCAAGAAGTAGATGATGGACTGTCTAAATGTGCATCCATGGATTTCTCTGAACCCCTTCACCCTGGAAACCCCATGTCTTTGGCACCTTTAATATTAAACTTTCCTTGATCATGGCAGCTTTTGTTCCTGTGACCACGAATCCTGAACTACAAGGAGCTTTGAAAAACTCGCTGAACGAGATGAAAATGATCTTAGCTAATGAAGGTAAAATAGGATTTATCCTATAAAACCTGTTGGTGGAGACAACAATACGATTAGATATTTAAACCGAGGGAAAAGTTGAAAGTGCAGGAAATGTCCGCGTTAAAAACCACTTTTACTGGATCGGACATGCAACCATGTATAAAGATTTGGGAGTGGGGGGAACACCAAGAGACATTCTGGAATTTGAAGCAGGTGTTGGGAGATGGGGAACAGGGGAGCATAGAGTAAATGAAAATATTAGGAGGGATGTCAGGTGTCCCCAGCATGATCACCCGCTCCACCCTACTCCAGTGAGTGTGCCTATGTTCCAGACACATTCATTGCTCTCGCTTGACGTAATTAGGCATTTCCTGACCACTCTGTAATAAATTGTACCCTTATATTGTATGTTTTATTGTTTTTGAAGAAACATTTTTGATCGTTGTTTAGTTGAATATAGATTTAAAACATGGTTTGATGCAGCTTTTTGGTAGAGTGCAATATTTTGTTTATCTTTGGATTAAAATACAAGATTTCATGTGGAACTCATTTTACTTCAGCAGTTCCCTGTTAACCAGCCTTCATTTTAACTCAGTTGGCTGGATGGCTCAAGTTTGATGCAGAATGATGCCAACAGTGTGTGTTCAATTCCCAGACCGGCTCTGGTAGTTCATGGAGGACCGTCTCCTTGCCTTGCCCCAAGCTTGCAGAGTGATGCCCCTCAAGCTATATATAACCAATCGTCTCTCTCTAATGGCCCTTTGTGGATACCTAATTACCTTATTGTTGTGCATTATTTGAGAATAATAGACAATTATTCATTTTGGACTGTTTACAATAATAAAAAGAAATAGTCAGTTCAAAGGTGCCAGCTTGGTGGCTAATGACCATTTCTTCGTATGCATCTGCTTCTATGCATTCTAATGTTCTTAAGTGGTTTATATAAATTACAACATCGCCTTCATCTGCATAGATCAACAGAACAAAACTGAAACTTTGAAGAGTGTGTATTGCTACCATTAATTTTGAATAATATGATTAGCTAAATTACATTTAGTATGAGATCAGATAGTGAAGTAAGAGCTTCAGAACACTGGTATTCTTTTACAAATTGACCTCTCAAAAGAACGAATCAATTGAAACCGCCAGGAGCAAGCTGATAAAAGTGCATACCAGAATTAATTTAGGAAAGAGGGCTGCATTGTTTGCTGCTCAGTCGTGGCCTCAAGTTTTGTTCAGTTTCAGTAAAACACATGCACAAGTTACATAAATTATTAAAGACTTGAAGATCCAAACTTACATCTGTCATACTTTTGAAAGGAAACCTATACATACATGTTAAAGTGTAATTTTAATCTGCTTCATTATATATTATTTTCACATGTCTTAGTGACAGTCTGATATATCTTCTGCTCTGTACATGATGGCATATGAAGAAACCCTTTTCATCCATTGCTTTACCTCAGCACCTTATGTCTTGGGTTGTTTCTGTAATGAAGTCCCTGTTTTATATGGAGAGGTCAGTAGCCTGACTTAGAAATCCCTCCCTGGAGGACCAGCTTGATGTAGTGCGGTGTTGCCATTCCATTCCTACTGAATAGGGGCATCCTCTTGGATGTCAGTCCAGTATTTGGAGGCTGGATCTCTGTCCTTCTGTTTGTCAGGATTATGATGGTGGGGATGGTGTGTGTGTGTGTGTGTGGGGGGGGGAGGGGGGGTAGAGTTTGAGGAGAGGGATGATGAGTGAGGGAAGAAGGAAACCTCTCCACTATTATCAAATGTAAGTATTCTGCTGGATGTGAACCCAGTATTTAAAGCCCAGAACTCTTGTCTCCTTAGAGCCAGGAATGCTATTGGTGAGTTAAAGCTCATTTCAGTCTGATGTATATAGTACAGAATAATAGAAGACTTTTTTCTTGTTTCTAGGGTAGTAGTGATGACTGAAAACATAACCAGCAGAGTGAATAAAGGACATAGGAAAATACAGGACTGGAAAAGACCTCTGGCTTCTCCTATATAACTCCTGGCCTCTTTCTACTACTACGGACCAGAGGGGGATTAATTTTAGCAGTCTTAGTTTCTCCACTTACTACCCATCTGTAAACAGAAAGTGTTTTTGATTTCTGATTTCCCCCTTTATAAGTGGTGGCATGAGTCATGGCCAGTCAGGATAAAGCCTTGCCCATTTATAAAAACAAAAATAATAATTTTACGAAGTAACTAGGTTGATGTAGATATATATATATTTTTTTTCCATCCTGTCTTCTGGCTGGGATACTACAGTTAGTATCTCTCAATCATTCACTTCCTCAAATGCCTGCCCAATTTTCTTGCATTTCTTTTAACCTTCCTGTTCAGTCCATTCCACATGTTCAATATTCTCTGCATAAAGTTTCTAAACTGTCCGAATACCTTCCCTCCTCTAAGCTTGGAACATGTCATACGAACATGAATTAGGAGCAGGAGTAGGTCACTTGGCCCCTCGAGCCTGCTCTGCCATTCGATAAGATCATGGCTGATCTGATTGTAACCTCAACTCCACATTCCTGCCTATCTCCGATAACCTTTAACCTCCTTGTTAATCAAGAATCTATCTAGCTCTGCCTTAAATATATTGAAAGACCTTTTGAGGAAGAGAGTTCCAAAGACTTACAACCCTCTGAGAGAAAAAAATTCTCCTCATCTCTTAAATGAGCGACCTCTTATTTCTAAACAGTGACCCCTAGTTCTAGATTCTCCCACAAGAGGAAACATCCTCTCCACATCCACCCTGTCAAGACCCCTCAGGATCTTAAAGGTTTCAATTAAGTCACCTCTTACTCTTCTAGATTCCAGTGGATACAAGCCTAACCTGCCCAGCCTTTCCTCATAAGACAACCTGCCCATTCCAGGTATTAGCCGAGTAAACCTTCACTGAACTGCTTCTAAAGCATTTACATATTTATTTAAATAAGGAGATCAGTACTGTACACAGTACTCCAGATGTGGTCTCACCAATGCCCTGTACAACTGGAGCATAACCTCTCTGCTTTTGTAATCAATCCCCCTCATATATGATAACATTCTGTTAGCTTTCCTAATTACCTGTTGTACCTGCATACTAGCCTTTTGTGATTCATGCACCAGGACACCCAGATCCGGCTGAATCTCAGAGCTCTGCAATCTCTCACCATTTAGATAATAAGTTTCTTTTTTATTCTTCCTGCCATAATGAATGATTTCACATTTGCCCACATTATACTCCATTTGCCAGATCTTTGCCCACTTACTTAACCTATCTATATCACTTTGTAGCCACTTTAAGCTCTCTTCAAAATTTGCTTTCCTACCTATTTTTGTGTTGACAGCAATTTAGCCACCATGTCTTCAGTCTCTTCATCCAAGACATTTATATAAATTGTAAAAAGTTGAGGCCCCAGAGATATTGAGCTTGTGGCATTCATATTATAGCAGCTCAATTTGTCTGTTCTCTTCAAAAACACCTGAATAATATATTTTGCAGCCTTGTCTTCTCTTCAACCACTCCTTATGGATCAGATGTCTCAATTTGTACTTTCCTCTATTGCCTCCAATATCTGGATAGCCTTCCTGCAGAATGGTGAACAGAACTGTACACAATACTGCAGGTGTGACCATATCAGTGCCTTCTACAGGCTTAATAGCACCTCTTGGGATTTGTGCTTTATCCCTCTAGCTATGGATTTCATGAACTAGTTAACTTTCTCTACTGCTGGCACCCACTGTACTGTTGATTTTAGTAAGTTATCCATCCAGACCTCTCTCTTCTGTTGTCTAGAGCCATTTAATTTATATTTCCATTGTCTATTTTGTCTCCCCAGTACTTTTAATCTGATCATTTCAAACTCCATTGGCCATTCATCAGCCCACATTACAGTGTTTGTTCTGCCTATGTTAGGGTGTAAAAGATCCCATGGCAATACTCAAAGAGGAACTGTTAAGTTCTCACTCTGTCCTGGTCAATACTTATCTCTTCTCAAACATCACTAGAACGGGTGATCTAGTCATCACCTCATTGTTCTATGAGGGAGTTTGCCACGTACAAATTGGCCATCATGTCTCCTACATTACAACAGTGATTACACGTTAATTACTTCATTGGCTGTAAAGCACCTTGGGAGAAAACCTGAAGTTGTGAAAGGTGCTATATAAATGCAAGTTTTTCTTCTTTTATTATTTGACTGAGTCTCACAATGGGGTCATCTAAAAACTTTTATTTCTGTTTCCAGCTTCCCAACTGATTCATATGCCTCACCTTCTCAGTAATCACACTCTGAATGCTATTCGGTAAAATGTACTTCAAGATTCATCCCATCTCAGTGTTGTAGATTCCCCTTTGGCTTTGGTAAGCGAAAGGAATCAAGACTAGCTCAGTCAAGTATTCAACCAATCTGAAGGCAACTGCATGGCTCCAAAATAGTCTGTGTTGTGATGAACAGATCAAGGGGTGTTAATGATACATTAACACACAAGGCCAATGGTGCCATCCCTTATTACTGACTTGAATCACAAGAATATGAAGAACTGTTCATCAATTTGGATGTAGACCAAAATGATGTTGGCTCCATGATCTGTATTCAATTACTTTGGGACCAGTTCAACAAGGCTCTGTTCACTAATTGTAACAATAAGTGGGAGTCAGCTTTGTGGCGAGATCAAACAAGAAATGACAGCAATATGCTGCTAATCACTCAGAAATGCTTATTCTGAATTGTCACCAATATAATCCAGGGCTGTGTCAAGGCATTACCCTGGGTCTCTGGAATGCTATTCCAGTGACAATATCACCATGCCACCTCTCTCTCATCCTGGTAAATCTACGTCACAGTCCCTCCAAGGTCAATATGTGCTACCTAAGGTGTGATGTCCAGGACTGCCCAGAGTATTCTCTCAGCTCAGTTAGGTCTGTGTTACCATTCAAATGCAAGTAGGCGCATGTTACTAAAAATGATCACCACCCTTAGAGCCCTTAAAGCCCCAATACAGGTAAATTCTGCACTCCCCCATCCCCCTCCTGCCTATTCTTCACTGCCAACTGTTCTGACTGCTTTTCCACTCCTTGAGTTAAAATAATATGTTTACATTGTCTCTACGTATGTGATAACGTTAAATAAATGGCTGCAATGTTGGTTGTTGGTATATTACTGGCCATTGCACTCACCTTCCCAGAATCACAGAATTTTAATGGCACAGAAAGAGGCCATTTGGCTCTTCGTGTTTGCACTGGCTCTCCAAATGAGCATTATGACCTAGTGCCATTGCCCTGCCTTTTCCCTGTACCCTTGCACATTGTTTCTATTCAAATAATCATCTAATGCCCTCTTGAATGTCTCGATTGAACTTGCCTCCACCACACTTCCAGGCAGTGCATTCCAAACCTGAACGCTCGATGTGTGAAAAAGTTTTTTCTCACATCACATTTGCTTCTTTTGCAAATCACTTTAAATCTGTGCCTTCTTGTTCTTGATCCTTTTACGAGTGGGAACAGCTTCTCCCTACCTACTCTGTCCAGCCACCTCATGATTTTGAACATCTCTATCAAATCCCCTCTTAGTCTTCTTCACTCCAAGGAGAACAGTCCCAACCTCTCCAATCTATCTTCGTAACTGAAGTTTCTCAGCCCTGGAACCATTCTTGTAAACCTCTTCTGCACTCTCTCCAATGTGTTCACATCCTTCCTATAAGGTGGTGCTCAGAACTGTACACAATACACAGCTGAGATCTAATAAGGGTCTTATATAAATTCAGCCTAACCTCCCTGCTTTTGTACTCTATGCCCCTATTAATAAAGACCAGGATACTATATGCTTTATTAACTGCTCTCTCCACCTGTTCTGCCACCTTCAGTGATCTATGCCCGTATACGCCCATCTTTCTGCTCCTGCACCCCCTTCAGAATTTCATCCCTTATTTCGTATTGTCTGTCCATGTTTTTCCTACCAAAATGCATCACCTCACATTTCTCTGCATTGAACTTCATCTACCACCTATCTGCCCACTCCACCAACTTGTTTATGTCCTCTTGAAGTTCTACACTGTCCTCCTCACAGTTCACAACACTCCCAAGTTTCGTATCATCCACAAACTTTGAAATTGTCCCCTGCATACCAAGATCTAGATCATTAATATATATCAGGAAAAGCAAGGGTCCCAACACTGACCCCTGGGGATCTCCACTACAAACCTTCCTCCAGCCCCAAAAATATCCATCGACCATTACTCTCTGCTTCCTATTTTTCAGCCAATTTTGTATTCACATTGTTCCTGTCCCTTTTATTCCATGAATAATAACTTTTCTCACAAGTCTGTTGATTGTATAACCTTGATCGTATAATCTCACCGTGAAGAATTTCCTTTTGCAAATTTGCATTGAAACCAAAATAATCTTAAAATAACGTTTTGAAAGATGATTGTTTGCGTGAAGGACGTCAGTGGCATCTATAGGGACTACAGATAGGCTAGATCATTGTCACCACTGCCTGCCCAGCTGAGGAGGGGTATTTAACTGGATGGGAGCTAACCGAGAGTGAGGGGAATGGGGGAGAAAATAAGATAAAAAGTTTTAAAATATCTTGGAAGAAAATAATAAGACATAACTTATAAGCAATAGTGGCAGGTGCAAACAAGTCCTATGTGTACTCAAGGTACTGTTTTTAATTGAAGGCTCATTCAAACTCTGGTATTTGTGTAATGATCTTCACTTTAATTTCCAGTTCTTCTCTTCAGTGAAGCTGGTGAGACTGGCATGAAATGTAGTCACATTTACAAAGGATTTGCTGAATGTTTGCTGAAGTTGGGAGACAGCCTGGCCAAAAATATGGAAGGGGAAGCCGAAGAAGTGAAAGAACTGGACACGGTGTGCCGGTGAGCTTATGGTTATTTACTATAAGGAGGCGCTTTCTCCTTGTGTTTTTAAGGTTAGGGATAGAGATCCCTTTTCCATAGGGGGTGAGGGAAAAGTGGGGGTGATCCATCTCATCCATCTTTGGCCCACCAGCAGCAACAGCAACATATTTTACAGAAAGCCACATGTCAAGAAATACTAAATTACCATTCCAAGAAAAAAAACACTGGCATTTATATAGCGCCTTTCATGATTACAGGATATTCTAAGTGATTTACAGTCATTGAAGTACTTTTAAAGTGGAGTCAATGTTGCAGTTTTGAAAACAGTCAACCAATTTGTGCATAGCAAGCTCCCACAAACAGTAGTGTCATAATAACCAGATGATCTGTTTTTGTGATATTGATTGAGAGATGAATATTGGGCAGAACACAGTGGTAATAATTGCTGCTCTCTTTTTTGCAATAAAGCCATGGGATCTTTTACATCCATCCAAGAGGGCAGACAGGGTCTTCATTTAACATCTCATTTGAAATACTGCGCCTCCAACAGTGCTGCACTTCCTCAATACTGCACTGCAGCATCAGCCTAGATTTTCAATCTTAAGTCTCAGGAGTGGGACTGTGAACCCACAATCTCCTGATTCAGAGGCAAGAGTGCTACCAACTGAGCCACAGCTGACACACAGGAGTGTGGGGGTGGGGGTGAAATACGAAGATGAGATCAACAGGTGATGGGGTGGGGGGTAAGTTTTTACCTTCATGCCCAAGTGTAAAATTGAACTTTGGATTGACTGCCCGGTTAGAAATTCCGCGATTTTACATCTTCATTGAAATCAGTGGAAATTACTATGGACATTCGATCAGCAACATCAGCTTTACATCTGGTCAGCAGGTTTGCAGGAAGTTTTGAGGGAGAAAAAAAGAAGCGGCTTTGGAAGAAACATCCATTGCACAGGGATATAGTGGCTGTAATTCTCTGCTAACGATTGACTTCAGTTGGTAATACAGCAAACTTTTTGTGTTATCTGGCACTCTACCAACCAGATTACTCTGCTAACTGGAATTTCTGATGTTCTCCTAATACAAATCATCACTTTGCCTAGTGGAAGTAATTACAAAGTTATTCAGAACTCGTACCTGTAAACTGTATTATTTTATACTTTAATTTATGTTGTAATGTGCTGTTGAAGATCAGAAGTAAAAAGAATACTGTTCTTTACTTCCTGTGTTCTTGCATATTAGCTCGTGCTACAAGTATTGTGCTGTATTCTATTGGTAAATGGAATTCTCCGTTAATCAGCATTTTTGATTAACCAGCAACGCCTATTCTCTGCACATGTTGGATAACAAAGATTTTACTGTCCAGAACTGTGCTGGTGCCTCTCACTGAAAACATTGTGGAATCTGTAATGTAACATATACTCTGGACCATGTCATGTCTCCAAATGTGTGAAATCTGTATAACACTTTTTTTAATTTAAAAAAACTTAGTTTTCCCTCTCTCCCAATGAAGCAGCATCTGATTTCCACTTGGTACCTCTCTCATGGGCTCTGGGAACAGGAACAGAATGAGGCCATTCAGACCTTTGTGCAGCATACTGTGTCATTTTGCTAATCATATAGGCATTTAATCTTTTTAATCCCAAACACCTGGCCTTTCCCCTTAATACCTTTAATTTTGAAGCAAGTGTCTATCTCTCTTTTAGTCACCTTAAATTGAACCTGTTCTGTTACAATTTTCTCACAAGCCTTCATGTGTAGAAGATTTTCCTGGATTCATTTTAAACTGACATAGTGCTAGTTTTGAGATGGTGTCCTTTTGTTTCAGATTCTCTTATTGGGGTGAAGATCTGTTCCCTATTTATTCTGTCAGCTCCCTTCAAATGGTTCAGTAAGATCACCCTTCAACCTCTCATCTCTGAGCATTATAACGCAAGCTGCTGCATGTTGGTAAACAAACTGTGGGCAGTATTTTCCCATGGGCTTCAGGACCCCGGTGTCGGGACCAACTGGGGGCCCTGCAGCCATATGTGGCCGGAGGGAGATCGGCTGCTCAATCTTCCTAGAGGTGGCCTCCTAATTGGCCACCTCCGTGCTTGCCATCCAATTAAGGACATTGGGTGGCCCCCGATGCTGCTGCTCCAATCAGAGGGTGGGCAGCTCTGCAGCCTCAGCATCCCCACAGGGAGAGGTGGGCACTGCTGAGGTAGGTAGGCAAACACAAGGGCGCCTCACCATGAAGATGCTGTTGGATGTGTAAATCGAAATGAAAATTTGGGAGGGACCAAGATGGTAGACCCTTTGGAGCCGAGGGAAAATCCCCTCTGCGGAAGCATTTCGGTTGTGGGTGCAGCCTTTCCTGAATGTCCCCACAACCACCACCACCACCACCACCACCACCACCACCACCACCACCACCCCCCCCCCCCCCCCCCCCCCCCCCCCCCCCCCATCTCTCTGGGGATAGAGCCTCCAGCTCCGATGAACTCCCATCCTGACAAAGGGAGGGCGCCTCTAAATGGGGCAATATAAATTGCCTGGCTGCCTGCATGCAGCAGGCAGGCTATTCGTTTCCTAGGCCAGCCCAGGAAAACCCCAGTGGCAGGAATGCATCAGAGAACTGTGCCAATGTGTCTCCCCCATGCTTTCCCCGCTCCCCCTCCCCACCTCTGATCCTGCCACCATGGGCTAGGAAAATTCAGCGCTGTGTGCCACCATTTTGGCAAAAGTTGACTGTGCCTTGTCAACATGGACAGAATCTCTTTTGGAGAGGCATCTACTGTGGGTGTAAATACTTTGAAACCATGTTGACAGGCCCCACACACAACAGGGTTGATTTTGAGTATCCAGTCTGGCCTGAAAATGGGTTGTGTCAATTACTGCCCTGTTTGGGTTGGGTCTTCAGCTGCTGCCACATTGGGTAGGGTTCTGAGAAGGGCAGCTGGAGTCACTGCCACTCTCAGGTGGGAGGTCAACTGAAGTAAGTGGGGCCTAAATTCAAATTCTGAATGAGTGGAACATGGGTCACCGAAACTTTGCCTGCCTGTGCCGATGTTGAGCAGTTTAACTGCTGGAGGCCTCTATAAGCACAGTCCAAAGATATTTTCAACTTCCCTATTTGTAGGGCCAGGAGGAGCAGCACTGCAGGGAATTACCCACCCCCAAAAACAGTATCCCCAAGTCAGGTTATGACTGTTGGCCAGCTCCACCTGCCACAACCATTGAGGCTTCCGAGCACTGGTTTGCTACCTGTAGCTCACTAAATGCATGTGGATATGGGTCTCAAAATGGCTCGGGACCCGCACTGGCAACAGCAGATGAAGAGCACATTAATGCAGATTTATATAAAAGTTAAGTAAATATGACATTTTAATTTGGTAACATTCAAATTTAACCTTTAAGATGATGGTTTTACATTTGATGAAAAGCCACTTTAATTGTTTTTGTCCTAATCACCATCGAGCAGTGAATTTGAGAATCATGTTAAACAACAGAGCACAAAGTTACAGAGGGGATGTTTAAAGGGGCTCGTTAAAAATCTGGAAGTCATATTAACCGTGTTATATTTGAGATGACATTATAATGTCAATTGTGAGGGGTTTGTTTTGTTAGGAAATAATGGAACTGCAAGGCAGCAAAATGTGCATTTATAAAATAATAATTTTTCATTCATTTTGTTGCTGAATTAAGCTTTCCATTTGTTTTTACCGAATCTATCATTTTCAGAAGGCAGCTATGTCACCAGACTACTTCTTTTGAGGCTGGAATTAATTGAATAATTTCACCAAGTTAAAAGTAGCAATATACATAAAGCTTTATTGATGTATGTTCAGATCAGTTTGTGGGCTTAGGTCTTTTAGTATGCATGTTCCACAGACAGTGTGTATGTAAGTTCCAGAGTAAGAAGCAGAACTTAATAGCACTATAGGATATTGGTGTATCATGCTGGAGGATAGTGACGTGTTAGTCTGGAGTATAATGAAGTGTCATTCTGGAAGGTAGTGATGTGTCATTCTGGAGGATAGCGACTTGTCACTCTGGAGGATAGCGACGTGTCACTCTGGAGGATAGTGACGTGTCACTCTGGAGGATAGTGATCTGTTACACTGGAGGATAATGATTTTTCTCGCTGGAGGATAGTGATCTGTTACTCTGGAGGATAGTGATGTGTCACTCTGGAGGATAGTGACGTGTCATTCTGGAGGATAGCGAGGTGTCACTTTGGAGGATAGCGACGTGTCACTCTGGAGGATAGTGACGTGTCACTCTGGAGGATAGCGAGGTGTCACTTTGGAGGATAGCGACGTGTCACTCTGGAGGATAGTGACGTGTCACACTGGAGGATAGTGATATGTCACGCTGGAGGGTAGCGAAGTGTTGCTCTGGAGCATAGTGATGTGTGACACTGGAGGATAGTGATGTATCACACTGGAGGATAGTGACCTGTCTCTCAGGGTGATATCAATGTGTCATTCTGGACATGTCATGCTGATGGATAGTGAAGTGTCACAGTGGAGGGTAGTGATTTTTCTCGCTGAAGTATAGCAATGTGCCAGACTGGAGAATAGTGATCTGTCAGGCTGGAGGATAGTGATCAATCACTCTGGAGGATGGTGATCTGCTACATTGGAGGATGGTGACATGTCACTCTGGAAGACAGCGATGTGTCACGCTGGAGGATATCGATGTGTTATACTGGAGGATATTGGTGTGTCACGCTGGAGAATAGTGATGTGTCACGCTGGAGGGTCGCGATGTGTCACTCTGGAGGGTAGTGGCGTGTCACAATTGAGGATAGTGACGTGTCAGTCTGGAGGATAGTGACTTATCACTCTGGAGGATATCAATGTGTCATTCTGGAGGGCAGTGACATGTCATGCTGATGGATAGTAAAGTGTCACAGTGGAGGGTAGTGATTTTTCTCGCTGATGTATAGCAGCGTGTCAGGCTGGAGGATAGTGATCTGTTACACTGGAGGATGGTGATCAGTCACTCTGGAGGATATCAATGTGTTACATTGGGGGATAGCGACACGTGACCCTGGAGGATAGTGATGTATCACACTCGAGGTAGTGATTTTCTCACTGGAGGATAGAAATGTGTTATACTGGGGTATAGGGATGTGTCACACTGGAGGATAGTGATGTGTGACACTGGAGGATAGTGATTTTTCTCGCTAGAGGACAGTGATTTGTCACTTTGGAGGGTAGCAATGTGTCAATCTGGAGCAGAGTGGAGTGTCACTCTGGAGGATAGTGATGTGTCGCACTGGAGGATAGTGACGTGTTACTCTGGAGGATAGTGACATGTCACAGTGGAGAATAGTGACGTGTTACTCTGGAGGATAGTGATGTGTCATGCTGGCGGATAGAGACATGTTACTCTGGAGGATAGTGACATGTCACAGTGGAGGATAGTGATGTGTCACTCTGGAGGATAATGAGGTGTCACATTGGAAGATAGTGATGTGTCATGCTGGAGGATACTGATGTGTTACTCTGGAGGATAGTGATGTGTCACACAGGAGGATATCGATGTATTACACTGGAGCATAGTGATGTGTTGTGCTGGAGGGTAGCGACATGTTAATCTGGAGGTTAGTGACGTGTCACTCCTGAGAATAGTGATGTGTCACTCTGGAGGATGGTGATGTGTCACACTGGAGGATAGTGACATGTTACTCTGGAGGATAGTGACGTGTCACACTGGAGGATAGTAATGTGTCACTCTGGAGAATAATGAGGTGTCACACTGGCGGATAGTGATGTGTCACACTGGAGGATAGTGATGAATCATGCTGAAGGATAGTGACGTGTTACACTGGAGAATAGTGACGTGTTACTCTGGAGGATAGTGACATGTCACAGTGGAGGATAGTGATATGTCACAGAGGAGGATAGTGACTTGTTACTCTGGAGGATAGTGACGTGTCACACTGGAGGATAGTAATGTGTCACTCTGGAGGATAATGAAGTGTCACAATGGAGGATAGTGATGTGTCACACTGGAGGATAGTGATGAATCACGCTGAAGGATAGTGACATGTTACACTGGAGGATAGTGACGTGTTAATCTGGAGAATAGTGATCTATTACATTGGAGGATAGTGACATGTTACTCTGAAGGATAGTGATCAGTCACTCTAGAGAATATTGATGTATTACACTGGGGGATAGCGACGCATTTCTCTGGAGGATAGCGATGTGTCACACTTGAAGATAATGATTTTTCTCCTTGGAGGATAGCGACTCGTCACTCCGGAGAATAGTGATGTGTCAAACTGGAGTGTAGTGGTTTTTCTCGCTGGAGTTTAGCAATGTGTCAGACTGGAGAATAGTGATTTGTCAGGCTGGAGGATAGTGATCAATCACTCTGGAGGATGGTGATCTGCTACATTGGAGGATGGTGACATGTCAGTCTGGAAGACAGCGATGTGTCACGCTGGAGGATATCGATGTGTTATACTGGAGGATATTGGTGTGTCACGCTGGAGAATAGTGATGTGTCACGCTGGAGGGTCGCGATGTGTCACTCTGGAAGGTAGCGGCGTGTCACAATTGAGGCTAGTGACGTGTCAGTCTGGAGGATAGTGACTTATCACTCTGGAGGATATCAATGTGTCATTCTGGAGGGCAGTGACATGTCATGCTGATGGATAGTAAAGTGTCCCAGTGGAGGGTAGTGATTTTTCTCGCTGAAGTATAGCAGCGTGTCAGGCTGGAGGATAGTGATCTGTTACACTGGAGGATGGTGATCAGTCACTCTGGAGGATATCAATGTGTTACATTGGGGGATAGCGACACGTGACTCTGGAGGATAGTGATGTATCACACTCGAGGTAGTGATTTTCTCACTGGAGGATAGAAATGTGTTATACTGGGGTATAGGGATGTGTCACACTGGAGGATAGTGATGTGTGACACCGGAGGATAGTGATTTTTCTCGCTAGAGGACAGTGATTTGTCACTTTGGAGGGTAGCAATGTGTCAATCTGGAGCAGAGTGGAGTGTCACTCTGGAGGATAGTGATGTGTCACACTAGAGGATAGTGATGAATCACGCTGAAGGATAGTGACGTGTTACACTGGAGAATAGTGACGTGTTACTCTGGAGGATAGTGATGTGTCATGCTGGCGGATAGTGACATGTCACAGTGGAGGATAGTGATGTTTCACAGAGGAGGATAGTGATGTGTCACTCTGGAGGATAATGAGGTGTCACAATGGAAGATAGTGATGTGTCATGCTGGAGGATACTGATGTGTTACTCTGGAGGATAGTGATGTGTCACACAGGAGGATATCGATGTATTACACTGGAGCATAGTGATGTGTTGTGCTGGAGGGTAGCGACATGTTAATCTGGAGGTTAGTGATGTGTCACTCTTGAGAATAGTGATGTGTCACTCTGGAGGATGGTGATGTGTCACACTGGAGGATAGTGACATGTTACTCTGGAGGATAGTGACGTCACAGTAGAGGATAGCGATATGTCACAGAGGAGGATAATGACGTGTTACTCTGGAGGATAGTGACGTGAAACACTGGAGGATAGTAATGTGTCACTCTGGAGAATAATGAGGTGTCACACAGGCGGATAGTGATGTGTCACACTGGAGGATAGTGATGAATCATGCTGAAGGATAGTGACGTGTTACACTGGAGAATAGTGACGTGTTACTCTGGAGGATAGTGATGTGTCATGCTGGCGGATAGTGACATGTCACAGTGGAGGATAGTGATGTTTCACAGAGGAGGATAGTGATGTGTCACTCTGGAGGATAATGAGGTGTCACAATGGAAGATAGTGATGTGTCATGCTGGAGGATACTGATGTGTTACTCTGGAGGATAGTGATGTGTCACACAGGAGGATATCGATGTATTACACTGGAGCATAGTGATGTGTTGTGCTGGAGGGTAGCGACATGTTAATCTGGAGGTTAGTGATGTGTCACTCTTGAGAATAGTGATGTGTCACTCTGGAGGATGGTGATGTGTCACACTGGAGGATAGTGACGTGTTACTCTGGAGGATAGTGACGTCACAGTGGAGGATAGCGATATGTCACAGAGGAGGATAATGATGTGTTACTCTGGAGGATAGTGACGTGTCACACTGGAGGATAGTAATGTGTCACTCTGGAGAATAATGAGGTGTCACACAGGCGGATAGTGATGTGTCACACTGGAGGATAGTGATGAATCATGCTGAAGGATAGTGACGTGTTACACTGGAGAATAGTGACGTGTTACTCTGGAGGATAGTGATGTGTCATGCTGGCGGATAGAGACATGTTACTCTGGAGGATAGTGACATGTCACAGTGGAGGATAGTGATATGTCACAGAGGAGGATAGTGACGTGTTACTCTGGAGGATAGTGACGTGTCACACTGGAGGATAGTAATGTGTCACTCTGGAGGATAATGAGGTGGCACAATGGAGGATAGTGATGTGTCACACTGGAGGATAGTGATGAATCACGCTGAAGGATAGTGACATGTTACACTGGAGGATAGTGATGTGTTAATCTGGAGAATAGTGATCTATTACATTGGAGTATAGTGACATGTTACTCTGAAGGATAGTGATCAGTCACTCTAGAGAATATTGATGTATTACACTGGGGGATAGCGACGCATTTCTCTGGAGGATAGCGATGTGTCACACTTGAAGATAATGATTTTTCTCCTTGGAGGATAGAGACTCGTCACTCCGGAGAATAGTGATGTGTCAAACTGGAGTGTAGTGGTTTTTCTCGCTGGAGTTTAGCAATGTGTCAGACTGGAGAATAGTGATCTGTCAGGCTGGAGGATAGTGATCAATCACTCTGGAGGATGGTGATCTGCTACACTGGAGGATGGTGATCAGTCACTCTGGAGGATATCGATGTGTTACATTGGGGGATAGTGACGCATGACTCTGGAGGATAGTGATGTGTCACACTCGAGGCTAGTGATTTTCTCACTGGAGGATAACAATGTGTTATACTGCGGTATAGAGATGTGTCACACTGGAGGATAGTGATGTGTGACACTGGGGGATAGTGATTTTTCTCGCTAGAGGACAGTGGTAAGTCACTCTGGAGGGTAGTGGCGTGTCACTCTGGAGGATAGTGATATGTCACTATACAGGATAGTTATGTGTCACGTTGGAGGATATTGAGATGTTCCACTGGAGGATAGTGATGTGTCATGCTGGAGGGTAGCAATGTGTCACTCTGGAGGGTAGTGACGTGTCATGCTGGAGGGTAGTGATTTTTACTTGGTGGAGTATAGCAATGTGTCAGATTGGGGAACAGTGATGTGTCACACTGGAGGCTAGTGATTTATCTCGCCAGACGACAGTGATATGTCGCTTTGGAGGGTAGAGGTGTGTCACGCTGGAGAGTAGTGATGTGTCGCTCTGAATGATAGCAACTTATCACGCTGGAGGGTAACGACATGTCACTCTGGAGGGTAGTGACGTGTCTCTCTGCCGGGTAGTGATGTGTCATGCTGGAGGATAGTGATGTGTCACGCTGGAGGATAGTGATGCATCACACTGGAGGATAGTGACGTGTTAGTCTGGTAGATGGTGATGTGTTACCCTGGAGGGTAGTGACTTGTCACTCTGGAGGTTAGTGATGCCTCACTCTGGAGGGTAGCGACATGTCACCTTGGAGGATAGTGACATATCACTTTGGAGGATATCATTGTGTCATTCTGGAGGGCAGTGACATGTCATGCTGATGGATAGTGAAGTGTCACAGTGGAGGGTAGTGATTTTTCTCGATGAAGTATACCAAAGTGTCAGACTGGAGAATAGTGATCTATCACTCAGGAGGATGGTGATCTGTTACACTGGAGGATGGTGATCAGTCACTCTGGAGGATAGTGATGTGTCATGCTGGAGGATATCGATGTGTTACACTGGAGGATAGTGATATGTCATGCTGGAGGGTAGCAATGTGTCACTCTGGAAGGTAGTGACGTGTCACAGTGGAGTGGAGTGATTTTTCTCGCTGGAGTTTAGCAATGTGTCTGACTGGGGAATAGTGATGTGTCACACTGGAGGTGAGTGATTTTTCTCGCTAGAGGACAGTGACATTTCACTCTGAAGGATAGTGATGTGTCACTCTGGAGGACAGCGATGTGTCACACTGGAAGATATCAGTGTGTTACACTGGAGGATATTGACGTGTCACGCTGGAGAATAGTGATGTGTCACACTGGAGGGTCGCAACGTGTCACTCTGGAGGATAAGTGATGTGTTCCTCTGGAGAATAGTGACATGTGATGCTGGAGGGTACCAACATGTCACTCTGGAGGATATTGCTGTGCCATGCTGTAGGATAGTGATGTGTAACGCTGAATGATAGAGACGTGTTACACTGGAGGATAGTGACGTGTCACAATTGAGGATAGTGACGTGTCACAATTGAGGATAGTGACGTGTCACAATTGAGGATAGTAATGTGTCACTCTGGAGGATAGTGACGTGTTACACTGGAGGATTGTGACGTGTTACTCTGGAGGATAGTGATATGTTACACTCGAGGATAATGCTTTTTCTCCTTGGAGGATAGCGATATGTCACACTGGAGGATAGTGATGTGTTACACTCGAGGATATCAATGTGTTACTCTGGAGAATGTTGACGTGTGACGCTGGAGGGTAGTGGCCTGTCACTCTGGAGGAAAGTGCTGTGTTACACTGGAGGATAGTGACGTGTCACAATTGAGGAAAGTGATGTGACACTCTGGAGGATAGTGACATGGCACTCTGGAGGATAGTGATGTGTCACACTGCAGGATAGTGATGTGTCCGACTGGAGGATAGTGACGTGTTACTCTGAAGGATAGTGATCTATCACACTGGAGGACGGTGATCAGTCACTCTTGATGTGTTACACTGGGGGATAGCGAGGCATTTCTCTGGAGGATAGTGATGTGTCACATTCGAGGATAATGATTTTTCTCCTTGGAGGATAGCGACTCATTACTCTGGAGAATAGTGATGTGTCATACTGGAGTGTAGTGATTTTTCTCGCTGGAGTTTAGCAATGTATCAGACTGGGGAATAGTGATGTGTTACACTGGAGGATAGTGACGTGTCACACTGGAGGATAGTGATGTGTCACGCTGGAGGCTAGTGATATTTCTCGCTAGAGGACCGTGATATGTCACTTTGGAGGTAGCGATGTGACACTCTGGAGGATAGTGATGTGTCACTCTGGAGGACAGCGATGTGTCATCCTGGAGGATATCGATGTGTCACTCTGGAGGATAGGGACGTGTCACTCTGGAGCATAGTGACTTGTCACTCTGGAAGGTAGTGACTCTTTACTCTGGAGGTTAGCGACATGTCACTCTGGAGGATAGTGACGTGTCATGCAGAAGGATAGTGACGTGTTACTCTGGAGGGTAGTGACGTGTCACACTGGAGGATAGTGATGTGTCACACTGGAGGCTAGTGATTTTTCAGGCTAGAGGACAGTGATATGTCACTGGAGGGTAGCGACGTGTCACTCTGGAGGACAGTGATGTGTCACGCTGGAGGATAGGGACGTGTCACTCTGGAGCATAGTGACTTGTCACTCTGGAAGGTAGTGACACTTTACTCTGGAGGTTAGTGAAATGTCACTATGGTGGATAGTGACGTGTCATGCAGAAGGATAGTGATGTGTTAGTCTGGAGGGTAGTGACGTGTCACAATTGAAGACAGTGACCTGTCACTCTGGAGGATAGTGACATGTCACCCTGGAGGATAGTGATGTGTTACACTGGAAGACAGCGATGTGTCACGCTGGAGGATATCGATGTGTCACTCTGGAGGATAGGGACGTGTCACTCTGGAGCATAGTGACTTGTCACACTGGAAGGTAGTGACGTGTTACACTGGAGGAGAGTGACTTGTCACAATAGCGGATAGTGATGTGTCACTCTGGAGGACAGTGACATGTCACTACGGAGGATAGTGACGTGTTACTCTGAAGGATAGTGATCTGTCACTCTGGAGGATATTGATATGTTACAGTGGGGGATAGCGACACGTTTCTCTGGAGGATAGCGATGTGTCACACTCGAAGATAATGATTTTTCTCCTTGGAGGATAGCGACTCGTCACACCGGAGGATAGTGATGTGAAATACTGGAGTGTAGTGATTTTTCTGGCTAGAGGACAGTGATATGTTACTTTGGAGGGTAGCGACGTGTTACTCTGGAGGGTAGCAACATGTCACTCTGGAGAACAGCGATGTGTCATGCTGGAGGATATCGACGTGTTATACTGGAGGAAAATGGCGTGTCACGCTGGAGAATAGTGCTGTGTCATGATGGAGGGTCGCGACATGTCACTCTGGAGGATAGTGATGTGTTACTCTGGAGGGTAGCGACATGTTATTCTGGCGGATAGTGATGCATTACTCTGAACAATAGAGACATGTCACAATTGAGGATCGTGACGTGGCCCTCTGTAGGATAGTGACATGTCACTCTGGAGGATAGTGATGTATCACACTGGAAGATAGTGACGCTTTACTCTGGAGGATAGCGACATGTCACTCTGGAGGATAGTGATGTGTCACTCTGGAAGGCAGTGACGCTTTACTCTGGAGGATAGCGACATGTCACTCTGGAGGATAGTGATGTGTCACTGGAAAGCAGTGACGCTTTACTCTGAAGGATAGCGACATGTCACTCTGGAGGATAGTGTTGTGTCACACTAGAGGATAGTGATGTGTCACTCTGGAGGATAGTAATGTGTCAGGCTGGAGGATAGTGACGTGTTACTCTAGAGGATAGTGATGTGTCACTCTGGAGGATAGTGACATGCCACTCTGGAGGTTAGTGATGTGTCATTCTGGAGGATAGTGTTGTGTCAGGCTGGAGGATAGTGACGTGTTGCTCTGGAGGATAGTGATGTGTTACTCTGGAGGATAGTGACGTGTCACACTGGAGGATAGTGATGTGTCACGCTGAAGGATAGTGACGTGTTGCTCTGGAGGGTAGTGATGCATCATGCTGAAGGATAGTGACGTGTTACACTGGAGGATAGTGATGTGTCGCAGTGGAGGATAGAGACGTGTCACAATGGAAGATAGTGCCATGTCACACTGCAGGATAGTGATGTGTCACTCTGGAGGATAGAGATGTTTCAATCTGGAGGATAGTGATGTGTCACGCTGGAGGATTGTAATGTGTCATTCTGGATGATAGTGATGTGTAATGTTGAATGATAGTGACGTGTTACACTGCAGGAGAGTGCGTTGTCACAATGGCAGATAGTGACGTGTCACTCTGGAGGATAGTGACGTGTCACTCTGGAAGGTAGTGCCACTTTAATCTGGAGGAAAGCGACATGTCACTCTGGAGGATAGGGACGTGTCACTCTGGCGAATAGTGACGTGTCACTCTGCAGGATAGTGATGTGTCACACTGGAGGATAGTGCCATGTTTCTCTGGAGCATAGTGACGTGTCACACTTGATGATAGTGTTGTGTCACTCTGGAGTATAGTGATGTGTCCCACTGGAGGACAGTGATGTGTTACATTGAAGGATAGTGATATGTTACTCCGGAGAGTAGTGACGTGTCGCAATTGAAGATAGTGACATGTCACTCTGGAGGATAGTGACATGGTACTCTGGAGGATAGTGACGTGTCACGCTGGAGGATAGTGACTTGTCACTCTATAAGGTAGTGCCGCTTTAATCTGGAGGAGAGCGACATGTCACTCTGGCGGATAGTGACGTGTCACTCTGGAGGATAGTGATGTGTCACTCTGGAGGATAGGGACGTGTCACTCTGGAGGATAGTGACTTGTCACTCTGGAAGGTAGTGCCGCTTTAATCTGGAGGAGAGCGACATGTCACTCTGGCGGATAGTGACGTGTCACTCTGGAGGATAGTGATGTGTCACACTGGATGATAGTGATGTGTCACTCTGGATTATAGTGATGTGTCCCACTGGAGGATAGTGATGTGTCACGCTGAAGGCTAGTGATATGTTACTCCGGAGGGTAGTGACGTGTCACAATTGAAGACAGTGACGTGTCACTCGGGAGGATGGTGATGTGTCACACTGGAGGATAGTGGTGGGGCACGCTGAAGGATAGTGACGTGTTACACTGGAGATAGTGACGTGTCGCAATGCAGGGATAGAGACATGTCATACTGGAGGATAGTGATGGGGCACACTGGATGATGGTGACATGTTTCTCTGGAGGATAGTGACGTGTCACACTGGGGAAAGTGATGCGTTGCTCTGGAGGACAATGATGTGTTACTCTGGAGGATAGTGATGTGTCACGCTGGAGGATAGTGATGTATAACTCTGGAGGATAGTGATGCATCATGCTGAAGGATAGTGACGTGTTACACTGGAGGATAGTGACGTGTCACTCTGGAGGATAGTCGTGTGTCACACTGGAGGATAGTGATGCGTCACACTGGAGGATTGTAACGTGTTACTCTGGAGGATAGTGTCGTGTCACGCTGGAGGGTAGCGACGTCTTACTCTGGAGATAGCGTCATGTCACTCTGGAGGATAGCGATGTGTCATGCTGGAGGGTAGTGACGTTTTACTGTGGAGGATAGTGTTGTGTTATTCTGTAGAATAGTGACGTGTCACTCTGGAGGATAGTGCTGTTTCATTCTGTAGGATAGTGATGTGTCAATCTGGAGGATAGTGGTGTGTCACAGTGTAGGATAGTGACATGTTACTCTGGAAGATAGTGACGTTTTACTCTGGAGTACAGTGATGTGTCACTCTGGAGGACAGGGATGTGTCACACTGGAGTAAATCGATGTGTTATACTGGATCATATTGATGTGTCATGCTGGAGTATAGTGATGTGTCATGCTGGAGGGTCATGATGTGTCACTCTTGCGGATAGTGACGTGTCACAATTGAGGGTAGTGACTTGTCACTCTGCAGGATAGTGATGTGTCACTCTGGAGGATAGTGACTGTGTCACACTGGAGGATAGTGATTGAGTCACACTGGAGGATAGTGACGTGTTACACTGGAGGATAGTGATGTGTTACTCTGAAGGATAGTGATCTGTCACACTGGAGGATGGTGATCAGTCACTCTGGAGGATAGTGACATGTCACCTTGGAGGATAGTGATGAGTCACGCTGAAGGATAGTGACGTGTTACACTGGAGGATAGTGACGTGTTACTCTGGAGGATAGTGATCTGTACACTGGAGGATAGTGACATCTTACTCTGGAGGATGGTGATCAGTCACTCTGGAGGATATCGATGTGTTACACTGGGGGATTGTGATGCATTTATCTGGAGGATAGTGATGCGTCACACTTGAGGATAATGATTTTTCTCCTTGGAGGATAGTGACTCGTCACTCCGGAGAATAGTGATATGTCATACTGGAGTTTAGCGATGTGTCAGACTGGGGAATAGTGATGTGACTCACTGGAGGATAATGATTGTCTCACTGGAGGATAGTGATGTGTCACACTGGAGGATAGTGATATGTCACGCTGAAGTATAGTGATGTGTTACTCCGGAGGGTAGTGACATGTCACAATTGAAGATAGTGACATGTCACTCTGGAGGATAGTGATGTGTCACACTGGAGAAAAGTGACGTGTCACACTCGATGATAGTGACGTTTTACTCTGGAGGATAGGGACGTGTCACTCTGGAGGGTAGTGACGTGTCACTCTGGAAGGCAGTAACGCTTTACTCTGGAGGATAGCGACATGTCACTCTGGTAGATAGTGACGTGTCATGCTGGAAGGTACTGACGAGTCACTCTGGCGGATAGTTATGTGTCATTCTGGAGGATATTGACGTGTCACACTGGGGAAATTGATGTGTTATTCTGGAGGACAGTGATGTGTTACTCTGGAGGATAGTGATTCATTATGCTGAAGGATTGTGACATGTTACTCTGGAGGATAGTGACGTGCTACACTGGAGGATAGTGACGTGTCACTCTGTACGATAGCGATGTGTCACTCTCTGCTATATTGACGTGTCACTCTGGAGGATTGTGGTGTGTCACACTGGAGGATAGTGATGAGTCACGCTTAAGGATAGTGTCGTGTTACACTGGAGGATAGTGACGTGTCACTCTGTAGGATAGTGACGTGTCATTCTCTGCTATAGTGACGTGTCACTCTGGAGGATAGTGGTGTGTCACACTGGAGGATAGTGATGCGTCACGCTGGAGGATTGTAATGTGCTACGCTGGAGGATAGTGTCGTGTCACGCTGGAGGGTAGCGACGTTTTACTCTGGAAGATAGCGTCATGTCACTCTGGAAGATAGTGATGTGTCATGCTGGAGGGTAGCGATGTTTTACTCTGGAGGATAGTGTTGTGCTATTCTGTAGGATAGTGACGTGTCACTCTGGAGGATAGTGCTGTGTCATTCTGTAGGATAATGATGTGTCAATCTGGAGGATAGTGGTGTGTCACAGTGTAGGATAGAGACATGTTACTCTGGAAGATAGTGACATGTCACTCTGGAGTATAGTGATGTGTTACTCTGGAGGATAGTGATGTGTCACACTGGAGGGTAGTGATATGTCACTCTGGAGGATAGTGATGTGTCACACTGGAGAATAGTGATGTGTCACGCTGAAGGATAGTGACTTGTTACTCCGGAGGGTAGTGACGTGTCACAATTGAAAATAGTGACATGTCACTCTGGAGGATAGTGACATGTCACTCTGGAGGATAGTGATGTGTCACACTGGAGAATAGTGACGTGTCACAGTGAAGGATAGTGACGTGTTACTCTGGACGATAGGGATCTGTCACTCTGGAGGGTAGTGACGTATCATTCTGGAAGGCAGTAACGCTTTACTCTGGAGGATAGCAACATGTCACTCTGGAGGATAGTGACGTGTCATGCTGGAAGGTACTGACAAGTCACTCTGGCGGATAGTGATGTGTATTCTGGAGGACAGGGACTTGTCGCTCTGGAGAATAGTGACTTGTCACTCTGGAAGGTAGTGCCGCTTTAATCTGGAGGCTAGTGACATGTCACTCTGGCGGATAGTGACGTGTCTCTCTGGAGGATAGTGATGTGTCACACTGCAGGAAAGTGCCATGTTTCTCTGGAGGATAGTTACTTGATGATATTGTTGTGTCACTCTGGAGTATAGTGATGTGTCCCACTGGAGGATAGTGATGTGTCACGCTGAAGGATAGTGACCTGTTACTCTGGAGGGTAGTGACATGTCACAGTTGAAGACAGTGACGTGTCACTCTGGAGGATAGTGACGTGTTACTCTGGAGCATAGTGATGTGTTATTCTGAAGGATGGTGATCTGTCACACTGGAGGATGGTGATCAGTCACTCTGGAGGATAGTGACATGTCACTCTGGAGTATATTGACATGTCACGCTGAAGGATAGTGACGTGTTACACTGGAGGATAGTGACATGTTACTCTGGAGCATAGTGATCTGTTACACTGGAGGATAGAGACATCTTACTCCGGAGGATGGTGATCAGTCACTCTGGAGGATATCGATGTGTTACACTGGGGGATTGTGATGCATTTCTCTGGAGGATAGTGATGCGTCACACTTGAGGATAATGATTTTTCTCCTTGGAGGATAGTGACTCGTCACTCCGGAGAATAGTGATATGTCATACTGGAGTTTAGCGATGTGTCAGACTGGGGAATAGTGATGTGACTCACTGGAGGATAATGATTGTCTCACTGGAGGATAGTGATGTGTCACACTGGAGGATAGTGATATGTCACGCTGAAGTATAGTGATGTGTTACTCCGGAGGGTAGTGACATGTCACAATTGAAGATAGTGACATGTCACTCTGGAGGATAGTGATGTGTCACACTGGAGAAAAGTGACGTGTCACACTCGATGATAGCGACGTTTTACTCTGGAGGATAGGGACGTGTCACTCTGGAGGGTAGTGACGTGTCACTCTGGAAGGCAGTAACGCTTTACTCTGGAGGATAGCGACATGTCACTCTGGTAGATAGTGACGTGTCATGCTGGAAGGTACTGACGAGTCACTCTGGCGGATAGTTATGTGTCATTCTGGAGGATATTGACGTGTCACACTGGGGAAATTGATGTGTTACTCTGGAAGACAGTGATGTGTTACTCTGGAGGATAGTGATTCATTATGCTGAAGGATTGTGACATGTTACTCTGGAGGATAGTGACGTGTTACACTGGAGGATAGTGACGTGTCACTCTGTACGATAGCGATGTGTCACTCTCTGCTATATTGACGTGTCACTCTGGAGGATTGTGGTGTGTCACACTGGAGGATCGTGATGTGTCACGCTGAAGGATAGTGACGTGTTACACTGGAGGATAGTGACGTGTTACTCTGTAGGATAGTGGTGTGTTACACTGGAGGATAGTGATGTGTCATGCTGGAGGATTGTAAATGTTACTCTGGAGGATAGTGTCGTGTCACACGGGAGGGTAGCGATGTTTTACACTGGAAGATAGCGTCATGTCACTTTGGAGGATAGTGATGTGTCATGCTGGAGGGTAGCGACGTTTTACTCTGGAGGATAGTGATGTGTTATTCTGTAGGATAGTGATGTGTCAATCTGCAGGATAGTGGTGTGTCACAGTGTAGAATAGTGACATGTTACTCTGGAAGATAGTGACGTGTCACTCTGGAGTATAGTGATGTGTCACCCTGGAGGAGAGTGCTGTGTCATTCTGTAGGATAATGATGTGTCAATCTGGAGGATAGTGGTGTGTCACAGTGTAGAATAGTGACATGTTACTCTGGAAGATAGTGACGTGTCACTCTGGAGTATAGTGATGTGTCACTCTGGAGGACAGGGATGTGTCACGCTGTAGGAAATCGACGTGTTATACTGTATGATATTGATGTGTCACGCTGGAGATTAGTGATGTGTCATGCTGGAGGGTCGCGATGTGTCACTCTGGAGAATAGTGACGTGTCACAATTGAGGGTAGTGACGTGTCACAATTGAGGATAGTGATGTGTCACACTGGAGGATAGTGATGTGTCACACTGGAGGATAGTGATGTGTTACTCTGGAGGATAGTGCTGTGTCATTCTGTAGGATAATGATGTGTCAATCTGGAGGATAGTGGTGTGTCACAGTGTAGGATAGAGACATGTTACTCTGGAAGATAGTGACATGTCACTCTGGAGTATAGTGATGTGTTACTCTGGAGGATAGTGATGTGTCACACTGGAGGGTAGTGATATGTCACTCTGGAGGATAGTGATGTGTCACACTGGAGAATAGTGATGTGTCACGCTGAAGGATAGTGACTTGTTACTCCGGAGGGTAGTGACGTGTCACAATTGAAAATAGTGACATGTCACTCTGGAGGATAGTGACATGTCACTCTGGAGGATAGTGATGTGTCACACTGGAGAATAGTGACGTGTCACAGTGAAGGATAGTGACGTGTTACTCTGGACGATAGGGATCTGTCACTCTGGAGGGTAGTGACGTATCATTCTGGAAGGCAGTAACGCTTTACTCTGGAGGATAGCAACATGTCACTCTGGAGGATAGTGACGTGTCATGCTGGAAGGTACTGACAAGTCACTCTGGCGGATAGTGATGTGTATTCTGGAGGACAGGGACTTGTCGCTCTGGAGAATAGTGACTTGTCACTCTGGAAGGTAGTGCCGCTTTAATCTGGAGGCTAGTGACATGTCACTCTGGCGGATAGTGACGTGTCTCTCTGGAGGATAGTGATGTGTCACACTGCAGGAAAGTGCCATGTTTCTCTGGAGGATAGTTACTTGATGATATTGTTGTGTCACTCTGGAGTATAGTGATGTGTCCCACTGGAGGATAGTGATGTGTCACGCTGAAGGATAGTGACCTGTTACTCTGGAGGGTAGTGACATGTCACAGTTGAAGACAGTGACGTGTCACTCTGGAGGATAGTGACGTGTTACTCTGGAGCATAGTGATGTGTTATTCTGAAGGATGGTGATCTGTCACACTGGAGGATGGTGATCAGTCACTCTGGAGGATAGTGACATGTCACTCTGGAGTATATTGACATGTCACGCTGAAGGATAGTGACGTGTTACACTGGAGGATAGTGACATGTTACTCTGGAGCATAGTGATCTGTTACACTGGAGGATAGAGACATCTTACTCCGGAGGATGGTGATCAGTCACTCTGGAGGATATCGATGTGTTACACTGGGGGATTGTGATGCATTTCTCTGGAGGATAGTGATGCGTCACACTTGAGGATAATGATTTTTCTCCTTGGAGGATAGTGACTCGTCACTCCGGAGAATAGTGATATGTCATACTGGAGTTTAGCGATGTGTCAGACTGGGGAATAGTGATGTGACTCACTGGAGGATAATGATTGTCTCACTGGAGGATAGTGATGTGTCACACTGGAGGATAGTGATATGTCACGCTGAAGTATAGTGATGTGTTACTCCGGAGGGTAGTGACATGTCACAATTGAAGATAGTGACATGTCACTCTGGAGGATAGTGATGTGTCACACTGGAGAAAAGTGACGTGTCACACTCGATGATAGCGACGTTTTACTCTGGAGGATAGGGACGTGTCACTCTGGAGGGTAGTGACGTGTCACTCTGGAAGGCAGTAACGCTTTACTGTGGAGGATAGCGACATGTCACTCTGGTAGATAGTGACGTGTCATGCTGGAAGGTACTGACGAGTCACTCTGGCGGATAGTTATGTGTCATTCTGGAGGATATTGACGTGTCACACTGGGGAAATTGATGTGTTACTCTGGAAGACAGTGATGTGTTACTCTGGAGGATAGTGATTCATTATGCTGAAGGATTGTGACATGTTACTCTGGAGGATAGTGACGTGTTACACTGGAGGATAGTGACGTGTCACTCTGTACGATAGCGATGTGTCACTCTCTGCTATATTGACGTGTCACTCTGGAGGATTGTGGTGTGTCACACTGGAGGATCGTGATGTGTCACGCTGAAGGATAGTGACGTGTTACACTGGAGGATAGTGACGTGTTACTCTGTAGGATAGTGGTGTGTTACACTGGAGGATAGTGATGTGTCATGCTGGAGGATTGTAAATGTTACTCTGGAGGATAGTGTCGTGTCACACGGGAGGGTAGCGATGTTTTACACTGGAAGATAGCGTCATGTCACTTTGGAGGATAGTGATGTGTCATGCTGGAGGGTAGCGACGTTTTACTCTGGAGGATAGTGATGTGTTATTCTGTAGGATAGTGATGTGTCAATCTGCAGGATAGTGGTGTGTCACAGTGTAGAATAGTGACATGTTACTCTGGAAGATAGTGACGTGTCACTCTGGAGTATAGTGATGTGTCACCCTGGAGGAGAGTGCTGTGTCATTCTGTAGGATAATGATGTGTCAATCTGGAGGATAGTGGTGTGTCACAGTGTAGAATAGTGACATGTTACTCTGGAAGATAGTGACGTGTCACTCTGGAGTATAGTGATGTGTCACTCTGGAGGACAGGGATGTGTCACGCTGTAGGAAATCGACGTGTTATACTGTATGATATTGATGTGTCACGCTGGAGATTAGTGATGTGTCATGCTGGAGGGTCGCGATGTGTCACTCTGGAGAATAGTGACGTGTCACAATTGAGGGTAGTGACGTGTCACAATTGAGGATAGTGATGTGTCACACTGGAGGATAGTGATGTGTCACACTGGAGGATAGTGATGTGTTACTCTGGAGGATAGTGATCTGTTACACTGGAGGATAGTGACGTGTTATTCTGAAGGATGGTGATCTGTCACACTGGAGGATGGTGATCAGTCACTCTGGAGGATAGTGACATGTCACTCTGGAGTATATTGACATGTCACGCTGAAGGATAGTGACGTGTTACACTGGAGGATAGTGACATGTTACTCTGGAGGATAGTGATCCGTTACACTGGAGGATAGTGAGATGTTACTCTGGAGGATGGTGATCAATCACTCTGGAGAATATTCATGTGTTACACTGGGGAATAGCGACACGTTTCTCTGGAGGATAGTGATGTGTCACACTTGGGGATAATGATTTTTCTCCTTGGAGGATAGCGACTTGTCACTCCGGAGAATAGTGATGTGTCATACTGGAGTGTAGTGATTTTTCTCGCTGGAGTTTAGCAATGTATCAGACTGGGGAATAGTGATGTGACTCACTGGAGGATAGTGATGTGTCACACTGGATGATAGTGATTTTTCTCGCTAGAGAACAGTGATATGTCACTTTGGAGGGTAATGACGTGTCACTCTGGAGGATAATGATGTGTCACTCTGGAGGACAGCGATGTGTCATGCTGGAGAATAGTGACGTGTCACGCTGGAGGGTAGTGACGTGTCACTCTGGAAGGCAATAACGCTTTATTCTGGAGGATAGCGACATGTCACTCTGGTAGATAGTGACGTGTCATGCTGGAAGGTATTGACAAGTCACTCTGGCGGATAGTGATGTGTCATTCTGGAGGATATTGACGTGTCACACTGGGGAAATTGATGTGTTACTCTGGAGGACAGTGATGTGTTACTCTGGAGGATAGTGATTCATTATGCTGAAGGATTGTGACATGTTACTCTGGAGGATAGTGATGTGTAGGCTGGAGGGTAGTGATGTGTTAGGCTGGAGGGTAGTGATGGAGGCACGCTGGAGGATGGTGACATGTTACACTGGAGGATCGTGATGTGTCACTCTCTGCTATAGTGACGTGTCACTCTGGAGGATAGTGGTGTGTCACACTGGAGTGTAGTGATTTTTCTCGCTAGAGGAGGGTGATATGTCACTTTGGAGGGTAGCGACGTGTCACTCTGGAGGATAGTCATGTGTCACTGTGGAGGATAGTGATGTGTCACTCTGGAGGACAGCGATGTGTCACGCTGGAGCATATCGATGTGTTATACTGTAGGATATTGACGTGTTACTCTGGAGGGTAGCGACATGTCATTCTGGAGAATCATGATGTGTTACTCTGGAGAATAGTGACGTGTGATGCTGGAGGGTTGCGATGTATTACTCTGGAGCGTAGCAACGTGTCACTCTGGAGGATATTGCCGTGTCACGCTGGATGATAGTGATGTGTAACGCTGAACGATAGAGATGTGTTACACTGGGGTATAGTGACGTGTCACAATTGAGGATAGTGACGTGTCACAATTGAGGATAGTGATGTGTCACTCTGGAGGATAGTGACGTGTCACACTGGAGGATCGTGAGATGTCACTCTGGAGGATAGTGACGTGTCATGCTGGAGGGTAGCGACATTTTACTCTGGAGGATAGTGAAGTATCATTCTCTAGGATAGTGATATGTCACTCTGGAGGATAGTGGTCTGTCACAGTGTAGGATAGTGACATGTTACTCTGGAGGATAGTGTCGTGTCAGGCTGGTGGGTAGCACCGTTGTACTCTGGAGGATAGCGTCATGTCACACTGGAGGATAGTGATGTGTCACACTGGAGAAAAGTGACGTGTCACACTCGATGATAGCGACGTTTTACTCTGGAGGATAGGGACGTGTCACTCTGGAGGGTAGTGACGTGTCACTCTGGAAGGCAGTAACGCTTTACTCTGGAGGATAGCGACATGTCACTCTGGTAGATAGTGACGTGTCATGCTGGAAGGTACTGACGAGTCACTCTGGCGGATAGTTATGTGTCATTCTGGAGGATATTGACGTGTCACACTGGGGAAATTGATGTGTTACTCTGGAGGACAGTGATGTGTTACTCTGGAGGATAGTGACGTGTTACACTGGAGGATAGTGACGTGTCACTCTGTACGACAGCGATGTGTCACTCTCTGCTATATTGACGTGTCACTCTGGAGGATTGTGGTGTGTCACACTGGAGGATCGTGATGTGTCACGCTGAAGGATAGTGACGTGTTACATTGGAGGATAGTGACGTGTCACTCTGTAGGATAGTGGTGTGTTACACTGGAGGATAGTGATGTGTCACACTGAAGGATAGTGATATGTCACGCTGAAATATAGTGATGTGTTACTCCTGAGGGTAGTGACATGTCACAATTGAAGATAGTGACATGTCACTCTGGAGGATAGTGATGTGTCACACTGGAGAAAAGTGACGTGTCACACTCGATGATAGCGACGTTTTACTCTGGAGGATAGGGACGTGTCACTCCGGAGGGTAGTGACGTGTCACTCTGGAAGGCAGTAACGCTTTACTCTGGAGGATAGCGACATGTCACTCTGGTAGATAGTGAAGTGTCATGCTGGAAGGTACTGACGAGTCACTCTGGCGGATAGTTATGTGTCATTCTGGAGGATATTGACGTGTCACACTGGGGAAATTGATGTGTTACTCTGGAGGACAGTGATGTGTTACTCTGTAGGATAGTGATTCATTATGCTGAAGGATTGTGACATGTTACTCTGGAGGATAGTGACGTGTTACACTGGAGGATAGTGACGTGTCACTCTGTACGATAGCGATGTGTCACTCTCTGCTATATTGACGTGTCACTCTGCAGGATTGTGGTGTGTCACACTGGAGGATAGTGATGTGTCACTCTGAAGGATAGTGACGTGTTACACTGGAGGATAGTGACGTGTCACTCTGTAGGATAGTGGTGTGTTACACTGGAGGATAGTGATGTGTCATGCTGGAGGATTGTAAATGTTACTCTGGAGGATAGTGTCGTGTCACACGGGAGGGTAGCGATGTTTTACACTGGAAGATAGCGTCATGTCACTTTGGAGGATAGTGATGTGTCATGCTGGAGGGTAGCGACGTTTTACTCTGGAGGATAGTGATGTGTTATTCTGTAGGATAGTGATGTGTCAATCTGCAGGATTGTGGTGTGTCACAGTGTAGAATAGTGACATGTTACTCTGGAAGATAGTGACGTGTCACTCTGGAGTATAGTGATGTGTCACCCTGGAGGAGAGTGCTGTGTCATTCTGTAGGATAATGATGTGTCAATCTGGAGGATAGTGGTGTGTCACAGTGTAGAATAGTGACATGTTACTCTGGAAGATAGTGACGTGTCACTCTGGAGTATAGTGATGTGTCACTCTGGAGGACAGGGATGTGTCACGCTGTAGGAAATCGACGTGTTATACTGTATGATATTGATGTGTCACGCTGGAGATTAGTGATGTGTCATGCTGGAGGGTCGCGATGTGTCACTCTGGAGAATAGTGACGTGTCACAATTGAGGGTAGTGACGTGTCACAATTGAGGATAGTGATGTGTCACACTGGAGGATAGTGATGTGTCACACTGGAGGATAGTGATGTGTTACTCTGGAGGATAGTGATCTGTTACACTGGAGGATAGTGACGTGTTATTCTGAAGGATGGTGATCTGTCACACTGGAGGATGGTGATCAGTCACTCTGGAGGATAGTGACATGTCACTCTGGAGTATATTGACATGTCACGCTGAAGGATAGTGACGTGTTACACTGGAGGATAGTGACATGTTACTCTGGAGGATAGTGATCTGTTACACTGGAGGATAGTGACATCTTACTCTGGAGGATGGTGATCAGTCACTCTGGAGGATATCGATGTGTTACACTGGGGGATTGTGATGCATTTCTCTGGAGGATAGTGATGTGTCACACTTGAGGATAATGATTTTTCTCCTTGGAGGATAGTGACTCATCACTCCGGAGAATAGTGATATGTCATACTGGAGTTTAGCGATGTGTCAGACTGGGGAATAGTGATGTGACTCACTGGAGGATAATGATTGTCTCACTGGAGGATAGTGATGTGTCACACTGGAGGATAGTGATATGTCACGCTGAAGTATAGTGATGTGTTACTCCGGAGGGTAGTGACATGTCACAATTGAAGATAGTGACATGTCACTCTGGAGGATAGTGATGTGTCACACTGGAGAAAAGTGACGTGTCACACTCGATGATAGCGACGTTTTACTCTGGAGGATAGGGACGTGTCACTCTGGAGGGTAGTGACGTGTCACTCTGGAAGGCAGTAGCGCTTTACTGTGGAGGATAGCGACATGTCACTCTGGTAGATAGTGACGTGTCATGCTGGAAGGTACTGACGAGTCACTCTGGCGGATAGTTATGTGTCATTCTGGAGGATATTGACGTGTCACACTGGGGAAATTGATGTGTTACTCTGGAGGACAGTGATGTGTTACTCTGGAGGATAGTGATTCATTATGCTGAAGGATTGTGACATGTTACTCTGGAGGATAGTGACATGTTACACTGGAGGATAGTGACGTGTCACTCTGTACGATAGCGATGTGTCACTCTCTGCTATATTGACGTGTCACTCTGGAGGATTGTGGTGTGTCACACTGGAGGATAGTGATGTGTCACGCTGAAGGATAGTGACTTGTTACACTGGAGGATAGTGACGTGTCACTCTGTAGGATAGTGGTGTGTTACACTGGAGGATAGTGATGTGTCACACTGAAGGATAGTGATATGTCACGCTGAAGTATAGTGATGTGTTACTCCGGAGGGTAGTGACATGTCACAATTGAAGATAGTGACATGTCACTCTGGAGGATAGTGATGTGTCACACTGGAGAAAAGTGACATGTCACACTCGATGATAGCGACGTTTTACTCTGGAGGATAGGGACGTGTCACTCTGGAGGGTAGTGACGTGTCACTCTGGAAGGCAGTAACGCTTTACTGTGGAGGATAGCGACATGTCACTCTGGTAGATAGTGAAGTGTCATGCTGGAAGGTACTGACGAGTCACTCTGGCGGATAGTTATGTGTCATTCTGGAGGATATTGACGTGTCACACTGGGGAAATTGATGTGTTACTCTGGAGGACAGTGATGTGTTACTCTGGAGGATAGTGATTCATTATGCTGAAGGATTGTGACATGTTACTCTGGAGGATAGTGACATGTTACACTGGAGGATAGTGACGTGTCACTCTGTACGATAGTGATGTGTCACTCTCTGCTATATTGACGTGTCACTCTGCGGGATTGTGGTGTGTCACACTGGAGGATAGTGATGTGTCACGCTGAAGGATAGTGACGTGTTACACTGGAGGATAGTGACGTGTCACTCTGCAGGATAGTGGTGTGTTACACTGGAGGATAGTGATGTGTCATGCTGGAGGATTGTAAATGTTACTCTGGAGGATAGTGTCGTGTCACACGGGAGGGTAGCGATGTTTTACACTGGAAGATAGCGTCATGTCACTTTGGAGGATAGTGATGTGTCATGCTGGAGGGTAGCGACGTTTTACTCTGGAGGATAGTGATGTGTTATTCTGTAGGATAGTGATGTGTCAATCTGCAGGATAGTGGTGTGTCACAGTGTAGAATAGTGACATGTTACTCTGGAAGATAGTGACGTGTCACTCTGGAGTATAGTGATGTGTCACCCTGGAGGATAGTGCTGTGTCATTCTGTAGGATAATGATGTGTCAATCTGGAGGATAGTGGTGTGTCACAGTGTAGAATAGTGGCATGTTACTCTGGAAGATAGTGACGTGTCACTCTGGAGTATAGTGATGTGTCACTCTGGAGGACAGGGATGTGTCACGCTGTAGGAAATCGACGTGTTATACTGTATGATATTGATGTGTCACGCTGGAGATTAGTGATGTGTCATGCTGGAGGGTCGCGATGTGTCACTCTGGAGAATAGTGACGTGTCACAATTGAGGGTAGTGACGTGTCACAATTGAGGATAGTGATGTGTCACACCGGAGGATAGTGACGTGTCACACTGGAGGATAGTGATGTGTTACTCTGGAGGATAGTGATCTGTTACACTGGAGGATAGTGACGTGTTATTCTGAAGGATGGTGACCTGTCACACTGGAGGATGGTGATCAGTCACTCTGGAGGATAGTGACATGTCACTCTGGAGTATATTGACATGTCACGCTGAAGGTTAGTGATGTGTTACACTGGAGGATAGTGACATGTTACTCTGGAGGATAGTGATCCGTTACACTGGAGGATAGTGAGATGTTACTCTGGAGGATGGTGATCAATCACTCTGGAGAATATTCATGTGTTACACTGGGGAATAGCGACACGTTTCTCTGGAGGATAGTGATCTGTTACACTGGAGGATAGTGACGTGTTATTCTGAAGGATGGTGACCTGTCACACTGGAGGATGGTGATCAGTCACTCTGGAGGATAGTGACATGTCACTCTGGAGTATATTGACATGTCACGCTGAAGGTTAGTGATGTGTTACACTGGAGGATAGTGACATGTTACTCTGGAGGATAGTGATCCGTTACACTGGAGGATAGTGAGATGTTACTCTGGAGGATGGTGATCAATCACTCTGGAGAATATTCATGTGTTACACTGGGGAATAGCGACACGTTTCTCTGGAGGATAGTGATGTGTCACACTTGAGGATAATGATTTTTCTCCTTGGAGGATAGCGACTTGTCACTCTGGAGAATAGTGATGTGTCATACTGGAGTGTAGTGATTTTTCTCGCTGGAGTTTAGCAATGTATCAGACTGGGGAATAGTGATGTGACTCACTGGAGGATAGTGACTTGTCACACTGGAGGATAGTGATTTTTCTCGCTAGAGAACAGTGATATGTCACTTTGGAGGGTAATGACGTGTCACTCTGGAGGATAATGATGTGTCACACTGGAGTGTAGTGATTTTTCTCGCTAGAGGAGGGTGATATGTCACTTTGGAGGGTAGCGACGTGTCACTCTGGAGGATAGTCATGTGTCACTGTGGAGGATAGTGATGTGTCACTCTGGAGGACAGCGATGTGTCACGCTGGAGCATATCGATGTGTTATACTGTAGGATATTGACGTGTTACTCTGGAGGGTAGCGACATGTCATTCTGGAGAATCATGATGTGTTACTCTGGAGAATAGTGACGTGTGATGCTGGAGGGTTGCGATGTATTACTCTGGAGCGTAGCAACGTGTCACTCTGGAGGATATTGCCGTGTCACGCTGGATGATAGTGATGTGTAACGCTGAACGATAGAGATGTGTTACACTGGGGTATAGTGACGTGTCACAATTGAGGATAGTGACGTGTCACAATTGAGGATAGTGATGTGTCACTCTGGAGGATAGTGACGTGTCACACTGGAGGATCGTGATATGTCACTCTGGAGGATAGTGACGTGTCATGCTGGAGGGTAGCGACATTTTACTCTGGAGGATAGTGAAGTATCATTCTCTAGGATAGTGATATGTCACTCTGGAGGATAGTGGTCTGTCACAGTGTAGGATAGTGACATGTTACTCTGGAGGATAGTGTCGTGTCAGGCTGGTGGGTAGCACCGTTGTACTCTGGAGGATAGCGTCATGTCACACTGGAGGATAGTGATGTGTCACACTGGAGAAAAGTGACGTGTCACACTCGATGATAGCGACGTTTTACTCTGGAGGATAGGGACGTGTCACTCTGGAGGGTAGTGACGTGTCACTCTGGAAGGCAGTAACGCTTTACTCTGGAGGATATCGACAGGTCACTCTGGTAGATAGTGACGTGTCATGCTGGAAGGTACTGACGAGTCACTCTGGCGGATAGTTATGTGTCATTCTGGAGGATATTGACGTGTCACACTGGGGAAATTGATGTGTTACTCTGGAGGACAGTGATGTGTTACTCTGGAGGATAGTGATTCATTATGCTGAAGGATTGTGACATGTTACTCTGGAGGATAGTGACGTGTTACACTGGAGGATAGTGACGTGTCACTCTGTACGACAGCGATGTGTCACTCTCTGCTATATTGACGTGTCACTCTGGAGGATTGTGGTGTGTCACACTGGAGGATCGTGATGTGTCACGCTGAAGGATAGTGACGTGTTACATTGGAGGATAGTGACGTGTCACTCTGTAGGATAGTGGTGTGTTACACTGGAGGATAGTGATGTGTCACACTGAAGGATAGTGATATGTCACGCTGAAGTATAGTGATGTGTTACTCCTGAGGGTAGTGACATGTCACAATTGAAGATAGTGACATGTCACTCTGGAGGATAGTGATGTGTCACACTGGAGAAAAGTGACGTGTCACACTCGATGATAGCGACGTTTTACTCTGGAGGATAGGGACGTGTCACTCTGGAGGGTAGTGACGTGTCACTCTGGAAGGCAGTAACGCTTTACTCTGGAGGATAGCGACATGTCACTCTGGTAGATAGTGAAGTGTCATGCTGGAAGGTACTGACGAGTCACTCTGGCGGATAGTTATGTGTCATTCTGGAGGATATTGACGTGTCACACTGGGGAAATTGATGTGTTACTCTGGAGGACAGTGATGTGTTACTCTGTAGGATAGTGATTCATTATGCTGAAGGATTGTGACATGTTACTCTGGAGGATAGTGACGTGTTACACTGGAGGATAGTGACGTGTCACTCTGTACGATAGCGATGTGTCACTCTCTGCTATATTGACGTGTCACTCTGCAGGATTGTGGTGTGTCACACTGGAGGATAGTGATGTGTCACGCTGAAGGATAGTGACGTGTTACACTGGAGGATAGTGACGTGTCACTCTGTAGGATAGTGGTGTGTTACACTGGAGGATAGTGATGTGTCATGCTGGAGGATTGTAAATGTTACTCTGGAGGATAGTGTCGTGTCACACGGGAGGGTAGCGATGTTTTACACTGGAAGATAGCGTCATGTCACTTTGGAGGATAGTGATGTGTCATGCTGGAGGGTAGCGACGTTTTACTCTGGAGGATAGTGATGTGTTATTCTGTAGGATAGTGATGTGTCAATCTGCAGGATAGTGGTGTGTCACAGTGTAGAATAGTGACATGTTACTCTGGAAGATAGTGACGTGTCACTCTGGAGTATAGTGATGTGTCACCCTGGAGGAGAGTGCTGTGTCATTCTGTAGGATAATGATGTGTCAATCTGGAGGATAGTGGTGTGTCACAGTGTAGAATAGTGACATGTTACTCTGGAAGATAGTGACGTGTCACTCTGGAGTATAGTGATGTGTCACTCTGGAGGACAGGGATGTGTCACGCTGTAGGAAATCGACGTGTTATACTGTATGATATTGATGTGTCACGCTGGAGATTAGTGATGTGTCATGCTGGAGGGTCGCGATGTGTCACTCTGGAGAATAGTGACGTGTCACAATTGAGGGTAGTGACGTGTCACAATTGAGGATAGTGATGTGTCACACTGGAGGATAGTGATGTGTCACACTGGAGGATAGTGATGTGTTACTCTGGAGGATAGTGCTGTGTCATTCTGTAGGATAATGATGTGTCAATCTGGAGGATAGTGGTGTGTCACAGTGTAGGATAGAGACATGTTACTCTGGAAGATAGTGACATGTCACTCTGGAGTATAGTGATGTGTTACTCTGGAGGATAGTGATGTGTCACACTGGAGGGTAGTGATATGTCACTCTGGAGGATAGTGATGTGTCACACTGGAGAATAGTGATGTGTCACGCTGAAGGATAGTGACTTGTTACTCCGGAGGGTAGTGACGTGTCACAATTGAAAATAGTGACATGTCACTCTGGAAGCTAGTGACATGTCACTCTGGAGGATAGTGATGTGTCACACTGGAGAATAGTGACGTGTCACAGTGAAGGATAGTGACGTGTTACTCTGGACGATAGGGATCTGTCACTCTGGAGGGTAGTGACGTATCATTCTGGAAGGCAGTAACGCTTTACTCTGGAGGATAGCAACATGTCACTCTGGAGGATAGTGACGTGTCATGCTGGAAGGTACTGACGAGTCACTCTGGCGGATAGTGATGTGTATTCTGGAGGACAGGGACTTGTCGCTCTGGAGAATAGTGACTTGTCACTCTGGAAGGTAGTGCCGCTTTAATCTGGAGGCTAGTGACATGTCACTCTGGCGGATAGTGGCGTGTCTCTCTGGAGGATAGTGATGTGTCACACTGCAGGAAAGTGCCATGTTTCTCTGGAGGATAGTTACTTGATGATATTGTTGTGTCACTCTGGAGTATAGTGATGTGTCCCACTGGAGGATAGTGATGTGTCACGCTGAAGGATAGTGACCTGTTACTCTGGAGGGTAGTGACATGTCACAGTTGAAGACAGTGACGTGTCACTCTGGAGGATAGTGACGTGTTACTCTGGAGCATAGTGATGTGTTATTCTGAAGGATGGTGATCTGTCACACTGGAGGATGGTGATCAGTCACTCTGGAGGATAGTGACATGTCACTCTGGAGTATATTGACATGTCACGCTGAAGGATAGTGACGTGTTACACTGGAGGATAGTGACATGTTACTCTGGAGCATAGTGATCTGTTACACTGGAGGATAGAGACATCTTACTCCGGAGGATGGTGATCAGTCACTCTGGAGGATATCGATGTGTTACACTGGGGGATTGTGATGCATTTCTCTGGAGGATAGTGATGCGTCACACTTGAGGATAATGATTTTTCTCCTTGGAGGATAGTGACTCGTCACTCCGGAGAATAGTGATATGTCATACTGGAGTTTAGCGATGTGTCAGACTGGGGAATAGTGATGTGACTCACTGGAGGATAATGATTGTCTCACTGGAGGATAGTGATGTGTCACACTGGAGGATAGTGATATGTCACGCTGAAGTATAGTGATGTGTTACTCCGGAGGGTAGTGACATGTCACAATTGAAGATAGTGACATGTCACTCTGGAGGATAGTGATGTGTCACACTGGAGAAAAGTGACGTGTCACACTCGATGATAGCGACGTTTTACTCTGGAGGATAGGGACGTGTCACTCTGGAGGGTAGTGACGTGTCACTCTGGAAGGCAGTAACGCTTTACTCTGGAGGATAGCGACATGTCACTCTGGTAGATAGTGACGTGTCATGCTGGAAGGTACTGACGAGTCACTCTGGCGGATAGTTATGTGTCATTCTGGAGGATATTGACGTGTCACACTGGGGAAATTGATGTGTTACTCTGGAAGACAGTGATGTGTTACTCTGGAGGATAGTGATTCATTATGCTGAAGGATTGTGACATGTTACT
This sequence comes from Carcharodon carcharias, assembly GCF_017639515.1. Taxonomy (NCBI): domain Eukaryota; kingdom Metazoa; phylum Chordata; class Chondrichthyes; order Lamniformes; family Lamnidae; genus Carcharodon; species Carcharodon carcharias. Next base: position 129,099,260 of record NC_054473.1, on the reverse strand, counting down.
CTGGAGGATAGTGACGTGTTACACTGGAGGATAGTGACGTGTCACTCTGTACGATAGCGATGTGTCACTCTCTGCTATATTGACGTGTCACTCTGGAGGATTGTGGTGTGTCACACTGGAGGATCGTGATGTGTCACGCTGAAGGATAGTGACGTGTTACACTGGAGGATAGTGACGTGTTACTCTGTAGGATAGTGGTGTGTTACACTGGAGGATAGTGATGTGTCATGCTGGAGGATTGTAAATGTTACTCTGGAGGATAGTGTCGTGTCACACGGGAGGGTAGCGATGTTTTACACTGGAAGATAGCGTCATGTCACTTTGGAGGATAGTGATGTGTCATGCTGGAGGGTAGCGACGTTTTACTCTGGAGGATAGTGATGTGTTATTCTGTAGGATAGTGATGTGTCAATCTGCAGGATAGTGGTGTGTCACAGTGTAGAATAGTGACATGTTACTCTGGAAGATAGTGACGTGTCACTCTGGAGTATAGTGATGTGTCACCCTGGAGGAGAGTGCTGTGTCATTCTGTAGGATAATGATGTGTCAATCTGGAGGATAGTGGTGTGTCACAGTGTAGAATAGTGACATGTTACTCTGGAAGATAGTGACGTGTCACTCTGGAGTATAGTGATGTGTCACTCTGGAGGACAGGGATGTGTCACGCTGTAGGAAATCGACGTGTTATACTGTATGATATTGATGTGTCACGCTGGAGATTAGTGATGTGTCATGCTGGAGGGTCGCGATGTGTCACTCTGGAGAATAGTGACGTGTCACAATTGAGGGTAGTGACGTGTCACAATTGAGGATAGTGATGTGTCACACTGGAGGATAGTGATGTGTCACACTGGAGGATAGTGATGTGTTACTCTGGAGGATAGTGATCTGTTACACTGGAGGATAGTGACGTGTTATTCTGAAGGATGGTGATCTGTCACACTGGAGGATGGTGATCAGTCACTCTGGAGGATAGTGACATGTCACTCTGGAGTATATTGACATGTCACGCTGAAGGATAGTGACGTGTTACACTGGAGGATAGTGACATGTTACTCTGGAGGATAGTGATCCGTTACACTGGAGGATAGTGAGATGTTACTCTGGAGGATGGTGATCAATCACTCTGGAGAATATTCATGTGTTACACTGGGGAATAGCGACACGTTTCTCTGGAGGATAGTGATGTGTCACACTTGGGGATAATGATTTTTCTCCTTGGAGGATAGCGACTTGTCACTCCGGAGAATAGTGATGTGTCATACTGGAGTGTAGTGATTTTTCTCGCTGGAGTTTAGCAATGTATCAGACTGGGGAATAGTGATGTGACTCACTGGAGGATAGTGATGTGTCACACTGGAGGATAGTGATTTTTCTCGCTAGAGAACAGTGATATGTCACTTTGGAGGGTAATGACGTGTCACTCTGGAGGATAATGATGTGTCACTCTGGAGGACAGCGATGTGTCATGCTGGAGAATAGTGACGTGTCACGCTGGAGGGTAGTGACGTGTCACTCTGGAAGGCAATAACGCTTTATTCTGGAGGATAGCGACATGTCACTCTGGTAGATAGTGACGTGTCATGCTGGAAGGTATTGACAAGTCACTCTGGCGGATAGTGATGTGTCATTCTGGAGGATATTGACGTGTCACACTGGGGAAATTGATGTGTTACTCTGGAGGACAGTGATGTGTTACTCTGGAGGATAGTGATTCATTATGCTGAAGGATTGTGACATGTTACTCTGGAGGATAGTGATGTGTAGGCTGGAGGGTAGTGATGTGTTAGGCTGGAGGGTAGTGATGGAGGCACGCTGGAGGATGGTGACATGTTACACTGGAGGATCGTGATGTGTCACTCTCTGCTATAGTGACGTGTCACTCTGGAGGATAGTGGTGTGTCACACTGGAGTGTAGTGATTTTTCTCGCTAGAGGAGGGTGATATGTCACTTTGGAGGGTAGCGACGTGTCACTCTGGAGGATAGTCATGTGTCACTGTGGAGGATAGTGATGTGTCACTCTGGAGGACAGCGATGTGTCACGCTGGAGCATATCGATGTGTTATACTGTAGGATATTGACGTGTTACTCTGGAGGGTAGCGACATGTCATTCTGGAGAATCATGATGTGTTACTCTGGAGAATAGTGACGTGTGATGCTGGAGGGTTGCGATGTATTACTCTGGAGCGTAGCAACGTGTCACTCTGGAGGATATTGCCGTGTCACGCTGGATGATAGTGATGTGTAACGCTGAACGATAGAGATGTGTTACACTGGGGTATAGTGACGTGTCACAATTGAGGATAGTGACGTGTCACAATTGAGGATAGTGATGTGTCACTCTGGAGGATAGTGACGTGTCACACTGGAGGATCGTGATATGTCACTCTGGAGGATAGTGACGTGTCATGCTGGAGGGTAGCGACATTTTACTCTGGAGGATAGTGAAGTATCATTCTCTAGGATAGTGATATGTCACTCTGGAGGATAGTGGTCTGTCACAGTGTAGGATAGTGACATGTTACTCTGGAGGATAGTGTCGTGTCAGGCTGGTGGGTAGCACCGTTGTACTCTGGAGGATAGCGTCATGTCACACTGGAGGATAGTGATGTGTCACACTGGAGAAAAGTGACGTGTCACACTCGATGATAGCGACGTTTTACTCTGGAGGATAGGGACGTGTCACTCTGGAGGGTAGTGACGTGTCACTCTGGAAGGCAGTAACGCTTTACTCTGGAGGATAGCGACATGTCACTCTGGTAGATAGTGACGTGTCATGCTGGAAGGTACTGACGAGTCACTCTGGCGGATAGTTATGTGTCATTCTGGAGGATATTGACGTGTCACACTGGGGAAATTGATGTGTTACTCTGGAGGACAGTGATGTGTTACTCTGGAGGATAGTGATTCATTATGCTGAAGGATTGTGACATGTTACTCTGGAGGATAGTGACGTGTTACACTGGAGGATAGTGACGTGTCACTCTGTACGACAGCGATGTGTCACTCTCTGCTATATTGACGTGTCACTCTGGAGGATTGTGGTGTGTCACACTGGAGGATCGTGATGTGTCACGCTGAAGGATAGTGACGTGTTACATTGGAGGATAGTGACGTGTCACTCTGTAGGATAGTGGTGTGTTACACTGGAGGATAGTGATGTGTCACACTGAAGGATAGTGATATGTCACGCTGAAATATAGTGATGTGTTACTCCTGAGGGTAGTGACATGTCACAATTGAAGATAGTGACATGTCACTCTGGAGGATAGTGATGTGTCACACTGGAGAAAAGTGACGTGTCACACTCGATGATAGCGACGTTTTACTCTGGAGGATAGGGACGTGTCACTCTGGAGGGTAGTGACGTGTCACTCTGGAAGGCAGTAACGCTTTACTCTGGAGGATAGCGACATGTCACTCTGGTAGATAGTGAAGTGTCATGCTGGAAGGTACTGACGAGTCACTCTGGCGGATAGTTATGTGTCATTCTGGAGGATATTGACGTGTCACACTGGGGAAATTGATGTGTTACTCTGGAGGACAGTGATGTGTTACTCTGGAGGATAGTGATTCATTATGCTGAAGGATTGTGACATGTTACTCTGGAGGATAGTGACGTGTTACACTGGAGGATAGTGACGTGTCACTCTGTACGATAGCGATGTGTCACTCTCTGCTATATTGACGTGTCACTCTGCAGGATTGTGGTGTGTCACACTGGAGGATAGTGATGTGTCACGCTGAAGGATAGTGACGTGTTACACTGGAGGATAGTGACGTGTCACTCTGTAGGATAGTGGTGTGTTACACTGGAGGATAGTGATGTGTCATGCTGGAGGATTGTAATTGTTACTCTGGAGGATAGTGTCGTGTCACACGGGAGGGTAGCGATGTTTTACACTGGAAGATAGCGTCATGTCACTTTGGAGGATAGTGATGTGTCATGCTGGAGGGTAGCGACGTTTTACTCTGGAGGATAGTGATGTGTTATTCTGTAGGATAGTGATGTGTCAATCTGCAGGATTGTGGTGTGTCACAGTGTAGAATAGTGGCATGTTACTCTGGAAGATAGTGACGTGTCACTCTGGAGTATAGTGATGTGTCACTCTGGAGGACAGGGATGTGTCACGCTGTAGGAAATCGACGTGTTATACTGTATGATATTGATGTGTCACGCTGGAGATTAGTGATGTGTCATGCTGGAGGGTCGCGATGTGTCACTCTGGAGAATAGTGACGTGTCACAATTGAGGGTAGTGACGTGTCACAATTGAGGATAGTGATGTGTCACACCGGAGGATAGTGACGTGTCACACTGGAGGATAGTGATGTGTTACTCTGGAGGATAGTGATCTGTTACACTGGAGGATAGTGACGTGTTATTCTGAAGGATGGTGACCTGTCACACTGGAGGATGGTGATCAGTCACTCTGGAGGATAGTGACATGTCACTCTGGAGTATATTGACATGTCACGCTGAAGGTTAGTGATGTGTTACACTGGAGGATAGTGACATGTTACTCTGGAGGATAGTGATCCGTTACACTGGAGGATAGTGAGATGTTACTCTGGAGGATGGTGATCAATCACTCTGGAGAATATTCATGTGTTACACTGGGGAATAGCGACACGTTTCTCTGGAGGATAGTGATGTGTCACACTTGAGGATAATGATTTTTCTCCTTGGAGGATAGCGTAGCGACTTGTCACTCTGGAGAATAGTGATGTGTCATACTGGAGTGTAGTGATTTTTCTCGCTGGAGTTTAGCAATGTATCAGACTGGGGAATAGTGATGTGACTCACTGGAGGATAGTGACTTGTCACACTGGAGGATAGTGATTTTTCTCGCTAGAGAACAGTGATATGTCACTTTGGAGGGTAATGACGTGTCACTCTGGAGGATAATGATGTGTCACACTGGAGTGTAGTGATTTTTCTCGCTAGAGGAGGGTGATATGTCACTTTGGAGGGTAGCGACGTGTCACTCTGGAGGATAGTCATGTGTCACTGTGGAGGATAGTGATGTGTCACTCTGGAGGACAGCGATGTGTCACGCTGGAGCATATCGATGTGTTATACTGTAGGATATTGACGTGTTACTCTGGAGGGTAGCGACATGTCATTCTGGAGAATCATGATGTGTTACTCTGGAGAATAGTGACGTGTGATGCTGGAGGGTTGCGATGTATTACTCTGGAGCGTAGCAACGTGTCACTCTGGAGGATATTGCCGTGTCACGCTGGATGATAGTGATGTGTAACGCTGAACGATAGAGATGTGTTACACTGGGGTATAGTGACGTGTCACAATTGAGGATAGTGACGTGTCACAATTGAGGATAGTGATGTGTCACTCTGGAGGATAGTGACGTGTCACACTGGAGGATCGTGATATGTCACTCTGGAGGATAGTGACGTGTCATGCTGGAGGGTAGCGACATTTTACTCTGGAGGATAGTGAAGTATCATTCTCTAGGATAGTGATATGTCACTCTGGAGGATAGTGGTCTGTCACAGTGTAGGATAGTGACATGTTACTCTGGAGGATAGTGTCGTGTCAGGCTGGTGGGTAGCACCGTTGTACTCTGGAGGATAGCGTCATGTCACACTGGAGGATAGTGATGTGTCACACTGGAGAAAAGTGACGTGTCACACTCGATGATAGCGACGTTTTACTCTGGAGGATAGGGACGTGTCACTCTGGAGGGTAGTGACGTGTCACTCTGGAAGGCAGTAACGCTTTACTCTGGAGGATATCGACAGGTCACTCTGGTAGATAGTGACGTGTCATGCTGGAAGGTACTGACGAGTCACTCTGGCGGATAGTTATGTGTCATTCTGGAGGATATTGACGTGTCACACTGGGGAAATTGATGTGTTACTCTGGAGGACAGTGATGTGTTACTCTGGAGGATAGTGATTCATTATGCTGAAGGATTGTGACATGTTACTCTGGAGGATAGTGACGTGTTACACTGGAGGATAGTGACGTGTCACTCTGTACGACAGCGATGTGTCACTCTCTGCTATATTGACGTGTCACTCTGGAGGATTGTGGTGTGTCACACTGGAGGATCGTGATGTGTCACGCTGAAGGATAGTGACGTGTTACATTGGAGGATAGTGACGTGTCACTCTGTAGGATAGTGGTGTGTTACACTGGAGGATAGTGATGTGTCACACTGAAGGATAGTGATATGTCACGCTGAAGTATAGTGATGTGTTACTCCTGAGGGTAGTGACATGTCACAATTGAAGATAGTGACATGTCACTCTGGAGGATAGTGATGTGTCACACTGGAGAAAAGTGACGTGTCACACTCGATGATAGCGACGTTTTACTCTGGAGGATAGGGACGTGTCACTCTGGAGGGTAGTGACGTGTCACTCTGGAAGGCAGTAACGCTTTACTTTGGAGGATAGCGACATGTCACTCTGGTAGATAGTGAAGTGTCATGCTGGAAGGTACTGACGAGTCACTCTGGCGGATAGTTATGTGTCATTCTGGAGGATATTGACGTGTCACACTGGGGAAATTGATGTGTTACTCTGGAGGACAGTGATGTGTTACTCTGTAGGATAGTGATTCATTATGCTGAAGGATTGTGACATGTTACTCTGGAGGATAGTGACGTGTTACACTGGAGGATAGTGATGTGTCACTCTGTACGATAGCGATGTGTCACTCTCTGCTATATTGACGTGTCACTCTGCAGGATTGTGGTGTGTCACACTGGAGGATAGTGATGTGTCACGCTGAAGGATAGTGACGTGTTACACTGGAGGATAGTGACGTGTCACTCTGTAGGATAGTGGTGTGTTACACTGGAGGATAGTGATGTGTCATGCTGGAGGATTGTAAATGTTACTCTGGAGGATAGTGTCGTGTCACACGGGAGGGTAGCGATGTTTTACACTGGAAGATAGCGTCATGTCACTTTGGAGGATAGTGATGTGTCATGCTGGAGGGTAGCGACGTTTTACTCTGGAGGATAGTGATGTGTTATTCTGTAGGATAGTGATGTGTCAATCTGCAGGATTGTGGTGTGTCACAGTGTAGAATAGTGACATGTTACTCTGGAAGATAGTGACGTGTCACTCTGGAGTATAGTGATGTGTCACCCTGGAGGAGAGTGCTGTGTCATTCTGTAGGATAATGATGTGTCAATCTGGAGGATAGTGGTGTGTCACAGTGTAGAATAGTGACATGTTACTCTGGAAGATAGTGACGTGTCACTCTGGAGTATAGTGATGTGTCACTCTGGAGGACAGGGATGTGTCACGCTGTAGGAAATCGACGTGTTATACTGTATGATATTGATGTGTCACGCTGGAGATTAGTGATGTGTCATGCTGGAGGGTCGCGATGTGTCACTCTGGAGAATAGTGACGTGTCACAATTGAGGGTAGTGACGTGTCACAATTGAGGATAGTGATGTGTCACACTGGAGGATAGTGATGTGTCACACTGGAGGATAGTGATGTGTTACTCTGGAGGATAGTGCTGTGTCATTCTGTAGGATAATGATGTGTCAATCTGGAGGATAGTGGTGTGTCACAGTGTAGGATAGAGACATGTTACTCTGGAAGATAGTGACATGTCACTCTGGAGTATAGTGATGTGTTACTCTGGAGGATAGTGATGTGTCACACTGGAGGGTAGTGATATGTCACTCTGGAGGATAGTGATGTGTCACACTGGAGAATAGTGATGTGTCACGCTGAAGGATAGTGACTTGTTACTCCGGAGGGTAGTGACGTGTCACAATTGAAAATAGTGACATGTCACTCTGGAGGATAGTGACATGTCACTCTGGAGGATAGTGATGTGTCACACTGGAGAATAGTGACGTGTCACAGTGAAGGATAGTGACGTGTTACTCTGGACGATAGGGATCTGTCACTCTGGAGGGTAGTGACGTATCATTCTGGAAGGCAGTAACGCTTTACTCTGGAGGATAGCAACATGTCACTCTGGAGGATAGTGACGTGTCATGCTGGAAGGTACTGACGAGTCACTCTGGCGGATAGTGATGTGTATTCTGGAGGACAGGGACTTGTCGCTCTGGAGAATAGTGACTTGTCACTCTGGAAGGTAGTGCCGCTTTAATCTGGAGGCTAGTGACATGTCACTCTGGCGGATAGTGACGTGTCTCTCTGGAGGATAGTGATGTGTCACACTGCAGGAAAGTGCCATGTTTCTCTGGAGGATAGTTACTTGATGATATTGTTGTGTCACTCTGGAGTATAGTGATGTGTCCCACTGGAGGATAGTGATGTGTCACGCTGAAGGATAGTGACCTGTTACTCTGGAGGGTAGTGACATGTCACAGTTGAAGACAGTGACGTGTCACTCTGGAGGATAGTGACGTGTTACTCTGGAGCATAGTGATGTGTTATTCTGAAGGATGGTGATCTGTCACACTGGAGGATGGTGATCAGTCACTCTGGAGGATAGTGACATGTCACTCTGGAGTATATTGACATGTCACGCTGAAGGATAGTGACGTGTTACACTGGAGGATAGTGACATGTTACTCTGGAGCATAGTGATCTGTTACACTGGAGGATAGAGACATCTTACTCCGGAGGATGGTGATCAGTCACTCTGGAGGATATCGATGTGTTACACTGGGGGATTGTGATGCATTTCTCTGGAGGATAGTGATGCGTCACACTTGAGGATAATGATTTTTCTCCTTGGAGGATAGTGACTCGTCACTCCGGAGAATAGTGATATGTCATACTGGAGTTTAGCGATGTGTCAGACTGGGGAATAGTGATGTGACTCACTGGAGGATAATGATTGTCTCACTGGAGGATAGTGATGTGTCACACTGGAGGATAGTGATATGTCACGCTGAAGTATAGTGATGTGTTACTCCGGAGGGTAGTGACATGTCACAATTGAAGATAGTGACATGTCACTCTGGAGGATAGTGATGTGTCACACTGGAGAAAAGTGACGTGTCACACTCGATGATAGCGACGTTTTACTCTGGAGGATAGGGACGTGTCACTCTGGAGGGTAGTGACGTGTCACTCTGGAAGGCAGTAACGCTTTACTCTGGAGGATAGCGACATGTCACTCTGGTAGATAGTGACGTGTCATGCTGGAAGGTACTGACGAGTCACTCTGGCGGATAGTTATGTGTCATTCTGGAGGATATTGACGTGTCACACTGGGGAAATTGATGTGTTACTCTGGAAGACAGTGATGTGTTACTCTGGAGGATAGTGATTCATTATGCTGAAGGATTGTGACATGTTACTCTGGAGGATAGTGACGTGTTACACTGGAGGATAGTGACGTGTCACTCTGTACGATAGCGATGTGTCACTCTCTGCTATATTGACGTGTCACTCTGGAGGATTGTGGTGTGTCACACTGGAGGATCGTGATGTGTCACGCTGAAGGATAGTGACGTGTTACACTGGAGGATAGTGACGTGTCACTCTGTAGGATAGTGGTGTGTTACACTGGAGGATAGTGATGTGTCATGCTGGAGGATTGTAAATGTTACTCTGGAGGATAGTGTCGTGTCACACGGGAGGGTAGCGATGTTTTACACTGGAAGATAGCGTCATGTCACTTTGGAGGATAGTGATGTGTCATGCTGGAGGGTAGCGACGTTTTACTCTGGAGGATAGTGATGTGTTATTCTGTAGGATAGTGATGTGTCAATCTGCAGGATTGTGGTGTGTCACAGTGTAGAATAGTGACATGTTACTCTGGAAGATAGTGACGTGTCACTCTGGAGTATAGTGATGTGTCACCCTGGAGGAGAGTGCTGTGTCATTCTGTAGGATAATGATGTGTCAATCTGGAGGATAGTGGTGTGTCACAGTGTAGAATAGTGACATGTTACTCTGGAAGATAGTGACGTGTCACTCTGGAGTATAGTGATGTGTCACTCTGGAGGACAGGGATGTGTCACGCTGTAGGAAATCGACGTGTTATACTGTATGATATTGATGTGTCACGCTGGAGATTAGTGATGTGTCATGCTGGAGGGTCGCGATGTGTCACTCTGGAGAATAGTGACGTGTCACAATTGAGGGTAGTGACGTGTCACAATTGAGGATAGTGATGTGTCACACCTGGAGGATAGTGATGTGTCACACTGGAGGATAGTGATGTGTTACTCTGGAGGATAGTGATCTGTTACACTGGAGGATAGTGACGTGTTATTCTGAAGGATGGTGATCTGTCACACTGGAGGATGGTGATCAGTCACTCTGGAGGATAGTGACATGTCACTCTGGAGTATATTGACATGTCACGCTGAAGGATAGTGATGTGTTACACTGGAGGATAGTGACATGTTACTCTGGAGGATAGTGATCCGTTACACTGGAGGATAGTGAGATGTTACTCTGGAGGATGGTGATCAATCACTCTGGAGAATATTCATGTGTTACACTGGGGAATAGCGACACGTTTCTCTGGAGGATAGTGATGTGTCACACTTGAGGATAATGATTTTTCTCCTTGGAGGATAGCGACTTGTCACTCCGGAGAATAGTGATGTGTCATACTGGAGTGTAGTGATTTTTCTCGCTGGAGTTTAGCAATGTATCAGACTGGGGAATAGTGATGTGACTCACTGGAGGATAGTGATGTGTCACACTGGATGATAGTGATTTTTCTCGCTAGAGAACAGTGATATGTCACTTTGGAGGGTAATGACGTGTCACTCTGGAGGATAATGATGTGTCACTCTGGAGGACAGCGATGTGTCATGCTGGAGGAATAGTGACGTGTCACGCTGGAGGGTAGTGACGTGTCACTCTGGAAGGCAATAACGCTTTATTCTGGAGGATAGCGACATGTCACTCTGGTAGATAGTGAAGTGTCATGCTGGAAGGTATTGACAAGTCACTCTGGCGGATAGTGATGTGTCATTCTGGAGGATATTGACGTGTCACACTGGGGAAATTGATGTGTTACTCTGGAGGACAGTGATGTGTTACTCTGGAGGATAGTGATTCATTATGCTGAAGGATTGTGACATGTTACTCTGGAGGATAGTGACGTGTTACACTGGAGGATAGTGACGTGTCACTCTGTACGATAGCGATGTGTCACTCTCTGCTATATTGACGTGTCACTCTGCAGGATTGTGGTGTGTCACACTGGAGGATAGTGATGTGTCACGCTGAAGGATAGTGACGTGTTACACTGGAGGATAGTGACGTGTCACTCTGTAGGATTTTGGTGTGTTACACTGGAGGATAGTGATGTGTCATGCTGGAGGATTGTAAATGTTACTCTGGAGGATAGTGTCGTGTCACACGGGAGGGTAGCGATGTTTTACACTGGAAGATAGCGTCATGTCACTTTGGAGGATAGTGATGTGTCATGCTGGAGGGTAGCGACGTTTTACTCTGGAGGTTAGTGATGTGTTATTCTGTAGGATAGTGATGTGTCAATCTGCAGGATTGTGGTGTGTCACAGTGTAGAATAGTGACATGTTACTCTGGAAGATAGTGACGTGTCACTCTGGAGTATAGTGATGTGTCACCCTGGAGGAGAGTGCTGTGTCATTCTGTAGGATAATGATGTGTCAATCTGGAGGATAGTGGTGTGTCACAGTGTAGAATAGTGACATGTTAATCTGGAAGATAGTGACGTGTCACTCTGGAGTATAGTGATGTGTCACTCTGGAGGACAGGGATGTGTCACGCTGTAGGAAATCGACGTGTTATACTGTATGATATTGATGTGTCACGCTGGAGATTAGTGATGTGTCATGCTGGAGGGTCGCGATGTGTCACTCTGGAGAATAGTGACGTGTCACAATTGAGGGTAGTGACGTGTCACAATTGAGGATAGTGATGTGTCACACTGGAGGATAGTGATGTGTCACACTGGAGGATAGTGATGTGTTACTCTGGAGGATAGTGATCTGTTACACTGGAGGATAGTGACGTGTTATTCTGAAGGATGGTGATCTGTCACACTGGAGGATGGTGATCAGTCACTCTGGAGGATAGTGACATGTCACTCTGGAGTATATTGACATGTCACGCTGAAGGATAGTGACGTGTTACACTGGAGGATAGTGACATGTTACTCTGGAGGATAGTGATCTGTTACACTGGAGGATAGTGACATCTTACTCTGGAGGATGGTGATCAGTCACTCTGGAGGATATCGATGTGTTACACTGGGGGATTGTGATGCATTTCTCTGGAGGATAGTGATGTGTCACACTTGAGGATAATGATTTTTCTCCTTGGAGGATAGTGACTCGTCACTCCGGAGAATAGTGATATGTCATACTGGAGTTTAGCGATGTGTCAGACTGGGGAATAGTGATGTGACTCACTGGAGGATAATGATTGTCTCACTGGAGGATAGTGATGTGTCACACTGGAGGATAGTGATATGTCACGCTGAAGTATAGTGATGTGTTACTCCGGAGGGTAGTGACATGTCACAATTGAAGATAGTGACATGTCACTCTGGAGGATAGTGATGTGTCACACTGGAGAAAAGTGACGTGTCACACTCGATGATAGCGACGTTTTACTCTGGAGGATAGGGACGTGTCACTCTGGAGGGTAGTGACGTGTCACTCTGGAAGGCAGTAACGCTTTACTCTGGAGGATAGCGACATGTCACTCTGGTAGATAGTGAAGTGTCATGCTGGAAGGTACTGACGAGTCACTCTGGCGGATAGTTATGTGTCATTCTGGAGGATATTGACGTGTCACACTGGGGAAATTGATGTGTTACTCTGGAGGACAGTGATGTGTTACTCTGGAGGATAGTGATTCATTATGCTGAAGGATTGTGACATGTTACTCTGGAGGATAGTGACATGTTACACTGGAGGATAGTGACGTGTCACTCTGTACGATAGTGATGTGTCACTCTCTGCTATATTGACGTGTCACTCTGCAGGATTGTGGTGTGTCACACTGGAGGATAATGATGTGTCACGCTGAAGGATAGTGACGTGTTACACTGGAGGATAGTGACGTGTCACTCTGCAGGATAGTGGTGTGTTACACTGGAGGATAGTGATGTGTCATGCTGGAGGATTGTAAATGTTACTCTGGAGGATAGTGTCGTGTCACACGGGAGGGTAGCGATGTTTTACACTGGAAGATAGCGTCATGTCACTTTGGAGGATAGTGATGTGTCATGCTGGAGGGTAGCGACGTTTTACTCTGGAGGATAGTGATGTGTTATTCTGTAGGATAGTGATGTGTCAATCTGCAGGATAGTGGTGTGTCACAGTGTAGAATAGTGACATGTTACTCTGGAAGATAGTGACGTGTCACTCTGGAGTATAGTGATGTGTCACCCTGGAGGATAGTGCTGTGTCATTCTGTAGGATAATGATGTGTCAATCTGGAGGATAGTGGTGTGTCACAGTGTAGAATAGTGGCATGTTACTCTGGAAGATAGTGACGTGTCACTCTGGAGTATAGTGATGTGTCACTCTGGAGGACAGGGATGTGTCACGCTGTAGGAAATCGACGTGTTATACTGTATGATATTGATGTGTCACGCTGGAGATTAGTGATGTGTCATGCTGGAGGGTCGCGATGTGTCACTCTGGAGAATAGTGACGTGTCACAATTGAGGGTAGTGACGTGTCACAATTGAGGATAGTGATGTGTCACACCGGAGGATAGTGACGTGTCACACTGGAGGATAGTGATGTGTTACTCTGGAGGATAGTGATCTGTTACACTGGAGGATAGTGACGTGTTATTCTGAAGGATGGTGACCTGTCACACTGGAGGATGGTGATCAGTCACTCTGGAGGATAGTGACATGTCACTCTGGAGTATATTGACATGTCACGCTGAAGGTTAGTGATGTGTTACACTGGAGGATAGTGACATGTTACTCTGGAGGATAGTGATCCGTTACACTGGAGGATAGTGAGATGTTACTCTGGAGGATGGTGATCAATCACTCTGGAGAATATTCATGTGTTACACTGGGGAATAGCGACACGTTTCTCTGGAGGATAGTGATCTGTTACACTGGAGGATAGTGACGTGTTATTCTGAAGGATGGTGACCTGTCACACTGGAGGATGGTGATCAGTCACTCTGGAGGATAGTGACATGTCACTCTGGAGTATATTGACATGTCACGCTGAAGGTTAGTGATGTGTTACACTGGAGGATAGTGACATGTTACTCTGGAGGATAGTGATCCGTTACACTGGAGGATAGTGAGATGTTACTCTGGAGGATGGTGATCAATCACTCTGGAGAATATTCATGTGTTACACTGGGGAATAGCGACACGTTTCTCTGGAGGATAGTGATGTGTCACACTTGAGGATAATGATTTTTCTCCTTGGAGGATAGCGACTTGTCACTCTGGAGAATAGTGATGTGTCATACTGGAGTGTAGTGATTTTTCTCGCTGGAGTTTAGCAATGTATCAGACTGGGGAATAGTGATGTGACTCACTGGAGGATAGTGACTTGTCACACTGGAGGATAGTGATTTTTCTCGCTAGAGAACAGTGATATGTCACTTTGGAGGGTAATGACGTGTCACTCTGGAGGATAATGATGTGTCACACTGGAGTGTAGTGATTTTTCTCGCTAGAGGAGGGTGATATGTCACTTTGGAGGGTAGCGACGTGTCACTCTGGAGGATAGTCATGTGTCACTGTGGAGGATAGTGATGTGTCACTCTGGAGGACAGCGATGTGTCACGCTGGAGCATATCGATGTGTTATACTGTAGGATATTGACGTGTTACTCTGGAGGGTAGCGACATGTCATTCTGGAGAATCATGATGTGTTACTCTGGAGAATAGTGACGTGTGATGCTGGAGGGTTGCGATGTATTACTCTGGAGCGTAGCAACGTGTCACTCTGGAGGATATTGCCGTGTCACGCTGGATGATAGTGATGTGTAACGCTGAACGATAGAGATGTGTTACACTGGGGTATAGTGACGTGTCACAATTGAGGATAGTGACGTGTCACAATTGAGGATAGTGATGTGTCACTCTGGAGGATAGTGACGTGTCACACTGGAGGATCGTGATATGTCACTCTGGAGGATAGTGACGTGTCATGCTGGAGGGTAGCGACATTTTACTCTGGAGGATAGTGAAGTATCATTCTCTAGGATAGTGATATGTCACTCTGGAGGATAGTGGTCTGTCACAGTGTAGGATAGTGACATGTTACTCTGGAGGATAGGGACGTGTCACTCTGGAGGGTAGCGACGTGTCACTCTGGAAGGCAGTAACGCTTTACTCTGGAGGATAGCGACATGTCACTCTGGTAGATAGTGAAGTGTCATGCTGGAAGGTACTGACGAGTCACTCTGGCGGATAGTTATGTGTCATTCTGGAGGATATTGACGTGTCACACTGGGGAAATTGATGTGTTACTCTGGAGGACAGTGATGTGTTACTCTGTAGGATAGTGATTCATTATGCTGAAGGATTGTGACATGTTACTCTGGAGGATAGTGACGTGTTACACTGGAGGATAGTGACGTGTCACTCTGTACGATAGCGATGTGTCACTCTCTGCTATATTGACGTGTCACTCTGGAGGATTGTGGTGTGTCACACTGGAGGATAGTGATGTGTCACGCTGAAGGATAGTGACGTGTTACACTGGAGGATAGTGACGTGTCACTCTGTAGGATAGTGGTGTGTTACACTGGAGGATAGTGATGTGTCATGCTGGAGGATTGTAAATGTTACTCTGGAGGATAGTGTCGTGTCACACGGGAGGGTAGCGATGTTTTACACTGGAAGATAGCGTCATGTCACTTTGGAGGATAGTGATGTGTCATGCTGGAGGGTAGCGACGTTTTACTCTGGAGGATAGTGATGTGTTATTCTGTAGGATAGTGATGTGTCAATCTGCAGGATTGTGGTGTGTCACAGTGTAGAATAGTGACATGTTACTCTGGAAGATAGTGACGTGTCACTCTGGAGTATAGTGATGTGTCACCCTGGAGGAGAGTGCTGTGTCATTCTGTAGGATAATGATGTGTCAATCTGGAGGATAGTGGTGTGTCACAGTGTAGAATAGTGACATGTTACTCTGGAAGATAGTGACGTGTCACTCTGGAGTATAGTGATGTGTCACTCTGGAGGACAGGGATGTGTCACGCTGTAGGAAATCGACGTGTTATACTGTATGATATTGATGTGTCACACTGGAGATTAGTGATGTGTCATGCTGGAGGGTCGCGATGTGTCACTCTGGAGAATAGTGACGTGTCACAATTGAGGGTAGTGACGTGTCACAATTGAGGATAGTGATGTGTCACACTGGAGGATAGTGATGTGTCACACTGGAGGATAGTGATGTGTTACTCTGGAGGATAGTGCTGTGTCATTCTGTAGGATAATGATGTGTCAATCTGGAGGATAGTGGTGTGTCACAGTGTAGGATAGAGACATGTTACTCTGGAAGATAGTGACATGTCACTCTGGAGTATAGTGATGTGTTACTCTGGAGGATAGTGATGTGTCACACTGGAGGGTAGTGATATGTCACTCTGGAGGATAGTGATGTGTCACACTGGAGAATAGTGATGTGTCACGCTGAAGGATAGTGACTTGTTACTCCGGAGGGTAGTGACGTGTCACAATTGAAAATAGTGACATGTCACTCTGGAGGATAGTGACATGTCACTCTGGAGGATAGTGATGTGTCACACTGGAGAATAGTGACGTGTCACAGTGAAGGATAGTGACGTGTTACTCTGGACGATAGGGATCTGTCACTCTGGAGGGTAGTGACGTATCATTCTGGAAGGCAGTAACGCTTTACTCTGGAGGATAGCAACATGTCACTCTGGAGGATAGTGACGTGTCATGCTGGAAGGTACTGACGAGTCACTCTGGCGGATAGTGATGTGTATTCTGGAGGACAGGGACTTGTCGCTCTGGAGAATAGTGACTTGTCACTCTGGAAGGTAGTGCCGCTTTAATCTGGAGGCTAGTGACATGTCACTCTGGCGGATAGTGACGTGTCTCTCTGGAGGATAGTGATGTGTCACACTGCAGGAAAGTGCCATGTTTCTCTGGAGGATAGTTACTTGATGATATTGTTGTGTCACTCTGGAGTATAGTGATGTGTCCCACTGGAGGATAGTGATGTGTCACGCTGAAGGATAGTGACCTGTTACTCTGGAGGGTAGTGACATGTCACAGTTGAAGACAGTGACGTGTCACTCTGGAGGATAGTGACGTGTTACTCTGGAGCATAGTGATGTGTTATTCTGAAGGATGGTGATCTGTCACACTGGAGGATGGTGATCAGTCACTCTGGAGGATAGTGACATGTCACTCTGGAGTATATTGACATGTCACGCTGAAGGATAGTGACGTGTTACACTGGAGGATAGTGACATGTTACTCTGGAGCATAGTGATCTGTTACACTGGAGGATAGAGACATCTTACTCCGGAGGATGGTGATCAGTCACTCTGGAGGATATCGATGTGTTACACTGGGGGATTGTGATGCATTTCTCTGGAGGATAGTGATGCGTCACACTTGAGGATAATGATTTTTCTCCTTGGAGGATAGTGACTCGTCACTCCGGAGAATAGTGATATGTCATACTGGAGTTTAGCGATGTGTCAGACTGGGGAATAGTGATGTGACTCACTGGAGGATAATGATTGTCTCACTGGAGGATAGTGATGTGTCACACTGGAGGATAGTGATATGTCACGCTGAAGTATAGTGATGTGTTACTCCGGAGGGTAGTGACATGTCACAATTGAAGATAGTGACATGTCACTCTGGAGGATAGTGATGTGTCACACTGGAGAAAAGTGACGTGTCACACTCGATGATAGCGACGTTTTACTCTGGAGGATAGGGACGTGTCACTCTGGAGGGTAGTGACGTGTCACTCTGGAAGGCAGTAACGCTTTACTCTGGAGGATAGCGACATGTCACTCTGGTAGATAGTGACGTGTCATGCTGGAAGGTACTGACGAGTCACTCTGGCGGATAGTTATGTGTCATTCTGGAGGATATTGACGTGTCACACTGGGGAAATTGATGTGTTACTCTGGAAGACAGTGATGTGTTACTCTGGAGGATAGTGATTCATTATGCTGAAGGATTGTGACATGTTACTCTGGAGGATAGTGACGTGTTACACTGGAGGATAGTGACGTGTCACTCTGTACGATAGCGATGTGTCACTCTCTGCTATATTGACGTGTCACTCTGCAGGATTGTGGTGTGTCACACTGGAGGATAGTGATGTGTCACGCTGAAGGATAGTGACGTGTTACACTGGAGGATAGTGACGTGTCACTCTGTAGGATAGTGGTGTGTTACACTGGAGGATAGTGATGTGTCATGCTGGAGGATTGTAAATGTTACTCTGGAGGATAGTGTCGTGTCACACGGGAGGGTAGCGATGTTTTACACTGGAAGATAGCGTCATGTCACTTTGGAGGATAGTGATGTGTCATGCTGGAGGGTAGCGACGTTTTACTCTGGAGGATAGTGATGTGTTATTCTGTAGGATAGTGATGTGTCAATCTGCAGGATTGTGGTGTGTCACAGTGTAGAATAGTGACATGTTACTCTGGAAGATAGTGACGTGTCACTCTGGAGTATAGTGATGTGTCACCCTGGAGGAGAGTGCTGTGTCATTCTGTAGGATAATGATGTGTCAATCTGGAGGATAGTGGTGTGTCACAGTGTAGAATAGTGACATGTTAATCTGGAAGATAGTGACGTGTCACTCTGGAGTATAGTGATGTGTCACTCTGGAGGACAGGGATGTGTCACGCTGTAGGAAATCGACGTGTTATACTGTATGATATTGATGTGTCACGCTGGAGATTAGTGATGTGTCATGCTGGAGGGTCGCGATGTGTCACTCTGGAGAATAGTGACGTGTCACAATTGAGGGTAGTGACGTGTCACAATTGAGGATAGTGATGTGTCACACTGGAGGATAGTGATGTGTCACACTGGAGGATAGTGATGTGTTACTCTGGAGGATAGTGATCTGTTACACTGGAGGATAGTGACGTGTTATTCTGAAGGATGGTGATCTGTCACACTGGAGGATGGTGATCAGTCACTCTGGAGGATAGTGACATGTCACTCTGGAGTATATTGACATGTCACGCTGAAGGATAGTGACGTGTTACACTGGAGGATAGTGACATGTTACTCTGGAGGATAGTGATCTGTTACACTGGAGGATAGTGACATCTTACTCTGGAGGATGGTGATCAGTCACTCTGGAGGATATCGATGTGTTACACTGGGGGATTGTGATGCATTTCTCTGGAGGATAGTGATGTGTCACACTTGAGGATAATGATTTTTCTCCTTGGAGGATAGTGACTCGTCACTCCGGAGAATAGTGATATGTCATACTGGAGTTTAGCGATGTGTCAGACTGGGGAATAGTGATGTGACTCACTGGAGGATAATGATTGTCTCACTGGAGGATAGTGATGTGTCACACTGGAGGATAGTGATATGTCACGCTGAAGTATAGTGATGTGTTACTCCGGAGGGTAGTGACATGTCACAATTGAAGATAGTGACATGTCACTCTGGAGGATAGTGATGTGTCACACTGGAGAAAAGTGACGTGTCACACTCGATGATAGCGACGTTTTACTCTGGAGGATAGGGACGTGTCACTCTGGAGGGTAGTGACGTGTCACTCTGGAAGGCAGTAACGCTTTACTCTGGAGGATAGCGACATGTCACTCTGGTAGATAGTGAAGTGTCATGCTGGAAGGTACTGACGAGTCACTCTGGCGGATAGTTATGTGTCATTCTGGAGGATATTGACGTGTCACACTGGGGAAATTGATGTGTTACTCTGGAGGACAGTGATGTGTTACTCTGGAGGATAGTGATTCATTATGCTGAAGGATTGTGACATGTTACTCTGGAGGATAGTGACATGTTACACTGGAGGATAGTGACGTGTCACTCTGTACGATAGTGATGTGTCACTCTCTGCTATATTGACGTGTCACTCTGCAGGATTGTGGTGTGTCACACTGGAGGATAATGATGTGTCACGCTGAAGGATAGTGACGTGTTACACTGGAGGATAGTGACGTGTCACTCTGCAGGATAGTGGTGTGTTACACTGGAGGATAGTGATGTGTCATGCTGGAGGATTGTAAATGTTACTCTGGAGGATAGTGTCGTGTCACACGGGAGGGTAGCGATGTTTTACACTGGAAGATAGCGTCATGTCACTTTGGAGGATAGTGATGTGTCATGCTGGAGGGTAGCGACGTTTTACTCTGGAGGATAGTGATGTGTTATTCTGTAGGATAGTGATGTGTCAATCTGCAGGATAGTGGTGTGTCACAGTGTAGAATAGTGACATGTTACTCTGGAAGATAGTGACGTGTCACTCTGGAGTATAGTGATGTGTCACCCTGGAGGATAGTGCTGTGTCATTCTGTAGGATAATGATGTGTCAATCTGGAGGATAGTGGTGTGTCACAGTGTAGAATAGTGGCATGTTACTCTGGAAGATAGTGACGTGTCACTCTGGAGTATAGTGATGTGTCACTCTGGAGGACAGGGATGTGTCACGCTGTAGGAAATCGACGTGTTATACTGTATGATATTGATGTGTCACGCTGGAGATTAGTGATGTGTCATGCTGGAGGGTCGCGATGTGTCACTCTGGAGAATAGTGACGTGTCACAATTGAGGGTAGTGACGTGTCACAATTGAGGATAGTGATGTGTCACACCGGAGGATAGTGACGTGTTACACTGGGGAATAGCGACACGTTTCTCTGGAGGATAGTGATCTGTTACACTGGAGGATAGTGACGTGTTATTCTGAAGGATGGTGACCTGTCACACTGGAGGATGGTGATCAGTCACTCTGGAGGATAGTGACATGTCACTCTGGAGTATATTGACATGTCACGCTGAAGGTTAGTGATGTGTTACACTGGAGGATAGTGACATGTTACTCTGGAGGATAGTGATCCGTTACACTGGAGGATAGTGAGATGTTACTCTGGAGGATGGTGATCAATCACTCTGGAGAATATTCATGTGTTACACTGGGGAATAGCGACACGTTTCTCTGGAGGATAGTGATGTGTCACACTTGAGGATAATGATTTTTCTCCTTGGAGGATAGCGACTTGTCACTCTGGAGAATAGTGATGTGTCATACTGGAGTGTAGTGATTTTTCTCGCTGGAGTTTAGCAATGTATCAGACTGGGGAATAGTGATGTGACTCACTGGAGGATAGTGACTTGTCACACTGGAGGATAGTGATTTTTCTCGCTAGAGAACAGTGATATGTCACTTTGGAGGGTAATGACGTGTCACTCTGGAGGATAATGATGTGTCACACTGGAGTGTAGTGATTTTTCTCGCTAGAGGAGGGTGATATGTCACTTTGGAGGGTAGCGACGTGTCACTCTGGAGGATAGTCATGTGTCACTGTGGAGGATAGTGATGTGTCACTCTGGAGGACAGCGATGTGTCACGCTGGAGCATATCGATGTGTTATACTGTAGGATATTGACGTGTTACTCTGGAGGGTAGCGACATGTCATTCTGGAGAATCATGATGTGTTACTCTGGAGAATAGTGACGTGTGATGCTGGAGGGTTGCGATGTATTACTCTGGAGCGTAGCAACGTGTCACTCTGGAGGATATTGCCGTGTCACGCTGGATGATAGTGATGTGTAACGCTGAACGATAGAGATGTGTTACACTGGGGTATAGTGACGTGTCACAATTGAGGATAGTGACGTGTCACAATTGAGGATAGTGATGTGTCACTCTGGAGGATAGTGATGTGTCACACTGGAGGATCGTGATATGTCACTCTGGAGGATAGTGACGTGTCATGCTGGAGGGTAGCGACATTTTACTCTGGAGGATAGTGAAGTATCATTCTCTAGGATAGTGATATGTCACTCTGGAGGATAGTGGTCTGTCACAGTGTAGGATAGTGACATGTTACTCTGGAGGATAGGGACGTGTCACTCTGGAGGGTAGTGACGTGTCACTCTGGAAGGCAGTAACGCTTTACTCTGGAGGATAGCGACATGTCACTCTGGTAGATAGTGAAGTGTCATGCTGGAAGGTACTGACGAGTCACTCTGGCGGATAGTTATGTGTCATTCTGGAGGATATTGACGTGTCACACTGGGGAAATTGATGTGTTACTCTGGAGGACAGTGATGTGTTACTCTGTAGGATAGTGATTCATTATGCTGAAGGATTGTGACATGTTACTCTGGAGGATAGTGACGTGTTACACTGGAGGATAGTGACGTGTCACTCTGTACGATAGCGATGTGTCACTCTCTGCTATATTGACGTGTCACTCTGCAGGATTGTGGTGTGTCACACTGGAGGATAGTGATGTGTCACGCTGAAGGATAGTGACGTGTTACACTGGAGGATAGTGACGTGTCACTCTGTAGGATAGTGGTGTGTTACACTGGAGGATAGTGATGTGTCATGCTGGAGGATTGTAAATGTTACTCTGGAGGATAGTGTCGTGTCACACGGGAGGGTAGCGATGTTTTACACTGGAAGATAGCGTCATGTCACTTTGGAGGATAGTGATGTGTCATGCTGGAGGGTAGCGACGTTTTACTCTGGAGGATAGTGATGTGTTATTCTGTAGGATAGTGATGTGTCAATCTGCAGGTTGTGGTGTGTCACAGTGTAGAATAGTGACATGTTACTCTGGAAGATAGTGACGTGTCACTCTGGAGTATAGTGATGTGTCACCCTGGAGGAGAGTGCTGTGTCATTCTGTAGGATAATGATGTGTCAATCTGGAGGATAGTGGTGTGTCACAGTGTAGAATAGTGACATGTTACTCTGGAAGATAGTGACGTGTCACTCTGGAGTATAGTGATGTGTCACTCTGGAGGACAGGGATGTGTCACGCTGTAGGAAATCGACGTGTTATACTGTATGATATTGATGTGTCACGCTGGAGATTAGTGATGTGTCATGCTGGAGGGTCGCGATGTGTCACTCTGGAGAATAGTGACGTGTCACAATTGAGGGTAGTGACGTGTCACAATTGAGGATAGTGATGTGTCACACTGGAGGATAGTGATGTGTCACACTGGAGGATAGTGATGTGTTACTCTGGAGGATAGTGCTGTGTCATTCTGTAGGATAATGATGTGTCAATCTGGAGGATAGTGGTGTGTCACAGTGTAGGATAGAGACATGTTACTCTGGAAGATAGTGACATGTCACTCTGGAGTATAGTGATGTGTTACTCTGGAGGATAGTGATGTGTCACACTGGAGGGTAGTGATATGTCACTCTGGAGGATAGTGATGTGTCACACTGGAGAATAGTGATGTGTCACGCTGAAGGATAGTGACTTGTTACTCCGGAGGGTAGTGACGTGTCACAATTGAAAATAGTGACATGTCACTCTGGAGGATAGTGACATGTCACTCTGGAGGATAGTGATGTGTCACACTGGAGAATAGTGACGTGTCACAGTGAAGGATAGTGACGTGTTACTCTGGACGATAGGGATCTGTCACTCTGGAGGGTAGTGACGTATCATTCTGGAAGGCAGTAACGCTTTACTCTGGAGGATAGCAACATGTCACTCTGGAGGATAGTGACGTGTCATGCTGGAAGGTACTGACGAGTCACTCTGGCGGATAGTGATGTGTATTCTGGAGGACAGGGACTTGTCGCTCTGGAGAATAGTGACTTGTCACTCTGGAAGGTAGTGCCGCTTTAATCTGGAGGCTAGTGACATGTCACTCTGGCGGATAGTGACGTGTCTCTCTGGAGGATAGTGATGTGTCACACTGCAGGAAAGTGCCATGTTTCTCTGGAGGATAGTTACTTGATGATATTGTTGTGTCACTCTGGAGTATAGTGATGTGTCCCACTGGAGGATAGTGATGTGTCACGCTGAAGGATAGTGACCTGTTACTCTGGAGGGTAGTGACATGTCACAGTTGAAGACAGTGACGTGTCACTCTGGAGGATAGTGACGTGTTACTCTGGAGCATAGTGATGTGTTATTCTGAAGGATGGTGATCTGTCACACTGGAGGATGGTGATCAGTCACTCTGGAGGATAGTGACATGTCACTCTGGAGTATATTGACATGTCACGCTGAAGGATAGTGACGTGTTACACTGGAGGATAGTGACATGTTACTCTGGAGCATAGTGATCTGTTACACTGGAGGATAGAGACATCTTACTCCGGAGGATGGTGATCAGTCACTCTGGAGGATATCGATGTGTTACACTGGGGGATTGTGATGCATTTCTCTGGAGGATAGTGATGCGTCACACTTGAGGATAATGATTTTTCTCCTTGGAGGATAGTGACTCGTCACTCCGGAGAATAGTGATATGTCATACTGGAGTTTAGCGATGTGTCAGACTGGGGAATAGTGATGTGACTCACTGGAGGATAATGATTGTCTCACTGGAGGATAGTGATGTGTCACACTGGAGGATAGTGATATGTCACGCTGAAGTATAGTGATGTGTTACTCCGGAGGGTAGTGACATGTCACAATTGAAGATAGTGACATGTCACTCTGGAGGATAGTGATGTGTCACACTGGAGAAAAGTGACGTGTCACACTCGATGATAGCGACGTTTTACTCTGGAGGATAGGGACGTGTCACTCTGGAGGGTAGTGACGTGTCACTCTGGAAGGCAGTAACGCTTTACTCTGGAGGATAGCGACATGTCACTCTGGTAGATAGTGACGTGTCATGCTGGAAGGTACTGACGAGTCACTCTGGCGGATAGTTATGTGTCATTCTGGAGGATATTGACGTGTCACACTGGGGAAATTGACGTGTCACTCTGTACGATAGTGATGTGTCACTCTCTGCTATATTGACGTGTCACTCTGCAGGATTGTGGTGTGTCACACTGGAGGATAATGATGTGTCACGCTGAAGGATAGTGACGTGTTACACTGGAGGATAGTGACGTGTCACTCTGCAGGATAGTGGTGTGTTACACTGGAGGATAGTGATGTGTCATGCTGGAGGATTGTAAATGTTACTCTGGAGGATAGTGTCGTGTCACACGGGAGGGTAGCGATGTTTTACACTGGAAGATAGCGTCATGTCACTTTGGAGGATAGTGATGTGTCATGCTGGAGGGTAGCGACGTTTTACTCTGGAGGATAGTGATGTGTTACTCTGTAGGATAGTGATGTGTCAATCTGCAGGATAGTGGTGTGTCACAGTGTAGTATAGTGACATGTTACTCTGGAAGATAGTGACGTGTCACTCTGGAGTATAGTGATGTGTCACCCTGGAGGATAGTGCTGTGTCATTCTGTAGGATAATGATGTGTCAATCTGGAGGATAGTGGTGTGTCACAGTGTAGAATAGTGGCATGTTACTCTGGAAGATAGTGACGTGTCACTCTGGAGTATAGTGATGTGTCACTCTGGAGGACAGGGATGTGTCACGCTGTAGGAAATCGACGTGTTATACTGTATGATATTGATGTGTCACGCTGGAGATTAGTGATGTGTCATGCTGGAGGGTCGCGATGTGTCACTCTGGAGAATAGTGACGTGTCACAATTGAGGGTAGTGACGTGTCACAATTGAGGATAGTGATGTGTCACACCGGAGGATAGTGACGTGTCACACTGGAGGATAGTGATGTGTTACTCTGGAGGATAGTGATCTGTTACACTGGAGGATAGTGACGTGTTATTCTGAAGGATGGTGACCTGTCACACTGGAGGATGGTGATCAGTCACTCTGGAGGATAGTGACATGTCACTCTGGAGTATATTGACATGTCACGCTGAAGGTTAGTGATGTGTTACACTGGAGGATAGTGACATGTTACTCTGGAGGATAGTGATCCGTTACACTGGAGGATAGTGAGATGTTACTCTGGAGGATGGTGATCAATCACTCTGGAGAATATTCATGTGTTACACTGGGGAATAGCGACACGTTTCTCTGGAGGATAGTGATCTGTTACACTGGAGGATAGTGACGTGTTATTCTGAAGGATGGTGACCTGTCACACTGGAGGATGGTGATCAGTCACTCTGGAGGATAGTGACATGTCACTCTGGAGTATATTGACATGTCACGCTGAAGGTTAGTGATGTGTTACACTGGAGGATAGTGACATGTTACTCTGGAGGATAGTGATCCGTTACACTGGAGGATAGTGAGATGTTACTCTGGAGGATGGTGATCAATCACTCTGGAGAATATTCATGTGTTACACTGGGGAATAGCGACACGTTTCTCTGGAGGATAGTGATGTGTCACACTTGAGGATAATGATTTTTCTCCTTGGAGGATAGCGACTTGTCACTCTGGAGAATAGTGATGTGTCATACTGGAGTGTAGTGATTTTTCTCGCTGGAGTTTAGCAATGTATCAGACTGGGGAATAGTGATGTGACTCACTGGAGGATAGTGACTTGTCACACTGGAGGATAGTGATTTTTCTCGCTAGAGAACAGTGATATGTCACTTTGGAGGGTAATGACGTGTCACTCTGGAGGATAATGATGTGTCACACTGGAGTGTAGTGATTTTTCTCGCTAGAGGAGGGTGATATGTCACTTTGGAGGGTAGCGACGTGTCACTCTGGAGGATAGTCATGTGTCACTGTGGAGGATAGTGATGTGTCACTCTGGAGGACAGCGATGTGTCACGCTGGAGCATATCGATGTGTTATACTGTAGGATATTGACGTGTTACTCTGGAGGGTAGCGACATGTCATTCTGGAGAATCATGATGTGTTACTCTGGAGAATAGTGACGTGTGATGCTGGAGGGTTGCGATGTATTACTCTGGAGCGTAGCAACGTGTCACTCTGGAGGATATTGCCGTGTCACGCTGGATGATAGTGATGTGTAACGCTGAACGATAGAGATGTGTTACACTGGGGTATAGTGACGTGTCACAATTGAGGATAGTGACGTGTCACAATTGAGGATAGTGATGTGTCACTCTGGAGGATAGTGACGTGTCACACTGGAGGATCGTGATATGTCACTCTGGAGGATAGTGACGTGTCATGCTGGAGGGTAGCGACATTTTACTCTGGAGGATAGTGAAGTATCATTCTCTAGGATAGTGATATGTCACTCTGGAGGATAGTGGTCTGTCACAGTGTAGGATAGTGACATGTTACTCTGGAGGATAGTGTCGTGTCAGGCTGGTGGGTAGCACCGTTGTACTCTGGAGGATAGCGTCATGTCACACTGGAGGATAGTGATGTGTCACACTGGAGAAAAGTGACGTGTCACACTCGATGATAGCGACGTTTTACTCTGGAGGATAGGGACGTGTCACTCTGGAGGGTAGTGACGTGTCACTCTGGAAGGCAGTAACGCTTTACTCTGGAGGATAGCGACATGTCACTCTGGTAGATAGTGAAGTGTCATGCTGGAAGGTACTGACGAGTCACTCTGGCGGATAGTTATGTGTCATTCTGGAGGATATTGACGTGTCACACTGGGGAAATTGATGTGTTACTCTGGAGGACAGTGATGTGTTACTCTGTAGGATAGTGATTCATTATGCTGAAGGATTGTGACATGTTACTCTGGAGGATAGTGACGTGTTACACTGGAGGATAGTGACGTGTCACTCTGTACGATAGCGATGTGTCACTCTCTGCTATATTGACGTGTCACTCTGCAGGATTGTGGTGTGTCACACTGGAGGATAGTGATGTGTCACGCTGAAGGATAGTGACGTGTTACACTGGAGGATAGTGACGTGTCACTCTGTAGGATAGTGGTGTGTTACACTGGAGGATAGTGATGTGTCATGCTGGAGGATTGTAAATGTTACTCTGGAGGATAGTGTCGTGTCACACGGGAGGGTAGCGATGTTTTACACTGGAAGATAGCGTCATGTCACTTTGGAGGATAGTGATGTGTCATGCTGGAGGGTAGCGACGTTTTACTCTGGAGGATAGTGATGTGTTATTCTGTAGGATAGTGATGTGTCAATCTGCAGGTTGTGGTGTGTCACAGTGTAGAATAGTGACATGTTACTCTGGAAGATAGTGACGTGTCACTCTGGAGTATAGTGATGTGTCACCCTGGAGGAGAGTGCTGTGTCATTCTGTAGGATAATGATGTGTCAATCTGGAGGATAGTGGTGTGTCACAGTGTAGAATAGTGACATGTTACTCTGGAAGATAGTGACGTGTCACTCTGGAGTATAGTGATGTGTCACTCTGGAGGACAGGGATGTGTCACGCTGTAGGAAATCGACGTGTTATACTGTATGATATTGATGTGTCACGCTGGAGATTAGTGATGTGTCATGCTGGAGGGTCGCGATGTGTCACTCTGGAGAATAGTGACGTGTCACAATTGAGGGTAGTGACGTGTCACAATTGAGGATAGTGATGTGTCACACTGGAGGATAGTGATGTGTCACACTGGAGGATAGTGATGTGTTACTCTGGAGGATAGTGCTGTGTCATTCTGTAGGATAATGATGTGTCAATCTGGAGGATAGTGGTGTGTCACAGTGTAGGATAGAGACATGTTACTCTGGAAGATAGTGACATGTCACTCTGGAGTATAGTGATGTGTTACTCTGGAGGATAGTGATGTGTCACACTGGAGGGTAGTGATATGTCACTCTGGAGGATAGTGATGTGTCACACTGGAGAATAGTGATGTGTCACGCTGAAGGATAGTGACTTGTTACTCCGGAGGGTAGTGACGTGTCACAATTGAAAATAGTGACATGTCACTCTGGAGGATAGTGACATGTCACTCTGGAGGATAGTGATGTGTCACACTGGAGAATAGTGACGTGTCACAGTGAAGGATAGTGACGTGTTACTCTGGACGATAGGGATCTGTCACTCTGGAGGGTAGTGACGTATCATTCTGGAAGGCAGTAACGCTTTACTCTGGAGGATAGCAACATGTCACTCTGGAGGATAGTGACGTGTCATGCTGGAAGGTACTGACGAGTCACTCTGGCGGATAGTGATGTGTATTCTGGAGGACAGGGACTTGTCGCTCTGGAGAATAGTGACTTGTCACTCTGGAAGGTAGTGCCGCTTTAATCTGGAGGCTAGTGACATGTCACTCTGGCGGATAGTGACGTGTCTCTCTGGAGGATAGTGATGTGTCACACTGCAGGAAAGTGCCATGTTTCTCTGGAGGATAGTTACTTGATGATATTGTTGTGTCACTCTGGAGTATAGTGATGTGTCCCACTGGAGGATAGTGATGTGTCACGCTGAAGGATAGTGACCTGTTACTCTGGAGGGTAGTGACATGTCACAGTTGAAGACAGTGACGTGTCACTCTGGAGGATAGTGACGTGTTACTCTGGAGCATAGTGATGTGTTATTCTGAAGGATGGTGATCTGTCACACTGGAGGATGGTGATCAGTCACTCTGGAGGATAGTGACATGTCACTCTGGAGTATATTGACATGTCACGCTGAAGGATAGTGACGTGTTACACTGGAGGATAGTGACATGTTACTCTGGAGCATAGTGATCTGTTACACTGGAGGATAGAGACATCTTACTCCGGAGGATGGTGATCAGTCACTCTGGAGGATATCGATGTGTTACACTGGGGGATTGTGATGCATTTCTCTGGAGGATAGTGATGCGTCACACTTGAGGATAATGATTTTTCTCCTTGGAGGATAGTGACTCGTCACTCCGGAGAATAGTGATATGTCATACTGGAGTTTAGCGATGTGTCAGACTGGGGAATAGTGATGTGACTCACTGGAGGATAATGATTGTCTCACTGGAGGATAGTGATGTGTCACACTGGAGGATAGTGATATGTCACGCTGAAGTATAGTGATGTGTTACTCCGGAGGGTAGTGACATGTCACAATTGAAGATAGTGACATGTCACTCTGGAGGATAGTGATGTGTCACACTGGAGAAAAGTGACGTGTCACACTCGATGATAGCGACGTTTTACTCTGGAGGATAGGGACGTGTCACTCTGGAGGGTAGTGACGTGTTACTCTGGAAGGCAGTAACGCTTTACTCTGGAGGATAGCGACATGTCACTCTGGTAGATAGTGACGTGTCATGCTGGAAGGTACTGACGAGTCACTCTGGCGGATAGTTATGTGTCATTCTGGAGGATATTGACGTGTCACACTGGGGAAATTGATGTGTTACTCTGGAAGACAGTGATGTGTTACTCTGGAGGATAGTGATTCATTATGCTGAAGGATTGTGACATGTTACTCTGGAGGATAGTGACGTGTTACACTGGAGGATAGTGACGTGTCACTCTGTACGATAGCGATGTGTCACTCTCTGCTATATTGACGTGTCACTCTGGAGGATTGTGGTGTGTCACACTGGAGGATCGTGATGTGTCACGCTGAAGGATAGTGACGTGTTACACTGGAGGATAGTGACGTGTTACTCTGTAGGATAGTGGTGTGTTACACTGGAGGATAGTGATGTGTCATGCTGGAGGATTGTAAATGTTACTCTGGAGGATAGTGTCGTGTCACACGGGAGGGTAGCGATGTTTTACACTGGAAGATAGCGTCATGTCACTTTGGAGGATAGTGATGTGTCATGCTGGAGGGTAGCGACGTTTTACTCTGGAGGATAGTGATGTGTTATTCTGTAGGATAGTGATGTGTCAATCTGCAGGATAGTGGTGTGTCACAGTGTAGAATAGTGACATGTTACTCTGGAAGATAGTGACGTGTCACTCTGGAGTATAGTGATGTGTCACCCTGGAGGAGAGTGCTGTGTCATTCTGTAGGATAATGATGTGTCAATCTGGAGGATAGTGGTGTGTCACAGTGTAGAATAGTGACATGTTACTCTGGAAGATAGTGACGTGTCACTCTGGAGTATAGTGATGTGTCACTCTGGAGGACAGGGATGTGTCACGCTGTAGGAAATCGACGTGTTATACTGTATGATATTGATGTGTCACGCTGGAGATTAGTGATGTGTCATGCTGGAGGGTCGCGATGTGTCACTCTGGAGAATAGTGACGTGTCACAATTGAGGGTAGTGACGTGTCACAATTGAGGATAGTGATGTGTCACACCGGAGGATAGTGACGTGTCACACTGGAGGATAGTGATGTGTTACTCTGGAGGATAGTGATCTGTTACACTGGAGGATAGTGACGTGTTATTCTGAAGGATGGTGACCTGTCACACTGGAGGATGGTGATCAGTCACTCTGGAGGATAGTGACATGTCACTCTGGAGTATATTGACATGTCACGCTGAAGGTTAGTGATGTGTTACACTGGAGGATAGTGACATGTTACTCTGGAGGATAGTGATCCGTTACACTGGAGGATAGTGAGATGTTACTCTGGAGGATGGTGATCAATCACTCTGGAGAATATTCATGTGTTACACTGGGGAATAGCGACACGTTTCTCTGGAGGATAGTGATGTGTCACACTTGAGGATAATGATTTTTCTCCTTGGAGGATAGCGACTTGTCACTCTGGAGAATAGTGATGTGTCATACTGGAGTGTAGTGATTTTTCTCGCTGGAGTTTAGCAATGTATCAGACTGGGGAATAGTGATGTGACTCACTGGAGGATAGTGACTTGTCACACTGGAGGATAGTGATTTTTCTCGCTAGAGAACAGTGATATGTCACTTTGGAGGGTAATGACGTGTCACTCTGGAGGATAATGATGTGTCACACTGGAGTGTAGTGATTTTTCTCGCTAGAGGAGGGTGATATGTCACTTTGGAGAGTAGCGACGTGTCACTCTGGAGGATAGTCATGTGTCACTGTGGAGGATAGTGATGTGTCACTCTGGAGGACAGCGATGTGTCACGCTGGAGCATATCGATGTGTTATACTGTAGGATATTGACGTGTTACTCTGGAGGGTAGCGACATGTCATTCTGGAGAATCATGATGTGTTACTCTGGAGAATAGTGACGTGTGATGCTGGAGGGTTGCGATGTATTACTCTGGAGCGTAGCAACGTGTCACTCTGGAGGATATTGCCGTGTCACGCTGGATGATAGTGATGTGTAACGCTGAACGATAGAGATGTGTTACACTGGGGTATAGTGACGTGTCACAATTGAGGATAGTGACGTGTCACAATTGAGGATAGTGATGTGTCACTCTGGAGGATAGTGACGTGTCACACTGGAGGATCGTGATATGTCACTCTGGAGGATAGTGACGTGTCATGCTGGAGGGTAGCGACATTTTACTCTGGAGGATAGTGAAGTATCATTCTCTAGGATAGTGATATGTCACTCTGGAGGATAGTGGTCTGTCACAGTGTAGGATAGTGACATGTTACTCTGGAGGATAGTGTCGTGTCAGGCTGGTGGGTAGCACCGTTGTACTCTGGAGGATAGCGTCATGTCACACTGGAGGATAGTGATGTGTCACACTGGAGAAAAGTGACGTGTCACACTCGATGATAGCGACGTTTTACTCTGGAGGATAGGGACGTGTCACTCTGGAGGGTAGTGACGTGTCACTCTGGAAGGCAGTAACGCTTTACTCTGGAGGATAGCGACATGTCACTCTGGTAGATAGTGAAGTGTCATGCTGGAAGGTACTGACGAGTCACTCTGGCGGATAGTTATGTGTCATTCTGGAGGATATTGACGTGTCACACTGGGGAAATTGATGTGTTACTCTGGAGGACAGTGATGTGTTACTCTGTAGGATAGTGATTCATTATGCTGAAGGATTGTGACATGTTACTCTGGAGGATAGTGACGTGTTACACTGGAGGATAGTGACGTGTCACTCTGTACGATAGCGATGTGTCACTCTCTGCTATATTGACGTGTCACTCTGCAGGATTGTGGTGTGTCACACTGGAGGATAGTGATGTGTCACGCTGAAGGATAGTGACGTGTTACACTGGAGGATAGTGACGTGTCACTCTGTAGGATAGTGGTGTGTTACACTGGAGGATAGTGATGTGTCATGCTGGAGGATTGTAAATGTTACTCTGGAGGATAGTGTCGTGTCACACGGGAGGGTAGCGATGTTTTACACTGGAAGATAGCGTCATGTCACTTTGGAGGATAGTGATGTGTCATGCTGGAGGGTAGCGACGTTTTACTCTGGAGGATAGTGATGTGTTATTCTGTAGGATAGTGATGTGTCAATCTGCAGGTTGTGGTGTGTCACAGTGTAGAATAGTGACATGTTACTCTGGAAGATAGTGACGTGTCACTCTGGAGTATAGTGATGTGTCACCCTGGAGGAGAGTGCTGTGTCATTCTGTAGGATAATGATGTGTCAATCTGGAGGATAGTGGTGTGTCACAGTGTAGAATAGTGACATGTTACTCTGGAAGATAGTGACGTGTCACTCTGGAGTATAGTGATGTGTCACTCTGGAGGACAGGGATGTGTCACGCTGTAGGAAATCGACGTGTTATACTGTATGATATTGATGTGTCACGCTGGAGATTAGTGATGTGTCATGCTGGAGGGTCGCGATGTGTCACTCTGGAGAATAGTGACGTGTCACAATTGAGGGTAGTGACGTGTCACAATTGAGGATAGTGATGTGTCACACTGGAGGATAGTGATGTGTCACACTGGAGGATAGTGATGTGTTACTCTGGAGGATAGTGCTGTGTCATTCTGTAGGATAATGATGTGTCAATCTGGAGGATAGTGGTGTGTCACAGTGTAGGATAGAGACATGTTACTCTGGAAGATAGTGACATGTCACTCTGGAGTATAGTGATGTGTTACTCTGGAGGATAGTGATGTGTCACACTGGAGGGTAGTGATATGTCACTCTGGAGGATAGTGATGTGTCACACTGGAGAATAGTGATGTGTCACGCTGAAGGATAGTGACTTGTTACTCCGGAGGGTAGTGACGTGTCACAATTGAAAATAGTGACATGTCACTCTGGAGGATAGTGACATGTCACTCTGGAGGATAGTGATGTGTCACACTGGAGAATAGTGACGTGTCACAGTGAAGGATAGTGACGTGTTACTCTGGACGATAGGGATCTGTCACTCTGGAGGGTAGTGACGTATCATTCTGGAAGGCAGTAACGCTTTACTCTGGAGGATAGCAACATGTCACTCTGGAGGATAGTGACGTGTCATGCTGGAAGGTACTGACGAGTCACTCTGGCGGATAGTGATGTGTATTCTGGAGGACAGGGACTTGTCGCTCTGGAGAATAGTGACTTGTCACTCTGGAAGGTAGTGCCGCTTTAATCTGGAGGCTAGTGACATGTCACTCTGGCGGATAGTGACGTGTCTCTCTGGAGGATAGTGATGTGTCACACTGCAGGAAAGTGCCATGTTTCTCTGGAGGATAGTTACTTGATGATATTGTTGTGTCACTCTGGAGTATAGTGATGTGTCCCACTGGAGGATAGTGATGTGTCACGCTGAAGGATAGTGACCTGTTACTCTGGAGGGTAGTGACATGTCACAGTTGAAGACAGTGACGTGTCACTCTGGAGGATAGTGACGTGTTACTCTGGAGCATAGTGATGTGTTATTCTGAAGGATGGTGATCTGTCACACTGGAGGATGGTGATCAGTCACTCTGGAGGATAGTGACATGTCACTCTGGAGTATATTGACATGTCACGCTGAAGGATAGTGACGTGTTACACTGGAGGATAGTGACATGTTACTCTGGAGCATAGTGATCTGTTACACTGGAGGATAGAGACATCTTACTCCGGAGGATGGTGATCAGTCACTCTGGAGGATATCGATGTGTTACACTGGGGGATTGTGATGCATTTCTCTGGAGGATAGTGATGCGTCACACTTGAGGATAATGATTTTTCTCCTTGGAGGATAGTGACTCGTCACTCCGGAGAATAGTGATATGTCATACTGGAGTTTAGCGATGTGTCAGACTGGGGAATAGTGATGTGACTCACTGGAGGATAATGATTGTCTCACTGGAGGATAGTGATGTGTCACACTGGAGGATAGTGATATGTCACGCTGAAGTATAGTGATGTGTTACTCCGGAGGGTAGTGACATGTCACAATTGAAGATAGTGACATGTCACTCTGGAGGATAGTGATGTGTCACACTGGAGAAAAGTGACGTGTCACACTCGATGATAGCGACGTTTTACTCTGGAGGATAGGGACGTGTCACTCTGGAGGGTAGTGACGTGTTACTCTGGAAGGCAGTAACGCTTTACTCTGGAGGATAGCGACATGTCACTCTGGTAGATAGTGACGTGTCATGCTGGAAGGTACTGACGAGTCACTCTGGCGGATAGTTATGTGTCATTCTGGAGGATATTGACGTGTCACACTGGGGAAATTGATGTGTTACTCTGGAAGACAGTGATGTGTTACTCTGGAGGATAGTGATTCATTATGCTGAAGGATTGTGACATGTTACTCTGGAGGATAGTGACGTGTTACACTGGAGGATAGTGACGTGTCACTCTGTACGATAGCGATGTGTCACTCTCTGCTATATTGACGTGTCACTCTGGAGGATTGTGGTGTGTCACACTGGAGGATCGTGATGTGTCACGCTGAAGGATAGTGACGTGTTACACTGGAGGATAGTGACGTGTTACTCTGTAGGATAGTGGTGTGTTACACTGGAGGATAGTGATGTGTCATGCTGGAGGATTGTAAATGTTACTCTGGAGGATAGTGTCGTGTCACACGGGAGGGTAGCGATGTTTTACACTGGAAGATAGCGTCATGTCACTTTGGAGGATAGTGATGTGTCATGCTGGAGGGTAGCGACGTTTTACTCTGGAGGATAGTGATGTGTTATTCTGTAGGATAGTGATGTGTCAATCTGCAGGATAGTGGTGTGTCACAGTGTAGAATAGTGACATGTTACTCTGGAAGATAGTGACGTGTCACTCTGGAGTATAGTGATGTGTCACCCTGGAGGAGAGTGCTGTGTCATTCTGTAGGATAATGATGTGTCAATCTGGAGGATAGTGGTGTGTCACAGTGTAGAATAGTGACATGTTACTCTGGAAGATAGTGACGTGTCACTCTGGAGTATAGTGATGTGTCACTCTGGAGGACAGGGATGTGTCACGCTGTAGGAAATCGACGTGTTATACTGTATGATATTGATGTGTCACGCTGGAGATTAGTGATGTGTCATGCTGGAGGGTCGCGATGTGTCACTCTGGAGAATAGTGACGTGTCACAATTGAGGGTAGTGACGTGTCACAGTTGAGGATAGTGATGTGTCACACTGGAGGATAGTGATGTGTCACACTGGAGGATAGTGATGTGTTACTCTGGAGGATAGTGATCTGTTACACTGGAGGATAGTGACGTGTTATTCTGAAGGATGGTGATCTGTCACACTGGAGGATGGTGATCAGTCACTCTGGAGGATAGTGACATGTCACTCTGGAGTATATTGACATGTCACGCTGAAGGATAGTGACGTGTTACACTGGAGGATAGTGACATGTTACTCTGGAGGATAGTGATCCGTTACACTGGAGGATAGTGAGATGTTACTCTGGAGGATGGTGATCAATCACTCTGGAGAATATTCATGTGTTACACTGGGGAATAGCGACACGTTTCTCTGGAGGATAGTGATGTGTCACACTTGAGGATAATGATTTTTCTCCTTGGAGGATAGCGACTTGTCACTCCGGAGAATAGTGATGTGTCATACTGGAGTGTAGTGATTTTTCTCGCTGGAGTTTAGCAATGTATCAGACTGGGGAATAGTGATGTGACTCACTGGAGGATAGTGATGTGTCACACTGGAGGATAGTGATTTTTCTCGCTAGAGAACAGTGATATGTCACTTTGGAGGGTAATGACGTGTCACTCTGGAGGATAATGATGTGTCACTCTGGAGGACAGCGATGTGTCATGCTGGAGAATAGTGACGTGTCACGCTGGAGGGTAGTGACGTGTCACTCTGGAAGGCAATAACGCTTTATTCTGGAGGATAGCGACATGTCACTCTGGTAGATAGTGACGTGTCATGCTGGAAG
Organism: Carcharodon carcharias; assembly: GCF_017639515.1. NCBI lineage: Eukaryota > Metazoa > Chordata > Chondrichthyes > Lamniformes > Lamnidae > Carcharodon > Carcharodon carcharias. Next base: position 129,062,308 of record NC_054473.1, on the reverse strand, counting down.
GTATTGACAAGTCACTCTGGCGGATAGTGATGTGTCATTCTGGAGGATATTGACGTGTCACACTGGGGAAATTGACGTGTTACTCTGGAGGACAGTGATGTGTTACTCTGGATGATAGTGATTCATTATGCTGAAGGATTGTGACATGTTACTCTGGAGGATAGTGATGTGTAGGCTGGAGGGTAGTGATGTGTTAGGCTGGAGGGTAGTGATGGAGGCACGCTGGAGGATGGTGACATGTTACACTGGAGGATCGTGATGTGTCACTCTCTGCTATAGTGACGTGTCACTCTGGAGGATAGTGGTGTGTCACACTGGAGTGTAGTGATTTTTCTCGCTAGAGGAGGGTGATATGTCACTTTGGAGGGTAGCGACGTGTCACTCTGGAGGATAGTCATGTGTCACTGTGGAGGATAGTGATGTGTCACTCTGGAGGACAGCGATGTGTCACGCTGGAGCATATCGATGTGTTATACTGTAGGATATTGACGTGTTACTCTGGAGGGTAGCGACATGTCATTCTGGAGAATCATGATGTGTTACTCTGGAGAATAGTGACGTGTGATGCTGGAGGGTTGCGATGTATTACTCTGGAGCGTAGCAACGTGTCACTCTGGAGGATATTGCCGTGTCACGCTGGATGATAGTGATGTGTAACGCTGAACGATAGAGATGTGTTACACTGGGGTATAGTGACGTGTCACAATTGAGGATAGTGACGTGTCACAATTGAGGATAGTGATGTGTCACTCTGGAGGATAGTGACGTGTCACACTGGAGGATCGTGATATGTCACTCTGGAGGATAGTGACGTGTCATGCTGGAGGGTAGCGACATTTTACTCTGGAGGATAGTGAAGTATCATTCTCTAGGATAGTGATATGTCACTCTGGAGGATAGTGGTCTGTCACAGTGTAGGATAGTGACATGTTACTCTGGAGGATAGTGTCGTGTCAGGCTGGTGGGTAGCACCGTTGTACTCTGGAGGATAGCGTCATGTCACACTGGAGGATAGTGATGTGTCACACTGGAGAAAAGTGACGTGTCACACTCGATGATAGCGACGTTTTACTCTGGAGGATAGGGACGTGTCACTCTGGAGGGTAGTGACGTGTCACTCTGGAAGGCAGTAACGCTTTACTCTGGAGGATAGCGACATGTCACTCTGGTAGATAGTGACGTGTCATGCTGGAAGGTACTGACGAGTCACTCTGGCGGATAGTTATGTGTCATTCTGGAGGATATTGACGTGTCACACTGGGGAAATTGATGTGTTACTCTGGAGGACAGTGATGTGTTACTCTGGAGGATAGTGATTCATTATGCTGAAGGATTGTGACATGTTACTCTGGAGGATAGTGACGTGTTACACTGGAGGATAGTGACGTGTCACTCTGTACGACAGCGATGTGTCACTCTCTGCTATATTGACGTGTCACTCTGGAGGATTGTGGTGTGTCACACTGGAGGATCGTGATGTGTCACGCTGAAGGATAGTGACGTGTTACATTGGAGGATAGTGACGTGTCACTCTGTAGGATAGTGGTGTGTTACACTGGAGGATAGTGATGTGTCACACTGAAGGATAGTGATATGTCACGCTGAAATATAGTGATGTGTTACTCCTGAGGGTAGTGACATGTCACAATTGAAGATAGTGACATGTCACTCTGGAGGATAGTGATGTGTCACACTGGAGAAAAGTGACGTGTCACACTCGATGATAGCGACGTTTTACTCTGGAGGATAGGGACGTGTCACTCTGGAGGGTAGTGACGTGTCACTCTGGAAGGCAGTAACGCTTTACTCTGGAGGATAGCGACATGTCACTCTGGTAGATAGTGAAGTGTCATGCTGGAAGGTACTGACGAGTCACTCTGGCGGATAGTTATGTGTCATTCTGGAGGATATTGACGTGTCACACTGGGGAAATTGATGTGTTACTCTGGAGGACAGTGATGTGTTACTCTGTAGGATAGTGATTCATTATGCTGAAGGATTGTGACATGTTACTCTGGAGGATAGTGACGTGTTACACTGGAGGATAGTGACGTGTCACTCTGTACGATAGCGATGTGTCACTCTCTGCTATATTGACGTGTCACTCTGCAGGATTGTGGTGTGTCACACTGGAGGATAGTGATGTGTCACGCTGAAGGATAGTGACGTGTTACACTGGAGGATAGTGACGTGTCACTCTGTAGGATAGTGGTGTGTTACACTGGAGGATAGTGATGTGTCATGCTGGAGGATTGTAATTGTTACTCTGGAGGATAGTGTCGTGTCACACGGGAGGGTAGCGATGTTTTACACTGGAAGATAGCGTCATGTCACTTTGGAGGATAGTGATGTGTCATGCTGGAGGGTAGCGACGTTTTACTCTGGAGGATAGTGATGTGTTATTCTGTAGGATAGTGATGTGTCAATCTGCAGGATTGTGGTGTGTCACAGTGTAGAATAGTGACATGTTACTCTGGAAGATAGTGACGTGTCACTCTGGAGTATAGTGATGTGTCACCCTGGAGGAGAGTGCTGTGTCATTCTGTAGGATAATGATGTGTCAATCTGGAGGATAGTGGTGTGTCACAGTGTAGAATAGTGACATGTTACTCTGGAAGATAGTGACGTGTCACTCTGGAGTATAGTGATGTGTCACTCTGGAGGACAGGGATGTGTCACGCTGTAGGAAATCGACGTGTTATACTGTATGATATTGATGTGTCACGCTGGAGATTAGTGATGTGTCATGCTGGAGGATCGCGATGTGTCACTCTGGAGAATAGTGACGTGTCACAATTGAGGGTAGTGACGTGTCACAATTGAGGATAGTGATGTGTCACACTGGAGGATAGTGATGTGTCACACTGGAGGATAGTGATGTGTTACTCTGGAGGATAGTGATCTGTTACACTGGAGGATAGTGACGTGTTATTCTGAAGGATGGTGATCTGTCACACTGGAGGATGGTGATCAGTCACTCTGGAGGATAGTGACATGTCACTCTGGAGTATATTGACATGTCACGCTGAAGGATAGTGACGTGTTACACTGGAGGATAGTGACATGTTACTCTGGAGGATAGTGATCTGTTACACTGGAGGATAGTGACATCTTACTCTGGAGGATGGTGATCAGTCACTCTGGAGGATATCGATGTGTTACACTGGGGGATTGTGATGCATTTCTCTGGAGGATAGTGATGTGTCACACTTGAGGATAATGATTTTTCTCCTTGGAGGATAGTGACTCATCACTCCGGAGAATAGTGATATGTCATACTGGAGTTTAGCGATGTGTCAGACTGGGGAATAGTGATGTGACTCACTGGAGGATAATGATTGTCTCACTGGAGGATAGTGATGTGTCACACTGGAGGATAGTGATATGTCACGCTGAAGTATAGTGATGTGTTACTCCGGAGGGTAGTGACATGTCACAATTGAAGATAGTGACATGTCACTCTGGAGGATAGTGATGTGTCACACTGGAGAAAAGTGACGTGTCACACTCGATGATAGTGACGTTTTACTCTGGAGGATAGGGACGTGTCACTCTGGAGGGTAGTGACGTGTCACTCTGGAAGGCAGTAACGCTTTACTCTGGAGGATAGCGACATGTCACTCTGGTAGATAGTGAAGTGTCATGCTGGAAGGTACTGACGAGTCACTCTGGCGGATAGTTATGTGTCATTCTGGAGGATATTGACGTGTCACACTGGGGAAATTGATGTGTTACTCTGGAGGACAGTGATGTGTTACTCTGGAGGATAGTGATTCATTATGCTGAAGGATTGTGACATGTTACTCTGGAGGATAGTGACATGTTACACTGGAGGATAGTGACGTGTCACTCTGTACGATAGCGATGTGTCACTCTCTGCTATATTGACGTGTCACTCTGGAGGATTGTGGTGTGTCACACTGGAGGATAGTGATGTGTCACGCTGAAGGATAGTGACTTGTTACACTGGAGGATAGTGACGTGTCACTCTGTAGGATAGTGGTGTGTTACACTGGAGGATAGTGATGTGTCACACTGAAGGATAGTGATATGTCACGCTGAAGTATAGTGATGTGTTACTCCGGAGGGTAGTGACATGTCACAATTGAAGATAGTGACATGTCACTCTGGAGGATAGTGATGTGTCACACTGGAGAAAAGTGACATGTCACACTCGATGACAGCGACGTTTTACTCTGGAGGATAGGGACGTGTCACTCTGGAGGGTAGTGACGTGTCACTCTGGAAGGCAGTAACGCTTTACTGTGGAGGATAGCGACATGTCACTCTGGTAGATAGTGAAGTGTCATGCTGGAAGGTACTGACGAGTCACTCTGGCGGATAGTTATGTGTCATTCTGGAGGATATTGACGTGTCACACTGGGGAAATTGATGTGTTACTCTGGAGGACAGTGATGTGTTACTCTGGAGGATAGTGATTCATTATGCTGAAGGATTGTGACATGTTACTCTGGAGGATAGTGACATGTTACACTGGAGGATAGTGACGTGTCACTCTGTACGATAGTGATGTGTCACTCTCTGCTATATTGACGTGTCACTCTGCGGGATTGTGGTGTGTCACACTGGAGGATAGTGATGTGTCACGCTGAAGGATAGTGACGTGTTACACTGGAGGATAGTGACGTGTCACTCTGCAGGATAGTGGTGTGTTACACTGGAGGATAGTGATGTGTCATGCTGGAGGATTGTAAATGTTACTCTGGAGGATAGTGTCGTGTCACACGGGAGGGTAGCGATGTTTTACACTGGAAGATAGCGTCATGTCACTTTGGAGGATAGTGATGTGTCATGCTGGAGGGTAGCGACGTTTTACTCTGGAGGATAGTGATGTGTTATTCTGTAGGATAGTGATGTGTCAATCTGCAGGATAGTGGTGTGTCACAGTGTAGAATAGTGACATGTTACTCTGGAAGATAGTGACGTGTCACTCTGGAGTATAGTGATGTGTCACCCTGGAGGATAGTGCTGTGTCATTCTGTAGGATAATGATGTGTCAATCTGGAGGATAGTGGTGTGTCACAGTGTAGAATAGTGGCATGTTACTCTGGAAGATAGTGACGTGTCACTCTGGAGTATAGTGATGTGTCACTCTGGAGGACAGGGATGTGTCACGCTGTAGGAAATCGACGTGTTATACTGTATGATATTGATGTGTCACGCTGGAGATTAGTGATGTGTCATGCTGGAGGGTCGCGATGTGTCACTCTGGAGAATAGTGACGTGTCACAATTGAGGGTAGTGACGTGTCACAATTGAGGATAGTGATGTGTCACACCGGAGGATAGTGACGTGTCACACTGGAGGATAGTGATGTGTTACTCTGGAGGATAGTGATCTGTTACACTGGAGGATAGTGACGTGTTATTCTGAAGGATGGTGACCTGTCACACTGGAGGATGGTGATCAGTCACTCTGGAGGATAGTGACATGTCACTCTGGAGTATATTGACATGTCACGCTGAAGGTTAGTGATGTGTTACACTGGAGGATAGTGACATGTTACTCTGGAGGATAGTGATGTGTAGGCTGGAGGGTAGTGATGTGTTAGGCTGGAGGGTAGTGATGGAGGCACGCTGGAGGATGGTGACATGTTACACTGGAGGATCGTGATGTGTCACTCTCTGCTATAGTGACGTGTCACTCTGGAGGATAGTGGTGTGTCACACTGGAGTGTAGTGATTTTTCTCGCTAGAGGAGGGTGATATGTCACTTTGGAGGGTAGCGACGTGTCACTCTGGAGGATAGTCATGTGTCACTGTGGAGGATAGTGATGTGTCACTCTGGAGGACAGCGATGTGTCACGCTGGAGCATATCGATGTGTTATACTGTAGGATATTGACGTGTTACTCTGGAGGGTAGCGACATGTCATTCTGGAGAATCATGATGTGTTACTCTGGAGAATAGTGACGTGTGATGCTGGAGGGTTGCGATGTATTACTCTGGAGCGTAGCAACGTGTCACTCTGGAGGATATTGCCGTGTCACGCTGGATGATAGTGATGTGTAACGCTGAACGATAGAGATGTGTTACACTGGGGTATAGTGACGTGTCACAATTGAGGATAGTGACGTGTCACAATTGAGGATAGTGATGTGTCACTCTGGAGGATAGTGACGTGTCACACTGGAGGATCGTGATATTTCACTCTGGAGGATAGTGACGTGTCATGCTGGAGGGTAGCGACATTTTACTCTGGAGGATAGTGAAGTATCATTCTCTAGGATAGTGATATGTCACTCTGGAGGATAGTGGTCTGTCACAGTGTAGGATAGTGACATGTTACTCTGGAGGATAGTGTCGTGTCAGGCTGGTGGGTAGCACCGTTGTACTCTGGAGGATAGCGTCATGTCACACTGGAGGATAGTGATGTGTCACACTGGAGAAAAGTGACGTGTCACACTCGATGATAGCGACGTTTTACTCTGGAGGATAGGGACGTGTCACTCTGGAGGGTAGTGACGTGTCACTCTGGAAGGCAGTAACGCTTTACTCTGGAGGATAGCGACATGTCACTCTGGTAGATAGTGACGTGTCATGCTGGAAGGTACTGACGAGTCACTCTGGCGGATAGTTATGTGTCATTCTGGAGGATATTGACGTGTCACACTGGGGAAATTGATGTGTTACTCTGGAGGACAGTGATGTGTTACTCTGGAGGATAGTGATTCATTATGCTGAAGGATTGTGACATGTTACTCTGGAGGATAGTGACGTGTTACACTGGAGGATAGTGACGTGTCACTCTGTACGACAGCGATGTGTCACTCTCTGCTATATTGACGTGTCACTCTGGAGGATTGTGGTGTGTCACACTGGAGGATCGTGATGTGTCACGCTGAAGGATAGTGACGTGTTACATTGGAGGATAGTGACGTGTCACTCTGTAGGATAGTGGTGTGTTACACTGGAGGATAGTGATGTGTCACACTGAAGGATAGTGATATGTCACGCTGAAATATAGTGATGTGTTACTCCTGAGGGTAGTGACATGTCACAATTGAAGATAGTGACATGTCACTCTGGAGGATAGTGATGTGTCACACTGGAGAAAAGTGACGTGTCACACTCGATGATAGCGACGTTTTACTCTGGAGGATAGGGACGTGTCACTCTGGAGGGTAGTGACGTGTCACTCTGGAAGGCAGTAACGCTTTACTCTGGAGGATAGCGACATGTCACTCTGGTAGATAGTGACGTGTCATGCTGGAAGGTACTGACGAGTCACTCTGGCGGATAGTTATGTGTCATTCTGGAGGATATTGACGTGTCACACTGGGGAAATTGATGTGTTACTCTGGAGGACAGTGATGTGTTACTCTGTAGGATAGTGATTCATTATGCTGAAGGATTGTGACATGTTACTCTGGAGGATAGTGACGTGTTACACTGGAGGATAGTGACGTGTCACTCTGTACGATAGCGATGTGTCACTCTCTGCTATATTGACGTGTCACTCTGCAGGATTGTGGTGTGTCACACTGGAGGATAGTGATGTGTCACGCTGAAGGATAGTGACGTGTTACACTGGAGGATAGTGACGTGTCACTCTGTAGGATAGTGGTGTGTTACACTGGAGGATAGTGATGTGTCATGCTGGAGGATTGTAATTGTTACTCTGGAGGATAGTGTCGTGTCACACGGGAGGGTAGCGATGTTTTACACTGGAAGATAGCGTCATGTCACTTTGGAGGATAGTGATGTGTCATGCTGGAGGGTAGCGACGTTTTACTCTGGAGGATAGTGATGTGTTATTCTGTAGGATAGTGATGTGTCAATCTGCAGGATTGTGGTGTGTCACAGTGTAGAATAGTGACATGTTACTCTGGAAGATAGTGACGTGTCACTCTGGAGTATAGTGATGTGTCACCCTGGAGGAGAGTGCTGTGTCATTCTGTAGGATAATGATGTGTCAATCTGGAGGATAGTGGTGTGTCACAGTGTAGAATAGTGACATGTTACTCTGGAAGATAGTGACGTGTCACTCTGGAGTATAGTGATGTGTCACTCTGGAGGACAGGGATGTGTCACGCTGTAGGAAATCGACGTGTTATACTGTATGATATTGATGTGTCACGCTGGAGATTAGTGATGTGTCATGCTGGAGGATCGCGATGTGTCACTCTGGAGAATAGTGACGTGTCACAATTGAGGGTAGTGACGTGTCACAATTGAGGATAGTGATGTGTCACACTGGAGGATAGTGATGTGTCACACTGGAGGATAGTGATGTGTTACTCTGGAGGATAGTGATCTGTTACACTGGAGGATAGTGACGTGTTATTCTGAAGGATGGTGATCTGTCACACTGGAGGATGGTGATCAGTCACTCTGGAGGATAGTGACATGTCACTCTGGAGTATATTGACATGTCACGCTGAAGGATAGTGACGTGTTACACTGGAGGATAGTGACATGTTACTCTGGAGGATAGTGATCTGTTACACTGGAGGATAGTGACATCTTACTCTGGAGGATGGTGATCAGTCACTCTGGAGGATATCGATGTGTTACACTGGGGGATTGTGATGCATTTCTCTGGAGGATAGTGATGTGTCACACTTGAGGATAATGATTTTTCTCCTTGGAGGATAGTGACTCATCACTCCGGAGAATAGTGATATGTCATACTGGAGTTTAGCGATGTGTCAGACTGGGGAATAGTGATGTGACTCACTGGAGGATAATGATTGTCTCACTGGAGGATAGTGATGTGTCACACTGGAGGATAGTGATATGTCACGCTGAAGTATAGTGATGTGTTACTCCGGAGGGTAGTGACATGTCACAATTGAAGATAGTGACATGTCACTCTGGAGGATAGTGATGTGTCACACTGGAGAAAAGTGACGTGTCACACTCGATGATAGCGACGTTTTACTCTGGAGGATAGGGACGTGTCACTCTGGAGGGTAGTGACGTGTCACTCTGGAAGGCAGTAACGCTTTACTCTGGAGGATAGCGACATGTCACTCTGGTAGATAGTGAAGTGTCATGCTGGAAGGTACTGACGAGTCACTCTGGCGGATAGTTATGTGTCATTCTGGAGGATATTGACGTGTCACACTGGGGAAATTGATGTGTTACTCTGGAGGACAGTGATGTGTTACTCTGGAGGATAGTGATTCATTATGCTGAAGGATTGTGACATGTTACTCTGGAGGATAGTGACATGTTACACTGGAGGATAGTGACGTGTCACTCTGTACGATAGCGATGTGTCACTCTCTGCTATATTGACGTGTCACTCTGGAGGATTGTGGTGTGTCACACTGGAGGATAGTGATGTGTCACGCTGAAGGATAGTGACTTGTTACACTGGAGGATAGTGACGTGTCACTCTGTAGGATAGTGGTGTGTTACACTGGAGGATAGTGATGTGTCACACTGAAGGATAGTGATATGTCACGCTGAAGTATAGTGATGTGTTACTCCGGAGGGTAGTGACATGTCACAATTGAAGATAGTGACATGTCACTCTGGAGGATAGTGATGTGTCACACTGGAGAAAAGTGACATGTCACACTCGATGACAGCGACGTTTTACTCTGGAGGATAGGGACGTGTCACTCTGGAGAGTAGTGACGTGTCACTCTGGAAGGCAGTAACGCTTTACTGTGGAGGATAGCGACATGTCACTCTGGTAGATAGTGAAGTGTCATGCTGGAAGGTACTGACGAGTCACTCTGGCGGATAGTTATGTGTCATTCTGGAGGATATTGACGTGTCACACTGGGGAAATTGATGTGTTACTCTGGAGGACAGTGATGTGTTACTCTGGAGGATAGTGATTCATTATGCTGAAGGATTGTGACATTTTACTCTGGAGGATAGTGACATGTTACACTGGAGGATAGTGACGTGTCACTCTGTACGATAGTGATGTGTCACTCTCTGCTATATTGACGTGTCACTCTGCGGGATTGTGGTGTGTCACTCTGGAGGATAGTGATGTGTCACGCTGAAGGATAGTGACGTGTTACACTGGAGGATAGTGACGTGTCACTCTGCAGGATAGTGGTGTGTTACACTGGAGGATAGTGATGTGTCATGCTGGAGGATTGTAAATGTTACTCTGGAGGATAGTGTCGTGTCACACGGGAGGGTAGCGATGTTTTACACTGGAAGATAGCGTCATGTCACTTTGGAGGATAGTGATGTGTCATGCTGGAGGGTAGCGACGTTTTACTCTGGAGGATAGTGATGTGTTATTCTGTAGGATAGTGATGTGTCAATCTGCAGGATAGTGGTGTGTCACAGTGTAGAATAGTGACATGTTACTCTGGAAGATAGTGACGTGTCACTCTGGAGTATAGTGATGTGTCACCCTGGAGGATAGTGCTGTGTCATTCTGTAGGATAATGATGTGTCAATCTGGAGGATAGTGGTGTGTCACAGTGTAGAATAGTGGCATGTTACTCTGGAAGATAGTGACGTGTCACTCTGGAGTATAGTGATGTGTCACTCTGGAGGACAGGGATGTGTCACGCTGTAGGAAATCGACGTGTTATACTGTATGATATTGATGTGTCACGCTGGAGATTAGAGATGTGTCATGCTGGAGGGTCGCGATGTGTCACTCTGGAGAATAGTGACGTGTCACAATTGAGGGTAGTGACGTGTCACAATTGAGGATAGTGATGTGTCACACCGGAGGATAGTGACGTGTCACACTGGAGGATAGTGATGTGTTACTCTGGAGGATAGTGATCTGTTACACTGGAGGATAGTGACGTGTTATTCTGAAGGATGGTGACCTGTCACACTGGAGGATGGTGATCAGTCACTCTGGAGGATAGTGACATGTCACTCTGGAGTATATTGACATGTCACGCTGAAGGTTAGTGATGTGTTACACTGGAGGATAGTGACATGTTACTCTGGAGGATAGTGATGTGTAGGCTGGAGGGTAGTGATGTGTTAGGCTGGAGGGTAGTGATGGAGGCACGCTGGAGGATGGTGACATGTTACACTGGAGGATCGTGATGTGTCACTCTCTGCTATAGTGACGTGTCACTCTGGAGGATAGTGGAGTGTCACACTGGAGTGTAGTGATTTTTCTCGCTAGAGGAGGGTGATATGTCACTTTGGAGGGTAGCGACGTGTCACTCTGGAGGATAGTCATGTGTCACTGTGGAGGATAGTGATGTGTCACTCTGGAGGACAGCGATGTGTCACGCTGGAGCATATCGATGTGTTATACTGTAGGATATTGACGTGTTACTCTGGAGGGTAGCGACATGTCATTCTGGAGAATCATGATGTGTTACTCTGGAGAATAGTGACGTGTGATGCTGGAGGGTTGCGATGTATTACTCTGGAGCGTAGCAACGTGTCACTCTGGAGGATATTGCCGTGTCACGCTGGATGATAGTGATGTGTAACGCTGAACGATAGAGATGTGTTACACTGGGGTATAGTGACGTGTCACAATTGAGGATAGTGACGTGTCACAATTGAGGATAGTGATGTGTCACTCTGGAGGATAGTGACGTGTCACACTGGAGGATCGTGATATGTCACTCTGGAGGATAGTGACGTGTCATGCTGGAGGGTAGCGACATTTTACTCTGGAGGATAGTGAAGTATCATTCTCTAGGATAGTGATATGTCACTCTGGAGGATAGTGGTCTGTCACAGTGTAGGATAGTGACATGTTACTCTGGAGGATAGTGTCGTGTCAGGCTGGTGGGTAGCACCGTTGTACTCTGGAGGATAGCGTCATGTCACACTGGAGGATAGTGATGTGTCACACTGGAGAAAAGTGACGTGTCACACTCGATGATAGCGACGTTTTACTCTGGAGGATAGGGACGTGTCACTCTGGAGGGTAGTGACGTGTCACTCTGGAAGGCAGTAACGCTTTACTCTGGAGGATAGCGACATGTCACTCTGGTAGATAGTGACGTGTCATGCTGGAAGGTACTGACGAGTCACTCTGGCGGATAGTTATGTGTCATTCTGGAGGATATTGACGTGTCACACTGGGGAAATTGATGTGTTACTCTGGAGGACAGTGATGTGTTACTCTGGAGGATAGTGATTCATTATGCTGAAGGATTGTGACATGTTACTCTGGAGGATAGTGATGTGTTACACTGGAGGATAGTGACGTGTCACTCTGTACGACAACGATGTGTCACTCTCTGCTATATTGACGTGTCACTCTGGAGGATTGTGGTGTGTCACACTGGAGGATCGTGATGTGTCACGCTGAAGGATAGTGACGTGTTACATTGGAGGATAGTGACGTGTCACTCTGTAGGATAGTGGTGTGTTACACTGGAGGATAGTGATGTGTCACACTGAAGGATAGTGATATGTCACGCTGAAATATAGTGATGTGTTACTCCTGAGGGTAGTGACATGTCACAATTGAAGATAGTGACATGTCACTCTGGAGGATAGTGATGTGTCACACTGGAGAAAAGTGACGTGTCACACTCGATGATAGCGACGTTTTACTCTGGAGGATAGGGACGTGTCACTCTGGAGGGTAGTGACGTGTCACTCTGGAAGGCAGTAACGCTTTACTCTGGAGGATAGCGACATGTCACTCTGGTAGATAGTGACGTGTCATGCTGGAAGGTACTGACGAGTCACTCTGGCGGATAGTTATGTGTCATTCTGGAGGATATTGACGTGTCACACTGGGGAAATTGATGTGTTACTCTGGAGGACAGTGATGTGTTACTCTGTAGGATAGTGATTCATTATGCTGAAGGATTGTGACATGTTACTCTGGAGGATAGTGACGTGTTACACTGGAGGATAGTGACGTGTCACTCTGTACGATAGCGATGTGTCACTCTCTGCTATATTGACGTGTCACTCTGCAGGATTGTGGTGTGTCACACTGGAGGATAGTGATGTGTCACGCTGAAGGATAGTGACGTGTTACACTGGAGGATAGTGACGTGTCACTCTGTAGGATAGTGGTGTGTTACACTGGAGGATAGTGATGTGTCATGCTGGAGGATTGTAATTGTTACTCTGGAGGATAGTGTCGTGTCACACGGGAGGGTAGCGATGTTTTACACTGGAAGATAGCGTCATGTCACTTTGGAGGATAGTGATGTGTCATGCTGGAGGGTAGCGACGTTTTACTCTGGAGGATAGTGATGTGTTATTCTGTAGGATAGTGATGTGTCAATCTGCAGGATTGTGGTGTGTCACAGTGTAGAATAGTGACATGTTACTCTGGAAGATAGTGACGTGTCACTCTGGAGTATAGTGATGTGTCACCCTGGAGGAGAGTGCTGTGTCATTCTGTAGGATAATGATGTGTCAATCTGGAGGATAGTGGTGTGTCACAGTGTAGAATAGTGACATGTTACTCTGGAAGATAGTGACGTGTCACTCTGGAGTATAGTGATGTGTCACTCTGGAGGACAGGGATGTGTCACGCTGTAGGAAATCGACGTGTTATACTGTATGATATTGATGTGTCACGCTGGAGATTAGTGATGTGTCATGCTGGAGGGTCGCGATGTGTCACTCTGGAGAATAGTGACGTGTCACAATTGAGGGTAGTGACGTGTCACAATTGAGGATAGTGATGTGTCACACTGGAGGATAGTGATGTGTCACACTGGAGGATAGTGATGTGTTACTCTGGAGGATAGTGATCTGTTACACTGGAGGATAGTGACGTGTTATTCTGAAGGATGGTGATCTGTCACACTGGAGGATGGTGATCAGTCACTCTGGAGGATAGTGACATGTCACTCTGGAGTATATTGACATGTCACGCTGAAGGATAGTGACGTGTTACACTGGAGGATAGTGACATGTTACTCTGGAGGATAGTGATCTGTTACACTGGAGGATAGTGACATCTTACTCTGGAGGATGGTGATCAGTCACTCTGGAGGATATCGATGTGTTACACTGGGGGATTGTGATGCATTTCTCTGGAGGATAGTGATGTGTCACACTTGAGGATAATGATTTTTCTCCTTGGAGGATAGTGACTCATCACTCCGGAGAATAGTGATATGTCATACTGGAGTTTAGCGATGTGTCAGACTGGGGAATAGTGATGTGACTCACTGGAGGATAATGATTGTCTCACTGGAGGATAGTGATGTGTCACACTGGAGGATAGTGATATGTCACGCTGAAGTATAGTGATGTGTTACTCCGGAGGGTAGTGACATGTCACAATTGAAGATAGTGACATGTCACTCTGGAGGATAGTGATGTGTCACACTGGAGAAAAGTGACGTGTCACACTCGATGATAGCGACGTTTTACTCTGGAGGATAGGGACGTGTCACTCTGGAGGGTAGTGACGTGTCACTCTGGAAGGCAGTAACGCTTTACTCTGGAGGATAGCGACATGTCACTCTGGTAGATAGTGAAGTGTCATGCTGGAAGGTACTGACGAGTCACTCTGGCGGATAGTTATGTGTCATTCTGGAGGATATTGACGTGTCACACTGGGGAAATTGATGTGTTACTCTGGAGGACAGTGATGTGTTACTCTGGAGGATAGTGATTCATTATGCTGAAGGATTGTGACATGTTACTCTGGAGGATAGTGACATGTTACACTGGAGGATAGTGACGTGTCACTCTGTACGATAGCGATGTGTCACTCTCTGCTATATTGACGTGTCACTCTGGAGGATTGTGGTGTGTCACACTGGAGGATAGTGATGTGTCACGCTGAAGGATAGTGACTTGTTACACTGGAGGATAGTGACGTGTCACTCTGTAGGATAGTGGTGTGTTACACTGGAGGATAGTGATGTGTCACACTGAAGGATAGTGATATGTCACGCTGAAGTATAGTGATGTGTTACTCCGGAGGGTAGTGACATGTCACAATTGAAGATAGTGACATGTCACTCTGGAGGATAGTGATGTGTCACACTGGAGAAAAGTGACATGTCACACTCGATGACAGCGACGTTTTACTCTGGAGGATAGGGACGTGTCACTCTGGAGGGTAGTGACGTGTCACTCTGGAAGGCAGTAACGCTTTACTGTGGAGGATAGCGACATGTCACTCTGGTAGATAGTGAAGTGTCATGCTGGAAGGTACTGACGAGTCACTCTGGCGGATAGTTATGTGTCATTCTGGAGGATATTGACGTGTCACACTGGGGAAATTGATGTGTTACTCTGGAGGACAGTGATGTGTTACTCTGGAGGATAGTGATTCATTATGCTGAAGGATTGTGACATGTTACTCTGGAGGATAGTGACATGTTACACTGGAGGATAGTGACGTGTCACTCTGTACGATAGTGATGTGTCACTCTCTGCTATATTGACGTGTCACTCTGCGGGATTGTGGTGTGTCACACTGGAGGATAGTGATGTGTCACGCTGAAGGATAGTGACGTGTTACACTGGAGGATAGTGACGTGTCACTCTGCAGGATAGTGGTGTGTTACACTGGAGGATAGTGATGTGTCATGCTGGAGGATTGTAAATGTTACTCTGGAGGATAGTGTCGTGTCACACGGGAGGGTAGCGATGTTTTACACTGGAAGATAGCGTCATGTCACTTTGGAGGATAGTGATGTGTCATGCTGGAGGGTAGCGACGTTTTACTCTGGAGGATAGTGATGTGTTATTCTGTAGGATAGTGATGTGTCAATCTGCAGGATAGTGGTGTGTCACAGTGTAGAATAGTGACATGTTACTCTGGAAGATAGTGACGTGTCACTCTGGAGTATAGTGATGTGTCACCTTGGAGGATAGTGCTGTGTCATTCTGTAGGATAATGATGTGTCAATCTGGAGGATAGTGGTGTGTCACAGTGTAGAATAGTGGCATGTTACTCTGGAAGATAGTGACGTGTCACTCTGGAGTATAGTGATGTGTCACTCTGGAGGACAGGGATGTGTCACGCTGTAGGAAATCGACGTGTTATACTGTATGATATTGATGTGTCACGCTGGAGATTAGTGATGTGTCATGCTGGAGGGTCGCGATGTGTCACTCTGGAGAATAGTGACGTGTCACAATTGAGGGTAGTGACGTGTCACAATTGAGGATAGTGATGTGTCACACCGGAGGATAGTGACGTGTCACACTGGAGGATAGTGATGTGTTACTCTGGAGGATAGTGATCTGTTACACTGGAGGATAGTGACGTGTTATTCTGAAGGATGGTGACCTGTCACACTGGAGGATGGTGATCAGTCACTCTGGAGGATAGTGACATGTCACTCTGGAGTATATTGACATGTCACGCTGAAGGTTAGTGATGTGTTACACTGGAGGATAGTGACATGTTACTCTGGAGGATAGTGATGTGTAGGCTGGAGGGTAGTGATGTGTTAGGCTGGAGGGTAGTGATGGAGGCACGCTGGAGGATGGTGACATGTTACACTGGAGGATCGTGATGTGTCACTCTCTGCTATAGTGACGTGTCACTCTGGAGGATAGTGGTGTGTCACACTGGAGTGTAGTGATTTTTCTCGCTAGAGGAGGGTGATATGTCACTTTGGAGGGTAGCGACGTGTCACTCTGGAGGATAGTCATGTGTCACTGTGGAGGATAGTGATGTGTCACTCTGGAGGACAGCGATGTGTCACGCTGGAGCATATCGATGTGTTATACTGTAGGATATTGACGTGTTACTCTGGAGGGTAGCGACATGTCATTCTGGAGAATCATGATGTGTTACTCTGGAGAATAGTGACGTGTGATGCTGGAGGGTTGCGATGTATTACTCTGGAGCGTAGCAACGTGTCACTCTGGAGGATATTGCCGTGTCACGCTGGATGATAGTGATGTGTAACGCTGAACGATAGAGATGTGTTACACTGGGGTATAGTGACGTGTCACAATTGAGGATAGTGACGTGTCACAATTGAGGATAGTGATGTGTCACTCTGGAGGATAGTGACGTGTCACACTGGAGGATCGTGATATGTCACTCTGGAGGATAGTGACGTGTCATGCTGGAGGGTAGCGACATTTTACTCTGGAGGATAGTGAAGTATCATTCTCTAGGATAGTGATATGTCACTCTGGAGGATAGTGGTCTGTCACAGTGTAGGATAGTGACATGTTACTCTGGAGGATAGTGTCGTGTCAGGCTGGTGGGTAGCACCGTTGTACTCTGGAGGATAGCGTCATGTCACACTGGAGGATAGTGATGTGTCACACTGGAGAAAAGTGACGTGTCACACTCGATGATAGCGACGTTTTACTCTGGAGGATAGGGACGTGTCACTCTGGAGGGTAGTGACGTGTCACTCTGGAAGGCAGTAACGCTTTACTCTGGAGGATAGCGACATGTCACTCTGGTAGATAGTGACGTGTCATGCTGGAAGGTACTGACGAGTCACTCTGGCGGATAGTTATGTGTCATTCTGGAGGATATTGACGTGTCACACTGGGGAAATTGATGTGTTACTCTGGAGGACAGTGATGTGTTACTCTGGAGGATAGTGATTCATTATGCTGAAGGATTGTGACATGTTACTCTGGAGGATAGTGACGTGTTACACTGGAGGATAGTGACGTGTCACTCTGTACGACAGCGATGTGTCACTCTCTGCTATATTGACGTGTCACTCTGGAGGATTGTGGTGTGTCACACTGGAGGATCGTGATGTGTCACGCTGAAGGATAGTGACGTGTTACATTGGAGGATAGTGACGTGTCACTCTGTAGGATAGTGGTGTGTTACACTGGAGGATAGTGATGTGTCACACTGAAGGATAGTGATATGTCACGCTGAAATATAGTGATGTGTTACTCCTGAGGGTAGTGACATGTCACAATTGAAGATAGTGACATGTCACTCTGGAGGATAGTGATGTGTCACACTGGAGAAAAGTGACGTGTCACACTCGATGATAGCGACGTTTTACTCTGGAGGATAGGGACGTGTCACTCTGGAGGGTAGTGACGTGTCACTCTGGAAGGCAGTAACGCTTTACTCTGGAGGATAGCGACATGTCACTCTGGTAGATAGTGACGTGTCATGCTGGAAGGTACTGACGAGTCACTCTGGCGGATAGTTATGTGTCATTCTGGAGGATATTGACGTGTCACACTGGGGAAATTGATGTGTTACTCTGGAGGACAGTGATGTGTTACTCTGTAGGATAGTGATTCATTATGCTGAAGGATTGTGACATGTTACTCTGGAGGATAGTGACGTGTTACACTGGAGGATAGTGACGTGTCACTCTGTACGATAGCGATGTGTCACTCTCTGCTATATTGACGTGTCACTCTGCAGGATTGTGGTGTGTCACACTGGAGGATAGTGATGTGTCACGCTGAAGGATAGTGACGTGTTACACTGGAGGATAGTGACGTGTCACTCTGTAGGATAGTGGTGTGTTACACTGGAGGATAGTGATGTGTCATGCTGGAGGATTGTAATTGTTACTCTGGAGGATAGTGTCGTGTCACACGGGAGGGTAGCGATGTTTTACACTGGAAGATAGCGTCATGTCACTTTGGAGGATAGTGATGTGTCATGCTGGAGGGTAGCGACGTTTTACTCTGGAGGATAGTGATGTGTTATTCTGTAGGATAGTGATGTGTCAATCTGCAGGATTGTGGTGTGTCACAGTGTAGAATAGTGACATGTTACTCTGGAAGATAGTGACGTGTCACTCTGGAGTATAGTGATGTGTCACCCTGGAGGAGAGTGCTGTGTCATTCTGTAGGATAATGATGTGTCAATCTGGAGGATAGTGGTGTGTCACAGTGTAGAATAGTGACATGTTACTCTGGAAGATAGTGACGTGTCACTCTGGAGTATAGTGATGTGTCACTCTGGAGGACAGGGATGTGTCACGCTGTAGGAAATCGACGTGTTATACTGTATGATATTGATGTGTCACGCTGGAGATTAGTGATGTGTCATGCTGGAGGGTCGCGATGTGTCACTCTGGAGAATAGTGACGTGTCACAATTGAGGGTAGTGACGTGTCACAATTGAGAATAGTGATGTGTCACACTGGAGGATAGTGATGTGTCACACTGGAGGATAGTGATGTGTTACTCTGGAGGATAGTGATCTGTTACACTGGAGGATAGTGACGTGTTATTCTGAAGGATGGTGATCTGTCACACTGGAGGATGGTGATCAGTCACTCTGGAGGATAGTGACATGTCACTCTGGAGTATATTGACATGTCACGCTGAAGGATAGTGACGTGTTACACTGGAGGATAGTGACATGTTACTCTGGAGGATAGTGATCTGTTACACTGGAGGATAGTGACATCTTACTCTGGAGGATGGTGATCAGTCACTCTGGAGGATATCGATGTGTTACACTGGGGGATTGTGATGCATTTCTCTGGAGGATAGTGATGTGTCACACTTGAGGATAATGATTTTTCTCCTTGGAGGATAGTGACTCATCACTCCGGAGAATAGTGATATGTCATACTGGAGTTTAGCGATGTGTCAGACTGGGGAATAGTGATGTGACTCACTGGAGGATAATGATTGTCTCACTGGAGGATAGTGATGTGTCACACTGGAGGATAGTGATATGTCACGCTGAAGTATAGTGATGTGTTACTCCGGAGGGTAGTGACATGTCACAATTGAAGATAGTGACATGTCACTCTGGAGGATAGTGATGTGTCACACTGGAGAAAAGTGACGTGTCACACTCGATGATAGCGACGTTTTACTCTGGAGGATAGGGACGTGTCACTCTGGAGGGTAGTGACGTGTCACTCTGGAAGGCAGTAACGCTTTACTCTGGAGGATAGCGACATGTCACTCTGGTAGATAGTGAAGTGTCATGCTGGAAGGTACTGACGAGTCACTCTGGCGGATAGTTATGTGTCATTCTGGAGGATATTGACGTGTCACACTGGGGAAATTGATGTGTTACTCTGGAGGACAGTGATGTGTTACTCTGGAGGATAGTGATTCATTATGCTGAAGGATTGTGACATGTTACTCTGGAGGATAGTGACATGTTACACTGGAGGATAGTGACGTGTCACTCTGTACGATAGCGATGTGTCACTCTCTGCTATATTGACGTGTCACTCTGGAGGATTGTGGTGTGTCACACTGGAGGATAGTGATGTGTCACGCTGAAGGATAGTGACTTGTTACACTGGAGGATAGTGACGTGTCACTCTGTAGGATAGTGGTGTGTTACACTGGAGGATAGTGATGTGTCACACTGAAGGATAGTGATATGTCACGCTGAAGTATAGTGATGTGTTACTCCGGAGGGTAGTGACATGTCACAATTGAAGATAGTGACATGTCACTCTGGAGGATAGTGATGTGTCACACTGGAGAAAAGTGACATGTCACACTCGATGACAGCGACGTTTTACTCTGGAGGATAGGGACGTGTCACTCAGGAGGGTAGTGACGTGTCACTCTGGAAGGCAGTAACGCTTTACTGTGGAGGATAGCGACATGTCACTCTGGTAGATAGTGAAGTGTCATGCTGGAAGGTACTGACGAGTCACTCTGGCGGATAGTTATGTGTCATTCTGGAGGATATTGACGTGTCACACTGGGGAAATTGATGTGTTACTCTGGAGGACAGTGATGTGTTACTCTGGAGGATAGTGATTCATTATGCTGAAGGATTGTGACATGTTACTCTGGAGGATAGTGACATGTTACACTGGAGGATAGTGACGTGTCACTCTGTACGATAGTGATGTGTCACTCTCTGCTATATTGACGTGTCACTCTGCGGGATTGTGGTGTGTCACACTGGAGGATAGTGATGTGTCACGCTGAAGGATAGTGACGTGTTACACTGGAGGATAGGGACGTGTCACTCTGCAGGATAGTGGTGTGTTACACTGGAGGATAGTGATGTGTCATGCTGGAGGATTGTAAATGTTACTCTGGAGGATAGTGTCGTGTCACACGGGAGGGTAGCGATGTTTTACACTGGAAGATAGCGTCATGTCACTTTGGAGGATAGTGATGTGTCATGCTGGAGGGTAGCGACGTTTTACTCTGGAGGATAGTGATGTGTTATTCTGTAGGATAGTGATGTGTCAATCTGCAGGATAGTGGTGTGTCACAGTGTAGAATAGTGACATGTTACTCTGGAAGATAGTGACGTGTCACTCTGGAGTATAGTGATGTGTCACCCTGGAGGATAGTGCTGTGTCATTCTGTAGGATAATGATGTGTCAATCTGGAGGATAGTGGTGTGTCACAGTGTAGAATAGTGGCATGTTACTCTGGAAGATAGTGACGTGTCACTCTGGAGTATAGTGATGTGTCACTCTGGAGGACAGGGATGTGTCACGCTGTAGGAAATCGACGTGTTATACTGTATGATATTGATGTGTCACGCTGGAGATTAGTGATGTGTCATGCTGGAGGGTCGCGATGTGTCACTCTGGAGAATAGTGACGTGTCACAATTGAGGGTAGTGACGTGTCACAATTGAGGATAGTGATGTGTCACACCGGAGGATAGTGACGTGTCACACTGGAGGATAGTGATGTGTTACTCTGGAGGATAGTGATCTGTTACACTGGAGGATAGTGACGTGTTATTCTGAAGGATGGTGACCTGTCACACTGGAGGATGGTGATCAGTCACTCTGGAGGATAGTGACATGTCACTCTGGAGTATATTGACATGTCACGCTGAAGGTTAGTGATGTGTTACACTGGAGGATAGTGACATGTTACTCTGGAGGATAGTGATCCGTTACACTGGAGGATAGTGAGATGTTACTCTGGAGGATGGTGATCAATCACTCTGGAGAATATTCATGTGTTACACTGGGGAATAGCGACACGTTTCTCTGGAGGATAGTGATGTGTCACACTTGAGGATAATGATTTTTCTCCTTGGAGGATAGCGACTTGTCACTCTGGAGAATAGTGATGTGTCATACTGGAGTGTAGTGATTTTTCTCGCTGGAGTTTAGCAATGTATCAGACTGGGGAATAGTGATGTGACTCACTGGAGGATAGTGACTTGTCACACTGGAGGATAGTGATTTTTCTCGCTAGAGAACAGTGATATGTCACTTTGGAGGGTAATGACGTGTCACTCTGGAGGATAATGATGTGTCACACTGGAGTGTAGTGATTTTTCTCGCTAGAGGAGGGTGATATGTCACTTTGGAGGGTAGCGACGTGTCACTCTGGAGGATAGTCATGTGTCACTGTGGAGGATAGTGATGTGTCACTCTGGAGGACAGCGATGTGTCACGCTGGAGCATATCGATGTGTTATACTGTAGGATATTGACGTGTTACTCTGGAGGGTAGCGACATGTCATTCTGGAGAATCATGATGTGTTACTCTGGAGAATAGTGACGTGTGATGCTGGAGGGTTGCGATGTATTACTCTGGAGCGTAGCAACGTGTCACTCTGGAGGATATTGCCGTGTCACGCTGGATGATAGTGATGTGTAACGCTGAACGATAGAGATGTGTTACACTGGGGTATAGTGACGTGTCACAATTGAGGATAGTGACGTGTCACAATTGAGGATAGTGATGTGTCACTCTGGAGGATAGTGACGTGTCACACTGGAGGATCGTGATATGTCACTCTGGAGGATAGTGACGTGTCATGCTGGAGGGTAGCGACATTTTACTCTGGAGGATAGTGAAGTATCATTCTCTAGGATAGTGATATGTCACTCTGGAGGATAGTGGTCTGTCACAGTGTAGGATAGTGACATGTTACTCTGGAGGATAGTGTCGTGTCAGGCTGGTGGGTAGCACCGTTGTACTCTGGAGGATAGCGTCATGTCACACTGGAGGATAGTGATGTGTCACACTGGAGAAAAGTGACGTGTCACACTCGATGATAGCGACGTTTTACTCTGGAGGATAGGGACGTGTCACTCTGGAGGGTAGTGACGTGTCACTCTGGAAGGCAGTAACGCTTTACTCTGGAGGATATCGACAGGTCACTCTGGTAGATAGTGACGTGTCATGCTGGAAGGTACTGACGAGTCACTCTGGCGGATAGTTATGTGTCATTCTGGAGGATATTGACGTGTCACACTGGGGAAATTGATGTGTTACTCTGGAGGACAGTGATGTGTTACTCTGGAGGATAGTGATTCATTATGCTGAAGGATTGTGACATGTTACTCTGGAGGATAGTGACGTGTTACACTGGAGGATAGTGACGTGTCACTCTGTACGACAGCGATGTGTCACTCTCTGCTATATTGACGTGTCACTCTGGAGGATTGTGGTGTGTCACACTGGAGGATCGTGATGTGTCACGCTGAAGGATAGTGACGTGTTACATTGGAGGATAGTGACGTGTCACTCTGTAGGATAGTGGTGTGTTACACTGGAGGATAGTGATGTGTCACACTGAAGGATAGTGATATGTCACGCTGAAGTATAGTGATGTGTTACTCCTGAGGGTAGTGACATGTCACAATTGAAGATAGTGACATGTCACTCTGGAGTTTAGTGATGTGTCACACTGGAGAAAAGTGACGTGTCACACTCGATGATAGCGACGTTTTACTCTGGAGGATAGGGACGTGTCACTCTGGAGGGTAGTGACGTGTCACTCTGGAAGGCAGTAACGCTTTACTCTGGAGGATAGCGACATGTCACTCTGGTAGATAGTGAAGTGTCATGCTGGAAGGTACTGACGAGTCACTCTGGCGGATAGTTATGTGTCATTCTGGAGGATATTGACGTGTCACACTGGGGAAATTGATGTGTTACTCTGGAGGACAGTGATGTGTTACTCTGTAGGATAGTGATTCATTATGCTGAAGGATTGTGACATGTTACTCTGGAGGATAGTGACGTGTTACACTGGAGGATAGTGACGTGTCACTCTGTACGATAGCGATGTGTCACTCTCTGCTATATTGACGTGTCACTCTGCAGGATTGTGGTGTGTCACACTGGAGGATAGTGATGTGTCACGCTGAAGGATAGTGACGTGTTACACTGGAGGATAGTGACGTGTCACTCTGTAGGATAGTGGTGTGTTACACTGGAGGATAGTGATGTGTCATGCTGGAGGATTGTAAATGTTACTCTGGAGGATAGTGTCGTGTCACACGGGAGGGTAGCGATGTTTTACACTGGAAGATAGCGTCATGTCACTTTGGAGGATAGTGATGTGTCATGCTGGAGGGTAGCGACGTTTTACTCTGGAGGATAGTGATGTGTTATTCTGTAGGATAGTGATGTGTCAATCTGCAGGATTGTGGTGTGTCACAGTGTAGAATAGTGACATGTTACTCTGGAAGATAGTGACGTGTCACTCTGGAGTATAGTGATGTGTCACCCTGGAGGAGAGTGCTGTGTCATTCTGTAGGATAATGATGTGTCAATCTGGAGGATAGTGGTGTGTCACAGTGTAGAATAGTGACATGTTACTCTGGAAGATAGTGACGTGTCACTCTGGAGTATAGTGATGTGTCACTCTGGAGGACAGGGATGTGTCACGCTGTAGGAAATCGACGTGTTATACTGTATGATATTGATGTGTCACGCTGGAGATTAGTGATGTGTCATGCTGGAGGGTCGCGATGTGTCACTCTGGAGAATAGTGACGTGTCACAATTGAGGGTAGTGACGTGTCACAATTGAGGATAGTGATGTGTCACACTGGAGGATAGTGATGTGTCACACTGGAGGATAGTGATGTGTTACTCTGGAGGATAGTGCTGTGTCATTCTGTAGGATAATGATGTGTCAATCTGGAGGATAGTGGTGTGTCACAGTGTAGGATAGAGACATGTTACTCTGGAAGATAGTGACATGTCACTCTGGAGTATAGTGATGTGTTACTCTGGAGGATAGTGATGTGTCACACTGGAGGGTAGTGATATGTCACTCTGGAGGATAGTGATGTGTCACACTGGAGAATAGTGATGTGTCACGCTGAAGGATAGTGACTTGTTACTCCGGAGGGTAGTGACGTGTCACAATTGAAAATAGTGACATGTCACTCTGGAGGATAGTGACATGTCACTCTGGAGGATAGTGATGTGTCACACTGGAGAATAGTGACGTGTCACAGTGAAGGATAGTGACGTGTTACTCTGGACGATAGGGATCTGTCACTCTGGAGGGTAGTGACGTATCATTCTGGAAGGCAGTAACGCTTTACTCTGGAGGATAGCAACATGTCACTCTGGAGGATAGTGACGTGTCATGCTGGAAGGTACTGACGAGTCACTCTGGCGGATAGTGATGTGTATTCTGGAGGACAGGGACTTGTCGCTCTGGAGAATAGTGACTTGTCACTCTGGAAGGTAGTGCCGCTTTAATCTGGAGGCTAGTGACATGTCACTCTGGCGGATAGTGACGTGTCTCTCTGGAGGATAGTGATGTGTCACACTGCAGGAAAGTGCCATGTTTCTCTGGAGGATAGTTACTTGATGATATTGTTGTGTCACTCTGGAGTATAGTGATGTGTCCCACTGGAGGATAGTGATGTGTCACGCTGAAGGATAGTGACCTGTTACTCTGGAGGGTAGTGACATGTCACAGTTGAAGACAGTGACGTGTCACTCTGGAGGATAGTGACGTGTTACTATGGAGCATAGTGATGTGTTATTCTGAAGGATGGTGATCTGTCACACTGGAGGATGGTGATCAGTCACTCTGGAGGATAGTGACATGTCACTCTGGAGTATATTGACATGTCACGCTGAAGGATAGTGACGTGTTACACTGGAGGATAGTGACATGTTACTCTGGAGCATAGTGATCTGTTACACTGGAGGATAGAGACATCTTACTCCGGAGGATGGTGATCAGTCACTCTGGAGGATATCGATGTGTTACACTGGGGGATTGTGATGCATTTCTCTGGAGGATAGTGATGCGTCACACTTGAGGATAATGATTTTTCTCCTTGGAGGATAGTGACTCGTCACTCCGGAGAATAGTGATATGTCATACTGGAGTTTAGCGATGTGTCAGACTGGGGAATAGTGATGTGACTCACTGGAGGATAATGATTGTCTCACTGGAGGATAGTGATGTGTCACACTGGAGGATAGTGATATGTCACGCTGAAGTATAGTGATGTGTTACTCCGGAGGGTAGTGACATGTCACAATTGAAGATAGTGACATGTCACTCTGGAGGATAGTGATGTGTCACACTGGAGAAAAGTGACGTGTCACACTCGATGATAGCGACGTTTTACTCTGGAGGATAGGGACGTGTCACTCTGGAGGGTAGTGACGTGTCACTCTGGAAGGCAGTAACGCTTTACTCTGGAGGATAGCGACATGTCACTCTGGTAGATAGTGACGTGTCATGCTGGAAGGTACTGACGAGTCACTCTGGCGGATAGTTATGTGTCATTCTGGAGGATATTGACGTGTCACACTGGGGAAATTGATGTGTTACTCTGGAAGACAGTGATGTGTTACTCTGGAGGATAGTGATTCATTATGCTGAAGGATTGTGACATGTTACTCTGGAGGATAGTGACGTGTTACACTGGAGGATAGTGACGTGTCACTCTGTACGATAGCGATGTGTCACTCTCTGCTATATTGACGTGTCACTCTGGAGGATTGTGGTGTGTCACACTGGAGGATCGTGATGTGTCACGCTGAAGGATAGTGACGTGTTACACTGGAGGATAGTGACGTGTTACTCTGTAGGATAGTGGTGTGTTACACTGGAGGATAGTGATGTGTCATGCTGGAGGATTGTAAATGTTACTCTGGAGGATAGTGTCGTGTCACACGGGAGGGTAGCGATGTTTTACACTGGAAGATAGCGTCATGTCACTTTGGAGGATAGTGATGTGTCATGCTGGAGGGTAGCGACGTTTTACTCTGGAGGATAGTGATGTGTTATTCTGTAGGATAGTGATGTGTCAATCTGCAGGATTGTGGTGTGTCACAGTGTAGAATAGTGACATGTTACTCTGGAAGATAGTGACGTGTCACTCTGGAGTATAGTGATGTGTCACCCTGGAGGAGAGTGCTGTGTCATTCTGTAGGATAATGATGTGTCAATCTGGAGGATAGTGGTGTGTCACAGTGTAGAATAGTGACATGTTACTCTGGAAGATAGTGACGTGTCACTCTGGAGTATAGTGATGTGTCACTCTGGAGGACAGGGATGTGTCACGCTGTAGGAAATCGACGTGTTATACTGTATGATATTGATGTGTCACGCTGGAGATTAGTGATGTGTCATGCTGGAGGGTCGCGATGTGTCACTCTGGAGAATAGTGACGTGTCACAATTGAGGGTAGTGACGTGTCACAATTGAGGATAGTGATGTGTCACACCGGAGGATAGTGACGTGTCACACTGGAGGATAGTGATGTGTTACTCTGGAGGATAGTGATCTGTTACACTGGAGGATAGTGACGTGTTATTCTGAAGGATGGTGACCTGTCACACTGGAGGATGGTGATCAGTCACTCTGGAGGATAGTGACATGTCACTCTGGAGTATATTGACATGTCACGCTGAAGGTTAGTGATGTGTTACACTGGAGGATAGTGACATGTTACTCTGGAGGATAGTGATCCGTTACACTGGAGGATAGTGAGATGTTACTCTGGAGGATGGTGATCAATCACTCTGGAGAATATTCATGTGTTACACTGGGGAATAGCGACACGTTTCTCTGGAGGATAGTGATGTGTCACACTTGAGGATAATGATTTTTCTCCTTGGAGGATAGCGACTTGTCACTCTGGAGAATAGTGATGTGTCATACTGGAGTGTAGTGATTTTTCTCGCTGGAGTTTAGCAATGTATCAGACTGGGGAATAGTGATGTGACTCACTGGAGGATAGTGACTTGTCACACTGGAGGATAGTGATTTTTCTCGCTAGAGAACAGTGATATGTCACTTTGGAGGGTAATGACGTGTCACTCTGGAGGATAATGATGTGTCACACTGGAGTGTAGTGATTTTTCTCGCTAGAGGAGGGTGATATGTCACTTTGGAGGGTAGCGACGTGTCACTCTGGAGGATAGTCATGTGTCACTGTGGAGGATAGTGATGTGTCACTCTGGAGGACAGCGATGTGTCACGCTGGAGCATATCGATGTGTTATACTGTAGGATATTGACGTGTTACTCTGGAGGGTAGCGACATGTCATTCTGGAGAATCATGATGTGTTACTCTGGAGAATAGTGACGTGTGATGCTGGAGGGTTGCGATGTATTACTCTGGAGCATAGCAACGTGTCACTCTGGAGGATATTGCCGTGTCACGCTGGATGATAGTGATGTGTAACGCTGAACGATAGAGATGTGTTACACTGGGGTATAGTGACGTGTCACAATTGAGGATAGTGACGTGTCACAATTGAGGATAGTGATGTGTCACTCTGGAGGATAGTGACGTGTCACACTGGAGGATCGTGATATGTCACTCTGGAGGATAGTGACGTGTCATGCTGGAGGGTAGCGACATTTTACTCTGGAGGATAGTGAAGTATCATTCTCTAGGATAGTGATATGTCACTCTGGAGGATAGTGGTCTGTCACAGTGTAGGATAGTGACATGTTACTCTGGAGGATAGGGACGTGTCACTCTGGAGGGTAGTGACGTGTCACTCTGGAAGGCAGTAACGCTTTACTCTGGAGGATAGCGACATGTCACTCTGGTAGATAGTGAAGTGTCATGCTGGAAGGTACTGACGAGTCACTCTGGCGGATAGTTATGTGTCATTCTGGAGGATATTGACGTGTCACACTGGGGAAATTGATGTGTTACTCTGGAGGACAGTGATGTGTTACTCTGTAGGATAGTGATTCATTATGCTGAAGGATTGTGACATGTTACTCTGGAGGATAGTGACGTGTTACACTGGAGGATAGTGACGTGTCACTCTGTACGATAGCGATGTGTCACTCTCTGCTATATTGACGTGTCACTCTGCAGGATTGTGGTGTGTCACACTGGAGGATAGTGATGTGTCACGCTGAAGGATAGTGACGTGTTACACTGGAGGATAGTGACGTGTCACTCTGTAGGATAGTGGTGTGTTACACTGGAGGATAGTGATGTGTCATGCTGGAGGATTGTAAATGTTACTCTGGAGGATAGTGTCGTGTCACACGGGAGGGTAGCGATGTTTTACACTGGAAGATAGCGTCATGTCACTTTGGAGGATAGTGATGTGTCATGCTGGAGGGTAGCGACGTTTTACTCTGGAGGATAGTGATGTGTTATTCTGTAGGATAGTGATGTGTCAATCTGCAGGATTGTGGTGTGTCACAGTGTAGAATAGTGACATGTTACTCTGGAAGATAGTGACGTGTCACTCTGGAGTATAGTGATGTGTCACCCTGGAGGAGAGTGCTGTGTCATTCTGTAGGATAATGATGTGTCAATCTGGAGGATAGTGGTGTGTCACAGTGTAGAATAGTGACATGTTACTCTGGAAGATAGTGACGTGTCACTCTGGAGTATAGTGATGTGTCACTCTGGAGGACAGGGATGTGTCACGCTGTAGGAAATCGACGTGTTATACTGTATGATATTGATGTGTCACGCTGGAGATTAGTGATGTGTCATGCTGGAGGGTCGCGATGTGTCACTCTGGAGAATAGTGACGTGTCACAATTGAGGGTAGTGACGTGTCACAATTGAGGATAGTGATGTGTCACACTGGAGGATAGTGATGTGTCACACTGGAGGATAGTGATGTGTTACTCTGGAGGATAGTGCTGTGTCATTCTGTAGGATAATGATGTGTCAATCTGGAGGATAGTGGTGTGTCACAGTGTAGGATAGAGACATGTTACTCTGGAAGATAGTGACATGTCACTCTGGAGTATAGTGATGTGTTACTCTGGAGGATAGTGATGTGTCACACTGGAGGGTAGTGATATGTCACTCTGGAGGATAGTGATGTGTCACACTGGAGAATAGTGATGTGTCACGCTGAAGGATAGTGACTTGTTACTCCGGAGGGTAGTGACATGTCACAATTGAAAATAGTGACATGTCACTCTGGAGGATAGTGACATGTCACTCTGGAGGATAGTGATGTGTCACACTGGAGAATAGTGACGTGTCACAGTGAAGGATAGTGACGTGTTACTCTGGACGATAGGGATCTGTCACTCTGGAGGGTAGTGACGTATCATTCTGGAAGGCAGTAACGCTTTACTCTGGAGGATAGCAACATGTCACTCTGGAGGATAGTGACGTGTCATGCTGGAAGGTACTGACGAGTCACTCTGGCGGATAGTGATGTGTATTCTGGAGGACAGGGACTTGTCGCTCTGGAGAATAGTGACTTGTCACTCTGGAAGGTAGTGCCGCTTTAATCTGGAGGCTAGTGACATGTCACTCTGGCGGATAGTGACGTGTCTCTCTGGAGGATAGTGATGTGTCACACTGCAGGAAAGTGCCATGTTTCTCTGGAGGATAGTTACTTGATGATATTGTTGTGTCACTCTGGAGTATAGTGATGTGTCCCACTGGAGGATAGTGATGTGTCACGCTGAAGGATAGTGACCTGTTACTCTGGAGGGTAGTGACATGTCACAGTTGAAGACAGTGACGTGTCACTCTGGAGGATAGTGACGTGTTACTCTGGAGCATAGTGATGTGTTATTCTGAAGGATGGTGATCTGTCACACTGGAGGATGGTGATCAGTCACTCTGGAGGATAGTGACATGTCACTCTGGAGTATATTGACATGTCACGCTGAAGGATAGTGACGTGTTACACTGGAGGATAGTGACATGTTACTCTGGAGCATAGTGATCTGTTACACTGGAGGATAGAGACATCTTACTCCGGAGGATGGTGATCAGTCACTCTGGAGGATATCGATGTGTTACACTGGGGGATTGTGATGCATTTCTCTGGAGGATAGTGATGCGTCACACTTGAGGATAATGATTTTTCTCCTTGGAGGATAGTGACTCGTCACTCCGGAGAATAGTGATATGTCATACTGGAGTTTAGCGATGTGTCAGACTGGGGAATAGTGATGTGACTCACTGGAGGATAATGATTGTCTCACTGGAGGATAGTGATGTGTCACACTGGAGGATAGTGATATGTCACGCTGAAATATAGTGATGTGTTACTCCGGAGGGTAGTGACATGTCACAATTGAAGATAGTGACATGTCACTCTGGAGGATAGTGATGTGTCACACTGGAGAAAAGTGACGTGTCACACTCGATGATAGCGACGTTTTACTCTGGAGGATAGGGACGTGTCACTCTGGAGGGTAGTGACGTGTCACTCTGGAAGGCAGTAACGCTTTACTCTGGAGGATAGCGACATGTCACTCTGGTAGATAGTGACGTGTCATGCTGGAAGGTACTGACGAGTCACTCTGGCGGATAGTTATGTGTCATTCTGGAGGATATTGACGTGTCACACTGGGGAAATTGATGTGTTACTCTGGAAGACAGTGATGTGTTACTCTGGAGGATAGTGATTCATTATGCTGAAGGATTGTGACATGTTACTCTGGAGGATAGTGACGTGTTACACTGGAGGATAGTGACGTGTCACTCTGTACGATAGCGATGTGTCACTCTCTGCTATATTGACGTGTCACTCTGGAGGATTGTGGTGTGTCACACTGGAGGATCGTGATGTGTCACGCTGAAGGATAGTGACGTGTTACACTGGAGGATAGTGACGTGTTACTCTGTAGGATAGTGGTGTGTTACACTGGAGGATAGTGATGTGTCATGCTGGAGGATTGTAAATGTTACTCTGGAGGATAGTGTCGTGTCACACGGGAGGGTAGCGATGTTTTACACTGGAAGATAGCGTCATGTCACTTTGGAGGATAGTGATGTGTCATGCTGGAGGGTAGCGACGTTTTACTCTGGAGGATAGTGATGTGTTATTCTGTAGGATAGTGATGTGTCAATCTGCAGGATTGTGGTGTGTCACAGTGTAGAATAGTGACATGTTACTCTGGAAGATAGTGACGTGTCACTCTGGAGTATAGTGATGTGTCACCCTGGAGGAGAGTGCTGTGTCATTCTGTAGGATAATGATGTGTCAATCTGGAGGATAGTGGTGTGTCACAGTGTAGAATAGTGACATGTTACTCTGGAAGATAGTGACGTGTCACTCTGGAGTATAGTGATGTGTCACTCTGGAGGACAGGGATGTGTCACGCTGTAGGAAATCGACGTGTTATACTGTATGATATTGATGTGTCACGCTGGAGATTAGTGATGTGTCATGCTGGAGGGTCGCGATGTGTCACTCTGGAGAATAGTGACGTGTCACAATTGAGGGTAGTGACGTGTCACAATTGAGGATAGTGATGTGTCACACCGGAGGATAGTGACGTGTCACACTGGAGGATAGTGATGTGTTACTCTGGAGGATAGTGATCTGTTACACTGGAGGATAGTGACGTGTTATTCTGAAGGATGGTGACCTGTCACACTGGAGGATGGTGATCAGTCACTCTGGAGGATAGTGACATGTCACTCTGGAGTATATTGACATGTCACGCTGAAGGTTAGTGATGTGTTACACTGGAGGATAGTGACATGTTACTCTGGAGGATAGTGATCCGTTACACTGGAGGATAGTGAGATGTTACTCTGGAGGATGGTGATCAATCACTCTGGAGAATATTCATGTGTTACACTGGGGAATAGCGACACGTTTCTCTGGAGGATAGTGATGTGTCACACTTGAGGATAATGATTTTTCTCCTTGGAGGATAGCGACTTGTCACTCTGGAGAATAGTGATGTGTCATACTGGAGTGTAGTGATTTTTCTCGCTGGAGTTTAGCAATGTATCAGACTGGGGAATAGTGATGTGACTCACTGGAGGATAGTGACTTGTCACACTGGAGGATAGTGATTTTTCTCGCTAGAGAACAGTGATATGTCACTTTGGAGGGTAATGACGTGTCACTCTGGAGGATAATGATGTGTCACACTGGAGTGTAGTGATTTTTCTCGCTAGAGGAGGGTGATATGTCACTTTGGAGGGTAGCGACGTGTCACTCTGGAGGATAGTCATGTGTCACTGTGGAGGATAGTGATGTGTCACTCTGGAGGACAGCGATGTGTCACGCTGGAGCATATCGATGTGTTATACTGTAGGATATTGACGTGTTACTCTGGAGGGTAGCGACATGTCATTCTGGAGAATCATGATGTGTTACTCTGGAGAATAGTGACGTGTGATGCTGGAGGGTTGCGATGTATTACTCTGGAGCGTAGCAACGTGTCACTCTGGAGGATATTGCCGTGTCACGCTGGATGATAGTGATGTGTAACGCTGAACGATAGAGATGTGTTACACTGGGGTATAGTGACGTGTCACAATTGAGGATAGTGACGTGTCACAATTGAGGATAGTGATGTGTCACTCTGGAGGATAGTGACGTGTCACACTGGAGGATCGTGATATGTCACTCTGGAGGATAGTGACGTGTCATGCTGGAGGGTAGCGACATTTTACTCTGGAGGATAGTGAAGTATCATTCTCTAGGATAGTGATATGTCACTCTGGAGGATAGTGGTCTGTCACAGTGTAGGATAGTGACATGTTACTCTGGAGGATAGTGTCGTGTCAGGCTGGTGGGTAGCACCGTTGTACTCTGGAGGATAGCGTCATGTCACACTGGAGGATAGTGATGTGTCACACTGCAGAAAAGTGACGTGTCACACTCGATGATAGCGACGTTTTACTCTGGAGGATAGGGACGTGTCACTCTGGAGGGTAGTGACGTGTCACTCTGGAAGGCAGTAACGCTTTACTCTGGAGGATATCGACAGGTCACTCTGGTAGATAGTGACGTGTCATGCTGGAAGGTACTGACGAGTCACTCTGGCGGATAGTTATGTGTCATTCTGGAGGATATTGACGTGTCACACTGGGGAAATTGATGTGTTACTCTGGAGGACAGTGATGTGTTACACTGGAGGATAGTGATTCATTATGCTGAAGGATTGTGACATGTTACTCTGGAGGATAGTGACGTGTTACACTGGAGGATAGTGACGTGTCACTCTGTACGACAGCGATGTGTCACTCTCTGCTATATTGACGTGTCACTCTGGAGGATTGTGGTGTGTCACACTGGAGGATCGTGATGTGTCACGCTGAAGGATAGTGACGTGTTACATTGGAGGATAGTGACGTGTCACTCTGTAGGATAGTGGTGTGTTACACTGGAGGATAGTGATGTGTCACACTGAAGGATAGTGATATGTCACGCTGAAGTATAGTGATGTGTTACTCCTGAGGGTAGTGACATGTCACAATTGAAGATAGTGACATGTCACTCTGGAGGATAGTGATGTGTCACACTGGAGAAAAGTGACGTGTCACACTCGATGATAGCGACGTTTTACTCTGGAGGATAGGGACGTGTCACTCTGGAGGGTAGTGACGTGTCACTCTGGAAGGCAGTAACGCTTTACTCTGGAGGATAGCGACATGTCACTCTGGTAGATAGTGAAGTGTCATGCTGGAAGGTACTGACGAGTCACTCTGGCGGATAGTTATGTGTCATTCTGGAGGATATTGACGTGTCACACTGGGGAAATTGATGTGTTACTCTGGAGGACAGTGATGTGTTACTCTGTAGGATAGTGATTCATTATGCTGAAGGATTGTGACATGTTACTCTGGAGGATAGTGACGTGTTACACTGGAGGATAGTGACGTGTCACTCTGTACGATAGCGATGTGTCACTCTCTGCTATATTGACGTGTCACTCTGCAGGATTGTGGTGTGTCACACTGGAGGATAGTGATGTGTCACGCTGAAGGATAGTGACGTGTTACACTGGAGGATAGTGACGTGTCACTCTGTAGGATAGTGGTGTGTTACACTGGAGGATAGTGATGTGTCATGCTGGAGGATTGTAAATGTTACTCTGGAGGATAGTGTCGTGTCACACGGGAGGGTAGCGATGTTTTACACTGGAAGATAGCGTCATGTCACTTTGGAGGATAGTGATGTGTCATGCTGGAGGGTAGCGACGTTTTACTCTGGAGGATAGTGATGTGTTATTCTGTAGGATAGTGATGTGTCAATCTGCAGGATTGTGGTGTGTCACAGTGTAGAATAGTGACATGTTACTCTGGAAGATAGTGACGTGTCACTCTGGAGTATAGTGATGTGTCACCCTGGAGGAGAGTGCTGTGTCATTCTGTAGGATAATGATGTGTCAATCTGGAGGATAGTGGTGTGTCACAGTGTAGAATAGTGACATGTTACTCTGGAAGATAGTGACGTGTCACTCTGGAGTATAGTGATGTGTCACTCTGGAGGACAGGGATGTGTCACGCTGTAGGAAATCGACGTGTTATACTGTATGATATTGATGTGTCACGCTGGAGATTAGTGATGTGTCATGCTGGAGGGTCGCGATGTGTCACTCTGGAGAATAGTGACGTGTCACAATTGAGGGTAGTGACGTGTCACAATTGAGGATAGTGATGTGTCACACTGGAGGATAGTGATGTGTCACACTGGAGGATAGTGATGTGTTACTCTGGAGGATAGTGCTGTGTCATTCTGTAGGATAATGATGTGTCAATCTGGAGGATAGTGGTGTGTCACAGTGTAGGATAGAGACATGTTACTCTGGAAGATAGTGACATGTCACTCTGGAGTATAGTGATGTGTTACTCTGGAGGATAGTGATGTGTCACACTGGAGGGTAGTGATATGTCACTCTGGAGGATAGTGATGTGTCACACTGGAGAATAGTGATGTGTCACGCTGAAGGATAGTGACTTGTTACTCCGGAGGGTAGTGACGTGTCACAATTGAAAAAAGTGACATGTCACTCTGGAGGATAGTGACATGTCACTCTGGAGGATAGTGATGTGTCACACTGGAGAATAGTGACGTGTCACAGTGAAGGATAGTGACGTGTTACTCTGGACGATAGGGATCTGTCACTCTGGAGGGTAGTGACGTATCATTCTGGAAGGCAGTAACGCTTTACTCTGGAGGATAGCAACATGTCACTCTGGAGGATAGTGACGTGTCATGCTGGAAGGTACTGACGAGTCACTCTGGCGGATAGTGATGTGTATTCTGGAGGACAGGGACTTGTCGCTCTGGAGAATAGTGACTTGTCACTCTGGAAGGTAGTGCCGCTTTAATCTGGAGGCTAGTGACATGTCACTCTGGCGGATAGTGACGTGTCTCTCTGGAGGATAGTGATGTGTCACACTGCAGGAAAGTGCCATGTTTCTCTGGAGGATAGTTACTTGATGATATTGTTGTGTCACTCTGGAGTATAGTGATGTGTCCCACTGGAGGATAGTGATGTGTCACGCTGAAGGATAGTGACCTGTTACTCTGGAGGGTAGTGACATGTCACAGTTGAAGACAGTGACGTGTCACTCTGGAGGATAGTGACGTGTTACTCTGGAGCATAGTGATGTGTTATTCTGAAGGATGGTGATCTGTCACACTGGAGGATGGTGATCAGTCACTCTGGAGGATAGTGACATGTCACTCTGGAGTATATTGACATGTCACGCTGAAGGATAGTGACGTGTTACACTGGAGGATAGTGACATGTTACTCTGGAGCATAGTGATCTGTTACACTGGAGGATAGAGACATCTTACTCCGGAGGATGGTGATCAGTCACTCTGGAGGATATCGATGTGTTACACTGGGGGATTGTGATGCATTTCTCTGGAGGATAGTGATGCGTCACACTTGAGGATAATGATTTTTCTCCTTGGAGGATAGTGACTCGTCACTCCGGAGAATAGTGATATGTCATACTGGAGTTTAGCGATGTGTCAGACTGGGGAATAGTGATGTGACTCACTGGAGGATAATGATTGTCTCACTGGAGGATAGTGATGTGTCACACTGGAGGATAGTGATATGTCACGCTGAAGTATAGTGATGTGTTACTCCGGAGGGTAGTGACATGTCACAATTGAAGATAGTGACATGTCACTCTGGAGGATAGTGATGTGTCACACTGGAGAAAAGTGACGTGTCACACTCGATGATAGCGACGTTTTACTCTGGAGGATAGGGACGTGTCACTCTGGAGGGTAGTGACGTGTCACTCTGGAAGGCAGTAACGCTTTACTCTGGAGGATAGCGACATGTCACTCTGGTAGATAGTGACGTGTCATGCTGGAAGGTACTGACGAGTCACTCTGGCGGATAGTTATGTGTCATTCTGGAGGATATTGACGTGTCACACTGGGGAAATTGATGTGTTACTCTGGAAGACAGTGATGTGTTACTCTGGAGGATAGTGATTCATTATGCTGAAGGATTGTGACATGTTACTCTGGAGGATAGTGACGTGTTACACTGGAGGATAGTGACGTGTCACTCTGTACGATAGCGATGTGTCACTCTCTGCTATATTGACGTGTCACTCTGGAGGATTGTGGTGTGTCACACTGGAGGATCGTGATGTGTCACGCTGAAGGATAGTGACGTGTTACACTGGAGGATAGTGACGTGTTACTCTGTAGGATAGTGGTGTGTTACACTGGAGGATAGTGATGTGTCATGCTGGAGGATTGTAAATGTTACTCTGGAGGATAGTGTCGTGTCACACGGGAGGGTAGCGATGTTTTACACTGGAAGATAGCGTCATGTCACTTTGGAGGATAGTGATGTGTCATGCTGGAGGGTAGCGACGTTTTACTCTGGAGGATAGTGATGTGTTATTCTGTAGGATAGTGATGTGTCAATCTGCAGGATAGTGGTGTGTCACAGTGTAGAATAGTGACATGTTACTCTGGAAGATAGTGACGTGTCACTCTGGAGTATAGTGATGTGTCACCCTGGAGGAGAGTGCTGTGTCATTCTGTAGGATAATGATGTGTCAATCTGGAGGATAGTGGTGTGTCACAGTGTAGAATAGTGACATGTTACTCTGGAAGATAGTGACATGTCACTCTGGAGTATAGTGATGTGTCACTCTGGAGGACAGGGATGTGTCACGCTGTAGGAAATCGACGTGTTATACTGTATGATATTGATGTGTCACGCTGGAGATTAGTGA
The DNA here is from genome assembly GCF_017639515.1 of Carcharodon carcharias. Classification (NCBI taxonomy): domain Eukaryota; kingdom Metazoa; phylum Chordata; class Chondrichthyes; order Lamniformes; family Lamnidae; genus Carcharodon; species Carcharodon carcharias. The sequence continues at coordinate 129,024,381 of NC_054473.1, read as the reverse complement.
TGTGTCATGCTGGAGGGTCGCGATGTGTCACTCTGGAGAATAGTGACGTGTCACAATTGAGGGTAGTGACGTGTCACAATTGAGGATAGTGATGTGTCACACTGGAGGATAGTGATGTGTCACACTGGAGGATAGTGATGTGTTACTCTGGAGGATAGTGATCTGTTACACTGGAGGATAGTGACGTGTTATTCTGAAGGATGGTGATCTGTCACACTGGAGGATGGTGATCAGTCACTCTGGAGGATAGTGACATGTCACTCTGGAGTATATTGACATGTCACGCTGAAGGATAGTGACATGTTACACTGGAGGATAGTGACATGTTACTCTGGAGGATAGTGATCCGTTACACTGGAGGATAGTGAGATGTTACTCTGGAGGATGGTGATCAATCACTCTGGAGAATATTCATGTGTTACACTGGGGAATAGCGACACGTTTCTCTGGAGGATAGTGATGTGTCACACTTGGGGATAATGATTTTTCTCCTTGGAGGATAGCGACTTGTCACTCCGGAGAATAGTGATGTGTCATACTGGAGTGTAGTGATTTTTCTCGCTGGAGTTTAGCAATGTATCAGACTGGGGAATAGTGATGTGACTCACTGGAGGATAGTGATGTGTCACACTGGAGGATAGTGATTTTTCTCGCTAGAGAACAGTGATATGTCACTTTGGAGGGTAATGACGTGTCACTCTGGAGGATAATGATGTGTCACTCTGGAGGACAGCGATGTGTCATGCTGGAGAATAGTGACGTGTCACGCTGGAGGGTAGTGACGTGTCACTCTGGAAGGCAATAACGCTTTATTCTGGAGGATAGCGACATGTCACTCTGGTAGATAGTGACGTGTCATGCTGGAAGGTATTGACAAGTCACTCTGGCGGATAGTGATGTGTCATTCTGGAGGATATTGACGTGTCACACTGGGGAAATTGATGTGTTACTCTGGAGGACAGTGATGTGTTACTCTGGAGGATAGTGATTCATTATGCTGAAGGATTGTGACATGTTACTCTGGAGGATAGTGATGTGTAGGCTGGAGGGTAGTGATGTGTTAGGCTGGAGGGTAGTGATGGAGGCACGCTGGAGGATGGTGACATGTTACACTGGAGGATCGTGATGTGTCACTCTCTGCTATAGTGACGTGTCACTCTGGAGGATAGTGGTGTGTCACACTGGAGTGTAGTGATTTTTCTCGCTAGAGGAGGGTGATATGTCACTTTGGAGGGTAGCGACGTGTCACTCTGGAGGATAGTCATGTGTCACTGTGGAGGATAGTGATGTGTCACTCTGGAGGACAGCGATGTGTCACGCTGGAGCATATCGATGTGTTATACTGTAGGATATTGACATGTTACTCTGGAGGGTAGCGACATGTCATTCTGGAGAATCATGATGTGTTACTCTGGAGAATAGTGACGTGTGATGCTGGAGGGTTGCGATGTATTACTCTGGAGCGTAGCAACGTGTCACTCTGGAGGATATTGCCGTGTCACGCTGGATGATAGTGATGTGTAACGCTGAACGATAGAGATGTGTTACACTGGGGTATAGTGACGTGTCACAATTGAGGATAGTGACGTGTCACAATTGAGGATAGTGATGTGTCACTCTGGAGGATAGTGACGTGTCACACTGGAGGATCGTGATATGTCACTCTGGAGGATAGTGACGTGTCATGCTGGAGGGTAGCGACATTTTACTCTGGAGGATAGTGAAGTATCATTCTCTAGGATAGTGATATGTCACTCTGGAGGATAGTGGTCTGTCACAGTGTAGGATAGTGACATGTTACTCTGGAGGATAGTGTCGTGTCAGGCTGGTGGGTAGCACCGTTGTACTCTGGAGGATAGCGTCATGTCACACTGGAGGATAGTGATGTGTCACACTGGAGAAAAGTGACGTGTCACACTCGATGATAGCGACGTTTTACTCTGGAGGATAGGGACGTGTCACTCTGGAGGGTAGTGACGTGTCACTCTGGAAGGCAGTAACGCTTTACTCTGGAGGATAGCGACATGTCACTCTGGTAGATAGTGACGTGTCATGCTGGAAGGTACTGACGAGTCACTCTGGCGGATAGTTATGTGTCATTCTGGAGGATATTGACGTGTCACACTGGGGAAATTGATGTGTTACTCTGGAGGACAGTGATGTGTTACTCTGGAGGATAGTGATTCATTATGCTGAAGGATTGTGACATGTTACTCTGGAGGATAGTGACGTGTTACACTGGAGGATAGTGACGTGTCACTCTGTACGACAGCGATGTGTCACTCTCTGCTATATTGACGTGTCACTCTGGAGGATTGTGGTGTGTCACACTGGAGGATCGTGATGTGTCACGCTGAAGGATAGTGACGTGTTACATTGGAGGATAGTGACGTGTCACTCTGTAGGATAGTGGTGTGTTACACTGGAGGATAGTGATGTGTCACACTGAAGGATAGTGATATGTCACGCTGAAATATAGTGATGTGTTACTCCTGAGGGTAGTGACATGTCACAATTGAAGATAGTGACATGTCACTCTGGAGGATAGTGATGTGTCACACTGGAGAAAAGTGACGTGTCACACTCGATGATAGCGACGTTTTACTCTGGAGGATAGGGACGTGTCACTCTGGAGGGTAGTGACGTGTCACTCTGGAAGGCAGTAACGCTTTACTCTGGAGGATAGCGACATGTCACTCTGGTAGATAGTGAAGTGTCATGCTGGAAGGTACTGACGAGTCACTCTGGCGGATAGTTATGTGTCATTCTGGAGGATATTGACGTGTCACACTGGGGAAATTGATGTGTTACTCTGGAGGACAGTGATGTGTTACTCTGTAGGATAGTGATTCATTATGCTGAAGGATTGTGACATGTTACTCTGGAGGATAGTGACGTGTTACACTGGAGGATAGTGACGTGTCACTCTGTACGATAGCGATGTGTCACTCTCTGCTATATTGACGTGTCACTCTGCAGGATTGTGGTGTGTCACACTGGAGGATAGTGATGTGTCACGCTGAAGGATAGTGACGTGTTACACTGGAGGATAGTGACGTGTCACTCTGTAGGATAGTGGTGTGTTACACTGGAGGATAGTGATGTGTCATGCTGGAGGATTGTAAATGTTACTCTGGAGGATAGTGTCGTGTCACACGGGAGGGTAGCGATGTTTTACACTGGAAGATAGCGTCATGTCACTTTGGAGGATAGTGATGTGTCATGCTGGAGGGTAGCGACGTTTTACTCTGGAGGATAGTGATGTGTTATTCTGTAGGATAGTGATGTGTCAATCTGCAGGATAGTGGTGTGTCACAGTGTAGAATAGTGACATGTTACTCTGGAAGATAGTGACGTGTCACTCTGGAGTATAGTGATGTGTCACCCTGGAGGAGAGTGCTGTGTCATTCTGTAGGATAATGATGTGTCAATCTGGAGGATAGTGGTGTGTCACAGTGTAGAATAGTGACATGTTACTCTGGAAGATAGTGACGTGTCACTCTGGAGTATAGTGATGTGTCACTCTGGAGGACAGGGATGTGTCACGCTGTAGGAAATCGACGTGTTATACTGTATGATATTGATGTGTCACGCTGGAGATTAGTGATGTGTCATGCTGGAGGGTCGCGATGTGTCACTCTGGAGAATAGTGACGTGTCACAATTGAGGGTAGTGACGTGTCACAATTGAGGATAGTGATGTGTCACACTGGAGGATAGTGATGTGTCACACTGGAGGATAGTGATGTGTTACTCTGGAGGATAGTGATCTGTTACACTGGAGGATAGTGACGTGTTATTCTGAAGGATGGTGATCTGTCACACTGGAGGATGGTGATCAGTCACTCTGGAGGATAGTGACATGTCACTCTGGAGTATATTGACATGTCACGCTGAAGGATAGTGACGTGTTACACTGGAGGATAGTGACATGTTACTCTGGAGGATAGTGATCTGTTACACTGGAGGATAGTGAGATGTTACTCTGGAGGATGGTGATCAGTCACTCTGGAGGATATCGATGTGTTACACTGGGGGATTGTGATGCATTTCTCTGGAGGATAGTGATGTGTCACACTTGAGGATAATGATTTTTCTCCTTGGAGGATAGTGACTCGTCACTCCGGAGAATAGTGATATGTCATACTGGAGTTTAGCGATGTGTCAGACTGGGGAATAGTGATGTGACTCACTGGAGGATAATGATTGTCTCACTGGAGGATAGTGATGTGTCACACTGTACGATAGCGATGTGTCACTCTCTGCTATATTGACGTGTCACTCTGGAGGATTGTGGTGTGTCACACTGGAGGATAGTGATGTGTCACGCTGAAGGATAGTGACTTGTTACACTGGAGGATAGTGACGTGTCACTCTGTAGGATAGTGGTGTGTTACACTGGAGGATAGTGATGTGTCACACTGAAGGATAGTGATATGTCACGCTGAAGTATAGTGATGTGTTACTCCGGAGGGTAGTGACATGTCACAATTGAAGATAGTGACATGTCACTCTGGAGGATAGTGATGTGTCACACTGGAGAAAAGTGACATGTCACACTCGATGACAGCGACGTTTTACTCTGGAGGATAGGGACGTGTCACTCTGGAGGGTAGTGACGTGTCACTCTGGAAGGCAGTAACGCTTTACTGTGGAGGATAGCGACATGTCACTCTGGTAGATAGTGAAGTGTCATGCTGGAAGGTACTGACGAGTCACTCTGGCGGATAGTTATGTGTCATTCTGGAGGATATTGACGTGTCACACTGGGGAAATTGATGTGTTACTCTGGAGGACAGTGATGTGTTACTCTGGAGGATAGTGATTCATTATGCTGAAGGATTGTGACATGTTACTCTGGAGGATAGTGACATGTTACACTGGAGGATAGTGACGTGTCACTCTGTACGATAGTGATGTGTCACTCTCTGCTATATTGACGTGTCACTCTGCAGGATTGTGGTGTGTCACACTGGAGGATAGTGATGTGTCACGCTGAAGGATAGTGACGTGTTACACTGGAGGATAGTGACGTGTCACTCTGCAGGATAGTGGTGTGTTACACTGGAGGATAGTGATGTGTCATGCTGGAGGATTGTAAATGTTACTCTGGAGGATAGTGTCGTGTCACACGGGAGGGTAGCGATGTTTTACACTGGAAGATAGCGTCATGTCACTTTGGAGGATAGTGATGTGTCATGCTGGAGGGTAGCGACGTTTTACTCTGGAGGATAGTGATGTGTTATTCTGTAGGATAGTGATGTGTCAATCTGCAGGATAGTGGTGTGTCACAGTGTAGAATAGTGACATGTTACTCTGGAAGATAGTGACGTGTCACTCTGGAGTATAGTGATGTGTCACCCTGGAGGATAGTGCTGTGTCATTCTGTAGGATAATGATGTGTCAATCTGGAGGATAGTGGTGTGTCACAGTGTAGAATAGTGGCTTGTTACTCTGGAAGATAGTGACGTGTCACTCTGGAGTATAGTGATGTGTCACTCTGGAGGACAGGGATGTGTCACGCTGTAGGAAATCGACGTGTTATACTGTATGATATTGATGTGTCACGCTGGAGATTAGTGATGTGTCATGCTGGAGGGTCGCGATGTGTCACTCTGGAGAATAGTGACGTGTCACAATTGAGGGTAGTGACGTGTCACAATTGAGGATAGTGATGTGTCACACCGGAGGATAGTGACGTGTCACACTGGAGGATAGTGATGTGTTACTCTGGAGGATAGTGATCTGTTACACTGGAGGATAGTGACGTGTTATTCTGAAGGATGGTGACCTGTCACACTGGAGGATGGTGATCAGTCACTCTGGAGGATAGTGACATGTCACTCTGGAGTATATTGACATGTCACGCTGAAGGTTAGTGATGTGTTACACTGGAGGATAGTGACATGTTACTCTGGAGGATAGTGATCCGTTACACTGGAGGATAGTGAGATGTTACTCTGGAGGATGGTGATCAATCACTCTGGAGAATATTCATGTGTTACACTGGGGAATAGCGACACGTTTCTCTGGAGGATAGTGATGTGTCACACTTGAGGATAATGATTTTTCTCCTTGGAGGATAGCGACTTGTCACTCTGGAGAATAGTGATGTGTCATACTGGAGTGTAGTGATTTTTCTCGCTGGAGTTTAGCAATGTATCAGACTGGGGAATAGTGATGTGACTCACTGGAGGATAGTGACTTGTCACACTGGAGGATAGTGATTTTTCTCGCTAGAGAACAGTGATATGTCACTTTGGAGGGTAATGACGTGTCACTCTGGAGGATAATGATGTGTCACACTGGAGTGTAGTGATTTTTCTCGCTAGAGGAGGGTGATATGTCACTTTGGAGGGTAGCGACGTGTCACTCTGGAGGATAGTCATGTGTCACTGTGGAGGATAGTGATGTGTCACTCTGGAGGACAGCGATGTGTCACGCTGGAGCATATCGATGTGTTATACTGTAGGATATTGACGTGTTACTCTGGAGGGTAGCGACATGTCATTCTGGAGAATCATGATGTGTTACTCTGGAGAATAGTGACGTGTGATGCTGGAGGGTTGCGATGTATTACTCTGGAGCGTAGCAACGTGTCACTCTGGAGGATATTGCCGTGTCACGCTGGATGATAGTGATGTGTAACGCTGAACGATAGAGATGTGTTACACTGGGGTATAGTGACGTGTCACAATTGAGGATAGTGACGTGTCACAATTGAGGATAGTGATGTGTCACTCTGGAGGATAGTGACGTGTCACACTGGAGGATCGTGATATGTCACTCTGGAGGATAGTGACGTGTCATGCTGGAGGGTAGCGACATTTTACTCTGGAGGATAGTGAAGTATCATTCTCTAGGATAGTGATATGTCACTCTGGAGGATAGTGGTCTGTCACAGTGTAGGATAGTGACATGTTACTCTGGAGGATAGTGTCGTGTCAGGCTGGTGGGTAGCACCGTTGTACTCTGGAGGATAGCGTCATGTCACACTGGAGGATAGTGATGTGTCACACTGGAGAAAAGTGACGTGTCACACTCGATGATAGCGACGTTTTACTCTGGAGGATAGGGACGTGTCACTCTGGAGGGTAGTGACGTGTCACTCTGGAAGGCAGTAACGCTTTACTCTGGAGGATATCGACAGGTCACTCTGGTAGATAGTGACGTGTCATGCTGGAAGGTACTGACGAGTCACTCTGGCGGATAGTTATGTGTCATTCTGGAGGATATTGACGTGTCACACTGGGGAAATTGATGTGTTACTCTGGAGGACAGTGATGTGTTACACTGGAGGATAGTGATTCATTATGCTGAAGGATTGTGACATGTTACTCTGGAGGATAGTGACGTGTTACACTGGAGGATAGTGACGTGTCACTCTGTACGACAGCGATGTGTCACTCTCTGCTATATTGACGTGTCACTCTGGAGGATTGTGGTGTGTCACACTGGAGGATCGTGATGTGTCACGCTGAAGGATAGTGACGTGTTACATTGGAGGATAGTGACGTGTCACTCTGTAGGATAGTGGTGTGTTACACTGGAGGATAGTGATGTGTCACACTGAAGGATAGTGATATGTCACGCTGAAGTATAGTGATGTGTTACTCCTGAGGGTAGTGACATGTCACAATTGAAGATAGTGACACGTCACTCTGGAGGATAGTGATGTGTCACACTGGAGAAAAGTGACGTGTCACACTCGATGATAGCGACGTTTTACTCTGGAGGATAGGGACGTGTCACTCTGGAGGGTAGTGACGTGTCACTCTGGAAGGCAGTAACGCTTTACTCTGGAGGATAGCGACATGTCACTCTGGTAGATAGTGAAGTGTCATGCTGGAAGGTACTGACGAGTCACTCTGGCGGATAGTTATGTGTCATTCTGGAGGATATTGACGTGTCACACTGGGGAAATTGATGTGTTACTCTGGAGGACAGTGATGTGTTACTCTGGAGGATAGTGATTCATTATGCTGAAGGATTGTGACATGTTACTCTGGAGGATAGTGACGTGTTACACTGGAGGATAGTGACGTGTCACTCTGTACGATAGCGATGTGTCACTCTCTGCTATATTGACGTGTCACTCTGCAGGATTGTGGTGTGTCACACTGGAGGATAGTGATGTGTCACGCTGAAGGATAGTGACGTGTTACACTGGAGGATAGTGACGTGTCACTCTGTAGGATAGTGGTGTGTTACACTGGAGGATAGTGATGTGTCATGCTGGAGGATTGTAAATGTTACTCTGGAGGATAGTGTCGTGTCACACGGGAGGGTAGCGATGTTTTACACTGGAAGATAGCGTCATGTCACTTTGGAGGATAGTGATGTGTCATGCTGGAGGGTAGCGACGTTTTACTCTGGAGGATAGTGATGTGTTATTCTGTAGGATAGTGATGTGTCAATCTGCAGGATTGTGGTGTGTCACAGTGTAGAATAGTGACATGTTACTCTGGAAGATAGTGACGTGTCACTCTGGAGTATAGTGATGTGTCACCCTGGAGGAGAGTGCTGTGTCATTCTGTAGGATAATGATGTGTCAATCTGGAGGATAGTGGTGTGTCACAGTGTAGAATAGTGACATGTTACTCTGGAAGATAGTGACGTGTCACTCTGGAGTATAGTGATGTGTCACTCTGGAGGACAGGGATGTGTCACGCTGTAGGAAATCGACGTGTTATACTGTATGATATTGATGTGTCACGCTGGAGATTAGTGATGTGTCATGCTGGAGGGTCGCGATGTGTCACTCTGGAGAATAGTGACGTGTCACAATTGAGGGTAGTGACGTGTCACAATTGAGGATAGTGATGTGTCACACTGGAGGATAGTGATGTGTCACACTGGAGGATAGTGATGTGTTACTCTGGAGGATAGTGATCTGTTACACTGGAGGATAGTGACGTGTTATTCTGAAGGATGGTGATCTGTCACACTGGAGGATGGTGATCAGTCACTCTGGAGGATAGTGACATGTCACTCTGGAGTATATTGACATGTCACGCTGAAGGATAGTGACGTGTTACACTGGAGGATAGTGACATGTTACTCTGGAGGATAGTGATCTGTTACACTGGAGGATAGTGAGATGTTACTCTGGAGGATGGTGATCAGTCACTCTGGAGGATATCGATGTGTTACACTGGGGGATTGTGATGCATTTCTCTGGAGGATAGTGATGTGTCACACTTGAGGATAATGATTTTTCTCCTTGGAGGATAGTGACTCGTCACTCTGGAGAATAGTGATATGTCATACTGGAGTTTAGCGATGTGTCAGACTGGGGAATAGTGATGTGACTCACTGGAGGATAATGATTGTCTCACTGGAGGATAGTGATGTGTCACACTGGAGGATAGTGATATGTCACGCTGAAGTATAGTGATGTGTTACTCCGGAGGGTAGTGACATGTCACAATTGAAGATAGTGACATGTCACTCTGGAGGATAGTGATGTGTCACACTGGAGAAAAGTGACGTGTCACACTCGATGATAGCGACGTTTTACTCTGGAGGATAGGGACGTGTCACTCTGGAGGGTAGTGACGTGTCACTCTGGAAGGCAGTAACGCTTTACTGTGGAGGATAGCGACATGTCACTCTGGTAGATAGTGACGTGTCATGCTGGAAGGTACTGACGAGTCACTCTGGCGGATAGTTATGTGTCATTCTGGAGGATATTGACGTGTCACACTGGGGAAATTGATGTGTTACTCTGGAGGACAGTGATGTGTTACTCTGGAGGATAGTGATTCATTATGCTGAAGGATTGTGACATGTTACTCTGGAGGATAGTGACATGTTACACTGGAGGATAGTGACGTGTCACTCTGTACGATAGCGATGTGTCACTCTCTGCTATATTGACGTGTCACTCTGGAGGATTGTGGTGTGTCACACTGGAGGATAGTGATGTGTCACGCTGAAGGATAGTGACTTGTTACACTGGAGGATAGTGACGTGTCACTCTGTAGGATAGTGGTGTGTTACACTGGAGGATAGTGATGTGTCACACTGAAGGATAGTGATATGTCACGCTGAAGTATAGTGATGTGTTACTCCGGAGGGTAGTGACATGTCACAATTGAAGATAGTGACATGTCACTCTGGAGGATAGTGATGTGTCACACTGGAGAAAAGTGACATGTCACACTCGATGACAGCGACGTTTTACTCTGGAGGATAGGGACGTGTCACTCTGGAGGGTAGTGACGTGTCACTCTGGAAGGCAGTAACGCTTTACTGTGGAGGATAGCGACATGTCACTCTGGTAGATAGTGAAGTGTCATGCTGGAAGGTACTGACGAGTCACTCTGGCGGATAGTTATGTGTCATTCTGGAGGATATTGACGTGTCACACTGGGGAAATTGATGTGTTACTCTGGAGGACAGTGATGTGTTACTCTGGAGGATAGTGATTCATTATGCTGAAGGATTGTGACATGTTACTCTGGAGGATAGTGACATGTTACACTGGAGGATAGTGACGTGTCACTCTGTACGATAGTGATGTGTCACTCTCTGCTATATTGACGTGTCACTCTGCGGGATTGTGGTGTGTCACACTGGAGGATAGTGATGTGTCACGCTGAAGGATAGTGACGTGTTACACTGGAGGATAGTGACGTGTCACTCTGCAGGATAGTGGTGTGTTACACTGGAGGATAGTGATGTGTCATGCTGGAGGATTGTAAATGTTACTCTGGAGGATAGTGTCGTGTCACACGGGAGGGTAGCGATGTTTTACACTGGAAGATAGCGTCATGTCACTTTGGAGGATAGTGATGTGTCATGCTGGAGGGTAGCGACGTTTTACTCTGGAGGATAGTGATGTGTTATTCTGTAGGATAGTGATGTGTCAATCTGCAGGATAGTGGTGTGTCACAGTGTAGAATAGTGACATGTTACTCTGGAAGATAGTGACGTGTCACTCTGGAGTATAGTGATGTGTCACCCTGGAGGATAGTGCTGTGTCATTCTGTAGGATAATGATGTGTCAATCTGGAGGATAGTGGTGTGTCACAGTGTAGAATAGTGGCATGTTACTCTGGAAGATAGTGACGTGTCACTCTGGAGTATAGTGATGTGTCACTCTGGAGGACAGGGATGTGTCACGCTGTAGGAAATCGACGTGTTATACTGTATGATATTGATGTGTCACGCTGGAGATTAGTGATGTGTCATGCTGGAGGGTCGCGATGTGTCACTCTGGAGAATAGTGACGTGTCACAATTGAGGGTAGTGACGTGTCACAATTGAGGATAGTGATGTGTCACACCGGAGGATAGTGACGTGTCACACTGGAGGATAGTGATGTGTTACTCTGGAGGATAGTGATCTGTTACACTGGAGGATAGTGACGTGTTATTCTGAAGGATGGTGACCTGTCACACTGGAGGATGGTGATCAGTCACTCTGGAGGATAGTGACATGTCACTCTGGAGTATATTGACATGTCACGCTGAAGGTTAGTGATGTGTTACACTGGAGGATAGTGACATGTTACTCTGGAGGATAGTGATGTGTAGGCTGGAGGGTAGTGATGTGTTAGGCTGGAGGGTAGTGATGGAGGCACGCTGGAGGATGGTGACATGTTACACTGGAGGATCGTGATGTGTCACTCTCTGCTATAGTGACGTGTCACTCTGGAGGATAGTGGTGTGTCACACTGGAGTGTAGTGATTTTTCTCGCTAGAGGAGGGTGATATGTCACTTTGGAGGGTAGCGACGTGTCACTCTGGAGGATAGTCATGTGTCACTGTGGAGGATAGTGATGTGTCACTCTGGAGGACAGCGATGTGTCACGCTGGAGCATATCGATGTGTTATACTGTAGGATATTGACGTGTTACTCTGGAGGGTAGCGACATGTCATTCTGGAGAATCATGATGTGTTACTCTGGAGAATAGTGACGTGTGATGCTGGAGGGTTGCGATGTATTACTCTGGAGCGTAGCAACGTGTCACTCTGGAGGATATTGCCGTGTCACGCTGGATGATAGTGATGTGTAACGCTGAACGATAGAGATGTGTTACACTGGGGTATAGTGACGTGTCACAATTGAGGATAGTGACGTGTCACAATTGAGGATAGTGATGTGTCACTCTGGAGGATAGTGACGTGTCACACTGGAGGATCGTGATATGTCACTCTGGAGGATAGTGACGTGTCATGCTGGAGGGTAGCGACATTTTACTCTGGAGGATAGTGAAGTATCATTCTCTAGGATAGTGATATGTCACTCTGGAGGATAGTGGTCTGTCACAGTGTAGGATAGTGACATGTTACTCTGGAGGATAGTGTCGTGTCAGGCTGGTGGGTAGCACCGTTGTACTCTGGAGGATAGCGTCATGTCACACTGGAGGATAGTGATGTGTCATGCTGGAGGGTGGCGATGTTTTATTCTGGAGAATAGTGATGTATCATTCTCTAGGATAGTGATATGTCACTCTGGAGGATAGTGGTGTGTCACAGTGTAGGATAGTGACATGTTACTCTGGAGGATAGTGTGTCAGGCTGGAGGGTAGCAACGTTTTACTCTGGAGGATAGCGTCATGTCACACTGGAGGATAGTGATGTGTCGTGCTGGAGGGTAGTGACGTGTTACACTGGAGATAGTAACGTGTCGCAATGCAGGGATAGAGACATGTCACACTGGACGATAGTGATGGGGCGCACTGGAGGATGGTGACATGCCACTCTGGAGGATGGTGATGTGTTTCTCTGGAGGATAGTGACGTGTCACACAGGGGACAGTGATGTGTTACTGTGGAGGACAATGATGTGTTACTCTGGGGGATAGTGATTCATTATGCTAAAGGATTGTGACATGTTACTCATGATAGTGATGTGTAACGCTGAACGATAGAGATGTGTTACACTGGGGGATAGTGACGTGTCACAATTGAGGATAGTGACGTGTCACAATTGAGGATAGTGATGTGTCACTCTGGAGGATAGTGGTGTGTCACACTGGATGATAGTGTTGCGTCATGCTGGAGGATTGTAACGTGTTACTTTGGAGTATAGTGATGTGTCACGCTGAACGATAGTGACGTGTTACTCCGGAGGGTAGTGACGTGTCACAATTGAAGATAGTGACATGTCACTCTGGAGAATAGTGATGTGTCACACTGGAGAATAGTGACGTGTCACGCTGGAGGAAAGTGACGTGTTACTCTGGAGGATAGGGACGTGTCCCTCTGGAGGGTAGTGACGTGTCACTCTGGAAGACAGTAATGCTTTATTCTGGAGGATAGTGATATGTCACTCTGCAGGATAGTGACGTATCACACTGGAGGATACTGATGTGTCACGCTGAAGGATAGTGACGTGTTACACTGGAGATGGTGATGTGTCGCAATGCAGGGATAGAGACATGTCACACTGGAGGATAGTGACATGCCACTCTGGTGGATAGTGATGTGTTTCTCTGGAGGATAGTGACGTGTCATACTGGGGAATGTGATGTGTTACTCTGGAAGATAGTGATGTGTTACTCTGGAGGATAGTGATTCATTATGCTGAAGGATTGTGACATGTTCCTCTGGAGGATAGTGACGTGTCACGCTGGAGGGTAGCGACATGTTAGGCTGGAGGGTAGTGATGTGTCTCGCTGGAGGATAGTGATGTATAACTCTAGAGGATAGTGAAGCATCACGCTGAAGGATAGTGATGTGTTACACTGGAGGATAGTGATGTGTCACTCTGTAGGATAGTGATGTGTCACTCTCTGCTATAGTGATGTGTCACTCTGCAGGATAGTGGTGTGTCACACTGGAGGATAGTGATGCGTCACGCTGGAGGATTGTAATGTGTTACTCTGGAGGATAGTGTCGTGTCACGCTGGAGGGTAGCGACGTTTTACTCTGGAAGATAGCGTCATGTCACTCTGGAAGATAGTGATGTGTCATGCTGGAGGGTAGCGATGTTTTACTCTGGAGGATAGTGTTGTGTTATTCTGTAGGATAGTGACGTGTCACTCTGGAGGATAGTGCTGTGTCATTCTGTAGGATAGTGATGTGTCAATCTGGAGGATAGTGGTGTGTCACAGTGTAGGATTGAGACATGTTACTCTGGAAGATAGTGACATGTCACTCTAGAGTATAGTGATGTGTCACTCTGGAGGATAGTGATGTGCCACACTGGGGAATAGTGACGTGTCACGCTGGAGGATAGCGATGTGTTACTCTGGAGAATAGTGACGTGTCGCATTTGAAGATAGTGACATGTCACTCTGGAGGATAGTGACATATCACTCTGGAGGATAGTGATGTGTCACACTGGAGAATAGTGACGTGTCACGCTGAAGGATAGTGACGTGTCACTCTGGAGGGTAGTGACATATCACTCTGGAGGATAGTGATGTGTCACACTGGAGAATAGTGATGTGTCACACTGAAGGATAGTGACGTGTTATTCTGGAGGATAGGGACCTGTCACTCTGGAGGGTAGTGACGTGTCATTCTGGAAGGTAGTAACGCTTTACTCTGGAGGATAGCGACCTGTCCCTCTGGAGGGTACTGACGTGTCATTCTGGAAGGCAGTAACGCTTTACTGTGGAGGATAGCGACATGTCACTCTGGAGGATAGTGACGTGTCATGCTGGAAGGTACTGACGAGTCACTCTGGCGGATAGTGATGTGTATTCTGGAGAACAGGGACATGTCACTCTGGAGGATAGTGACTTGTCACTCTGAAAGGTAGTGCCGCTTTAATCTGGAGGCTAGCGACATGTCACTCTGGCGGATAGTGATGTGTCACTCTGGAGGATAGTGATGTGTCACACTGGAGGAAAGTGCCATGTTTCTCTGGAGGATATTTACTTGATGATAGTGTTGTGTCACTCTGGAGTATAGTGATGTGTTCCACTGGAGGATAGTGATGTGTCACGTTGAAGGATAGTGACGTGTTACTCTGGAGGATAGTGACGTGTCACAGTTGAAGACAGTGACGTGTCACTCTGGAGGATGGTGATGTGTCATGCTGGAGGATAGTGATGGGGCACACAGGGGAATACTGAAGTGACACGCTGGAGGCTAGTGATGGGGTACGCTGGAGGATAGTGATGTGAAGCTCTGGAGGATAGTGATATTTTACTTTGAACGATAGTGACGTGTCTCACTGTGAGGATAGTGACGTATCACACTGGAGGAGAGTGCTGTGTAACTCTGAGGGATTGTGACGTGTTACACTGGAGGATCGTGATGTGTCACTCTCTGCTATAGTGACGTGTCACTCTGGAGGATAGTGGTGTGTCACACTTGAGGATAGTGATGCGTCACGCTGGAGGATTGTAATGTGTTACTCTGGAGGATAGTGTCGTGTCACGCTGGAGGGTAGCGACGTTTTACTCTGGAAGATAGCGTCATGTCACTCTGGAAGATAGTGATGTGTCATGCTGGAGGGTAGTGATGTTTTACTCTAGAGGATAGTGTTGTGTTATTCTGTAGGATAGTGACGTGTCACTCTGGAGGATAGTGCTGTGTCATTCTGTAGGATAGTGATGTGTCAATCTGGAGGATAGTGGTGTGTCACAGTGTAGGATAGAGACATGTTACTCTGGAAGATAGTGACATGTCACTGGAGTACAGTGATGTGTTACTCTGGAGGATAGTGATGTGTCACACTGGAGAATAGTGACGTGTCACGCTGGAGGATAGCGACGTGTTACTCTGGAGGATAGTGACGTGTCGCAATTGGAGATAGTGACATGTCACTCTGGAGGATAGTGACATATCACTCTGGAGGATAGTAATGTGTCACACTGGAGAATAGTGATGTGTCACGCTGAAGGATAGTGATGTGTTACTCTGGAGGGTAGTGACGTGTCACAATTGAAGATAGTGACATGTCACTCTGGAGGATAGTGATGTGTCACACTGGAGAATAGTGACGTGTCACACTGAAGGATAGTGACGTGTTACTCCAGAGGGTAGTGACGTGTCACAATTGAAGATAGTGACGTGTCACTCTGGAGGATAGTGGTGTATCACACCGGAGTGTAGTGATTTTTCTCGCTAGAGGAGAGTGATATGTCACTTTGGAGGGTAGCGACGTGTCACTCTGGAGGATAGTCACGTGTCACTGTGGAGGATAGTGATGTGTTACTCTGAAGGACAGCGATGTGTCACGCTGGAGCATATCGATGTGTTATACTGTAGGATATTGACGTGTTACTCTGGAGGGTAGCGACGTGTCATTCTGGAGAAGCATGATGTGTTACTCTGGAGAATAGTGACGTGTGATGCTGGAGGGTTGCGATGTATTACTCTGGAGCGTAGCAACGTGTCACTCTGGAGGATATTGCCGTGTCACGCTGGATGATAGTGATGTGTAACGCTGAACGATAGAGATGTGTTACACTGGGGGATAGTGACGTGTCACAATTGAGGATAGTGATGTGTCACTCTGGAGGATAGTGACGTGTCACACTGGAGGATAGTGATATGTCACTCTGGAGGATAGTGATGTGTCATGCTGGAGGGTAGCGACATTTTACTCTGGAGGATAGTGATGTATCATTCTCTAGGTTAGTGATATGTCACTCTGGAGGATAGTGGTGTGTCACAGTGTAGGATAGTGACATGTTACTCTGGAGGATAATGTCGTGTCAGGCTGCTGGGTAGCAACGTTTTACTCTGGAGGATAGCGTCATGCCACACTGGAGGATAGTGATGTGTCATGCTGGAGGGTAGCGATGTTTTATTCTGGAGGATAGTGATGTTTCATTCTCTAGGATAGTGATATGTCACTCTGTAGGATAGTGGTGTGTCACAGTGTAGGATAGTGAC
Source organism: Carcharodon carcharias (assembly GCF_017639515.1). Classification (NCBI taxonomy): domain Eukaryota; kingdom Metazoa; phylum Chordata; class Chondrichthyes; order Lamniformes; family Lamnidae; genus Carcharodon; species Carcharodon carcharias. The sequence continues at coordinate 129,007,577 of NC_054473.1, read as the reverse complement.
ATGTTACTCTGGAGGATAGTGATGTGTCATGCTGGAGGGTAGTGATGTTTTCTTCTGGAGGATAGTGATGTGCCACTCTGGAGGATAGTGACATGTTACTCTGGAGGATAGTGACATGTCACACTGGAGGATGGTGATGTGTCACACTGGAGGATAGTGACGTGTCACACTGGAGGATAGTGATGTGTCACACTGGAGGATAGTGATGTGTCCAACTGGAGGATAGTGATGTGTCACACTGGAGGATAGTGATGTGTCCAACTGGGGGATAGTGACGTGTCACAATGGAGGATGTTGACGTGTCACACTGGAGGATAGTGACGTGTCACACTGGAGGATAGTACATGTCACACTGGAGGATAGTGACGTGTCACACTGGAGGATAGTACGTATCACACTGGAGGATACTGATGTGTCACGCTGAAGGATAGTGACGTGTTACACTGGAGATAGTGATGTGTCGCAATGTAGGGATAGAGACATGTCACACTGGAGGATAGTGATGGGGCGCATTGGAATATGGTGACGTGCCACTCTGGAGGATGGTGATATGTTTCTCTGGAGGATAGTGACGTGTCACATTGGGGACAGTGATGTGTTACTGTGGAGGACAATGATGTGTTACTCTGGAGGATAGTGATTCATTATGCTAAAGGATTGTGACATGTTACTCTGGAGGATGGTGACGTGTTAGGCTGGAGGATAGTGATGTGTCCCACTGGAGGATAGTGATGTATAACTCTAGAGGATAGTGATGCATAATGCTGGTGGATAGTAACGTGTCACTCTGGAGGATAGTGGTGTGTCACACTGGATGATAGTGTTGCGTCACGCTGGAGGATTGTAATGTGTTACTCTGGAGTATAGTGATGTGTCACGCTGAACGATAGTGACGTGTTACTCCGGAGGGTAGTGACGTGTCACAATTGAAGATAGTGACATGTCACTCTGTAGGATAGTGATGTGTCACACTGGAGAATAGTGACGTGTCACGCTGGAGAAAAGTGACGTGTTACTCTGGAGGATAGGGACGTGTCCCTCTGGAGGGTAGTGACGTGTCACTCTGGAAGACAGTAACGCTATATTCTGGAGGATAATGATATGTCACTCTGCAGGATAGTGACGTATCACACTGGAGGATACTGATGTGTCACGCTGAAGGATAGTGACGTGTTACACTGGAGATGGTGATGTGTCGCAATGCAGGGATAGAGACATGTCACACTGGAGGATAGTGACGTGCCACTCTGGTGGATAGTGATGTGTTTCTCTGGAGGATAGTGACGTGTCACACTGGGGAATGTGATGTGTTACTCTGGAAGACAGTGATGTGTTACTCTGGAGGATAGTGATTCATTATGCTGAAGGATTGTGACATGTTACTCTGGAGGATAGTGATGTGTCACGCTGGAGGGTAGCGACATGTCAGGCTGGAGGGTAGTGATGTGTCTCGCTGGAGGATAGTGATGTATAACTCTAGAGGATAGTGAAGCATCATGCTGAAGGATAGTGACGTGTTACACTGGAGGATAGTGATGTGTCACTGTAGGATAGTGATGTGTCACTCTCTGCTATAGTGGCGTGTCACTCTGGAGGATAGTGGTGTGTCACACTGGAGGATAGTGATGCGTCACGCTGGAGGATTGTAATGTGTTACTCTGGAGGATAGTGTCATGTCATGCTGGAGGGTAGCGACGTTTTACTCTGGAAGATAGCGTCATGTCACTCTGGAAGAGAGTGATGTGTCATGCTGGAGGGTAGCGATGTTTTACTCTGGAGGATAGTGTTGTGTTATTCTGTAGGATAGTGACGTGTCGCTCTGGAGGATAGTGCTGTGTCAATCTGTAGGATAGTGATGTGTCAATCTGGAGGATAGTGGTGTGTCACAGTGTAGGATAGAGGCATGTTACTCTGGAAGGTAGTGACATGTCACTCTGGAGTATAGTGATGTGTTACTCTGGAGGATAGTGATGTGTCACACTGGAGGGTAGTGATATGTCACTCTGGAGGATAGTGATGTGCCACACTGGAGAATAGTGACGTGTCACGCTGGAGGATAGCGACATGTTACTCTGGAGGATAGTGAAGTGTCGCATTTGAAGATATTGACATGTCACTCTGGAGGATAGTGACATATCACTCTGGGCGATAGTGATGTGTCACACTGGATGATAATGTTGCATCACGCTGGAGGATTGTAACGTGTTACTCTGGAGTATAGTGATGTGTCATGCTGAACGATAGTGACGTGTTACTCCGGAGGGTAGTTACGTGTCACAATTGAAGATAGTGACATGTCACTCTGGAGGATAGTGATGTGTCACACTGGAGGATAGTGATATGTCACGCTGAAGTATAGTGATGTGTTACTCCGGAGGGTAGTGACATGTCACAATTGAAGATAGTGACATGTCACTCTGGAGGATAGTGATGTGTCACACTGGAGAAAAGTGACGTGTCACACTCGATGATAGCGACGTTTTACTCTGGAGGATAGGGACGTGTCATTCTGGAGGGTAGTGACGTGTCACTCTGGAAGGCAGTAACGCTTTACACTGGAGGATAGCGACATGTCACTCTGGTAGATAGTGACGTGTCATGCTGGAAGGTACTGACGAGTCACTCTGGCGGATAGTTATGTGTCATTCTGGAGGATATTGACGTGTCACACTGGGGAAATTGATGTGTTACTCTGGAGGATAGTGATTCATTATGCTGAAGGATTGTGACATGTTACTCTGGAGGATAGTGACGTGTTACACTGGAGGATAGTGACGTGTCACTCTGTACGATAGCGATGTGTCACTCTCTGCTATATTGACGTGTCACTCTGGAGGATTGTGGTGTGTCACACTGGAGGATAGTGATGAGTCACGCTGAAGGATAGTGTCGTGTTACACTGGAGGATAGTGACGTGTCACTCTGTAGGATAGTGACGTGTCACTCTCTGCTATAGTGACGTTCACTCTGGAGGATAGTGGTGTGTCACACTGGAGGATAGTGATGCGTCACGCTGGAGGATTGTAATGTGTTACTCTGGAGGATAGTGTCGTGTCACGCTGGAGGGTAGCGACGTTTTACTCTGGAAGATAGCGTCATGTCACTCTGGAAGATAGTGATGTGTCATGCTGGAGGGTAGCGATGTTTTACTCTGGAGGATAGTGTTGTGTTATTCTGTAGGATAGTGACGTGTCGCTCTGGAGGATAGTGCTGTGTCAATCTGTAGGATAGTGATGTGTCAATCTGGAGGATAGTGGTGTGTCACAGTGTAGGATAGAGGCATGTTACTCTGGAAGGTAGTGACATGTCACTCTGGAGTATAGTGATGTGTTACTCTGGAGGATAGTGATGTGTCACACTGGAGGGTAGTGATATGTCACTCTGGAGGATAGTGATGTGCCACACTGGAGAATAGTGACGTGTCACGCTGGAGGATAGCGACATGTTACTCTGGAGGATAGTGAAGTGTCGCATTTGAAGATATTGACATGTCACTCTGGAGGATAGTGACATATCACTCTGGGCGATAGTGATGTGTCACACTGGATGATAATGTTGCATCACGCTGGAGGATTGTAACGTGTTACTCTGGAGTATAGTGATGTGTCATGCTGAACGATAGTGACGTGTTACTCCGGAGGGTAGTTACGTGTCACAATTGAAGATAGTGACATGTCACTCTGGAGGATAGTGATGTGTCACACTGGAGGATAGTGATATGTCACGCTGAAGTATAGTGATGTGTTACTCCGGAGGGTAGTGACATGTCACAATTGAAGATAGTGACATGTCACTCTGGAGGATAGTGATGTGTCACACTGGAGAAAAGTGACGTGTCACACTCGATGATAGCGACGTTTTACTCTGGAGGATAGGGACGTGTCATTCTGGAGGGTAGTGACGTGTCACTCTGGAAGGCAGTAACGCTTTACACTGGAGGATAGCGACATGTCACTCTGGTAGATAGTGACGTGTCATGCTGGAAGGTACTGACGAGTCACTCTGGCGGATAGTTATGTGTCATTCTGGAGGATATTGACGTGTCACACTGGGGAAATTGATGTGTTACTCTGGAGGATAGTGATTCATTATGCTGAAGGATTGTGACATGTTACTCTGGAGGATAGTGACGTGTTACACTGGAGGATAGTGACGTGTCACTCTGTACGATAGCGATGTGTCACTCTCTGCTATATTGACGTGTCACTCTGGAGGATTGTGGTGTGTCACACTGGAGGATAGTGATGAGTCACGCTGAAGGATAGTGTCGTGTTACACTGGAGGATAGTGACGTGTCACTCTGTAGGATAGTGACGTGTCACTCTCTGCTATAGTGACGTTCACTCTGGAGGATAGTGGTGTGTCACACTGGAGGATAGTGATGCGTCACGCTGGAGGATTGTAATGTGTTACTCTGGAGGATAGTGTCGTGTCACGCTGGAGGGTAGCGACGTTTTACTCTGGAAGATAGCGTCATGTCACTCTGGAAGATAGTGATGTGTCATGCTGGAGGGTAGCGATGTTTTACTCTGGAGGATAGTGTTGTGTTATTCTGTAGGATAGTGACGTGTCACTCTGGAGGATAGTGCTGTGTCATTCTGTAGGATAATGATGTGTCAATCCGGAGGATAGTGGTGTGTCACAGTGTAGGATAGAGACATGTTACTCTGGAAGATAGTGACATGTCACTCTGGAGTATAGTGATGTGTTACTCTGGAGGATAGTGATGTGTCACACTGGAGGGTAGTGATATGTCACTCTGGAGGATAGTGATGTGTCACACTGGAGAATAGTGATGTGTCACGCTGAAGGATAGTGACTTGTTTCTCCGGAGGGTAGTGACGTGTCACAATTGAAAATAGTGACATGTCACTCTGGAGGATAGTGACATGTCACTCTGGAGGATAGTGATGTGTCACACTGGAGAATAGTGACGTGTCACACTGAAGGATAGTGACGTGTTACTCTGGACGATAGGGACCTGTCACTCTGGAGGGTAGTGACGTATCAATCTGGAAGGCAGTAACGCTTTACTCTGGAGGATAGCAACATGTCACTCTGGAGGATAGTGACGTGTCATGCTGGAAGGTACTGACGAGTCACTCTGGCGGATAGTGATGTGTATTCTGGAGGACAGGGACGTATCGCTCTGGAGAATAGTGACTTGTCACTCTGGAAGGTAGTGCCGCTTTAATCTGGAGGCTAGCGACATGTCACTCTGGCGGATAGTGACGTGTCTCTCTGGAGGATAGTGATGTGTCACACTGGAGGAAAGTGCCATGTTTCTCTGGAGGATAGTTACTTGATGATATTGTTGTGTCACTCTGGAGTATAGTGATGTGTCCCACTGGAGGATAGTGATGTGTCACGCTGAAGGATAGTGACGTATTACTCTGGAGGGTAGTGACGTGTCACAGTTGAAGACAGTGACGTGTCACTCTGGAGGATGGTGATGTGTCATGCTGGAGGCTAGTGATGGGGCACGCTGGAGGATAGTGATGTGACACTATGGAGGATAGTGATATTTTACTTTGGAGGATATTGACGTGTCTCACTGTGAGGATAGTGACGTATCACACTGGAGGAGAGTGCTGTGTAACTCTGAGGGATTGTGACGTGTTACACTGGAGGATCGTGATGTGTCACTCTCTGCTATAGTGACGTGTCACTCTGGAGGATAGTGGTGTGTCACACTGGAGTGTAGTGATTTTTCTCGCTAGAGGAGAGTGATGTGTCACTTTGGAGGCTAGCGACGTGTCACTTTGGAGGATAGTCACGTGTCACTGTGGAGGGTAGTGATGTGTCACTCTGGAGGACAGCGATGTGTCACGCTGGAGCATATCGATGTGTTATACTGGAGGATATTGACGTGTTACTCTGGAGGGTAGCGACATGTCATTCTGGAGAATCATGATGTGTTACTCTGGAGAATAGTGACGTGTGATGCTGGAGGGTTGCGATGTATTACTCTGGAGCGTAGCAACGTGTCACTCTGGAGGATATTGCCGTGTCACGCTGGATGATAGTGATGTGTAACGCTGAACGATAGAGATGTGTTACACTGGGGGATAGTGACGTGTCACAATTGAGGATAGTGACGTGTCACAATTGAGGATAGTGATGTGTCACTCTGGAGGATAGTGACGTGTCACACTGGAGGATAGTGATATGTCACTCTGGAGGATAGTGACATGTCATGCTGGAGGGTGGCGATGTTTTATTCTGGAGAATAGTGATGTATCATTCTCTAGGATAGTGATATGTCACTGTGGAAGATAGTGGTCTGTCACAGTGTAGGATAGTGACATGTTACTCTGGAGGATAGTGTCGTGTCAGGCTGGAGGGTAGCAACGTTTTACTCTGGAGGATAGCGTCATGTCACACTGGAGGATGGTGATGTGTCATGCTGGAGGGTAGTGACGTGTTACTCTGGAGATAGTGACGTGTCGCAATGCAGGGATAGAGACATGTCACACTGGAGGATAGTGATGGGGCGCTCTGGAGGATGGTGACGTGCCACTCTGGAGGATGGTGATGTGTTTCTCTGGAGGATAGTGACGTGTCACACAGGGGACAGTGATGTGTTACTGTGGAGGACAATGATGTGTTACTCTGGAGGATAGTGATTCATTATGCTAAAGGATTGTGACATGTTACTCTGGAGGATGGTGACGTGTTAGGCTGGAGGATAGTGATGTGTCCCTCTGGAAGATAGTGATGTATAACTCTAGAGGATAGTGATGCATCATGCTGGAGGATAGTAACGTGTCACTCTGGAGGATAGTGATGTGTCACTCTCTGCTATAGTGACATGTCACTCTGGAGGATAGTGGTGTGTCACACTGGATGATAGTGTTGCGTCACGCTGGAGGATTGTAACGTGTTACTCTGGAGTATAGTGATGTGTCACGCTGAACGATAGTGATGTGTTACTCCGGAGGGTAGTGACGTGTCACAATTGAAGATAATGACATGTCACTCTGGAGGATAGTGATGTGTCACACTGGAGAATAGTGCGTGTCACGCTGGAGGAAAGTGACGTGTTACTCTGGAGGATAGGGACGTGTCCCTCTGGAGGGTAGTGACGTGTCACTCTGGAAGACAGTAACGCTTTATTCTGGAGGATAGTGATATGTCACTCTGGAGGATAGTGACGTATCACACTGGAGGATACTGATGTGTCACGCTGAAGGATAGTGACGTGTTACACTGGAGATGGTGATGTGTCGCAATGCAGGGATAGAGACGTCACACTGGAGGATAGTGACATGCCACTCTGGAGGATAGTGACGTGTCACACTGGGGAATGTGATGTGTTACTCTGGAAGACAGTGATGTGTTACTCTGGAGGATAGTGATTCATTATGCTGAAGGATTGTGACATGTTACTCTGGAGGATAGTGACGTGTCACGCTGGAGGGTAGTGACATGTCAGGCTGGAGGGTAGTGATGTGTCTCGCTGGAGGATAGTGATGCATAACTCTAGAGGATAGTGAAGCATCATGCTGAAGAATAGTGACGTGTTACACTGGAGGATAGTGACATGTCACTCTGGAGGATATCGATGTGTTACATTGGGGGATAGCGAATTGTCACACTCGAGGATAGTTTATTTCTCACTGGAGGATAGCAATGTGTGATACTGGGGTATAGAGATGTGTCACACTGGAGGATAGTGATGTGTGACACTGCAGGAAAATGATGTGTCCTGCTGGAGGATAGTGATGTGTTACTCTGTAGGATAGTGACGTGTCACACTGGAGGATAGTGATGTGTCACGCTGAAGGATAGTGACGTATTACACTGGAGGATAGTGACGTGTCGCAATGCAGGGATAGAGACGTGTCACAATGGGGGGTAGTGATGTGTCACACTGGAGGATAGTGATGGGGCATGCTGGAGGATGGTGATGTGCCACTCTGGAGGATAGTGATGTGTCACAATGGAGGATAGAGACATATCACATTGGAGGATAGTGATGTGTCACGCTGGAGGATAGTGACATGTTTATCTGGATGATAGTGATGTGTCACATTTGAGCATAGTGATGTGTCACATCAGAGGATGGTGATGTGTTACTCTGCAGGATCGTGACGTGTCACACAGGAGGATAGTGATGTGTAACGTTGAACGATAGTGATGTGTTACACTGGAGGAGAGTGACGTGTCACACTGGAGGATAGTGACATGTCCCACTGAAGGATAGTGAAGTGTTACACTGGAGGATAGTGATGTGTCACTCTGGAGGATAGTGATGTGTTACTCTGGAAGATAGTGACGTGTCACACTGGAGGATAGTGACATGTCCCACTGAAGGATAGTGAAGTGTTACACTGGAGGATAGTAATGTGTCGCAATGCAAGATAGAGACGTATCACAATGGAGAATACTGATGTGTCACGCTGAAGGATAATGACGTGTTACACAGGAGGATAGTGATGTGTCACTGTGGAGGATAGGGATGTTTCAATCTGGAGGATTTTGATGTGTCACACAGGATGATAGTGCTGTGGAACGTTGAATGATAGTGACGTGTTATACTGGAGGAGAGTGACCTGTCACAATGGCGGATAGTCACGTGTCACTCTGGAGGATAGTGATGTGTCACTCTGGAGGATAGTGAGGTGTCACACTGAAGCGTAGTGACGTGTTACTCTGGAGGATAGTGATGTGTCGTTCTGGAGGATAGTGATGTGTCACTCTGGAGGATAGTGATGTGTCCCACTGGAGGATAGTGATGTGTCAGGCTGGGGAATAGTGATGTGTTACTCTGGAGGATAGTGATTCGTTATGCTGAAGGATAGTGACGTGTAACACTGGAGGATAGTGACATGTCACCCTGGAGATTAGTGATGTGTCACTCAGGAGATTAGTGATGTGTCTGACTGGGGGATAGTGATGTGTCACTCTGGATGATAGTGATGTATCAATCTGGAGGGTAGTGACATGTTACTCTGGAGGATAGTGATGTGTCCCACTGGAAGATAGTGATGTGTCATGCTGGATTATAGTGATGTGTTACTCTGGAGGACAGTGATGTATTACTCTGGAGGATAGTGATTCTTTATGCTGAAGGATAGTGACATGTCACGCTGGAGGATAGTGACATGGCACGCTGGAGGATAGTGACGTGTTACTGTGGAGGAGAGTGATGTGTTACTCTGGAGGATAGTGATGTGTCACACTGAAGGATAGTGATGTGTTACACTGGAGGATAGTGACGTGTCACTCTGTAGGATAGTGATGGGTTACTCTGGAGGTTAGTGACGTGACTCACTGGAGGATAGTGATGAATCACGCTGGAGGATGGTGATGTGTTACTCTGGAGGATCGTGACGTGTCACACAGGAGGATAGTGATGTGTAACATTGAACAATTGTGATGTTTTACACTGGAGGAGAGTGACGCTTCACAATGGCAGATAGTGACGTGTCACTCTGGAGGATAGTGATTTTTCTCGCTAGAGGACAGTGATATGTTACCCTGGAGGACAGTGATGTGTTAGTCTGGAGTATTGTGATTTGTTATGCTGAAGGATTGTGATGTGTTACTCTGGAGGATAGTGACGTGTCACACTGGAGGATAGTGATTTTTCTCGCTAGAGGACAGTGATATGTTACCCTGGAGGACAGTGATTTGTTATGCTGAAGGATTGTGATGTGTTAGTCTGGAGGATAGTGACATGTCACGCTGGAGGATAGTAACGTGTTTCTCTAGTGGAAAGTGATGCACCATGCTGAAGGATAGTGATGTGTTATACTGAAGGATAGTGATGTGTCACTCTCTGGTATAGTGACATGTCACTCTGGAGGATAGTGGTGTGTCACACTGGAGGGTAGTGATACGTTACACTGGAGGATTGTAACATGTCACTCTGGAGGATAGTGACATGTCGCACTGGAGGTTAGTGATGTGTAACACTGGAAGATTGTGATTTTTCTCGCTAGAGGACAGTGATATGTTACTCTGGAGGGTAGCGACGTGTTACTCTGGAGTATAGTGATGTGTCAATCTGGAGGATAGTGAGATGTCACACTGGAGGGTAGTGACATGTTGCTCTGGAGAATAGTGACGTGTCATTCTTGAGGATAGTGATGTGTTACTCTGGAGGATAGTGATTCTTTATGCTGAAGGATTGTGACGTGTTACTCTGGAGGATAGTGATGTTTCACGCTGGAGGATAGTGACGTGTCACTCTGGAGGATAGTGATGTGTTACTCTAGAGGATAGTGATGTGTCACGCTGAAGGATAGTGACATGTTACACTGGAGGGTAGCGATGTTTTACTCTCTAGGATTGCATCCTGTCACTCTGGAAGATAGTGACGTGTCACATTGGAGGGTAGTGATTTTTCTCGCTAGAAGAGAGTGATACGTCATTTTGGAGGGTAGCGAAATGCCACTCTGGAGGATAGTGATGTGTTACTTTGGAGGATAGTGATGAGTCACTCTGGAGGACAGCGATGTGTCACACTGGAGGATATCGATGTGTTACACTGGAAGATATTGGCTTGTCACTCTGGAGGGTAGCGACATGTCACTCTGGAGGCTAATGCCGTGTCACACTGGGGGACAGTGATGTGTAACACTGAACGATAGAGATGTGTTACACTGGAGGATAGTGACGTGTCACAATTGAGGATAGTGACGTGTCACAATTGAGTATAGTGATGTGTCACTCTGGAGGATAGTGATGTGTTAGTCTAGAGGATAGTGATGTGTCACGCTGAAGGATAGTGACGTGTTACACTGGAGCATAGTGACGTGTCACTCTGTAGGATAGTGATGTGTCACTCTCTGGTATAGTGACTCTCTGGTGCTTAGTGATGTGTCACACTGGAGGATAGTGACATGTCACTCTGGAGGATAGTGATGTGTCACTCTGGAGGATAGTGATGTGTCTGACTGGAGGATAGAGATGTGTCACGCTGGAGGATAGTGATGTGTTACTCTGGAGGATCGTGACGTGTCACACAGGAGGATAGTGATGAGGCACGCTGGAGGATAGTGATGTGTCACTCTGGAGGATAGTGACGTGTCTCACTGTAAGGATAGTGATGTGTCGCAATGCAGGATAGAGACGTATCAAACTGAAGGATAGTGATGTGTCACGCTGAAGGCTAGTGACGTGTTACACAGGAGGATAGTGACGTGTCTCAATGCCGGGATAGAGACGTGTCACAATGGAGGATAGTGATGTGTCACTGTGGAGGATAGGGATGTTACAATCTGGAGGATAGTGATGTGTCACACTGGAGGGTAGTGATGTGTCACGCTGGAGGATGGTGATGTGTTACTCTGGAGGATTTTGACGTGTCACACAGGATGATAGTGATGTGGAACATTGAACGATACTGATGTGTTATACTGGAGGAGAGTGACCTGTCACAATGGCGGATAGTCACATGTCACTCTGGAGGATAGTGAGGTGTCACACTGAAGGGTAGTGACTTGTTACTCTGGAGGATAGTGACGCGTCGTCCTGGAGGATAGTGATGTGTCACTCTGGAGGATAGTGGTGTGTCCCACTGGAGGATAGTGATGTGTCAGGCTGGAGGATAGTGATGTGTTACTCTGGAGGATAGTGATTCGTTATGCTGAAGGGTAGTGACATGTAACACTGGAGGATAGTGACATGTCACTCTGGAGGTTAGTGATGTGTCACTCGGGAGATTAGTGATGTGTCTGACTGGGGGATAGTGATGTGTCACTCTGGATGATAGTGATGTATCAGTCTGGAGGGTAGTGACGTATTACTCTGGAGGATCGTGACGTGTCACACTGGAGGATAGTGATTTTTCTCGCTAGAGGACAGTGATATGTTACCCTGGAGGACAGTGATTCGTTATGCTGAAGGATTGTGATGTGTTAGTCTGGAGGATAGTGACATGTCACGCTGGAGGATAGTGACGTGTTACTCTAGAGAAAACTGATGCACCATGCTGAAGGATAGTGATGTGTTATACTGAAGGATAGTGATGTGTCACTCTCTGGTATAGTGACATGTCACTCTGGAGGATAGTGGTGTGTCACACTGGAGGATAGTGATGTGTAACACTGGAGGATTGTGATTTTTCTCGCTAGAGGACAGTGATATGTTACTCTGGAGGGTAGCGGCGTGTTACTCTGGAGTATAGTGATGTGTCAATCTGGAGGATAGTGAGATGTCACACTGGAGGGTAGTGACATGTTGCTCTGGAGGATAGTGACGTGTCGTTCTTGAGGATAATGATGTGTTGCTCTGGAGGATAGTGATTCTTTATGCTGAAGGATTGTGACATGTTACCCTGGAGGATAGTGATGTTTCACGCTGGAGGAGAGTAATGTGTTACTCTGGAGGATCGTGATGTGTTACACTGGAGGATAGTGATGTGTCTCACTGTGAGGATAGTGATGTGTCGCAATGGAGAATAGAGATGTGTCACAATGGAGGATAGTGATGTGACACTCTTGAGGATAGTGACGTATCACACTGGATGATAGTGATGTGTCATGCTGAAGGATAGTGACGTGTTACACTGGAGGATAGTGACGTGTTACACTGGAGGATAGTGACGTATCGCAATGCAGGGATAGAGATGTGTCACAATGGAGGATAGTGATGTGACACACTGGAGGATAGTGACGTATCACACTGGAGGATAGCGATGTGTCACGCTGAAGGATAGTGACGTTTTACACTGGAAAATAGTGACATGTCGCAATGAAGGGATAGAGACGTGTCACACAGGAGGATAGTGATGTGTCACTCTGGAGGATAGGGATGTTTCAGTCTGGAGGATAGTGATGTGTCACACTGGGGGATAGTGACGTGTCACACTGGAGGATTGTAACGTGTTACTCTGGAGAATAGTGACATGTGACGTTGGAGGGTAGTGACATGTCACTCTGGAGGATAGTGCCGTGTCACGCTGGAGGATACTGATGTGTAACGCTGAATGCTAGAGATGTGTTCCACTGGAGGATAGTGAAGTGTCGCGATGGAGGATAGTGATGTGTCATCCTGGAGGGTAGTGATGGGGCACGCTGCGGTATAGTGTTGTGCTACTCTGGAGGATAGTGATATGTTACTCTGGAGGTTAGTGATTTGTCACACTGGAGGATAGTGACGTGTCACACTGGAGGATAGTGCTGTGTAACGCTGTAGGATAGTGACGTGTTATTCTGGAGAGTAGTGATGTGTAACGCTGAAGGATAGTGACGTGTTACAATGGAGGATAGAGACGTGTCACAATGGAGGATAGTGACATGTCACACGGGAGGATAGTGACGTGTCATGTTGGAGGATTGTAACATGTCATTCTGGAGGATAGTGATGTGTCACTCTGGAGGATAGGGATGTTTCAATCTGGAGGCTGGTGATGTGTCACTCTGGAGGATAGTGACGTGTCACTCTGCAGGATATTGGTGTGTCACTCTGGAGGATAGTGATGTGTCACTGCGTAGGATAGTGATGTGTCACTCTGGAGGATAGTGCTGTGTTACTCTGTAGGATAGTGACGTGTCACTGGACGATAGTGTTGTGTCACTCTGTAGGATATTGGTGTGTCACGGTGTAGGATATTGACATGTTACTTTGGAGGATAGTGACATGTCACCCTTGAAGATAGTGGTGTGTCACTCTGTAGGATAGTGATGTGTCACGCTTGAAGATAGTGACGTGTCATTCTGGAGGATAGTGATGTGTCATACTGGAGAATAGTGACATGTCACTCTGGAGGATAGTGATGTGTCACTCTGGAGAATAGTGGCACGTTACACTGGAGGATAGTGATGTGTCACTCTGGAGGATGGTGATGTGTCACACTGGAGGGAACTGACGTGTTACGCTGGAGGATAGTGATGTGTCACTCTGGAGGATAGTGACGTGTCAGGCTGGCGGATAATGACGTGTTACTCTGATGGATAGTGACGTGTTACACTGGAGGATAGTGACATGACACTCTGGATGATAGTGATTTGTCACTCTGGAGGATAGTGATGTGTAACTCTGGAGGAGAGTGATGTGTCACGCTGAAGGATAGTGATGTGTCACTCTCTGGTATAGTGACGTCTCACTCTGGAGCTTGGTGATGTGTCACACTGGAGGATAGTGATGTGTCATGCTGGAGGGTTGTAACGTGTTACTCTGGAGAATAGTGATGTGTGACGTTGGAGGGTAGCTCATGTCATTCTAGAAGTTAGTGCCGTGTCACACTGGAAGATAGTGATGTGTAACACTGAACGATAGAGATATGTTCCACTGGAGGAAAGTGACGTGTTACGATTGAGGATAGTGATGTGTCACAATTGAGGATAGTGACGTGTCACACTGGAGGATAGTGACGTGTCACTCTGGAGGATAGTGATGTGTTACTCTGGAGGATAGTGATGTGTTACTCTGGAGGATAGTGATCTGTCACTCTGGAAGATAGTGACATGTCACACTGGAGGATAGTGACGTGTCACTCTGGAGGATAGTGATCTGTCACTCTGGAGGATAGTGATCTGTTACTCTGGAGGATCATGACATGTCACACAGGAGGATAGTGATGTGAAACGTTGAACGATAGTGGCGCGTTACACTTGAGCAGAGTGACTTGTCACAATTGCGGATAGTGACATGTCCCTCTGGAGGGCAGTGACGTGTCATGCTGGAAGGTACCGACGTGTCACTCTGGAGGATAGTGACTTGACTCACTGGAGGATAGGGATGTTTCAATCTGGAGGCTAGTGACATGTCATTCTGTAGGACAGGGACGTGTCACTCTGGAGGAGAGTGAGGTGTTACTCAGGAGAATAATAACGTGTGAGGTTGGGGGGTAGTGACATGTCACTCTGGAGGCTAGTGCCGTGTCATGCTGGGGGATGGTGATGTATAACGCTGAATGATAGAGATGTGTTACACTGGAGGATATTGATGTGTCACAATTGAGGATAGTGATGTGTCACTCTGGAGGATAGTGATGTGTCACACTGGAGGATAGTGATATGTTTCTCTGGATGATTGTGAGGTGTCACTCTGGAGGATAGTGATGCATCACTCTGGAAGATAGTGATGAGGCACGCTGGAGGATAGTGACGTGTCTCACTGTGAGGATAGAGATGTGTCGCAATGCAGGATAGAGACGTATCACACTGGAGGATAGTGACAGTGATGTGTCACTCTGGAGGATAGTGAGGTGTCACACTGGAGGGTAGTGACGTGTTATTCTGGCGGATAGTGACGTGTCGTTCTGGAGGATAGTGTTGTGACACTCTGGAGGATAGTGATGTGTCCCACTGGAGGATAGTGAAGTGTCAGGCTGGAGGATAGTAATGTGTTACTCTAGAGGATAATGATGTGTTACTCTGGAGGATAGTGATGTGTCTGACTGGAGGATAGTGATGTGTCACTCTGGATGTTAGTGATGTGTCAATCTGGAGGGTAGTGATGTGTTACTCTGGAGGATAGTGATGTGTCACGCTGGGGGATAGTGGTGTGTTACAATGGAGGACAGTGATGTATTACTCTGGAGGATAGTGATTCTCTCCGCTGAACGATTGTGACGTGTTACTCTGGAGGATAGTGACGTGTCACGCTGGAGGATAGTGATGTGTCACACTGGGTGATAGTGATGTGTTACTCTGGAGGACAGTGATGTATTACTCTGGAGGATAGTGATTCTTTATGCTGAAGGATTGTGACGTGTTACTCTGGAGGATAGTGACGTGTCATGCTGGAGGATAGTGACGTGGCACTCTGGAGGAGAGTGATGTGTTACTCTGGAGGATAGTGATGGGTTACCCTGGAGGGTATCGACGCGTCACTCTGTAGTATAGTGATGGGTTACCCTGGAGGATAGTGACGTGTCTCACTGGAGGATAGTTTATGTGTCCGACTGGAGGATAGTGATGTGTTACACTGGAGGGTAGCGATGTGTCATGCTGGAGAATAGTGACGTTTCACACTGGAGAATCGTGATATGTCACGCTGGAGTGTAGTGACATGTTACTCTGGAGGATAGTGACGTGTCAGTCTGGAGGATAGTGATGTGTGACTCTGGAGGATAGTGATATGTCCCACTGGAGAATAGTGATGTGTCAGGCTGGAGGATAGTGATGTGTTACTCTAGAGGAAAGTGACGTGTTACACCAGAGGATAGTGACATGTCATTCTGGAGGATAGTGTTGTGTCACTCTGGAGGATAGTGATGTGTCCCACTGGAGGATAGTGATGTGTTACTCTGGAGGATAGTGATGTATCTGTCTGGAGGATAGTGATGTGTCACTCTGGAGGATAGTGACGTGTTACTCTGGAGGGTAGTGACGTGTCTCACTGGAGGATAGTGATGTGTCGCAATGGAGGGATGGATTCGTGTCACAATGGTGGATAGTGATGTGTCACTCTGGAGGAAAGGGATGTTTCAATCTGGAGGCTAGTGATGTGTCACATTGGAGGGTAGTGATGTGTCACTCTGGAGGATAGTGATGAGGCATGCTGGAGGATAGTGAGGTGTCTCACTGTGAGGATAGTGATGTGTCGCAATGCAGGATAGAGACGTATCACACTGGAGGATAGTGACAGTGATGTGTCACTCTGGAGTATAGTGAGATGTCACACTGGAGGGTAGTGACGTGTTATTCTGGAGGATAGTAGCGTGTCGTTCTGTAGGATAGTGATGTGTCACTCTGGAGGATAGTGATGTGTAACTCTGGAGGAGAGTGATGTGTCACTCTGGAGGCTAGCGATGTGTCACACTGGAGGGTAGTGATGTGTCACTCTGGAGGATAGTGATGAGGCACGCTGGAGGATAGTGACGTGTCTCACTGTGAGGATAGTGATGTGTCGCAATGCAGGATAGAGACGTATCACACTGGAGGATAGTGACAGTGATGTGTCACTCTGGAGAATAGTGAGGTGTCACACTGGAGGGTGGTGACGTGTTATTCTGGCGGATAGTGACGTGTCGTTCTGGAGGATAGTGTTGTGTCACTCTGGAGGATAGTAATGTGTCACGCTGGAGGATAGTGACATGTCACTCTGGAGGTGAGTGATGTGTTACTCTGGAGGATAGTGACGTGTCAGGCTGGCGGATAATGACGTTTTACTCTGATGGATAGTGACGTGTTACACTGGAGGATAGTGACATGACACTCTGGATGATAGTGATGTGTCACTGTGGAGGATAGTGATGTGTAACTCTGGAGGAGAGTGATGTGTCACTCTGGAGGATAGTTTATGTGTCCGACTGGAGGATAGTGATGTGTCCGACTGGAGGATAGTGATGTATCATGCTGGAGAATAGTGACGTTTCACACTGGAGAATAGTGATATGTCACGCTGGAGTGTAGTGACATGTTACTCTGGAGGATAGTGACGTGTCAGTCTGGAGGATAGTGATGTGTCACTCTGGAGGATAGTGATATGTCCCACTGGAGAATAGTGATGTGTCAGGCTGGAGGATAGTGATGTGTTACTCTAGAGGAAAGTGACGTGTTACACCAGAGGATAGTGACATGTCGTTCTGGAGGATAGTGTTGTGTCACTCTGGAGGATAGTGATGTGTCCCACTGGAGGATAGTGATGTGTCAGGCTGGAGGATAGTAATGTGTTACTCTAGAGGATAGTGATGTGTTACTCTGGAGGATAGTGATGTGTCTGACTGGAGGATAGTGATGTGTTACTCTGGAGGATAGTGACGTGTTACTCTGGAGGATAGTGACGTGTCTCACTGGAGGATAGTGATGTGTCGCAATGGAGGGATGGTGTCATGTCACAATGGGGGATAGTGATGTGTCACTCTGGAGGAAAGGGATGTTTCAATCTGGAGGCTAGTGATGTGTCACACTGGAGGGTAGTGATGTGTCACTCTGGAGGATAGTGATGAGGCATGCTGGAGGATAGTGACGTGTCTCACTGTGAGGATAGTGATGTGTCGCAATTCAGGATAGAGACGTATCACACTGGAGGATAGTGACAGTGATGTGTCACTCTGGAGGATAGTGAGATGTCACATGAGGGTAGTGACGTGTTATTCTGGAGGATAGTGACGTGTCGTTCTGGAGGATAGTGTTGTGTCATTCTGGAGGATAGTGATGTGTCCCACTGGAGGATAGTGATGTGTCAGGCTGGAGGATAGTAATGTGTTACTCTAGAGGATAGTGATGTGTTACTCTGGAGGATAGTGATGTGTCTGACTGGAGGATAGTGATGTGTCACTCTGGATGTTAGTGATGTATCAATCTGGAGGGTAGTGACGTGTTACTCTGGAGGATAGTGATGTGTCACGCTGGGGGATAGTGATGTGTTACTCTGGAGGACAGTGATGTATTACTCTGGAGGATAGTGATTCTTTAAGCTGAAGGATTGTGACGTGTTTCTCTGGAGGATAGTGACGTGTCATGCTGGAGGATAGTGACGTGTCACTCTGGAGGAGAGTGATGTGTTATTCTGGAGGATAGTGATGGGTTACCCTGGAGGGTAGCGACGCGTCACACTGTAGTATAGTGATGGGTTACCCTGGAGGATAGTGACGTGTCTCACTGGAGGATAGTTTATGTGTCCGACTGGAGGATAATGATGTGTTACACTGGAGGGTAATGATGTGTCATGCTGGAGAATAGTGACGTTTCACACTGGAGAATAGTGATATGTCACTCTGGAGTGTAGTGACATGTTACTCTGGAGAATAGTGACGTGTCAGTCTGGAGGATAGTGATGTGTCACTCTGGAGGATAGTGATATGTCCCACTGGAGAATAGTGATGTGTCAGGCTGGAGGATAGTGATGTGTTACTCTAGAGGAAAGTGACGTGTTACACCAGAGGATAGTGACATGTCATTCTGGAGGATAGTGTTGTGTCACTCTGGAGGACAGTGATGTGTCCCACTGGAGGATAGTGATGTGTCAGGCTGGAGGATAGTAATGTGTTACTCTAGAGGATAGTGATGTGTTACTCTGGAGGATAGTGATGTGTCTGACTGGAGGATAGTGATGTGTCACTCTGGAGAATAGTGACGTGTTACTCTGGAGGATAGTGATGTGTCTCACTGGAGGATAGTGATGTGTCGCAATGGAGGGATGGAGTCATGTCACAATGGTGTATAGTGATGCGTCACTCTGGAGGAAAGGGATGTTTCAATCTGGAGGCTAGTGATGTGTCACTCTGGAGGATAGTGATGAGGCACTCTGGAGGATAGTGATGTGTCACAACTGGACGTGTCTCACTGCGAGGATAGTGATGTGTCACAATGCAGGATAGACACGTATCACACTGGAGGATAGTGACAGTGATGTGTCACTCTGGAGGATGGTGAGTTGTCACACTGGAGGGTAGTGACGTGTTATTCTGGAGGATAGTGACATGTCGTTCTGGAGGATAGTGTTGTGTCACTCTGGAGGATAGTGATGTGTCCCACTGGAGGATAGTGATGTGTCAGGCTGGAGGATAGTAATGTGTTACTCTAGAGGATAGTGATGTGTTACTCTGGAGGATAGTGATGTGTCTGACTGGAGGATAGTGATGTGTCACTCTGGATGTTAGTGATGTGTAAATCTGGAGGGTAGTGACGTGTTACTCTGGAGGATAGTGATGTGTCACGCTGGGGGATAGTGTTGTGTTACTCTGGAAGACAGTGATGTATTACTCTGGAGGATAGTGATTCTCTATGCTGAAGGATTGTGACGTGTTACTCTGGAGGATAGTGACGTGTCACGCTGGAGGATAGTGATGTGTCATGCTGGGGGATAGTGATGTGTTACTCTGGAGGACAGTGATGTATTACTCTGGAAGATAGTGATTCTTTATGCTGAAGGATTGTGACGTGTTACTCTGGAGGATAGTGATGTTTCACGTTGCAGGATAGTGTTGTGTCACTCTGGAGGAGAGTGATGTGTTACTCTGGAGGATAGTGATGGGTTACCCTGGAGGGTAGCGACGCGTCACTCTGTAGTATAGTAATGGGTTACCCTGGAGGATAGTGACGTGTCTCACTGGAGGATAGTTTATATGTCCGACTGGAGGATAGTGATGTGTTACACTGGAGGGTAGCGACGTGTCATGCTGGAGAATAGTGACGTTTCACATAGGAGAATAGTGATATGTCATGCTGGGGGGTTGCAAAATGTCACTCTGGAGGATAGTGATGTGTCACACTGGAGTGTAGTGACATGTTACTCTGGAGGATAGTGACGTGTCAGTCTGGAGGATAGTGATGTGTCCCACTGGAGGATAGTGATGTGTCAGGCTGGAGGATAGTGATGTGTTACTCTAGAGGAACGTGATGTGTTACTCTGGAGGATAGTGATTATTTATGCTGTAGAATAGTGACGTGTTATTCTGGAGGATAGTGATTCGTTTTGCTGAAGGATAGTGACGTGTTACACCGGAGGATAGTGACATGTCACTCTGGAGGCTAGGGACTTGTCACTCTGCAGGATAGTGACTTGTCACTCTAGAAGCTTGTGACGCTTTATTCTGGAGGATAGCGACATGTCACTCTGGAGGGTAGTGATGTGTCACTCTGGAGGTTAGTGATGTGTAACAATGGAGGATAGTGATTTTTCTTGCTAGAGGACAGTGATATGCTACTCTGGAGGGTAGCGATGTGTTTCTCTGGAGGATAGTGATGTGTCACTCTGGAGGATAGTGATGTGTTCCACTGGAGGATAGTGATGTGTTACTCTGGAGGATAGTGATTTTTCCTGCTAGATGACAGTGATCTGTTGTTCTGGAGTGTATCAATGTGTCATTCTGGGGATAGTGATCTGTCACTCTGGAGGGTAGTGACACGTTACTCAGCAGGATAGTGATGTGTCACTCTGGATGATAGTGACTTGTCACTCTGGGGGATGGTGATGTGTCACACTGGAGGGAACTGACATGTTACTCTGGATTATAGTGACGTGCCACTCTGGAGGATAGTGTTGTGTCAGGCTGGAGGATAATGATGTGTTACTCTGATGGATAGTGATATGTTACTCTGGAGGCTAGTGATCGTTATGCTGAAAGATAGTGACGTGTTACACTGGAGGATAGTGATGTGTCACTCTGGAGGATAGTGATGTGTCACTCTGGAGGATAGTGATGTGTTACTCTGGAGGATAGTGATTCTCTATGCTGAAGGATTGTGACGTGTTTCTCTGGAGGATAGTGACGTGTCACGCTGGAGGATAGTGACATGTCACTCTGGAGGAGAGTGATGTGTTACTCTGGAGGATAGTGATGGGTTACCCTGGAGGGTAGCGACGCGTCACTCTGTAGTATAGTGATGGGTTACCCTGGAGGATAGTGACGTGTCTCACTGGAGGGTAGTTTATGTGTCCGACTGGAGGATAGCGATGTGTTACACTGGAGGGTAGCAATGTGTCATGCCGGAGAATAGTGACGTTTCACACTGGAGAATAGTGATATGTCATGCTGGAGTGTAGTGACATGTTATTCTGGAGGATAGTGATGTGTCCCACTGGAGGATAGTGATGTGTCACTCTGGAGGATAGTGATATGTCCCACTGGAGAATAGTGATGTGTCAGGCTGGAGGATAGTGATGTGTTATTCTAGAGGAAAGTGACGTGTTACACCAGAGGATAGTGACATGTCGTTCTGGAGGATAGTGTTGTGTCACTCTGGAGGATAGTGATGTGTCCCATTGGAGGATAGTGATGTGTCAGGCTGGAGGATAGTAATGTGTTACTCTAGAGGATAGTGATGTGTTACTCTGGAGGATAGTGATGTGTCTGACTGGAGGATAGTGATGTGTCACTCTGGAGGATAGTGACCTGTTATTCTGGAGGATAGTGACGTGTCTCACTGGAGGATAGTGATGTGTCGCAATGGCGGTATGGATTCGTGTCACAATGGTGGATAGTGATGTGTCACTCTGGAGGAAAGGGATGTTTCAATCTGGGGGCTAGTGATGTGTCACAGTGGAGGGTAGTGATGTGTCACTCTGCAGGATAGTGATGTGTCACTCTGGAGGATAGTGATGTGTCACTCTGGAGGATAGTGAGGTATTACACTGGAGGATATTGGCGCGTCACTCTGGAGGGTAGCGACATGTCACTCTGGAGGAGAGTGATATTTTATCAGGAGAATAATAACGTGTGAGGTTGGAGAGTAGTCACGTGTACTCTGGAGCTAGTGCCGTGTCATGCTGCGGGATGGTGATGTATGACGCTGAATGATAGAGATGTGTTACACTGGAGGATATTGACGTGTCACAATTGAGGATAGTGACGTGTCACTCTGGAGGATAGTGACATGCACTCTTGAAGATAGTGACATGTCACACTGGAGGATAGTGATGTGTCACACTAGAGGATAGTGACGTGTCATGTTGGCGGATTGTAACGTGTCCTTCTGGAAGATAGTGAGGTGACACTCTGGAGGATATTGACATGTCACTCTGGAAGGCAGTGACGCTTTACTCTGGAGGATAGCGACATGTCACTCTGGAGGATAGTGACGTGTCATGTTGGAAGGTACCAATGTGTTACTCTGGAGGATAGTGATATGTCCCTCTGGAGGATAGTGACATGTCACACTGGAGGATAGTGATGTGCCACTCTGCAGGATAGTGATTTGTTATGCTGAAGGATAGTGACATGTTACACTGGAGGATAGTAACATGTCACTCTGGAGGATAGTGATGTGTCACTCTGGAGGATAGTGATGTGTCCGACTGGAGGATAGTGATGTGTAACTCTGGAGAATAGTGATGTGTCAGACTGGAGGGTACTGATGTGTTACTCTGGATTATAGTGACATGTGACTCTGGAGGATAGTGAAGTGTCCCAGTGGAGGATAGTGATGTGTCACGCTGGAGGATTGTAACGTGTTACTCTGGAGAATAGTGACGTGTGAGGTTGGAGAGTAGTGACGTGTCTCACTGGAGGATAGTGATGTGTTGCAATGGATGGATGGAGACGTGTCACAATGGAAGATAGTGATGTGTCACTCTGGAGGATAGGGATGTTTCAATCTGGGGGATAGTGATATGTCACACTGGAGGATAGTGATGTGTCACGCTGGAGTATGGTGATATGTTACTCTGGAGCATCGTGTCATGTCACACAGGAGGAGAGTGATGTGTAACATTGAACGATAGTGACGTGTTACACTGGAGGAGAGTGACTTGTCACAATGGCGGATAGTGACGTGTCACTTTGGAGGATAGTGACGTGTCACTCTGGAGGGTAGGGACATGTTACTCGGGAGTATAGTGATGTGTCACTCTGGAGGATGGTGATTTGTCACTCTGGAGGATAGTGACATGTCACACTGGAGCATAGTGATGTGCCACTCTGCAGGATAGAGATTTGTTATGCTGAAGGATAGTGACGCATTACACCGGAGGATAGTGACATGTCACTCTGGAGGATAGTGATGTGTCACTCTGGAGGATAGTGATGAGTCCGACTGGAGGATAGTGATGTGTAACTCTGGAGAATAGTGATGTGTCAGACTGGAGGATAATGATGTGTCACTCTGGAGGATAGAGGTGTGTAACTTTGGAGGATGGTGATGTGTCACTTTGCAGGATAGTGATGTGTCACTCTGGAGGATACAGACGTGTCACGCTGGAGGATATTGATATGTTACTCTGGAGGACAGTGATGTGTTACTCTGGAGGATAGTGATTCTTGTTGCTGAAGGATAGTGACACGTCACTCTGGAGGATAGTGATTCGTTATGCTGAAGGATAGTGATGTGTTACACTGGAGGATAGTGACATGACACTCTGGATGATAGTGATGTGTCGCTCTGGAGGATAGTGATGTGTAACTTTGGAGGATGGTGATGTGTCACTCTGCAGAATAGTGATGTGTCACTCTGGAGGATAGTGATGTGTCACGCTGGAGGATATTGATGTGTTAGTCTGGAGGATAGTGATGTGTCCCACTGGAGGATAGTGACGTGTCACGCTGGTGGATATTTATGTGTTACTCTAGAGGACAGTGATATGTTTCTCTGGAGGATAGTGATTCTTTATGCTGAAGGATTGTGACGTGTTACTCTGGAGGATAGTGACGCGTCACTCTGGAGGATAGTGATGTGTCACGCTGAAGGATAGAGACGTGTTAGACTGGAGAATAGTGACGTGTGACGTTGGAGGGTAGCGACATGTCATTCTAGAAGTTAGTTCCGTGTCACGTTGGAGTATGGTGATGTGTAACACTGAACGATAGAGATGTGTTCCACTGGAGAATAGTGACGTATTACGATTGAGGATAGTGACGTGTCACAATTGAGAATAGTGACTTGTCAATCTGGAGGATTGTGACATGTCACTCTGGAGGATAATGACGTGTCACTCTGGAGGATAGTGATATTTCACTCTGGAGGATAGTGATGTGTTACTCTGGAGGATAGTGATGTGTCACTCTGGAGGATAGTGATGTGTCTCTCTGGAGGATAGTGATGTGTCCGACTGGAGGATTGTGATGTGTATCTCTGGAGAATAGTGATGTGTCAGAATGGAGGGTACTGACGTGTTACTCTGGATTATAGTGACGTGTCACTCTGGAGGATGGTGAAGTGGATAAGGATGTGTTACTCTGATGGATAGTGATATGTTACTCTGGAGGATGGTGATTCATTATGCTGAAGGATAGTGATGTGTTACACTGGAGGATAGTGACATGACACTCTGGATGATAGTGATGTGTCACTCTGGAGGATAGAGGTGTGTAACTTTGGAGGAGGGTGATGTGTCACTCTGCAGGATAGTGATGTGTCATTCTGGAGGATAGTGATGTGGCCCACTGGAGGATAGTGACGTGTCACGCTTAAGGATATTGATGTGTTACTCTGGAGGACAATGATATGTTACTCTGGAGGATAGTGATTCATTATGCTGAAGGATTGTGACGTGTTACTCTGGAGGATAGTGACGCGTCACTCTGGAGGATATTGATGTGTTACTCTGGAAGACAGTGATATGTTACTCTGGAGGATAGTGATTCTTTATGCTGAAGGATTGTGACGTGTTACTCTGGAGCATAGTGACATGTCACTCTGCAGGATAGTGATGTGTCACTCTCTGGAATAGTGACGTCTCTCTCTGGAGCTTGGTGAAGTGTTACACTGGAGGAGAGAGACTTGTCACAATGGCGGATAGTGATGTGTCACTCTGGAGGGTAGGGACATGTTACTCGGGAGTATAGTGATGTGTCACTCTGGAGGATGGTGATTTGTCACTCTGGAGGATAGTGACTTTTACACTGGAGGATAGTGATGTGCCACTCTGCAGGATAGAGATTTGTTATGCTGAAGGATAGTGACGCATTACACCGGAGGATAGTGACATGTCACTCTGGAGGATAGTGATGTGTCACTCTGGAGGATAGTGATGAGTCCGACTGGAGGATAGTGATGTGTTACTCTGGAGAATAGTGATGTGTCAGACTGAAGGATAATGATGTGTCACTCTGGAGGATAGAGGTGTGTAACTTTGGAGGATGGTGATGTGTCACTTTGCAGGATAGTGATGTGTCACTCTGGAGGATACAGACGTGTCACGCTGGAGGATATTGATGTGTTACTCTGGAGGACAGTGATGTGTTACTCTGCAGGATAGTGATTCTTGTTGCTGAAGGATAGTGACACGTCACTTTGGAGGATAGTGATTCGTTATGCTGAAGGATAGTGATGTGTTACACTGGAGGATAGTGACATGACACTCTGGATGATAGAGATGTGTCGCTCTGGAGGATAGTGACGTGTAAGTTTGGAGGATGGTGATGTGTCACTCTGCAGGATAGTGATGTGTCACTCTGGAGGATAGTGACGTGTCCCACTGGAGGATAGTGACGTGTCACGCTAGTGGATATTTATGTGTTACTCTGGAGGACAGTGATATGTTACTCTGGAGGATAGTGATTCTTTATGCTGAAGGATGGTGACGTGTTACTCTGGAGGATAGTGATGCGTCACTCTGGAGGATAGTGATGTGTCACTCTAGAGGATAGTGATGTGTCACGCTGAAGGATAGTGACGTGTTAGACTGGAGGATAGTGACGTGTGACGTTGGAGGGTTACGACATTTCATTCTAGAAGTTAGTTCCGTGTCACGTTGGAGGATAGTGATGTGTAACACAGAACGATAGTGATGTGTTCCACTGGAGAATAGTGACGTATTACGATTGAGGATAGTGACGTGTCACAATTGAGGATAGTGACGTGTCAATCTGGAGGATTGTGATATATCACTTTGGAGGATGGTGATTTGTCACTCTGGAGGATGGTGACTTTTACACTGGAGGATAGTGATGTGCCACTCTGCAGGATAGAGATTTGTTATGCTGAAGGATAGTGACGCATTACACCGGAGGATAGTGACATGTCACTCTGGAGGATAGTGATGTGTCACTCTGGAGGATAGTGATGAGTCTGACTGGAGGATAGTGATGTGTAACTCTGGAGAATAGTGATGTGTCAGACTGGAGGATAATGATGTGTCGCTCTGGAGGATAGAGGTGTGTAACTTTGGAGGATGGTGATGTGTCACTTTGCAGGATAGTGATGTGTCACTCTGGAGGATACAGACGTGTCACGCTGGAGGATATTGATGTGTTACTCTGGAGGACAGTGATGTGTTACTCTGGAGGATAGTGATTCTTGTTGCTGAAGGATAGTGACACGTCACTCTGGAGGATAGTGATTCGTTATGCTGAAAGATAGTGATGTGTTACACTGGAGGATAGTGACATGACACTCTGGATGATAGAGATATGTCACTCTGGAGGATAGTGATGTGTAAGTTTGGAGGATGGTGATGTGTCACTCTGCAGGATAGTGATGTGTCACTCTGGAGGATAGTGACGTGTCCCACTGGAGGATAGTGACGTGTCACGCTGGTGGATATTTATGTGTTACTCTGGAGGGCAGTGATATGTTAATCTGGAGGATAGTGATTCTTTATGCTGAAAGATGGTGACGTGTTACTCTGGAGGATAGTGACGCGTCACTCTGGAGGATAGTGATGTGTCACTCTAGAGGATAGTGATGTGTCACGCTGAAGGATAGTGACGTGTTAGACTGGAGGATAGTGACGTGTGACGTTGGAGGGTTACGACATTTCATTCTAGAAGTTAGTTCCGTGTCATGTTGGAGGATAGTGATGTGTAACACTGAACGATAGAGATGTGTTCCAATGGAGAATAGTGACGTATTACGATTGAGGATAGTGACGTGTCACAATTGAGGATAGTGACGTGTCAATCTGGAGGATTGTGACATATCACTCTGGAAGATAGTGACGTGTCACACTGGAGGATTGTGACGTGTTACACTGGAGGATAGTGACATGTCACTCTGGAGGATAGTGATATGTCACTCTGGGGGATAGTGATGTGTTACTCTGGAGGATCATGATGTGTCACACAGGAGGATAGTGATGTGAAACATTGAACGATAGTGGCGTGTTACACTAGAGCAGAGTGACTTGTCACAATGGCGGATAGTGACGTGTCCCTCAGGAGAACAGTGACGTGTCACTCTGGAGGATAGTGACATGTCACTCTGGAAGATAGTGACATGTCACACTGGCGGATAGTGATGTGCCACTCTGCAGGATAGTGATTTGTTATGCTGAAGGATAGTGACGTGTTACACTGGAGGATAGTAACATGTCACTCTGGAGGATAGTGATGTGTCACTCTGGAGGATAGTGATGTGTCCGACTGAAGGATAATGATGTGTCACTCTGGAGGATAGAGGTGTGTAACTTTGGAGGATGGTGATGTGTCACTTTGCAGGATAGTGATGTGTCACTCTGGAGGATACAGACGTGTCACGCTGGAGGATATTGATGTGTTACTCTGCAGGATAGAGATTTGTTATGCTGAAGGATAGTGACGCATTACACCGGAGGATAGTGACATGTCACTCTGGAGGATAGTGATGTGTCACTCTGGAGGATAGTGATGAGTCTGACTGGAGGATAGTGATGTGTAACTCTGGAGAATAGTGATGTGTCAGACTGGAGGATAATGATGTGTCGCTCTGGAGGATAGAGGTGTGTAACTTTGGAGGATGGTGATGTGTCACTTTGCAGGATAGTGATGTGTCACTCTGGAGGATACAGACGTGTCACGCTGGAGGATATTGATGTGTTACTCTGGAGGACAGTGATTCTTGTTGCTGAAGGATAGTGACACGTCACTCTGGAGGATAGTGATTCGTTATGCTGAAAGATAGTGATGTGTTACACTGGAGGATAGTGACATGACACTCTGGATGATAGAGATATGTCACTCTGGAGGATAGTGATGTGTAAGTTTGGAGGATGGTGATGTGTCACTCTGCAGGATAGTGATGTGTCACTCTGGAGGATAGTGACGTGTCCCACTGGAGGATAGTGACGTGTCACGCTGGTGGATATTTATGTGTTACTCTGGAGGGCAGTGATATGTTAATCTGGAGGATAGTGATTCTTTATGCTGAAAGATGGTGACGTGTTACTCTGGAGGATAGTGACGCGTCACTCTGGAGGATAGTGATGTGTCACTCTAGAGGATAGTGATGTGTCACGCTGAAGGATAGTGACGTGTTAGACTGGAGGATAGTGACGTGTGACGTTGGAGGGTTACGACATTTCATTCTAGAAGTTAGTTCCGTGTCATGTTGGAGGATAGTGATGTGTAACACTGAACGATAGAGATGTGTTCCAATGGAGAATAGTGACGTATTACGATTGAGGATAGTGACGTGTCACAATTGAGGATAGTGACGTGTCAATCTGGAGGAATGTGACATATCACTCTGGAAGATAGTGACGTGTCACACTGGAGGATTGTGATGTGTTGCACTGGAGGATAGTGACATGTCACTCTGGAGGATAGTGATATGTCACTCTGGGGGATAGTGATGTGTTACTCTGGAGGATCATGATGTGTCACACAGGAGGATAGTGATGTGAAACATTGAACGATAGTGGCGTGTTACACTAGAGCAGAGTGACTTGTCACAATGGCGGATAGTGACGTGTCCCTCAGGAGAACAGTGACGTGTCACTCTGGAGGATAGTGACATGTCACTCTGGAAGATAGTGACATGTCACACTGGCGGATAGTGATGTGCCACTCTGCAGGATAGTGATTTGTTATGCTGAAGGATAGTGACGTGTTACACTGGAGGATAGTAACATGTCACTCTGGAGGATAGTGATGTGTCACTCTGGAGGATAGTGATGTGTCCGACTGGAGGATAGTGATGTGTAACTCTGGAGAATAGTGATGTGTCAGACTGGAGGGTACTGACGTGTTACTCTGGATTATAGTGACATGTGACTCTGGAGGATAGTGAAGTGTCCCAGTGGAGGATAGTGATGTGTCATGCTGGAGGATTGTAACGTGTTACTCTGGAGAATAGTGAAGTGTGACGTTGGAGAGTAGCGACGTGTTTCACTGGAGGATAGTGCTGTGTCGCAATGGATGGATGGAGACGTGTCACACTGGAGGATAGTGATGTGTCACGCTGGAGGATGGTGATATGTTACTCTGGAGGATCGTGACATGTCACACAGGAGGAGAGTGATGTGTAACGTTGAACGATAGTGACGTGTTACACTGGAGGAGAGCGACTTGTCACAATGGTGGATAGTGACGTGTCACTCTGGAGGATAGTGAAGTGTCACTCTGGAGGGTAGGGACATGTTACTCGGGAGTATAGTGATGTGTCACTCTGGAGGATGGTGATTTGTCACTCTGGAGGATAGTGATGTGCCACTCTGCAGGATAGAGATTTGTTATGCTGAAGGATAGTGACGCATTACACCGGAGGATAGTGACATGTCACTCTGGAGGATAGTGATGTGTCACTCTGGAGGATAGTGATGATTCCGACTGGAGGATAGTGATGTGTAACTCTGGAGAATAGTGATGTGTCAGACTGGAAGATAATGATGTGTCACTCTGCAGGATAGAGGTGTGTCACGCTGGAGGATATTGATGTGTTACTCTGGAGGACAGTGATGTGTTACTCTGGAGGATAGTGATTCTTGTTGCTGAAGGATAGTGACATGTCACTCTGGAGGATAGTGATTCGTTATGCTGAAGGATAGTGATGTGTTACACTGGAGGATAGTGACATGACACTCTGGAGGATAGTGACGTGACACTCTGGAGGATAGTGATATGTAATTTTGGAGGATGGTGATGTGTCACTCTGCAGGATAGTGATGTGTCCCATTGGAGAATAGTGACGTGTCACGCTGGAGGATATTTATGTGTTACTCTGAAGTACA
The DNA here is from genome assembly GCF_017639515.1 of Carcharodon carcharias. NCBI lineage: Eukaryota > Metazoa > Chordata > Chondrichthyes > Lamniformes > Lamnidae > Carcharodon > Carcharodon carcharias. The sequence continues at coordinate 128,977,370 of NC_054473.1, read as the reverse complement.
GTGATATGTTACTCTGGAGGATAGTGATTCTTTATGCTGAAGGAATGTGACGTGTTACACTGGAGGATAGTGACGTGTCACTCTGTAGGATATTGATGTGTCACTCTCTGGTATAGTGACGTCTCTCTCTGGAGCTTGGTGATGTGTCACACTGGAGGATAGTGATGTGTCATGCTGGAGGATTGTAACGTGTTACTCTGGAGAATAGTGACGTGTGACATTGGAGGGTAGCGACATGTCATTCTAGAAGTTAGTTCCGTGTCATGCTGGAGGATAGTGATGTGTAACACTGAACGATAGAGATGTGTTCCACTGGAGAATAGTGACGTATTACGATTGAGGATAGTGACGTGTCACAATTGAGGACAGTGACATGTCAATGTGGAGGATTGTGACATGTCACTCTGGAAGATAGTGACGTGTCACACTGGAGGATTGTGATGTGTCACACTGGAGGATAGTGACGTGTCACTCTGGAGGATAGTGACGTGTGACGTTGGAGAGTAGCGACGTGTCTCACTGGAGGATAGTGATGTGTCGCAATTGAGGGATGGAAACGTATCACAATGGAGGATAATGATGTGTCACTCTGGAGGATAGGGATGTTTCGATCTGGGGGATAGTGATATGTCACACTCGAGGATAGTGATGTGTTACTCTATAGGATGGTGATATGTTACTCTGGAGCATCGTGACATGTCACACAGGAGGAGAATGATGTTTAACATTGAACAATAGTGAAGTGTTACACTGGAGAAGAGTGACTTGTCACAATGGCGGATAGTGACGTGTGACTCTGGAGGATAGTGATGTGTCCGACTGGAGGATAGTGATGTGTCATTCTGGATGATAATGATGTGTCACTCTGGAGGGTAGTGACATGTTACTCTGGAGGACAGTGATGTGTCACTTTGGAGGATGGTGATTTGTTACTCTGTAGGATAGTGCCATGTCACACTGGAGGATAGTGATGTGCCACTATGCAGGATAGAGATTTGTTATGCTGAAGGATAGTGACGTGTTACACCGGAGGATAGTGACATGTCACTCTGGAGGATAGTGATGTGTCCGACTGGAGGATAGTGATGTGTAACTCTGGAGAATAGTGATGTGTCACTCTGGAGGATAGTGAAGTGTCAGGCTGGAGGATAATGATGTGTCGCTCTGGAGGATAGAGGTGTGTAACTTTGGAGGATGGTGATGTGTCACTTTGCAGGATAGTGATGTGTCACTCTGGAGGATACAGACGTGTCACGCTGGAGGATATTGATGTGTTACTCTGGAGGACAGTGATTCTTGTTGCTGAAGGATAGTGACACGTCACTCTGGAGGATAGTGATTCGTTATGCTGAAAGATAGTGATGTGTTACACTGGAGGATAGTGACATGACACTCTGGATGATAGAGATATGTCACTCTGGAGGATAGTGATGTGTAAGTTTGGAGGATGGTGATGTGTCACTCTGCAGGATAGTGATGTGTCACTCTGGAGGATAGTGACGTGTCCCACTGGAGGATAGTGACGTGTCACGCTGGTGGATATTTATGTGTTACTCTGGAGGGCAGTGATATGTTAATCTGGAGGATAGTGATTCTTTATGCTGAAAGATGGTGACGTGTTACTCTGGAGGATAGTGACGCGTCACTCTGGAGGATAGTGATGTGTCACTCTAGAGGATAGTGATGTGTCACGCTGAAGGATAGTGACGTGTTAGACTGGAGGATAGTGACGTGTGACGTTGGAGGGTTACGACATTTCATTCTAGAAGTTAGTTCCGTGTCATGTTGGAGGATAGTGATGTGTAACACTGAACGATAGAGATGTGTTCCAATGGAGAATAGTGACGTATTACGATTGAGGATAGTGACGTGTCACAATTGAGGATAGTGACGTGTCAATCTGGAGGAATGTGACATATCACTCTGGAAGATAGTGACGTGTCACACTGGAGGATTGTGATGTGTTGCACTGGAGGATAGTGACATGTCACTCTGGAGGATAGTGATATGTCACTCTGGGGGATAGTGATGTGTTACTCTGGAGGATCATGATGTGTCACACAGGAGGATAGTGATGTGAAACATTGAACGATAGTGGCGTGTTACACTAGAGCAGAGTGACTTGTCACAATGGCGGATAGTGACGTGTCCCTCAGGAGAACAGTGACGTGTCACTCTGGAGGATAGTGACATGTCACTCTGGAAGATAGTGACATGTCACACTGGCGGATAGTGATGTGCCACTCTGCAGGATAGTGATTTGTTATGCTGAAGGATAGTGACGTGTTACACTGGAGGATAGTAACATGTCACTCTGGAGGATAGTGATGTGTCACTCTGGAGGATAGTGATGTGTCCGACTGGAGGATAGTGATGTGTAACTCTGGAGAATAGTGATGTGTCAGACTGGAGGGTACTGACGTGTTACTCTGGATTATAGTGACATGTGACTCTGGAGGATAGTGAAGTGTCCCAGTGGAGGATAGTGATGTGTCATGCTGGAGGATTGTAACGTGTTACTCTGGAGAATAGTGAAGTGTGACGTTGGAGAGTAGCGACGTGTTTCACTGGAGGATAGTGCTGTGTCGCAATGGATGGATGGAGACGTGTCACACTGGAGGATAGTGATGTGTCACGCTGGAGGATGGTGATATGTTACTCTGGAGGATCGTGACATGTCACACAGGAGGAGAGTGATGTGTAACGTTGAACGATAGTGACGTGTTACACTGGAGGAGAGCGACTTGTCACAATGGTGGATAGTGACGTGTCACTCTGGAGGATAGTGAAGTGTCACTCTGGAGGGTAGGGACATGTTACTCGGGAGTATAGTGATGTGTCACTCTGGAGGATGGTGATTTGTCACTCTGGAGGATAGTGATGTGCCACTCTGCAGGATAGAGATTTGTTATGCTGAAGGATAGTGACGCATTACACCGGAGGATAGTGACATGTCACTCTGGAGGATAGTGATGTGTCACTCTGGAGGATAGTGATGATTCCGACTGGAGGATAGTGATGTGTAACTCTGGAGAATAGTGATGTGTCAGACTGGAAGATAATGATGTGTCACTCTGCAGGATAGAGGTGTGTCACGCTGGAGGATATTGATGTGTTACTCTGGAGGACAGTGATGTGTTACTCTGGAGGATAGTGATTCTTGTTGCTGAAGGATAGTGACATGTCACTCTGGAGGATAGTGATTCGTTATGCTGAAGGATAGTGATGTGTTACACTGGAGGATAGTGACATGACACTCTGGAGGATAGTGACGTGACACTCTGGAGGATAGTGATATGTAATTTTGGAGGATGGTGATGTGTCACTCTGCAGGATAGTGATGTGTCCCATTGGAGAATAGTGACGTGTCACGCTGGAGGATATTTATGTGTTACTCTGAAGTACAGTGATATGTTACTCTGGAGGATAGTGATTCTTTATGCTGAAGGAATGTGACGTGTTACACTGGAGGATAGTGACGTGTCACTCTGTAGGATATTGATGTGTCACTCTCTGGTATAGTGACGTCTCTCTCTGGAGCTTGGTGATGTGTCACACTGGAGGATAGTGATGTGTCATGCTGGAGGATTGTAACGTGTTACTCTGGAGAATAGTGACGTGTGACATTGGAGGGTAGCGACATGTCATTCTAGAAGTTAGTTCCGTGTCATGCTGGAGGATAGTGATGTGTAACACTGAACGATAGAGATGTGTTCCACTGGAGAATAGTGACGTATTACGATTGAGGATAGTGACGTGTCACAATTGAGGACAGTGACATGTCAATGTGGAGGATTGTGACATGTCACTCTGGAAGATAGTGACGTGTCACACTGGAGGATTGTGATGTGTCACACTGGAGGATAGTGACGTGTCACTCTGGAGGATAGTGACGTGTGACGTTGGAGAGTAGCGACGTGTCTCACTGGAGGATAGTGATGTGTCGCAATTGAGGGATGGAAACGTATCACAATGGAGGATAATGATGTGTCACTCTGGAGGATAGGGATGTTTCGATCTGGGGGATAGTGATATGTCACACTCGAGGATAGTGATGTGTTACTCTATAGGATGGTGATATGTTACTCTGGAGCATCGTGACATGTCACACAGGAGGAGAATGATGTTTAACATTGAACAATAGTGAAGTGTTACACTGGAGAAGAGTGACTTGTCACAATGGCGGATAGTGACGTGTGACTCTGGAGGATAGTGATGTGTCCGACTGGAGGATAGTGATGTGTCATTCTGGATGATAATGATGTGTCACTCTGGAGGGTAGTGACATGTTACTCTGGAGGACAGTGATGTGTCACTTTGGAGGATGGTGATTTGTTACTCTGTAGGATAGTGCCATGTCACACTGGAGGATAGTGATGTGCCACTATGCAGGATAGAGATTTGTTATGCTGAAGGATAGTGACGTGTTACACCGGAGGATAGTGACATGTCACTCTGGAGGATAGTGATGTGTCCGACTGGAGGATAGTGATGTGTAACTCTGGAGAATAGTGATGTGTCACTCTGGAGGATAGTGAAGTGTCAGGCTGGAGGATAATGATGTGTTACTCTGATGGATAGTGATATGTTACTCTGGAGGATAGTGACATGACACTCTGGATGATAGTGATGTGTCACTCTGGAGGATTGTTATGTGTCACTCTGGAGGATAGTGATGTGTCCCCATGGAGGATAGTGATGTGTCCCCATTGAGGATAGTGACGTGTCACACTGAAGGATATTGATGTGTTACTCTGGAGGACAGTGATATTTTACTCTGGAGGATAGTGATTCTTTATGCTGAAGGATTGTGACGTGTTACTCTGGAGGATAGTGACCAGTCACTCTGGAGGATAGTGATGTGTTACTCTAGAGGATAGTGATGTGTCACGATGAAGGATAGTGACGTGTTACACTGGAGGATAGTGGCATGTCACTCTGTAGGATATTGATGTGTCACTCTCTGGTATAGTGACGTCTCTCTCTGGAGCTTGGTGATGTGTCACACTGGAGGATAGCGATGTGTCATGCTGGAGGATTGTAACGTGTTACTCTGGAGAATAGTGACGTGTGACGTTGGAGGGTAGCGACATGTCATTCTAGAAGTTAGTTCCATGTCATGCTGGAGGATAGTGATGTGTAACACTGAACGATAGAGATGTGTTCCACTGGAGAACAGTGACGTATTACGATTGAGGATAGTGACGTGTCACAATTGAGGATAGTGACGTGTCAATCTGGAGGATTGTGACATAGCACTCTGGAGGATAGTGACATGTCACACTGGAGGATAGTGACGTGTCACTCTGGAGGATAGTGATGAGTTACTCTAGAGGATAGTGATGTGTCACGCTGAAGGATAGTGACGTGTTACACTGGAGGATAGTGACGTGTCACTCTGTAGGATAGTGATGTGTCACTCTCTGGTATAGTGACGTCTCTCTCTGGAGGATAGTGAAGTGTCCCAGTGGAGGATAGTGATGTGTCACGCTTGAGGATTGTAACTTGTTACTCTGGAGAATAGTGACGTGTGAGGTTGGAGAGTAGCGACGTGTCTCACTGGAGGATAGTGATGTGCCACTCTGCAGGATAGAGATTTGTTATGCTGAAGGACAGTGACGTGTTACACTGGCAGATAGTGACCTGTCACTCTGGAGGATAGTGATGTGTCACTCTGGAGGTTAGTGATGTGTAACTCTGGAAAATAGTGATGTGTCAGACTGGAGGGTAATGACGTGTTACTCTGGATTATAGTGACGTGTCACTCTGGAGGATAGTGGAGTGTCCCAGTGGAGGATAGTGATGTGTCATGCTGAAGGATTGTAACGTGTTACTCTGGAGAATAGTGACGTGTGACGTTGGAGAGTAGCGACGTGTCTCACTGGAGGATAGTGATGTGTCTTATTGGAGCATAGTGATGTGTCGCAATGGAGGGATGGAGACGTGACGTAATGGTGGATAGTGATGTGTCACTCTGGAGGATAGGGATGTTTCAATCTGGAGGGTAGTGATGTGTCATTCTGTAGGATAGGGACGTGTCATGCTGGAAGGTACCAACGTGTCACTTTGGAGGATAGTGACGTGTCACTCTGCAGGATTCTGATGTGTCACTCTAAAGGATAATGAGGTGTCACTCTGTAGGATTGTGACGTGTCACTCTGCAGGATATTGGTGTATCACTCTGTAGGATAGTGGTGTGTCACAGTGTAGGATTTTGACATGTTACTCTGGAGGATAGTGACGTGTCACTCTGGAGGATAGTGATGTGTCACTCTGGATGATAATGATTGTCACTCTGGAGGGTAGGGACATGTTACTCTGGAGGATAGTGATTTGTCACTCTGGAGGATAGTGACATGTCACACTGGAGGATAGTGATGTGCCACTCTGCAGGATAGAGATTTGTTATGCTGAAGGGACAGTGACGTGTTACACTGGCAGATAGTGACATGTCACTCTGGAGGCTAGTGATGTGTCCGACTGGAGGATAGTGATGTGTAACTCTGGAAAATAGTGATGTGTCACGCTGGAGGATTGTAATGTGTTACTCTGGAGAATAGTGACGTGTGACATTGGAGAGTAGCGACGTGTCTCACTGGAGGATAGTGATGTGTTGCAATGGAGGGATGGAGACGTGTCACAATGGAGGATAGTGATGTGTCACTCTGGAGGATAGGGATGTTTCAATCTGGAGGGTAGTGATGTGTCACACTGGTGGATAGTGACATTTTTCTCTGGAGGATAGTGACGTGTCACACTTGAGGATAATGATGTGTCTCTCTGGAGGATAGTGATGTGTTCCACTGGAGAAAGTGATGTGTTATGCAGCAGTATATTGACGTGTTACTCTGGAGGGTAGTGACATGTCCCAATTGAAGACAATGATGTGTCACTCTGGAGGATAGTGATGTGTCACACTGGAGAATACTGACATGTCACGTTGGAGGGTAGTGACGTGTTGCTCTGGAGGATAGTGATGTGTCACACTTGAGGATAGTGACGTGTCACTCTGGAGGATAGTGACGTGTTACTCTGGAGGATAGTGATGTGTTACCCTGGAGGATAGTGACATGTTTCTCTGGATGATAGTGAAGTGTCACACTTGAGGATAGTGATGTGTCACTCTGGAGGATAGTGACGTGTTACTCTGGAGGATAGTGACGTGTTACTCTGGAGGATAGTGATGTGTTACTCTGGAGGATAGTGAAGTGTCACACTTGAGGATAGTGAGGTATCACTCTGTAGGATAATGACCTGTTATTCAGGAGGATAGTGATGTGTCTTATTGGAGCATAGTGATGTGTCGCAATGGAGGGATGGAGACTTGACACAATGGTGGATAGTGATGTATCACTCTGGAGGAAAGGGATGTGTCACTCTGCAGGATAGTGATGTGTCACTCTGGAGGGTAGTGACGTGTCACGCTGGAGGATATTGATGTGTTACTCTGGAGGATAGTGACGTGTCCCTCGGAGGATAGTGATTCGTTATGCTGAAGGATAGTGATGTGTTACACTGGAGGATAGTGACATGACACTCTGGATGATAGTGACGTGTCGCTCTGGAGGATAGTGATGTGTAACTTTGGAGGATGGTGATGTGTCACTCTGCAGGTTAGTGATGTGTCACTCTGGAGGATAGTGATGTGTCACTCTGGAGGATAGTGATGCGTCCCACTGGAGGATAGTGACGTGTCACGCTGAAGGATATTGATGTGTTACTCTGGAGGACAGTGATATGTTACTCTGGAGGATAGTGGTTCTTTATGCTGAAGGATAGTGACGTGTCACTCTGGAGGATAGTGATGAGTTACTCTAGAGGATAGTGATGTGTCACGCTGAAGGATAGTGACGTGTTACACTGGAGGATAGTGACGTGTCACTCTGTAGGATAGTGATGTGTCACTCTCTGGTATAGTGACGTCTCTCTCTGGAGCTTGGTGATGTGTCACTGTGGAGGATAGTGATGTGTCATGCTGGAGGATTGTAACGTGTTACTCTGGAGAATAGTGACGTGTGACGTTGGAGGGTAGCGACATGTCATTCTAGAAGTTAGTTCCGTGTCACGCTGGAGGATAGTGATGTGTAACACTGAACGATAGAGATGTGTTCCACTGGAGAATAGTGACGTATTACGATTGAGGATAGTGACGTGTCACAATTGAGGATAGTGACATGTCACTCTGGAGGATAGTGATGTGTCACGCTGGAGGATAGTGATGTGTCCGATTGGAGGATAGTGATGTGTAACTCTGGAAATTAGTGATGTGTCAGACTGCAGGGTACTGACGTGTTACTCTGGAGGATAGTGATGTGTCTTATTGGAGCATAGTGATGTGTCGCAATGGAGGGATAGAGACACTGACATAATGGTGGATAGTGATGTGTCACTCTGGAGGATAGGGATGTTTCAATCTGGAGGCTGGTGATGTGTCATTCTGTAGGATAGGGACGTGTCATGCTGGAAGGTACCAACGTGTCACTCTGGAGGATAGTGAAGTGTCACTCTGCAGGATTCTGATGTGTCACTCTAAAGGATAATGAGGTGTCACTCTGTAGGATTGTGACGTGTCACTCTGCAGGATATTGGTGTATCACTCTGTAGGATAGTGGTGTGTCACAGTGTAGGATTTTGACATGTTACTCTGGAGGATAGTGACGTGTCACTCTGGAGGATAGTGACATGTCACATTGGAGAATAGTGATGTGCCACTCTGCAGGATAGAGATTTGTTATGCTGAAGGACAGTGACGTGTTACACTGGCAGATAGTGACATGTCACTCTGGAGGATAATGATGTGTCACTCTGGAGGATAGTGATGTGTCCGACTGGAGGATAGTGATGTGTAACTCTGGAAAATAGTGATGTGTCAGACTGGGGGGTAATGACGTGTTACTCTGGATTATAGTGACGTGTCACTCTGGAGGATAGTGGAGTGTCCCAGTGGAGGATAGTGATGTGTCACGCTGGAGGATTGTAATGTGTTACTCTGGAGAATAGTTATGTGTGACGTTGGAGAGTAGCGACGTGTCTCACTGGAGGATAGTGATGTGTCACAATGGAGGGATGGAGACGTGTCACAATGGAGGATAGTGATGTGTCACTCTGGAGGATACGGATGTTTCAATCTGGAGGGTAGTGAAGTGTCACACTGGTGGATGTGTTCCACTGGAGAATAGTGACGTATTACGATTGAGGATAATGACGTGTCACAATTGAGGATAGTGACATGTCAATGTGGAGGATTGTGACATATCACTCTGGAGGATAGTGACGTGTTACTCTGGAGGATAGTGATGTGCCACTCTGCCGGATAGAGATTTGTTATGCTGAAGGATAGTGACGTATTACACTGGAGGATAGTGACATGTCACTCTGGAGGATAGTGATGTGTCACTCTGGAGGATAGTGATGTGTCTTATTGGAGCATAGTGATGTGTCGCAATGGATGGATGGACACGTGACATAATGGTGGATAGTGATGTGTCACTCTGGAGGATAGTGATGTGTCCGACTAGAGCATAGTGATGTGTAAATCTGGAGAATAGTGATGTGTCAGACTGGAGGGTACTGACATGTTACTCCGGGTTATAGTGACGTGTCACTCTGTAGGATAGTGAAGTGTCCCAGTGGAGGATCGTGATGTGTCATGCTTGAGGATTGTAACTTGTTACTCTGGAGAATAGTGACGTGTGAGGTTGGTGAGTAGCGACGTGTCTCAGTGGAGGATAGTGAGGTGTCACAATGGAGGGATGGAGACGTGTCACAATGGAGGATAGTGATGTGTCACTCTGGAGGATAGGGATGTTTCAATCTGGAGGGTAGTGATGTGTCACACTGGTGGATTGTGACAATTTTCTCTGGAGGATAGTGACGTGTCACACTTGAGGATAATGATGTGTCACTCTGGAGGATAGTGATGTGTTCCACTGGAGAAAGTGATGTGTTATGCGGCAGGATATTGACGTGTTACTCTGGAGGGTAGTGACGTGTCCCAATTGAAGACAATGATGTGTCACTCTGGAGGATAGTGACATGTCACTCTGGAGGATATTGATGTGTCACACTGGAGAATACTGACATGTCACGCTGGAGCGTAGTGACGTGTTGCTCTGGAGGATAGTGATGTGTCACTCTAGAGGATAGTGATGTGTCACGCTGGAGGATAGTGACATGTTTCTCTGGATGATAGTGAAGTGTCACACTTGAGGATAGTGACGTGTCACTCTGGAGGATAGTGACGTGTTACTCTGGAGGATAGTGATGTGTCTTATTGGAGCATGGTGATGCGTCGCAATGGAGGGATGGAGACGTGACATAATGGTGGATAGTGATGTGTCACTCTGGAGGATAGGGATGTTTCAATCTGGAGGCTGGTGATGTGTCATTCTGTAGGATAGGGACGTGTCATGCTGGAAGGTACCAACGTGTCACTCTGGAGGATAGTGTCGTGTCACTCTGCAGGATTCTGATGTGTCACTCTAAAGGATAGTGAGGTGTCACTCTGTAGGATTGTGACGTGTCACTCTGCAGGATATTGGTGTGTTACTCTGTAGGATAGTAGTGTGTCACAGTGTAGGATATTGATATGTTACTCTGTAGGATAGTGACGTGTCACTCTGCAGGATATTGGTGTGTCACTGTAGGATAGTGGTGTGTCACAGTGTAGGATATTGACATGTTACTCTGGAGGATAGTGACGTGTCACTCTGGAGGATAGTGATGTGTCACTCTGGATGATAATGATTGTCACTCTGGAGGGTAGGGAGATGTTACTCTGGAGGATAGTGATTTGTCACTCTGGAGGATAGTGATGTGTCACACTGGAGAATACTGACATGTCACGCTGGAGGGTAGTGACGTGTTGTTCTGGAGGATAGTGATGTGTCACTCTAGAGGATAGTGATGTGTCATGCTGGAGGATAGTGACATGTTTCTCTGGATGATAGTGAAGTGTCACACGAGGATAGTGACGTGTCACTCTGGAGGATAGTGACGTGTTACTCTGGAGGATAGTGACATGTTTCTCTGGATGATAGTGAAGTGTCGCACTTGAGGATAGTGACGTATCACTCTGGAGGATAGTGACGTGTTACTCTGGAGGATAGTGACATGTTACTCTGCAGGATATTGGTGTGTCACTCTGTAGGATAGTGGTGTGTCACAGTGTAGGATATTGACATGTTACTCTGGAGGATAGTGACGTGTCACTCTGGAGGATAGTGATGTGTCACTCTGGATGATAATGATTGTCACTCTGGAGGGTAGGGACATGTTACTCTGGAGGATAGTGATTTGTCACTCTGGAGGATAGTGACATGTCACACTGGAGAATAGTGATGTGCCACTCTGCAGGATAGAGATTTGTTATGCCGAAGGGCAGTGACGTGTTACACTGGCAGATAGTGACATGTCATTCTGGAGGATAGTGATGTGTCCGCCTGGAGGATAGTGATGTTTTAACTCTGGAAAATAGTGATGTGTCAGACTGGAGGGTAATGACGTGTTACTCTGGATTATAGTGACGTGTCACTCTGGAGGATAGTGGAGTGTCCCAGTGGAGGATAGTGATGTGTCACGCTGGAGGATTGTAATGTGTTACTCTGGAGAATAGTAACGTGTGACGTTGGAGAGTAGCGACGTGTCTCACTGGAGGATAGTGATGTGTCACAATGGAGGGATGGAGACGTGTCACAATGGAGGATAGTGATGTGTCACTCTGGAGGATAGTGATGTGTCACTCTGGAGGATAGTGATGCGTCCCACTGGAGGATAGTGACGTGTCACGCTGAAGGAAATTGATGTGTTACTCTGGAGGACAGTGATATGTTACTCTGGAGGATAGTGATTCTTTATGCTGAAGGATAGTAACGTGTCACTCTGGAGGATAGTGATGTGTTACTCTAGAGGATTGTGATGTGTCAAGCTGAAGGATAGTGACGTGTTACACTGGAGGATAGTGACGTGTCACACTGTAGGATAGTGATGTGTCACTCTCTGGCATAGTGACGTCTCTCTCTGGAGTTTGGTGATGTGTCATGCTGGAGGATTGTAACGTGTTACTCTGGAGAATAGTGACGTGTGACGTTGGGGGGTAGCGACATGTCATTCTAGAAGTTAGTTCCGTGTGACGCTGGAGGATAGTGATGTGTAACACTGAACGATAGAGATGTGTTCCACTGGAGAATAGTGACGTATTACGATTGAGGATAGTGACGTGTCACAATTGAGGATAGTGACGTGTCAATCTGGAGGATTGTGACATATCACTCTGGAGGATAGTGACATGTCACACTGGAGGATAGTGATGTGCCACTCTGCCGGATAGAGATTTGTTATGCTGAAGGATAGTGACGTATTACACTGGAGGATAGTGACATGTCACTCTGGAGGATAGTGATGTGTCACTCTGGAGGATAGTGATGTGTCAGACTGGAGGATAGTGATGTGTAACTCTGGAAAATAGTGATGTGTCAGACTGCAGGGTACTGACGTGTTACTCTGGAGGATAGTGATGTGTCTTATTGGAGCATAGTGATGTGTCGCAATGGAGGGATGGAGACGTGACGTAATGGTGGATAGTGATGTGTCACTCTGGAGGATAGGGATGTTTCAATCTGGAGGCTGGTGATGTGTCATTCTGTAGGATAGGCACGTGTCATGCTGGAAGGTACCGACGTGTCACTCTGGAGGATAGTGAAGTGTCACTCTGTAGGATTCTGATGTGTCACTCTAAAGGATGGTGAGGTGTCACTCTGTAGGATTGTGACGTGTCACTCTGCAGGATATTGGTGTGTCACTTTGTAGGATAGTGGTGTGTCACAGTGTAGGATATTGACATGTTACTCTGGAGGATAGTGACGTGTCACTCTGGAGGATAGTGATGTGTCACTCTGGATGATAATGATTGTCACTCTGGAGGGTAGGGACATGTTACTCTGGAGGATAGTGATTTATCACTCTGGAGGATAGTGACATGTCACACTGGAGGATAGTGATGTGCCACTCTGCTGGATAGAGATTTGTTATGCCGAAGGGCAGTGACGTGTTACACTGGCAGATAGTGACATGTCATTCTGGAGGATAGTGGAGTGTCCCAGTGGAGGATAGTGATGTGTCACGCTGGAGGATTGTAATGTGTTACTCTGGAGAATAGTGACATGTGACGTTGGAGAGTAGCGACGTGTCTCACTGGAGGATAGTGATGTGTTGCAATGGAGGGATGGAGACGTGTCACAATGGAGGATAGTGATGTTTCAATCTGGTGGGTAGTGATGTGTCACACTGGTGGTTAGTGACATTTTTCTCTGGAGGATAGTGACGTGTCACACTTGAGGATAATGATGTGTCTCTCTGGAGGATAGTGATGTGTTCCACTGGAGAAAGTGATGTGTTATGCAGCAGGATATTGACGTGTTACTCTGGAGAGTAGTGACGTGTCCCAATTGAAGACAATGATGTGTCACTCTGGAGGATAGTGATGTGTCACACTGGAGAATACTGACATTTCACGCTGGAGGGTAGTGACTTGTTGCTCTGGAGGATAGTGATGTGTCACTCTAGAGGATAGTGATGTGTCATGCTGGAGGATAGTGACATGTTTCTCTGGATGATAGTGAAGTGTCACACTTCAGGATAGTGACGTGTCACTCTGGAGGATAGTGACGTGTTACTCTGGAGGATAGTGACATGTTTCTCTGGATGATAGTGAAATGTCACACTTGAGGATAGTGATGTGTCACTCTGGAGGATAGTGACGTGTTACTCTGGAGGATAGTGATGTGTTACTCTGGATGATAGTGACGTGTTACTCTGGAGGACAGTGAAGTGTCAAACTTGAGGATAGTGACATGTCATGCTGGAGGATAATGACGTGTTACTCTGGAGGATAGTGATGTGTATTATTGGAGCATAGTGATGTGTCGCAATGGAGGGATGGAGACGTGACACAATGGTGGATAGTGATGTGTCACTCCGGAGGATAGGGATGTTTCAATCTGGAGGCTGGTGATGTGTCATTCTGTAGGATAGGGACGTGTCATGCTGGAAGGTACCAACGTGTCACTCTGGAGGATAGTGTCGTGTCACTCTGCAGGATTCTGATGTGTCACTCTAAAGGATAGTGAGGTGTCACTCTGTAGGATTGTGACGTGTCACTCTGCAGGATATTGGTGTGTTACTCTGTAGGATAGTGGTGTGTCACAGTGTAGGATATTGATATGTTACTCTGTAGGATAGTGACGTGTCACTCTGCAGGATATTGGTGTGTCACTGTAGGATAGTGGTGTGTCACAGTGTAGGATATTGACATGTTACTCTGGAGGATAGTGACGTGTCACTCTGGAGGATAGTGATGTGTCACTCTGGATGATAATGATTGTCACTCTGGAGGGTAGGGAGATGTTACTCTGGAGGATAGTGATTTGTCACTCTGGAGGATAGTGATGTGTCACACTGGAGAATACTGACATGTCACGCTGGAGGGTAGTGATGTGTTGCTCTGGAGGATAGTGATGTGTCACTCTAGAGGATAGTGATGTGTCATGCTGGAGGATAGTGACATGTTTCTCTGGATGATAGTGAAGTGTCACACGAGGATAGTGACGTGTCACTCTGGAGGATAGTGACGTGTTACTCTGGAGGATAGTGACATGTTTCTCTGGATGATAGTGAAGTGTCGCACTTGAGGATAGTGACGTATCACTCTGGAGGATAGTGACCTGTTACTCTGGAGGATAGTGACTTGTTACTCTGCAGGATATTGGTGTGTCACTCTGTAGGATAGTGGTGTGTCACAGTGTAGGATATTGACATGTTACTCTGGAGGATAGTGACGTGTCACTCTGGAGGATAGTGATGTGTCACTCTGGATGATAATGATTGTCACTCTGGAGGGTAGGGACATGTTACTCTGGAGGATAGTGATTTGTCACTCTGGTGGATAGTGACATGTCACACTGGAGGATAGTGATGTGCCACTCTGCTGGATAGAGATTTGTTATGCCGAAGGGCAGTGATGTGTTACACTGGCAGATAGTGACATGTCATTCTGGAGGATAGTGATGTGTCCGACTGGAGGATAGTGATGTTTTAACTCTGGAAAATAGTGATGTGTCAGACTGGAGGGTAATGACGTGTTACTCTGGATTATAGTGACGTGTCACTCTGGAGGATAGTGGAGTGTCCCAGTGGAGGATAGTGATGTGTCACGCTGGAGGATTGTAATGTGTTACTCTGGAGAATAGTGACGTGTGACGTTGGAGAGTAGCGACGTGTCTCACTGGAGGATAGTGATATGTCACAATGGAGGGATGGAGACGTGTCACAATGGAGGATAGTGATGTGTCACTCTGGAGGATAGTGATGTGTCACTCTGGAGGATAGTGATGCGTCCCACTGGAGGATAGTGACGTGTCACGCTGAAGGAAATTGATGTGTTACTCTGGAGGACAGTGATATGTTACTCTGGAGGATAGTGATTCTTTATGCTGAAGGATAGTAACGTGTCACTCTGGAGGATAGTGATGTGTTACTCTAGAGGATTGTGATGTGTCAAGCTGAAGGATAGTGACGTGTTACACTGGAGGATAGTGACGTGTCACACTGTAGGATAGTGATGTGTCACTCTCTGGCATAGTGACGTCTCTCTCTGGAGTTTGGTGATGTGTCATGCTGGAGGATTGTAACGTGTTACTCTGGAGAATAGTGACGTGTGACGTTGGAGGGTAGCGACATGTCATTCTAGAAGTTAGTTCCGTGTGACGCTGGAGGATAGTGATGTGTAACACTGAACGATAGAGATGTGTTCCACTGGAGAATAGTGACGTATTACGATTGAGGATAGTGACGTGTCACAATTGAGGATAGTGACGTGTCAATCTGGAGGATTGTGACATATCACTCTGGAGGATAGTGACATGTCACACTGGAGGATAGTGATGTGCCACTCTGCCGGATAGAGATTTGTTATGCTGAAGGATAGTGACGTATTACACTGGAGGATAGTGACATGTCACTCTGGAATATAGTGATGTGTCACTCTGGAGGATAGTGATGTGTCCGACTGGAGGATAGTGATGTGTAACTCTGGAAAATAGTGATGTGTCAGACTGCAGGGTACTGACGTGTTACTCTGGAGGATAGTGATGTGTCTTATTGGAGCATAGTGATGTGTCGCAATGGAGGGATGGAGACGTGACATAATGGTGGATAGTGATGTGTCACTCTGGAGGATAGGGATGTTTCAATCTGGAGGCTGGTGGTGTGTCATTCTGTAGGATAGGGACGTGTCATGCTGGAAGGTACCGACGTGTCACTCTGGAGGATAGTGACGTGTCACTCTGTAGGATTCTGATGTGTCACTCTAAAGGATGGTGAGGTGTCACTCTGTAGGATTGTGACGTGTCACTCTGCAGGATATTGGTGTGTCACTCTGTAGGAAAGTGGTGTGTCACAGTGTAGGATATTGACATGTTACTCTGGAGGATAGTGACGTGTCACTCTGGAGGATAGTGATGTGTCACTCTGGATGATAATGATTGTCACTCTGGAGGGTAGGGACATGTTACTCTGGAGGATAGTGATTTGTCACTCTGGAGGATAGTGACATGTCACACTGGAGGATAGTGATGTGCCACTCTGCTGGATAGAGATTTGTTATGCCGAATGGCAGTGACGTGTTACACTGGCAGATAGTGACATGTCATTCTGGAGGATAGTGATGTGTCACTCTGGAGGATAGTGATGTGTCCGACTGGAGGATAGTGATGTGTAACTCTGGAAAATAGTGATGTGTCAGACTGGAGGGTAATGACGTGTTACTCTGGATTATAGTGACGTGTCACTCTGGAGGATAGTGGAGTGTCCCAGTGGAGGATAGTGATGTGTCACGCTGGAGGATTGTAATGTGTTGCTCTGGAGAATAGTGACGTGTGACGTTGGAGAGTAGCGACGTGTCTCACTGGAGGATAGTGATGTGTCACAATGGAGGGATGGAGACGTGTCACAATGGAGGATAGTGATGTGTCACTCTGGAGGATAGTGATGTGTCACTCTGGAGGATAGTGATGCGTCCCACTGGAGGATGGTGACGTGTCACGCTGAAGGATATTGATGTGTTACTCTGGAGGACAGTGATATGTTACTCTGGAGGATAGTGATTCTTTATGCTGAAGGATAGTAACGTGTCACTCTGGAGGATAGTGATGTGTTACTCTAGAGGATTGTGATGTGTCATGCTGAAGGATAGTGACGTGTTACACTGGAGGATAGAGACGTGTCACACTGTAGGATAGTGATGTGTCACTCTCTGGTATAGTGACGTCTCTCTCTGGAGTTTGGTGATGTGTCACACTGGAGTCTAGTGATGTGTCATGCTGGAGGATTGTAACGTGTTACTCTGGAGAATAGTGACGTGTGACGTTGGAGGGTAGCGACATGTCATTCTAGAAGTTAGTTCCGTGTGACGCTGGAGGATAGTGATGTGTAACACTGAACGATAGAGATGTGTTCCACTGGAGAATAGTGACGTATTACGATTGAGGATAGTGACGTGTCACAATTGAGGATAGTGACGTGTCAATCTGGAGGATTGTGACATATCACTCTGGAGGATAGTGACATGTCACACTGGAGGATAGTGATGTGCCACTCTGCCGGATAGAGATTTGTTATGCTGAAGGATAGTGACGTATTACACTGGAGGATAGTGACATGTCACTCTGGAGGATAGTGATGTGTCACTCTGGAGGATAGTGATGTGTCAGACTGGAGGATAGTGATGTGTAACTCTGGAAAATAGTGATGTGTCAGACTGCAGGGTACTGACGTGTTACTCTGGAGGATAGTGATGTGTCTTATTGGAGCATAGTGATGTGTCGCAATGGAGGGATGGAGACGTGACGTAATGGTGGATAGTGATGTGTCACTCTGGAGGATAGGGATGTTTCAATCTGGAGGCTGGTGATGTGTCATTCTGTAGGATAGGCACGTGTCATGCTGGAAGGTACCGACGTGTCACTCTGCAGGATATTGGTGTGTCACTCTGTAGGATAGTGGTGTGTCACAGTGTAGGATATTGACATGTTACTCTGGAGGATAGTGACGTGTCACTCTGGAGGATACCGACGTGTCACTCTGGAGGTTAGTGACGTCTCACTCTGCAGGATTGTGATGTGTCACTCTGAAAGGTAGTGATGTGTCACTCTACAGGATAATGATGTGTCACTCTGGAGGGTAGTGACGCGTCACTCTGGAGGATAGTGATTCGTTATGCTGAAGGATAGTGATGTGTTACACTGGAGGATAGTGACATGAGACTCTGGATGATAGTGATGTGTCGCTCTGGAGGATAGTGATGTGTAACTTTTGAGGATGGTGATGTGTCACTCTGCAGGTTAGTGATGTGTCACTCTGGAGGATAGTGATGTGTCACTCTGGAGGATAGTGATGCATCCCACTGGAGGATAGTGACGTGTCACGCTGAAGGATGTTGATGTGTTACTCTGGAGGACAGTGATATGTTACTCTGGAGGATAGTGATTCTTTATGCTGAAGGATAGTGACGCGTCACTCTGGAGGATAGTGATGTGTTACTCTAGAGGATAGTGATGTGTCACGCTGAAGGATAGTGACGTGTTACACTGGAGGATAGTGACGTGTCACTCTGTAGGATAGTGATGTGTCACTCTCTGGTATAGTGACGTCTCTCTCTGGAGCTTGGTGATGTGTCACACTGGAGGATAGTGATGTGTCATGCTGGAGGATTGTAACGTGTTACTCTGGAGAATAGTGACGTGTGACGTTGGAGGGTAGCGACATGTCATTCTAGAAGTTAGTTCTGTGTGACGCTGGAGGATAGTGATGTGTAACACTGAATGATAGAGATGTGTTCCACTGGAGGATAGTGACGTATTACGATTGAGAATAGTGACGTGTCACAATTGAGGATAGTGACGTGTCAATCTGGAGGATAGTGATGTGTCACTCTGGAGGATAGTGATGTGTCCGACTGGAGGATAGTGATGAGTAACTCTCGAAAATAGTGATGTGTCAGACTGGAGGGTACTGACGTGTTCCTCTGGATTATAGTGACGTGTCACTCTGCAGGATAGTGATGTCTCACTCTGGATAATAATGATGTTTCACTCTGGAGGGTAGGGAAATGTTACTCTGGAGGATAGTGTTTTGTCACTCTGGAGGATAGTGACATGTCACACTGGAGGATAGTGATGTGCCACTCTGCAGGATAGAGATTTGTTATGCTGAAGGACAGTGACGTGTTACAATGGCGGATAGTGACATGTCACTCTGGAGGTTAGTGATGTGTCACTCTGGAGGATAGCGATGTATCCGACCGGAGGATAGTAATGTGTCACGCTGGTGGATTGTAACGTGTTATTCTGGAGAATAGTGACGTGTGACGTTGGAGAGTAGCGACGTGTCTCACTGGAGGATAGTGATGTGTCGCAATGGAGGGATAGAGACGTGTCACAATGGAGGATAGTGATGTGTCACTCTGGAGGATAGGGATGTTTCAATCTGGAGGGTAGTGATGTGTCACACTGGTGGATCGTGCCATTTTTCTCTGGAGGATAGTGACGTGTCACCCTGGAGGATAGTGATGTGTTCCACTGGAGAAAGTGATGTGTTATGCAGCAGGATATTGACGTGTTACTCTGGAGGGTAGTGACGTGTCCCAATTGAAGACAATGATGTGTCACTCTGGAGGATAGTGATGTGTCACACTTGAGGATAGTGATGTGTCACACTTGAGGACAGTAACGTGTCATTCTGGAGGATAGTGATGTGCCCCAATGGAGGATAGTGATGTGTCAGGCTGGAGGATAGTGACGTGTTACTCTAAAGGATAGTGATGTGTTACTCTGGAGGATAGTGATTCGTTATGCTGAAGGATAGAGACGTGTTACCCTGGAGTACAGTGACATGTCATTTTGGAGAATAGTGATGTGTCACTGTGGAGGAGAATGATGTATCCCACTGGAGGATAATGATGTGTCACTCTAGATGATTGTGATGTGTCACTCTGGAGGGTAGTGATGTGTTACTCTGGAGAAGAGTGACGCGTCACAATGGTGGATAGTGACGTGTCACACTTGGAGGATAGTGAAGTGTCCCACTGGAGGATAGTGATGTGTCACGCTGGAGGATTGTAACGTGTTACTCTGGAGAATAGTGACGTGTGACGTTGGAGAGTAGCGACGTGTCTCACTGGATGATAGTGATGTGTTGCAATTGAGGGATGGAGACGTGTTACAATGGAGGATAGTGATGTGTCACTCTGGAGGATAGGGATGTTTCATCCTGGGGGATAGTGATAAGTCACACTGGAGGATAGTGATGTGTCACGCTGCAGGATGGTGATATGCTACTTTGGAGCATTGTGACATGTCACACAGGAGGTGAGTGATGTGTAACGTTGAACGATAGTGACTTGTTACACTGGAGGAGAGTGACTTGTCACATTGGTGGATAGTGACGTGTCAGTCTGGAGGATAGTGATGTGTCACACTGGAGGATAGTGATGTGTCTGACTGGAGGAGAGTGATGTGTCACTCTGGATGATAGTGATGTGTCACTCCGGAGGGTAGTGACATGTTACTCTGGAGGATAGTGATGTGTCACTCTAGAGGATGGTGACTTGTTATTCTGGAGAATAGTGACATGTCACACTGGAGGATAGTGATGTGCCACTCTGCAGGATAGAGATTTGTTATGCTGAAGGATAGTGACGTGTTACACCGGAGGATAGTGACATGTCACTCTGGAGGATAGTGATGTGTCACTCTGGAGGATAGTTATGTGTCCGACTGGAGGATAGTGATGTGTAACGCTGGAGAATAGTGATGTGTCAGACTGGAGGGTACTGACGTGTTACTCTGTAGTATAGTGACGTGTCACACTGGAGGATAGTGAAGTGTCCCACTGGAGGATGGTGATGTGTCACGCTGGAGGATTGTAACGTGTTACTTTGGAGAATAGTGAAGTGTGACGTTGGAGAGTAGCGACGTGTCTCACTGGAGGATAGTGATGTGTCGCAATTGAGGGATGGAGACGTGTCACAATGGAGGATAGTGATGTGTCACTCTGGAGGACAGGGATGTTGCATTCTGGGGGATAGTGATATGTCACACTGGAGGATAGTGATGTGTCACACTGGAGGATGGTGATATGTTACTCTGGAGCATCGTGACATGTCACACAGGAGGGGAGTGATGTGTAACGTTGAACGATAGTGACGTGTTACACTGGAGGAGAGTGACTTGTCACAATGGTGGATAGTGACGTGTCACTCTGGAGGATAGTGACTTGTCACTCTGGAGGATGGTGATGTGTCCAACTGGAGGATAGTGATGTGTCACTCTGGATGATAGTGATGTGACACTCTGGAGGGTAGTGACATGTTACTCTGGAGGATAGTGATGTGTCACTCTGGAGGATGGTGATTTGTTACTCTGGAGAATAGTGACATGTCACACTGGAGGATAGTGATGTGTCACTCTGGAGGATGGTGATTTGTTACTCTGGAGAATAGTGACATGTCACACTGGAGGATAGTGATGTGCCACTTTGCAGGATAGAGATTTGTTATGCTGAAGGATAGTGACGTGTTACACTGGAGGATAGTGACATGTCACCCTGGAGGATAGTGATGTGTCACTTTGGAGGATAGTGATGTGTCCGACTGGAGGATAGTGATGAGTAACTCTGGAAAATAGTGATGTGTCAGACTGGAGGGTACTGACGTGTTCCTCTGGATTATAGTGACGTGTCACTCTGGAGGATAGTGATGTCTCACTCTGGATGATAGTGATGTTTCACTCTGGAGGGTAGGGACATGTTACGCTGGAGGATAGTGTTTTGTCACTCTGGAGGATAGTGACATGTCACACTGGAGGATAGTGATGTGCCACTCTGCAGGATAGAGATTTGTTATGCTGAAGGACAGTGACGTGTTACAATGGTGGATAGTGACATGTCACTCTGGAGGATAGTGATGTGTCACTCTGGAGGATAGTGATGTGTCCGACCGGAGGATAGTGATGTGTCACGCTGGTGGATTGTAACGTGTTACTCTGGAGAATAGTGACGTGTGACGTTGGAGAGTAGCGACGTGTCTCACTGGAGGATAGTGATGTGTCGCAATGGAGGGATGGAGACGTGTCACAATGGAAGATAGTGATGTGTCGCAATGGAGGGATGGAGACGTGTCACAATGGAGGATAGTGATGTGTCACTCTGGAGGATAGGAATGTTTCAATCTGGTGGATAGTGATATGTCACACTCGAGGATAGTGATGTGTCATGCTGGAGGATGGTGATATGTTACTCTGGAGCATCGTGACAAGTCACACTGGAGGAAAATGATGTGTAACGTTGAACGATAGTGACATGTTACACTGGAGGAGAGTGATGTGTCCGACTGGAGGATAGTGATTTGTCCCACTGGAGGATAGTGATGTGTCAGGCTGGAGGATAGTGATGTGTTACTCTGGATGATAGTAATTCATTATGCTGAAGGATAGTGACGTGTTACACTGGAGGATAGTGATTTGTTACTCTGGATGATAGTGACATGTCACACCGGAGGATAGTGATGTGCCACTCTGCTGGATAGAGATTTGTTATGCCGAAGGGCAGTGACGTGTTACACTGGCAGATAGTGACATGTCATTCTGGAGGATAGTGATGTGTCACTCTGGAGGATAGTGATGTGTCCGACTGGAGGATAGTGATGTGTAACTCTGGAAAATAGTGATGTGTCAGACTGGAGGGTAATGACGTGTTACTCTGGATTATAGTGACGTGTCACTCTGGAGGATAGTGGAGTGTCCCAGTGGAGGATAGTGATGTGTCACGCTGGAGGATTGTAATGTGTTGCTCTGGAGAATAGTGACGTGTGACGTTGGAGAGTAGCGACGTGTCTCACTGGAGGATAGTGATGTGTCACAATGGAGGGATGGAGTCGTGTCACAATGGAGGATAGTGATGTGTCACTCTGGAGGATAGTGATGTGTCACTCTGGAGGATAGTGATGTGTCCGACTAGAGGATAGTGATGTGTAACTCTGGAGAGTAGTGATGTGTCAGCCTGGATGGTACTGACGTGTTACTCTGGATAATAGTGACATGTCAATCTGGGGGTGTCCCAGTGGAGGATAGTGATGCGTCACGCTGGAGGATTGTAATGTGTTACTCTGGAGAATAGTGACGTGTGACGTTGGAGAGTAGCGACGTGTCTCACTGGAGGATAGTGATGTGTCGCAATGGAGGGATGGAGACGTGTCACAATGGAGGATAGTGATGTGTCACTCTGGAGGATAGTGATGTGTCAGGCTGGAGGATAGCGACGTGTTACTCTAGAGGATGGTGATGAGTTACTCTGGTAAATAGTGATTCGTTATGCTGAAGACAAGT
This sequence comes from Carcharodon carcharias, assembly GCF_017639515.1. Lineage (NCBI taxonomy): Eukaryota > Metazoa > Chordata > Chondrichthyes > Lamniformes > Lamnidae > Carcharodon > Carcharodon carcharias. The sequence goes on along the minus strand of NC_054473.1, from coordinate 128,953,935 downwards.
GACGAGTTATACTGGAGGATAGTTACATGTCACTCTGGAGGATAGTGATGTGTCCCTCTGGAGGATAGTGATATGTCACTCTGGATGATAGTGATGTGTCACTCTGGAGGGTAGTGATATGTTATTCTGGAGGATATTGACGTGTCACTCTGGAGGAGAGTGCTTTGTCTCTCTGGAGGGTAGTGATGTGTCACACTGGTGGGTACTGACGTGTTACTCTGGAGGATAGTGATGTGTCACGCTGGAGGATTGTAACGTGTTACTCTGGAGGATAGTGATGTATCATGCTGGGGGGTAGTGACGTTTTATACTGGAGGATAGCGTCATGTCACTCTGGAGGATAGTGATGTGTCACCCTGGAGGATGGTGAGGTGTCACTCTGTAGGATTGTGCCGTGTCACTCTGCAGGCTAATGGTGTGTCTCTCTGGAGGATAGTGATGTGTCACTCTGGAGGATGGTGCTGTGTCACTCTGGAGGATAGTGACGTGTCACGCTGGAGGATAGTGATGTGTAACACTGAACGATAGAGATGTGTTCCACTGGAGGATAGTGACGTATTACGATTGAGAATAGTGACGAGTCACAATTGAGGATAGTGACTTGTCAATCTGGAGGATTGTGACATATCACTCTGTAGGATAGTGACATGTCACACTGGAGGATAGTGATGTGCTACTCTGCCAGATAGAGATTTGTTATGCTGAAGGATAGTGACGTGTTACACTGGAGGATAGTGACATGTCACTCTGGAGGATAGTGATGTGTCACTCTGGAGGATAGTGATGTGTCCGACTGGAGGATAGTGATGAGTAACTCTGGATAATAGTGATGTGTCAGACTGGAGGGTACTGACGTGTTCCTCTGGATTATAGTGACGTGTCACTCTGGAGGATAGTGATGTCTCACTCTGGATGATAGTGATGTTTCACTCTGGAGGGTAGGGACATGTTACTCTGGAGGATAGTGTTTTGTCACTCTGGAGGATAGTGACATGTCACACTGGAGGATAGTGATGTGCCACTCTGCAGGATAGAGATTTGTTATGCTGAAGGACAGTGACGTGTTACCATGGCGGATAGTGACATGTCACTCTGGAGGATAGTGATGTGTCACTCTGGAGGATAGTGATGTGTCCGACCGGAGGATAGTGATGTGTCACGCTGGTGGATTGTAATGTGTTACTCTGGAGAATAGTGACGTGTGACGTTGGAGAGTAGCGACGTGTCTCACTGGAGGATAGTGATGTGTCGCAATGGAGGGATGGAGACGTGTCACAATGGAGGATAGTGATGTGTCGCAATGGAGGGATGGAGACGTGTCACAATGGAGGATAGTGATGTGTCACTCTGGAGGATAGGAATGTTTCAATCTGGTGGATAGTGATATGTCACACTCGAGGATAGTGATGTGTCACGCTGGAGGATGGTGATATGTTACTCTGGAGCATCGTGACAAGTCACACTGGAGGAGAATGATGTGTAACGTTGAAGGATAGTGACATGTTACACTGGAGGAGAGTGATGTGTCCGACTGGAGGATAGTGATTTGTCCCACTGGAGGATAGTGATGTGTCAGGCTGGAGGATAGTATTGTGTTACTCTGGATGATAGTGATGTGTCACTCTGCAGGGTAGTGATGTGACACTCTGGACGATAGTGATTTGTCCCACTGGAGGATAGTGATGTGTCAGGCTGGAGGATAGTGATGTGTTACTCTGGATGATAGTGATTCATTATGCTGAAGGATAGTGACGTGTTACACTGGAGGATGGTGATATGTTACTCTGGAGCATCGTGACATGTCACACAGGAGGAGAATGATGTATAAGGTTGAACGATAGTGACGTGTTACACTGGAGGAGAGTGACTTGTCACAATGGTGGATAGTGACGTGTCATTCTGGAGGATAGTGACGTGTGACTCCGGAGGATAGTGATGTGTCCGACTGGAGGATAGTGATGTGTCACTCTGGATGATAGTGATGTGTCACTCTGTAGGGTAGTGATGTGTCACACTGGAGCATAGTGATTTGTCCCACTGGAGGATAGTGATGTGTCAGGCTGGAGGATAGTGATGTGTTTCTCTGGATGATAGTGATTCATTATGCTGAAGGATAGTGACGTGTTACACTGGAGGATAGTGATATGTTACTCTGGATGATAGTGACGTGTCAGACTTGAGGATATTGATGTATCACTTTGGATAATGGTGACGTGCCACTCTGGAGGAGAGTGACATGTTTCTCTTGAGGATAGTAACGTGTCACTCTGGAGGATAGTGACATGTCACACTAGAGGTTAGTGATGTGTAACACTGGAGGATAGTGATTTTTCTCGCTAGAGGACAGGGATATGTTACTCTGGAGGGTAGCGACGTGTTAATCTGGAGGATAGTGATGTGTCACATTGGAGGATAGTGACATGTTACTATGGAGGATAGTGACGTGTCGCTCTGGATGTAAGTGACGTGTCGCTCTGGAAGGTAGTGATGTGTCCCACTGGAGGATAGTGATGTGTCGGGCTGGAGGATGGTGATGTATTACTCTAGAGGATAGTGATGTGTTACTCTGGAGGATAGTGATTTGTTATGCTGAAGGATAGTGTTGTGTTATACTGGAGGATAGTTACATGTCACTCTGGAGGTTAGTGATGTGTCACTCTGGAGGATAGTGAAGTGTCACTCTGGATGATAGTGACTTGTCACTCTGGAGGATAGTGCTTTGTCTCTCTGGAGGGTAGTGATGTGTCACACTGGTGGGTACTGACGAGTTACACTGGAGGATAGTGATGTGTCATGCTGGAGGATTGTAACGTGTTACTTTGGAGGAATACAATGTGTCACGCTGCAGGGTAGCGACGTTTTACTCTGGATGATCGCGTCATGTCACTCTGGAGGATAGTGATGTGTCACTCTGGAGGATGGTGACGTGTCACTCTAGAGGATAGTGACATGTCACACTGGAGTATAGTGATGTGCCACTCTGCAGGATAGTGATTTGTTATGTTGAAGGATAGTGACGTGTTACACTGGAGGATAGTGACATGTCACTCTGGAGGATAGTGATATGTCACTGGAGGATAGTGATGTGTCCGACTAGAGCATAGTGATGTGTAACTCTGGAGACTAGTGATGTGTCAGACTGGAGGGTACTGACGTGTTATTCTGGATTATAGTGACATGTCACTCTGGAGGATATTGAAGTGTCCCAATGGAGGATATTGATGTGTCACGCTGGAGGATTGTAACGTGTTACTCTGGAGAATAGTGACGTGTGACGTTGGAGAGTAGCGACGTGTCTCACTGGAGGATAGTGATGTGTTGCAATGGAGCGATGGAGACGTGTCACAATGGAGGATGGTGATGTGTCACTCTGGAGGATAGTGATGTGTCACGCTGGACGATGGTGATATGTTACTCTGGAGGATAGTGATGTGCCACTCTGCCGGATAGAGATTTGTTATGCTGAAGGATAGTGACGTGTTACACCGGATCATAGTGACATGTCACTCTGGAGGATAGTGACATGTCACACTGGAGGATAGTGATGTGCCACTCTGCAGGATAGAGATTTGTTACGCTGAAGGATAGTGACGTGTTACACCGGAGGATAGTGACATGTCACTCTGCAGGATAGTGATGTGTCACTCTGGAGGATAGTGATATGTCTGACTGGAGGATAGTGATGTGTAACTCTTGAGAATAGTGATGTTTCAGACTGGAGGGTACTGACGTGTTACTCTGGATTATAGTGACGTGTCACTCTGGAGGATAGTGAAGTGTCAGGCTGGAGGATAATGATGTGTTACTCTGATGGATAGTGATATGTTACTCTGGAGGATAGTGATTCGTTATGCTGAAGGATAGTGATGTGTTACACTGGAGCATGGTGACATGACATTCTGGATGATAGTGATGTGTCGCTCTGGAGGATAGTGGTGTGTAACCTTGGAGGATGGTGATGTGTCACTCTGCAGGATAGTGATGTGTCACTCTGGAGGGTCGTGATGTGTCACGCTATAGGATATTGATGTTTTTTTCTGGAGGATAGTGATGTGAAACATTGAACGATAGTGGCGTGTTACACTGGCGCAGAGTGACTTGTCATAATGGCGGATAGTGATGTTTCCCTCTGGAGGACAGTGACGTGTCAGTCTGGAGGATAGTGACATGTCACACTGGAGGATAGTGATGTGCCACTATGCAGGATAGTGATTTGTTATGCTGAAGGATAGTGACGTGTTACACTGGAAGATAGTGACATGTCATGCTGGAGGATAGTGATGTGTCACTCTGGAGGATAGTGATGTGTCACACTGGAGGATGGTGATATGTTACTCTGGAGCATCGTGACATGTCACACAGGAGGAGAATGATGTATAAGGTTGAACGATAGTGACGTGTTACACTGGAGGAGAGTGACTTGTCACAATGGTGGATAGTGACGTGTCATTCTGGAGGATAGTGACGTGTGACTCCGGAGGATAGTGATGTGTCCGACTGGAGGATAGTGATGTGTCACTCTGGATGATAGTGATGTGTCACTCTGTAGGGTAGTGATGTGTCACACTGGAGCATAGTGATTTGTCCCACTGGAGGATAGTGATGTGTCAGGCTGGAGGATAGTGATGTGTTTCTCTGGATGATAGTGATTCATTATGCTGAAGGATAGTGACGTGTTACACTGGAGGATAGTGATATGTTACTCTGGATGATAGTGACGTGTCAGACTTGAGGATATTGATGTATCACTTTGGAGGATAGTGACGTGCCACTCTGGAGGAGAGTGACATGTTTCTCTTGATGATAGTGAGGTGTCACACTTGAGGATAGTGACGTGTCACTCTGGAGGATAGTGACGTGTTACTATGGAGGCTAGTGACTTGTCACTCTGGAGGATTGTAACGTGTTACTCTGGAGGAATACAATGTGTCACGCTGGAGGGTAGCGACGTTTTACACTGGAGGATCGCGTCATGTCACTCTGGAGGAGAGTGATGTGTCACTCGGGAGGATGGTGACGTGTCACTCTAGGGGATAGTGACATGTCACACTGGAGGATAGTGATGTGCCATTCTGCAGGATAGTGATTTGTTATGCTGAAGGATAGTGACGTGTTACACTGGAGGATAGTGATATGTAACTCTGGAGGATAGTGATGTGTCAGACTGGAGGTACTGACGTGTTACTCTGGATTATAGTGACGTGTCACTCTGGAGGATAGTGAAGTGTCCCAGTGGAGGATAGTGATGTTTCACGCTGGAGGATTGTAACGTGTTGCTCTGGAGAATAGTGACGTGTGACGTTGGAGAGTAGCGACGTGTCTCACTGGAGGATAGTGATGTGTTACAATGGAGGGATGGACACGTGTCACAATGGAGGATAGTGATGTGTCACTCTGGAGGATAGGGATGTTTCAATCTGGTGGATAGTGATATGTCACACTGGAGGATAGTGATGTGTCACGCTGGAGGATGGTGATATGTTACTCTGGAGAATAGTGACATGTCACGCTGGAGGATAGTGATGTGCCACTCTGCAGGAAAGGGATGTTTCAATCTGGAGGCTGGTGATGTGTCATTCTGTAGGATAGGGACGTGTCATGCTGGAAGGTACCGACGTGTCACTCTGGAGGTTAGTGACGTTTCACACTGCAGGATTGTGATGTGTCACTCTGAAAGGTAGTGATGTGTCACTCTGCAGGATAATGATGTGTCACTCTGGAGGGTAGTGACGCGTCACTCTGGAGGATAGTGATTCGTTATGCTGAAGGATAGTGATGTGTTACACCGGAGGATAGTGACATGAGACTCTGGATGATAGTGACGTGTCGCTGTGGAGGATAGTGATGTGTAACTTTGGAGGATGGTGATGTGTCACTCTGCAGGTTAGTGACGTGTCACTCTGGAGGATAGTGCTGTGTCACTCTGGAGGATAGTGATGCATCCCACTGGAGGATAGTGACATGTCACGCTGCAGGATATTGATGTGTTACTCTGGAGGACAGTGATATGTTACTCTGGAGGATAGTGATTCTTTATGCTGAAGGATAGTGACACGTCACTCTGGAGGATAGTGATGTGTTACTCTAGAGGATAGTGATGTGTCACGCTGAAGGATAGTGACGTGTTACACTGGAGGATAGTGACGTGTCACTCTGTAGGATAGTGATGTGTCACTCTCTGGTATAGTGACGTCTCTCTCTGGAGCTTGGTGATGTGTCACACTGGAGGATAGTGATGTGTCAGGCTGGAGGATAGTGATGTGTCAGGCTGGAGGCTAGTGACGTGTTACTCTGGAGGATAGTGATGTGTCACTCTGGAGGATAGTGATGTGTCACCCTGGAGGATAGTGATGTGTCACTCTGGAGGATAGTGAGGAGTCACTCTGTAGGATTGTGACGTGTCACTCTGCAGGCTAATGGTGTGTCACAGTGTAGGATAGTGACGTGTCCCTCTGGAGGGTAGTGACGTGTTATTTTGGAAGATAGTGACGTGTCACTCTGGAGGATAGTGATGTGTCAGGCTGGAGGATAGTGATGTGTCCCACCGGAGGATAGTGATGTGTCAGGCTGGAGGATAGTGACGTGTTACTCTAGAGGATGGTGATGAGTTACTCTGGTAAATATTGATTCGTTATGCTGAAGGCTAGTGACGTGTTATACTGGAGGATAGTTACATGTCACTCTGGAGGATAGTGATGTGTCCCTCTGGAGGATAGTGATATGTCACTCTGGATGATAGTGATATTTCACTCTGGAGGGTATTGATATGTTATTCTGGAGGATATTGACGTGTCACTCTGGAGGAGAGTGCTTTGTCTCTCTGGAGGGTAGTGATGTGTCACACTGGTGGGTACTGACGTGTTACTCTGGAGGATAGTGATGTGTCACGCTGGAGGATTGTAACGTGTTACTCTGGAGGATAGTGATGTATCATGCTGGGGGGTGGTGACGTTTTATACTGGAGGATAGCGTCATGTCACTCTGGAGGATAGTGATGTGTCACCCTGGAGGATGGTGAGGTGTCACTCTGTAGGATTGTGCCGTGTCACTCAGCAGGCTAATGGTGTGTCTCTCTGGAGGATAGTGATGTGTCACTCTGGAGGATGGTGCTGTGTCACTCTGGAGGATAGTGACGTGTCACTCTGGAGGATAGTGATGTGTCACCCTGGAGGATGGTGAGGTGTCACTCTGTAGGATTGTGACATGTCACTCTACAGGCTAATGGTGTGTCTCTCTGGAGGATAGTGATGTGTCCGACTGGAGGATAGTGATGTGTAACTCTGGAAAATAGTGATGTGTCAGACTGCAGGGTACTGACGTGTTACTCTGGAGGATAGTGATGTGTCTTATTGGAGCATAGTGATGTGTCGCAATGGAGAGATGGAGACGTGACATAATGGTGGATAGTGATGTGTCACTCTGGAGGATAGGGATGTTTCAATCTGGAGGCTGGTGATGTGTCATTCTGTAGGATAGGGACGTGTCATGCTGGAAGGTACCGACGTGTCACTCTGGAGGATAGTGACGTGTCACTCTGTAGGATTCTGATGTGTCACTCTAAAGGATGGTGAGGTGTCACTCTGTAGGATTGTGACGTGTCACTCTGCAGGATATTGGTGTGTCACTCTGTAGGATAGTGGTGTGTCACAGTGTAGGATATTGACATGTTACTCTGGAGGATAGTGACGTGTCACTCTGGAGGATAGTGATGTGTCACTCTGGATGATAATGATTGTCACTCTGGAGGGTAGGGACATGTTACTCTGGAGGATAGTGATTTGTCACTCTGGAGGATAGTGACATGTCACACTGGAGGATAGTGATGTGCCACTCTGCTGGATAGAGATTTGTTATGCCGAAGGGCAGTGACGTGTTACACTGGCAGATAGTGACATGTCATTCTGGAGGATAGTGATGTGTCACTCTGGAGGATAGTGATGTGTCCGACTGGAGGATAGTGATGTGTAACTCTGGAAAATAGTGATGTGTCAGACTGGAGGGTAATGACGTGTTACTCTGGATTATAGTGACGTGTCACTCTGGAGGATAGTGGAGTGTCCCAGTGGAGGATAGTGATGTGTCACGCTGGAGGATTGTAATGTGTTGCTCTGGAGAATAGTGACGTGTGACGTTGGAGAGTAGCGACGTGTCTCACTGGAGGATAGTGATGTGTCACAATGGAGGGATGGAGACGTGTCACAATGGAGGATAGTGATGTGTCACTCTGGAGGATAGTGATGTGTCACTCTGGAGGATAGTGATGCGTCCCACTGGAGGATGGTGACGTGTCACGCTGAAGGATATTGATGTGTTACTCTGGAGGACAGTGATATGTTACTCTGGAGGATAGTGATTCTTTATGCTGAAGGATAGTAACGTGTCACTCTGGAGGATAGTGATGTGTTACTCTAGAGGATTGTGATGTGTCATGCTGAAGGATAGTGACGTGTTACACTGGAGGATAGAGACGTGTCACACTGTAGGATAGTGATGTGTCACTCTCTGGTATAGTGACGTCTCTCTCTGGAGTTTGGTGATGTGTCACACTGGAGTCTAGTGATGTGTCACGCTGGAGGATTGTAACGTGTTACTCTGGAGAATAGTGACGTGTGACGTTGGAGGGTAGCGACATGTCATTCTAGAAGTTAGTTCCGTGTGACGCTGGAGGATAGTGATGTGTAACACTGAACAATAGAGATGTGTTCCACTGGAGAATAGTGACGTATTACGATTGAGGATAGTGACGTGTCACAATTGAGGATAGTGACGTGTCAATCTGGAGGATTGTGACATATCACTCTGGAGGATAGTGACATGTCACACTGGAGGATAGTGATGTGCCACTCTGCCGGATAGAGATTTGTTATGCTGAAGGATAGTGACGTATTACACTGGAGGATAGTGACATGTCACTCTGGAGGATAGTGATGTGTCACTCTGGAGGATAGTGATGTGTCAGACTGGAGGATAGTGATGTGTAACTCTGGAAAATAGTGATGTGTCAGACTGCAGGGTACTGACGTGTTACTCTGGAGGATAGTGATGTGTCTTATTGGAGCATAGTGATGTGTCGCAATGGAGGGATGGAGACGTGACGTAATGGTGGATAGTGATGTGTCACTCTGGAGGATAGGGATGTTTCAATCTGGAGGCTGGTGATGTGTCATTCTGTAGGATAGGCACGTGTCATGCTGGAAGGTACCGACGTGTCACTCTGGAGGATAGTGACGTGTCACTCTGTAGGATTCTGATGTGTCACTCTAAAGGATGGTGAGGTGTCACTCTGTAGGATTGTGACGTGTCACTCTGCAGGATATTGGTGTGTTACTCTGTAGGATAGTGGTGTGTCACAGTGTAGGATATTGACATGTTACTCTGGAGGATAGTGACGTGTCACTCTGGAGGATACCGACGTGTCACTCTGGAGGTTAGTGACGTTTCACTCTGCAGGATTGTGATGTGTCACTCTGAAAGGTAGTGATGTGTCACTCTACAGGATAATGATGTGTCACTCTGGAGGGTAGTGACGCGTCACTCTGGAGGATAGTGATTCGTTATGCTGAAGGATAGTGATGTGTTACACTGGAGGATAGTGACATGAGACTCTGGATGATAGTGATGTGTCGCTCTGGAGGATAGTGATGTGTAACTTTTGAGGATGGTGATGTGTCACTCTGCAGGTTAGTGATGTGTCACTCTGGAGGATAGTGATGTGTCACTCTGGAGGATAGTGATGCATCCCACTGGAGGATAGTAACGTGTCACGCTGAAGGATATTGATGTGTTACTCTGGAGGACAGTGATATGTTACTCTGGAGGATAGTGATTCTTTATGCTGAAGGATAGTGACGCGTCACTCTGGAGGATAGTGATGTGTTACTCTAGAGGATAGTGATGTGTCACGCTGAAGGATAGTGACGTGTTACACTGGAGGATAGTGACGTGTCACTCTGTAGGATAGTGATGTGTCACTCTCTGGTATAGTGACGTCTCTCTCTGGAGCTTGGTGATGTGTCACACTGGAGGATAGTGATGTGTCATGCTGGAGGATTGTAACGTGTTACTCTGGAGAATAGTGACGTGTGACGTTGGAGGGTAGCGACATGTCATTCTAGAAGTTAGTTCCGTGTGACGCTGGAGGATAGTGATGTGTAACACTGAATGATAGAGATGTGTTCCACTGGAGGATAGTGACGTATTACGATTGAGAATAGTGACGAGTCACAATTGAAGATAGTGACGTGTCAATCTGGAGGATAGTGATGTGTCACTCTGGAGGATAGTGATGTGTCCGACTGGAGGATAGTGATGAGTAACTCTCGAAAATAGTGATGTGTCAGACTGGAGGGTACTGACGTGTTCCTCTGGATTATAGTGACGTGTCACTCTGGAGGATAGTGATGTCTCACTCTGGATGATAATGATGTTTCACTCTGGAGGGTAGGGAAATGTTACTCTGGAGGATAGTGTTTTGTCACTCTGGAGGATAGTGACATGTCACACTGGAGGATAGTGATGTGCCACTCTGCAGGATAGAGATTTGTTATGCTGAAGGACAGTGACGTGTTACAATGGCAGATAGTGACATGTCACTCTGGAGGTTAGTGATGTGTCACTCTGGAGGATAGCGATGTATCCGACCGGAGGATAGTAATGTGTCATGCTGGTGGATTGTAACGTGTTATTCTGGAGAATAGTGACGTGTGACGTTGGAGAGTAGCGACGTGTCTCACTGGAGGATAGTGATGTGTTACAATGGAGGGATGGAGACGTGTCACAATGGAGGATAGGGATGTTTCAATCTGGTGGATAGTGATATGTTACTCTGGAGAATAGTGACATGTCACACTGGAGGATAGTGATGTGCCACTCTGCAGGAAAGGGATGTTTCAATCTGGAGGCTGGTGATGTGTCATTCTGTAGGATAGGGACGTGTCATGCTGGAAGGTACCGACATGTCACTCTGGAGGTTAGTGACGTTTCACTCTGCAGGATTGTGATGTGTCACTCTGAAAGGTAGTGATGTGTCACTCTGCAGGATAATGATGTGTCACTCTGGAGGGTAGTGACTCGTCACTCTGGAGGATAGTGATTCGTTATGCTGAAGGATAGTGATGTGTTACACCGGAGGATAGTGACATGAGACTCTGGAGGATAGTGACGTGTCGCTGTGGAGGATAGTGATGTGTAACTTTGGAGGATGGTGATGTGTCACTCTGCAGGTTAGTGATGTGTCACTCTGGAGGATAGTGATGTGTCACTCTGGAGGATAGTGATGCATCCCACTGGAGGATAGTGACGTGTCACGCTGAAGGATATTGATGTGTTACTCTGGAGGACAGTGATATGTTACTCTGGAGTATAGTGATTCTTTATGCTGAAGGATAGTGACGCGTCACTCTGGAGGATAGTGATGTGTTACTCTAGAGGATAGTGATGTGTCACGCTGAAGGATAGTGACGTGTTACACTGGAGGATAGTGACGTGTCACTCTGTAGGATAGTGATGTGTCACTCTCTGGTATAGTGACGTCTCTCTCTGGAGCTTGGTGATGTGTCACACTGGAGCATAGTGATGTGTCAGGCTGGAGGATAGTGATGTGTCAGGCTGGAGACTAGTGACGTGTTACTCTGGAGGATAGTGATGTGTCACTCTGGAGGATAGTGATGTGTCACCCTGGAGGATAGTGATGTGTCACTCTGGAGGATAGTGAGGAGTCACTCTGTAGGATTGTGACGTGTCACTCTGCAGGCTAATGGTGTGTCACAGTGTAGGATAGTGACGTGTCCCTCTGGAGGGTAGTGACGTGTTATTTTGGAGGATAGTGACGTGTCACTCTGGAGGATAGTGATGTGTCAGGCTGGAGGATAGTGACATGTCACACTGGAGGATAGTGCTGTGCCACTCTGCAGGATAGAGATTTGTTATGCTGAAGGACAGTGACGTGTTACACCGGAGGATAGTGACAAGTCACTCTGCAGGATAGTGATGTGTCACTCTGGTGGATAGTGATATGTCTGACTGGAGAATAGTGATGTGTAACTCTTGAGAATAGTAATGTTTCAGACTGGAGGGTACTGACGTGTTACTCTGGATTATAGTGACGTGTCACTCTGGAGGATGGTGAAGTTTCAGGCTGGAGGATAATGATGTGTTACTCTGATGGATAGTGATATGTTACTCTGGAGGACAGTGATTCGTTATGCTGAATGATAGTGATGTGTTACACTGGAGCATAGTGACATGACACTCTGGATGATAGTGATGTGTCGCTCTGGAGGATAGTGGTGTGTAACTTTGGAGGATGGTGATGTGTCACTCTGCAGGATAGTGATGTGTCACTCTGGAGGATAGTGATGTGTCACGCTGTAGGATATTGATGTGTTACTCTGGAGGATAGTGATGTGAAATGTTGAACGATAGTGGCGTGTTACACTGGCGCAGAGTGACTTGTCACAATGGCGGATAGTGACGTGTCCCTCTGGAGGACAGTGACATGTCACTCTGGAGGATAGTGACATGTCACACTGGAGGATAGTGATGTGCCATTCTGCAGGATAATGATTTGTTATGCTGAAGGATAGTGACGTGTTACACTGGAGGATAGTGACATGTCACCCTGGAGGATAGTGATGTGTCACTCTGGAGAATAGTGATGTGTCAGACTGGAGGGTCCTGACGTGTTACTCTGGATTATAGTGACGTGTCACTCTGGAAGATAGTGAAGTGTCCCAGTGGAGGATAGTGATGTGTCACGCTGGAGGATTGTAACGTGTTACTCTGGAGAATAGTGACGTGTCGCATTGGAGAGTAGCGACGTGTCTCACTGGAGAATTGTGATGTGTCGCAATGGAGGGATGGAGACGTGTTACAACGGAGGATAGTGATGTGTCACTCTGAAGGAAAGTGATGTTTCAATCTGGAGGATAGTAATATGTCACATTGGAGGATAGTGATGTGTCACACTGGAGGATGGTGATATGTTACTCTGGAGCATCGTGACATGTCACACAGAAGGAGAGTGATGTGTAACGTTGAACGATAGTGACGTGTTACACTGCGCAGAGTGACTTGTCATAATGGCGGATAGTGACTTGTCACTCTGGAGGATAGTGACGTGTCACTCTGGAGGATAGTGAATTGTCACTCTGGAAGATAGTGATGTGTCACTCTGGATGATAGTGATGTGTCACTCTGGAGGGTAGTGATGTGTCACTCTGGAGGATAGTGATTTGTCCCACTGGAGGATAGTGATGTGTTACTCTGGATGATAGTGATTCATTATGCTGAAGGATAGTGACGAGTTACACTGGAGGACAGTGATATGTTACTCTGGATGATAGTGATGTGTCACTCTGGAGGATAGTGACGTGTTACACTGGAGGATAGTGATATGTTACTCTGAATGATAGTGACGTGTCAGACTTGAGGATAGTGACGTGTCACTCTGGAGGTTAGTGATGTGTCACACTGGAGGATAGTGATATGTCACTCTGGATGATAGTGACTTGTCACTCTGGACGATTTTGCTGTATCTCTCTGGAGGGTAGTGATGTGTGACACTGGTGGGTACTGACGTGTTACTCTGGAGGATAGCGATGTGTCATGCTGGAGGATTGTAACGTGTTACTCTGGAGGAATACGATGTGTCACGCTGGAGGGTAGCGATGTTTTACACTGGAGGATCGCGTCATGTCACTCTGGAGGATAGTGATGTGTCACTCTGGAGGATGGTGACGTGTCACTCTAGAGGATAGTGACATGTCACACTGGAGGATAGTGATGTGCCATTCTGCAGGATAGTGATTTGTTATGCTGAAGGATAGTGACGTGTTACACTGGAGGATAGTGACATGTCACTCTGGAGGATAGTGCTGTGTCCGACTAGAGCATAGTGATATGTAACTCTGGAGAATAGTGATGTGGCAGACTGGAGGGTACTGACATGTTACTCTGGATTATAGTGACGTGTCACTCTGGAGGATAGTGAATTGTCCCAGTGGAGGATAGTGATGTGTCACGCTGGAGGATTGTAACGTGTTGCTCTGGAGAATAGTGACGTGTGACGTTGGAGAGTAGCGACGTGTCTCACTGGAGGATTGTGATGTGTTGCAATGGAGGGATGGACACGTGTCACAATGGAGGATAGTGATGTGTCACTCTGGAGTATAGGGATGTTTCAATCTGGTGGATAGTGATATGTCACACTGGAGGATAGTGATGTGTCACGCTGGAGGATGGTGATATGTTACTCTGGAGGATAGTGACATGTCACGCTGGAGGATAGTGATGTTCCACTCTGCAGGATAGAGATTTGTTATGCTGAAGGATAGTGACATGTTACACCGGAGGATAGTGACATGTCACTCTGCAGGATAGTGATGTGTCACTCTGGAGGATAGTGATATGTCTGACTGGAGGATAGTGATGTGTAACTCTTGAGAATAGTGATGTTTCAGACTGGAGGGTACTGACGTGTTACTCTGGATTATAGTGACGTGTCACTCTGGAGGATAGTGAAGTGTCAGGCTGGAGGATAATGATGTGTTACTCTGATGGATAGTGATATGTTACTCTGGAGGATAGTGATTTGTTATGCTGAAGGATAGTGATGTGTTACACTGGAGTATAGTGACATGACACTCTGGAAGATAGTGATGTGTCGCTCTGTAGGATTGTGAGGTGTAACCTTGGAGGATGGTGGTGTGTCACTCTGCAGGATAGAGATTTGTTATGCTGAAGGATAGTGTCGTGTTACACCGGAGCATAGTGACATGTCACTCTGGAGGATAGTGACATGTCACACTGGAAGATAGTGATATGTTACTCTGGAGGATAAAGATTTGTTATGCTGAAGGATAGTGACGTGTTACACCGGAGTATAGTGACATGACACTCTGGAAGATAGTGATTTGTCGCTCTGGAGGATAGTGATGTGTAACCTTGGAGGATGGTGATGTGTCACTCTGCAGGATAGTGATGTGTCACTCTGGAGGGTAGTGACTTGTTACGCTGTAGGATATTGATGTGTTGCTCTGGAGTATACTGATGTGAAACATTGAACGATAGTGGCGTGTTTCACTGGCGCAGAGTGACTTGTCACAATGGCGGATAGTGACGTGTCCCTCTGGAGGACAGTGACGTGTCACTCTGGAGGATAGTGACATGTCACACTGGAGGATAGTGATGTGCCACTCTGCAGGATAGTGATTTGTTATGCTGAAGGATAGTGATGTGTTACACTGGAGGATAGTGATGTGTCCGACTAGAGCATAGTGATGTGTAACTCTGGAGAATAGTGATGTGTCACACTGGAGGGTACTGACCTGTTACTCTGGATTATAGTGACATGTCACTCTGGAGGATAGTGAAGTGTCCCAGTGGAGGATAGTGATGTGTCACGCTGGAGGATTGTAACGTGTTACTCTGGAGAATAGTGACGTGTGACGTTGGAGAGTAGTGACGTGTCTCACTGGAGGATAGTGATGTGTCGCAATGGAGCGATGGAGACGTGTTACAATGGAGGATAGTGATGTGTCACTCTGGAGGATAAGGATGTTTCAATCTGGGGTATAGTGATATGTCACACTGGAGGATAGTGATGTGTCACGCTGGAGGATGGTGATATGTTACTCTGGAGCATCGTGACATGTCACACAGGAGGAGAGTGATGTGTAACGTTGAACGATAGTGACGTGTTATACTGGAGGAGAGTGACTTGTCACAATGGTGGATAGTGACGTGTCACTCTGGAGGATAGTGACGTGTGACTCTGGAGGATAGTGATGTGTCCGACTGGAGGATAGTGATGTGTCACTCTTGATGATAGTGATGTGTCTCTCTGGAGGGTAGTGATGTGTCACACTGGAGGATAGTAATTCGTCCCACTGGAGGATAGTGATGTGTCAGGCTGGAGGATAGTGATGTGTTACTCTAGATGATATTGACGTGTCACTCTGCAGGGTAGTGATGTGACACTCTGGACGATAGTGATTTGTCCCACTGGAGGATAGTGATGTGTTACTGTGGATGATAGTGATTCATTCTGCTGAAGGATAGTGACGTGTTACACTGGAGGATAGTGATATGTTACTCTGGATGATAGTGACGTGTCAGACTTGAGGATATTTATGTATCACTTTGGAGGATAGTGACGTGCCACTCTGGAGGAGAGTGACATGTTTCTCTTGATGATAGTGATGTGTCACACTTGAGGATAGTGACGTGTCACTCTGGAGGATAGTGACATGTCACACTAGAGGTTAGTGATGTGTAACACTGGAGGATAGTGATTTTTCTCGCTGGAGGACAGGGATATGTTACTCTGGAGGGTAGCGACATGTTAATCTGGAGGATAGTGATGTGTCACTCTGGAGGATAGTGATGTGTCACTCTGGAGGATAGTGATTTGTCCCACTGGAGGATAGTGATGTGTTACTCTGGATGATAGTGATTCATTATGCTGAAGGATAGTGAAGTGTTACACTGGAGGACAGTGATATGTTACTCTGGATGATAGTGATGTGTCACTCTGGAGGTTAGTGACGTATTACACTGGAAGATAGTGATATGTTACTCTGAATGATAGTGACGTGTCAGACTTGAGGATAGTGACGTGTCACTCTGGAGGATAGTGACATGTCATACTAGAGTTTAGTGATGTGTAACACTGGAGGATAGTGATTTTTCTCGCTAGAGGACAGGGATATGTTACTTTGGAGTGTAGTGACTTGTTACTCTGGAGGATAGTGATGTGTCACTCTGGAGGATAGTGATATATGACACTGGAGGATAGTGACATGTTACTATGGAGGCTAGTGACATGTCGCTTTGGAGGTAAGTGACGTGTCACTCTGGAAGATAGTGATGTGTCCCACTGGAGGAGAGTGATGTGTCAGGCTGGAGGATGGTGACGTGTTACTCTAGAGGATAATGATTAGTTATGCTGAAGGACAGTGACGTGTTATACTGGAGGATAGTTACATGTCACTCTGGAGGTTAGTGATGTGTCACTCTGGAGGATAGTGATACGTCACTCTGGATGATAGTGACTTGTCACTCTGGAGGATTTTGCTGTGTCTCTCTGGAGGGTAGTGATGTGTGACACTGGTGGGTACTGACGTGTTACTCTGGAGGATAGTGATGTTTCATGCTGGAGGATTGTAACGTGTTACTCTGGAGGAATACGATGTGTCACGCTGGAGGGTAGCGACGTTTTACTCTGGAGGATCGCGTCATGTCACTCTGGAGGATAGTGATGTGTCACACTGGTGGATAGTGATGTGCCATTCTGCAGGATAGTGATTTGTTATGCTGAAGGATAGTGACATGTTACACTGGAGGATAGTGACATGTCACTCTGGAGGATAGTGCTGTGTCCGACTAGAGCATAGTAATGTGTAACTCTGGAGAATAGTGATGTGTCAGACTGGAGGGTACTGACATGTTACTCTGGATTATAGTGACGTGTACTCTGGAGGATAGTGAAGTGTCCCAGTGGAGGATAGTGATGTGTCATGCTGGAGGATTGTAACGTGTTGCTCTGGAGAATAGTGACGTGTGACGTTGGAGAGTAGCGACGTGTCTCACTGGAGGATTGCGATGTGTTGCAATGGAGGGATGGAGACGTGTCACAATGGAGGATAGTGATGTGTCGCAATGGAGCGATGGAGACGTGTCACAATGGAGGATAGTGATGTGTCACTCTGGAGGATAAGGATGTTTCAATCTGGGGTATAGTGACATGTCACACTGGAGGATAGTGATGTGTCACGCTGGAGGATGGTGATATGTTACTCTGGAGCATCGTGACATGTCACACCGGAGGAGAGTGATGTGTAACGTTGAACGATAGTGACGTGTTATACTGGAGGAGAGTGACTTGGTCACAATGGTGGATAGTGACGTGTCACTCTGGAGGAAAGTGACGTGTGACTCTGGAGGATAGTGATGTGTCCGACTGGAGGATAGTGATGTGTCACTCTTGATGATAGTGATGTGTCTCTCTGGAGGGTAGTGATGTGTCACACTGGAGGATAGTGATTTGTCCCACTGGAGGATAGTGATGTGTCAGGCTGGAGGATAGTGATGTGTTACTCTGGATGATATTGACGTGTCACTCTGCAGGGTAGTGATGTGACACTCTGGACGATAGTGATTTGTCCCACTGGAGGATAGTGATGTGTTACTGTGGATGATAGTGATTCATTCTGCTGAAGGATAGTGACGTGTTGCACTGGAGGATAGTGATATGTTACTCTGGATGATAGTGATGTGTCAGACTTGAGGATATTTATGTATCACTTTGGAGGATAGTGACGTGCCACTCTGGAGGAGAGTGACATGTTTCTCTTGATGATAGAGAGGTGTCACACTTGAGGATAATGACGTGTCACTCTGGAGGATAGTGACATGTCACACTAGAGGTTAGTGATGTGTAACACTGGAGGATAGTGATTTTTCTCGCTAGGGGACAGGGATATGTTACTCTGGAGTGTAGCGACATGTTAATCTGGAGGATAGTGATGTGTCACTCTGGAGGATAGTGATGTGTCACACTGGAGGATAGTGACATGTTACTATGGAGGATAGTGATGTGTTACTCTGGAGGAAAGTGATTCGTTATGCTGAAGGATAGTGATGTCTTATACTGGAGGATATTTACATGTCACTCTGGAGGTTAGTGATGTGTCACTCTGGAGGATAGTGATGTGTCACTCTGGAGGATAGTGCTTTGTCTCTCTGGAGGGTAGTGATGTGTCACTCTGGTGGGTACTGACGTGTTGCTCTGGAGGATAGTGGTGTGTCACAGTGTAGGATAGTGACATGTTACTCTGGAGGATAATGACTTGTCGCTCTGGAGGTTAGTTTGTTTCACTCTGGAGGATAGTGATGTTTCCCACTGGAGGATAATGATGTGTCTGACTGGAGGATATTGATGTGTCACGCTGGAGGATAGTGCTGTGTCAGTCTGGAGGATAGTGACATGTTACTCTGGAGGATAGTGATGCTTTATTCTGGAGGATAGTGATGTGTCCGACTGGAGGATAGTGATGTGTTCCTCTGGAGGATAGTCATTCGTTATGCTGAAGGATAGTGATGTGTCACACTGGAGGGTTGTGACATGTTACTCTGGAGGATAGTGACGTGTCACACTTGAGGATAGTGATGTGTCACTTTGGAGGAGAGTGATGGTGCATGCTGGAGCGTAGTGACGTGCCACTCTGGAGGATAGTGACATGTTTCTCTGGAGGATGGTGATGTGTCACACTGGAGGATAGTGATGTGTCACTGTGGAGGATAGTGATGTGTCAGGCTGGAGGATAATGATGTGTTACTCTGATGGATAGTGATATGTTACTCTGGAGGATAGTGATTCGTTATGCTGAAATAGTGATGTGTTACACTGGAGGATAGTGACATGACACTCTGGATGATAGTGATGTGTCTCTCTGGAGGATAGTGATGTGTCCCACTGGAGGATAGTGACGTGTCACGCTGAGGGATAGTGACGTGTCACTCTGGAGGATAGTGATGCATTACTCTAGAGGATAGTGATGTGTCACGCTGAAGGATAGTGATGTGTCCCACTGGAGGATAGTGACGTGTCACGCTGGAGGATAGTGACGTGTCACTCTGGAGGATAGTGATGTGTTCCTCTAGAGGATAGTGACGTGTCACTCTGTAGGACAGTGATGTGTCACTCTCTGGTATAGTGACGTTTCACTCTGGACCTTGGTGATGTGTCACACTGGAGGATAGTGATGTGTCATGCTGGAGGATTGTTACGTGTTACTCTGGAGAATAATGACGTGTGATTTTGGATGGTAGTGACGTGTCATTCTAGAAGTTAGTGACGTGTCACGCTGGAGGATAGTGATGTGTAACCCGGAACGATAGAGATGTGTTCCACTGGAGGATAGTGACGTGTTACGATTGAGGATAGTGACGTGTCACAATTGAGGATAGTGACAACCTGAAGGATTGTGACGTGTCACTCTGGAAGATAGTGACATCTCACACTGGAGGATTGTGATGTGTTACACTGGAGGATAGTGATATGTCACTCTGGAGGATAGTGATGTGTTACTCTGGAGGATCATGACGTGTCACACAGGAGGATAGTGAGGTGAAACGTTGAACGATAGTGACATGTTACACTGGAGCAGAGTGACTTGTCACAATTGCGGATAGTGACGTATCCCCCTGGAGGACAGTGACGTGTCACTCTGGAGGATAGTGACGTGTCACACTGGAGGATAGTGAAGTGTCACACTGGAGGATAGTGATGTGTAACACTGGAGGATAGTGATGTGTCACACTGGAGGATAGTGATGTGTAACGTTGAACGATAGTGACGTGTTCCACTGAAGGAGTGTGACGCGTCCCAATGGTGGATAGTGATGTGTCACTCTAGAGGAAATTGACATGTCACACTGGAGATTATTGATGTGTAACACTGGAGGACAGTGATTTTTCTTGTCACTCTGGACGACAATGTTGTGTCACTCTGTAAGATAGTGGTGTGTCACAGTGTAGGATAGTGACATGTTACTCTGGAGGATAGTGACGTGTCACACTTGAGGATAGTGATGTGTCACTCTGGAGGAAACTGATGTGTCATACTGGAGGATAGTGATGTGTCACACTGGAGGATAGTGATATGTCACGCTGAAGCGTAGTGACTCGTTACACTGGAGGATATTGGCGTGTCGCAATGGAGGATAGAGACGTGACACAATGGAGGATAGTGATGTGTCGCACTGGAGAATCGTGCTGTGTCACACTGGGTTATAGTGATTTTTCTCGCTAGAGGACAGTGATATGTTACTCTGGAGGGTAGTGACATGTTACTCTGGAGGATAGTGATGTGTCACCCTGGAGGATAGTGATGTGTCACATTGAAGGGTCGCGACGTGTCACACTGGAAAATAGTTACGTGTCGCACTGGAGGATAGTGATAGGTTACGCAGGAGGGTAGCGACATTTCTCTCTGGATGATAGTGACATGTCATGCTGTATGATAGTGATGTATCACACTGGAGGATAGTGACCTGTTACTCTGCAGGATAGTGATGTGTCACTCTGGAGGATAGTGATGTATCACTCTGGAAGATATGAATGTGTCTTTCTGGAGGGAAGTGACATGTCATGCTGATGGAGGTGAAGTGTCACAGTGGAGGGTAGTGATTTTTCTCGCTGAAGTATAGCAACGTGTCAGACTGGAGAACAGTAATCTGTTACACTGGAGGATGGTGATCAGTCACTCTGGAGGATATCGATGTGTTCCATTGTGGGATGGCGAAGTGTCACACTCGAGGATAGTGTATTACTCGCTGGAGGATAGCAATGTGTGATACTGGGGTATAGAGTTGTGTCACACTGGAGGATAGTGATGTGTGACACTGGAGGATAGTGATGTGTGACACTGGAGGATAGTGATTTTTCTCACTAGAGGACAGTGAAATATCACTTTGGAGGGTAGAGACGTGTCACTCTGGAGGATAGTGATGAGTCACGCTGGACCATATCGATGTGTTACACTGGAGCATAGTGACATGTTGCGCTGGAGGATAGCGGCATGTCAATCTGGACGATAGTGACGTGGCACTCTTGAGAATAGTGATGGTTTATGTTGGAGCATAGTGATGTGTCACTCTGGAGGATAGTGATGTGTTACTCTGGATGATAGTGATGTGTCCCACTGGAGGATAGTGATGTGTTAATCTGGAGGATAGTGTCGTGTCACACTGGAGGATAGTGATGAGTCACGCTGAAGGATAGTGATGTGTCACTCTGGAGGATAGTGACGTGTCACACTGGAGGATAGTGATGTGTCGCTCTGGAGGATAGTAATGTGTCTCTCTGGAAGATAGTGATGTGTACCACTGGATGATAGTGATGTGTCACACTGGAGGGTAATGACGTGTTAATCTGAAGGATAGTGACATGTCACTCTGGCGGTTAGTGATGTGTCACTATGGAGGATAGTGACGTGTCACACTGAAGGATGGTGATGAGTCACTCTGAAAGATAGTGATGTGTCACTCTGGAGGACAGTGACGTGTCACTCTGGAGGATAGTGATCTGTCACACTGGAGAATAGTGACATGTTACACTGGAGGATAGTAATGTGTCACAATGGAGGATAGTGATGTTAGAATCTGGAGGATAGTGATGTGTCACTCTGGAGGATAGTGACGTGTCACACTGGAGGATAGTGGCGTGTCACGCTGGAGGATATCGATGTGTTACACTGGAGTGTAGTCACGTGTTGCACTGAAGGATAGTGACGTGTCACACTGGAGGATAGTGACGTGTCACATTGGAGGATAGTGACATGTCAATCTGGACGATAGTGACGTGTCACTCTTGAGAATAGTGATGTGTCACTCTGGATGATAGTGATGTGTCACTCTGGAGGATCGGAATGTGTCAGACTGGAGGATAGTAATGTGTCACTCTGGAAGATAGTGATGTATCCCACTGGATGATAGCGATGTGTCACACTGGAGGGTAATGACATGTTAATCTGAAAGGTAGTGACGTGTCACTCTGGAGGATAGTGACATGTCGCAATGGGGGATAGGGATGTTTGAATCTGGAGGATAGTGATGTGTCACTCTGGAGGATAGTGATGTGTCACGCTGGAGGATAGGGATGTTTGAATCTGGAGGATAGTGATGAGTCACTCTTGAGGATAGTGATGTGTCACGCTGGAGGATGATGATGTGTTACTCTGGAGGATCGTGACATGTCACACAGGAGGAGAGTGATGTGTAACGTTGAACAATAGTGATGTGTTACACTGGAGTTGAGTGATGCGTGACAATGGCGGATAATGGCATGTCACTCTGGGGGATAGTGACGTATCACTCTGGAGGATAGTGACGTGTCACACTGGAGGTTAGTGATGTGTAACACTGGAGGATCGTGATTTTTCTTGCTAGAGGACAGTGATATGTTACTCTGGAAAGTAGCGACGTATTACTCGGGAAAATAGTGATGTTTCACTCTGGAGGATAGTGATGTTTCACTCTGGAGGATAGTAATGTGTCCCACTGGAGGATAGTGATGTGTCAGGCTGGAGGATAGTGACGTGTAACTCTAGAGGATAATGATGTGTTACTCGGGAGGATAGGGATTTGTTATGCTGAAGGATAGTGACGTGTTGCACTGGATAGTCGTGATGTGTTACTCTGGAGGATAGTGACGTGTCACTCTGGAGGATACTCATATGTCCGACTGGAGGATAGTGATGTGTCACTCTGGATGATAGTGATGTGTCATTCTGGAGGATTGTGACATGTTACTCTGGAGGATAGTGATGTGTTACTCTAGAGGATAGTGATGTGTTACTCGGGAGGATAGGGATTTGTTATGCTAAAGGATAGTGACGTGTTGCACTGGATAATCATGATGTGTTACTCTGGAGGATAGTGACGTGTCACTCTGGAGGATAATCATTTGTCCGACTGGAGGATAGTGATGTGTCACTCTGGATGATAGTGATGTGTCATTCTGGAGGGTTGTGACATGTTACTCTGGAGGATAGTGATGTGTCACTCTGGAGGATAGTGATTTGTCACTCTGGAGCATAGTGATGTGTTACACTGGAGGGTACTGACGTGTTACTCTGGAGGATAGTGACATGTCACTCTGGAGGATAGTGATGTGTCACTCTGGGGGATAGTGATGAGTCCCACTGGAGGATAATTATGTGTCAGGCTGGATGATAATGATCTGTTACTCTGGATGATGGTGATTCATTATGCTGAAGGATAGTGATGTGTTACACTGGAGGATAGTGACACGTTACTTTGGATGATAGTGATGTGTCAGGCTTGAGGATATTGATGTATCACTTTGGAGGATAGTTAGTGAAGGGGCACGCTGGAGGATAGTGATGTGCCACTCTGGAGGATAATGACATGTTTCTCAGGAGGATAGTGATCTGTCACGCTGGAGGATAGTGACATGTTTCTCTGGATGATAGTGATGTGTCACACTTGAGGATAGTGATGTGTTACTCTGGAGGATAGTGATGTCTCACACTGAAGGCTAGTGAAGTGTTACACTGGAGGCTAGTGATGTGTCGCAATGCAGGGATAGAGATATGTCACAATGGAGGATAGTGATGTGTCACTCTGGAGGATAGGGATGTTTCAATCTGGAGGATGGTGATGTGTCACACTGGAGGATAGTGATTTGTCACGCTGGAGAATGGTGATGTGTTACTCTGGAGGATCATGACATGTCACACAGGAGGATAGTGATGTGCAACATTGAACAATTGTGACATGTTACACTGGAGGAGAGTGACTTGTCATTCTGGAGGATAGTGATGTTTACACTGGAGGGTAATGACGTGTTACTCTGGAGGATTAAGACATGTCACTCTGGATGATAGTGATGTGTCACACTGGAGGGTAATTACATGTTAATCTGAAGGATAGTGACGTGTCATTCTGGAGGATAGTGTTGTGTCACTCTGGAGGATTGTGATCTGTCACACTAGCGAATAGTGACGTGTTACACTGAAGGATAGGGACGTGTCGCAATGGAGGATAGTGGTGTTTGAATCTGGAGGATAGTGATGTGTCACTCTGGAGGATAGGGATGTGTCACTCTGGAGGATAGTGATGTATCACTCTGGAGGATAGTGATGTGTCACTCTGGAGGATAGAGATGTTTGAATCTGGAGGATAGTGATGTGTCACTCTGGAGGATAGTGATGTATCACTCTGGAGGATAGTGATGTGTCACTCTGGAGGATAGTGATGTGTCACTCTGGAGTATAGAGATGTTTGAATCTGGAAGATCGTGACATGTCACACAGGAGGAGAGTGATGTGCACCGTTGAACGTTAGTGATGTGTTACACTGGAGTTGAGTGACGCGTCACAATGGCGGATAGTGACATGTCACTCTGGAGGATAGTGACGTATCACTCTGGAGAATAGTGACATGTCACTCTGGAGGATAGTGATGTGTAACACTGGAGGATCGTGATTTTTCTTGCTAGAGGACAG
This sequence comes from Carcharodon carcharias, assembly GCF_017639515.1. Lineage (NCBI taxonomy): Eukaryota > Metazoa > Chordata > Chondrichthyes > Lamniformes > Lamnidae > Carcharodon > Carcharodon carcharias. The sequence goes on along the minus strand of NC_054473.1, from coordinate 128,928,905 downwards.
TGATATGTTACTCTGGAGGGTAGCGATGTGTTACTCGGGAAGATAGTGATGTTTCACTCTGGAGGATAGTGATGTGTCACTCTGGAGGATAGTAATGTGTCCCACTGGAGGATAGTGATGTGTCAGGCTGGAGGATAGTGACGTGTTACTCTAGAGGATAGTGATTTTTTATGCTGAAGGATAGTGACATGTTGCACTGGATAATCGTGACATGTCACTCTGGAGGATAGTAACGTGTCACTCTGGAGGATAGTAATGTGTCCGACTGGAGGATAGTGATGTGTCACTCTGGATGATAGTGATGTGTCATTCTGGAGGGTTGTGACATGTTACTCTGGAGGATAGTGATGTGTCACTCTGGAGGATAGTGATTTGTCACTCTGGAGGATAGTGATGTTTACACTGGAGGGTAATGACGTGTTACTCTGGAGGATTAAGACATGTCACTCTGGAGGATAGTGATGTGTCACTCTGGAGGATAGTGATGTGTCCCACTGGAGGATAGTGATGTGTCAGGCTGGAGGATAATGATCTGTTACTCTGGATGATTGTGATTCGTTATGCTGTAGGATAGTGACGTGTTACACTGGAGGATAGTGACATGTTACTCTGGATGATAGTGACATGTCAGACTTGAGGATATTGATGTATCCTCTTTGGAGGATAGTGACATGTTTCTTAGGAGGATAGTGATGTGTCACGCTGGAGGATCGTGACATGTTTCTCTGGATGATAGTGATGTGTCACACTGAAGGATAGCGAAGTTTTACACTGGAGGGTAGTGACGTGTCGCAGTGCAAGGATAGAGATATGTCACAATGGAGGATAGTGATGTGTCACTCTGGAGGATAGGCATGTTTCAATCTGGAGGGTGGTGATTTGTCACACTGGAGGATAGTGATTTGTCACGCTGGGGGATGGTGATGTGTTACTCTGGAGGATCGTGACATGTCACACAGGAGGATAGTGATGTGCAACATTGAACAATAGTGACATGTTACACTGGAGGAGAGTGACGCATCACAATGGCGGATAGTGATGTGTCACTCTGGAGGATAGTGACGTTTCACTCTGGAGGGTAGTGACATGTCACACTAGAGGTTAGTGATGTGTAACACTGGAGGATAGTGATTTTTCTTGCTAGAGGACAGGGATATGTTACTCTGGAGCGTAGCGACTTGTTACTCTGGAGGATAGTGATGTGTCAGGCTGGAGCATAGTGACGTAATACTCTAGAGGATAGTGATGTGTTATTCTGGAGGGTACTGACGTGTTACTCTGGAGGATACTGACATGTTACTCTGGAGGATAGTAATGTGTTACACTGGAGGGTACTGACGTGTTACTCTGGAGGATACTGACATGTAACTCTGGAGGATGGTGATATGTTACACTGGAGGGTACTGACGTGTTACTCTGGAGGATAGTGACATGTTACTCTGGAGGATAGTGATGTGTCCCACTGGAGGATAGTGATGTGTCAGGCTGGAGGATAGTGATGTGTTACTCTTAATGATAGTGATTCGTTATGCTGAAGGATAGTTACGTGTTACACTGGAGGATAGTGACATGTGACTCTGGATGATCGTGACATGTCAGACTTGAGGATATTGATGTATCACTTTGGAGGATAGTTAGTGATGGGGAACGCTGGAGGATAGTGACGTGCCACTTTTGAGGATACTGACGTGTCACTCTGGAGGATATTGACGTGTTACACTGGAGATTAGTGATGTGTAACACTGGACGACAGTGATTTTTCTTGTCACTGTGGACGATAGTGTTGTGTCACTCTGTAGGAGAGTGGTGTGTCATAGTGTAGGATAGTGACATGATACTCTGAAGATTTGTGACGTGCCACACTTGTCGATAGTGATGTGTCACTCTGGAGGAAAGTGGTGTGTCACAGTGTAGGATAGTGACATGATACTCTGGAGGATAGTGACATGTCACACTTGAGGATAGTGATTGTCACTCTGGAGGATAGTGATGTGTCCCACTGGAGGATAGTGATGTGTCAGGCTGGAGGATAGTGATGTGTTACTCTTAATGATAGTGATTCGTTATGCTGAAGGATAGTTACGTGTTACACTGGAGGATAGTGACATGTGACTCTGGATGATCGTGACATGTCAGACTTGAGGATATTGATGTATCACTTTGGAGGATAGTTAGTGATGGGGAACGCTGGAGGATAGTGACGTGCCACTTTTGAGGATACTGACGTGTCACTCTGGAGGATATTGACGTGTTACACTGGAGATTAGTGATGTGTAACACTGGACGACAGTGATTTTTCTTGTCACTGTGGACGATAGTGTTGTGTCACTCTGTAGGAGAGTGGTGTGTCATAGTGTAGGATAGTGACACGATACTCTGAAGATTTGTGACGTGCCACACTTGTCGATAGTGATGTGTCACTCTGGAGGAAAGTGGTGTGTCACAGTGTAGGATAGTGACATGATACTCTGGAGGATAGTGACATGTCACACTTGAGGATAGTGATTGTCACTCTGGAGGATAGTGATGTGTCATACTGGAGGATAGTGATGTATCAATCTGGAGGGTAGTGACGTGTTATTCTGGAGGATAGTGATGTGTCCCACTGGAGGATAGAGATGTGTCACGCTGGAGGATAGTGATGTGTTACTCTGGAGGACAGTGATGTATTACTCTGGAGGATAGTGATTCTTTATGCTGAAGGATTGTGACGTGTTACTCTGGAGGATAGTGACATGTCACGCTGGAGGATAGTGATGTATTACTCTGGAGTAGAGTGATGTGTTACTCTGGAGGATAGTGATGTGTCACGCTGAAGGATAGTGACGTGTTACACTGGAGGATAGTGACGTGTCACTCTGTACAATAGTGATGGGTTACTCTGGAGGTTAGTGACGTGTCTCACTGGAGGATACTGATGAGTCACGCTGGAGGATGGTGATGTGTCACTCTGGAGGATCGTGACGTGTCACTCTGGAGGATATTGACATGTCACACTGGAGATTAGTGATGTGTAACACTGGAGGACAGTGATTTTTCTTGTCACTGTGGACGATAGTGTTGTGTCACTCTGTAGGAGAGTGGTGTGTCACAGTGTAGGATAGTGACATGTTACTCTGAAGATTCGTGACGTGCCACACTTGATGATAGTGATGTGTCACTCTGGAGGATAGTGGTGTGTCACAGTGTAGGATAGTGACATGTTACTCTGGAGGATAGTGACATGTCACACTTGAGGATAATGACGTGTTACACTGGAGGATATTGGCATGTCGCAATGGAGGATAGAGACGTGACAATGGAGGATAGTGATGTGTCGCACTGGAGAATAGTGCTGTGTCACACTGAGTTATAGTGATTTTTCTCGCTAAAGGACAATGATATGTTACTCTGGAGGGTAGCGACATGTTACTCTGGAGGATAGTGATGTGTCACATTGGAGGGTCACGACGTGTCACACTGGAAAATAGTTACGTGTCGCACTGGAGGATAGTGATAGGTTATGCTGGAGGGTAGCGAAATTTCTCTCTGGAGGATAGTGACGTGTCACACTGTACGATAGTGATGTATCACATTGGAGGATAGTGACCTGTTACTCTGCAGGATAGTGATGTGTCACTCTGGAGGATAGTGACATATCACTCTGGAAGATATGAATGTGTCATTCTGGAGGGAAGTGACATGTCATGCTGATGGAGGTGAAGTGTCACAGTGGAGGGTAGTGATTTTTCTCGCTGAAGTATAGCAACGTGTCAGACTGGAGAACAGTGATCTGTCAGGCTGGAGGATAGTGATCTATCACTCTGTAGGATGGTAATTTGTTACACTGGAGGATGGTGATCAGTCACTCTGGAGGATATCGATGTGTTCCATTGTGGGATGGCGAAGTGTCACACTCGAGGATAGTGTATTACTCGCTGGAGGATAGCAATGTGTGTTACTGGGGTATAGAGATGTGTCACACTGGAGGATAGTGATGTGTGACGCTGGAGGATAGGGATTTTTCTCACTAGAGGGCAGTGATATGTCACTTTGGAGGGTAGTGACGTGTCACTCTGGATGATAGTGATGTGTCACGCTGGAGGATAGTGACATGTTTCTCTGGATGATAGTGATGTGTCACACTTGAGGATGGAGATGTGTTACTCCGGAGGATAGTGATGTTTCATGCTGAAAGTTGGTGACACGTTACCCTGGAGGGTAGTGACGTGTCACAATGTAGGGATAGAGATGTGTCACAATGTAGGATAGTGATGTGTCACAATGGAGGCTAGTGATGTGTCACTCTGGAGGATAGGGATGTTTCAATCTGGAGGATAGTGATGTATAACACTGGAGGATGGTGATATGTTACTCTCGAGGATCGTGACATGTCACACAGGAGGATAGTGATGTGCAACATTGAACAATAATGACATGTTACGCTGGAGGAGAGTGAGGCGTCACAATGGCATTACACTAGAGGATGGTGATGTGTTACTCTGGTGGATAGTTATTCGTTATGCTGAAGGCTAGTGACGTGTTATATTGGAGGATAGTTACATGTCACTCTGTAGGATACTGATTTGTCACTCTGGAGGATAGTGATATGTCACTCTGGATGATAGTGAGGTGTCACTCTGGAGGGTAGTGACGTGTTATTCTGGAGGATAGTGATGTGTCACACTGGTGGGTACTGACGTGTTACTCTGGAGGATAGTGATGTGTCACGCTGGAAGATTGTAACGTGTTACTCTGGAGGATAGTGATGTGTCACGCTGGAGGGTAGCGACATTTTACACTGGAGGATAGCGTCATGTCACTCTGGAGGATAATGATGTGTCACTCTGGAGGATAGTGAGCTGTCACTCTGGAGGATAGTGAGGTGTCACTCTGTAGGATTGTGATGCGTCACTCTGCAGGATAGTGGTGTGTCACTCTGGAGGATGTTGACGTGTCACTCTGGAGGATGGTGGTGTGTCACAGAGTAGGATAGTGATATGTTACTCTGGAGGATAGTGACGTGTCATTCTGGAGGTTAGTGATGTGTCACTCTGGAGGATAGTGATGTGTCCGACTGGGGGGTAGTGACGTGTCACTCTGGGCTGATAGTGATGAGTCACTCTGAAAGAAAGTGACGATTCACTCTGGAGGATAGTGATGTGTCAGACTGGAGGATAGTGATTTTTCATGCTGGAGGATAGTGATGTGTAACATTGAACAATTGTGACATGTTACACTGGAGGAGAGTGACACGTCACAATGGCGGATAGTGACATGTCACTCTGGAGGATAGTGACGTGTCAGTCTGGAGGTTAGTGACATGTCACACTTGATGTTAGTGATGTGTAACACTGGAGGATAGTGATTTTTCTCGCTAGAGGACAGGGATATGTTACTCTGGATGGTAGCGACTTGTTACTCTGGAGGATAGTGAGGTGTCACTCTGGAGCTTACTGATGTGTCACACTGGAGGATAGTGATGTGTTACTCTGGAGGATAGTGATGTGTTGCTCTGGAAATAAGTGACGTGTCGCTCTGGAAGATAGTGATGTGTCAGGCTGGAGGATAGTGACGTGTTACTCTAGAGGATAGTAATGTGTTACTCTGGAGGATAGTGATTCGTTATGCTGAAGGATAGTGATGTGTTATACTGGAGGATAGTTACATGTCACTCTGGAGGATAGTGATGTGTCACACTGGAGGTTAGTGAAATGTAACACTGGAGGATCGTGATATGTCACTCTGGATGATAGTGATGTGTCACTCTGGAGGGTCGTGACGTGTTACTCTGGATGATAGTGACGTGTCACTCTGGAGGATAGTGTTTTGTCTCTCTGGAGGATAGTGATGTGTCACACTGGTGGGTACTGACATGTTACTCTGGAGGATAGTGATGTGTCACGCTGGAGGATTGTAACGTGTTACTCTGGAGTATAGTGATGTATCATGCTGGAGGGTAGCGTTGTTTTACACTGGAGGATAGCGTCATGTCACTCTGGAGGATAGTGATATGTTACCCTGGAGGATGGTGAGGTGTCACTCTGGAGGATAGTGAGGTGTCACTCTGTAGGATTGTGCCGTGTCACTCTGCAGGCTAATGGTGTGTCTCCCTGGAGGATAGTGATGTGTCACTCTGGAGGATGGTGCTGTGTCACTCTGGAGGATAGTGACATGTCACTTTGGAGGATAGTGGTGTGTCACATTGTAGGATAGTGACATGTTACTCTGGAGGATAGTGACGTGTCACTCTGGAGGTTAGTGATGTGTCACTGTGGAGGATAGTGATGTGTCCCACTGGAGGATAGTGATGTGTCCGACTGGACGATAGTGATGTGTCACTCTGGATGATAGTGATGTGTCACTCTTGAGAATAGTGATGTGTCCCACTGGAGGACAGTGCTGTGTCAGGCTGGAGGATAGTGACATGTTACTCTGGAGGATTGTGATGTGTCACTCTGGATGTTAGTGATGTGTTCCTCTGGAGGATAGTGATTCATTATGCTGAAGGATAGTGATGTGTTACATTGGAGGATAGTGACATGTTACTCTGGAGGATAGTAATGTGTCACACTTAAGGATAGTGATGTATCATTCTGGAGGATAGTGAAGTGCCACTCTGGAGGATAGTGATGTGTTACTCCGGAAGATAGTGACGTGTCCCACTGGAGGATAATGATGTGTCGCAATGGAGGATAGTGACGTGTCACACTGTAGGTTACTGATGTGTAACACTGGAGGATCGCGATTTTTCTTGCTTCAGGACAGTGATATGTTACTCTGGAGGGTAGTGACGTGTTACTCTGGAGGATAGTGAAGTGTCACTCTGGAGGATAGTGACGTGTCACTCTGGAGGATAGTGACGTGTCACACTGGAGGTTAGCGATGTGTAACACTGGAGGATCATGATTTTTCTTGCTAGAGGACAGTGATATGTTACTCTGGAGGGTAGCGACGTTTTCCTCTGGAGGATAGTGATGTGTCGCTCTGGAGGATAGTGATGTGTCAGGCTGGAGGATAGTGTTGTGTCAGGCTGGAGGCTAGTGACGTGTTACTCTAGAGGATAGTGATGTGTTACTCCGGAGGATAGTGATTTGTTATGCTAAAGGATAGTGACGTGTTGCGCTGGAGTATCGTGACATGTCACTCTGGAGGATAGTGATGTGTCCAACTGGAGGTTAGTGATGTGTCACTCTGGATGATAGTGCTGTGTCACTCTGGAGGGTAGTGACATGTTACACTGGAGGATAGTGACATGTTACTCTGGATGATAGTGATATGTCAGACTTGAGGATATTGATGTATCACTCTGGAGGATAGTGATATGTTACACTGGAGGGTACTGACGTATTACTCTGGAGGATAGTGATTTGTCACTCTGGAGGATAGTGATGTGTCCCACTGGAGGATAGTGATGTGTTACTCTGGATGATAGTGATTTGTCACTCTGGAGGATAGTGATGTGTCCTACTGGAGGATAGTGATGTGTTACTCTGGATGATAGTGATTTGTTATGCTGAAGGATAGTGACGTGTTACACTGGAGGATAGTGACGTGTTACTCTGGATGATAGTGATGTGTCAGACTTGAGGATATTGATGTATCACTCTGGAGGATAGTGATATGTTTCTCAGGAGGATAGTGACGTGTCACTCTGGAGGTAAGTGACGTGTCGCTCTGTAAGATCGTGATGTGTCCCACCGGAGTATAGTGATATGTCAGGCTGGAGGATAGTGAAGTGTCGCTCTGGAGGTAAGTGACGTGTCGCTCTGTAAGATCGTGATGTGTCCCACTGGAGGATAATGATATGTCAGGCTGGAGGATAGTGACGTGTCGCTCTGGAGTAAGTGATGTGTCGCTCTGGAAGATAGTGACGTGTCCCACTGGAGGATAGTGACGTGTCAGGCTGGAGGATAGTGATGTGTTACTCTAGAGGCTAGTGATTTGTTATGCTGAAGGATAGTGACGTGTTATACTGGAGGATAGTTACATGTCACTCTGGAGGATAGTGACGTGTCACTCTGGAGGATAGTGGTGTGTCACAGTGTAGGATAGTGACATGTTACTCTGGAGGATAGTGACGTGTCACTCTGGAGGTTAGTGTTGTGTCACTCTGGTGGATAGTGATGTGTCCCACCGGAGGATAGTGATGTGTTACTCTGGATGATAGTGACGTGTCCCTCTGGAGGGTAGTGACGTGTTATTTTGGAGGATAGTGACGTGTCACTCTGGAGGATAGTGATGTGTCAGGCTGGCGGATAGTGATGTGTCCCACCGGAGGATAGTGATGTGTCAGGCTGGAGGATAGTGACGTGTTACTCTAGAGGATGGTGATGAGTTACTCTGGTGGATAGTGATTCGTTATGCTGAAGGCTAGTGACGTGTTATACTGGAGGATAGTTACATGTCACTCTGGAGGATAGTGATGTGTCCCTCTGGAGGATAGTGATATGTCACTCTGGATGATAGTGATGTGTCACTCTGGAGGGTAGTGACATGTTATTCTGGAGGATATTGACATGTCACTCTGGAGGAGAGTGCTTTGTCTCTCTGGAGGGTAGTGATGTGTCACACTGGTGGGTACTGACGTGTTACTCTGGAGGATAGTGATGTGTCACGCTGGAGGATGGTGAGGTGTCACTCTGTAGGATTGTGACGTGTCACTCTGCAGGCTAATGGTGTGTCTCTCTGGAGGATAGTGATGTGTCACTCTGGAGGATGGTGCTGTGTCACTCTGGAGGATAGTGACGTGTCACTCTGGAGGATAGTGATGTGTCACCCTGGAGGATGGTGAGGTGTCACTCTGGATGATAGTGATGTTTCACTCTGTAGGGTAGTGACGTGTCACTCTGGAAGATAGTGATGTGTCACTCTGGAGGATAGTGCTGTGTCACTCTGGAGGATAGTGACATGTTACTCTGGAGGATAGTGACGTGTCACTCTGGAGGTTAGAGATGTGTCACTCTGGTGGATAGTGATGTGTCCCACTGGAGGATAGTGATGTGTCATTTTGGATGATAGTGATGTGTCACTCTGGATGATAGTGATGTTTCACTCTGTAGGGTAGTGACGTGTCACTCTGGAAGATAGTGATGTGTCACTCTGGAGGATAGTGCTTTGTTACTCTGGTGGGTAGTGATGTGTCACACTGGAGGATTGTAACGTGTTAATCTAGAGGTTGGTGATGTGTCACGCTGGAGGGTAGCGATGTTTTACACTGGAGGATAACGTCACGTCACTCTGCAGGATAGTAATGTGTCACCCTGGAGGATAGTGAGGTGTCACTCTGGAGGATAGTGAGGTGTCACTCTGTAGGATTGTGACAAGTCACTCTGGAGGATAGTGGCGTGTCACAGTGTAGGATAGTGACATGTTACTCTGGAGGATAATGACGTGTCACTCTGGAGGTTACTGATGTGTCACTCTGATGGATAGTGATGTATCCCACTGGAGGATAGTGATGTGTCACTCTGGATCATAGTGATGTATCCCTCTGGAGGGTAATGACGTGTTATTATGGAGGATAGTGACATGTCACCCTGGAGGATAGTGATTTGTCACTCTGGAAAATAGTGATGTGTCCCACTGGAGGATAGTGCTGTGTCAGGCTGGAGGATAGTGACATGTTACTCTGGAGGATTGTGATGTGTTACTCCGGAGGATAGTGACATGTTTCTCTGGAGGATAGTGATGTGTCACGCTGGAGGATAGTTATATGTTTCTCTGGATGATAGTAATGTTTCACACGTAAGGATAGTGATGTATCACTCTGGAGGATAGTGATGGGGCATGCTGGAGGATAGTGATGTGTCATCCTGGAGGATGGTGAGGTGTCACTCTGGATGATAGTGATGTTTCACTCTGTAGGGTAGTGACGTGTCACTCTGGAAGATAGTGATGTGTCACTCTAGAGGATGGTGCTGTGTCACTCTGGAGGATAGTGACATGTTACTTTGGAGGATAGTGATGTGTCACTCTGGAGGTTAGACATGTGTCACTCTGGTGGATAGTGATGTGTCCCACTGGAGGATAGTGATGTGTCACTTTGGATGATAGTGATGTGTCACTCTGGATGATAGTGATGTTTCACTCTGTAGGGTAGTGACGTGTCACTCTGGAAGATAGTGATGTGTCACTCTGGAGGATAGTGCTTTGTTACTCTGGTGGGTAGTGATGTGTCACACTGGAGGATTGTAACGTGTTAATCTAGAGGTTGGTGATGTGTCACGCTGGAGGGTAGCGATGTTTTACACTGGAGGAAAACGTCATGTCACTCTGCAGGATAGTAATGTGTCACCCTGGAGGATAGTGAGGTGTCACTCTGGAGGATAGTGAGGTGTCACTCTGTAGGATTGTGACAAGTCACTCTGGAGGATAGTGGCGTGTCACAGTGTAGGATAGTGACATGTTACTCTGGAGGATAATGATGTGTCACTCTGGAGGTTACTGATGTGTCACTCTGATGGATAGTGATGTATCCCACTGGAGGATAGTGATGTATCCCTCTGGAGGGTAATGACGTGTTATTATGGAGGATAGTGACGTGTCACCCTGGAGGATAGTGATTTGTCACTCTGGAGAATAGTGATGTGTCCCACTGGAGGATAGTGCTGTGTCAGGCTGGAGGATAGTGACATGTTACTCTGGAGGATTGTGATGTGTTACTCCGGAGGATAGTGACATGTTTCTCTGGAGGATAGTGATGTGTCACGCTGGAGGATAGTTATATGTTTCTCTGGATGATAGTAATGTTTCACACGTAAGGATAGTGATGTATCACTCTGGAGGATAGTGATGGGGCACGCTGGAGGATAGTGAAGTGCCACTCTGGAGGATAGTGATGTGCCCCACTGGAGGATAGTGATGTGTCGCAATGGAAGATAGAGACATGTCACAATGGAGTATAGTGATGTGACACTCTGGAGGATAGTGACGTATCACACTAGAGGTTAGTGATGTGTAACACTGGAGGATAGTGATTTTTCTCGCTAGAGGACAGGGATATGTTACTCTGGAGGGTAGCGACTTGTTTCTCTGGAGGTTAGTGATGTGTCACTCTGGAGGATAGTGATGTGTCACACTGGAGGATAGTGATCTGTCACACTAGAGGATAGTGATGTGTCACTCTGGGCTGATAGTGTTGAGTCACTCTGAAAGAATGTGACGAGTCACTCTGGAGGATAGTGACATGTTACACTGGAGGAGAGTGACGTGTCACAATGGCAGATAGTGACGTGTCACGCTGGAGGATAGTGACGTGTCCCACTGGAGGATAGTGATATGTCAGGCTGGAGGATAGTGAGGTGTTACTCTAGAGGATAGTGATGTGTTACTCTGGAGGATAATGATTTGTTATTCTGAAGGATAGTGACGTGTTATACTGGAGGATAGTTACATGTCACTCTGGAGGATAGTGATGGGTCACTCTGGATGATAGTGATATGTCACTCTGGAGGATAGTGACGTGTGACTCTTGAGGATAGTGGTGTGTCACGCTGGAGGATAATGATGTGTCAGTCTGGAGGATAGTGACGTGTTTCTCTAGAGGATAGTGACATGTTACTCTGGAGGATAGTGACGTGTCGCTCTGGAAGTAAGTGACGTGTCGCTCTGGAAGATCGTGATGTGTCCCACTGGTAGATAGTGATATGTCAGGCTGGAGGATAGTGACGTGTTACTCTAGAGGATAGTGATGTGTTACTCTGGTGGGTAGCGATGTTTCACTCTGGAGGATAGTGCTTTGTCTCTCTGGAGGGTAGTTATGTGTAGCACTGGTGGGAACTGACGTGTTACTCTAGAGGATAGTGATGTGTCACATTGGAGGATTGTAACGTGTTACTCTGGAGGATAGTGATGTGTCACCCTGGAGGATAGTGAGGTGTCATTCTGGAGGATAGTGAGGTGTCGCTCTGTAGGATTGTGACATGTCACTCTGCAGGCTAATGGTGTGTCACTCTGGAGGATAGTGATGTGTCACTCTGGAGGATGGTGACGTGTCACTCTGGAGGATAGTGAAGAGTCACTCTGGAGGATAGTGGTGTGTCACAGTGTAGGATAGTGAGGTGTCATTCTGGAGGATAGTGAGGTGTCGCTCTGCAGGATTGTGACATGTTACTCTGGAGGATAGTGACGTGTCACTCTGGAGGTTAGTGATGTGTCACTCTGGTGGATAGTGATGTGTCCCACTGGAGGATAGTGATGTGTCAGGCTGGAGGATAGTGACACATTACTCTGGCGGATAGTGATGTGTCCGACTGGAGGATAGTGATGTGTCACTCTGGATGATAGTGACGTGACCCTCTGGAGGGTAGTGACGTGTTATTTTGGTAGATAGTGACGTGTCACTCTGGAGGATAGTGATTTGTCACTCTGGAGAATAGTGTTGTGTCCCACTGGAGGATAGTGCTGTGTCAGGCTGGAGGATATTGACATGTTACTATGAAGGATTGTGATGTGTTACTCTGGAGGATAGTGATATCTTTCTCTGGATGATAGTAATGTGTCACACGTAAGGATGGTGATGTATCACTCTGGAGGATAGTGATGGGGCACGCTGCAGGATAGTGAAGTGCTACTCTGGAGGATAGTGATGTCTTACTCCGGAGGATTGCGACGTGTCCCACTGAAGGATAGTGATGGGTCGCAATGGAAGATAGAGACGTTTCACAATAGAGTATAGTGACGTGACACTCTGGAGGATAGTGACGTGTCACACGGGATGTTAGTGATGTGTAACACCAGAGGATCGTGATTTTTCTTGCTTGAGGACAGGGGTATGTTACTCTGGAGGGAAGCGACGTGTTACTGTGGAGGATAGTGATGTGTCCCACTGGAGGATAGTGTTGTGTCACTCTGGAGCATACTGATATGTCACCCTGGAGGATAGTGACGTGTTACTCTGGAGGATAGTGACGTGTCGCTCTGGAGGTAAGTGACGTGTCACTCTGGAAGATAGTGATGTGTCCCACTGGAGGATAGTGATGTGTCAGGCTGGAGGATAGTGATGTGTTACTCTAGAGGATAGTGATGTGTCACTCTGGATGATAGTGAAATGTCACTCTGGATGATAGTGATTTGTCACTTTGGAGCGTAGTGATGTGTTACTCTGGAAGATAGTGACGTGTCACTCTGGTGGATAGTGCTTTGTCTCTCTGGAGGGTAGTGATGTGTCACACTGGTGGGTACTGACGTGTTACTCTGGAGGATAGTGATGTGTCACGCTGGAGGATTGTAACGTGTTAGTCTGGAGGATAGTGATGTGTCATGCTGGAGGGTAGCGACATTTTGCACTGGAGGATAGCGTCATGTCACTCTGGAGGATAGTGATGTGTCAACCTGGAGGATGGTAAGGTGCCACTCGGAAGATAGTGAGGTGTCACTCTGTAGGATTGTGACATGTCACTCTGCAGGGTAATGGTGTGTCTCTCTGGAGGATAGTGATGTGTCACTCTGGAGGATGGTGATGTGTCACTCTGGAGGATAGTGCTGTGTCACTCTGGAGGATAGTGACGTGTCACTCTGGAGGATAGTGGTGTGTCACAGTGTAGGATAGTGACATGTTACTCTGGAGGATAGTGACGTGTCACTCTGGAGGTTAGTGATGTGTCACTCTGGAGGATAGTGATGTGTCCCACTAGAGGATAGTGATGTGTCCGACTGGAGGATAGTGATGTGTCATTCTGGATGATAGTGATGTGTCACTCTGGAGGGTAGTGAAGTGTGATTTTGGAGGATAGTGACGTGTCACTCTGGAGGATAGTGATGTGTCACTCTGGAGGATAGTGATGTGTTCCACTGGAGGATAGTGACGTGTCACTCTGGAGGATAGTGACGTGTCACTCTGGAGGATAGTGATGTGTCACTCTGGAGGATAGTGATGTGTGATTTTGGAGGATAGTGACATGTCACTCTGGAGGATAGTGATGTGTCACTCTGGAGGATAGTGATGTGTCACTCTGGAGGATAGTGACGTGTCACTCTGGAGGATAGTGACGTGTCACTCTGGAGGATAGTGATGTGTCACTCTGGAGGATAGTGATGTGTCCCACTGGAGGATAGTGATGTGTCACTCTGGAGGGTAGTGAAGTGTTATTTTGTAGGATAGTGACGTGTCACTCTGGAGGATAGTGATTTGTCACTCTGGAGAATCGTGATGTGTCCCACTGGAGGATAGTGCTGTGTCAGGCTGGAGGATAGTGACAGGTTACTCTGGAGGATTGTAATGTGTTACTCTTGAGGATGGTGATGTGTCCGACTGGAGGATAGTGATGTGTCACTCTGGATGTTAGTGATGTGTTCCTCTGAAGGATAGTGATTCATTATGCTGAAGGATAGTGATGTGTTACACTGGAGGATAGTGACATGTTACTCTGGAGGATAGTGACGTGTCACACTTGAGGATAGTGATGTGTCAATTTGGAGTATAGTGATGGGGCACGCTGGAGTGCAGTGACGTGTGGCTCTGGAGGATAGTGACATGTTTCTCTGGATGATAGTAACGTGTCACACTTAAGGATAGTGATGTATCACTCTGGAGGATAGTGATGGGGCATGCTGAAGTGCCACAGTGGAGGATAGTGATGTGTTACTCTGGAGGATAGTGACGTGTCCCACTGGAGGATAGTGATGTGTGGCAATGGAGGATAGAGACGTGTCACAATGGAGTATAGTGATCTGACACTCTGGAGAATAGTAACGTGTCACACTGTAGGTTAGTGATGTGTAACACTGGAGGATCGCGATTTTTCTTGCTTGAGGACAGTGATATGCTAGTCTGGAGGGTAGCGACGTGTTACTCTGGAGGATAGTGAAGTGTCAGTCTGGAGGATAGTGACCTGTCATACTAGAGGTTAGTGATGTGTAACACTGGAGGATCGTGATTTTTCTTGCTAGAGGACAGTGATATGTTGCTCTGGAGGGTAGCGATGTTTTACTCTGGAGGATAGTGATATGTCGTTCTGGAGGATATTAATGTGTCCCACTGGAGGATACTGATGTGTCAGGCTGGAGGACAGTGATGTGTCAGGCTAGAGGCTAGTGACGTGTTACTGTAGAGGATAGTGATGTGTTACTCCGGAGGATAGTGATTTGTTATGCTGAAGGATAGTGACGTGTTGCACTGGAGATTCTTTACATGTCACTCTGGAGGATAGTGACGTGTCACTCTGGAGGATAGTGATGTGTCCGACTGGAGGTTAGTGATGTGTCACTCTGGAGGATAGTGAAGTGTCAGTCTGGGGGATAGTGACCTGTCATACTAGAGGTTAGTGATGTGTAACACTGGAGGATCGTGATTTTTCTTGCTAGAGGACAGTGATATGTTACTCTGGAGGGTAGCAACGTTTTACTCTGGAGGATAGTGATGTGTCACTCTGGAGGATAGTACTGTGTCCCACTGGAGGATAGTGATGTGTCAGGCTGGAGGACAGTGATGTGTCAGGCTGGAGGCTAGTGACGTGTTACTCTAGAGGATAGTGATGTGCTACTCCAGAGGATAGTGATTTGTTATGCTGAAGGATCGTGACGTGTTGCACTGGAGATTCGTTACATGTCACTCTGGAGGATAGTGACGTGTCACTCTGGAGGATAGTGATGTGTCACTCTGGAGGATAGTGATGTGTCCCACTGGAGGATAGTGATGTGTCACTCTGGAGGGTAGTGAAGTGTTATTTTCGAGGATAGTGATATGTCACTCTGGAGGATAGTGATTTGTCATTCTGGAGAATCGTGATGTGTCCCACTGGAGGATAGTGCTGTGTCAGGCTGGAGGATAGTGACAGGTTCCTCTGGAGGATTGTGATGTGTTACTCTTGAGGATGGTGAGGTGTCCGACTGGAGGATAGTGATGTGTCACTCTGGATGTTAGTGATGTGTTCCTCTGGAGGATAGTGATTCATTATGCTGAAGGATAGTGATGTGTTACACTGGAGGATAGTGACATGTTACTCTGGAGGATAGGGACGTGTCACACTTGAGGATAGTGATGTGTCAATTTGGAGTATAGTGATGGGGCACGCTGGAGTGCAGTGACGTGTGGCTCTGGAGGATAGTGACATGTTTCTCTGGATGATAGTAACGTGTCACACTTAAGGATAGTGATGTAGCACTCTGGAGGCTAGTGATGGGGCACGCTGGAGGATAGTGAAGTGCCACAGTGGAGGATAGTGATGTGTTACTCTGGAGGATAGTGACGTGTCCCACTGGAGGATAGTGATGTGTGGCAATGGAGGATAGAGACGTGTCACAATGGAGTATAGTGATGTGATACTCTGGAGAATAGTAACGTGTCACACTGTAGGTTAGTGATGTGTACACTGGAGGATCGTGATTTTTCTTGCTAGAGGACAGTGATATGTTTCTCTGGAGGGTAGTGACGTTTTACTCTGGAGGATAGTGATGTGTCGTTCTGGAGGATATTAATGTGTCCCACTGGAGGATACTGATGTGTCAGGCTGGAGGACAGTGATGTGTCAGGCTGGAGGCTAGTGACGTGTTACTCTAGAGGATAGTGATGTGTTACTCCGGAGGATAGTGATTTGTTATGCTGAAGGATAGTGACGTGTTGCACTGGAGATTCTTTACATGTCACTCTGGAGGATAGTGATGTGTCACTCTGGAGGATAGTGATGTGTCCGACTGGAGGTTAGTGATGTGTCACTCTGGAGGGTAGTGACATGTTACTCTGGAGAATAGTGATGTGTCACTCTGGAGGATAGTGATTTGTCACTCTGGAGGATAGTGATGTGTTACACTGGAGGATTGTGATGTGTCAGGCTGGAGGATAGTGATGTGTTACTCTGGATGATAGTGATTCGTTATGCTGAAGGATAGTGACGTGTTACACTGGAGGATAGTGAGATGTTACTCTGGATGATAGTGACGTGTCAGACTTGAGGATATTGATTTATCACTTTGGAGGATAGTGATGGGGCACGCTGGAGGTAAGTGACGTGTCGCTCTGGAAGATCGTGATGTGTCCCACTGGAGGATAGTGATATGTCAGGCTGTAGGATAGTGATGTGTTACGCTGGAGGATAGTGATTTGTTATGCTGAAGGATAGTGACGTTTTATACTGGAGGATAGTTACATGTCACTCTGGATGATAGTGATGTGTCACTCTGGATGATAGTGATATGACACTCTGGATGATAGTGATGTGTTACTCTGGAGGGTAGTGACGTGTCACTCTGTGGGATTGTGACATGTCACTCTGCAGGCTAATGGTGTGTCACTCTGGAGGATAGTGGCATGTCACTGTGGAGGATAGTGGTGTGTCACAGTGTAGGATAGTGACATGTTACTGTGGAGGATAGTGATGTGTCCCACTGGAGGTTAGTGATGTGTCACTCTGGATGATAGTGATGTGTCACTCTGGAGGGTAGTGACATGTTACTCTGGAGAATAGTGATGTGTCACTCTGGAGGATAGTGATTTGTCACTCTGGAGGATAGTGATGTGTTACACTGGAGGATTGTGATGTGTCAGGCTGGAGGATAGTGATGTGTTACTCTGGATGATAGTGATTCGTTATGCTGAAGGATAGTGACGTGTTACACTCAAGGATAGTGAGATGTTACTCTGGATGATAGTGACGTGTCAGACTTGAGGATATTGATTTATCACTTTGGAGGATAGTGATGGGGCACGCTGGAGGTAAGTGACGTGTCGCTCTGGAAGATCGTGATGTGTCCCACTGGAGGATAGTGATATGTCAGGCTGTAGGATAGTGATGTGTTACGCTGGAGGATAGTGATTTGTTATGCTGAAGGATAGTGACGTTTTATACTGGAGGATAGTTACATGTCACTCTGGATGATAGTGATGTGTCACTCTGGATGATAGTGATATGACACTCTGGATGATAGTGATGTGTTACTCTGGAGGGTAGTGACGTGTCACTCTGTGGGATTGTGACATGTCACTCTGCAGGCTAATGGTGTGTCACTCTGGAGGATAGTGGCATGTCACTGTGGAGGATAGTGGTGTGTCACAGTGTAGGATAGTGACATGTTACTGTGGAGGATAGTGATGTGTCCCACTGGAGGTTAGTGATGTGTCACTCTGGATGATAGTGATGTGTCACTCTGGAGGGTAGTGACATGTTACTCTGGAGAATAGTGATGTGTCACTCTGGAGGATAGTGATTTGTCACTCTGGAGGATAGTGATGTGTTACACTGGAGGATTGTGATGTGTCAGGCTGGAGGATAGTGATGTGTTACTCTGGATGATAGTGATTCGTTATACTGAAGGATAGTGACGTGTTACACTGGAGGATAGTGAGATGTTACTCTGGATGATAGTGACGTGTCAGACTTGAGGATATTGATTTATCACTTTGGAGGATAGTGATGGGGCACGCTGGAGGTAAGTGACGTGTCGCTCTGGAAGATCGTGATGTGTCCCACTGGAGGATAGTGATATGTCAGGCTGTAGGATAGTGATGTGTTACGCTGGAGGATAGTGATTTGTTATGCTGAAGGATAGTGACGTTTTATACTGGAGGATAGTTACATGTCACTCTGGATGATAGTGATGTGTCACTCTGGATGATAGTGATATGACACTCTGGATGATAGTGATGTGTTACTCTGGAGGGTAGTGACGTGTCACTCTGTGGGATTGTGACATGTCACTCTGCAGGCTAATGGTGTGTCACTCTGGAGGATAGTGGCATGTCACTGTGGAGGATAGTGGTGTGTCACAGTGTAGGATAGTGACATGTTACTGTGGAGGATAGTGATGTGTCCCACTGGAGGATAGTGATGTGTCACTCTGGATGATAGTGACGTGTCCCTTTGGAGGGTAGTGACGTGTTATTTTGGAGGATAGTGATGTGTCACTCTGGAGGATAGTGATTTGTCACTCTGGAGAATAGTGATGTGTCCCACTGGAGGATAGTGCTGTGTCAGGCTGGAGGATAGTGACATGTTACTCTGGAGGATTGTGATGTGTTACTCTGGAGGATAGTGATGTGTCACGTTGGAGGATAGTGATATGTTTCTCTGGATGATAGTAATGTGTCACACGTAAGGATAGTGATGTATCACACTGGAGGATAGCGATGGGGAACGCTGGAGGATATTGAAGTGCCACTCTGGAGGATAGTGATGTGTTACTCCGGAGGATAGTGACGTGTCCCACTGGAGGATAGTGATGTGTCGCAATGGAGAATAGAGACATGTCACAATGGAGTATAGTGATGTGACACTATGGAGGATAGTGATGTGTCACACTGGAAGTTAGTGATGTGTAACACCGGAGGATCGTGATTTTTCTTGCTCGAGGTCAGTGTCATGTTACTCTGGATGGTAGCGACATGTTACCTTGGAGGATAGTGATGTGTCCCACTGGAGGATAGTGATGTGTCACTCTGGATGATAGTGATGTGTCACGCTGCATGATAGTGACATGTCACTCTGCAGGCTAATGGTGTGTCACACTGGAGGATAGTGATGTGTCCCGCTGGAGGATAGTGATGTGTCAGGCTGGAGGATGGTGACGTGTCACTCTGGAGGATAGTGCTGTGTCCCACTGGAGGATAGTGATGTGTCACACTGGAGGATAGTGATGTGTCATTCTGGATGATAGTGATGTGTCACTCTGGAGGGTAGTGAAGTGTGATTTTGGAGGATAGTGACGTGTCACTCTGGAGGATAGTGATGTGTCACTCTGGAGGATAGTGATGTGTTCCACTGGAGGATAGTGACGTGTCACTCTGGAGGATAGTGACGTGTCACTCTGGAGGATAGTGATGTGTCACTCTGGAGGATAGTGATGTGTGATTTTGGAGGATAGTGACATGTCACTCTGGAGGATAGTGATGTGTCACTCTGGAGGATAGTGATGTGTCACTCTGGAGGATAGTGACGTGTCACTCTGGAGGATAGTGACGTGTCACTCTGGAGGATAGTGATGTGTCACTCTGGAGGATAGTGATGTGTCCCACTGGAGGATAGTGATGTGTCACTCTGGAGGGTAGTGAAGTGTTATTTTGTAGGATAGTGACGTGTCACTCTGGAGGATAGTGATTTGTCACTCTGGAGAATCGTGATGTGTCCCACTGGAGGATAGTGCTGTGTCAGGCTGGAGGATAGTGACAGGTTACTCTGGAGGATTGTAATGTGTTACTCTTGAGGATGGTGATGTGTCCGACTGGAGGATAGTGATGTGTCACTCTAGATGTTAGTGATGTGTTCCTCTGAAGGATAGTGATTCATTATGCTGAAGGATAGTGATGTGTTACACTGGAGGATAGTGACATGTTACTCTGGAGGATAGTGACGTGTCACACTTGAGGATAGTGATGTGTCAATTTGGAGTATAGTGATGGGGCACGCTGGAGTGCAGTGACGTGTGGCTCTGGAGGATAGTGACATGTTTCTCTGGATGATAGTAACGTGTCACACTTAAGGATAGTGATGTATCACTCTGGAGGATAGTGATGGGGCATGCTGAAGTGCCACAGTGGAGGATAGTGATGTGTTACTCTGGAGGATAGTGACGTGTCCCACTGGAGGATAGTGATGTGTGGCAATGGAGGATAGAGACGTGTCACAATGGAGTATAGTGATCTGACACTCTGGAGAATAGTAACGTGTCACACTGTAGGTTAGTGATGTGTAACACTGGAGGATCGCGATTTTTCTTGCTTGAGGACAGTGATATGCTAGTCTGGAGGGTAGCGACGTGTTACTCTGGAGGATAGTGAAGTGTCAGTCTGGAGGATAGTGACCTGTCATACTAGAGGTTAGTGATGTGTAACACTGGAGGATCGTGATTTTTCTTGCTAGAGGACAGTGATATGTTGCTCTGGAGGGTAGCGATGTTTTACTCTGGAGGATAGTGATATGTCGTTCTGGAGGATATTAATGTGTCCCACTGGAGGATACTGATGTGTCAGGCTGGAGGACAGTGATGTGTCAGGCTAGAGGCTAGTGACGTGTTACTGTAGAGGATAGTGATGTGTTACTCCGGAGGATAGTGATTTGTTATGCTGAAGGATAGTGACGTGTTGCACTGGAGATTCTTTACATGTCACTCTGGAGGATAGTGACGTGTCACTCTGGAGGATAGTGATGTGTCCGACTGGAGGTTAGTGATGTGTCACTCTGGAGGATAGTGAAGTGTCAGTCTGGGGGATAGTGACCTGTCATACTAGAGGTTAGTGATGTGTAACACTGGAGGATCGTGATTTTTCTTGCTAGAGGACAGTGATATGTTACTCTGGAGGGTAGCAACGTTTTACTCTGGAGGATAGTGATGTGTCACTCTGGAGGATAGTACTGTGTCCCACTGGAGGATAGTGATGTGTCAGGCTGGAGGACAGTGATGTGTCAGGCTGGAGGCTAGTGACGTGTTACTCTAGAGGATAGTGATGTGCTACTCCAGAGGATAGTGATTTGTTATGCTGAAGGATCGTGACGTGTTGCACTGGAGATTCGTTACATGTCACTCTGGAGGATAGTGACGTGTCAGTCTGGGGGATAGTGACCTGTCATACTAGAGGTTAGTGATGTGTAACACTGGAGGATCGTGATTTTTCTTGCTAGAGGACAGTGATATGTTACTCTGGAGGGTAGCAACGTTTTACTCTGGAGGATAGTGATGTGTCACTCTGGAGGATAGTACTGTGTCCCACTGGAGGATAGTGATGTGTCAGGCTGGAGGACAGTGATGTGTCAGGCTGGAGGCTAGTGACGTGTTACTCTAGAGGATAGTGATGTGCTACTCCAGAGGATAGTGATTTGTTATGCTGAAGGATCGTGACGTGTTGCACTGGAGATTCTTTACATGTCACTCTGGAGGATAGTGACGTGTCACTCTGGAGGATAGTGATGTGTCACTCTGGAGGATAGTGATGTGTCCCACTGGAGGATAGTGATGTGTCACTCTGGAGGGTAGTGAAGTGTTATTTTCGAGGATAGTGATATGTCACTCTGGAGGATAGTGATTTGTCATTCTGGAGAATCGTGATGTGTCCCACTGGAGGATAGTGCTGTGTCAGGCTGGAGGATAGTGACAGGTTCCTCTGGAGGATTGTGATGTGTTACTCTTGAGGATGGTGAGGTGTCCGACTGGAGGATAGTGATGTGTCACTCTGGATGTTAGTGATGTGTTCCTCTGGAGGATAGTGATTCATTATGCTGAAGGATAGTGATGTGTTACACTGGAGGATAGTGACATGTTACTCTGGAGGATAGGGACGTGTCACACTTGAGGATAGTGATGTGTCAATTTGGAGTATAGTGATGGGGCACGCTGGAGTGCAGTGACGTGTGGCTCTGGAGGATAGTGACATGTTTCTCTGGATGATAGTAACGTGTCACACTTAAGGATAGTGATGTAGCACTCTGGAGGCTAGTGATGGGGCACGCTGGAGGATAGTGAAGTGCCACAGTGGAGGATAGTGATGTGTTACTCTGGAGGATAGTGACGTGTCCCACTGGAGGATAGTGATGTGTGGCAATGGAGGATAGAGACGTGTCACAATGGAGTATAGTGATGTGATACTCTGGAGAATAGTAACGTGTCACACTGTAGGTTAGTGATGTGTAACACTGGAGGATCGTGATTTTTCTTGCTAGAGGACAGTGATATGTTTCTCTGGAGGGTAGTGACGTTTTACTCTGGAGGATAGTGATGTGTCGTTCTGGAGGATATTAATGTGTCCCACTGGAGGATACTGATGTGTCAGGCTGGAGGACAGTGATGTGTCAGGCTGGAGGCTAGTGACGTGTTACTCTAGAGGATAGTGATGTGTTACTCCGGAGGATAGTGATTTGTTATGCTGAAGGATAGTGACGTGTTGCACTGGAGATTCTTTACATGTCACTCTGGAGGATAGTGATGTGTCACTCTGGAGGATAGTGATGTGTCCGACTGGAGGTTAGTGATGTGTCACTCTGGATGATAGTGATGTGTCACTCTGGAGGGTAGTGACATGTTACTCTGGAGAATAGTGATGTGTCACTCTGGAGGATAGTGATTTGTCACTCTGGAGGATAGTGATGTGTTACACTGGAGGATTGTGATGTGTCAGGCTGGAGGATAGTGATGTGTTACTCTGGATGATAGTGATTCGTTATGCTGAAGGATAGTGACGTGTTACACTGGAGGATAGTGAGATGTTACTCTGGATGATAGTGACGTGTCAGACTTGAGGATATTGATTTATCACTTTGGAGGATAGTGATGGGGCACGCTGGAGGTAAGTGACGTGTCGCTCTGGAAGATCGTGATGTGTCCCACTGGAGGATAGTGATATGTCAGGCTGTAGGATAGTGATGTGTTACGCTGGAGGATAGTGATTTGTTATGCTGAAGGATAGTGACGTTTTATACTGGAGGATAGTTACATGTCACTCTGGATGATAGTGATGTGTCACTCTGGATGATAGTGATATGACACTCTGGATGATAGTGATGTGTTACTCTGGAGGGTAGTGACGTGTCACTCTGTGGGATTGTGACATGTCACTCTGCAGGCTAATGGTGTGTCACTCTGGAGGATAGTGGCATGTCACTGTGGAGGATAGTGGTGTGTCACAGTGTAGGATAGTGACATGTTACTGTGGAGGATAGTGATGTGTCCCACTGGAGGTTAGTGATGTGTCACTCTGGATGATAGTGATGTGTCACTCTGGAGGGATGTGACATGTTACTCTGGAGAATAGTGATGTGTCACTCTGGAGGATAGTGATTTGTCACTCTGGAGGATAGTGATGTGTTACACTGGAGGATTGTGATGTGTCAGGCTGGAGGATAGTGATGTGTTACTCTGGATGATAGTGATTCGTTATGCTGAAGGATAGTGACGTGTTACACTGGAGGATAGTGAGATGTTACTCTGGATGATAGTGACGTGTCAGACTTGAGGATATTGATTTATCACTTTGGAGGATAGTGATGGGGCATGCTGGAGGTAAGTGACGTGTCGCTCTGGAAGATCGTGATGTGTCCCACTGGAGGATAGTGATATGTCAGGCTGTAGGATAGTGATGTGTTACGCTGGAGGATAGTGATTTGTTATGCTGAAGGATAGTGACGTTTTATACTGGAGGATAGTTACATGTCACTCTGGATGATAGTGATGTGTCACTCTGGATGATAGTGATATGACATTCTGGATGATATTGATGTGTTACTCTGGAGGGTAGTGACGTGTCACTCTGTGGGATTGTGACATGTCACTCTGCAGGCTAATGGTGTGTCACTCTGGAGGATAGTGGCATGTCACTGTGGAGGATAGTGGTGTGTCACAGTGTAGGATAGTGACATGTTACTGTGGAGGATAGTGATGTGTCCCACTGGAGGATAGTGATGTGTCACTCTGGATGATAGTGACGTGTCCCTTTGGAGGGTAGTGACGTGTTATTTTGGAGGATAGTGATGTGTCACTCTGGAGGATAGTGATTTGTCACTCTGGAGAATAGTGATGTGTCCCACTGGAGGATAGTGCTGTGTCAGGCTGGAGGATAGTGACATGTTACTCTGGAGGATTGTGATGTGTTACTCTGGAGGATAGTGATATGACACTCTGGATGATAGTGATGTGTTACTCTGGAGGGTAGTGACATGTCACTCTGTGGGATTGTGACATGTCACTCTGCAGGCTAATGGTGTGTCACTCTGGAGGATAGTGGCATGTCACTGTGGAGGATAGTGGTGTGTCACAGTGTAGGATAGTGACATGTTACTGTGGAGGATAGTGATGTGTCCCACTGGAGGTTAGTGATGTGTCACTCTGGATGATAGTGATGTGTCACTCTGGAGGGATGTGACATGTTACTCTGGAGAATAGTGATGTGTCACTCTGGAGGATAGTGATTTGTCACTCTGGAGGATAGTGATGTGTTACACTGGAGGATTGTGATGTGTCAGGCTGGAGGATAGTGATGTGTTACTCTGGATGATAGTGATTCGTTATGCTGAAGGATAGTGACGTGTTACACTCAAGGATAGTGAGATGTTACTCTGGATGATAGTGACGTGTCAGACTTGAGGATATTGATTTATCACTTTGGAGGATAGTGATGGGGCACGCTGGAGGTAAGTGACGTGTCGCTCTGGAAGATCGTGATGTGTCCCACTGGAGGATAGTGATATGTCAGGCTGTAGGATAGTGATGTGTTACGCTGGAGGATAGTGATTTGTTATGCTGAAGGATAATGACGTTTTATACTGGAGGATAGTTACATGTCACTCTGGATGATAGTGATGTGTCACTCTGGATGATAGTGATATGACACTCTGGATGATAGTGATGTGTTACTCTGGAGGGTAGTGACGTGTCACTCTGTGGGATTGTGACATGTCACTCTGCAGGCTAATGGTGTGTCACTCTGGAGGATAGTGGCATGTCACTGTGGAGGATAGTGGTGTGTCACAGTGTAGGATAGTGACATGTTACTGTGGAGGATAGTGATGTGTCCCACTGGAGGATAGTGATGTGTCACTCTGGATGATAGTGACGTGTCCCTTTGGAGGGTAGTGACGTGTTATTTTGGAGGATAGTGATGTGTCACTCTGGAGGATAGTGATTTGTCACTCTGGAGAATAGTGATGTGTCCCACTGGAGGATAGTGCTGTGTCAGGCTGGAGGATAGTGACATGTTACTCTGGAGGATTGTGATGTGTTACTCTGGAGGATAGTGATGTGTCACGTTGGAGGATAGTGATGTATCACACTGGAGGATAGCGATGGGGAACGCTGGAGGATATTGAAGTGCCACTCTGGAGGATAGTGATGTGTTACTCCGGAGGATAGTGACGTGTCCCACTGGAGGATAGTGATGTGTCGCAATGGAGAATAGAGACATGTCACAATGGAGTATAGTGATGTGACACTATGGAGGATAGTGATGTGTCACACTGGAAGTTAGTGATGTGTAACACCGGAGGATCGTGATTTTTCTTGCTCGAGGTCAGTGTCATGTTACTCTGGATGGTAGCGACATGTTACCTTGGAGGATAGTGATGTGTCCCACTGGAGGATAGTGATGTGTCACTCTGGATGATAGTGATGTGTCACGCTGCATGATAGTGACATGTCACTCTGCAGGCTAATGGTGTGTCACACTGGAGGATAGTGATGTGTCCCGCTGGAGGATAGTGATGTGTCAGGCTGGAGGATGGTGACGTGTCACTCTGGAGGATAGTGCTGTGTCCCACTGGAGGATAGTGATGTGTCACACTGGAAGATAGTGACGTGTCGTTCTGGAGGATGGTGACGTGTCACTCTGGAGGATAGTGCTGTGTCCCACTGGAGGATAGTGAGGTGTCAGGCTGGAGGATCGTGAATAGTTACTCTGGATGGTGGTGATTCGTTATGCTTAAGGATAGTGAGGTGTTTCACTGGAGGATAGTGACATTTTACTCTGGATGATAGTGATGTGTCAGACTTGATGATATTGATGTATCACCTTGGAGGAGAGTGATGTGTTACTCCGGAGGATAGTGATGTGTCATGCTGAAAGATAGTGACGTGTTACCCTGGAGGGTAGTGACGTGTCACAATGTAGGCTAGTGATGTGTCACAATGGAGGATAGTGATCTGTCACTCTGGAGGATAGTGATGTGTTACTCTCGAGGATCGTGACATGTCACACAGGAGGATAGTGATGTGCAACATTGAACAATAGTGACATGTTACATTGGAGGAGAATGACGGGTCACAATGGCGGATAGTGACGGGTCACTCTGGATGATAGTGATATGTCACTCTGGAGGATAGTGACGTATCACATTAGAGGTTAGTGATGTGTAACACTGGAGGATAGTGATTTTTCTCACTAGAGGACAGGGATATGTTACTCTGGAGGGTAGCAACTTGTTACTCTGGAGTATAGTGATTTGTCACAATGGAGAATAGTGATGTGTCACACTGGTGGATAGTGACGTGTTACTCTGGAGGATAGTGACGTGTCACTCTAGAAGTAAGTGACATGTCACTCTGGAGAATAGTGATGTGTCCCACCGGAGGATAGTGATGTGTCAGGCTGGAGGATAGTGATGTGTTACTCTAGAGGATGGTGATATGTTACTCTGGTGGATAGTGATTCGTTATGCTGAAGGCTAGTAACGTGTTATACTGGAGGATAGTTACATGTCACTCTGGAGGATAGTGATATGTCACTCTGGAGGATAGTGAAGTGTCACTCTGGAGGATAGTGATGTGTTCCACTGGAGGATAGTGATGTATCATTGTGTAGGATGGTGATGTCTCACTCTGGAGGATAGAACTGTTTCACTCTGTAGGATAGTGACATGTCATACTAGAGGTTAGTGATGTGTACCACTGGAGCATAGTGATTTTTCTCGCTAGAGGACAGAGATATGTTACTCTGGAGGGTAGCAACTTGTTACTCTGGAGGATAGTGATGTGTCACTCTGGATGATATTGACGTGTCACACTGGAGGATAGTGATGTGTTACTCTGGATGATAGTGACGTGTTGCTCTGGATGTTAGTGGCATGTCACTCCGGAGGATAGTGATGTGTTCCACTGGAGGATAGTGATGTGTCACACTGGAGGGTAATGACGTGTTAATCTGGAGGATAGTGACGTGTCACTCTGGAGGATAGTGACATGTCACTCTGGAGGATAGTGATGTGTTCCACTGGAGGATAATGATGTATCATTGTGGAGGATGGTGATGTGTCACTCTGGAGGATAGTGCTGTGTCACTCTGTAGGATAGTGACATATCATACTAGAGGTTAGTGATGTGTAACACTGGAGCATCGTGATTTATCTCACTAGTGGACAGTGATATGTTAATCTTGAGGGTAGCGACTTGTTACTCTGGAGGATAGTGATGTGTCACTCTGGAGGATATTGATGTGTCACACTGGAGGATAGTGATGTGTCACTCTGGAGGATAGTGACGTGTCGCTCTGGAGGTTAGTGGCGTGTCACTCTGGAGAATAGTGATGTGTTCCACTGGAGGATAGTGATGTGTAACTCTGTAGCATAGTGATATGTCACTACCTGTTATAGTGACATGTCACTCTGGAAGATAGTGGTGTGTCACACTGGAGGATAGTGATGTGTCATGCTGGAGGATTGTAACGTGTTGCTCTGGAGGTTAGTGATGCATCACGCTGAAGTATAGTGACGTGTTACACTGGAGAATAGTGATATGTCACTCTGTAGGATAGTGATGTGTCACTCTCTGGTATAATGACTTGTCACTCTGGAAGATAGTGGTGTGTCACATTGGAGGATAGTGATGTGTCACGCTGGAGGATTGTAATGTGTTACTCTGGATGTTAGTGATGTGTCACACTGGAGGGTAGCGACGTTTTACACTGGAGGCTAGCGTCATGTCACTCTGGAAGATAGTGATGTGTCACGCTGGACTGTACCGATGTGTCACTCTACAGGATAATGATGTGTCACTCTGGAGGATAGTGAGGTGTCACTCTGTAGGATTGTGGTGCGTCACTCTGGAGGATAGTGCTGTGTCACTCTGTAGGATTGTGGTGTGTCACTCTGGAGGATAGTGTTGTTTCACTCTGTAGGATTGTGGTGTGTCACTCTGGAGGATAGTGCTGTTTCACTCTGTAGGATTGTGGTGTGTCACTCTGGAGGATAGTGCTGTTTCACTCTGTAGGATAGTGACATGTCATACTAGATGTTAGTGTTGTGTAACACAGGATCATAGTGATTTTTCTTGCTAGAGGACAGGGATATGTTACTCTGGAGGGTAGCAACTTGTTACTCTGGAGGATAGTGATGTGTCACTCTGGATGATATTGACGTGTCACACTGGAGGATAGTGATGTGTTACTCTGGATGTTAATGACGTGTTGCTCTGGACGTGAGTGGCATGTCACTCTGGAGGATAGTGATGTGTTCCACTGGAGGATAGTGATGTGTCACACTGGAGGGTAATGCCGTGTTAATCTGGCGGATAGTGATGTGTCACTCTGGAGGATAGTGATGTGTCACTCTGGAGGATAGTGACGTGTCACACTGGAGAATGGTGTTGAGTCACTCTGAAAGATCATGACATGTCAGTCTGTAGGATAGTGATCTGTCACAATGGAGAATAGTGACGTGTTACACTGGAGGATAGTGACGTGTCGCAATGCAAGGATAGAGAGGTGTCACTCTGGAAGATAGTGATGTGTCACACTGGAGGTTAGTAAAGTGTCACACTGGAGGGTAATGACGTGTTAATCTGGCAGATAGTGACGTGTCATCTGGAGGATAGTGATGTGTCACTCTGGAGGATAGTGACATGTCACTCTGGAGGATAGTGACATGTCACTCTGGAGGATAGTGTGTCACTCTGGATGATATTGATGTGTCGCTCTGGAGGGTAGTGACGTGTTACTCTGGAGGATTGGGATGTGTCACTCTAGAGGCTAGTGATTTGTTGCTCTGGAGGATAGTTATGTGTCAAACTGGAGGGGTACTGTCGTGTTACTCTGGAGGATAGTGCTGTGTCACTCTGTAGGATAGTGACGTGTCACACTGGAGGATAGTGCTGTGTCACTCTGTAGGATAGTGACGTGTTACTCTGGAGTATAGTAGTGTGTCATAGTGTAGGATATTGATGTGTCGCTCTGGAGGATAGTGACGTGTCACTCTGGAGGTTAGTGATGTGTCACTCTGGAGGGTAGTGACGATTTACTCTGGAGGATAGTAACATGTCACTCTGGAGGATAGTGATGTGTCACTCTGGATGATATTGACGTGTCCCACTGGAGGATAGTGACGTGTTACTCTGGAGGATAGTGATATGTTATGCTGAAGGATAGTGACGTGTTGCACTGGAGTATTGTGACATGTCACTCTGGGGGATAGTGACGTGTCACTCTGGAAGATAGTGATGTGTCACAGTGGATGATAGTGATATGTCACTCTGGAGGATAGTGATGTGTCACACTGGAGGATAGAAACATGTTACTCTGGGGGATAGTGACATGACACTCTGGAGGGTAGCGACATGTCACTCTGGAGGAGAGTGATGTGTTACTCTGGGGGATAGTGATGTGTCACTCTGGAAGATAGTGATGTGTCACACTGGAGGATAGAAACATGTTACTCTGGAGGATAGTGACATGTCACTCTGGAGGGTAGCGACATGTCAATCTGGAGGAGAGTGATGTGTTACTCTGGAGAATAGCAACCTGTGACGCTGGAGGACAGTGATGTGTAACGCTGAATGATAGTGACGTGTTACACAGGAGGATAGTGACGTGTCACAATTGAGGATTGTGACGTGTCACTCTGGAGGATAGTGATGTGTCACACTTTAGGCTGTTGATGTGTCACACTAGAGGATAGTGATTTTTCGAGCTAGAGGACAGTGGTATGTCACCCAGGAAGGTATCGATGTGTCATTCTGGGGTATAGTGATGTGTGACTCTGGAGGATAGTGATGTGTCATGCTGGAGGATATCAATGAGTTAAAGTGGAGGATAGTGATGTGTCATGCTGGTGGATAGTGATGTGTCACTCTGGAGGGTAGAGACATGTCACACTGGAGGGTAGCGACGCATCACTCTGGAGGATTGTGATGTGTCACAGTGGAGAATAGTGATGTGTCACAATTGAGGATACTGAAGTGTCACACCGGAGCATAGTGACATGTTACTCTGGAGGATAGTGATGTGTTACTCTGGAGGATAGTGGTGTGTCACCCTGGAGTGTAGCGATGTGTCACACTGGAGGATAGTGGCATGTCACACTGGAGAATAGTGATGTGCCACACTGGATGATAGTGACATGTTGCTCCATAGGATGGTGATGTGTTAATCTGCAGTATAGCGATGTGTCGCACTGGAGGATAGTGACGTGTCACTCAGGAGGATAATGATGTGTCACTCTGGAGGATAGTGATGTGTCACACTGGAGGATAGTGCTGTGTCACTCTGGAGGATAGTGATGTGTGACGCTGGAGGATAGTGACATGTTGCTCTGGATGATGGTGAAGTGTTACTCTGCAGGATAGTGACGTGCCACACTGGAGGATAGTGACCTGTCACTCTGAAGGGTAGTGACCTGTTCCATTAGAGGATAGTGACATGTTACTCTGGATGATATTGATGTGCCACACTTGAGGATAGTGATTTTTCTTCTTGGAGGATAGTGACATGTCACTCTGGAGGATAGTGATGTGTCACACTGGAGTGTAGTGATTTTTCTCACTGGAGTATAGCAATGTGTCAGTCTGGGAAATAGTGATGTGTCACACTGGAGGATAGTGATGTGTCACTCTGGAGGACAGTGAGGTGTCACGCTAGAGGATATCGAAATGTTACGGTGGAGAAGAATGACTCGCCACACTGGAGAATAGCGATGTGTCACGCCAGAGGGTAGCGACGTGTCACTCTGGAGGATAGTGACATGTCTCTCTGGAGGGTAATGACGTGTCACTCTGGAGGATAGTGATATGTCACTCTGGAGGATAGTGTTGTGTCACACTGGAGGATAGAAACATTTTACTCTGGAGGATAGTGACATGTCACTCTGGAGGGTAGCGACATGTCACTGGAGGAGAGTGATGTGTTACTCTGAAGGGTAGTGATGTGTCACTCAGGAGGATAGTGAGGTGTCATGCTGGAGGATAGTAACATGTCACTCTGGAGGATAGTGATGTGTCACAGTGGAGGATAGTGATGTGTCACACTGGATGATAGTGACGTGTTGCTCTAGAGAATGGTGATGTGTTAATCTGCAATATAGTGGCATGTCGCATTGGAGGATAGTGACCTGTCACGATGAAAGGCAGTGACGTGTCCCACTGGAGGATAGTGACGTGTCACTTAGGAGGATAGTGCTGTGTCACACTGGAGGATAGTGCTGTGTCACTCTGGAGGATAGTGGTGTGTGACGCTGGAGGATAGTGATATGTTGCTCTAGAGGATAGTGACGTGTCACTCTGGCGGATAGTGTTGTGTCACTCTGGAGAATAGTGATGTGTCACTCTGGAGAATAGTGATGTGTCACTCTGGAGAATAGTGCTGTGTCATGCTGGATGATAGTGACCTGTCACGCAGAAGGATAGTGACTTGTTGCACTGGAGGATAGTGACATGTCACTCTGGAGGACAGTGATGTGTCACACAGGAGTGAAGTGATTTTTCTCGCTGGAGTATAGCAATGTGTCAGACTGGAGGAAAGTGATGTGTAACACTGGAGGCTAGTGATTTTTCTCGCTAGAAGACAGTGATATGTCATTTTTGAGGGGAGCGACATGTCACTCTGGAGGATAGTGACGTGTCATAACTGAGAATAGTGACGTATCACTCTGGATGATAGTGACATGTCACACTGGAGGATAGTGATGTGTCACACTAGAAGATAGTGGTTTTTCTAGCTAGAGGGCAGTGACGTGTCACTCAGGAGGATAGTGATGTGTCACTCTGGAGGATAGTGATGTGTCACACTGGAGGATAGTGCTGTGTCACTCTGGAGGATAGTGTTGTGTGACGCTGGAGGATAGTGATATGTTGCTGTAGAGGATGGTGACGTGTCACTCTGGCGGATAGTGGTATGTCACTCTGGAGGTTAGTGATGTGTCACCCTGGAGGTTAGTGATGTGTCACCCTGGAGGATAGTGGTGTGTCACTCTGGAGGTTAGTGATGTGTCACTCTGGAGGTTAGTGATGTGTCACACTGGAGGATAGTGAGATGTTGCTCTGGAGGATGGTGAAATGTTACTCTGCAGGATAGTGACGTGCCACACTGGAGGATAGTGACCTGTCACGCTGAAGGGTAGTGACCTGTTCCATTAGAGAATAGTGACATGTTACTCTGGATGATATTGATGTGCCACACTCGAGGATAGTGATTTTTCTTCTTGGAGGATAGTGACGTGTCACTCTGGAGGATAGTGATGTGTCACACTGGAGTGTAGTGATTTTTCTCACTGGAGTATAGCAATGTGTCAGTCTGGGAAATAGTGATGTGTCACACTGGAGGATAGTGATGTGTCACTCTGGAGGACAGTGAGGTGTCACGCTAGAGGATATCGAAATGTTACGGTGGAGAAGAATGACTCGCCACACTGGAGAATAGTGATGTGTCACGCCAGAGGGTAGTGACGTGTCACTCTGGAGGATAGTGACATGTCTCTCTGGAGGGTAATGACGTGTCACTCTGGAGGATAGTGATGTGTAACGTTAGAGGATAGTGATTTTTCCAGCTAGAGGACAGTGATATGTATCTTTGGAGGGTTGCGACATGTCAATCTGGAGGACAGTGATGTGTCACTCTAGAGGGTATCGATGTGTTACACTGGATAATAGTGACGTGTCACGCTGGAGAATACTGATGTGTCATGCTAGAGTGTAGCGACATGTCACTCTGGAGGGTAGCGACGTGTAGCTCTGGAGGAGAGTGATGTATTACTCTGGAGAATAGCGACATGTGACGCTGGAGGACAGTGATGTGTAATGCTGAATGATAGTGACGTGTTACACAGGAGGATAGTGACGTGTCACTCTAGAGGATAGTGATGTGTCACGCTAGAGGAGAGTGATTTTGCACACTAGGGGACAGTGATATGTCACTCTGGAGGGTATTGATGTGTCACTCTGGGTGATAGTGATGTGTCACTCTGGAGGATAGTGATGTGTTACACTGGAGGATAGTGATGTGTCACACTAGAGGATAGTGATGTGTCACGCTGGAGGATAGTGATGTCTTACAATTGAGGATAATGATGTGTCACAGTCTAGGAAAGTGACATGTTACTCTGGAGGATAGTGACATATCACAGTGGAGGATAGTGATATGTCACTCTGGAAGGTATCAATGTGACACTCTGGGTGATAGTGATGTGTCACTCTGGAGGATAGTGATGTGTTGCGCTGGAGGATATCAATGTGTTACACTGGAGGATACTGATGTGTCACGCTGGAGGATAGTGATGTGTCACTCTGGCGTGTAGCGATGTTCACACTGGAAGATAGTGGCATGTCACCCTGGAGAATAGTGATGTGTCACTCTGGAGGGTAACGACGTATCACTCTGGAGGATAGTGATGTGTTACTCTTGAGCATAATGACATGCCATGATGGTGGATAGTGATGTGTAACGCTGAACAATGGTGACATGTTACACTGGAGGATAGTGACGTGTCACTACTGAGGATAGTGATATGTCACTCTGGAAGATAGTGACATGTTACACTGGAGGATGGTCATGTGTCACACTAGAGGAGAGTGATTTTGCACGGTAGAGGACAGTGATATGTCACTCTGGAGGATATCGATGTGATCCTCTGGAGGATAGTGATGTGTCACTCTGGAGGATAGTGATGTGCCACTCTAGAGGATAGTGACGTGTCATGCTGGAGGATATCAATGTGTCACTCTGGAGGATAGTGATGTGTCAATCTGGAGGGTAGTGACGTGTCACGCTGGGTGGTAGTGATGTGTCACAATTGAGGATAGTGATGTGTCACACTGGAGGATAGTGACATGTTACTCTGGAGGATAGTGACGTGTCACACTGGAGGGTAGTGATGTGTCACTCTGGAGGATAGTGATGTGTCACTCTGGAGGATAGTAATATGTCACACTGAAGGTTAGTGATGTGTCACGCTGAAGGATAGTGATGTGTTGCTCTCGAGGATGGTGAAGTGTTACTCTGCAGGATAGTGACGTGTCACACTGGAGGATAGTGACCTGTCATGCTGAACGATAGTAACGTGTTGCACTGGAGGATAGGGACATGTTACTCTGGATGATAGTGATGTGTCACACTGGAGGATAGTGATGTGTGTCACTGGAGCCTAGTGATTTTTCTCGCTAGAGGACAGTGATATGTCTGTTTGGAGGGCAGTAACGTGTCACTCTGGAGGATAGTGATGTGTCACTCTGGAGGACAGTGAGGTGTCACGCTAGAGGGTATCGATGTGTTACACTGGAGGATAGTTACGTGTCACACTGGAGAATAGTGATGTGTCACGCTGGCGAGTAGCGACATGTTACTCTGGAGGATGGTGACATGTCACTCTGGAGATGTGTTACTCTGGAGAATAGCGACGTGTGACGCTGGCGAACTGTGATATATAACGCAGAATGATAGTGATATGTTACACAGGAGGATAGTGACTTGTCACAATTAAGGATCGTGACGTGTCACTCTGAAGGATAGGGACATGTCACACTGGCAGATAGTGATGTGTCACACTAGAGGATAGTGATATGATACTCTGGAGGATAGTGATGTGTTACTCTGGAGGGTAGTGATGTGTCACTCTGGAGGGTAGCGATGTGTCACTCTGGAGGGTAGCGATGTGTCACACTGGTGGATAGTGGCATGTCACACTGGAGAATAGTGATGTGTTACTCTGGTGGATAATGAAGTGTCACTCTGCAGTATTGTGATGTGTTACACTTGAGGATAGTGAATTTTCTCCCTGGTGGATAGCGACACGTCACTCTGGTGGATAGTGATGTGTCACACTGAAGTGTAGTGATTTTTCTCACTGGAGCATAGCAATGTGTCTTGCTGGGGTATAATAATGTGTCACACTGGAGGATAGTGATGTGTCACACTGGAGAATAGTGATTTTTCTCGCTAGAGGACAGTGATATGTCACTTTGGAGGGTAGCTACGTGTCACTCAAGATGATAGTGACTTGTCACTCTGAAAGATAGTGATATGTCACACTGGAGGATAGTAACATGTTACTCTGGAGGATAATGGTGTGTCACACTGGAGAATAGTGACATATCACTCTGGAGGATAGTGATGTGTCACACTGGAGGATAGTGACGTGTCACGCTGGAAGGTAGCAACGTTTCACTCTGGAAGATAGTGACGTGTCATGCTGGAGGCCAGTGACGTGTCACTCTGGAGGATGGTGATATGTCACGCTAGAGGATAGTGACGTGTTATTCTGGAGGGTAGTGACGTGTTACACTGGAGTATGGTAATGTGTCACTCTAGTCAGGTGTCACACTGGAGGATAATGATGTGTCACATTAGAGGGTTGCGACGTGTCACTCTGGAGGACAGTGATGTGTCACTCTAGAGAGTATCAATGTGTTACACTGGAGGATAGTGACGTGTCACGCTGGAGAACAGTGATGTGTCATGCTAGAGTGTAGCGACACGTCATTCTGGAGGATAGTGACGTGTCACTCTGGAGGGTAGCGACGTGTAGCTCTGGAGGATAGTGATGTGTTACTCTGGAGAATAGCGACGTGTGACGCTGGAGGACAGTGACGTGTAACGCTGAATGATAGTGACGTGTTACACAGGAGGATAGTAACGTGTCACAATTGAGGATCTTGACGTGTCACCCTGGAGAATAGTGATGTGTCACACTAGAGGAGAGTGATCTTGCATGCTAGAGGACAGTGATATGTCACTCTGGAGGGTATCGCTGTGTCACTCTGTGTGATAGTGATGTGTCACTCTGGAGGATAGTGATGTGTCACGCTGGAGGATATCAATGTGTTACACTGGAGGATAGTGATGAGTCACACTGGAGGATAGTGATGTGTCACTCTGGAGGGTAGAGACATGTCACGCTGGAGGGTAGCAATGTGTCAGTCTGGAGGATAGTGATGTGTCACGCTGGAGGATAGTGGTGTGTCACACTGGAGGATAGTGATGTGTCACACTGGAGGATAGTAATATGTCACACTGAAGGATAGTGATGTGTCACGCTGAAGGATAGTGACGTGTTGCACTGGAGGATAGTGACGTGTGTCACTGGAGCCTAGTGATTTTTCTCACTAGAGGACAGTGATATGTCTGTTTGGAGGGCAGCAACGTGTCACTCTGGAGGATAGTGATGTGTCACTCTGGAGGACAGTGAGGTGTCACGCTGGAGGGTATCGATGTGTTACACTGCAGGATAGTTACGTGTCACACTGGAGAATAGTGATGTGTCACGCTAGAGGGTAGCGACATGTCACTCTGGAGGATGGTGACATGTCACTCTGGAGGATAGCGACGTGTCAGTTTAGAGGAGAGTGATGTGTTACTCTGGAGAATAGCGACGTGTGACGCTGAAGGACCGTGATATATAACGCTGAATGATAGTGATGTGTTACACAGGAGGATAGTGACTTGTCACAATTAAGGATCGTGACGTGTCACTCTGAAGGATAGTGACATGTCACACTGGCGGATAGTGATGTGTCACACTAAAGGATAGTGACATGATACTCTGGAGGATAGTGATGTGTTACTCTGGAGGGTAGTGATGTGTCACTCTGGAGGGTAGCGATGTGTCACTCTGGAGGGTAGCGATGTGTCACACTGGTGGATAGTGGCATGTCACACTGGAGAATAGTGATGTGTTACTCTGGTGGATAATGATGTGTCACTCTGCAGTATTGTGATGTGTCACACTTGAGGATAGTGATTTTTCTCCCTGGAGGATAGCGACACGTCACTCTGGAGGATAGTGATGTGTCACACTGGAGAATAGTGATTTTTCTCGCTAGAGGACAGTGATATGTCACTCTGGAGGGTAGCTACGTGTCACTCAAGATGGTAGTGACGTGTCACTCTGGAAGATAGTGATGTGTCACACGAGAGGATATCGATGCGTTACAGTGGAGAATAGTGACGTGTCATGCTGGAGAATAGTGATGTGTCATGCTAGAGGGTAGCGACATGTCACTCTGGAGGATAGTGATGTGTCACAACAGAGGATAGCGACACGTCACTCTGGAGGATAGTGATGTGTCACACTGGAGGATAGTGATGTGTCAGACTAGAAGATTGTGATTTTTCTAGCTAGAGGACAGTGATATGTCACTCTGGAGCTATCAATGTATCACTCTAGACAATAATGATGTGTCCCGCTGGAAGGTAGCAACGTTTCACTCTGGAGGATAGTGACAAGTCATGCTAGAGGCTAGTGATGTGTCACTCTGGAGGGTAGTGAACTGTTACACTGGAGTATGGTAATGTGTGACTCTGGTGAGGTGTCACACTGTAGGATAGTGATGTGTCACATTAGAGGATAGTGATTTTTCTAACTAGAGGACAGTGATATGTAACTTTGGAGGGTTGCAATGTGTCACTCTGGAGGACAGTGATGTGTCTCGCTGGAGGATATCGATGTGTTACACTGGAGGATAATGCCATGTTATGCTGGAGAATACTAATGTGTCATGCTAGAGGATGGTGACGTGCCACTCTGGCGGATAGTGGTGTGTCACTCTGGAGGTTAGTGATGTGTCACCTTGGAGGATAGTGATGTGTCACTCTGGAGGATAGTGACATGTTGCTCTGGAGGATGGTGAAGTGTTACTCTGCAGGATTAGTGATGTGCCACACTGGAGGATAGTGACCTGTCACACTGAAGGGTAGTGACGTGTTGCACTGAAGGATAGTGACATGTTATTCTGGATGATAATGATGTGTCACACTCGAGGATAGTGAATTTTCTCCTTGGAGTATAGTGACGCGTCACTCTGGAGGATAGTAATGTGTCACAGTGCAGTGCAGTGATTTTTCTCACTGGAGTATAGCAATGTGTCAGACTGGGAAATAGTGATGTGTCACACTGGAGGTTGGTGATTTTTCTCGCTAGAGGACAGTGATATGTCAGTTTGGAGGGTAATGACGTGTCAATCTGGAGGATAGTGATATGTCACAACAGACGTTAGTAACATGTCACTCTGGAGGATAGTGATGTGTCACACTAGAAGATTGTGATTTTTCTAGCTAGAGGACAGTGATATGTCACTCTGGAGGATATCGATGTGTCATTCTGGAGGATAGTGATGTGTCACACTAGAGGATATCGAAGTGTTACAGTGGAGAATAGTGACGTGTCATGCTGGAGAATAGTGATGTGTCATGCTAGAGGGAAGCGACGTGTCACTCTGGAGGATAGTGATTTGTCACAACAGACAATATTGACATGTCACTCTGGAGTATAGAGACGTGTCGCACTGGAGGATAGTGATGTGTCACACTAGAAGATTGTGATTTTTCTAGCTAGAGGTCAGTGATATGTCACTCTGGAGGATATTGATGTGTCACTCTGGAGGATAGTGATGTGTAATGCTGGAAGGTATCAATGT
The DNA here is from genome assembly GCF_017639515.1 of Carcharodon carcharias. Lineage (NCBI taxonomy): Eukaryota > Metazoa > Chordata > Chondrichthyes > Lamniformes > Lamnidae > Carcharodon > Carcharodon carcharias. The sequence goes on along the minus strand of NC_054473.1, from coordinate 128,889,908 downwards.
CTCACTCTGGAGGATAGTGACGAGTCATGCAGGAGTCTAGTGACGTGTCACTCTGGAGAATAGTGATGTGTCATGTTAGAGGATAGTTACGTGTTATTCTGGAGGGTAGTGACATGTTACACTGGGGTATGGTAATGTGTGACTCTGGTGAGGTGCCACACTGGAAGATAGTGATGTGTCACTTTAGAGGATAATGATTTTTCTAGCTAGAGGACAGGGATATGTAACTTTGGAGGGCTCGACGTGTCACTCTGGAGGATGGTAATATGTCACTCTGCAGGACAGTGATGTGACTCGCTGGAGGATATCGATGTGCTACACTGGAGAATAGTGACATGTCATGCTGGGGAATAGTAATGCAACACGCTAGAGGAAAGCAACGTGTCACTCTGGAGGATAGTGATGTGTCACACTGGAGGATAGTGATGTGTGACATTGGAGGATAGTGATATGTTGCTGTAGAGGATGGTGATTTGTCACTCTGGCGGATAGTGGTGTGACACTCTGGAGGTTAGTGATGTGTCACCCTGGAGGTTAGTGATGTGTCACACTGGAGGATAGTGCCATGTTGCTCTGGAGGATGGTGAAGTGTTACTCTGCAGGCTAGTGACGTGCCATACTGGAGGATAGTGACCTGTCACGCTGAAGGGTAGTGACATGTTGCACTGGAGGATAGTGACATGTTACTCTGGATGATAGTGATGTGTCACACTCGCGGACAGTGATATTTCTCCTTGGAGGATAGTGACGCGTCACTCTGGAGGATAGTAGTGAGTCACACTGGAGTGTAGTGATTTTTTTCACTGGAGTATAGCTATGTGTCAGACTGGGAAATAGTGATGTGTCACACTGGAAGATAGTGATGTGTCACACTGGAGGCTAGTGATTTTTCTCGCTAGAGGTCAGTGATATGTTACTTTGGCGAGTAGCGATGTGTCACTCAGGAGGACAGTGATGTGTCACGCTAGAGGATATCGATGTGTTACAGTAGAGAATAGTGACGTGTCACGCTGGAGAATAGTGATGTGTCATGCTGGAGAATAGTGATGTGTCATGCTAGAGGGTAGTGACGTGTCACTCTGGAGGATAGTGATTCGTCACAACAGAGGATAGTGACATGACACTCTGGAGGATAGTGACGTGTCACACTGGAGGATAGTGATATGTCACACTAGAAGACTGTGATTTTTCTAGCTAGAGGACAGTGATATGTCACTCTGGAGATATCGATGTGTCACTCTGGAGGATAATGATGTGTCATGCTGGAAGGTAGCAACATTTCACTCTGGAGGATAGTGACGAGTCATGCTAGAGGCTAGTGACGTGTCACCCTGGAGGGTAGTGATGTGTCATGCTAGAGGATAGTGATGTGTTATTCTGGAGGGTAGTGAACTGTTACACTGGGGTATGGTAATGTGTGACTCTGGTGAGGTGTCACACTGGAGTATAGTGATGTGTCACATTAGAGAATAGTGATTTTTCTAGCTAGAGGACAGTGATACGTAACTTTGGAGGGTTGCGACGTGTCACTCTGGAGGACAGTGATGTGTCTCGTTGGAGGATATGGATGAGTTACACTAGAGGATAGTGCCATGTCATGCTGGAGAATAGTAATGTGTCATGCTAGAGGGTAGCGACGTGTCACTCTGGAGGATAGCGATGTGTCACACCTGAGGATAGTGAAGTGTCACTCTGGAAGATAGTGACATGTTGCTCTGGAGGATAGTGATATATCACACTGGAGGATAGTGTCGTGTCACACTGGAGAATAGTGATGTGTTACTCTGGAGGGTAGTGATGCGTCACAATGGAGCATAGTGATGTGTCATTCTGGATGGTAGTGATGTTTCCTGCTGTATTATAGTGACATGTCACCCTGGAGGGTAGTGATGTGTCACTCTGGAGTGTAGTTACATGTCACGCTGGAGGATAGTGATGTGTTACTCTGGAGGATAGTGATGTGTCACACTTGAGGATAGTGATTTTTCTCACTGGAGGATAGCAACACGTCACTCTTGTGGATAGTGATGTGTCACACTGGAGTGTAGTGATTTTTCTCGCTGGCGCAGAGCAACACATAACTATCCTCCAGAGTGACACGTTGCTACCCTCCAAACAGACATATCACTGTCCTCTAGTGAGAAAATTCACCAGCCTCCAGTGTGACACTTCACTATCCTCCAATGTGACACATCAATATCATCCAGAGTAACATGTCACTATCCTCCAGTGCAACATGTCACTATCCTTTAGCATGACAGGTCACTATCCTCCAGTGTGACAGGTCACTATCCTCCAGAGTAACCCTTCACTATCCTCGCTCTGGAGGATAGCGATGTGTCACGCTGGAATGTAGCAAAGTTTCACTCTGGAGGATAGTGACGAGTCATGCTGGAGGCTAGTGACGTGTCTCTCTGGAGGATAGTGATGTGTCACGCTAGAGGATAGTGACATGTTATTCTGTAGGGTAGTGATGTGTTACACTGGAGTATGCTAATGTGTGACTCTGGTGAGGTGTCACACTGGAGGATAGTGATGTGTCACATTACAGGATAGTGATTTTTCTAGCTAGAGGACAGTGTTATGTAACTTTGGAGGGTTGCGACGTGTCACTCTGGAGGCTAGTGATGTGTCACTCTGGAGGACAGTGGTGTCTTGCTGGAGGATATCGATGTGTCACACTGGAGGATAGTGATGTGTCACTCTGGAGGATAGTGATGTGTGAGGCTGGAGGATGGTGACATGTTGCTGTAGAGGATGGTGACGTATCACTCTGGCAGATAGTGGTGTGACACTCTGGAGGTTAGTGATGTGTCACCCTGGAGGTTAGTGATGTGTCACACTGGAGGATAATGCCATGTTGCTCTGGAGGATGGTGAAGTGTTACTCTGCGGGCTAGTGACGTGCCATACTGGAGGATAGAGACCTGTCACGCTGAAGGGTAGTGACATGTTGCACTGGAGGATAGTGACATGTTACTCTGGATGATAGTGATGTGTCACACTCGCGGACAGTGATATTTCTCCTTGGATGATAGTGACGCGTCACTCTGGAGGATAGTAGTGAGTCACACTGGAGTGTAGTGATTTTTTTCACTGGAGTATAGCTATGTGTCAGACTGGGAAATAGTGATGTGTCACACTGGAGGATAGTGATGTGTCACACTGGAGGCTAGTGATTTTTCTCGCTAGAGGTCAGTGATATGTCACTTTGGAGAGTAGCGACGTGTGGCTCAGGAGGACAGTGATGTGTCACGCTAGAGGATATCGATGTGTTACAGTGGAGAATAGTGACGTGTCACGCTGGAGAATAGTGATGTGTCATGCTAGAGGGTAGTGACGTGTCACTCTGGAGGATAGTGATGCGTCACAACAGAGGATAGTGACATGACATTCTGGAGGATAGTGACGTGTCACACTGGAGGATAGTGATGTGTCACACTAGAAGACTGTGATTTTTCTAGCTAGAGGACAGTGATATGTCACTCTGGAGATATCGATGTGTCACTCTGGAGGATAATGATGTGTCATGCTGGAAGATAGCAACATTTCACTCTGGAGGATAGTGTCGAGTCATGCTAGAGGCTAGTGACGTGTCACTCTGGAGGGTAGTGATGTGTCATGCTAGAGGATAGTGATGTGTTATTCTGGAAGGTAGTGAACTGTTACACTGGGGTATGGTAATGTGTGACTCTGGTGAGGTGTCACACTTGAGTATAGTGATGTGTCACATTAGAGGATAGTGATTTTTCTAGCTAGAGGACAGTGATACGTAACTTTGGAGGGTTGCGACGTGTCACTCTGGAGGACAGTGATGTGTCTCGTTGGAGGATATGGATGAGTTACACTAGAGGATAGTGCCATGTCATGCTGGAGAATAGTAATGTGTCATGCTAGAGGGTAGCGACGTGTCACTCTGGAGGATAGTGATGTATCACACTGGAGGATAGTGAAGTGTCACACTGGAGAATAGTGATGTGTTACTCTGGAGGGTAGTGATGCGTCACAATGGAGCATAGTGATGTGTCATTCTGGATGGTAGTGATGTTTCCTGCTGTATTATAGTGACATGTCACCCTGGAGGGTAGTGATGTGTCACTCTGGAGTGTAGTGACATGTCACGCTGGAGGATAGTGATGTGTGAGGCTGGAGGATGGTGACATGTTGCTGTAGAGGATGGTGACGTATCACTCTGGCAGATAGTGGTGTGACACTCTGGAGGTTAATGATGTGTCACCCTGGAGGTTAGTGATGTGTCACACTGGAGGATAGTGCCATGTTGCTCTGGAGGATGGTGAAGTGTTACTCTGCAGGCTAGTGACGTGCCATACTGGAGGATAGTGACCTGTCACGCTGAAGGGTAGTGACATGTTGCACTGGAGGATAGTGACATGTTACTCTGGATGATAGTGATGTGTCACACTCGCGGACAGTGATATTTCTCCTTGGAGGATAGTGACGCGTCACTCTGGAGGATAGTAGTGAGTCACACTGGAGTGTAGTGATTTTTTTCACTGGAGTATAGCTATGTGTCAGACTGGGAAATAGTGATGTGTCACACTGGAGGATAGTGATGTGTCACACTGGAGGCTAGTGATTTTTCTCGCTAGAGGTCAGTGATATGTCACTTTGGAGAGTAGCAATGTGTCACTCAGGAGGACAGTGATGTGTCACGCTAGTGGATATCGATGTGTTACAGTGGAGAATAGTGACGTGTCACGCTGGAGAATAGTGATGTGTCATGCTAGAGGGTAGTGATGTGTCACTCTGGAGGATAGTGATGCGTCACAACAGAGGATAGTGACATGACACTCTGGAGGATAGTGACGTGTCACACTGGAGGATAGTGATGTGTCACACTAGAAGACTGTGATTTTTCTAGCTAGAGGACAGTGATATGTCACTCTGGAGATATCGATGTGTCACTCTGGAGGATAATGATGTGTCATGCTGGAAGATAGCAACATTTCACTCTGGAGGATAGTGACGAGTCATGCTAGAGGCTAGTGACGTGTCACTCTGGAGGGTAGTGATGTGTCATGCTAGAGGATAGTGATGTGTTATTCTGGAAGGTAGTGAACTGTTACACTGGGGTATGGTAATGTGTGACTCTGGTGAGGTGTCACACTGGAGTATAGTGATGTGTCACGTTAGAGGATAGTGATTTTTCTAGCTAGAGGACAGTGATACGTAACTTTGGAGGGTTGCGACGTGTCACTCTGGAGGACAGTGATGTGTCTCGTTGGAGGATATGGATGAGTTACACTAGAGGATAGTGCCATGTCATGCTGGAGAATAGTAATGTGTCATGCTAGAGGGTAGCGACGTGTCACTCTGGAGGATAGTGATGTGTCACACTGGAGGATAGTGTCGTGTCACACTGGAGAATAGTGATGTGTTACTCTGGAGGGTAGTGATGCGTCACAATGGAGCATAGTGATGTGTCATTCTGGATGGTAGTGATGTTTCCTGCTGTATTATAGTGACATGTCACCCTGGAGGGTAGTGATGTGTCACTCTGGAGTGTAGTGACATGTCACGCTGGAGCATAGTGATGTGTTACTCTGGAGGATAGTGATGTGTCATACTTGAGGATAGTGATTTTTCTCACTGGAGGATAGCAACACGTCACTCTTGTGGATAGTGATGTGTCACACTGGAGTGTAGTGATTTTTCTCGCTGGCGCAGAGCAACACATAACTATCCTCCAGAGTGACACGTTGCTACCCTCCAAACAGACATATCACTGTCCTCTAGTGAGAAAATTCACCAGCCTCCAGTGTGACACTTCACTATCCTCCAATGTGACACATCAATATCATCCAGAGTAACATGTCACTATCCTCCAGTGCAACATGTCACTATCCTTTAGCATGACAGGTCACTATCCTCCAGTGTGACAGGTCACTATCCTCCAGAGTAACCCTTCACTATCCTCGCTCTGGAGGATAGTGATGTGTCACGCTGGAATGTAGCAACGTTTCACTCTGGAGGATAGTGACGAGTCATGCTGGAGGCTAGTGACGTGTCTCTCTGGAGGATAGTGATGTGTCACGCTAGAGGATAGTGACATGTTATTCTGTAGGGTAGTGATGTGTTACACTGGAGTATGCTAATGTGTGACTCTGGTGAGGTGTCACACTGGAGGATATTGATGTGTCACATTACAGGATAGTGATTTTTCTAGCTAGAGGACAGTGTTATGTAACTTTGGAGGGTTGCGACGTGTCACTCTGGAGGCTAGTGATGTGTCACTCTGGAGGACAGTGGTGTCTTGCTGGAGGATATCGATGTGTCACACTGGAGGATAGGGATGTGTCACTCTGGAGGATAGTGATGTGTGAGGCTGGAGGATGGTGACATGTTGCTGTAGAGGATGGTGACGTATCACTCTGGCAGATAGTGATGTGTCACTCTGGAGGATAGTGATGTGTCACCCTGGAGGATAGTGATGTGTCACGCTGGAGGATAGTGACATGTTGCTCCAGAGGATGGTGAAGTGTTACTCTGCAGGATAGTGATGTGTCACACTTGAGGACAGTGATTTTTCTCCTTGGAGGATAGTGACGCGTCACTCTGGAGGATAGTGATATGTCACACTGGAGGATAGTGATTTGTCTCGCTAGAGGACAGTGATATGTCAGTTTGGAGGGTAGCGACGTGTCACTCTGGAGGATAGTGATGTGTCACGCTGGAAGGTAGCAACATTTCACTCTGGAGGATTGTGACGAGTCATGCTGGAGGCTAGTGATATGTCACTCTGGAGGATAGTGATGTGTCACGCTGGAAGGTAGCAACATTTCACTCTGGAGGATTGTGACGAGTCATGCTGGAGGCTAGTGATATGTCACTTTGGAGGATAGTGATGTGTCACGCTAGAGAATAGTGACGTGTTATTCTGGAGGGTAGTGATGTGTTACACTGAAGTATCGTAATGTGTGACTCTGGTGAGGTGTCACACTGGAGGATAGTGATGTGTCACATTACAGGATAATGATTTTCCTAGCTAGAGGACAGTGATATGTCACTTTGGAGGGTTGCAACGTGTCACTCTGGAGGATAGTGATGTGTCACACTGGAGGATAGTGAAGTGTCACTCTGGAAGATAGTGACATGTTGCTCTGGAGGATAGTGATATATCACACTGGAGGATAGTGTCGTGTCACACTGGAGAATAGTGATGTGTTACTCTGGAGGGTAGTGATGCGTCACAATGGAGCATAGTGATGTGTCATTCTGGATGGTAGTGATGTTTCCTGCTGTATTATAGTGACATGTCACCCTGGAGGGTAGTGATGTGTCACTCTGGAGTGTAGTTACATGTCACGCTGGAGGATAGTGATGTGTTACTCTGGAGGATAGTGATGTGTCACACTTGAGGATAGTGATTTTTCTCACTGGAGGATAGCAACACGTCACTCTTGTGGATAGTGATGTGTCACACTGGAGTGTAGTGATTTTTCTCGCTGGCGCAGAGCAACACATAACTATCCTCCAGAGTGACACGTTGCTACCCTCCAAACAGACATATCACTGTCCTCTAGTGAGAAAATTCACCAGCCTCCAGTGTGACACTTCACTATCCTCCAATGTGACACATCAATATCATCCAGAGTAACATGTCACTATCCTCCAGTGCAACATGTCACTATCCTTTAGCATGACAGGTCACTATCCTCCAGTGTGACAGGTCACTATCCTCCAGAGTAACCCTTCACTATCCTCGCTCTGGAGGATAGTGATGTGTCACACTGGAATGTAGCAACGTGTCACTCTGGAGGATGGTGATGTGTCACTTTGGAGGACAGTTATGTGGCTCGCTGGAGGATATCGATGTGTTACACTGGAGGATAGTGACGTGTCATGCTGGAGGATAGTGATGTGTCACTCTCGTGGATAGTGATGTGTCACACTGGAGGATAGTGATGTGTCACTCTGGAGGATAGTGATGTGTCACCCTGGAGGATAGTGATGTGTTACTCTGGAGGTTAGTGATGTGTCACCCTGGAGGATAGCGATGTGTATTGCTGGAGGATAGTGCCATGTTGCTCTCGAGGATTTTGAAGTGTTACTCTGCAGGATAGTGATGTGCCACACTGGAGGATAGTGACCTGTCACACTGAAGGGTAGTGACATGTTGCACTGGACGATAGTGTCATGTTACTCTGGATGATAGTGATGTGTCACACTCGAGGATAGTGATTTTTCTCCTTGGAGGATAGAGACGCGTCTCTCTGGATGATAGCGATGTGTCGCACTGGAGTGTAGTGATTTTTTTTCACTGGAGTACAGCAATGTGTCAAACTGGGAAATAGTGATGTGTCACACTGGAGGCTGGTGATTTTTCTCGCTAGAGGACAGTGATATGTCAATTTGGAGGGTAGCGACGTGTCACTCTAGACGATAGTGTTGTGTCACGCTAGAGGATATCGATGTGTTTCCGTGGAGAATAGTGACGTGTCACGCTGGAGAAGAGTGATGTGTCACGCCAGAGGGTAGCGACGTGTCACTCTGGAGGATATTGATGTGTCACAACAGAGGATAGTGACATGTCACTCTGGAGGATAGTGATGTGTCACACTGCAAGATAGTGCTGTGTCCACTAGAAGATTGTGATTTTTCTAGCTTGAGGATATGTCACTCTGGAGATATCAATGTGTCACTCTGGAGGATAATGATGTGTCACGCTGGAAGGTAACAACGTTTCACTCTGGAGGATAGTGAGGAGTCATGCTAGAGGCTAGTGACGTGTCACTCTGGATGATAGTGATGTGTCACACTGGAGTGTAGTGATTTTTTTTCACTGGAGTATAGCAATGTGTCAGACTGGGAAAATGTGATGTGTCACACTGGAGGATAGTGATGTGTCACACTGGAGGCTGGTAATTTTTCTCACTAGAAGACAGTGATATGCCTGTTTGGAGGGTAGCAACGTGTCACTCTGGAGGATAGTGATGTGTTGCTATGCTATCACTACACTCCAGTGTGACACATCACTATCCGCTAGAGTGACGTGTCCCTATCCTCCAGGGAGAAAAAACACTATCCTCAAGTGTGACACATCACTATCCTCCAGAGTGACACATCACTACCCTCCAGAGCAACACGTCACTATTCTCCAGTGTGACATGACACTATCCTCCAGTGTGACGTATCACCATCCTCCAGAGCAACATGTCACTATCCTCCAGTGTTACACATCACTATCCTCAATTGGGACACATCACTATCCTCCAGAGTGACACATCACTATCCTCCAGAATGACACGTCGCTACGCTCCAGTGTAACACATCACTACCATCCAGAGGGACATATCTCTACTTTCCAGCTTGACACATCACTATCCTCCAGTGTGACACATCACTATCCTCCAGTGTAACACATTGATATCCTCCAGCATGACACATCACTATCCTCCAGAGTGACACATCGATACCCTCCAGAGTGACATATCACAAATCACATTGCTATACTCCAGTGAGAAAAATCACTAGACTTCAGTGTGACACATCACTATCCTCCAGAGTGATGCATTACTATCCTCCAAGGAGAAAAATCATTAACCTTGGGTGTGACACATCACTATCACCCAAAGTAACATGTTATTACTCTCCAGAGCAATATGTCACTACCTTTCAGCGTGATAGGTGACTATCCTCCAGTGTGACACATCACTATCCTCCAGAGTGACACATCGCTACACTCTAGCGTGACACATTACTATTCTCTAGTATGACACGCCACTATCCTCCAGTGTAACACATTGATATCCTCCAGCGAGACACATCACTGTCCTCCAGAGTGACACATCACTAGCCTCCAGAGTGACACGCCACAACCTTCACAAAGTTACGTATGACTGCCCTCTAGCTAGAAAAATCACTATCCTCTAAAGTGACACATCACTACCCTCCAGAATGACACGTCACTATCCTCTGGCGAGACACATCATTATCCTCCAGGGTGACACGTCACTAGCCTCCAGCATGACTCGTCACTATCCTCCTGAGTGAAATGTTGCTACCTTCCAGCGTGACACATCACTATCCTCCAGAGTGACACATCACTGTCATCCAGAGTAACACTTCACCATCATCGAGAGCAACACCTCACTATCCTTCAGTGTGACATATTACTATCCTCCAGAGTGACACATCACTATACTCCAGAGTGACACATCGCTATCCTCTAGAGCATCACGTCACTATTCTCCAGTGTGACACATCACTATCCTCCAGTTTGACACATCATTATCCTCCAGGGTTACACGTCACTATCCTCCAGAGTAGCACGTCACTATCCTCCAGAGTGACATATCACTATCCTCCACTGTGACATGTCACTATCCTGCAGAGAAACATGTCACTATCCTCCAGTGTGTCACATCACTATCCTCAATTGTGACACATCACTATCCTCCAGCGTGACACATCACTATCCTCCATAGTGACACGTCACTACCCTCCAGTGTGACACATCATTACCCTCCAGAGTGACACATTGATATCCTCCAGCATGATACATCACTATCCTCTAGAGTGACACATCACTATCCTCCAGTCTGACATATCACTATCCTCCAGAGTGTCACATCGATACCCTCCAGAGTGGCATATCACTGTCCTCTACCGTGCAAAATCACTCTCCTCTAGTGTGACACATGACCATCCTTCAGTGTGACATGTCACTGTCCACCAGAGTGACATATCACTATTCTCAATTGTGTCACGTCACTATCCTCCAGTGTAACACGTCACCATTGTTCAGCGTTACACATCACTATCTTCCATCGTGATACGTCACTATGCTGCAGAGTAACACATCACTATCTGGAGGGTAGCAATGTGTCAATCTGGAGGATAGTGAGGTGTCACTCTGGAGGATAGTGATGTGTCACCCTGGAGGATAATGAGATGTTGCTCTAGACGATAGTGGTGTTAGTCTGCGGATAGTGACCTGTCACACTGGAGGATAGTTGCCTGTCACGCTGAAGGATAGTGACGTGTTGCACTGGAGGATAGTGACATGGTACTCTGGATGATAGTGATGTGTCACACTCGAGGATAGCGATTTTTCTCCTTGGAGGATAGTGATGAGTCACTCTGGAGGATAGTGATGTGTCATGCTGGAGTGTAGTGATTGTTCTCACTGGAGTATAGCAATGTGTCAGTCTGGGAAATAGTGATGTGTCACACTGGTGGATAGTGATGTGTCACACTGGAGTGTAGTGATTTTTCTCACTGGAGCATGGCAATGTGTCTTACTGGGATATAGTGATGTGTCACACTGGAGGATAGTGATGTGTTACACTGGAGTATAGTGATTTTTCTCGCTAGAGGACAGTGATATGTCACTCTGGAGGGTAGTGATGTGTCATTCAGGATGATAGTGCTGTGTCACTCTGGAGGATAGTGATGTGTCACGCTGGAGGATAGTAATGTGTTACTCTGGAGGATAGTGATGTGTCACACAGGAGGATAGTGAGGTGGCACACTGGAGAATAGTGACATGTCACTCTGGAGGATAGTGATGTGTCGCACTGGCGGATAGTGATGGGTCATACTGGAAGGTAGCAACGCTTCACTCTGGGGGATAGTGACATGTCATGCTGGAGGCTATTGACCTATCACTCTGGAGGATAGTGATGTGTCACGCTAGAGGATAGTGGCGTTATATTCTGGAGGGTAGTGATGTGTTACACTGGAGTATGGTAATGTGTGGCTCTGGAGAATAGTGAGGTGTCACACTGGAGGATAGTGATGTATCACATTAGAGGATAGTGATTTTTCTAGCTAGAGGACAGTGATATGTAACTTTGGAGGGTTGCGACGTGTCACACTAGAGGATAGTGATGTGTCACTCTGGAGGACAGTGATGTGTCTCGCTGGAGGATATCGATGTGTCATGCTAGAGGGTAGCGACGTGTCACTCTGGAGGGTAACGGTGTGTCACTCTGGGGTATAGTAATGTGTTACTCTGGAGCATAGTCATGTGTCACGTTGGAGGATAGTGACATGTAACGCTGAACAATGGTGACATGTTACACTGGAGAATAGTGACGTGACACAATTGAGGATAGTGATATGTCACACTGGAGGATAGTGATGTGTCACACTAGAGGAGAGTGAGTTTGCACAGTAGAGGACAGTGATATGTCACTCTGAGGGTATCGATGTGACACTGTGGAGGATAGTGATGTGTCACTCTGATGGATAGTGATGTGTCATGCTGGAGGATATCAATGTGTTCACTGGGGGATAGTGATGTGTCACGCTGGAGTGTAGAGACGTGTCACTCTGGAGGTTAGTGACATGTCACGCTGGAGGGTAGCGCCATGTCACTATGGAGGATAGTGATGTGTCACGCTGGAGGATAGTGATGTATCATTCTAGAGGATAGTGATGTATCACGTTGAGTGTTGAGACCTGTCGCTCTGGAGGGTAGTGACGTGTCATGCTGGAGGGTAGAGATGTGTCACTATGGAGGATAGTGATGTAACACGCTGGAGGATAGTGATGTGTCACTCTGGAGGATAGTGACACGTCACACTAGAGGATAATGAAGTGTCACGCTGGAGCATACTGACGTGTTGCTCTAGAGGATAGCGATGTTTCACTCTGGAGGATAGTGATGTGTCACTGTGGAGGATAGCAATATGTCACACTGCAGGATCGTGATGTGTCACGCTGAAGTATAATGACGTGTTGCTCTCGTGGATGGTGAAGTGTTCCTCTGGGGGATAGTGATGTGTCACACTGGAGGATAGTGACCAGTCACGCTGAAGGATAGTTACGTGTTGAACTAGAGGATAGTGACATGTTACTCTGGATGATAGTTATGTGTCACACTGGAGGTTAGTGATGTGTGGCACTGGAGGCTAGTGATTTTTCTCGCTAGAGGACAGTGATATGTCTTTTTGGAGGGTAGCAACATGTCACTCTGGAGGATAGTGATATGTCATGCTAGAGGAGAGTGACATGTTACTCTGGAGAATAGTGATGTGTCACGCTAGAGTGTAGCGACATGTCATTCTGGAGGGTAGCGACGTGTCACTCTGGAGAAGAGTGACGTGTTACTCTGGAGAATAGCAAAGTGTGATGCTGCACGACAGTGATGTGTAACGCTGAACGATAGTGATGTGTTAGACAGGAGGATAGTGATGTGTCACAATTCAGGATCGTGACGTGTCACTCTGGAGGATAGTGACGTGTCACACTGGAGGATACTGATGTGTCACACTAGAGGATAGTGATTTTTCTAGCTAGAGGACAGTGATATGTTACTCTGGAGGGTATCGATGTGTCACTTTGGGTGATAGTGATGTGTCACTCTGGAGGAGAGTGATGTGTCACGCTGGAGGATATCAATGTGTTACACTGGAGGACAATGATGTATCACGCTGGAGGATAGTGATGTGTCACGCTGGAGGATAGTGACATGTTACTCTGGATGATAGTGATGTGTTACCCTGGAGAGTAGTGATGTGTTACTCAGGAGGGTAGTGATGTGTCACTCAGGAGGGTAGCGAGGTGTCACGCTGGAGGATAGTGATGCATCATTCTGGAGGATAGTGATGTGTTATACTGAAGGATAGTGATGTGTCACACTGGAGGATAGTGATGTGTCACGCTGGAGGATAGTGACATGTTGCTTTAGAGGATAGTGATGCGTTACTCTGTAGAATAGTGACGTGTCGCACTTGAGGATAGTGACCTGTCACAATGAAGGATAGTGACATGATATTCTGGAGGTTAGTGACGTGTCCCACTGGAGGATAGTGACCTGTCATTCTGGAGGATAGTGACGTATTACTCTAGAGGATAGAGATGTGTTACTCTGGAGGATAGTGATGTGTCACAATGGAGGATAGTGATGTGTCACGCTGGTTGATAGTGATGTGTCAATCTGGAGTACAATAATGTGTCACGCTGGAGGCTAGTGACATGTTGATCTAGAGGATAGCGATGTGTTACTCTGCAGGATAGTGATGTGTCACAATGGAGGATAGTGATGTGTCACACTGGAGATTAGTTATGTGTTACCCTGGCGGATAGTGACATGTTGCTCTAGCGGATAGTGATGTGTTACTCTGCAGAATAGTGATGTGTCACAATGGAGGATAGTGATGTGTCACACTGGAGACTAGTTATGTGTTACCCTGGCGGATAGTGACATGTCACGCTGGTGGCTAGTGACATGTTGCTCTAGAGGATAGTGATGTGTTACTCTGCAGGATAGTGACATGTCACATTGGAGGATAGTGATTTTTCTCACTAGAGGACAGTGATATGTCACTCTGGAGGGTAGCAATGTTTCACTCTGTATGATAGTGATGTGTCACTTTGGAGGATAGTGATGTGTCACAATGCACGATAGTGATGTGTCACACTGGAGGATAGTGATGTGTCACACTGGAGAATAGTGACGTGTCACTCTGGAGGATAGTGATGTGTCACTCTGGAGGACAGTGATGTGTCTCGCTGAAGGATATCGATGTGTCATGCTAGAGGGTAGCGACGTGTCACTCTGGAGGGTAACGATGTGTCACTCTGGGGTATAGTAATGTGTTACTCTGGAGCATAGTCATGTGTCACGTTGGAGGATAGTGACATGTAACGCTGAACAATGGTGACATGTTACACTGGAGAATAGTGACGTGACACAATTGAGGATAGTGATATGTCACACTGAAGGATAGTGATGTGTCACACTAGAGGAGAGTGAGTTTGCACAGTAGAGGACAGTGATATGTCACTCTGGAGGGTATCGATGTGACACTGTGGAGGATAGTGATGTGTCACTCTGATGGATAGTGATGTGTCATGCTGGAGGATAGTGACATATCACACTAGAGGATAATGACGTGTCACGCTGGAGCATACTGACGTGTTGCTCTAGAGCATAGCGACGTTTCACTCTGGAGGATAGCAATGTGTCACTGTGGAGGATAGCAATATGTCACACTGCAGGATCGTGATGTGTCACACTGAAGTATAGTGACGTGTTGCTCTCGAGGATGGTGAAGTGTTCCTCTGGGGGATAGTGATGTGTCACACTGGAGGATAGTGACCTGTCACGCTGAAGGATAGTTACGTGTTGAACTAGAGGATAGTGACACGTTACTCTGGATGATAGTTATGTGTCACACTGGAGGTTAGTGATGTGTGGCACTGGAGGCTAGTGATTTTTCTCGCTAGAGGACAGTGATATGTCTTTTTGGAGGGTAGCAACATGTCACTCTGGAGGATAGTGATATGTCATGCTAGAGGAGAGTGACATGTTACTCTGGAGAATAGTGATGTGTCACGCTAGAGTGTAGCGACATGTCACTCTGGAGGGTAGCGACGTGTCACTCTGGAGAAGAGTGACGTGTTACTCTGGAGAATAGCAAAGTGTGATGCTGCACGACAGTGATGTGTAACGCTGAACGATAGTGATGTGTTAGACAGGAGGATAGTGATGTGTCACAATTCAGGATCGTGATGTGTTACTCTGGAGGATAGTGATGTGTCACACTGGAGGATACTGATGTGTCACACTAGAGGATAGTGATTTTTCTAGCTAGAGGACAGTGATATGTTACTCTGGAGGGTATCAATGTGTCACTTTGGGTGATAGTGATGTGTCACTCTGGAGGAGAGTGATGTGTCACGCTGGAGGATATCAATGTGTTACACTGGAGGACAATGATGTATCACGCTGGAGGATAGTGATGTGTCACGCTGGAGGATAGTGACATGTTACTCTGGATGATAGTGATGTGTTACCCTGGGGGGTAGTGATGTGTTACTCAGGAGGGTAGTGATGTGTCACGCTGGACGATAGTGACGCATCATTCTGGAGGATAGTGATGTGTCATACTGAAGGATAGTGATGTGTCACACTGGAGGATAGTGATGTGTCACGCTGGAGGATAGTGACATGTTGCTCTAGAGGATAGTGATGTGTTACTCTGTAGAATAGTGACGTGTCACACTTGAGGATAGTGACCTGTCACACTGAAGGATAGTGACATGCTATTCTGGAGGTTAGTGACGTGTCCCACTGGAGGATAGTGACGTGTCATTCTGGAGGATAGTGACGTATTACTCTAGAGGATAGAGATGTGTTACTCTGGAGGATAGTGATGTGTCACAATGGAGGATAGTGATGTGTCACGCTGGTTGATAGTGATGTGTCAATCTGGAGTACAGTAATGTGTCATGCTGGAGGCTAGTGACATGTTGATCTAGAGGATAGCGATGTGTTACTCTGCAGGATAGTGATGTGTCACAATGGAGGATAGTGATGTGTCACACTGGAGAATAGTTATGTGTTACCCTGGCGGATAGTGACATGTTGCTGTAGCGGATAGTGATGTGTTACTCTGCAGAATAGTGATGTGTCACAATGGAGGATAGTGATGTGTCACACTGGAGACTAGTTATGTGTTACCCTGGCGGATAGTGACATGTCACGCTGGTGGCTAGTGACATGTTGCTCTAGAGGATAGTGATGTGTTACTCTGCAGGATAGTGACATGACACATTGGAGGATAGTGATTTTTCTCACTAGAGGACAGTGATATGTCACTCTGGAGGGTAGCAATGTTTCACTCTGTATGATAGTGATGTGTCACTTTGGAGGATAGTGATGTGTCACAATGCACGATAGTGATGTGTCACACTGGAGGATAGTGATGTGTCACACTGGAGAATAGTGACGTGTCACTCTGGAGGATAGTGATGTGTCACACCGGAGGATAGTCTTGTGTCATGCTGGAGGCTAGTGCCATTTCACTCTGGAGGATCGGGATGTGTCACACTGGTGGATATTTATGTGTCACACTGGAGGATAGTGTCGTGTTACTCTGAAGGGTAGTGATGTGTTACACTGGAGTATGGTATTATGTGACTCTGGAAGATAGTGAGGTGTCACACTGGAGGATAGTGAGGTGTCACACTGGAGGATAGTGATGTGTCACAATGGAGCATAGTGATGTGTCACTCTGGAGGATAGTGATGTGTCACCCTGGAGAATAGTGATGTGTCACGCTGGAGTGTAGCGACATGTCACTCTGGAGGGTAGCGACGTGTCACTCTGGAGAAGAGTGACATGTTACTCTGGAGAATAGCAAAGTGTGATGCTGCCCGACAGTGATGTGTAACGCTGAATGATAGTGATGTGTTAGACAGGAGGATAGTGATGTGTCACAATTCAGGATCGTGACGTGTCACTCTGGAGGATAGTGACGTGTCACACTGGAGGATACTGATGTGTCACACTAGAGGATAGTGATTTTTCTAGCTAGAGGACAGTGATATGTTACTCTGGAGGGTATCGATGTGTCACTTTGGGTGATAGTGATGTGTCACTCTGGAGGAGAGTGATGTGTCACGCTGGAGGATAGTGACATGTTACTCTGGATGATAGTGATGTGTTACCCTGGAGGGTAGTGATGTGTTACTCAGGAGGGTAGTGATGTGTCACGCTGGAGGATAGTGACGCATCATTCTGGAGGATAGTGATGTGTCATACTGAAGGATAGTGATGTGTCACACTGGAGGATAGTGATGTGTCACGCTGGAGGATAGTGACATGTTGCTCTAGAGGATAGTGATGCGTTACTCTGTAGAATAGTGACGTGTCACACTTGAGGATAGTGACCTGTCACACTGAAGGATAGTGACATGCTATTCTGGAGGTTAGTGACGTGTCCCACTGGAGGATAGTGACGTGTCATTCTGGATGATAGTGACGTATTACTCTAGAGGATAGAGATGTGTTACTCTGGAGGATAGTGATGTGTCACAATGGAGGATAGTGATGTGTCACGCTGGTTGATAGTGATGTGTCAATTTGGAGTACAGTAATGTGTCACGCTGGAGGCTAGTGACATGTTGATCTAGAGGATAGCGATGTGTTACTCTGCAGGATAGTGATGTGTCACAATGGAGGATAGTGATGTGTCACACTGGAGAATAGTTATGTGTTACCCTGGCGGATAGTGACATGTTGCTGTAGCGGATAGTGATGTGTTACTCTGCAGAATAGTGATGTGTCACAATGGAGGATAGTGATGTGCCACACTGGAGACTAGTTATGTGTTACCCTGGCGGATAGTGACATGTCACGCTGGTGGCGAGTGACATGTTGCTCTAGAGGATAGTGATGTGTTACTCTGCAGGATAGTGACATGACACATTGGAGGATAGTGATTTTTCTCACTAGAGGACAGTGATATGTCACTCTGGAGGGTAGCAACGTGTCACTCTGTATGATAGTGATGTGTCACTTTGGAGGATAGTGATGTGTCACAGTGCACGATAGTGATGTGTCACACTGGAGGATAGTGATGTGTCACACTGGAGAATAGTGACGTGTCACTCTGGAGGATAGTGATGTGTCACACCGGAGGATAGTCTTGTGTCATGCTGGAGGCTAGTGCCATTTCACTCTGGAGGATCAGGATGTGTCACACTGGTGGATATTTATGTGTCACACTGGAGGATAGTGTCGTGTTACTCTGAAGGGTAGTGATGTGTTACACTGGAGTATGTTATTATGTGACTCTGGAAGATAGTGATGTGTCACACTGGAGGATAGTGAGGTGTCACACTGGAGGATAGTGATGTGTCACAATGGAGGATAGTGATGTGTCACGCTGGAGTATAGTGAAATGTTGCTCTTGAGGATAGTGATGTGCTACTCTGCAGGATAGTGACATGTCACACTGCAGGATAGTGATGTGTCATGCTGGAGGCTAGTGCCGTTTCACTCTGGAGGATCGGGATGTGTCACACTGGAGGATATTTATGTGTCACACTGGAGGATGGTGACTTTTCTCACTAGAGGACAATGATATGACATTTTGGAGGGTGTCGACATGTCACTGTGTATGATGGTGATGTGTCAAATTGGAGGATAGTGATGTGTCACAATGGAGGATAGTGACGTGTCACACTGGAGGATAGTGACGTGTTACTCTGGAGGATAGTTATGTGACACACTGGAGGATAGTGAGGTGTCACACTGGAGGATAGTGATGTGTCACAATGGAGCATAGTGATGTGTCACTCTGGAGGATAGTGATGTGTCACCCTGGAGAATAGTGATGTGTCACGCTGGAGTGTAGCGACATGTCACTCTGGAGGGTAGCGACGTGTCACTCTGGAGAAGAGTGACGTGTTACTCTGGAGAATAGCAAAGTGTGATGCTGCCCGACAGTGATGTGTAACGCTGAATGATAGTGATGTGTTAGACAGGAGGATAGTGATGTGTCACAATTCAGGATCGTGACGTGTCACTCTGGAGGATAGTGACGTGTCACACTGGAGGATACTGATGTGTCACACTAGAGGATAGTGATTTTTCTAGCTAGAGGACAGTGATATGTTACTCTGGAGGGTATCGATGTGTCACTTTGGGTGATAGTGATGTGTCACTCTGGAGGAGAGTGATGTGTCACGCTGGAGGATAGTGACATGTTACTCTGGATGATAGTGATGTGTTACCCTGGAGGGTAGTGATGTGTTACTCAGGAGGGTAGTGATGTGTCACGCTGGAGGATAGTGACGCATCATTCTGGAGGATAGTGATGTGTCATACTGAAGGATAGTGATGTGTCACACTGGAGGATAGTGATGTGTCATGCTGGAGGATAGTGACATGTTGCTCTAGAGGATAGTGATGCGTTACTCTGTAGAATAGTGACGTGTCACACTTGAGGATAGTGACCTGTCACACTGAAGGATAGTGACATGCTATTCTGGAGGTTAGTGACGTGTCCCACTGGAGGATAGTGACGTGTCATTCTGGAGGATAGTGACGTATTACTCTAGAGGATAGAGATGTGTTACTCTGGAGGATAGCGATGTGTCACAATGGAGGATAGCGATGTGCCACACTGGAGAATAGTTATGTGTTACCCTGGCGGATAGTGACATGTCACGCTGGTGGCGAGTGACATGTTGCTCTAGAGGATAGTGATGTGTTACTCTGCAGGATAGTGACATGACACATTGGAGGATAGTGATTTTTCTCACTAGAGGACAGTGATACGTCACTCTGGAGGGTAGCAACGTGTCACTCTGTATGATAGTGATGTGTCACTTTGGAGGATAGTGATGTGTCACAATGCACGATAGTGATGTGTCACACTGGAGGATAGTGATGTGTCACACTGGAGAATAGTGACGTGTCACTCTGGAGGATAGTGATGTGTCACACCGGAGGATAGTCTTGTGTCATGCTGGAGGCTAGTGCCATTTCACTCTGGAGGATCGGGATGTGTCACACTGGTGGATATTTATGTGTCACACTGGAGGATAGTGTCGTGTTACTCTGAAGGGTAGTGATGTGTTACACTGGAGTATGTTATTATGTGACTCTGGAAGATAGTGATGTGTCACACTGGAGGATAGTGAGGTGTCACACTGGAGGATAGTGATGTGTCACAATGGAGGATAGTGATGTGTCACGCTGGAGTATAGTGAAATGTTGCTCTTGAGGATAGTGATGTGCTACTCTGCAGGATAGTGACATGTCACACTGCAGGATAGTGATGTGTCATGCTGGAGGCTAGTGCCGTTTCACTCTGGAGGATCGGGATGTGTCACACTGGAGGATATTTATGTGTCACACTGGAGGATGGTGACTTTTCTCACTAGAGGACAATGATATGACATTTTGGAGGGTGTCGACATGTCACTGTGTATGATGGTGATGTGTCAAATTGGAGGATAGTGATGTGTCACAATGGAGGATAGTGACGTGTCACACTGGAGGATAGTGACGTGTTACTCTGGAGGATAGTTATGTGACACACTGGAGGATAGTGATGTATCACACTGGAGAATAGTGACGTGTCACTCTGGAGGATAGTGAAGTGTCTCACTGGAGGCTAGTGACGTGTCACTCTGGAGAATAGTGTGTCACGCTGGAAGGTAGCAACGTTTAACTCTGGAGGCTAGTGATGTGTCACTCTGGAGGATAGTGATGCCTGCCGCTGGAGGATAGTGATGTGTCACTCTGGAAGATAGTGACGTGTCACCTTGGAGGATAGTGATGTGTCATGCTGGAGGACAGTGACATGTTGCTCTAGAGGATAATGATGCGTTACACTGTAGTATAGTGACGTGTCGCACTGGAGGATGGTGACCTGTCACACTGAAGGATTGTGACATGTTACTCTAGAGGATAGAGATGTGTTACTCTGGAGGATAGTGACGTGTCACACTGGAGGATAATGATGTGTCACAATGGAGGATAGTGATGTGTCACACTGGAGGGTAGTGATGTGTCACACTGGAGAATAGTGACGTGTCACTCTGGAGGATAGTGATGTGTCACACTGGAGGATAGTGATGTGTCATGCTGGAGGCTAGTGCCGTTTCACTCTGGAGGATCGGGATGTGTCACACTGGTGGATATTTATGTGTCACACTGGAGGATAGTGACGTGTTACTCTGAAGGGTAGTGATGTGTTACACTGGAGTATGATATTATGTGACTCTGGAAGATAGTGAGGTGTCACACTGGAGGATAGTGATGTGTCACAATGGAGGATAGTGATGTGTCACCCTGGAGAATAGTGATGTGTCACACTGGAGTATAGTGAAATGTTGCTCTTGAGGATAATGATGTGTTACTCTGCAGGATAGTGACGTGTCACACTGGAGGATAGTGACCTGTCATGCTGAAGGATAGTGACGTGTTGCACTGGAGGATCGTGATTTTTCTTCTTGGAGGATAGTGACGCGTCACTCTGGAGGATTGTGATTTTTCTCACTAGAGGACAGTGATATGACACTTTGGAGGGTAGTGACATGTCACTGTGTATGATGGTGATGTGTCACAATGGAGGATAGTGATGTGTCACAATGGAGGATAGTGATGTGTCATGCTGGAGGCTAGTGCCGATTCACTCTGGAGGATAGTGATGTGTCACACTGGAGGATATTTATGTGTCACACTGGAGGATAGTGATGTGTTACACTGAAGAGTAGTGATGTGTTACACTGGAGTATGGTATTATGGGACTCTGGAAGATAGTGAGGTGTCACACTGGAGGATAGTGAGGTGTCACACTGGAGGATAGTGATGTGTCACAATGGAGGATAGTGATGTGTCACGCTGGAGGATAGTGATGTGTCAATCTGGAGTACAGTGATGTGTCACTCTGGAGGTTAGTGATGTGTCACCCTGGAGAATAGTGATGCGTCACGCTGGAGTATAGTGAAATGTTGCTCTTGAGGATAGTGATGTGTTACTCTGCATGATAGTGACGTGCCACACTGGAGAATAGTGACCTGTCATGCTGAAGGATAGTGACGTGTTGCACTGGAGGATAGTGATTTTTCTTCTTGGAGGATAGTGACGCGTCACTCTGGAGGATTGTGATTTTTCTCACTAGAGGACAGTGATATGACACTTTGGAGGGTAGTGACATGTCACTGTGTATGATGGTGATGTGTCACAATGGAGGATAGTGATGTGTCACAATGGAGGATAGTGATGTGTCATGCTGGAGTCTAGTGCCGATTCACTCTGGAGGATAGTGATGTGTCACACTGGAGGATAGTGATGTGTCACACTGGAGGATATTTATGTGTCACACTGGAGGATAGTGACGTGTTACTCTGAAGAGTAGTGATGTGTTACACTGGAGTATGGTATTATGGGACTCTGGAAGATAGTGAGGTGTCACACTGGAGGATAGTGAGGTGTCACACTGGAGGATAGTGATGTGTCACAATGGAGGATAGTGATGTGTCACGCTGGAGGATAGTGATGTGTCAATCTGGAGTACAGTGATGTGTCACTCTGGAGGATAGTGATGTGTCACCCTGGAGAATAGTGATGTGTCATGCTGGAGTATAGTGAAATGTTGCTCTTGAGGATAGTGATGTGTTACTCTGCATGATAGTGACGTGCCACACTGGAGAATAGTGACCTGTCATGCTGAAGGATAGTGACGTGTTGCACTGGAGGATAGTGATTTTTCTCCTTGGAGGATAGTGATGCGTCACGCTGGAGGATAGTGATTTTTCTCACTAGAGGACAGTGATATGACACTTTGGAGGGTAGCGACATGTCACTGTGTATGATGGTGATGTGTCACAATGGAGGATAGTGATGTGTCACAATGGAGGATAGTGACGTGTCACACTGGAGGATAGTGATGTGTTACTCTGGAGGATAGTGATGTGACACACTGGATGATAGTGATGTATCACACTGGAGAATAGTGACGTGTCACTCTGGAGGATAGTGAAGTGTCACACTGGAGGCTAGTGACGTGTCACTCTGGAGAATAGTGTGTCACGCTGGAAGGTAGCAACGTTTAACTCTGGAGGCTAGTGATATGTCACTCTGGAAGCTAGTGACGTGTCACCTTGGAGGATAGTGATGTGTCACGCTGGAGGACAGTGACATGTTGCTCTAGAGGATAGTGATGCGTTACTCTGTAGTATAGTGACGTGTCGCACTGGAGGATGGTGACCTGCCACACTGAAGGATAGTAACATGTTACTCTAGAGGATAGAGATGTGTTACTCTGGAGGATAGTGACGTGTCACACTGGAGGATAATGATCTCACAATGGAGGATAGTGATGTGTCACACTGGAGGGTAGTGATGTGTCACACTGGAGAATAGTGACATGTCACTCTGGAGGATAGTGATGTGTCACACTGGAGGATAGTGATGTGTCATGCTGGAGGCTAGTGCCATTTCACTCTGGAGGATCGGGATGTGTCACACTGGAGGATATTTATGTGTCACACTGGAGGATGGTGATTTTTCTCACTAGAGGACATTGATATGACACTTTGGAGGGTAGCGACATGTCACTGTGTATGATGGTGATGTGTCACAATGGAGGATAGTGATGTGTCACAATGGAGAATAGTGACGTGTCACACTGGAGGATAGTGACATGTTATTCTGGAGGATAGTGATGTGACACACTGGAGGATAGTGATGTATCAAACTGGAGAAGAGTGACCTGTCACTGTGGAGGATAGTGAAGTGTCTCACTGGAGGCTAGTGACGTGTCACTCTGGAGAATAGTGTGTCACGCTGGAAGGTAGCAACGTTTAACTCTGGAGGCTAGTGATGTGTCACTCTGGAGGATAGTGATGCCTGCCGCTGGAGGATAGTGATGTGTCACTCTGGAAGATAGTGACGTGTCACCTTTGGAGGATAGTGATGTGTCACGCTGGAGGACAGTGACATGTTGCTCTAGAGGATAATGATGCGTTACACTGTAGCATAGTGACGTGTCGCACTGGAGGATGGTGACCTGTCACACTGAAGGATTGTGACACGTTACTCTAGAGGATAGAGATGTGTTACTCTGGAGGATAGTGACGTGTCACACTGGAGGATAATGATGTGTCACAATGGAGGATAGTGATGTGTCACACTGGAGGGTAGTGATGTGTCACACTGGAGAATAGTGACGTGTCACTCTGGAGGATAGTGATGTGTCACACTGGAGGATAGTGATGTGTCATGCTGGAGGCTAGTGCCGTTTCACTCTGGAGGATCGGGATGTGTCACACTGGTGGATATTTATGTGTCACACTGGAGGATAGTGACGTGTTACTCTGAAGGGTAGTGATGTGTTACACTGGAGTATGATATTATGTGACTCTGGAAGATAGTGAGGTGTCACACTGGAGGATAGTGATGTGTCACAATGGAGGATAGTGATGTGTCACGCTGGATAATAGTGATGTGTCAATCTGGAGTACAGTGATGTGTCACTCTGGATGATAGTGATGTGTCACCCTGGAGAATAGTGATGTGTCACACTGGAGTATAGTGAAATGTTGCTCTTGAGGATAATGATGTGTTACTCTGCAGGATAGTGACGTGTCACACTGGAGGATAGTGACCTGTCATGCTGAAGGATAGTGACGTGTTGCACTGGAGGATCGTGATTTTTCTTCTTGGAGGATAGTGACGCGTCACTCTGTAGGATTGTGATTTTTCTCACTAGAGGACAGTGATATGACACTTTGGAGGGTAGTGACATGTCACTGTGTATGATGGTGATGTGTCACAATGGAGGATAGTGATGTGTCACAATGGAGGATAGTGATGTGTCATGCTGGAGGCTAGTGCCGATTCACTCTGGAGGATAGTGATGTGTCACACTGTAGGATATTTATGTGTCACACTGGAGGATAGTGACGTGTTACTCTGAAGAGTAGTGATGTGTTACACTGGAGTATGGTATTATGGGACTCTGGAAGATAGTGAGGTGTCACACTGGAGGATAGTGAGGTGTCACTGGAGGATAGTGATGTGTCACAATGGAGGATAGTGATGTGTCACGCTGGAGGATAGTGATGTGTCAATCTGGAGTACAGTGATGTGTCACTCTGGAGGATAGTGACGTGTCACACTGGAGGATAATGATGTGTCACAATGGAGGATAGTGATGTGTCACACTGGAGGGTAGTGATGTGTCACACTGGAGAATAGTGATGTGTCACTCTGGAGGATAGTGATGTGTCACACTGGAGGATAGTGATGTGTCATGCTGGAGGCTAGTGCCGTTTCACTCTTGAGGATCGGGATGTGTCACACTGGAGGTTATTTATGTGTCACACTGGAGGATGGTGATTTTGCTCACTAGAGTTCATTCATATGACACTTTGGAGGGTAGCGACATGTCACTGTGTATGATGGTGATGTGTCACAATGGAGGATAGTGATTGTCACAATGGAGGATAGTGACCTGTCACACTGGAGGATAGTGATGTGTTACTCTGGAGGATAGTGATGTGACACACTGGATGATAGTGATGTATCACACTGGAGAATAGTGATGTGTCACGCTGGAGTATAGTGAAATGTTGCTCTTGAGGATAGTGATGTGTTACTCTGCATGATAGTGACGTGCCACACTGGAGAATAGTGACCTGTCATGCTGAAGGATAGTGACGTGTTGCACTGGAGGATAGTGATTTTTCTCCTTGGAGGATAGTGACGCGTCACTCTGGAGGATAGTGATTTTTCTCACTAGAGGACAGTGATATGACACTTTGGAGGGTAGTGACATGTCACTGTGTATGATGGTGATGTGTCACAATGGATGATAGTGATGCGTCACAATGGAGGATAGTGACGTGTCACACTGGAGGATAGTGATGTGTCATGCTAGAGGCTAGTGCCGTTTCACTCTTGAGGATCGGGATGTGTCACACTGGAGGATATTTATGTGTCATACTGGAGTATGGTGACGTGTTACTCTGAAGGGTAGTGATGTGTTACACTGGAGTATGGTATTATGTGACTCTGGAAGATAGTGAGGTGTCACATTGGAGGATAGTGACGTGTCACACTGGAGTACAGTGATGTGTCACAATGGAGGATAGTGATGTGTCGCGCTGGATGATAGTGATGTGTCAATCTGGAGTACAGTGATGTGTCACTCTGGAGGATAGTGATGTGTCACCCTGGAGAATAGTGATGTGTCATGCTGGAGTATAGTGAAATGTTGCTCTTGAGGATAATGATGTGTTACTCTGCAGGATAGTGACGTGTCACACTGGAGGATAGTGACATGTCACTCTGGAGGATAGTGATGTGTCACACTGGAGGATAGTGATGTGTCATGCTGGAGGCCAGTGCCATTTCACTCTGGAGGATCGGGATGTGTCACACTGGAGGATATTTATGTGTCACACTGGAGGATGGTTTTTTTTCTCACTAGAGGACATTATTATGACATTTTGGAGGGTAGCGACATGTCACTGTGTATGATGGTGATGTGTCACAATGGAGGATAGTGATGTGTCACAATGGAGGATAGTGACGTGTCACACTGGAGGATAGTGACATGTTATTCTGGAGGATAGTGATGTGACACACTGGAGGACAGTGATGTATCACACTGGAGAAGAGTGACGTGTCACTCTGGAGGATAGTGAAGTGTCTCACTGGAGGCTAGTGACGTGTCACTCTGGAGAATAGTGTGTCACGCTGGAAGGTAGCAACGTTTAACTCTGGAGGCTAGTGATGTGTCACTCTGGAGGATAGTGATGCCTGCCGCTGGAGGATAGTGATGTGTCACTCTGGAAGATAGTGACGTGTCACCTTGGAGGATAGTGATGTGTCACGCTGGAGGACAGTGACATGTTGCTCTAGAGGATAATGATGCGTTACACTGTAGCATAGTGACGTGTCGCACTGGAGGATGGTGACCTGTCACACTGAAGGATTGTGACATGTTACTCTAGAGGATAGAGATGTGTTACTCTGGAGGATAGTGACGTGTCACACTGGAGGATAATGATGTGTCACAATGGAGGATAGTGATGTGTCACACTGGAGGGTAGTGATGTGTCACACTGGAGAATAGTGACGTGTCACTCTGGAGGATAGTGATGTGTCACACTGGAGGATAGTGATGTGTCATGCTGGAGGCTAGTGCCGTTTCACTCTGGAGGATCGGGATGTGTCACACTGGTGGATATTTATGTGTCACACTGGAGGATAGTGACGTGTTACTCTGAAGGGTAGTGATGTGTTACACTGGAGTATGATATTATGTGACTCTGGAAGATAGTGAGGTGTCACACTGGAGGATAGTGATGTGTCACAATGGAGGATAGTGATGTGTCACGCTGGAGGATAGTGATGTGTCAATCTGGAGTACAGTGATGTGTCTCTCTGGAGGATAGTGATGTGTCACCCTGGAGAATAGTGATGTGTCACGCAGGAGTATAGTGAAATGTTGCTCTTGAGGATAGTGATGTGTTACTCTGCATGATAGTGACGTGCCACACTGGAGAATAGTGACCTGTCATGCTGAAGGATAGTGACGTGTTGCACTGGAGGATAGTGATTTTTCTCCTTGGAGGATAGTGACGCGTCACTCTGGAGGATAGTGATTTTTCTCACTAGAGGATAGTGATATGACACTTTGGAGGGTAGTGACATGTCACTGTGTATGATGGTGATGTGTCACAATGGATGATAGTGATGCGTCACAATGGAGGATAGTGACGTGTCACACTGGAGGATAGTGATGTGTCATGCTGGAGGCTAGTGCCGTTTCACTCTTGAGGATCGGGATGTGTCACACTGGAGGATATTTATGTGTCACACTGGAGTATGGTGACGTGTTACTCTGAAGGGTAGTGATGTGTTACACTGGAGTATGGTATTATGTGACTCTGGAAGATAGTGAGGTGTCACATTGGAGGATAGTGACGTGTCACACTGGAGTACAGTGATGTGTCACAATGGAGGATAGTGATGTGTCGCGCCGGATGATAGTGATGTGTCTATCTGGTGTACAGAGATGTGTCACTCTGGAGGATAGTGATGTGTCACCCTGGAGAATAGTGATGTGTCATTTTGGAGTATAGTGAAATGTTGCTCTTGAGGATAATGATGTGTTACTCTGCAGGATAGTGACGTGTCACACTGGAGGATAGTGATGTATCATGCTGGAGGCTAGTGCCGTTTCACTCTGGAGGATCGGGATGTGTCACACTGGAGAATATTTATGTGTCACACTGGAGGATGGTGATTTTTCTCACTAGAGGACAGTGATATGACACTTTGGAGGGTAGCGACATGTCACTGTGTATGATGGTGATGTGTCACAATGGAGGATAGTGATGTGTCACACTGGAGGATAGTGACGTGTCACTCTGGAGAATAGTGTGTCACGCTGGAAGGTAGCAAAGTTTAACTCTGGAGGCTAGTGATGTGTCACTCTGGAAGCTAGTGACGTGTCACCTTGGAGTATAGTGATGTGTCACGCTGGAGGACAGTGACATGTTCCTCTAGAGGATAGTGATGCGTTATTCTGTAGTATAGTGACGTGTCGCACTGGAGGATGGTGACCTGTCACACTGAAGGATAGTGACATGTTACTCTAGAGGATAGAGATGTGTTACTCTGGAAGATAGTGACGTGTCACACTGGAGGATAATGATGTGTCACAATGGATGATAGTGATGTGTCACTCTGGAGGATAGTGATGTGTCACACTGGAGGATAGTGATGGGTCATGCTGGAGGCAAGTGCCGTTTCACTCTGGAGGATCGGGATGTGTCACACTGCAGGATAGTGACGTGTTACTCTGAAGGGTAGTGATGTGTTACACTGGAGTATGGTATTATGTGACTCTGGAAGATAGTGAGGTGTCACACTGGAGCATAGTGAGGTGTCACACTGGAGCATAGTGAGGTGTCACACTGGAGGATAATGATGTGTCACAATGGAGGATAGTGATGTGTCACGCTGGAGGTTAGTGATGTGTCAATCTGGAGTACAGTGCTGTGTCACTCTGGAGGATAGTGATGTGTCACCCTGGAGAACAGTGATGTGTCACGCTGGAGTATAGTGAAATGTTGCTCTTGAGGATAGTGATGTGTTACTCTGCAGGATAGTGACGTGTCACACTGGAGAATAGTGACCTGTCATGCTGAAGGATAGTGACGTGTTGCACTGGAGGATAATGATTTTTCTCACTAGAGGACAGTGATATGACACTTTGGAGGGTAGCGACATGTCACTGTGTATGATGGTGATGTGTCACAATGGAGGATAGTGATGTGTCACAATGGAGGATAGTGACGTGTCACACTGGAGGATAGTGATGTGTCATGCTGGAGGCTAGTGCCGTTTCACTCTTGAGGATCGGGATGTGTCACACTGGAGGTTATTTATGTGTCACACTGGAGGATGGTGATTTTTCTCACTAGAGTTCATTCATATGACACTTTGGAGGGTAGCGACATGTCACTGTGTATGATGGTGATGTGTCACAATGGAGGATAGTGATTGTCACAATGGAGGATAGTGACCTGTCACACTGGAGGATAGTGATGTGTTACTCTGGAGGATAGTGATGTGACACACTGGATGATAGTGATGTATCACACTGGAGAATAGTGATGTGTCACGCTGGAGTATAGTGAAATGTTGCTCTTGAGGATAGTGATGTGTTACTCTGCATGATAGTGACGTGCCACACTGGAGAATAGTGACCTGTCATGCTGAAGGATAGTGACGTGTTGCACTGGAGGATAGTGATTTTTCTCCTTGGAGGATAGTGACGCGTCACTCTGGAGGATAGTGATTTTTCTCACTAGAGGACAGTGATATGACACTTTGGAGGGTAGCGACATGTCACTGTGTATGATGGTGATGTGTCACAATGGATGATAGTGATGCGTCACAATGGAGGATAGTGACGTGTCACACTGGAGGATAGTGATGTGTCATGCTAGAGGCTAGTGCCGTTTCACTCTTGAGGATCGGGACGTGTCACACTGGAGGATATTTATGTGTCATACTGGAGTATGGTGACGTGTTACTCTGAAGGGTAGTGATGTGTTACACTGGAGTATGGTATTATGTGACTCTGGAAGATAGTGAGGTGTCACATTGGAGGATAGTGACGTGTCACACTGGAGTACAGTGATGTGTCACAATGGAGGATAGTGATGTGTCGCGCTGGATGATAGTGATGTGTCAATCTGGAGTACAGTGATGTGTCACTCTGGAGGATAGTGATGTGTCACCCTGGAGAATAGTGATGTGTCATGCTGGAGTATAGTGAAATGTTGCTCTTGAGGATAATGATGTGTTACTCTGCAGGATAGTGACGTGTCACACTGGAGGATAGTGACATGTCACTCTGGAGGATAGTGATGTGTCACACTGGAGGATAGTGATGTGTCATGCTGGAGGCCAGTGCCATTTCACTCTGGAGGATCGGGATGTGTCACACTGGAGGATATTTATGTGTCACACTGGAGGATGGTTTTTTTTCTCACTAGAGGACATTATTATGACATTTTGGAGGGTAGCGACATGTCACTGTGTATGATGGTGATGTGTCACAATGGAGGATAGTGATGTGTCACAATGGAGGATAGTGACGTGTCACACTGGAGGATAGTGACATGTTATTCTGGAGGATAGTGAT
Organism: Carcharodon carcharias; assembly: GCF_017639515.1. Lineage (NCBI taxonomy): Eukaryota > Metazoa > Chordata > Chondrichthyes > Lamniformes > Lamnidae > Carcharodon > Carcharodon carcharias. Next base: position 128,858,965 of record NC_054473.1, on the reverse strand, counting down.
GTGACACACTGGAGGACAGTGATGTATCACACTGGAGAAGAGTGACGTGTCACTCTGGAGGATAGTGAAGTGTCTCACTGGAGGCTAGTGACGTGTCACTCTGGAGAATAGTGTGTCACGCTGGAAGGTAGCAACGTTTAACTCTGGAGGCTAGTGATGTGTCACTCTGGAGGATAGTGATGCCTGCCGCTGGAGGATAGTGATGTGTCACTCTGGAAGATAGTGACGTGTCACCTTGGAGGATAGTGATGTGTCACGCTGGAGGACAGTGACATGTTGCTCTAGAGGATAATGATGCGTTACACTGTAGCATAGTGACGTGTCGCACTGGAGGATGGTGACCTGTCACACTGAAGGATTGTGACATGTTACTCTAGAGGATAGAGATGTGTTACTCTGGAGGATAGTGACGTGTCACGCTGGAGGATAATGATGTGTCACAATGGAGGATAGTGATGTGTCACACTGGAGGGTAGTGATGTGTCACACTGGAGAATAGTGACGTGTCACTCTGGAGGATAGTGATGTGTCACACTGGAGGATAGTGATGTGTCATGCTGGAGGCTAGTGCCGTTTCACTCTGGAGGATCGGGATGTGTCACACTGGTGGATATTTATGTGTCACACTGGAGGATAGTGACGTGTTACTCTGAAGGGTAGTGATGTGTTACACTGGAGTATGATATTATGTGACTCTGGAAGATAGTGAGGTGTCACACTGGAGGATAGTGATGTGTCACAATGGAGGATAGTGATGTGTCACGCTGGAGGATAGTGATGTGTCAATCTGGAGTACAGTGATGTGTCACTCTGGAGGATAGTGATGTGTCACCCTGGAGAATAGTGATGTGTCACGCAGGAGTATAGTGAAATGTTGCTCTTGAGGATAGTGATGTGTTACTCTGCATGATAGTGACGTGCCACACTGGAGAATAGTGACCTGTCATGCTGAAGGATAGTGACGTGTTGCACTGGAGGATAGTGATTTTTCTCCTTGGAGGATAGTGACGCGTCACTCTGGAGGATAGTGATTTTTCTCACTAGAGGATAGTGATATGACACTTTGGAGTGTAGTGACATGTCACTGTGTATGATGGTGATGTGTCACAATGGATGATAGTGATGCGTCACAATGGAGGATAGTGACGTGTCACACTGGAGGATAGTGATGTGTCATGCTGGAGGCTAGTGCCGTTTCACTCTGGAGGATCGGGATGTGTCACACTGGAGAATATTTATGTGTCACACTGGAGGATGGTGATTTTTCTCACTAGAGGACAGTGATATGACACTTTGGAGGGTAGCGACATGTCACTGTGTATGATGGTGATGTGTCACAATGGAGGATAGTGATGTGTCACACTGGAGGATAGTGACGTGTCACTCTGGAGAATAGTGTGTCACGCTGGAAGGTAGCAAAGTTTAACTCTGGAGGCTAGTGACGTGTCACTCTGGAAGCTAGTGACGTGTCACCTTGGAGTATAGTGATGTGTCACGCTGGAGGACAGTGACATGTTGCTCTAGAGGATAGTGATGCGTTATTCTGTAGTATAGTGACGTGTCGCACTGGAGGATGGTGACCTGTCACACTGAAGGATAGTGACATGTTACTCTAGAGGATAGAGATGTGTTACTCTGGAAGATAGTGACGTGTCACACTGGAGGATAATGATGTGTCACAATGGAGGATAGTGATGTGTCACTCTGGAGGATAGTGATGTGTCACACTGGAGGATAGTGATGGGTCATGCTGGAGGCAAGTGCCGTTTCACTCTGGAGGATCGGGATGTGTCACACTGCAGGATAGTGACGTGTTACTCTGAAGGGTAGTGATGTGTTACACTGGAGTATGGTATTATGTGACTCTGGAAGATAGTGAGGTGTCACACTGGAGCATAGTGAGGTGTCACACTGGAGCATAGTGAGGTGTCACACTGGAGGATAATGATGTGTCACAATGGAGGATAGTGATGTGTCACGCTGGAGGTTAGTGATGTGTCAATCTGGAGTACAGTGCTGTGTCACTCTGGAGGATAGTGATGTGTCACCCTGGAGAACAGTGATGTGTCACGCTGGAGTATAGTGAAATGTTGCTCTTGAGGATAGTGATGTGTTACTCTGCAGGATAGTGACGTGTCACACTGGAGAATAGTGACCTGTCATGCTGAAGGATAGTGACGTGTTGCACTGGAGGATAATGATTTTTCTCACTAGAGGACAGTGATATGACACTTTGGAGGGTAGCGACATGTCACTGTGTATGATGGTGATGTGTCACAATGGAGGATAGTGATGTGTCAAAATGGAGGATAGTGACGTGTCACACTGGAGGATAGTGATGTGTCATGCTGGAGGCTAGTGCCGTTTCACTCTTGAGGATCGGGATGTGTCACACTGGAGGTTATTTATGTGTCACACTGGAGGATGGTGATTTTTCTCACTAGAGTTCATTCATATGACACTTTGGAGGGTAGCGACATGTCACTGTGTATGATGGTGATGTGTCACAATGGAGGATAGTGATTGTCACAATGGAGGATAGTGACCTGTCACACTGGAGGATAGTGATGTGTTACTCTGGAGGATAGTGATGTGACACACTGGATGATAGTGATGTATCACACTGGAGGATAGTGACGTGTCACTCTGGAGAATAGTGTGTTATGCTGGAAGGTAGCAATGTTTAGCTCTGGAGGCTAGTGATGTGTCACTCTGGAGGATCGGTATGTGTCACTCGGGAGGATAGTGATGTCTGCCGCTGGAGGATAGTGATGTGTCATTCTGGAAGATAGTGACGTGTCACCTTGGAGGATAGTGATGTGTCACGCTGGAGGACAGTGACATGTTGCTCTAGAGGATAGTGATGCGTTACTTTTTAGTATAGTGACGTGACGCACTGGAGGATGGTGACCTGTCACACTGCAGGATAGTGACATGTTACTCTAGAGGATAGAGTTGTGTTACTCTGGAGGATAGTGACGTGTCACACTGGAGGATAATGATGTGTCACAATGGAGGATAGTGATGTGTCACACTGGAGGCTAGTGACATGTTGATCTAGAGGATAGTGATGTGTTATTCTGCAGGATAGTGATGTGTCACACTGGAGGATAGTGACATGTTGCTCTAGCGGATAGTGATGTGTTACTCTGCAGGATAGTGATGTGTCTCCCTGGCGGATAGTGACGTGTCACGCTGGAGGCTAGTGACATGTTGCTCTAGCGGATAGTGATGTGTTACTCTGCAGGATAATGATGTGTCACCCTGGAAGATAGTTATGTTTTACCCTGGCGGATAGTGACATTTCACGCTGGTGGCTGGTGACATGTTGCTCTAGAGTATAGTGATGTGTTATTCTGCAGAAGAGTGACATGTTACACTGGAGGATAGTGATTTTTTTCACTAGAGGACAGTGATATGTCACTCTGGAGGATAACAACGTGTCACTCTGTATGATAGTGATGTGTCACTTTGGAGGATAGTGATGTGTCACAATGCACGATAGTGATGTGTCACACTGGAGGATAGTGATGTGTCACACTGGAGAATAGTGACGTGTCACTCTGGAGGATAGTGATGTGTCACACTGGAGGATAGTGATGTGTCATGCTGGAGGCTAGTGCCGTTTAACTCTGGAGGATCAGGATGTGTCACACTGGTGGATATTTATGTGTCACACTGGAGTATAGTGACGTGTTACTCTAGAGGATAGTGATGCGTTACTCTGTAGAATAGTGATGTGTCGCACTTGAGGATAGTGACCTGTCACACTGAAGGATAGTGACGTGCTACTCTGGAGGTTAGTGACGTGTCCCACTGGAGGATAGTGACGTGTCATTCTGGAGGATAGTGACATATTACTCTAGAGGATAGAGATGTGTTACTCTGGAGGATAGTGATGTGTCACAATGGAGGAAAGTGATGTGTCACGCTGGTTGATAGTGATGTGTCAATTTGGAGTACAGTGATGTGTCACGCTGGAGGCTAGTGACATGTTGATCTAGAGGATAGTGATGTGTTACTCTGCAGAATAGTGATGTGTCACAATGGAGGATAGTGATGTGTCACACTGGAGAATAGTTATGTGTTACCCTGGCGGATAGTGACATGTTGCTCTAGCGGATAGTGATGTGTTACTCTGCAGAATAGTGATGTGTCACAATGGAGGATAGTGATGTGCCACACTGGAGAATAGTTATGTGTTACCCTGTCGGATAGTGACATGTTGCTCTAGAGGATAGTGATGTGTTCCTCTGCAGGATAGTGACATGTCACATTGGTGGATAGTGATTTTTCTCACTAGAGGACAGTGATATGTCACTCTGGAGGATAGCATCGTGTCACTCTGTATGATAGTGATGTGTCACTTTGGAGGATAGTGATGTGTCACAATGCACGATAGTGATGTGTCACACTGGAGGATAGTGTGGTGTCACACTGGAGAATAGTGACGTGTCACTCTGGAGGATAGTGATGTGTCACACTGGAGGATAGTCTAGTGTCATGCTGGAGGCTAGTGCCGTTTCATTCTGGCGGATCAGGATGTGTCACACTGGTGGATATTTATGTGTCACACTGGAGGATAGTGTCGTGTTACTCTGAAGGGTAGTGATGTGTTACACTGGAGTATGGTATTATGTGACTCTGGAAGATAGTGAGGTGTCACACTGGAGGATAGTGATGTGTCACAATGGAGGATAGTGATGTGTCACTCTGGAGGATAGTGATGGTCTCCCTGGAGAATAGTGATGTGTTACACTGGAGTATAGTGAAATGTTGCTCTTGAGGATAGTGATGTGTTTTAATCTGCAGGATAGTGACGTGTCACACTGGAGGATAGTGACCTGTCATGCTGAAGGATAGTGACGTGTTGCACTGGAGGATAGTGATTTTTCTCCTTGGAGGATAGTGATGCGTCACTCTGGAGGATAGAGGACAGTGATATGACACTTTGGAGGGTAGCGACACGTCACTGTGTATGATGGTGATGTGTCACAATGGAGGATAGTGATGTGTCACAATGGAGGATAGTGATGTGTCACACTGGAGGATAGTGATGTGTCATGCTGGAGGCTAGTGCCGTTTCACTCTGGAGGATCGGGATGTGTCACACTGGAGGATATTTATGTGTCACACTGGAGGATGGTGATGTGTTACTCTGAAGGGTAGTGATGTGTTACACTAGAATATGGTATTATGTGACTCTGGAAGATAGTGAGGTGGCACACTGGAGGATAGTGACGTGTCACACTGGAGTACAGTGATGTGTCACAATGGAGGATAGTGATGTGTCGCGCTGGATGATAGTGATGTGTCAATCTGGAGTACAGTGATGTGTCACTCTGGAGGATAGTGATGTGTCACCCTGGAGAATAGTGATGTGTCACGCTGGAGTATAGTGAAATGTTGCTCTTGAGGCTAGTGATGTGTTACTCTGCAGGATAGTGACGTGTCACACTGGAGGATAGTGATGTGTCATGCTGGAGGCTAGTGCCGTTTCACTCTGGAGAATCGGGATGTGTCACACTGGAGGATATTTTTGTTTCACACTGGAGGGTGGTGATTTTTCTCACTAGAGGACAGTGATATGACACTTTGGAGGGTAGCGACATGTCACTGTGTATGATGGTGATGTGTCACAATGGAGGATAGTGATGTGTCACACTGGAGTATAGTGACGTGTCACTCTGGAGAATAGTGTGTCACGCTGGAAGGTAGCAAAGTTTAACTCTGGAGGCTAGTGATGTGTCACTCTGGAAGCTAGTGACGTGTCACCTTGGAGTATAGTGATGTGTCACGCTGGAGGACAGTGACATGTTGCTCTAGAGGATAGTGATGCGTTATTCTGTAGTATAGTGACGTGTCGCACTGGAGGATGGTGACCTGTCACACTGAAGGATAGTGACATGTTACTCTAGAGGATAGAGATGTGTTACTCTGGAAGATAGTGACGTGTCACACTGGAGGATAATGATGTGTCACAATGGAGGATAGTGATGTGTCACTCTGGAGGATAGTGATGTGTCACACTGGAGGATAGTGATGGGTCATGCTGGAGGCAAGTGCCGTTTCACTCTGGAGGATCGGGATGTGTCACACTGCAGGATAGTGACGTGTTACTCTGAAGGGTAGTGATGTGTTACACTGGAGTATGGTATTATGTGACTCTGGAAGATAGTGAGGTGTCACACTGGAGCATAGTGAGGTGTCACACTGGAGCATAGTGAGGTGTCACACTGGAGGATAATGATGTGTCACAATGGAGGATAGTGATGTGTCACGCTGGAGGTTAGTGATGTGTCAATCTGGAGTACAGTGCTGTGTCACTCTGGAGGATAGTGATGTGTCACCCTGGAGAACAGTGATGTGTCACGCTGGAGTATAGTGAAATGTTGCTCTTGAGGATAGTGATGTGTTACTCTGCAGGATAGTGACGTGTCACACTGGAGGATAGTGATGTGTCATGCTGGAGGCTAGTACCGTTTCACTCTAGAGAATCGGGATGTGTCACACTGGAGGATATTTTTGTTTCACACTGGAGGGTGGTGATTTTTCTCACTAGAGGACAGTGATATGACACTTTGGAGGGTAGCGACATGTCACTGTGTATGATGGTGATGTGTCACAATGGAGGATAGTGATGTGTCACAATGGAGGATAGTGACGTGTCACACTGGAGGATAATGACATGTTATTCTGGAGGATAGTGATGTGACACACTGGAGGATAGTGATGTATCACACTGGAGAATAGTGACGTGTCACTCTGGAGGATAGTGAAGTGGCACACTGGAGGATAGTGACATGTTACTCTGGAGAATAGTGTGTCACGCTGGAAGGTAGCAACGTTTAACTCTGGAGGCTAGTGATGTGTCACTCTGGAGGATAGTGATGCCTGCCGCTGGAGGATAGTGATGTGTCACTCTGGAAGATAGTGACGTGTCACCTTGGAGGATAGTGATGTGTCACGCTGGAGGACAGTGACATGTTGCTCTAGAGGATAATGATGCGTTACACTGTAGCATAGTGACGTGTCGCACTGGAGGATGGTGACCTGTCACACTGAAGGATTGTGACATGTTACTCTAGAGGATAGAGATGTGTTACTCTGGAGGATAGTGACGTGTCACGCTGGAGGATAATGATGTGTCACAATGGAGGATAGTGATGTGTCACACTGGAGGGTAGTGATGTGTCACACTGGAGAATAGTGACGTGTCACTCTGGAGGATAGTGATGTGTCACACTGGAGGATAGTGATGTGTCATGCTGGAGGCTAGTGCCGTTTCACTCTGGAGGATCGGGATGTGTCACACTGGTGGATATTTATGTGTCACACTGGAGGATAGTGACGTGTTACTCTGAAGGGTAGTGATGTGTTACACTGGAGTATGATATTATGTGACTCTGGAAGATAGTGAGGTGTCACACTGGAGGATAGTGATGTGTCACAATGGAGGATAGTGATGTGTCACGCTGGAGGATAGTGATGTGTCAATCTGGAGTACAGTGATGTGTCACTCTGGAGGATAGTGATGTGTCACCCTGGAGAATAGTGATGTGTCACGCAGGAGTATAGTGAAATGTTGCTCTTGAGGATAGTGATGTGTTACTCTGCATGATAGTGACGTGCCACACTGGAGAATAGTGACCTGTCATGCTGAAGGATAGTGACGTGTTGCACTGGAGGATAGTGATTTTTCTCCTTGGAGGATAGTGACGCGTCACTCTGGAGGATAGTGATTTTTCTCACTAGAGGATAGTGATATGACACTTTGGAGTGTAGTGACATGTCACTGTGTATGATGGTGATGTGTCACAATGGATGATAGTGATGCGTCACAATGGAGGATAGTGACGTGTCACACTGGAGGATAGTGATGTGTCATGCTGGAGGCTAGTGCCGTTTCACTCTTGAGGATCGGGATGTGTCACACTGGAGGATATTTATGTGTCACACTGGAGTATGGTGACGTGTTACTCTGAAGGGTAGTGATGTGTTACACTGGAGTATGGTATTATGTGACTCTGGAAGATAGTGAGGTGTCACATTGGAGGATAGTGACGTGTCACACTGGAGTACAGTGATGTGTCACAATGGAGGATAGTGATGTGTCGCGCTGGATGATAGTGATGTGTCTATCTGGTGTACAGAGATGTGTCACTCTGGAGGATAGTGATGTGTCACCCTGGAGAATAGTGATGTGTCATATTGGAGTATAGTGAAATGTTGCTCTTGAGGATAATGATGTGTTACTCTGCAGGATAGTGACGTGTCACACTGGAGGATAGTGATGTATCATGCTGGAGGCTAGTGCCGTTTCACTCTGGAGGATCGGGATGTGTCACACTGGAGAATATTTATGTGTCACACTGGAGGATGGTGATTTTTCTCACTAGAGGACAGTGATATGACACTTTGGAGGGTAGCGACATGTCACTGTGTATGATGGTGATGTGTCACAATGGAGGATAGTGATGTGTCACACTGGAGGATAGTGACGTGTCACTCTGGAGAATAGTGTGTCACGCTGGAAGGTAGCAAAGTTTAACTCTGGAGGCTAGTGATGTGTCACTCTGGAAGCTAGTGACGTGTCACCTTGGAGTATAGTGATGTGTCACGCTGGAGGACAGTGACATGTTCCTCTAGAGGATAGTGATGCGTTATTCTGTAGTATAGTGACGTGTCGCACTGGAGGATGGTGACCTGTCACACTGAAGGATAGTGACATGTTACTCTAGAGGATAGAGATGTGTTACTCTGGAAGATAGTGACGTGTCACACTGGAGGATAATGATGTGTCACAATGGATGATAGTGATGTGTCACTCTGGAGGATAGTGATGTGTCACACTGGAGGATAGTGATGGGTCATGCTGGAGGCAAGTGCCGTTTCACTCTGGAGGATCGGGATGTGTCACACTGCAGGATAGTGACGTGTTACTCTGAAGGGTAGTGATGTGTTACACTGGAGTATGGTATTATGTGACTCTGGAAGATAGTGAGGTGTCACACTGGAGCATAGTGAGGTGTCACACTGGAGCATAGTGAGGTGTCACACTGGAGGATAATGATGTGTCACAATGGAGGATAGTGATGTGTCACGCTGGAGGTTAGTGATGTGTCAATCTGGAGTACAGTGCTGTGTCACTCTGGAGGATAGTGATGTGTCACCCTGGAGAACAGTGATGTGTCACGCTGGAGTATAGTGAAATGTTGCTCTTGAGGATAGTGATGTGTTACTCTGCAGGATAGTGACGTGTCACACTGGAGAATAGTGACCTGTCATGCTGAAGGATAGTGACGTGTTGCACTGGAGGATAATGATTTTTCTCACTAGAGGACAGTGATATGACACTTTGGAGGGTAGCGACATGTCACTGTGTATGATGGTGATGTGTCACAATGGAGGATAGTGATGTGTCACAATGGAGGATAGTGACGTGTCACACTGGAGGATAGTGATGTGTCATGCTGGAGGCTAGTGCCGTTTCACTCTTGAGGATCGGGATGTGTCACACTGGAGGTTATTTATGTGTCACACTGGAGGATGGTGATTTTTCTCACTAGAGTTCATTCATATGACACTTTGGAGGGTAGCGACATGTCACTGTGTATGATGGTGATGTGTCACAATGGAGGATAGTGATTGTCACAATGGAGGATAGTGACCTGTCACACTGGAGGATAGTGATGTGTTACTCTGGAGGATAGTGATGTGACACACTGGATGATAGTGATGTATCACACTGGAGAATAGTGATGTGTCACGCTGGAGTATAGTGAAATGTTGCTCTTGAGGATAGTGATGTGTTACTCTGCATGATAGTGACGTGCCACACTGGAGAATAGTGACCTGTCATGCTGAAGGATAGTGACGTGTTGCACTGGAGGATAGTGATTTTTCTCCTTGGAGGATAGTGACGCGTCACTCTGGAGGATAGTGATTTTTCTCACTAGAGGACAGTGATATGACACTTTGGAGGGTAGCGACATGTCACTGTGTATGATGGTGATGTGTCACAATGGATGATAGTGATGCGTCACAATGGAGGATAGTGACGTGTCACACTGGAGGATAGTGATGTGTCATGCTAGAGGCTAGTGCCGTTTCACTCTTGAGGATCGGGATGTGTCACACTGGAGGATATTTATGTGTCATACTGGAGTATGGTGACGTGTTACTCTGAAGGGTAGTGATGTGTTACACTGGAGTATGGTATTATGTGACTCTGGAAGATAGTGAGGTGTCACATTGGAGGATAGTGACGTGTCACACTGGAGTACAGTGATGTGTCACAATGGAGGATAGTGATGTGTCGCGCTGGATGATAGTGATGTGTCAATCTGGAGTACAGTGATGTGTCACTCTGGAGGATAGTGATGTGTCACCCTGGAGAATAGTGATGTGTCATGCTGGAGTATAGTGAAATGTTGCTCTTGAGGATAATGATGTGTTACTCTGCAGGATAGTGACGTGTCACACTGGAGGATAGTGACATGTCACTCTGGAGGATAGTGATGTGTCACACTGGAGGATAGTGATGTGTCATGCTGGAGGCCAGTGCCATTTCACTCTGGAGGATCGGGATGTGTCACACTGGAGGATATTTATGTGTCACACTGGAGGATGGTTTTTTTTTCTCACTAGAGGACATTATTATGACATTTTGGAGGGTAGCGACATGTCACTGTGTATGATGGTGATGTGTCACAATGGAGGATAGTGATGTGTCACAATGGAGGATAGTGACGTGTCACACTGGAGGATAGTGACATGTTATTCTGGAGGATAGTGATGTGACACACTGGAGGACAGTGATGTATCACACTGGAGAAGAGTGACGTGTCACTCTGGAGGATAGTGAAGTGTCTCACTGGAGGCTAGTGACGTGTCACTCTGGAGAATAGTGTGTCACGCTGGAAGGTAGCAACGTTTAACTCTGGAGGCTAGTGATGTGTCACTCTGGAGGATAGTGATGCCTGCCGCTGGAGGATAGTGATGTGTCACTCTGGAAGATAGTGACGTGTCACCTTGGAGGATAGTGATGTGTCACGCTGGAGGACAGTGACATGTTGCTCTAGAGGATAATGATGCGTTACACTGTAGCATAGTGACGTGTCGCACTGGAGGATGGTGACCTGTCACACTGAAGGATTGTGACATGTTACTCTAGAGGATAGAGATGTGTTACTCTGGAGGATAGTGACGTGTCACGCTGGAGGATAATGATGTGTCACAATGGAGGATAGTGATGTGTCACACTGGAGGGTAGTGATGTGTCACACTGGAGAATAGTGACGTGTCACTCTGGAGGATAGTGATGTGTCACACTGGAGGATAGTGATGTGTCATGCTGGAGGCTAGTGCCGTTTCACTCTGGAGGATCGGGATGTGTCACACTGGTGGATATTTATGTGTCACACTGGAGGATAGTGACGTGTTACTCTGAAGGGTAGTGATGTGTTACACTGGAGTATGATATTATGTGACTCTGGAAGATAGTGAGGTGTCACACTGGAGGATAGTGATGTGTCACAATGGAGGATAGTGATGTGTCACGCTGGAGGATAGTGATGTGTCAATCTGGAGTACAGTGATGTGTCACTCTGGAGGATAGTGATGTGTCACCCTGGAGAATAGTGATGTGTCACGCAGGAGTATAGTGAAATGTTGCTCTTGAGGATAGTGATGTGTTACTCTGCATGATAGTGACGTGCCACACTGGAGAATAGTGACCTGTCATGCTGAAGGATAGTGACGTGTTGCACTGGAGGATAGTGATTTTTCTCCTTGGAGGATAGTGACGCGTCACTCTGGAGGATAGTGATTTTTCTCACTAGAGGATAGTGATATGACACTTTGGAGTGTAGTGACATGTCACTGTGTATGATGGTGATGTGTCACAATGGATGATAGTGATGCGTCACAATGGAGGATAGTGACGTGTCACACTGGAGGATAGTGATGTGTCATGCTGGAGGCTAGTGCCGTTTCACTCTTGAGGATCGGGATGTGTCACACTGGAGGATATTTATGTGTCACACTGGAGTATGGTGACGTGTTACTCTGAAGGGTAGTGATGTGTTACACTGGAGTATGGTATTATGTGACTCTGGAAGATAGTGAGGTGTCACATTGGAGGATAGTGACGTGTCACACTGGAGTACAGTGATGTGTCACAATGGAGGATAGTGATGTGTCGCGCTGGATGATAGTGATGTGTCTATCTGGTGTACAGAGATGTGTCACTCTGGAGGATAGTGATGTGTCACCCTGGAGAATAGTGATGTGTCATATTGGAGTATAGTGAAATGTTGCTCTTGAGGATAATGATGTGTTACTCTGCAGGATAGTGACGTGTCACACTGGAGGATAGTGATGTATCATGCTGGAGGCTAGTGCCGTTTCACTCTGGAGGATCGGGATGTGTCACACTGGAGAATATTTATGTGTCACACTGGAGGATGGTGATTTTTCTCACTAGAGGACAGTGATATGACACTTTGGAGGGTAGCGACATGTCACTGTGTATGATGGTGATGTGTCACAATGGAGGATAGTGATGTGTCACACTGGAGGATAGTGACGTGTCACTCTGGAGAATAGTGTGTCACGCTGGAAGGTAGCAAAGTTTAACTCTGGAGGCTAGTGACGTGTCACTCTGGAAGCTAGTGACGTGTCACCTTGGAGTATAGTGATGTGTCACGCTGGAGGACAGTGACATGTTGCTCTAGAGGATAGTGATGCGTTATTCTGTAGTATAGTGACGTGTCGCACTGGAGGATGGTGACCTGTCACACTGAAGGATAGTGACATGTTACTCTAGAGGATAGAGATGTGTTACTCTGGAAGATAGTGACGTGTCACACTGGAGGATAATGATGTGTCACAATGGAGGATAGTGATGTGTCACTCTGGAGGATAGTGATGTGTCACACTGGAGGATAGTGATGGGTCATGCTGGAGGCAAGTGCCGTTTCACTCTGGAGGATCGGGATGTGTCACACTGCAGGATAGTGACGTGTTACTCTGAAGGGTAGTGATGTGTTACACTGGAGTATGGTATTATGTGACTCTGGAAGATAGTGAGGTGTCACACTGGAGCATAGTGAGGTGTCACACTGGAGCATAGTGAGGTGTCACACTGGAGGATAATGATGTGTCACAATGGAGGATAGTGATGTGTCACGCTGGAGGTTAGTGATGTGTCAATCTGGAGTACAGTGCTGTGTCACTCTGGAGGATAGTGATGTGTCACCCTGGAGAACAGTGATGTGTCACGCTGGAGTATAGTGAAATGTTGCTCTTGAGGATAGTGATGTGTTACTCTGCAGGATAGTGACGTGTCACACTGGAGAATAGTGACCTGTCATGCTGAAGGATAGTGACGTGTTGCACTGGAGGATAATGATTTTTCTCACTAGAGGACAGTGATATGACACTTTGGAGGGTAGCGACATGTCACTGTGTATGATGGTGATGTGTCACAATGGAGGATAGTGATGTGTCAAAATGGAGGATAGTGACGTGTCACACTGGAGGATAGTGATGTGTCATGCTGGAGGCTAGTGCCGTTTCACTCTTGAGGATCGGGATGTGTCACACTGGAGGTTATTTATGTGTCACACTGGAGGATGGTGATTTTTCTCACTAGAGTTCATTCATATGACACTTTGGAGGGTAGCGACATGTCACTGTGTATGATGGTGATGTGTCACAATGGAGGATAGTGATTGTCACAATGGAGGATAGTGACCTGTCACACTGGAGGATAGTGATGTGTTACTCTGGAGGATAGTGATGTGACACACTGGATGATAGTGATGTATCACACTGGAGGATAGTGACGTGTCACTCTGGAGAATAGTGTGTTATGCTGGAAGGTAGCAATGTTTAGCTCTGGAGGCTAGTGATGTGTCACTCTGGAGGATCGGTATGTGTCACTCGGGAGGATAGTGATGTCTGCCGCTGGAGGATAGTGATGTGTCATTCTGGAAGATAGTGACGTGTCACCTTGGAGGATAGTGATGTGTCACGCTGGAGGACAGTGACATGTTGCTCTAGAGGATAGTGATGCGTTACTTTTTAGTATAGTGACGTGACGCACTGGAGGATGGTGACCTGTCACACTGCAGGATAGTGACATGTTACTCTAGAGGATAGAGTTGTGTTACTCTGGAGGATAGTGACGTGTCACACTGGAGGATAATGATGTGTCACAATGGAGGATAGTGATGTGTCACACTGGAGGCTAGTGACATGTTGATCTAGAGGATAGTGATGTGTTATTCTGCAGGATAGTGATGTGTCACACTGGAGGATAGTGACATGTTGCTCTAGCGGATAGTGATGTGTTACTCTGCAGGATAGTGATGTGTCTCCCTGGCGGATAGTGACGTGTCACGCTGGAGGCTAGTGACATGTTGCTCTAGCGGATAGTGATGTGTTACTCTGCAGGATAATGATGTGTCACCCTGGAAGATAGTTATGTTTTACCCTGGCGGATAGTGACATTTCACGCTGGTGGCTGGTGACATGTTGCTCTAGAGTATAGTGATGTGTTATTCTGCAGAAGAGTGACATGTTACACTGGAGGATAGTGATTTTTTTCACTAGAGGACAGTGATATGTCACTCTGGAGGATAACAACGTGTCACTCTGTATGATAGTGATGTGTCACTTTGGAGGATAGTGATGTGTCACAATGCACGATAGTGATGTGTCACACTGGAGGATAGTGATGTGTCACACTGGAGAATAGTGACGTGTCACTCTGGAGGATAGTGATGTGTCACACTGGAGGATAGTGATGTGTCATGCTGGAGGCTAGTGCCGTTTAACTCTGGAGGATCAGGATGTGTCACACTGGTGGATATTTATGTGTCACACTGGAGTATAGTGACGTGTTACTCTAGAGGATAGTGATGCGTTACTCTGTAGAATAGTGATGTGTCGCACTTGAGGATAGTGACCTGTCACACTGAAGGATAGTGACGTGCTACTCTGGAGGTTAGTGACGTGTCCCACTGGAGGATAGTGACGTGTCATTCTGGAGGATAGTGACATATTACTCTAGAGGATAGAGATGTGTTACTCTGGAGGATAGTGATGTGTCACAATGGAGGAAAGTGATGTGTCACGCTGGTTGATAGTGATGTGTCAATTTGGAGTACAGTGATGTGTCACGCTGGAGGCTAGTGACATGTTGATCTAGAGGATAGTGATGTGTTACTCTGCAGAATAGTGATGTGTCACAATGGAGGATAGTGATGTGTCACACTGGAGAATAGTTATGTGTTACCCTGGCGGATAGTGACATGTTGCTCTAGCGGATAGTGATGTGTTACTCTGCAGAATAGTGATGTGTCACAATGGAGGATAGTGATGTGCCACACTGGAGAATAGTTATGTGTTACCCTGTCGGATAGTGACATGTTGCTCTAGAGGATAGTGATGTGTTCCTCTGCAGGATAGTGACATGTCACATTGGTGGATAGTGATTTTTCTCACTAGAGGACAGTGATATGTCACTCTGGAGGATAGCATCGTGTCACTCTGTATGATAGTGATGTGTCACTTTGGAGGATAGTGATGTGTCACAATGCACGATAGTGATGTGTCACACTGGAGGATAGTGTGGTGTCACACTGGAGAATAGTGACGTGTCACTCTGGAGGATAGTGATGTGTCACACTGGAGGATAGTCTAGTGTCATGCTGGAGGCTAGTGCCGTTTCATTCTGGCGGATCAGGATGTGTCACACTGGTGGATATTTATGTGTCACACTGGAGGATAGTGTCGTGTTACTCTGAAGGGTAGTGATGTGTTACACTGGAGTATGGTATTATGTGACTCTGGAAGATAGTGAGGTGTCACACTGGAGGATAGTGATGTGTCACAATGGAGGATAGTGATGTGTCACTCTGGAGGATAGTGATGGTCTCCCTGGAGAATAGTGATGTGTTACACTGGAGTATAGTGAAATGTTGCTCTTGAGGATAGTGATGTGTTTTAATCTGCAGGATAGTGACGTGTCACACTGGAGGATAGTGACCTGTCATGCTGAAGGATAGTGACGTGTTGCACTGGAGGATAGTGATTTTTCTCCTTGGAGGATAGTGATGCGTCACTCTGGAGGATAGAGGACAGTGATATGACACTTTGGAGGGTAGCGACACGTCACTGTGTATGATGGTGATGTGTCACAATGGAGGATAGTGATGTGTCACAATGGAGGATAGTGATGTGTCACACTGGAGGATAGTGATGTGTCATGCTGGAGGCTAGTGCCGTTTCACTCTGGAGGATCGGGATGTGTCACACTGGAGGATATTTATGTGTCACACTGGAGGATGGTGATGTGTTACTCTGAAGGGTAGTGATGTGTTACACTAGAATATGGTATTATGTGACTCTGGAAGATAGTGAGGTGGCACACTGGAGGATAGTGACGTGTCACACTGGAGTACAGTGATGTGTCACAATGGAGGATAGTGATGTGTCGCGCTGGATGATAGTGATGTGTCAATCTGGAGTACAGTGATGTGTCACTCTGGAGGATAGTGATGTGTCACCCTGGAGAATAGTGATGTGTCACGCTGGAGTATAGTGAAATGTTGCTCTTGAGGCTAGTGATGTGTTACTCTGCAGGATAGTGACGTGTCACACTGGAGGATAGTGATGTGTCATGCTGGAGGCTAGTGCCGTTTCACTCTGGAGAATCGGGATGTGTCACACTGGAGGATATTTTTGTTTCACACTGGAGGGTGGTGATTTTTCTCACTAGAGGACAGTGATATGACACTTTGGAGGGTAGCGACATGTCACTGTGTATGATGGTGATGTGTCACAATGGAGGATAGTGATGTGTCACACTGGAGTATAGTGACGTGTCACTCTGGAGAATAGTGTGTCACGCTGGAAGGTAGCAAAGTTTAACTCTGGAGGCTAGTGATGTGTCACTCTGGAAGCTAGTGACGTGTCACCTTGGAGTATAGTGATGTGTCACGCTGGAGGACAGTGACATGTTGCTCTAGAGGATAGTGATGCGTTATTCTGTAGTATAGTGACGTGTCGCACTGGAGGATGGTGACCTGTCACACTGAAGGATAGTGACATGTTACTCTAGAGGATAGAGATGTGTTACTCTGGAAGATAGTGACGTGTCACACTGGAGGATAATGATGTGTCACAATGGAGGATAGTGATGTGTCACTCTGGAGGATAGTGATGTGTCACACTGGAGGATAGTGATGGGTCATGCTGGAGGCAAGTGCCGTTTCACTCTGGAGGATCGGGATGTGTCACACTGCAGGATAGTGACGTGTTACTCTGAAGGGTAGTGATGTGTTACACTGGAGTATGGTATTATGTGACTCTGGAAGATAGTGAGGTGTCACACTGGAGCATAGTGAGGTGTCACACTGGAGCATAGTGAGGTGTCACACTGGAGGATAATGATGTGTCACAATGGAGGATAGTGATGTGTCACGCTGGAGGTTAGTGATGTGTCAATCTGGAGTACAGTGCTGTGTCACTCTGGAGGATAGTGATGTGTCACCCTGGAGAACAGTGATGTGTCACGCTGGAGTATAGTGAAATGTTGCTCTTGAGGATAGTGATGTGTTACTCTGCAGGATAGTGACGTGTCACACTGGAGGATAGTGATGTGTCATGCTGGAGGCTAGTACCGTTTCACTCTAGAGAATCGGGATGTGTCACACTGGAGGATATTTTTGTTTCACACTGGAGGGTGGTGATTTTTCTCACTAGAGGACAGTGATATGACACTTTGGAGGGTAGCGACATGTCACTGTGTATGATGGTGATGTGTCACAATGGAGGATAGTGATGTGTCACAATGGAGGATAGTGACGTGTCACACTGGAGGATAATGACATGTTATTCTGGAGGATAGTGATGTGACACACTGGAGGATAGTGATGTATCACACTGGAGAATAGTGACGTGTCACTCTGGAGGATAGTGAAGTGGCACACTGGAGGATAGTGACATGTTACTCTGGAGAATAGTGTGTCACGCTGGAAGGTAGCAACGTTTAACTCTGGAGGCTAGTGATGTGTCACTCTGGAGGATAGTGATGCCTGCCGCTGGAGGATAGTGATGTGTCACTCTGGAAGATAGTGACGTGTCACCTTGGAGGATAGTGATGTGTCACGCTGGAGGACAGTGACATGTTGCTCTATAGGATAGTGATGCGTTACTCTGTAGTATAGTGACGTGTCGCACTGGAGGATGGTGACCTGTCACACTGAAGGATAGTGACATGTTACTCTAGAGGATAGTGATGTGTCACACTGGAGGGTAGTGATGTGTCACACTGGAGAATAGTGACGTGTCACTCTGGAGGATAGTGATGTGTCACACTGGAGGATAGTCTTGTGTCATGCTGGAGGCTAGTGCCGTTTCATTCTGGCAGATCAGGATGTGTCACACTGGTGGATATTTATGTGTCACACTGGAGGATAGTGTCGTGTTACTCTGAAGGGTAGTGATGTGTTACACTGGAGTATGTTATTATGTGACTCTGGAAGATTGTGAGGTGTCACACTGGAGGATAGTGATGTGTCACTCTGGAGGATAGTGATGGTCACCCTGGAGTATAGTGATGTGTCACAATGGAGGATAGTGATGTGTCACTCTGGAGGATAGTGATGGTCACCCTGGAGAATAGTGATGTGTCACGCTGGAGTATTGTGAAATGTTGCTCTTGAGGATAGTGATGTGTTACTCTGCAGGATAGTGACGTGTCAATCTGGAGGATAGTGACCTGTCATGCTGAAGGATAGTGACGCGTCACTCTGGAGGATAGTGATTTTTCCCACTAGAGGACAGTGATATGACACTTTGGAGGGTAGCGATGTGTCACAATGGAGGATAGTGATGTGTCACACTGGAGGATAGTGATGTGTCATGCTGGAGGCTAGTGCCGTTTCACTCTGGAGGATCGGGATGTGTCACACTGGTGGATATTTATGTGTCACACTGGAGGATAGTGACGTGTTACTCTGAAGGGTAGTGATGTGTTACACTGGAGTATGATATTATGTGACTCTGGAAGATAGTGAGGTGTCACACTGGAGGATAGTGATGTGTCACAATGGAGGATAGTGATGTGTCACGCTGGATAATAGTGATGTGTCAATCTGGAGTACAATGATGTGTCACTCTGGATGATAGTGATGTGTCACCCTGGAGAATAGTAATGTGTCACACTGGAGTATAGTGAAATGTTGCTCTTGAGGATAATGATGTGTTACTCTGCAGGATAGTGACGTGTCACACTGGAGGATAGTGACCTGTCATGCTGAAGGATAGTGACGTGTTGCACTGGAGGATCGTGATTTTTCTTCTTGGAGGATAGTGACGCGTCACTCTGGAGGATTGTGATTTTTCTCACTAGAGGACAGTGATATGACACTTTGGAGGGTAGTGACATGTCACTGTGTATGATGGTGATGTGTCACAATGGAGGATAGTGATGTGTCACAATGGAGGATAGTGATGTGTCATGCTGGAGGCTAGTGCCGATTCACTCTGGAGGATAGTGATGTTTATGTAGGATATTTATGTGTCACACTGGAGGATAGTGACGTGTTACTCTGAAGAGTAGTGATGTGTTACACTGGAGTATGGTATTATGGGACTCTGGAAGATAGTGAGGTGTCACACTGGAGGATAATGAGGTGTCACTGAAGGATAGTGATGTGTCACGCTGGAGGATAGTGATGTGTCAATCTGGAGTACAGTGATGTGTCACTCTGGAGGATAGTGACGTGTCACACTGGAGGATAATGATGTGTCACAATGGAGGATAGTGATGTGTCACACTGGAGGGTAGTGATGTGTCACACTGGAGAATAGTGACGTGTCACTCTGGAGGATAGTGATGTGTCACACTGGAGGATAGTGATGTGTCATGCTGGAGGCTAGTGCCGTTTCACTCTGGAGGATCGGGATGTGTCACACTGGTGGATATTTATGTGTCACACTGGAGGATAGTGACGTGTTACTCTGAAGGGTAGTGATGTGTTACACTGGAGTATGATATTATGTGACTGGAAGATAGTGAGGTGTCACACTGGAGGATAGTGATGTGTCACAATGGAGGATAGTGATGTGTCACGCTGGATAATAGTGATGTGTCAATCTGGAGTACAGTGATGTGTCACTCTGGATGATAGTGATGTGTCACCCTGGAGAATAGTGATGTGTCACACTGGAGTATAGTGAAATGTTGCTCTTGAGGATAATGATGTGTTACTCTGCAGGATAGTGACGTGTCACACTGGAGGATAGTGACCTGTCATGCTGAAGGATAGTGACGTGTTGCACTGGAGGATCGTGATTTTTCTTCTTGGAGGATAGTGACGCGTCTCTCTGGAGGATTGTGATTTTTCTCACTAGAGGACAGTGATATGACACTTTGGAGGGTAGTGACATGTCACTGTGTATGATGGTGATGTGTCACAATGGAGGATAGTGATGTGTCACAATGGAGGATAGTGATGTGTCATGCTGGAGGCTAGTGCCGATTCACTCTGGAGGATAGTGATGTGTCACACTGGAGGATATTTATGTGTCACACTGGAGGATAGTGACGTGTTACTCTGAAGAGTAGTGATGTGTTACACTGGAGTATGGTATTATGGGACTCTGGAAGATAGTGAGGTGTCACACTGGAGGATAGTGAGGTGTCACTGGAGGATAGTGATGTGTCACAATGGAGGATAGTAATGTGTCACGCTGGAGGATAGTGATGTGTCAATCTGGAGTACAGTGATGTGTCACTCTGGAGGATAGTGATGTGTCACCCTGGAGAATAGTGATGTGTCACGCTGGAGTATAGTGAAATGTTGCTCTTGAGGATAGTGATGTGTTACTCTGCATGATAGTGACGTGCCACACTGGAGAATAGTGACCTGTCATGCTGAAGGATAGTGACGTGTTGCACTGGAGGATAGTGATTTTTCTCCTTGGAGGATAGTGACGCGTCACTCTGGAGGATAGTGATTTTTCTCACTAGAGGACAGTGATATGACACTTTGGAGGGTAGCGACATGTCACTGTGTATGATGGTGATGTGTCACAATGGATGATAGTGATGCGTCACAATGGAGGATAGTGACGTGTCACACTGGAGGATAGTGATGTGTCATGCTGGAGGCTAGTGCCGTTTCACTCTTGAGGATCGGGATGTGTCACACTGGAGGATATTTATGTGTCATACTGGAGTATGGTGACGTGTTACTCTGAAGGGTAGTGATGTGTTACACTGGAGTATGGTATTATGTGACTCTGGAAGATAGTGAGGTGTCACATTGGAGGATAGTGACGTGTCACACTGGAGTACAGTGATGTGTCACAATGGAGGATAGTGATGTGTCACGCTGGATGATAGTGATGTGTCAATCTGGAGTACAGTGATGTGTCACTCTGGAGGATAGTGATGTGTCACCCTGGAGAATAGTGATGTGTCATGCTGGAGTATAGTGAAATGTTGCTCTTGAGGATCATGATGTGTTACTCTGCAGGATAGTGACGTGTCACACTGGAGGATAGTGACATGTCACTCTGGAGGATAGTGATGTGTCACACTGGAGGATAGTGATGTGTCATGCTGGAGGCCAGTGCCATTTCACTCTGGAGGATCGGGATGTGTCACACTGGAGGATATTTATGTGTCACACTGGAGGATGGTTTTTTTTCTCACTAGAGGACATTATTATGACATTTTGGAGGGTAGCGACATGTCACTGTGTATGATGGTGATGTGTCACAATGGAGGATAGTGATGTGTCACAATGGAGGATAGTGACGTGTCACACTGGAGGATAGTGACATGTTATTCTGGAGGATAGTGATGTGACACACTGGAGGACAGTGATGTATCACACTGGAGAAGAGTGACGTGTCACTCTGGAGGATAGTGAAGTGTCTCACTGGAGCCTAGTGACGTGTCACTCTGGAGAATAGTGTGTCACGCTGGAAGGTAGCAACGTTTAACTCTGGAGGCTAGTGATGTGTCACTCTGGAGGATAGTGATGCCTGCCGCTGGAGGATAGTGATGTGTCACTCTGGAAGATAGTGACGTGTCACCTTGGAGGATAGTGATGTGTCACGCTGGAGGACAGTGACATGTTGCTCTAGAGGATAATGATGCGTTACACTGTAGCATAGTGACGTGTCGCACTGGAGGATGGTGACCTGTCACACTGAAGGATTGTGACATGTTACTCTAGAGGATAGAGATGTGTTACTCTGGAGGATAGTGACGTGTCACACTGGAGGATAATGATGTGTCACAATGGAGGATAGTGATGTGTCACACTGGAGGGTAGTGATGTGTCACACTGGAGAATAGTGACGTGTCACTCTGGAGGATAGTGATGTGTCACACTGGAGGATAGTGATGTGTCATGCTGGAGGCTAGTGCCGTTTCACTCTGGAGGATCGGGATGTGTCACACTGGTGGATATTTATGTGTCACACTGGAGGATAGTGACGTGTTACTCTGAAGGGTAGTGATGTGTTACACTGGAGTATGATATTATGTGACTCTGGAAGATAGTGAGGTGTCACACTGGAGGATAGTGATGTGTCACAATGGAGGATAGTGATGTGTCACGCTGGAGGATAGTGATGTGTCAATCTGGAGTACAGTGATGTGTCACTCTGGAGGATAGTGATGTGTCACCCTGGAGAATAGTGATGTGTCACGCAGGAGTATAGTGAAATGTTGCTCTTGAGGATAGTGATGTGTTACTCTGCATGATAGTGACGTGCCACACTGGAGAATAGTGACCTGTCATGCTGAAGGATAGTGACGTGTTGCACTGGAGGATAGTGATTTTTCTCCTTGGAGGATAGTGACGCGTCACTCTGGAGGATAGTGATTTTTCTCACTAGAGGATAGTGATATGACACTTTGGAGTGTAGTGACATGTCACTGTGTATGATGGTGATGTGTCACAATGGATGATAGTGATGCGTCACAATGGAGGATAGTGACGTGTCACACTGGAGGATAGTGATGTGTCATGCTGGAGGCTAGTGCCGTTTCACTCTTGAGGATCGGGATGTGTCACACTGAAGGATATTTATGTGTCACACTGGAGTATGGTGACGTGTTACTCTGAAGGGTAGTGATGTGTTACACTGGAGTATGGTATTATGTGACTCTGGAAGATAGTGAGGTGTCACATTGGAGGATAGTGACGTGTCACACTGGAGTACAGTGATGTGTCACAATGGAGGATAGTGATGTGTCGCGCCGGATGATAGTGATGTGTCTATCTGGTGTACAGAGATGTGTCACTCTGGAGGATAGTGATGTGTCACCCTGGAGAATAGTGATGTGTCATTTTGGAGTATAGTGAAATGTTGCTCTTGAGGATAATGATGTGTTACTCTGCAGGATAGTGACGTGTCACACTGGAGGATAGTGATGTATCATGCTGGAGGCTAGTGCCGTTTCACTCTGGAGGATCGGGATGTGTCACACTGGAGAATATTTATGTGTCACACTGGAGGATGGTGATTTTTCTCACTAGAGGACAGTGATATGACACTTTGGAGGGTAGCGACATGTCACTGTGTATGATGGTGATGTGTCACAATGGAGGATAGTGATGTGTCACACTGGAGGATAGTGACGTGTCACTCTGGAGAATAGTGTGTCACGCTGGAAGGTAGCAAAGTTTAACTCTGGAGGCTAGTGATGTGTCACTCTGGAAGCTAGTGACGTGTCACCTTGGAGTATAGTGATGTGTCACGCTGGAGGACAGTGACATGTTGCTCTAGAGGATAGTGATGCGTTATTCTGTAGTATAGTGACGTGTCGCACTGGAGGATGGTGACCTGTCACACTGAAGGATAGTGACATGTTACTCTAGAGGATAGAGATGTGTTACTCTGGAAGATAGTGACGTGTCACACTGGAGGATAATGATGTGTCACAATGGAGGATAGTGATGTGTCACTCTGGAGGATAGTGATGTGTCACACTGGAGGATAGTGATGGGTCATGCTGGAGGCAAGTGCCGTTTCACTCTGGAGGATCGGGATGTGTCACACTGCAGGATAGTGACGTGTTACTCTGAAGGGTAGTGATGTGTTACACTGGAGTATGGTATTATGTGACTCTGGAAGATAGTGAGGTGTCACACTGGAGCATAGTGAGGTGTCACACTGGAGCATAGTGAGGTGTCACACTGGAGGATAGTGAGGTGTCACTGGAGGATAGTGATGTGTCACAATGGAGGATAGTAATGTGTCACGCTGGAGGATAGTGATGTGTCAATCTGGAGTACAGTGATGTGTCACTCTGGAGGATAGTGATGTGTCACCCTGGAGAATAGTGATGTGTCACGCTGGAGTATAGTGAAATGTTGCTCTTGAGGATAGTGATGTGTTACTCTGCATGATAGTGACGTGCCACACTGGAGAATAGTGACCTGTCATGCTGAAGGATAGTGACGTGTTGCACTGGAGGATAGTGATTTTTCTCCTTGGAGGATAGTGACGCGTCACTCTGGAGGATAGTGATTTTTCTCACTAGAGGACAGTGATATGACACTTTGGAGGGTAGCGACATGTCACTGTGTATGATGGTGATGTGTCACAATGGATGATAGTGATGCGTCACAATGGAGGATAGTGACGTGTCACACTGGAGGATAGTGATGTGTCATGCTGGAGGCTAGTGCCGTTTCACTCTTGAGGATCGGGATGTGTCACACTGGAGGATATTTATGTGTCATACTGGAGTATGGTGACGTGTTACTCTGAAGGGTAGTGATGTGTTACACTGGAGTATGGTATTATGTGACTCTGGAAGATAGTGAGGTGTCACATTGGAGGATAGTGACGTGTCACACTGGAGTACAGTGATGTGTCACAATGGAGGATAGTGATGTGTCGCGCTGGATGATAGTGATGTGTCAATCTGGAGTACAGTGATGTGTCACTCTGGAGGATAGTGATGTGTCACCCTGGAGAATAGTGATGTGTCTTGCTGGAGTATAGTGAAATGTTGCTCTTGAGGATCATGATGTGTTACTCTGCAGGATAGTGACGTGTCACACTGGAGGATAGTGACATGTCACTCTGGAGGATAGTGATGTGTCACACTGGAGGATAGTGATGTGTCATGCTGGAGGCCAGTGCCATTTCACTCTGGAGGATCGGGATGTGTCACACTGGAGGATATTTATGTGTCACACTGGAGGATGGTTTTTTTTCTCACTAGAGGACATTATTATGACATTTTGGAGGGTAGCGACATGTCACTGTGTATGATGGTGATGTGTCACAATGGAGGATAGTGATGTGTCACAATGGAGGATAGTGACGTGTCACACTGGAGGATAGTGACATGTTATTCTGGAGGATAGTGATGTGACACACTGGAGGACAGTGATGTATCACACTGGAGAAGAGTGACGTGTCACTCTGGAGGATAGTGAAGTGTCTCACTGGAGCCTAGTGACGTGTCACTCTGGAGAATAGTGTGTCACGCTGGAAGGTAGCAACGTTTAACTCTGGAGGCTAGTGATGTGTCACTCTGGAGGATAGTGATGCCTGCCGCTGGAGGATAGTGATGTGTCACTCTGGAAGATAGTGACGTGTCACCTTGGAGGATAGTGATGTGTCACGCTGGAGGACAGTGACATGTTGCTCTAGAGGATAATGATGCGTTACACTGTAGCATAGTGACGTGTCGCACTGGAGGATGGTGACCTGTCACACTGAAGGATTGTGACATGTTACTCTAGAGGATAGAGATGTGTTACTCTGGAGGATAGTGACGTGTCACACTGGAGGATAATGATGTGTCACAATGGAGGATAGTGATGTGTCACACTGGAGGGTAGTGATGTGTCACACTGGAGAATAGTGACGTGTCACTCTGGAGGATAGTGATGTGTCACACTGGAGGATAGTGATGTGTCATGCTGGAGGCTAGTGCCGTTTCACTCTGGAGGATCGGGATGTGTCACACTGGTGGATATTTATGTGTCACACTGGAGGATAGTGACGTGTTACTCTGAAGGGTAGTGATGTGTTACACTGGAGTATGATATTATGTGACTCTGGAAGATAGTGAGGTGTCACACTGGAGGATAGTGATGTGTCACAATGGAGGATAGTGATGTGTCACGCTGGAGGATAGTGATGTGTCAATCTGGAGTACAGTGATGTGTCACTCTGGAGGATAGTGATGTGTCACCCTGGAGAATAGTGATATGTCACGCAGGAGTATAGTGAAATGTTGCTCTTGAGGATAGTGATGTGTTACTCTGCATGATAGTGACGTGCCACACTGGAGAATAGTGACCTGTCATGCTGAAGGATAGTGACGTGTTGCACTGGAGGATAGTGATTTTTCTCCTTGGAGGATAGTGACGCGTCACTCTGGAGGATAGTGATTTTTCTCACTAGAGGATAGTGATATGACACTTTGGAGTGTAGTGACATGTCACTGTGTATGATGGTGATGTGTCACAATGGATGATAGTGATGCGTCACAATGGAGGATAGTGACGTGTCACACTGGAGGATAGTGATGTGTCATGCTGGAGGCTAGTGCCGTTTCACTCTTGAGGATCGGGATGTGTCACACTGAAGGATATTTATGTGTCACACTGGAGTATGGTGACGTGTTACTCTGAAGGGTAGTGATGTGTTACACTGGAGTATGGTATTATGTGACTCTGGAAGATAGTGAGGTGTCACATTGGAGGATAGTGACGTGTCACACTGGAGTACAGTGATGTGTCACAATGGAGGATAGTGATGTGTCGCGCCGGATGATAGTGATGTGTCTATCTGGTGTACAGAGATGTGTCACTCTGGAGGATAGTGATGTGTCACCCTGGAGAATAGTGATGTGTCATTTTGGAGTATAGTGAAATGTTGCTCTTGAGGATAATGATGTGTTACTCTGCAGGATAGTGACGTGTCACACTGGAGGATAGTGATGTATCATGCTGGAGGCTAGTGCCGTTTCACTCTGGAGGATCGGGATGTGTCACACTGGAGAATATTTATGTGTCACACTGGAGGATGGTGATTTTTCTCACTAGAGGACAGTGATATGACACTTTGGAGGGTAGCGACATGTCACTGTGTATGATGGTGATGTGTCACAATGGAGGATAGTGATGTGTCACACTGGAGGATAGTGACGTGTCACTCTGGAGAATAGTGTGTCACGCTGGAAGGTAGCAAAGTTTAACTCTGGAGGCTAGTGATGTGTCACTCTGGAAGCTAGTGACGTGTCACCTTGGAGTATAGTGATGTGTCACGCTGGAGGACAGTGACATGTTGCTCTAGAGGATAGTGATGCGTTATTCTGTAGTATAGTGACGTGTCGCACTGGAGGATGGTGACCTGTCACACTGAAGGATAGTGACATGTTACTCTAGAGGATAGAGATGTGTTACTCTGGAAGATAGTGACGTGTCACACTGGAGGATAATGATGTGTCACAATGGAGGATAGTGATGTGTCACTCTGGAGGATAGTGATGTGTCACACTGGAGGATAGTGATGGGTCATGCTGGAGGCAAGTGCCGTTTCACTCTGGAGGATCGGGATGTGTCACACTGCAGGATAGTGACGTGTTACTCTGAAGCGTAGTGATGTGTTACACTGGAGTATGGTATTATGTGACTCTGGAAGATAGTGAGGTGTCACACTGGAGCATAGTGAGGTGTCACACTGGAGCATAGTGAGGTGTCACACTGGAGGATAGTGAGGTGTCACTGGAGGATAGTGATGTGTCACAATGGAGGATAGTAATGTGTCACGCTGGAGGATAGTGATGTGTCAATCTGGAGTACAGTGATGTGTCACTCTGGAGGATAGTGATGTGTCACCCTGGAGAATAGTGATGTGTCACGCTGGAGTATAGTGAAATGTTGCTCTTGAGGATAGTGATGTGTTACTCTGCATGATAGTGACGTGCCACACTGGAGAATAGTGACCTGTCATGCTGAAGGATAGTGACGTGTTGCACTGGAGGATAGTGATTTTTCTCCTTGGAGGATAGTGACGCGTCACTCTGGAGGATAGTGATTTTTCTCACTAGAGGACAGTGATATGACACTTTGGAGGGTAGCGACATGTCACTGTGTATGATGGTGATGTGTCACAATGGATGATAGTGATGCGTCACAATGGAGGATAGTGACGTGTCACACTGGAGGATAGTGATGTGTCATGCTGGAGGCTAGTGCCGTTTCACTCTTGAGGATCGGGATGTGTCACACTGGAGGATATTTATGTGTCATACTGGAGTATGGTGACGTGTTACTCTGAAGGGTAGTGATGTGTTACACTGGAGTATGGTATTATGTGACTCTGGAAGATAGTGAGGTGTCACATTGGAGGATAGTGACGTGTCACACTGGAGTACAGTGATGTGTCACAATGGAGGATAGTGATGTGTCGCGCTGGATGATAGTGATGTGTCAATCTGGAGTACAGTGATGTGTCACTCTGGAGGATAGTGATGTGTCACCCTGGAGAATAGTGATGTGTCTTGCTGGAGTATAGTGAAATGTTGCTCTTGAGGATCATGATGTGTTACTCTGCAGGATAGTGACGTGTCACACTGGAGGATAGTGACATGTCACTCTGGAGGATAGTGATGTGTCACACTGGAGGATAGTGATGTGTCATGCTGGAGGCCAGTGCCATTTCACTCTGGAGGATCGGGATGTGTCACACTGGAGGATATTTATGTGTCACACTGGAGGATGGTTTTTTTTCTCACTAGAGGACATTATTATGACATTTTGGAGGGTAGCGACATGTCACTGTGTATGATGGTGATGTGTCACAATGGAGGATAGTGATGTGTCACAATGGAGGATAGTGACGTGTCACACTGGAGGATAGTGACATGTTATTCTGGAGGATAGTGATGTGACACACTGGAGGACAGTGATGTATCACACTGGAGAAGAGTGACGTGTCACTCTGGAGGATAGTGAAGTGTCTCACTGGAGCCTAGTGACGTGTCACTCTGGAGAATAGTGTGTCACGCTGGAAGGTAGCAACGTTTAACTCTGGAGGCTAGTGATGTGTCACTCTGGAGGATAGTGATGCCTGCCGCTGGAGGATAGTGATGTGTCACTCTGGAAGATAGTGACGTGTCACCTTGGAGGATAGTGATGTGTCACGCAGGAGGACAGTGACATGTTGCTCTAGAGGATAATGATGCGTTACACTGTAGCATAGTGACGTGTCGCACTGGAGGATGGTGACCTGTCACACTGAAGGATTGTGACATGTTACTCTAGAGGATAGAGATGTGTTACTCTGGAGGATAGTGACGTGTCACACTGGAGGATAATGATGTGTCACAATGGAGGATAGTGATGTGTCACACTGGAGGGTAGTGATGTGTCACACTGGAGAATAGTGACGTGTCACTCTGGAGGATAGTGATGTGTCACACTGGAGGATAGTGATGTGTCATGCTGGAGGCTAGTGCCGTTTCACTCTGGAGGATCGGGATGTGTCACACTGGTGGATATTTATGTGTCACACTGGAGGATAGTGACGTGTTACTCTGAAGGGTAGTGATGTGTTACACTGGAGTATGATATTATGTGACTCTGGAAGATAGTGAGGTGTCACACTGGAGGATAGTGATGTGTCACAATGGAGGATAGTGATGTGTCACGCTGGAGGATAGTGATGTGTCAATCTGGAGTACAGTGATGTGTCACTCTGGAGGATAGTGATGTGTCACCCTGGAGAATAGTGATGTGTCACGCAGGAGTATAGTGAAATGTTGCTCTTGAGGATAGTGATGTGTTACTCTGCATGATAGTGACGTGCCACACTGGAGAATAGTGACCTGTCATGCTGAAGGATAGTGACGTGTTGCACTGGAGGATAGTGATTTTTCTCCTTGGAGGATAGTGACGCGTCACTCTGGAGGATAGTGATTTTTCTCACTAGAGGATAGTGATATGACACTTTGGAGTGTAGTGACATGTCACTGTGTATGATGGTGATGTGTCACAATGGATGATAGTGATGCGTCACAATGGAGGATAGTGACGTGTCACACTGGAGGATAGTGATGTGTCATGCTGGAGGCTAGTGCCGTTTCACTCTTGAGGATCGGGATGTGTCACACTGAAGGATATTTATGTGTCACACTGGAGTATGGTGACGTGTTACTCTGAAGGGTAGTGATGTGTTACACTGGAGTATGGTATTATGTGACTCTGGAAGATAGTGAGGTGTCACATTGGAGGATAGTGACGTGTCACACTGGAGTACAGTGATGTGTCACAATGGAGGATAGTGATGTGTCGCGCCGGATGATAGTGATGTGTCTATCTGGTGTACAGAGATGTGTCACTCTGGAGGATAGTGATGTGTCACCCTGGAGAATAGTGATGTGTCATTTTGGAGTATAGTGAAATGTTGCTCTTGAGGATAATGATGTGTTACTCTGCAGGATAGTGACGTGTCACACTGGAGGACAGTGATGTATCATGCTGGAGGCTAGTGCCGTTTCACTCTGGAGGATCGGGATGTGTCACACTGGAGAATATTTATGTGTCACACTGGAGGATGGTGATTTTTCTCACTAGAGGACAGTGATATGACACTTTGGAGGGTAGCGACATGTCACTGTGTATGATGGTGATGTGTCACAATGGAGGATAGTGATGTGTCACACTGGAGGATAGTGACGTGTCACTCTGGAGAATAGTGTGTCACGCTGGAAGGTAGCAAAGTTTAACTCTGGAGGCTAGTGATGTGTCACTCTGGAAGCTAGTGACGTGTCACCTTGGAGTATAGTGATGTGTCACGCTGGAGGACAGTGACATGTTGCTCTAGAGGATAGTGATGCGTTATTCTGTAGTATAGTGACGTGTCGCACTGGAGGATGGTGACCTGTCACACTGAAGGATAGTGACATGTTACTCTAGAGGATAGAGATGTGTTACTCTGGAAGATAGTGACGTGTCACACTGGAGGATAATGATGTGTCACAATGGAGGATAGTGATGTGTCACTCTGGAGGATAGTGATGTGTCACACTGGAGGATAGTGATGGGTCATGCTGGAGGCAAGTGCCGTTTCACTCTGGAGGATCGGGATGTGTCACACTGCAGGATAGTGACGTGTTACTCTGAAGGGTAGTGATGTGTTACACTGGAGTATGGTATTATGTGACTCTGGAAGATAGTGAGGTGTCACACTGGAGCATAGTGAGGTGTCACACTGGAGCATAGTGAGGTGTCACACTGGAGGATAATGATGTGTCACAATGGAGGATAGTGATGTGTCACGCTGGAGGTTAGTGATGTGTCAATCTGGAGTACAGTGCTGTGTCACTCTGGAGGATAGTGATGTGTCACCCTGGAGAACAGTGATGTGTCACGCTGGAGTATAGTGAAATGTTGCTCTGTTACTCTGCAGGATAGTGACGTGTCACACTGGAGAATAGTGACCTGTCATGCTGAAGGATAGTGACGTGTTGCACTGGAGGATAATGATTTTTCTCACTAGAGGACAGAGATATGACACTTTGGAGGGTAGCGACATGTCACTGTGTATGATGGTGATGTGTCACAATGGAGGATAGTGATGTGTCACAATGGAGGATAGTGACGTGTCACACTGGAGGATAGTGATGTGTCATGCTGGAGGCTAGTGCCGTTTCACTCTTGAGGATCGGGATGTGTCACACTGGAGGTTATTTATGTGTCACACTGGAGGATGGTGATTTTTCTCACTAGAGTTCATTCATATGACACTTTGGAGGGTAGCGACATGTCACTGTGTATGATGGTGATGTGTCACAATGGAGGATAGTGATTGTCACAATGGAGGATAGTGACCTGTCACACTGGAGGATAGTGATGTGTTACTCTGGAGGATAGTGATGTGACACACTGGATGATAGTGATGTATCACACTGGAGGATAGTGACGTGTCACTCTGGAGAATAGTGTGTTATGCTGGAAGGTAGCAATGTTTAGCTCTGGAGGCTAGTGATGTGTCACTCTGGAGGATCGGTATGTGTCACTCGGGAGGATAGTGATGTCTGCCGCTGGAGGATAGTGATGTGTCATTCTGGAAGATAGTGACGTGTCACCTTGGAGGATAGTGATGTGTCACGCTGGAGGACAGTGACATGTTGCTCTAGAGGATAGTGATGCGTTACTTTATAGTATAGTGACGTGACGCACTGGAGGATGGTGACCTGTCACACTGCAGGATAATGACATGTTACTCTAGAGGATAGAGTTGTGTTACTCTGGAGGATAGTGACGTGTCACACTGGAGGATAATGATGTGTCACAATGGAGGATAGTGATGTGTCACACTGGAGGCTAGTGACATGTTGATCTAGAGGATAGTGATGTGTTATTCTGCAGGATAGTGATGTGTCACACTGGAGGATAGTGACATGTTGCTCTAGCGGATAGTGATGTGTTACTCTGCAGGATAGTGATGTGTCTCCCTGGCGGATAGTGACGTGTCACGCTGGAGGCTAGTGACATGTTGCTCTAGCGGATAGTGATGTGTTACTCTGCAGGATAATGATGTGTCACCCTGGAAGATAGTTATGTTTTACCCTGGCGGATAGTGACATTTCACGCTGGTGGCTGGTGACATGTTGCTCTAGAGTATAGTGATGTGTTATTCTGCAGAAGAGTGACATGTTACACTGGAGGATAGTGATTTTTTTCACTAGAGGACAGTGATATGTCACTCTGGAGGATAACAACGTGTCACTCTGTATGATAGTGATGTGTCACTTTGGAGGATAGTGATGTGTCACAATGCACGATAGTGATGTGTCACACTGGAGGATAGTGATGTGTCACACTGGAGAATAGTGACGTGTCACTCTGGAGGATAGTGATGTGTCACACTGGAGGATAGTGATGTGTCATGCTGGAGGCTAGTGCCGTTTAACTCTGGAGGATCAGGATGTGTCACACTGGTGGATATTTATGTGTCACACTGGAGTATAGTGACGTGTTACTCTAGAGGATAGTGATGCGTTACTCTGTAGAATAGTGATGTGTCGCACTTGAGGATAGTGACCTGTCACACTGAAGGATAGTGACATGCTACTCTGGAGGTTAGTGACGTGTCCCACTGGAGGATAGTGACGTGTCATTCTGGAGGATAGTGACATATTACTCTAGAGGATAGAGATGTGTTACTCTGGAGGATAGTGATGTGTCACAATGGAGGATAGTGATGTGTCACGCTGGTTGATAGTGATGTGTCAATTTGGAGTACAGTGATGTGTCACGCTGGAGGCTAGTGACATGTTGATCTAGAGGATAGTGATGTGTTACTCTGCAGAATAGTGATGTGTCACAATGGAGG
Source organism: Carcharodon carcharias (assembly GCF_017639515.1). Taxonomy (NCBI): domain Eukaryota; kingdom Metazoa; phylum Chordata; class Chondrichthyes; order Lamniformes; family Lamnidae; genus Carcharodon; species Carcharodon carcharias. The sequence continues at coordinate 128,825,557 of NC_054473.1, read as the reverse complement.
ATAGTGATGTGTCACACTGGAGAATAGTTATGTGTTACCCTGGCGGATAGTGACATGTTGCTCTAGCGGATAGTGATGTGTTACTCTGCAGAATAGTGATGTGTCACAATGGAGGATAGTGATGTGCCACACTGGAGAATAGTTATGTGTTACCCTGTCGGATAGTGACATGTTGCTCTAGAGGATAGTGATGTGTTCCTCTGCAGGATAGTGACATGTCACATTGGAGGATAGTGATTTTTCTCACTAGAGGACAGTGATATGTCACTCTGGAGGATAGCATCGTGTCACTCTGTATGATAGTGATGTGTCACTTTGGAGGATAGTGATGTGTCACAATGCACGATAGTGATGTGTCACACTGGAGGATAGTGTGGTGTCACACTGGAGAATAGTGACGTGTCACTCTGGAGGATAGTGATGTGTCACACTGGAGGATAGTCTAGTGTCATGCTGGAGGCTAGTGCCGTTTCATTCTGGCGGATCAGGATGTGTCACACTGGTGGATATTTATGTGTCACACTGGAGGATAGTGTCGTGTTACTCTGAAGGGTAGTGACGTGTTACACTGGAGTATGGTATTATGTGACTCTGGAAGATAGTGAGGTGTCACACTGGAGGATAGTGATGTGTCACTCTGGAGGATAGTGATGTGTCACAATGGAGGATAGTGATGTGTCACTCTGGAGGATAGTGATGGTCACCCTGGAGAATAGTGATGTGTCACGCTGGAGTATAGTGAAATGTTGCTCTTGAGGATAGTGATGTGTTTTAATCTGCAGGATAGTGACGTGTCACACTGGAGGATAGTGACCTGTCATGCTGAAGGATAGTGACGTGTTGCACTGGAGGATAGTGATTTTTCTCCTTGGAGGATAGTGATGCGTCACTCTGGAGGATAGAGGACAGTGATATGACACTTTGGAGGGTAGCGACACGTCACTGTGTATGATGGTGATGTGTCACAATGGAGGATAGTGATGTGTCACAATGGAGGATAGTGATGTGTCATGCTGGAGGCTAGTGCCGTTTCACTCTGGAGGATCGGGATGTGTCACACTGGAGGATATTTATGTGTCACACTGGAGGATGGTGATGTGTTACTCTGAAGGGTAGTGATGTGTTACACTAGAATATGGTATTATGTGACTCTGGAAGATAGTGAGGTGGCACACTGGAGGATAGTGACGTGTCACACTGGAGTACAGTGATGTGTCACAATGGAGGATAGTGATGTGTCGCGCTGGATGATAGTGATGTGTCAATCTGGAGTACAGTGATGTGTCACTCTGGAGGATAGTGATGTGTCACCCTGGAGAATAGTGATGTGTCACGCTGGAGTATAGTGAAATGTTGCTCTTGAGGCTAGTGATGTGTTACTCTGCAGGATAGTGACGTGTCACACTGGAGGATAGTGATGTGTCATGCTGGAGGCTAGTGCCGTTTCACTCTGGAGAATCGGGATGTGTCACACTGGAGGATATTTTTGTTTCACACTGGAGGGTGGTGATTTTTCTCACTAGAGGACAGTGATATGACACTTTGGAGGGTAGCGACATGTCACTGTGTATGATGGTGATGTGTCACAATGGAGGATAGTGATGTGTCACACTGGAGTATAGTGACATGTCACTCTGGAGAATAGTGTGTCACGCTGGAAGGTAGCAAAGTTTAACTCTGGAGGCTAGTGATGTGTCACTCTGGAAGCTAGTGACGTGTCACCTTGGAGGATAGTGATGTGTCACACTGGAGGATGGTGACATGTTACTCTAGAGGATAGAGATGTGTTACTCTGGAAGGTAGTGACGTGTCACACTGGAGGATAATGATGTGTCACAATGGAGGATAGTGATGTGTCACTCTGGAGGATAGTGATGTGTCACACTGGAGGATAGTGATGGGTCATGCTGGAGGCAAGTGCCGTTTCACTCTGGAGGATCGGGATGTGTCACACTGCAGGATAGTGACGTGTTACTCTGAAGGGTAGTGATGTGTTACACTGGAGTATGGTATTATGTGACTCTGGAAGATAGTGAGGTGTCACACTGGAGCATAGTGAGGTGTCACACTGGAGCATAGTGAGGTGTCACACTGGAGGATAATGATGTGTCACAATGGAGGATAGTGATGTGTCACGCTGGAGGTTAGTGATGTGTCAATCTGGAGTACAGTGCTGTGTCACTCTGGAGGATAGTGATGTGTCACCCTGGAGAACAGTGATGTGTCACGCTGGAGTATAGTGAAATGTTGCTCTTGAGGATAGTGATGTGTTACTCTGCAGGATAGTGACGTGTCACACTGGAGGATAGTGATGTGTCATGCTGGAGGCTAGTACCGTTTCACTCTGGAGAATCGGGATGTGTCACACTGGAGGATAGTTTTGTTTCACACTGGAGGGTGGTGATTTTTCTCACTAGAGGACAGTGATATGACACTTTGGAGGGTAGCGACATGTCACTGTGTATGATGGTGATGTGTCACAATGGAGGATAGTGATGTGTCACAATGGAGGATAGTGACGTGTCACCTTGGAGGATAGTGATGTGTCACGCTGGAGGACAGTGACATGTTGCTCTAGAGGATAGTGATGCGTTACTTTATAGTATAGTGACGTGACGCACTGGAGGATGGTGACCTGTCACACTGCAGGATAGTGACATGTTACTCTAGAGGATAGAGTTGTGTTACTCTGGAGGATAGTGACGTGTCACACTGGAGGATAATGATGTGTCACAATGGAGGATAGTGATGTGTCACACTGGAGGCTAGTGACATGTTGATCTAGAGGATAGTGATGTGTTATTCTGCAGGATAGTGATGTGTCACACTGGAGGATAGTGACATGTTGCTCTAGCGGATAGTGATGTGTTACTCTGCAGGATAGTGATGTGTCTCCCTGGCGGATAGTGACGTGTCACGCTGGAGGCTAGTGACATGTTGCTCTAGCGGATAGTGATGTGTTACTCTGCAGGATAATGATGTGTCACCCTGGAAGATAGTTATGTTTTACCCTGGCGGATAGTGACATTTCACGCTGGTGGCTGGTGACATGTTGCTCTAGAGTATAGTGATGTGTTATTCTGCAGAAGAGTGACATGTTACACTGGAGGATAGTGATTTTTTTCACTAGAGGACAGTGATATGTCACTCTGGAGGATAACAACGTGTCACTCTGTATGATAGTGATGTGTCACTTTGGAGGATAGTGATGTGTCACAATGCACGATAGTGATGTGTCACACTGGAGGATAGTGATGTGTCACACTGGAGAATAGTGACGTGTCACTCTGGAGGATAGTGATGTGTCACACTGGAGGATAGTGATGTGTCATGCTGGAGGCTAGTGCCGTTTAACTCTGGAGGATCAGGATGTGTCACACTGGTGGATATTTATGTGTCACACTGGAGTATAGTGACGTGTTACTCTAGAGGATAGTGATGCGTTACTCTGTAGAATAGTGATGTGTCGCACTTGAGGATAGTGACCTGTCACACTGAAGGATAGTGACATGCTACTCTGGAGGTTAGTGACGTGTCCCACTGGAGGATAGTGACGTGTCATTCTGGAGGATAGTGACATATTACTCTAGAGGATAGAGATGTGTTACTCTGGAGGATAGTGATGTGTCACAATGGAGGATAGTGATGTGTCACGCTGGTTGATAGTGATGTGTCAATTTGGAGTACAGTGATGTGTCACGCTGGAGGCTAGTGACATGTTGATCTAGAGGATAGTGATGTGTTACTCTGCAGAATAGTGATGTGTCACAATGGAGGATAGTGATGTGTCACACTGGAGAATAGTTATGTGTTACCCTGGCGGATAGTGACATGTTGCTCTAGCGGATAGTGATGTGTTACTCTGCAGAATAGTGATGTGTCACAATGGAGGATAGTGATGTGCCACACTGGAGAATAGTTATGTGTTACCCTGTCGGATAGTGACATGTTGCTCTAGAGGATAGTGATGTGTTCCTCTGCAGGATAGTGACATGTCACATTGGAGGATAGTGATTTTTCTCACTAGAGGACAGTGATATGTCACTCTGGAGGATAGCATCGTGTCACTCTGTATGATAGTGATGTGTCACTTTGGAGGATAGTGATGTGTCACAATGCACGATAGTGATGTGTCACACTGGAGGATAGTGTGGTGTCACACTGGAGAATAGTGACGTGTCACTCTGGAGGATAGTGATGTGTCACACTGGAGGATAGTCTAGTGTCATGCTGGAGGCTAGTGCCGTTTCATTCTGGCGGATCAGGATGTGTCACACTGGTGGATATTTATGTGTCACACTGGAGGATAGTGTCGTGTTACTCTGAAGGGTAGTGATGTGTTACACTGGAGTATGGTATTATGTGACTCTGGAAGATAGTGAGGTGTCACACTGGAGGATAGTGATGTGTCACAATGGAGGATAGTGATGTGTCACTCTGGAGGATAGTGATGGTCACCCTGGAGAATAGTGATGTGTCACGCTGGAGTATAGTGAAATGTTGCTCTTGAGGATAGTGATGTGTTTTAATCTGCAGGATAGTGACGTGTCACACTGGAGGATAGTGACCTGTCATGCTGAAGGATAGTGACGTGTTGCACTGGAGGATAGTGATTTTTCTCCTTGGAGGATAGTGATGCGTCACTCTGGAGGATAGAGGACAGTGATATGACACTTTGGAGGGTAGCGACACGTCACTGTGTATGATGGTGATGTGTCACAATGGAGGATAGTGATGTGTCACAATGGAGGATAGTGATGTGTCACACTGGAGGATAGTGATGTGTCATGCTGGAGGCTAGTGCCGTTTCACTCTGGAGGATCGGGATGTGTCACACTGGAGGATATTTATGTGTCACACTGGAGGATGGTGATGTGTTACTCTGAAGGGTAGTGATGTGTTACACTAGAATATGGTATTATGTGACTCTGGAAGATAGTGAGGTGGCACACTGGAGGATAGTGACGTGTCACACTGGAGTACAGTGATGTGTCACAATGGAGGATAGTGATGTGTCGCGCTGGATGATAGTGATGTGTCAATCTGGAGTACAGTGATGTGTCACTCTGGAGGATAGTGATGTGTCACCCTGGAGAATAGTGATGTGTCACGCTGGAGTATAGTGAAATGTTGCTCTTGAGGATAGTGATGTGTTACTCTGCAGGATAGTGACGTGTCACACTGGAGGATAGTGATGTGTCATGCTGGAGGCTAGTGCCGTTTCACTCTGGAGAATCGGGATGTGTCACACTGGAGGATATTTTTGTTTCACACTGGAGGGTGGTGATTTTTCTCACTAGAGGACAGTGATATGACACTTTGGAGGGTAGCGACATGTCACTGTGTATGATGGTGATGTGTCACAATGGAGGATAGTGATGTGTCACACTGGAGTATAGTGACGTGTCACTCTGGAGAATAGTGTGTCACGCTGGAAGGTAGCAAAGTTTAACTCTGGAGGCTAGTGATGTGTCACTCTGGAAGCTAGTGACGTGTCACCTTGGAGTATAGTGATGTGTCACGCTGGAGGACAGTGACATGTTGCTCTAGAGGATAGTGATGCGTTATTCTGTAGTATAGTGACGTGTCGCACTGGAGGATGGTGACCTGTCACACTGAAGGATAGTGACATGTTACTCTAGAGGATAGAGATGTGTTACTCTGGAAGATAGTGACGTGTCACACTGGAGGATAATGATGTGTCACAATGGAGGATAGTGATGTGTCACTCTGGAGGATAGTGATGTGTCACACTGGAGGATAGTGATGGGTCATGCTGGAGGCAAGTGCCGTTTCACTCTGGAGGATCGGGATGTGTCACACTGCAGGATAGTGACGTGTTACTCTGAAGGGTAGTGATGTGTTACACTGGAGTATGGTATTATGTGACTCTGGAAGATAGTGAGGTGTCACACTGGAGCATAGTGAGGTGTCACACTGGAGCATAGTGAGGTGTCACACTGGAGGATAATGATGTGTCACAATGGAGGATAGTGATGTGTCACGCTGGAGGTTAGTGATGTGTCAATCTGGAGTACAGTGCTGTGTCACTCTGGAGGATAGTGATGTGTCACCCTGGAGAACAGTGATGTGTCACGCTGGAGTATAGTGAAATGTTGCTCTTGAGGATAGTGATGTGTTACTCTGCAGGATAGTGACGTGTCACACTGGAGGATAGTGATGTGTCATGCTGGAGGCTAGTACCGTTTCACTCTGGAGAATCGGGATGTGTCACACTGGAGGATATTTTTGTTTCACACTGGAGGGTGGTGATTTTTCTCACTAGAGGACAGTGATATGACACTTTGGAGGGTAGCGACATGTCACTGTGTATGATGGTGATGTGTCACAATGGAGGATAGTGATGTGTCACAATGGAGGATAGTGACGTGTCACACTGGAGGATAATGACATGTTATTCTGGAGGATAGTGATGTGACACACTGGAGGATAGTGATGTATCACACTGGAGAATAGTGACGTGTCACTCTGGAGGACAGTGAAGTGGCACACTGGAGGATAGTGACATGTTACTCTGGAGAATAGTGTGTCACGCTGGAAGGTAGCAACGTTTAACTCTGGAGGCTAGTGATGTGTCACTCTGGAGGATAGTGATGCCTGCCGCTGGAGGATAGTGATGTGTCACTCTGGAAGATAGTGACGTGTCACCTTGGAGGATAGTGATGTGTCACGCTGGAGGACAGTGACATGTTGCTCTATAGGATAGTGATGCGTTACTCTGTAGTATAGTGACGTGTCGCACTGGAGGATGGTGACCTGTCACACTGAAGGATAGTGACATGTTACTCTAGAGGATAGTGATGTGTCACACTGGAGGGTAGTGATGTGTCACACTGGAGAATAGTGACGTGTCACTCTGGAGGATAGTGATGTGTCACACTGGAGGATAGTCTTGTGTCATGCTGGAGGCTAGTGCCGTTTCATTCTGGCAGATCAGGATGTGTCACACTGGTGGATATTTATGTGTCACACTGGAGGATAGTGTCGTGTTACTCTGAAGGGTAGTGATGTGTTACACTGGAGTATGTTATTATGTGACCCTGGAAGATTGTGAGGTGTCACACTGGAGGATAGTGATGTGTCACTCTGGAGGATAGTGATGGTCACCCTGGAGTATAGTGATGTGTCACAATGGAGGATAGTGATGTGTCACTCTGGAGGATAGTGATGGTCACCCTGGAGAATAGTGATGTGTCACGCTGGAGTATTGTGAAATGTTGCTCTTGAGGATAGTGATGTGTTACTCTGCAGGATAGTGACGTGTCAATCTGGAGGATAGTGACCTGTCATGCTGAAGGATAGTGACGCGTCACTCTGGAGGATAGTGATTTTTCCCACTAGAGGACAGTGATATGACACTTTGGAGGGTAGCGACACGTCACTGTGTATGATGGTGATGTGTCACAATGGAGGATAGTGATGTGTCACAATGGAGGATAGTGATGTGTCACACTGGAGGATAGTGATGTGTCATGCTGGAGGCTAGTGCCGTTTCACTCTGGAGGATCGGGATGTGTCACACTTGAGGATATTTATGTGTCACACTGGAGGATGGTGACGTGTTACTCTGAGGGGTAGTGATGTGTTACACTAGAGTATGGTATTATGTGACTCTGGAAGATAGTGAGGTGGCACACTGGAGGATAGTGACGTGTCGCACTGGAGTACAGTGATGTGTCACAATGGAGGATAGTGATGTGTCGCGCTGGATGATAGTGATGTGTCAATCTGGAGTACAGTGATGTGTCACTCTGGAGGATAGTGATGTGTCACCCTGGAGAATAGTGATGTGTCACGCTGGAGTATAGTGAAATGTTGCTCTTGAGGATAGTGATGTGTTACTCTGCAGGATAGTGACGTGTCACACTGGAGGATAGTGATGTGTCATGCTGGAGGCTAGTGCCGTTTCACTCTAGAGAATCGGGATGTGTCACACTGGAGGATATTTATGTTTCACACTGGAGGGTGGTGATTTTTCTCACTAGAGGACAGTGATATGACACTTTGGAGGGTAGCGACATGTCACTGTGTATGATGGTGATGTGTCACTCTGGAGGATAGTGAAGTGGCACACTGGAGGATAGTGACGTGTCACACTGGAGAATAGTGTGTCACACTGGAAGGTAGCAACGTTTAACTCTGGAGGCTCGTGATGTGTCACTCTGGAGGATAGTGATGCCTGCCGCTGGAGGATAGTGATGTGTCACTCTGGAAGATAGTGACGTGTCACCTTGGAGGATAGTGATGTGTCACACTGGAGGATAGTGATGTGTCATGCTGGAGGCTAGTGCCGTTTCACTCTGGAGGATCGGGATGTGTCACACTGGAGGATATTTATGTGTCACACTGGAGGATGGTGATGTGTTACTCTGAAGGGTAGTGATGTGTTACACTAGAATATGGTATTATGTGACTCTGGAAGATAGTGAGGTGGCACACTGGAGGATAGTGACGTGTCACACTGGAGTACAGTGATGTGTCACAATGGAGGATAGTGATGTGTCGCGCTGGATGATAGTGATGTGTCAATCTGGAGTACAGTGATGTGTCACTCTGGAGGATAGTGATGTGTCACCCTGGAGAATAGTGATGTGTCACGCTGGAGTATAGTGAAATGTTGCTCTTGAGGATAGTGATGTGTTACTCTGCAGGATAGTGACGTGTCACACTGGAGGATAGTGATGTGTCATGCTGGAGGCTAGTGCCGTTTCACTCTGGAGAATCGGGATGTGTCACACTGGAGGATATTTTTGTTTCACACTGGAGGGTGGTGATTTTTCTCACTAGAGGACAGTGATATGACACTTTGGAGGGTAGCGACATGTCACTGTGTATGATGGTGATGTGTCACAATGGAGGATAGTGATGTGTCACAATGGAGGATAGTGACGTGTCACACTGGAGGATAATGACATGTTATTCTGGAGGATAGTGATGTGACACACTGGAGGATAGTGATGTATCACACTGGAGAATAGTGACGTGTCACTCTGGAGGATAGTGAAGTGGCACACTGGAGGATAGTGACATGTTACTCTGGAGAATAGTGTGTCACGCTGGAAGGTAGCAACGTTTAACTCTGGAGGCTAGTGATGTGTCACTCTGGAGGATAGTGATGCCTGCCGCTGGAGGATAGTGATGTGTCACTCTGGAAGATAGTGACGTGTCACCTTGGAGGATAGTGATGTGTCACGCTGGAGGACAGTGACATGTTGCTCTATAGGATAGTGATGCGTTACTCTGTAGTATAGTGACGTGTCGCACTGGAGGATGGTGACCTGTCACACTGAAGGATAGTGACATGTTACTCTAGAGGATAGTGATGTGTCACACTGGAGGGTAGTGATGTGTCACACTGGAGAATAGTGACGTGTCACTCTGGAGGATAGTGATGTGTCACACTGGAGGATAGTCTTGTGTCATGCTGGAGGCTAGTGCCGTTTCATTCTGGCAGATCAGGATGTGTCACACTGGTGGATATTTATGTGTCACACTGGAGGATAGTGTCGTGTTACTCTGAAGGGTAGTGATGTGTTACACTGGAGTATGTTATTATGTGACCCTGGAAGATTGTGAGGTGTCACACTGGAGGATAGTGATGTGTCACTCTGGAGGATAGTGATGGTCACCCTGGAGTATAGTGATGTGTCACAATGGAGGATAGTGATGTGTCACTCTGGAGGATAGTGATGGTCACCCTGGAGAATAGTGATGTGTCACGCTGGAGTATTGTGAAATGTTGCTCTTGAGGATAGTGATGTGTTACTCTGCAGGATAGTGACGTGTCAATCTGGAGGATAGTGACCTGTCATGCTGAAGGATAGTGACGCGTCACTCTGGAGGATAGTGATTTTTCCCACTAGAGGACAGTGATATGACACTTTAGGGTAGCGACACGTCACTATGTATGATGGTGATGTGTCACAATGGAGGATAGTGATGTGTCACACTGGAGGATAGTGACATGTTACTCTGGAGAATAGTGTGTCACGCTGGAAGGTAGCAACGTTTAACTCTGGAGGCTAGTGATGTGTCACTCTGGAGGATAGTGATGCCTGCCGCTGGAGGATAGTGATGTGTCACTCTGGAAGATAGTGACGTGTCACCTTGGAGGATAGTGATGTGTCACGCTGGAGGACAGTGACATGTTGCTCTATAGGATAGTGATGCGTTACTCTGTAGTATAGTGACGTGTCGCACTGGAGGATGGTGACCTGTCACACTGAAGGATAGTGACATGTTACTCTAGAGGATAGTGATGTGTCACACTGGAGGGTAGTGATGTGTCACACTGGAGAATAGTGATGTGTCACTCTGGAGGATAGTGATGTGTCACACTGGAGGATAGTCTTGTGTCATGCTGGAGGCTAGTGCCGTTTCATTCTGGCAGATCAGGATGTGTCACACTGGTGGATATTTATGTGTCACACTGGAGGATAGTGTCGTGTTACTCTGAAGGGTAGTGATGTGTTACACTGGAGTATGTTATTATGTGACTCTGGAAGATTGTGAGGTGTCACACTGGAGGATAGTGATGTGTCACTCTGGAGGATAGTGATGGTCACCCTGGAGTATAGTGATGTGTCACAATGGAGGATAGTGATGTGTCACTCTGGAGGATAGTGATGGTCACCCTGGAGAATAGTGATGTGTCACGCTGGAGTATTGTGAAATGTTGCTCTTGAGGATAGTGATGTGTTACTCTGCAGGATAGTGACGTGTCAATCTGGAGGATAGTGACCTGTCATGCTGAAGGATAGTGACGCGTCACTCTGGAGGATAGTGATTTTTCCCACTAGAGGACAGTGATATGACACTTTGGAGGGTAGCGACATGTCACTGTGTATGATGGTGATGTGTCACAATGGAGGATAGTGATGTGTCACAATGGAGGATAGTGATGTGTCACACTGGAGGATAGTGATGTGTCATGCTGGAGGCTAGTGCCGTTTCACTCTGGAGGATCGGGATGTGTCACACTTGAGGATATTTATGTGTCACACTGGAGGATGGTGACGTGTTACTCTGAGGGGTAGTGATGTGTTACACTAGAGAATGGTATTATGTGACTCTGGAAGATAGTGAGGTGGCACACTGGAGGATAGTGACGTGTCGCACTGGAGTACAGTGATGTGTCACAATGGAGGATAGTGATGTGTCGCGCTGGATGATAGTGATGTGTCAATCTGGAGTACAGTGATGTGTCACTCTGGAGGATAGTGATGTGTCACCCTGGAGAATAGTGATGTGTCACGCTGGAGTATAGTGAAATGTTGCTCTTGAGGATAGTGATGTGTTACTCTGCAGGATAGTGACGTGTCACACTGGAGGATAGTGATGTGTCATGCTGGAGGCTAGTGCCGTTTCACTCTAGAGAATCGGGATGTGTCACACTGGAGGATATTTATGTTTCACACTGGAGGGTGGTGATTTTTCTCACTAGAGGACAGTGATATGACACTTTGGAGGGTAGCGACATGTCACTGTGTATGATGGTGATGTGTCACTCTGGAGGATAGTGAAGTGGCACACTGGAGGATAGTGACGTGTCACACTGGAGAATAGTGTGTCACACTGGAAGGTAGCAACGTTTAACTCTGGAGGCTCGTGATGTGTCACTCTGGAGGATAGTGATGCCTGCCGCTGGAGGATAGTGATGTGTCACTCTGGAAGATAGTGACGTGTCACCTTGGAGGATAGTGATGTGTCACACTGGAGGATAGTGATGTGTCATGCTGGAGGCTAGTGCCGTTTCACTCTGGAGGATCGGGATGTGTCACACTGGAGGATATTTATGTGTCACACTGGAGGATGGTGATGTGTTACTCTGAAGGGTAGTGATGTGTTACACTAGAATATGGTATTATGTGACTCTGGAAGATAGTGAGGTGGCACACTGGAGGATAGTGACGTGTCACACTGGAGTACAGTGATGTGTCACAATGGAGGATAGTGATGTGTCGCGCTGGATGATAGTGATGTGTCAATCTGGAGTACAGTGATGTGTCACTCTGGAGGATAGTGATGTGTCACCCTGGAGAATAGTGATGTGTCACGCTGGAGTATAGTGAAATGTTGCTCTTGAGGATAGTGATGTGTTACTCTGCAGGATAGTGACGTGTCACACTGGAGGATAGTGATGTGTCATGCTGGAGGCTAGTGCCGTTTCACTCTGGAGAATCGGGATGTGTCACACTGGAGGATATTTTTGTTTCACACTGGAGGGTGGTGATTTTTCTCACTAGAGGACAGTGATATGACACTTTGGAGGGTAGCGACATGTCACTGTGTATGATGGTGATGTGTCACAATGGAGGATAGTGATGTGTCACAATGGAGGATAGTGACGTGTCACACTGGAGGATAATGACATGTTATTCTGGAGGATAGTGATGTGACACACTGGAGGATAGTGATGTATCACACTGGAGAATAGTGACGTGTCACTCTGGAGGATAGTGAAGTGGCACACTGGAGGATAGTGACATGTTACTCTGGAGAATAGTGTGTCACGCTGGAAGGTAGCAACGTTTAACTCTGGAGGCTAGTGATGTGTCACTCTGGAGGATAGTGATGCCTGCCGCTGGAGGATAGTGATGTGTCACTCTGGAAGATAGTGACGTGTCACCTTGGAGGATAGTGATGTGTCACGCTGGAGGACAGTGACATGTTGCTCTATAGGATAGTGATGCGTTACTCTGTAGTATAGTGACGTGTCGCACTGGAGGATGGTGACCTGTCACACTGAAGGATAGTGACATGTTACTCTAGAGGATAGTGATGTGTCACACTGGAGGGTAGTGATGTGTCACACTGGAGAATAGTGACGTGTCACTCTGGAGGATAGTGATGTGTCACACTGGAGGATAGTCTTGTGTCATGCTGGAGGCTAGTGCCGTTTCATTCTGGCAGATCAGGATGTGTCACACTGGTGGATATTTATGTGTCACACTGGAGGATAGTGTCGTGTTACTCTGAAGGGTAGTGATGTGTTACACTGGAGTATGTTATTATGTGACCCTGGAAGATTGTGAGGTGTCACACTGGAGGATAGTGATGTGTCACGCTGGAGTATTGTGAAATGTTGCTCTTGAGGATAGTGATGTGTTACTCTGCAGGATAGTGACGTGTCAATCTGGAGGATAGTGACCTGTCATGCTGAAGGATAGTGACGCGTCACTCTGGAGGATAGTGATTTTTCCCACTAGAGGACAGTGATATGACACTTTGGAGGGTAGCGACACGTCACTGTGTATGATGGTGATGTGTCACAATGGAGGATAGTGATGTGTCACAATGGAGGATAGTGATGTGTCACACTGGAGGATAGTGATGTGTCATGCTGGAGGCTAGTGCCGTTTCACTCTGGAGGATCGGGATGTGTCACACTTGAGGATATTTATGTGTCACACTGGAGGATGGTGACGTGTTACTCTGAGGGGTAGTGATGTGTTACACTAGAGTATGGTATTATGTGACTCTGGAAGATAGTGAGGTGGCACACTTGAGGATAGTGACGTGTCGCACTGGAGTACAGTGATGTGTCACTATGGAGGATAGTGATGTGTCGCGCTGGATGATAGTGATGTGTCAATCTGGAGTACAGTGATGTGTCACTCTGGAGGATAGTGATGTGTCACCCTGGAGAATAGTGATGTGTCACGCTGGAGTATAGTGAAATGTTGCTCTTGAGGATAGTGATGTGTTACTCTGCAGGATAGTGACGTGTCACACTGGAGGATAGTGATGTGTCATGCTGGAGGCTAGTGCCGTTTCACTCTAGAGAATCGGGATGTGTCACACTGGAGGATATTTATGTTTCACACTGGAGGGTGGTGATTTTTCTCACTAGAGGACAGTGATATGACACTTTGGAGGGTAGCGACATGTCACTGTGTATGATGGTGATGTGTCACTCTGGAGGATAGTGAAGTGGCACACTGGAGGATAGTGACGTGTCACACTGGAGAATAGTGTGTCACACTGGAAGGTAGCAACGTTTAACTCTGGAGGCTCGTGATGTGTCACTCTGGAGGATAGTGATGCCTGCCGCTGGAGGATAGTGATGTGTCACTCTGGAAGATAGTGACGTGTCACCTTGGAGGATAGTGATGTGTCACACTGGAGGATAGTGATGTGTCATGCTGGAGGCTAGTGCCGTTTCACTCTGGAGGATCGGGATGTGTCACACTGGAGGATATTTATGTGTCACACTGGAGGATGGTGATGTGTTACTCTGAAGGGTAGTGATGTGTTACACTAGAATATGGTATTATGTGACTCTGGAAGATAGTGAGGTGGCACACTGGAGGATAGTGACGTGTCACACTGGAGTACAGTGATGTGTCACAATGGAGGATAGTGATGTGTCGCGCTGGATGATAGTGATGTGTCAATCTGGAGTACAGTGATGTGTCACTCTGGAGGATAGTGATGTGTCACCCTGGAGAATAGTGATGTGTCACGCTGGAGTATAGTGAAATGTTGCTCTTGAGGATAGTGATGTGTTACTCTGCAGGATAGTGACGTGTCACACTGGAGGATAGTGATGTGTCATGCTGGAGGCTAGTGCCGTTTCACTCTGGAGAATCGGGATGTGTCACACTGGAGGATATTTTTGTTTCACACTGGAGGGTGGTGATTTTTCTCACTAGAGGACAGTGATATGACACTTTGGAGGGTAGCGACATGTCACTGTGTATGATGGTGATGTGTCACAATGGAGGATAGTGATGTGTCACAATGGAGGATAGTGACGTGTCACACTGGAGGATAATGACATGTTATTCTGGAGGATAGTGATGTGACACACTGGAGGATAGTGATGTATCACACTGGAGAATAGTGACGTGTCACTCTGGAGGATAGTGAAGTGGCACACTGGAGGATAGTGACATGTTACTCTGGAGAATAGTGTGTCACGCTGGAAGGTAGCAACGTTTAACTCTGGAGGCTAGTGATGTGTCACTCTGGAGGATAGTGATGCCTGCCGCTGGAGGATAGTGATGTGTCACTCTGGAAGATAGTGACGTGTCACCTTGGAGGATAGTGATGTGTCACGCTGGAGGACAGTGACATGTTGCTCTATAGGATAGTGATGCGTTACTCTGTAGTATAGTGACGTGTCGCACTGGAGGATGGTGACCTGTCACACTGAAGGATAGTGACATGTTACTCTAGAGGATAGTGATGTGTCACACTGGAGGGTAGTGATGTGTCACACTGGAGAATAGTGATGTGTCACTCTGGAGGATAGTGATGTGTCACACTGGAGGATAGTCTTGTGTCATGCTGGAGGCTAGTGCCGTTTCATTCTGGCAGATCAGGATGTGTCACACTGGTGGATATTTATGTGTCACACTGGAGGATAGTGTCGTGTTACTCTGAAGGGTAGTGATGTGTTACACTGGAGTATGTTATTATGTGACTCTGGAAGATTGTGAGGTGTCACACTGGAGGATAGTGATGTGTCACTCTGGAGGATAGTGATGGTCACCCTGGAGTATAGTGATGTGTCACAATGGAGGATAGTGATGTGTCACTCTGGAGGATAGTGATGGTCACCCTGGAGAATAGTGATGTGTCACGCTGGAGTATTGTGAAATGTTGCTCTTGAGGATAGTGATGTGTTACTCTGCAGGATAGTGACGTGTCAATCTGGAGGATAGTGACCTGTCATGCTGAAGGATAGTGACGCGTCACTCTGGAGGATAGTGATTTTTCCCACTAGAGGACAGTGATATGACACTTTGGAGGGTAGCGACATGTCACTGTGTATGATGGTGATGTGTCACAATGGAGGATAGTGATGTGTCACAATGGAGGATAGTGATGTGTCACACTGGAGGATAGTGATGTGTCATGCTGGAGGCTAGTGCCGTTTCACTCTGGAGGATCGGGATGTGTCACACTTGAGGATATTTATGTGTCACACTGGAGGATGGTGACGTGTTACTCTGAGGGGTAGTGATGTGTTACACTAGAGTATGGTATTATGTGACTCTGGAAGATAGTGAGGTGGCACACTGGAGGATAGTGACGTGTCGCACTGGAGTACAGTGATGTGTCACAATGGAGGATAGTGATGTGTCGCGCTGGATGATAGTGATGTGTCAATCTGGAGTACAGTGATGTGTCACTCTGGAGGATAGTGATGTGTCACCCTGGAGAATAGTGATGTGTCACGCTGGAGTATAGTGAAATGTTGCTCTTGAGGATAGTGATGTGTTACTCTGCAGGATAGTGACGTGTCACACTGGAGGATAGTGATGTGTCATGCTGGAGGCTAGTGCCGTTTCACTCTAGAGAATCGGGATGTGTCACACTGGAGGATATTTATGTTTCACACTGGAGGGTGGTGATTTTTCTCACTAGAGGACAGTGATATGACACTTTGGAGGGTAGCGACATGTCACTGTGTATGATGGTGATGTGTCACAATGGAGGATAGTGATGTGTCACAATGGAGGATAGTGACGTGTCACACTGGAGGATAATGACATGTTATTCTGGAGGATAGTGATGTGACACACTGGAGGATAGTGATGTATCACACTGGAGAATAGTGACGTGTCACTCTGGAGGATAGTGAAGTGGCACACTGGAGGATAGTGACATGTTACTCTGGAGAATAGTGTGTCACGCTGGAAGGTAGCAACGTTTAACTCTGGAGGCTAGTGATGTGTCACTCTGGAGGATAGTGATGCCTGCCGCTGGAGGATAGTGATGTGTCACTCTGGAAGATAGTGACGTGTCACCTTGGAGGATAGTGATGTGTCACGCTGGAGGACAGTGACATGTTGCTCTATAGGATAGTGATGCGTTACTCTGTAGTATAGTGACGTGTCGCACTGGAGGATGGTGACCTGTCACACTGAAGGATAGTGACATGTTACTCTAGAGGATAGTGATGTGTCACACTGGAGGGTAGTGATGTGTCACACTGGAGAATAGTGACGTGTCACTCTGGAGGATAGTGATGTGTCACACTGGAGGATAGTCTTGTGTCATGCTGGAGGCTAGTGCCGTTTCATTCTGGCAGATCAGGATGTGTCACACTGGTGGATATTTATGTGTCACACTGGAGGATAGTGTCGTGTTACTCTGAAGGGTAGTGATGTGTTACACTGGAGTATGTTATTATGTGACCCTGGAAGATTGTGAGGTGTCACACTGGAGGATAGTGATGTGTCACTCTGGAGGATAGTGATGGTCACCCTGGAGTATAGTGATGTGTCACAATGGAGGATAGTGATGTGTCACTCTGGAGGATAGTGATGGTCACCCTGGAGAATAGTGATGTGTCACGCTGGAGTATTGTGAAATGTTGCTCTTGAGGATAGTGATGTGTTACTCTGCAGGATAGTGACGTGTCAATCTGGAGGATAGTGACCTGTCATGCTGAATGATAGTGACGCGTCACTCTGGAGGATAGTGATTTTTCCCACTAGAGGACAGTGATATGACACTTTGGAGGGTAGCGACACGTCACTGTGTATGATGGTGATGTGTCACAATGGAGGATAGTGATGTGTCACAATGGAGGATAGTGATGTGTCACACTGGAGGATAGTGATGTGTCATGCTGGAGGCTAGTGCCGTTTCACTCTGGAGGATCGGGATGTGTCACACTTGAGGATATTTATGTGTCACACTGGAGGATGGTGACGTGTTACTCTGAGGGGTAGTGATGTGTTACACTAGAGTATGGTATTATGTGACTCTGGAAGATAGTGAGGTGGCACACTGGAGGATAGTGACGTGTCGCACTGGAGTACAGTGATGTGTCACAATGGAGGATAGTGATGTGTCGCGCTGGATGATAGTGATGTGTCAATCTGGAGTACAGTGATGTGTCACTCTGGAGGATAGTGATGTGTCACCCTGGAGAATAGTGATGTGTCACGCTGGAGTATAGTGAAATGTTGCTCTTGAGGATAGTGATGTGTTACTCTGCAGGATAGTGACGTGTCACACTGGAGGATAGTGATGTGTCATGCTGGAGGCTAGTGCCGTTTCACTCTAGAGAATCGGGATGTGTCACACTGGAGGATATTTATGTTTCACACTGGAGGGTGGTGATTTTTCTCACTAGAGGACAGTGATATGACACTTTGGAGGGTAGCGACATGTCACTGTGTATGATGGTGATGTGTCACAATGGAGGATAGTGATGTGTCACAATGGAGGATAGTGACGTGTCACACTGGAGGATAATGACATGTTATTCTGGAGGATAGTGATGTGACACACTGGAGGATAGTGATGTATCACACTGGAGAATAGTGACGTGTCACTCTGGAGGATAGTGAAGTGGCACACTGGAGGATAGTGACCTGTTACTCTGGAGAATAGTGTGTCACGCTGGAAGGTAGCAACGTTTAACTCTGGAGGCTAGTGATGTGTCACTCTGGAGGATAGTGATGCCTGCCGCTGGAGGATAGTGATGTGTCACTCTGGAAGATAGTGACGTGTCACCTTGGAGGATAGTGATGTGTCACGCTGGAGGACAGTGACATGTTGCTCTATAGGATAGTGATGCGTTACTCTGTAGTATAGTGACGTGTCGCACTGGAGGATGGTGACCTGTCACACTGAAGGATAGTGACATGTTACTCTAGAGGATAGTGATGTGTCACACTGGAGGGTAGTGATGTGTCACACTGGAGAATAGTGACGTGTCACTCTGGAGGATAGTGATGTGTCACACTGGAGGATAGTCTTGTGTCATGCTGGAGGCTAGTGCCGTTTCATTCTGGCAGATCAGGATGTGTCACACTGGTGGATATTTATGTGTCACACTGGAGGATAGTGTCGTGTTACTCTGAAGGGTAGTGATGTGTTACACTGGAGTATGTTATTATGTGACCCTGGAAGATTGTGAGGTGTCACACTGGAGGATAGTGATGTGTCACTCTGGAGGATAGTGATGGTCACCCTGGAGTATAGTGATGTGTCACAATGGAGGATAGTGATGTGTCACTCTGGAGGATAGTGATGGTCACCCTGGAGAATAGTGATGTGTCACGCTGGAGTATTGTGAAATGTTGCTCTTGAGGATAGTGATGTGTTACTCTGCAGGATAGTGACGTGTCAATCTGGAGGATAGTGACCTGTCATGCTGAATGATAGTGACGCGTCACTCTGGAGGATAGTGATTTTTCCCACTAGAGGACAGTGATATGACACTTTGGAGGGTAGCGACACGTCACTGTGTATGATGGTGATGTGTCACAATGGAGGATAGTGATGTGTCACAATGGAGGATAGTGATGTGTCACACTGGAGGATAGTGATGTGTCATGCTGGAGGCTAGTGCCGTTTCACTCTGGAGGATCGGGATGTGTCACACTTGAGGATATTTATGTGTCACACTGGAGGATGGTGACGTGTTACTCTGAGGGGTAGTGATGTGTTACACTAGAGTATGGTATTATGTGACTCTGGAAGATAGTGAGGTGGCACACTGGAGGATAGTGACGTGTCGCACTGGAGTACAGTGATGTGTCACAATGGAGGATAGTGATGTGTCGCGCTGGATGATAGTGATGTGTCAATCTGGAGTACAGTGATGTGTCACTCTGGAGGATAGTGATGTGTCACCCTGGAGAATAGTGATGTGTCACGCTGGAGTATAGTGAAATGTTGCTCTTGAGGATAGTGATGTGTTACTCTGCAGGATAGTGACGTGTCACACTGGAGGATAGTGATGTGTCATGCTGGAGGCTAGTGCCGTTTCACTCTAGAGAATCGGGATGTGTCACACTGGAGGATATTTATGTTTCACACTGGAGGGTGGTGATTTTTCTCACTAGAGGACAGTGATATGACACTTTGGAGGGTAGCGACATGTCACTGTGTATGATGGTGATGTGTCACTCTGGAGGATAGTGAATTGGCACACTGGAGGATAGTGACGTGTCACACTGGAGAATAGCGTGTCACACTGGAAGGTAGCAACGTTTAACTCTGGAGGCTCGTGATGTGTCACTCTGGAGGATAGTGATGCCTGCCGCTGGAGGATAGTGATGTGTCACTCTGGAAGATAGTGACGTGTCACCTTGGAGGATAGTGATGTGTCACACTGGAGGATAGTGATGTGTCATGCTGGAGGCTAGTGCCGTTTCACTCTGGAGGATCGGGATGTGTCACACTGTAGGATATTTATGTGTCACACTGGAGGATGGTGATGTGTTACTCTGAAGGGTAGTGATGTGTTACACTAGAATATGGTATTATGTGACTCTGGAAGATAGTGAGGTGGCACACTGGAGGATAGTGACATGTCACACTGGAGTACAGTGATGTGTCACAATGGAGGATAGTGATGTGTCGTGCTGGATGATAGTGATGTGTCAATCTGGAGTACAGTGATGTGTCACTCTGGAGGATAGTGATGTGTCACCCTGGAGAATAGTGATGTGTCACGCTGGAGTATAGTGAAATGTTGCTCTTGAGGATAGTGATGTGTTACTCTGCAGGATAGTGACGTGTCACACTGGAGGATAGTGATGTGTCATGCTGGAGGCTAGTGCCGTTTCACTCTGGAGAATCGGGATGTGTCACACTGGAGGATATTTTTGTTTCACACTGGAGAGTGGTGATTTTTCTCACTAGAGGACAGTGATATGACACTTTGGAGGGTAGCGACATGTCACTGTGTATGATGGTGATGTGTCACAATGGAGGATAGTGATGTGTCACAATGGAGGATAGTGACGTGTCACACTGGAGGATAATGACATGTTATTCTGGAGGATAGTGATGTGACACACTGGAGGATAGTGATGTATCACACTGGAGAATAGTGACGTGTCACTCTGGAGGATAGTGAAGTGGCACACTGGAGGATAGTGACATGTTACTCTGGAGAATAGTGTGTCACGCTGGAAGGTAGCAACGTTTAACTCTGGAGGCTAGTGATGTGTCACTCTGGAGGATAGTGATGCCTGCCGCTGGAGGATAGTGATGTGTCACTCTGGAAGATAGTGACGTGTCACCTTGGAGGATAGTGATGTGTCACGCTGGAGGACAGTGACATGTTGCTCTATAGGATAGTGATGCGTTACTCTGTAGTATAGTGACGTGTCGCACTGGAGGATGGTGACCTGTCACACTGAAGGATAGTGACATGTTACTCTAGAGGATAGTGATGTGTCACACTGGAGGGTAGTGATGTGTCACACTGGAGAATAGTGATGTGTCACTCTGGAGGATAGTGATGTGTCACACTGGAGGATAGTCTTGTGTCATGCTGGAGGCTAGTGCCGTTTCATTCTGGCAGATCAGGATGTGTCACACTGGTGGATATTTATGTGTCACACTGGAGGATAGTGTCGTGTTACTCTGAAGGGTAGTGATGTGTTACACTGGAGTATGTTATTATGTGACTCTGGAAGATTGTGAGGTGTCACACTGGAGGATAGTGATGTGTCACTCTGGAGGATAGTGATGGTCACCCTGGAGTATAGTGATGTGTCACAATGGAGGATAGTGATGTGTCACTCTGGAGGATAGTGATGGTCACCCTGGAGAATAGTGATGTGTCACGCTGGAGTATTGTGAAATGTTGCTCTTGAGGATAGTGATGTGTTACTCTGCAGGATAGTGACGTGTCAATCTGGAGGATAGTGACCTGTCATGCTGAAGGATAGTGACGCGTCACTCTGGAGGATAGTGATTTTTCCCACTAGAGGACAGTGATATGACACTTTGGAGGGTAGCGACATGTCACTGTGTATGATGGTGATGTGTCACAATGGAGGATAGTGATGTGTCACAATGGAGGATAGTGATGTGTCACACTGGAGGATAGTGATGTGTCATGCTGGAGGCTAGTGCCGTTTCACTCTGGAGGATCGGGATGTGTCACACTTGAGGATATTTATGTGTCACACTGGAGGATGGTGACGTGTTACTCTGAGGGGTAGTGATGTGTTACACTAGAGTATGGTATTATGTGACTCTGGAAGATAGTGAGGTGGCACACTGGAGGATAGTGACGTGTCACACTGGAGTACAGTGATGTGTCACAATGGAGGATAGTGATGTGTCGCGCTGGATGATAGTGATGTGTCAATCTGGAGTACAGTGATGTGTCACTCTGGAGGATAGTGATGTGTCACCCTGGAGAATAGTGATGTGTCACGCTGGAGTATAGTGAAATGTTGCTCTTGAGGATAGTGATGTGTTACTCTGCAGGATAGTGACGTGTCACACTGGAGGATAGTGATGTGTCATGCTGGAGGCTAGTGCCGTTTCACTCTAGAGAATCGGGATGTGTCACACTGGAGGATATTTATGTTTCACACTGGAGGGTGGTGATTTTTCTCACTAGAGGACAGTGATATGACACTTTGGAGGGTAGCGACATGTCACTGTGTATGATGGTGATGTGTCACTCTGGAGGATAGTGAAGTGGCACACTGGAGGATAGTGACGTGTCACTCTGGAGAATAGTGTGTCACACTGGAAGGTAGCAACGTTTAACTCTGGAGGCTCGTGATGTGTCACTCTGGAGGATAGTGATGCCTGCCGCTGGAGGATAGTGATGTGTCACTCTGGAAGATAGTGACGTGTCACCTTGGAGGATAGTGATGTGTCACGCTGGAGGACAGTGACATGTTGCTCTAGAGGATAGTGATGCGTTACTCTGTAGTATAGTGACGTGTCACACTGGAGGATGGTGACCTGTCACACTGGAGGATAGTGACATGTTACTCTAGAGGATAGGGATGTGTTACTCTGGAGGATAGTGACGTGTCACACTGGAGGATAATGATGTGTCACAATGGAGGATAGTGATGTGTCACACTGGAGGGTAGTGATGTGTCACACTGGAGAATAGTGACGTGTCCCTCTGGAGGATAGTGATGTGTCACACTGGAGGATAGTGATGTGTCATGCTGGAGGCTAGTGCCATTTCACTCTGGAGGATCGGGATGTGTCACACTGGTGGATATTTATGTGTCACACTGGAGGATAGTGACGTGTTGCTCTGAAGGGTAGTGATGTGTTACACTGGAGTATGGTATTATGTGACTCTGGAAGATAGTGAGGTGTCACACTGGAGGATAATGACGTGTCACAATGGAGGATAGTGATGTGTCACACTGGATGATAGTGATGTGTCACAATGGAGGATAGTGATGTGTCACGCTGGAGGCTAGTGACATGTTGATCTAGAGGATAGTGATGTGTTATTCTGCGGGATAGTGATGTGTCACACTGGAGGATAGTGACCTGTCATGCTGAAGGATAGTGACGTGTTGCACTGGAGGATAGTGATTTTTCTCCTTGGAGGATAGTGACGCGTCACTCTGGAGGATAGTGATTTTTCTCACTAGAGGACCGTGATATGACACTTTGGAGGGTAGCGACATGTTACTGTGTATGATGGTGATGTGTCACAATGGAGGATAGTGATGTGTCACAATGGAGGATAGTGACATGTCACACTGGATGATAGTGATGTGTCATGCTGGAGGCTAGTGCCGTTTCACTCTGGAGGATCAGGATGTGTCACACTTGGAGGATATTTATGTGTCACACTGGAGGATGGTTATTTTTCTCACTAGAGGACATTGATATGACACTTTGGAGGGTAGCGACATGTCACTGTGTATGATGGTGATGTGTCACAATGGAGGATAGTGATGTGTCACAATGGAGGATAGTGACGTGTCACACTGGAGGATAGTGACATGTTACTCTGGAGGATAGTGATGTGACACACTGGATGATAGTGATGTATCACACTGGAGGATAGTGACGTGTCACTCTGGAGAATAGTGTGTCACGCTGGAAGGTAGCAACGTTTAGCTCTGGAGGCTTGTGATGTGTCACTCTGGAGGATCGGTTTGTGTCACTCTGGAGGATAGTGATGTCTGCTGCTGGAGGATAGTGATGTGTCATTCTGGAAGATAGTGACGTGTCACCTTGGAGGATTGTGATGTGTCACGCTGGAGGACAGTGACATGTTGCTCTAGAGGATAGTGATGCGTTACTTTGTAGTATAGTGACGTGACGCACTGGAGGATGGTGACCTGTCACACTGAAGGATAGTGACATGTTACTCTAGAGGATAGAGATGTGTTACTCTGGAGGATAGTGACGTGTCACACTGGAGGATAATGATGTGTCACAATGGAGGATAGTGATGTGTCACACTGGATGATAGTGATGTGTCGATCTGGAGTACAGTGATGTGTCACGCTGGAGGCTAGTGACATGTTGATCTAGAGGATAGTGATGTGTTATTCTGCAGGATAGTGATGTGTCACACTGGAGGATAGTGATGTGTCTCCCTGGCGGATAGTGACGTGTCACGCTGGAGGCTAGTGACATGTTGCTCTAGCGGATAGTGATGTGTTACTCCGCAGGATGATGATGTGTCACACTGGAGGATAGTTATGTTTTACTCTGGCGGATAGTGACATGTCACGCTGGTGGCTAGTGACATGTTGCTCTAGAGTATAGTGATGTGTTATTCTGCAGAAGAGCGACATGTCACACTGGAGGATAGTGATTTTTCTCACTAGAGGACAGTGATATGTCACTCTGGAGGATAACAATGTGTCACTCTGTATGATAGTGATGTGTCACTTTGGAGGATAGTGATGTGTCACAATGCACGATAGTGATGTGTCACACTGGAGGATAGTGATGTGTCACACTGGAGAATAGTGACGTGTCACTCTGGAGGATAGTGATGTGTCACACTGGAGGATAGTGATGTGTCATGCTGGAGGCTAGTGCCGTTTAACTCTGGAGGATCGGGATGTGTCGCACTGGTGGATATTTATGTGTCACACTGGAGGATAGTGACGTGTTACTCTAAAGGGTAGTGATGTGTTACACTGGAATATGGTATTATGTGACTCTGGAAGATATTGAGGTGTCACACTGGAGGATATTGACATGTTACTCTAAAGGGTAGTGATGTGTTACACTGGAATATGGTATTATGTGACTCTGGAAGATAGTGAGGTGTCACACTGGAGGATAGTGCTGTGTCACACTGCAGGATAGTGATGTGTCACAATGGAGGATAGTGATGTGTCACGCTGGATGATAGTGATGTGTCAATCTGGAGTACAGTGATGTGTCACTCTGGAGGATAGTGATGTGTCACCCTGGAGAATAGTGATGTGTCACGCTAAGGTATAGTGAAATGTTGCTCTTGAAGATAGTGATGTGTTACTCTGCAGGATAGTGACGTGTCACACTGGAGGATAGTGACCTGTCATGCTGAAGGATAGTGACGTGTTGCACTGCAGGATAGTGATTTTTCTCCTTGGAGGATAGTGACGCGTCACTCTGGAGGATAGTAATTTTTCTCACTAGAGGACAGTGATATGACACTTTGGAGGGTAGCGACATGTGACTGTGTATGATGGTGATGTGTCACAATGGAGGATAGTGATGTGTCACAATGGAGGATAGTGACGTGTCACACTGGAGGATAGTGATGTGTCACTCTGGAGGATAGTGATGTGTCACCCTGGAGAATAGTTATGTGTCACGCTGGAGTATAGTGAAATGTTGCTCTTGAAGATAGTGATGTGTTACTCTGCAGGATAGTGACGTGTCATGCTGAAGGATAGTGACGTGTTGCACTGGAGGATAGTGATTTTTCTCCAGTCACTCTGGAGGACAGTGATATGACACTTTGGAGGGTAGCGACATGTCACTGTGCATGATGGTGATGTGTCAGAGTGGAGTATATTGAAGTGTCACAATGGAAGATACTGATGTGTCATGCTGGAGGATAGTGATGTGTCACACTGGAGGATAGTGACGTGTCACTCTGGAGGACAGTGATGTGTCTCGCTGGAGGATATCAATGTGTCACGCTAGAGGGTAGCGACGTGTCACTCTGGAGGGTAACGACGTGTCACTCTGGGCTATAGTAATGTGTTACTCTGGAGCATAGTCATGTGTCACGTTGGAGGCTAGTGACATGTAACGCTGAACAATGGTGACGTGTTTCACTGGAGAATAGTGACGTGACACAACTGAGGATAGTGTTATGTCACACTGGAGGATAGTGATGTGTCACAATGGAGGATAGTGATGTGTCGTTCCGGAGGATAGCGAAGTGTCACAATGGAGGATAGTGATGTGTCACAATGGAGGATAAAGATGTGTCACTCTGGAGGATAGTGATGTGTTACCCTGGAGGATAATGATGTTTCAGTATGGAGGATAGGGATGTGTCACACTGGAGTGTAGTGACTTTTCTCGCTGGAGTATAGCAATATGTCAGACTAGGGAATAGTGATGTGTCACACTGGAGTGTAGTGATTTTTCTCACTGGAGTATAGCAATGTGTCAGACTGGGGAATAGTGATGTGACAGAGTGGAGGATAATGATTGTCTCACTGGAGGGTAGTGATTTTTCTCGCTAGAGGTTAGTGATTTGTCACTCTGGATGACAGCGACGTATTCTCTGGATTAGAGTGATGGGTCATGCTGGAGAGGTAGCAGTGTGTCTTGCAGGAACATGGTGATGTATCACGCTGGAGAATCGTGACGTGTTGCAATGGAGGAGAGTGACGTGTTACACTGGAGGATAGTGGCATGTCAGTCTGGAGGATAGTGACATTTCGCACTGGAGGATAGTGATGTGTCACTCTGGAGGATAGTGCCGTGTCACTCTGGAGGATAGTGACATGTCACACTGAAGGATAGTGATGTGTCTCACTGGAGGATAGTGATGTGTCACATTGGAGAATAGTGACGTGTTGCAATGGAGGAGAGTGACGTGTTACACTGAAGGATAGTGGCATGTCAGTCTGGAGGATAGTGACGTGTCACACTGGGGTATAGTGATGTGTCATGCTGGAGTGCAGAGACGTGTCACTCTGGAGGTTAGTGACGTGTCACGCTGTAGGGTAGCAACGTGTCACTATGGAGGATAGTGATGTGTCACAATTGAGGATAGTGATGTGTCACACTGGAGGATAGTGACATGTTGCTCTAGATGATAGAGATGTATTACTCTGCAGCGTAGTGACATGTCAGACTGGAGGATAGTGACCTGTCACGTGGAAGGATAGTGATGTGCCGCACTGGAGGATAGTGACATGTTACTCTGGATGATAGTGATGTGTCACACTCAAGGATAATGATATTTCTCCTTGGAGGATAGTGACGCATCACTCTGGAGGATAGTGACATGTCACACTGGAGGCTCGTGATTTTTCTCGCTAGAGGACAGTGATATGGTCGTTTGGAGGGTAGCGCCATGTCACTCTGGAGGATAGTGATGTGTTACTTTGGAGGGTAGTGATGTGTCACACTGGGGGATAGTGATTTTTCTCAGTGGAGGCAAGTGATGTGTTATACTGGAGTATATTGATTTTTCTCACTGGAGGATAGTGATGTCTTACACTGGAAGGTATCGATGTGTTACACTTGAGGACAGTGACCCGTCACGCTGGAGGGTAGCAATGTGTCACTTTGGAGGTTAGTGATGTGTTACACTGGAGGCTCGTAAATGTCACACTGGAGGATAGTGATTTTTCTCGTTGGAGTAGTGATTTTTCTCAGTGGAGGCTAGTGATGTGTTATACTGGAGGATATTGATTTTTCTCGCTGGAGGATAGTGATGTGTCACCCTAGAGGATAGTGATTTTTCTCGCCAGAGAATCGTGATGTTTAACACTGGCTTATAGTGATTTTTCTCGCTTAAGTATAGTGATATGTCACTCTGGATGGTAGCGACGTATCATTCTGGAGGATAGTGATTTGTCACGCTGGAAAATATCGATGTGTTACACTGGAGGATTGTGACCTGTCATGCTGGAGGATAGCAATGTGTCACTCTGGAGGATAGTGATCTATCACACTGGAGGATACTGATTTTTCATGCTGGAGGATAGTGAAGTGTCACAATGGAGGATAGTGACATGTTACTCTGGAGGATAGTGATGTGTCACAATGGAGGATAGTGATGTATCGCTCTGGAGGATAGTGAAGTGTCACAATGGAGGATAGTGATGTGTCACTGTGGAGGATAGTGATGTGTCACCCTGGGGGATAATGATGTGTCACCCTGGAGGATAGTGATGTGTTACCCTGGAGGATAATGATGTTTCAGTATGGAGGATAGGGATGTGTCACACTAGAGTGTAGTGATTTTTCTCGCTGCAGTATAGCAATGTGTCAGACAGGGGAATAGTGATATGACAGACTGGAGGATAATGATTGTCTCACTGGAGGGTAGTGATTTTTCTCGCTAGAGGATAGTGATTTGTCACTCTGGATGGCAGCGACATGTCTCTCTGGATTAGAGTGATGCGTCAGGCTGGAAGATATCGATGTGTTACACTGGAGGACAGTGACGTGTCACGCTGGAGAGGTAGCAATGTGTCACGCAGAAGGATGGTGATGTATCATGCTGGAGAATAGTGACACGTTGCAATGGAGGAGAGTGACATGTTACACTGGAGGATAGTGATGTGTCACACTGGAGGATAGTGATGTGTCACTCTGGAGGATAGTGACATGTCACACTGGAGGATAGCGACGTGTCTCACTGGAGGATAGTGATGTGTCACGCTGGAGGATAATGATGTGTTACGCTGGAAAGTATCGATGTGTTACACTTGAGGATAGTGACCTGTCATGCTGGAGGGTAGCAATGTGTCACTCTGGAGGACATTGATGTGTCACGCTGGAGGATAGTGATGTGTTACGCTGGAAAATATCGATGTGTTACACTTGAGGATAGTGACCTGTCATGCTGGAGGGTAGCAATGTGTCACTCTGGAGGATAGGACATGTAACTCTGGAGGATAGTGATGTGTCACACTGGAGGATAGTGATGTGTCATGCTGGAGGAGTCACTCTGGAGGAGAGTGATGTGTTACTCTGGAGATCATGATGTGTCACACTGGAGAATAGTGATATGTCACGCTGGAGGATAGAGCTGTGTTACACTGGAGGTTGGTGCCGTGTCGCAATGGATGATAGTGATGTGTCACCCTGGAGGATAGTGATTTTTCTCGCCAGAAAATAGTGATGTTTAACACTGCTTATAGTGATTTTTCTCGCTTAAGTATAGTGATAAGTCACTCTGGATGGTAGCGACGTATCATTCTGGAGGATAGTGATTTGTCACGCTGGAAAATATCGATGTGTTACACTGGAGGATAGTGACCTGTCATGCTGGAGGATAGCAATGTGTCACTCTGGAGGATCGTGATCTGTCACACTGGAGGATACTGATTTTTCATGCTGGAGGATAGTGAAGTGTCATAATGGAGGATAATGACGTGTCACTCTGGAGGATAGTGATGTGTTCCTCTGGAGGAAACTGATTTTTCATGCTGGAGGATAGTGATCTGTCCCTCTGGAGGATAGTGAAGTGTCATAGTGGAGGATAGTGATGTTTCACCCTGGAGGATAATGATGTTTCACTATGGAGGATAGTGATGTGTCACACTGGAGGATACTGATTTTTCATGCTGGAGGATTGTGATATGTCACTCTGGAGGATAGTGAAGTGTCACAATGGAGGATAAAGATGTGTCACTCTGGAGGATCGTGATGTGTTACCCTGGAGGATAATGATGTTTCAGTATGGAGGATAGGGATGTGTCACACTGGAGTGTAGTGATTTTTCTCGCTGTAGTATAGCAATATGTCAGACTAGGGAATAGTGATATGTCACACTGGAGTGTAGATATTTTTCTCGCTGGAGTATAGCAATGTGTCAGACTGGGGAATAGTGATGTGACAGAGTGGAGGATAATGATTGTCTCACTGGAGGGTAGTGATTTTTCTCGCTAGAGGATAGTGATTTGTCACTCTGGATGACAGCGACGTATTCTCTGGATTAGAGTGATGGGTCATGCTGGAGAGGTAGCAGTGTGTCTTGCAGGAACATGGTGATGTATCATGCTGGAGAATCGTGACGTGTTGCAATGGAGGAGAGTGACGTGTTACACTGGAGGATAGTGGCATGTCAGTCTGGAGGATAGTGACATGTCACACTGAAGGATAGTGATGTGTCTCACTGGAGGATAGTGATGTGTCACACTGGAGAATAGTGACGTGTTGCAATGGAGGAGAGTGACGTGTTACACTGGAGGATAGTGGCATGTCAGTCTGGAGGATAGTGACGTGTCACACTGGGGTATAGTGATGTGTCATG
The DNA here is from genome assembly GCF_017639515.1 of Carcharodon carcharias. Lineage (NCBI taxonomy): Eukaryota > Metazoa > Chordata > Chondrichthyes > Lamniformes > Lamnidae > Carcharodon > Carcharodon carcharias. The sequence goes on along the minus strand of NC_054473.1, from coordinate 128,795,376 downwards.
CTGGAGTGTAGAGACGTGTCACTTTGGAGGTTAGTGACGTGTCACGCTGTAGGGTAGCAACGTGTCACTATGGAGGATAGTGATGTGTCACAATTGAGGATAGTGATGTGTCACACTGGAGGATAGTGACGTGTTGCTCTAGACGATAGAGATGTGTTACTCTGCAGCGTAGTGACATGTCAGACTGGAGGATAGTGACCTGTCACGCGGAAGGATAGTGATGTGCCGCACTGGAGGATAGTGACATGTTACTCTGGATGATAGTGATGTGTCACACTCAAGGATAATGATATTTCTCCTTGGAGGATAGTGACGCATCACTCTGGAGGATAGTGACATGTCACACTGGAGGCTCGTGATTTTTCTCGCTAGAGGACAGTGATATGGCCGTTTGGAGGGTAGCGCCATGTCACTCTGGAGGATAGTGATGTGTTACTTTGGAGGATAGTGATGTGTCACACTGGGGGATAGTGATTTTTCTCAGTGGAGGCAAGTGACGTGTTATACTGGAGTATATTGAATTTTCTCACTGGAGGATAGTGATGTCTTACACTGGAAAATATCGATGTGTTACACTTGAGGACTGTGACCCGTCATGCTGGAGGGTAGCAATGTGTCACTTTGGAGGTTAGTGATGTGTTACACTGGAGGCTCGTAAATGTCACACTGGAGGATAGTGATTTTTCTCGTTGGAGTAGTGATTTTTCTCAGTGGAGGCTAGTGATGTGTTATACTGGAGGATATTGATTTTTCTCGCTGGAGGGTAGTGATGTGTCACCCTAGAGGATAGTGATTTTTCTCGCCAGAGAATCGTGATGTTTAACACTGGCTTATAGTGATTTTTCTCGCTTAAGTATAGTCATATGTCACTCTGGATGGTAGTGACGTATCATTCTGGAGGATAGTGATTTGTCACGCTGGAAAATATCGATGTGTTACACTGGAGGATAGTGACCTGTCATGCTGGAGGATAGCAATGTGTCACTCTGGAGGATCGTGATCTGTCACACTGGAGGATACTGATTTTTCATGCTGGAGGATAGTGAAGTGTCACAATGGAGGATAATGACATGTTACTCTGGAGGATAGTGATGTGTCACAATGGAGGATAGTGATGTGTCACGATGGAGGATAGTGATGTGTCACCCTGGAGGATAATGATGTGTCACCCTGGAGGATAGTGATGTATTACCCTGGAGGATAATGATGTTTCAGTATGGAGGATAGGGATGTGTCACACTGGAGTGTAGTGATTTTTCTCGCTGGAGTATAGCAATGTGTCAGACAGGGGAATAGTGATGTGACAGACTGGAGGATAATGATTGTCTCACTGGAGGGTAGTGATTTTTCTCGCTAGAGGATAGTGATTTGTCACTCTGGATGGCAGCGACATGTCTCTCTGGATTAGAGTGATGCCTCAGGCTGGAAGATATCGATGTGTTACACTGGAGGATAGTGACATGTCATGCTGGAGAGGTAGCAATGTGTCACGCAGAAGGATGATGATGTATCATTCTGGAGAATAGTGACGTGGTGCAATGGAGGATAGTGACATGTTACACTGGACGATAGTGATGTGTCACACTGGAGGATAGTGATGTGTCACTCTGGAGGATAGTGACATGTCACACTGGAGGATAGCGACGTGTCTCACTGGAGGATAGTGATGTGTCACGCTGGAGGATAGTGATGTGTTAGGCTGGAAAGTAACGATATGTTACACTTGAGGATAGTGACCTGTCATGCTGGAGGGTAGCAATGTGTCACTCTGGAGGATATTGATGTGTCACGCTGGAGGATAGTGATGTGTTACGCTGGAAAGTATCGATATGTTACACTTGAGGATAGTGACCTGTCATGCTGGAGGGTAGCAATGTGTCACTCTGGAGGATAGGACATGTAACTCTGGAGGATAGTGATATGTCACACTGGAGGATAGTGATGTGTCATGCTGGAGGAGTCACTCTGGAGGAGAGTGATGTGTTACTCTGGAGATCATGATGTGTCACACTGGAGAATAGTGATATGTCACGCTGGAGGATAGAGCTGTGTTACACTGGAGGTTGGTGACGTGTCGCAATGGAGGATAGTGATGTGTCACCCTGGAGGATAGTGATTTTTCTCGCCAGAGAGTAGTGATGTTTAACACTGGCTTATAGAGATTTTTCTCGCTTAAGTATAGTGATATGTCACTCTGGATGGTAGCGACATATCATTCTGGAGGATAGTGATTTGTCACACTGGAAAATATCGATGTGTTACACTGGAGGATAGTGACCTGTCATGCTGGAGGATAGCAATGTGTCACTCTGGAGAATCGTGATCTGTCACACTGGAGGATACTGATTTTTCATGCTGGAGGATAGTGAAGTGTCATAATGGAGGATAGTGACGTGTCACTCTGGAGGATAGTGATGTGTTACTCTGGTGGATAGTGATGTGTCACTCTGGAGGAAACTGATTTTTCATGCTGGAGGATAGTGATCTGTCCCTCTGGAGGATAGTGAAGTGTCACAATGGAGGATAGTGATGTTTCATCCTGGAGGATAATGATGTTTCACCTTGGAGGATAGTGATGTGTCACACTGGAGGATACTGATTTTTCATGCTGGAGGATTGTGATATGTCAATCTGGAGGATAGTGACGTGTCACAATGGAGGATAGTGATGTGTCATTCTGGAGGATAGCGAAGTGTCACAATGGAGGATAGTGATGTGTCACAATGGAGGATAAAGATGTGTCACTCTGGAGGATAGTGATGTGTTACCCTGGAGGATAATGATGTTTCAGTATGGAGGATAGGGATGTGTCACACTGGAGTGTAGAGATTTTTCTCGCTGGAGTATAGCAATATGTCAGACTAGGGAATAGTGATATGTCACACTGGAGTGTAGATATTTTTCTCGCTGGAGTATAGCAATGTGTCAGACTGGGAAATAGTGATGTGACAGAGTGGAGGATAATGATTGTCTCACTGGAGGGTAGTGATTTTTCTCGCTAGAGGATAGTGATTTGTCACTCTGGATGACAGCGACGTATTCTCTGGATTAGAGTGATGCGTCATGCTGGAGAGGTAGCAGTGTGTCTTGCAGGAACATGGTGATGTATCACGCTGGAGAATCGTGACGTGTTGCAATGGAGGAGAGTGACGTGTTACACAGGAGGATAATGGCATGTCAGTCTGGAGGATAGTGACATGTCACACTGAAGGATAGTGATGTGTCACACTGGAGTATAGTGATGTGTCACACTGGAGAATAGTGACGTGTTGCAATGGAGGAGAGTGACGTGTTACACTGGAGGATAGTGGCATGTCAGTCTGTAGGATAGTGACGTGTCACACTGGGGTATAGTGATGTGTCATGCTGGAGTGTAGAGACGTGTCACTCTGGAGGTTAGTGACGTGTCACGCTGTAGGGTAGCAACGTGTCACTATGGAGGATAGTGATGTGTCACAATTGAGGATAGTGATGTGTCACACTGGAGGATAGTGACATGTTGCTCTAGATGATAGAGATGTGTTACTCTGCAGGGTAGTGACATGTCAGACTGGAGGATAATGACTTGTCACGCGGAAGGATAGTGATGTGCCGCACTGGAGGATAGTGACATGTTACTCTGGATGATAGTGATGTGTCACACTCAAGGATAATGATATTTCTCCTTGGAGGATAGTGACGCATCACTCTGGAGGATAGTGACATGTCACACTGGAGGCTCGTGATTTTTCTCGCTAGAGGACAGTGATATGGCCGTTTGGAGGGTAGCGCCATGTCACTCTGGAGGATAGTGATGTGTTACTTTGGAGGATAGTGATGTGTCACACTGGGGGATAGTGATTTTTCTCAGTGGAGGCAAGTGACGTGTTGTACTGGAGTATATTGAATTTTCTCACTGGAGGATAGTGATGTCTTACACTGGAAAGTATCGATGTGTTACACTTGAGGACAGTGACCCCTCACGCTGGAGGGTAGCAATGTGTCACTTTGGAGGTTAGTGATGTGTTACACTGGAGGCTCGTAAATGTCACACTGGAGGATAGTGATTTTTCTCGTTGGAGTAGTGATTTTTCTCAGTGGAGGCTAGTGATGTGTTATACTGGAGGATATTGATTTTTCTCGCTGGAGGATAGTGATGTGTCACCCTAGAGGATAGTGATTTTTCTCGCTAGAGAATAGTGATGTTTAACACTGGCTTATAGTGATTTTTCTCGCTTAAGTATAGTGATATGTCACTCTGGATGGTAGCGACGTGTCACTCTGGAGGATAGTGATTTGTCACGCTGGAAAATATCGATGTGTTACACTGGAGGATTATGACCTGTTATGCTGGAGGATAGCAATGTGTCACTCTGGAGGATAGTGATCTATCACACTGGAGGATACTGATTTTTCATGCTGGAGGATAGTGAAGTGTCACAATGGAGGATAGTGATGTATCGCTCTGGAGGATAGTGAAGTGTCACAATGGAGGATAGTGATGTGTCACTGTGGAGGATAGTGATGTGTCACCCTGCGGGATAATGATGCGTCACCCTGGAGGATAGTGATGTGTTACCCTGGAGGATAATGATGTTTCAGTATGGAGGATAGGGATGTGTCACACTAGAGTGTAGTGATTTTTCTCGCTGGAGTATAGCAATGTGTTAGACAGTGGAATAGCGATGTGACAGACTGGAGGATAATGATTGTCTCACTGGAGGGTAGTGATTTTTCTCGCTAGAGGATAGTGATTTGTCACTCTGGATGGCAGCGACATGTCTCTCTGGATTAGAGTGATGCGTCAGGCTGGAAGATATCGATGTGTTACACTGGAGGATAGTGACGTGTCACGCTGGAGAGGTAGCAATGTGTCACGCAGAAGGATGGTGATGTATCATGCTGGAGAATAGAGACGTGTTGCAATGGAGGATAGTGACATGTTACACTGGAGGATAGTGATGTGTCACACTGGAGGATAGTGATGTGTTACGTTGGAGGATAGTGATGTGTTACGCTGGAAAGTATCGATGTGTTACACTTGAGGATAGTGACCTGTCATGCTGGAGGGTAGCAATGTGTCACTCTGGAGGATAGGACATGTAACTCTGGAGGATAGTGATGTGTCACACTGGAGGATAGTGATGTGTCATTCTGGAGGAGTCACTCTGGAGGAGAGTGATGTGTTACTCTGAAGATCATGATGTGTCACACTGGAGAATAGTGATATGTCACGCTGGAGGATAGAGCTGTGTTACACTGGAGGTTGGTGACGTGTCGCAATGGAGGATAGTGATGTGTCACCCTGGAGGATAGTGATTTTTCTCGCCAGAGAATCGTGATGTTTAACACTGGTATATAGTGATTTTTCTCGCTTAAGTATAGTGATATGTCACTCTGGATGGTAGCGACATATCATTCTGGAGGATAGTGATTTGTCACGCTGGAAAATATCGATGTGTTACACTGGAGGATAGTGACCTGTCATTCTGGAGGATAGCAATGTGTCACTCTGGAGGATCGTGATCTGTCACACTGGAGGATACTGATTTTTCATGCTGGAGTATAGTGAAGTGTCACAATGGAGGATAATGACATGTTACTCTGGAGGATAGTGAAGTGTCACAATGGAGGATAGTGATGTGTCACGATGGAGGATAGTGATGTGTCACCCTGGAGGATAATGATGTGTTACCCTGGAGGATAGTGATGTGTTACCCTGGAGGATAATGATGTTTCAGTATGGAGGATAGGTATGTGTCACACTGGAGTGTAGTGATTTTTCTCGCTGGAGTATAGCAATGTGTCAGACAGGGGAATAGTGATGTGACAGACTGGAGGATAATGATTGTCTCACTGGAGGGTAGTGATTTTTCTCGCTAGAGGATAGTGATTTGTCACTCTGGATGGCAGCGACATGTCTCTCTGGATTAGAGTGATGCGTCAGGCTGGAAGATATCGATGTGTTACACTGGAGGATAGTGACGACGTGTCACGCTGGAGAGGTAGCAATGTGTCACGCAGAAGGATGGTGATGTATCATGCTGGAGAATAGTGACGTGTTGCAATGGAGGATAGTGACGTGTTACACTGGAGGATAGTGATGTGTCACACTGGAGGATAGTGATGTGTCACTCTGGAGGATAGTGACATGTCACACTGGAGGATAGCGACGTGTCTCACTGGAGGATAGTGATGTGTCACGCTGGAGGATAGTGATGTGTTACACTGGAAAGTATCGATGTGTTACACTTGAGGATAGTGACCTGTCATGCTGGAGGGTAGCAATGTGTCACTCTGGAGGATATTGATGTGTCACGCTGGAGGATAGTGATGTGTTACGCTGGAAAGTATCGATGTGTTACACTTGAGGATAGTGACCTGTCATGCTGGAGGGTAGCAATGTGTCACTCTGGAGGATATTGATGTGTCACGCTGGAGGATAGTGATGTGTTACGCTGGAAAGTATCGATGTGTTACACTTGAGGATAGTGACCTGTCATGCTGGAGGGTAGCAATGTGTCACTCTGGAGGATAGGACATGTAACTCTGGAGGATAGTGATATGTCACACTGGAGGATAGTGATGTGTCATGCTGGAGGAGTCACTCTGGAGGAGAGTGATGTGTTACTCTGGAGATCATGATGTGTCACACTGGAGAATAGTGATATGTCACGCTGGAGGATAGAGCTGTGTTACACTGGAGGTTGGTGACGTGTCACAATGGAGGATAGTGATGTGTCACCCTGGAGGATAGTGATTTTTCTCGCCAGAGAATAGTGGTGTTTAACACTGGCTTATAGAGATTTTTCTCGCTTAGGTATAGTGATATGTCACTCCGGATGGTAGCGACGTATCATTCTGGTGGATAGTGATTTGTCACGCTGGAAAATATCGATGTGTTACGCTGGAGGATAGTGACCTGTCATGCTGGAGGATAGCAATGTGTCACTCTGGAGGATCGTGATCTGTCACACTGGAGGATACTGATTTTTCATGCTGGAGTATAGTGAAGTGTCACAATGGAGGATAATGACATGTTACTCTGGAGGATAGTGAAGTGTCACAATGGAGGATAGTGATGTGTCACGATGGAGGATAGTGATGTGTCACCCTGGAGGATAATGATGTGTTACCCTGGAGGATAGTGATGTGTTACACTGGAGGATAATGATGTTTCAGTATGGAGGATAGGTATGTGTCACACTGGAGTGTAGTGATTTTTCTCGCTGGAGTATAGCAATGTGTCAGACAGGGGAATAGTGATGTGACAGACTGGAGGATAATGATTGTCTCACTGGAGGGTAGTGATTTTTCTCGCTAGAGGATAGTGATTTGTCACTCTGGATGGCAGCGACATGTCTCTCTGGATTAGAGTGATGCGTCAGGCTGGAAGATATCGATGTGTTACACTGGAGGATAGTGACGACGTGTCACGCTGGAGAGGTAGCAATGTGTCACGCAGAAGGATGGTGATGTATCATGCTGGAGAATAGTGACGTGTTGCAATGGAGGATAGTGACGTGTTACACTGGAGGATAGTGATGTGTCACACTGGAGGATAGTGATGTGTCACTCTGGAGGATAGTGACATGTCACACTGGAGGATAGCGACGTGTCTCACTGGAGGATAGTGATGTGTCACGCTGGAGGATAGTGATGTGTTACACTGGAAAGTATCGATGTGTTACACTTGAGGATAGTGACCTGTCATGCTGGAGGGTAGCAATGTGTCACTCTGGAGGATATTGATGTGTCACGCTGGAGGATAATGATGTGTTACGCTGGAAAGTATCGATGTGTTAGACTTGAGGATAGTGACCTGTCATGCTGGAGGGTAGCAATGTGTCACTCTGGAGGATATTGATGTGTCACGCTGGAGGATAGTGATGTGTTACGCTGGAAAGTATCGATGTGTTACACTTGAGGATAGTGACCTGTCATGCTGGAGGGTAGCAATGTGTCACTCTGGAGGATAGGACATGTAACTCTGGAGGATAGTGATATGTCACACTGGAGGATAGTGATGTGTCATGCTGGAGGAGTCACTCTGGAGGAGAGTGATGTGTTACTCTGGAGATCATGATGTGTCACACTGGAGAATAGTGATATGTCACGCTGGAGGATAGAGCTGTGTTACACTGGAGGTTGGTGACGTGTCACAATGGAGGATAGTGATGTGTCACCCTGGAGGATAGTGATTTTTCTCGCCAGAGAATAGTGGTGTTTAACACTGGCTTATAGAGATTTTTCTCGCTTAGGTATAGTGATATGTCACTCCGGATGGTAGCGACGTATCATTCTGGAGGATAGTGATTTGTCACGCTGGAAAATATCGATGTGTTACGCTGGAGGATAGTGACCTGTCATGCTGGAGGATAGCAATGTGTCACTCTGGAGGATCGTGATCTGTCACACTGGAGGATACTGATTTTTCATGCTGGAGGATAGTGACGTGTCACTCTGGAGGATAGTGATGTGTTACTCTGGAGGATAGTGATGTGTCATGCTGGAGGAGTCACTCTGGAGGAGAGTGATGTGTTACTCTGGAGATCATGATGTGTCACTCTGGAGGAAACTGATTTTTCATGCTGGAGGATAGTGATCTGTCCCTCTGGAGGATAGTGAAGTGTCACAATGGAGGATAGTGATGTTTCACCCTGGAGGATAATGATGTTTCACTATGGAGGATAGTGATGTGTCACACTGGAAGATACTGATTTTTCATGCTGGAGGATAGTGATCTGTCACTTTGGAGGATAGTGAAGTGTCACAATGGAGGATAGTGATGTTTCACCCTGGAGGATAATGATGTTTCACTATGGAGGATAGTGATGTGTCACACTGGAGTGTAGTGATTTTTCTTGCTGGAGTATAGTAATGTGTCAGACTGGGGAATAGTGATGTGACAGAGTGGAGGATAATGATTGTCTCACTGGAAGGTTGTGATTTTTCTCGCTAGGGGTTAGGGATTTGTCACTCTTGATGGCAGCGACGTATCTCTCTGGATTAGAGTGATGTGTCACGCAGGAGGATGGTGATATATTACGCTGGAGGATAGTGATGTCTCTCGGTAGAAGACAGTGATATGTCACTTTGGAGGGTAGCAACGTGTCACTCTGGAGGATAGTGATGTGTGACTCTGGAGGATAGTGATGTGTTATTCTGGAGTATATTGATTTTTCTCGCTGGAGGATAGTGATGTGTCACCTGGCGGATAGTGATTTTTCTCGCCAGAGGATAGTGATGTTTAACACTGGCGCATAGTGATTTTTCTCGCTTAATTATAGTGATATGTCACTCTGGATGGTAGCGACGTATCATTCTGGAGGATAGTGATTTGTCACGCTGGAAAATATCGATGTGATACACTGGAGGATTGTGACCTGTCATGCTGGAGGGTAGCAATGTGTCACTCTGGAGGATAGGACATGTAACTCTGGAGGATAGTGATGTGTCATGCTGGAGGAGTCACTCTGGAGGAGAGTGATGTGTTACTCTGGAGATCATGATGTGTCACACTGGAGAATAGTGATGTGTCACGCTGGAGGATAGAGCCGTGTTACACTGGAGGTTGGTGACTTGTCGCAATGGAGGATAGTGATGTGTCACACTGGAGGATAGTGGCGTGTCACTCTGGAGGGTAGCGATGTGTCACTCTCGAGGGTAGCGATGTTTCACTCTGGAGGATAGTGATGTGTAACTCTGGAGGATAGTGACATGTCATGCTGGAGGATAGTGATGTGTCACACTGGAGGATCGTGACATTCACACTGGAGGATAGTGATTTTTCTCGTTGGAGGATAGTGATTTTTCTCAGTGGAGGATAGTGATGTGTTACACTGGCAGATAATGATTTTTCTCGCTGGAGGATAGTGATGTGTTAGACTGGAGGATAGTCTTTTTCTCATCAGAGGATAGTGATGTTTAACATTGGCGCATAGTGATTTTTATTGCTAGAGTATAGTGATATGTCACTCTGGATGGTAGCGACGTATCATTCTGGAGGATAGTGATTTGTCATGCTGGAAAATATCGATGTGTTACACTGGAGGATAGTGACCTGTCATGCTGGAGGATAGCAATGTGTCACTCTGGAGGATTGTGATCTGTCACACTGGAGGATACTGATTTTTCATGCTGGAGGATTGTGAAGTGTCACAATGGAGGATAGTGACGTGTCACTCTGGAGGATAGTGATGTGTTACTCTGGAGGATAGTGATGTGTCACTCTGGAGGAAACTGATTTTTCATGCTGGAGGATAGTGATCTGTCACTCTGGAGGATAGTGAAGTGTCACAATGGAGGATAGTGATGTTTCACCCTGGAGGATAATGATGTTTCACTATGGAGGATAGTGATGTGTCACACTGGAAGATACTGATTTTTCATGCTGGAGGATAGTGATCTGTCACTTTGGAGGATAGTGAAGTGTCACAATGGTGGATAGTGATGTTTCACCCTGGAGGATAATGATGTTTCACTATGGAGGATAGTGATGTGTCACACTGGAGTGTAGTGATTTTTCTTGCTGGAGTATAGTAATGTGTCAGACTGGGGAATAGTGATGTGACAGAGTGGAGGATAATGATTGTCTCACTGGAAGGTTGTGATTTTTCTCGCTAGGGGTTAGGGATTTGTCACTCTTGATGGCAGCGACGTATCTCTCTGGATTAGAGTGATGTGTCACGCAGGAGGATGGTGATATATTATGCTGGAGGATAGTGATGTCTCTCGGTAGAAGACAGTGATATGTCACTTTGGAGGGTAGCAACGTGTCACTCTGGAGGATAGTGATGTGTGACTCTGGAGGATAGTGATGTGTTATTCTGGAGTATATTGATTTTTCTCGCTGGAGGATAGTGATGTGTCACCTGGAGGATAGTGATTTTTCTCGCCAGAGGATAGTGATGTTTAACACTGGCGCATAGTGATTTTTCTCGCTTAATTATAGTGATATGTTACTCTGGATGGTAGCGACGTATCATTCTGGAGGATAGTGATTTGTCACGCTGGAAAATATCGATGTGATACACTGGAGGATTGTGACCTGTCATGCTGGAGGGTAGCAATGTGTGACTCTGGAGGATAGGACATGTAACTCTGGAGGATAGTGATGTGTCATGCTGGAGGAGTCACTCTGGAGGAGAGTGATGTGTTACTCTGGAGATCATGATGTGTCACACTGGAGAATAGTGATGTGTCACGCTGGAGGATAGAGCCGTGTTACACTGGAGGTTGGTGACTTGTCGCAATGGAGGATAGTGATGTGTCACACTGGAGGATAGTGGCGTGTCACTCTGGAGGGTAGCGATGTGTCACTCTCGAGGGTAGCGATGTTTCACTCTGGAGGATAGTGATGTGTAACTCTGGAGGATAGTGACATGTCACGCTGGAGGATAGTGATGTGTCACACTGGAGGATCGTCACATTCACACTGGAGGGTAGTGATTTTTCTCGTTGGAGGATAGTGATTTTTCTCAGTGGAGGATAGTGATGTGTTACACTGGCAGATAATGATTTTTCTCGCTGGAGGATAGTGATGTGTTAGACTGGAGGATAGTCTTTTTCTCATCAGAGGATAGTGATGTTTAACATTGGCGCATAGTGATTTTTATTGCTAGCGTATAGTGATATGTCACTCTGGATGGTAGCGACGTATCATTCTGGAGGATAGTGATTTGTCATGCTGGAAAATATCGATGTGTTACACTGGAGGATAGTGACCTGTCATGCTGGAGGGTAGCAATGTGTCATTCTAGAGGATAGTAATCTACCACACTGGAGGATACTGATTTTTCATGCTGGAGGATAGTGATCTGTCACTCTGGAGGATAGTGAAGTGTCACAGTGGAGAATAGTCATATGTCACCCTGGAGGATAATGATGTTTCATTATGGAGGATAATGATGTTTCACTATGGAGGAGAGTGATGTGTCACACTGGGGAATAGTGATGTGACAGAGTGGATAATAATGATTGTCTCACTGGAGGGTAGTGATTTTTCTCGCTAGAGGATAGTGATTTGTCACTCTGGATGGCAGCGACGTATCTCTCCGGATTAGAGTGATGGGTCACGCTGGAGGATGTGTTACACTGGAGGATAGTGATGTGTCACGCTGGATAGGTAGCAATGTGTCACGCAGGAGGATGGTGATATATCACGCTGGAGGATAGTGATTTCTCTCGCTAGAGGACAGTGATATGTCACATTGGAGGGTAGCGTCGTGTCACTCTGGAGGATAGTGATGTGTCACTCTGGAGGATAGTGATGTGTCACACTGGAGGATATTGATGTGTTACACTGTACGATAGAGGCATGTCACGCTGGAGGGTAGTGACTTGTTACTCTGGAGGATAGTGATGTGTCACGCTGGAAAGTATCGACGTTTCACTCTGGAGGATAGCGACGTGTCACGCTGGAGGGTGTTGACGTGTCACTCTGGAGGAAAGGGATGTTTCACTCTGGAGGATAGTGATGTGTCACACTGGAAGATAGTGACGTGTTACTCTGGAGGGTAGTGATGTGTCAAACTGGAGGATGGAATTGTGTGACTCTGGGGGATAGTGATGTGTCACACTGGAGAATAGTGATGTTTCACTCTGGAGGATAGTGATGTGTCACTCTTGAGGATTGTAATGTGATATTCTGGAGGATAGCGGTGTGTTACTTTAGAGGATAGTGATGTGTCACAATGGAGGATACTAACGTGTCACTCTCGAGGATAGCGATGTTTCACTCTGGAGGATAGTGACGTGTCACTCTTGAGGATAGCGACATGTCACGCTGGAGGATAGTGATGTGTTACACTGGAGGATCGTGACATGTCACACTGGAGGACAGTGATTTTTCTCGTTGGAGGATAGTGATTTTTCTCAGTGGAGGCTAGTGAGGGTTTATACTGGAGGATATTGATTTTTCTCGCTGGAAGATAGTGATGTGTTACACTGAAGGACAGTGATTTTTCTTGCCACAGGATAGTGATGTTTAACACTGGCACATAGTGATTTTTCTCGCTAGAGTATAGTGATATATCAATCTGAATAGTAGCGACGTATCATTCTGGAGGATAGTGATTTGTCACGCTGGGGAATATCAATTTGTTACACTGGAGGATAGTGACCTGTCACGTTGGAGGATAGCAATGTGTTACTCTGAAGGATAGTAATCTGTCACACTGGAGGATACTGATTTTTCATGCTGGAGGATAGTGACGTTTCACAATGGAGGATAGTGACGTGTCACTCTGGAGGATAGTGATTTTTCTCACTGGAGGATAGCAATGTGTCAGACTGGAGGATAGTGATCTGTTACACTGGGGGATAGCAATGTGTTACACTGGAGAAAAGTGTGTGTCACACTGGAGGATATTGATGTCTTACTCTGGAGAGTAGCGACGTATCATTCTGGAGGATAGTGATTTGTCACGCTGGGAAATATCGATGTGTTACACTGGAAGATAGTGACCTGTCATGCTGGAGGATACTGATTTTTCACGCTGGAGGATAGTGAAGTGTCACAATGGAGGATAGTGATGTGTCACTCTGTAGGATAGTGACGTGTTACTCTGGAAGATAGTGATGTGTCACAATGGAGGATAGTGATGTGTTGCTCTGGAGGATAGTGAAGTGTCACAAAGGAGGATGGTGATGTGTCACCCTGGAGGATAATAATGTTTCACTATGGAGGATAGCGATGTGTCACACTGGAGTGTAGTGATTTTTCTCGCTGGAGTATAGCAATGTGTCAGACTGGGGAATAGTGATGACACAGACTGGAGGATAATGATTGTCTCACTGGAGGGTAGTGATTTTTCTCGCTAGAGGATAGTGATTTGTCACTCTGCATGGCCACGACATGTCTCCCTGGATTAGAGTGATGGGTCACGCTGGAAGATATCGATGTGTTACACTAGAGGATAGTGACGTGTCACCCTGGAGAGGTAGCAATGAGTCACTCAGAATGATGGTGATGTATCACGCTGGAGAATAGTGACTTGTCGCAATGGAGGATAGTGACGTGTTACACTGGAGGGTAGTGGCATGTCAGTCTGGAGGATAGTGACGTGTCACACTGGAGGATACTGATGTGTCACACTGGAGGATATTGATATGTGACTCTGGAGGATAGTGATGTGTTACGCTGGAAAGTATCGATGTGTTACACTTGAGGATAGTGACCTGTCATGCTGGAGGGTAGCAATGTGTCACTCTGGAGGTTAGCAATGTGTAACTCTCGAGGATGGCGACATTTCACTCTGGAGGATAGTGATGTGTCACTCTGGAGGATAGTGACGTGTCACACTGGAGGATCGTGACATGTCACACTGGAGGATAGTGATTTTTCTCGTTGGAGTAGTGATTTTTCTCAGTGGAGGCTAGTGATGTGTTCTACTGGAGGATATTGATTTTTCTCGCTGGAGGATAGTGATGTGTCACCCTGAAGGATAATGATTTTTCTTGCCAGAGGATAGTGATGTGTAACACTGGAGCATAGTGATTTTTCTCGCTAGTGGATAGTGACCTGTCACTCTGGATGGTAGCGACGTATCACTCTGGAGGATAGTGATGTGTTACTTTGGAGGATAGTGATGTGTTACACTGGGGGATAGTGATTTTTCTCAGTGGAGGCTAGTGACGTGTTATACTGGAGTATATTGATTTTTCTCACTGGAGGATAGTGATGTCTTACACTGGAAAGTATCGATGTGTTACACTTGAGGATAGTGACGTGTCACGCTGGAGGGTAGCAATGTGTCACTCTGGAGGTTAGTGATGTGTTACACTGGAGGATCGTGACATGTCACACTGGAGGATAGTGATTTTTCTCGTTGGAGTAGTGATTTTTCTCAGTGGAGGCTAGTGATGTGTTATACTGGAGGATATTGATTTTTCTCACTGGAGTATAGTGATGTGTCACCCTGGAGGATAGTGATTTTTCTCACCAGAGGATAGTGATGTTTAACACTGGTGCATAGTGATTTTTCTCGCTTAAGTATAGTGATATGTCACTCTGGATGGTAGCGACGTATCATTCTGGTGGATAGTGAATTGTCACGCTGGAAAATATCGATGTGTTACACTGGAGGATTGTGACCTGTCATGCTGGAGGGTAGCAATGTGTCACTCTGGAGGATAGTGACCTGTCACATTGGAGGATACTGATTTTTCATGCTGGAGTATAGTGAAGTGTCACAATGGAGGATAGTGACGTGTCACTCTGGAGGATAGTGATGTGTTACTCTGGAGGATAGTGATGTGTCACTCTGGAGGAAACTGATTTTTCATGCTGGAGGATAGTGATCTGTCCCTCTGGAGGATAGTGAAGTGTCACAATGGAGGATAGTGATGTTTCACCCTGGAGGATAATGATGTTTCACTATGGAGGATAGTGATGTGTCACACTGGAAGATACTGATTTTTCATGCTGGAGGATAGTGATCTGTCACTTTGGAGGATAGTGAAGTGTTACAATGGTGGATAGTGATGTTTCACCCTGGAGGATAATGATGTTTCACTATGGAGGATAGTGATGTGTCACACTGGAGTGTAGTGATTTTTCTTGCTGGAGTATAGTAATGTGTCAGACTGGGGAATAGTGATGTGACAGAGTGGAGGATAATGATTGTCTCACTGGAAGGTTGTGATTTTTCTCGCTAGGGGTTAGGGATTTGTCACTCTTGATGGCAGCGACGTATCTCTCTGGATTAGAGTGATGTGTCACGCAGGAGGATGGTGATATATTACGCTGGAGGATAGTGATGTCTCTCGGTAGAAGACAGTGATATGTCACTTTGGAGGGTATCGACGTGTCACTCTGGAGGATAGTGATGTGTGACTCTGGAGGATAGTGATGTGTTATTCTGGAGGATATTGATTTTTCTCGCTGGAGGATAGTGATGTGTCACCTGGCAGATAGTGATTTTTCTCGCCAGAGGATAGTGATGTTTAACACTGGCGCATAGTGATTTTTCTCGCTTAATTATAGTGATATGTCACTCTGGATGGTAGCGACGTATCATTCTGGAGGATAGTGATTTGTCACGCTGGAAAATATCGATGTGTTACACTGGAGGATTGTGACCTGTCATGCTGGAGGGTAGCAATGTGTGACTCTGGAGGATAGGACATGTAACTCTGGAGGATAGTGATGTGTCATAATGGAGGAGTCACTCTGGAGGAGAGTGATGTGTTACTCTGGAGATCATGATGTGTCACACTGGAGAATAGTGATGTGTCACGCTGGAGGATAGAGCCGTGTTACACTGGAGGTTGGTCACGTGTCGCAATGGAGGATAGTGATGTGTCACACTGGAGGATAGTGGCGTGTCACTCTGGAGGGTAGCGATGTGTCACTCTCGAGGGTAGCGATGTTTCACTCTGGAGGATAGTGATGTGTAACTCTGGAGGATAGTGACATGTCACACTGGAGGATAGTGATGTGTCACACTGGAGGATCGTGACATTCACACTGGAGGATAGTGATTTTTCTCGTTGGAGGATAGTGATTTTTCTCAGTGGAGGATAGTGATGTGTTACACTGGCAGATAATGATTTTTCTCGCTGGAGGATAGTGATGTGTTAGACTGGAGGATAGTGCTTTTTCTCACCAGAGGATAGTGATGTTTAACACTGGCACATAGTGATTTTTATTGCTAGAGTATAGTGATATGTCACTCTGGATGGTAGCGACGTATCATTCTGGAGGATAGTGATTTGTCACGCTGGAAAATATCGATGTGTTACACTGGAGGATAGTGACCTGTCATGCTGGAGGGTAGCAATGTGTCACTCTGGAGGATAGTAATCTGCCACACTGGAGGATACTGATTTTTCATGCAGGAGCATAGTGATCTGTCACTCTGGAGGATAGTGAAGTGTCACAATGGAGGATAGTGATGTTTTACCCTGGAGGATAATGATTTTTCACTATGGAGGATAATGATGCTTCACTATGGAGGATAGTGATGCGTCACACTGGAGTGTAGTGATTTTTCTCGCTGTAGTATAGCAATGTGTCAGACTGGGGAATAGTGATGTGACAGATTGGTAATAATGATTGTCTCACTGGAGGGTAGTGATTTTTCTCGCTAGAGGATAGTGATTTGTCACTCTGGATGGCAGCGACGTATCTCTCTGGATTAGAGTGATGGGTCACGCTGGAGGATGTGTTACACTGGAGGATAGTGATGTGTCACGATGGATAGGTAGCAATGTGTCACGCAGGAGGATGGTGATATATCACGCCGGAGGATAGTGATTTCTCTCACTAGAGGACAGTGATATGTCACGTTGGAGGGTAGCGTCGTGTCACTCTGGAGGATAGTGATGTGTCACTCTGGAGGATAGTGATGTGTCACACTGGAGGATATTGATGTGTTACAATGTATGATAGAGGCATGTCACGCTGGAGGGTAGCGACTTGTTACTCTGGAGGATAGTGATGTGTCACGCTGGAAAGTAATGACGTTTCACTCTGGAGGATAGCGACGTGTCACGCTGGAGGTTGTTGGAGTGTCACTCTGGAGGAAAGGGATATTTCACTCTGGAGGATAGTGATGTGTCACCCTGGAAGATAGTGACGTTTGACTCTGGAGGATAGTGATGTGTCACACTGGAGAATAGTGATGTTTCACTCTGGAGGATAGTGACGTGTCACTCTTGAGGATTGTAATGTGATATTCTGGAGGATAGCGGTGTGTTACTTTAGAGGATAGTGATGTGTCACAATGGAGGATACTAACGTGTCACTCTCGAGGATAGTGACGTTTCACTCTGGAGGATAGTGACGTGTCACTCTTGAAGATTGTAACGGGATATTCTGGAGGATAGTGGCGCGTTACACAGGAGGATAGTGACGTCTCACAATGGAGGATAGTAACGTGTCACTCTCGAGGACAACGACGTTTCGTTCTGGAGAATAGTGATGTGTCACTCTGGAGGATAGCGACGTGTCACGCTGGAGGATAGTGATGTGTTACACTGGAGGATCGTGACATGTCACACTGGAGGACAGTGATTTTTCTCGTTGGAGGATAGTGATTTTTCTCAGTGGAGGCTAGTGAGGGTTTATACTGGAGGATATTGATTTTTCTCGCTGGAGGATAGTGATGTTACACTGATGGACAGTGATTTATCTTGCCACAGGATAGTGATGTTTAACACTGGCACATAGTGATTTTTCTCGCTAGTGTATAGTGATATATCAATCTGGATAGTAGCGACGTATCATTCTGGAGGATAGTGATTTGTCACGCTGGGGAATATCAATTTGTTACACTGGAGGATAGTGACCTGTCACGCTGGAGGATAGCAATGTGTTACTCTGAAGGATAGTAATCTGTCACACTGGAGGATACTGATTTTTCATGCTGGAGGATAGTGACGTTTCACAATGGAGGATAGTGATGAGTCTCTCTGGAGGATAGTGATTTTTCTCGCTGGAGTATAGCAATGTGTCAGACTGGAGGATAGTGATGTGTTACACTGGAGGATAGCAATGTGTTACACTGGAGAAAAGTGATGTGTCATCCTGGAGGATATTGATGTGTTACTCTGGAGAGTAGCGACGTATCATTCTGGAGGATAGTGATTTGTCACGCTGGGGAATATCAATTTGTTACACTGGAGGATAGTGACCTGTCACGCTGGAGGATAGCAATGTGATACTCTGGAGGATAGTAATCTGTCACACTGGAGGATACTGATTTTTCACGCTGGAGGATAGTGAAGTGTCACAATGGAGGATAGTGACGTGTCACTCTGTAGGATAGTGATGTGTCACAATGGAGGATAGTGATGTGTTGCTCTGGAGGATAGTGAAGTGTCACAATGGAGGATAGTGATGTGTCACCCTGGAGGATAATAATGTTTCACTATGGAGGATAGCGATGTGTCACACTGGAGTGTAGTGATTTTTCTCGCTGGAGTATAGCAATGTGTCAGACTGGGGAATAGTGATGACACAGACTGGAGGATAATGATTGTCTCACTGGAGGGTAGTGATTTTTCTCGCTAGAGGATAGTGATTTGTCACTCTGCATGGCCACGACATGTCTCCCTGGATTAGAGTGATGGGTCACGCTGGAAGATATCGATGTGTTACACTAGAGGATAGTGACGTGTCACCCTGGAGAGGTAGCAATGAGTCACTCAGAATGATGGTGATGTATCACGCTGGAGAATAGTGACTTGTCGCAATGGAGGATAGTGACGTGTTACACTGGAGGGTAGTGGCATGTCAGTCTGGAGGATAGTGACGTGTCACACTGGAGGATACTGATGTGTCACACTGGAGGATATTGATATGTGACTCTGGAGGATAGTGATGTGTTACGCTGGAAAGTATCGATGTGTTACACTTGAGGATAGTGACCTGTCATGCTGGAGGGTAGCAATGTGTCACTCTGGAGGTTAGCAATGTGTAACTCTCGAGGATGGCGACATTTCACTCTGGAGGATAGTGATGTGTCACTCTGGAGGATAGTGACGTGTCACACTGGAGGATCGTGACATGTCACACTGGAGGATAGTGATTTTTCTCGTTGGAGTAGTGATTTTTCTCAGTGGAGGCTAGTGATGTGTTCTACTGGAGGATATTGATTTTTCTCGCTGGAGGATAGTGATGTGTCACCCTGAAGGATAATGATTTTTCTTGCCAGAGGATAGTGATGTGTAACACTGGAGCATAGTGATTTTTCTCGCTAGTGGATAGTGACCTGTCACTCTGGATGGTAGCGACGTATCACTCTGGAGGATAGTGATGTGTTACTTTGGAGGATAGTGATGTGTTACACTGGGGGATAGTGATTTTTCTCAGTGGAGGCTAGTGACGTGTTATACTGGAGTATATTGATTTTTCTCACTGGAGGATAGTGATGTCTTACACTGGAAAGTATCGATGTGTTACACTTGAGGATAGTGACGTGTCACGCTGGAGGGTAGCAATGTGTCACTCTGGAGGTTAGTGATGTGTTACACTGGAGGATCGTGACATGTCACACTGGAGGATAGTGATTTTTCTCGTTGGAGTAGTGATTTTTCTCAGTGGAGGCTAGTGATGTGTTATACTGGAGGATATTGATTTTTCTCACTGGAGTATAGTGATGTGTCACCCTGGAGGATAGTGATTTTTCTCACCAGAGGATAGTGATGTTTAACACTGGTGCATAGTGATTTTTCTCGCTTAAGTATAGTGATATGTCACTCTGGATGGTAGCGACGTATCATTCTGGTGGATAGTGAATTGTCACGCTGGAAAATATCGATGTGTTACACTGGAGGATTGTGACCTGTCATGCTGGAGGGTAGCAATGTGTCACTCTGGAGGATAGTGACCTGTCACATTGGAGGATACTGATTTTTCATGCTGGAGTATAGTGAAGTGTCACAATGGAGGATAGTGACGTGTCACTCTGGAGGATAGTGATGTGTTACTCTGGAGGATAGTGATGTGTCACTCTGGAGGAAACTGATTTTTCATGCTGGAGGATAGTGATCTGTCCCTCTGGAGGATAGTGAAGTGTCACAATGGAGGATAGTGATGTTTCACCCTGGAGGATAATGATGTTTCACTATGGAGGATAGTGATGTGTCACACTGGAAGATACTGATTTTTCATGCTGGAGGATAGTGATCTGTCACTTTGGAGGATAGTGAAGTGTTACAATGGTGGATAGTGATGTTTCACCCTGGAGGATAATGATGTTTCACTATGGAGGATAGTGATGTGTCACACTGGAGTGTAGTGATTTTTCTTGCTGGAGTATAGTAATGTGTCAGACTGGGGAATAGTGATGTGACAGAGTGGAGGATAATGATTGTCTCACTGGAAGGTTGTGATTTTTCTCGCTAGGGGTTAGGGATTTGTCACTCTTGATGGCAGCGACGTATCTCTCTGGATTAGAGTGATGTGTCACGCAGGAGGATGGTGATATATTACGCTGGAGGATAGTGATGTCTCTCGGTAGAAGACAGTGATATGTCACTTTGGAGGGTATCGACGTGTCACTCTGGAGGATAGTGATGTGTGACTCTGGAGGATAGTGATGTGTTATTCTGGAGGATATTGATTTTTCTCGCTGGAGGATAGTGATGTGTCACCTGGCAGATAGTGATTTTTCTCGCCAGAGGATAGTGATGTTTAACACTGGCGCATAGTGATTTTTCTCGCTTAATTATAGTGATATGTCACTCTGGATGGTAGCGACGTATCATTCTGGAGGATAGTGATTTGTCACGCTGGAAAATATCGATGTGTTACACTGGAGGATTGTGACCTGTCATGCTGGAGGGTAGCAATGTGTGACTCTGGAGGATAGGACATGTAACTCTGGAGGATAGTGATGTGTCATAATGGAGGAGTCACTCTGGAGGAGAGTGATGTGTTACTCTGGAGATCATGATGTGTCACACTGGAGAATAGTGATGTGTCACGCTGGAGGATAGAGCCGTGTTACACTGGAGGTTGGTCACGTGTCGCAATGGAGGATAGTGATGTGTCACACTGGAGGATAGTGGCGTGTCACTCTGGAGGGTAGCGATGTGTCACTCTCGAGGGTAGCGATGTTTCACTCTGGAGGATAGTGATGTGTAACTCTGGAGGATAGTGACATGTCACACTGGAGGATAGTGATGTGTCACACTGGAGGATCGTGACATTCACACTGGAGGATAGTGATTTTTCTCGTTGGAGGATAGTGATTTTTCTCAGTGGAGGATAGTGATGTGTTACACTGGCAGATAATGATTTTTCTCGCTGGAGGATAGTGATGTGTTAGACTGGAGGATAGTGCTTTTTCTCACCAGAGGATAGTGATGTTTAACACTGGCACATAGTGATTTTTATTGCTAGAGTATAGTGATATGTCACTCTGGATGGTAGCGACGTATCATTCTGGAGGATAGTGATTTGTCACGCTGGAAAATATCGATGTGTTACACTGGAGGATAGTGACCTGTCATGCTGGAGGGTAGCAATGTGTCACTCTGGAGGATAGTAATCTGCCACACTGGAGGATACTGATTTTTCATGCAGGAGCATAGTGATCTGTCACTCTGGAGGATAGTGAAGTGTCACAATGGAGGATAGTGATGTTTTACCCTGGAGGATAATGATTTTTCACTATGGAGGATAATGATGCTTCACTATGGAGGATAGTGATGCGTCACACTGGAGTGTAGTGATTTTTCTCGCTGTAGTATAGCAATGTGTCAGACTGGGGAATAGTGATGTGACAGATTGGTAATAATGATTGTCTCACTGGAGGGTAGTGATTTTTCTCGCTAGAGGATAGTGATTTGTCACTCTGGATGGCAGCGACGTATCTCTCTGGATTAGAGTGATGGGTCACGCTGGAGGATGTGTTACACTGGAGGATAGTGATGTGTCACGATGGATAGGTAGCAATGTGTCACGCAGGAGGATGGTGATATATCACGCCGGAGGATAGTGATTTCTCTCACTAGAGGACAGTGATATGTCACGTTGGAGGGTAGCGTCGTGTCACTCTGGAGGATAGTGATGTGTCACTCTGGAGGATAGTGATGTGTCACACTGGAGGATATTGATGTGTTACAATGTATGATAGAGGCATGTCACGCTGGAGGGTAGCGACTTGTTACTCTGGAGGATAGTGATGTGTCACGCTGGAAAGTAATGACGTTTCACTCTGGAGGATAGCGACGTGTCACGCTGGAGGTTGTTGGAGTGTCACTCTGGAGGAAAGGGATATTTCACTCTGGAGGATAGTGATGTGTCACCCTGGAAGATAGTGACGTTTGACTCTGGAGGATAGTGATGTGTCACACTGGAGAATAGTGATGTTTCACTCTGGAGGATAGTGACGTGTCACTCTTGAGGATTGTAATGTGATATTCTGGAGGATAGCGGTGTGTTACTTTAGAGGATAGTGATGTGTCACAATGGAGGATACTAACGTGTCACTCTCGAGGATAGTGACGTTTCACTCTGGAGGATAGTGACGTGTCACTCTTGAAGATTGTAACGGGATATTCTGGAGGATAGTGGCGCGTTACACAGGAGGATAGTGACGTCTCACAATGGAGGATAGTAACGTGTCACTCTCGAGGACAACGACGTTTCGTTCTGGAGAATAGTGATGTGTCACTCTGGAGGATAGCGACGTGTCACGCTGGAGGATAGTGATGTGTTACACTGGAGGATCGTGACATGTCACACTGGAGGACAGTGATTTTTCTCGTTGGAGGATAGTGATTTTTCTCAGTGGAGGCTAGTGAGGGTTTATACTGGAGGATATTGATTTTTCTCGCTGGAGGATAGTGATGTTACACTGATGGACAGTGATTTATCTTGCCACAGGATAGTGATGTTTAACACTGGCACATAGTGATTTTTCTCGCTAGTGTATAGTGATATATCAATCTGGATAGTAGCGACGTATCATTCTGGAGGATAGTGATTTGTCACGCTGGGGAATATCAATTTGTTACACTGGAGGATAGTGACCTGTCACGCTGGAGGATAGCAATGTGTTACTCTGAAGGATAGTAATCTGTCACACTGGAGGATACTGATTTTTCATGCTGGAGGATAGTGACGTTTCACAATGGAGGATAGTGATGAGTCTCTCTGGAGGATAGTGATTTTTCTCGCTGGAGTATAGCAATGTGTCAGACTGGAGGATAGTGATGTGTTACACTGGAGGATAGCAATGTGTTACACTGGAGAAAAGTGATGTGTCATCCTGGAGGATATTGATGTGTTACTCTGGAGAGTAGCGACGTATCATTCTGGAGGATAGTGATTTGTCACGCTGGGGAATATCAATTTGTTACACTGGAGGATAGTGACCTGTCACGCTGGAGGATAGCAATGTGATACTCTGGAGGATAGTAATCTGTCACACTGGAGGATACTGATTTTTCACGCTGGAGGATAGTGAAGTGTCACAATGGAGGATAGTGACGTGTCACTCTGTAGGATAGTGATGTGTCACAATGGAGGATAGTGATGTGTTGCTCTGGAGGATAGTGAAGTGTCACAATGGAGGATAGTGATGTGTCACCCTGGAGGATAATAATGTTTCACTATGGAGGATAGCGATGTGTCACACTGGAGTGTAGTGATTTTTCTCGCTGGAGTATAGCAATGTGTCAGACTGGGGAATAGTGATGACACAGACTGGAGGATAATGATTGTCTCACTGGAGGGTAGTGATTTTTCTCGCTAGAGGATAGTGATTTGTCACTCTGCATGGCCACGACATGTCTCCCTGGATTAGAGTGATGGGTCACGCTGGAAGATATCGATGTGTTACACTAGAGGATAGTGACGTGTCACCCTGGAGAGGTAGCAATGAGTCACTCAGAATGATGGTGATGTATCACGCTGGAGAATAGTGACTTGTCGCAATGGAGGATAGTGACGTGTTACACTGGAGGGTAGTGGCATGTCAGTCTGGAGGATAGTGACGTGTCACACTGGAGGATACTGATGTGTCACACTGGAGGATATTGATATGTGACTCTGGAGGATAGTGATGTGTTACGCTGGAAAGTATCGATGTGTTACACTTGAGGATAGTGACCTGTCATGCTGGAGGGTAGCAATGTGTCACTCTGGAGGTTAGCAATGTGTAACTCTCGAGGATGGCGACATTTCACTCTGGAGGATAGTGATGTGTCACTCTGGAGGATAGTGACGTGTCACACTGGAGGATCGTGACATGTCACACTGGAGGATAGTGATTTTTCTCGTTGGAGTAGTGATTTTTCTCAGTGGAGGCTAGTGATGTGTTCTACTGGAGGATATTGATTTTTCTCGCTGGAGGATAGTGATGTGTCACCCTGAAGGATAATGATTTTTCTTGCCAGAGGATAGTGATGTGTAACACTGGAGCATAGTGATTTTTCTCGCTAGTGGATAGTGACCTGTCACTCTGGATGGTAGCGACGTATCACTCTGGAGGATAGTGATGTGTTACTTTGGAGGATAGTGATGTGTTACACTGGGGGATAGTGATTTTTCTCAGTGGAGGCTAGTGACGTGTTATACTGGAGTATATTGATTTTTCTCACTGGAGGATAGTGATGTCTTACACTGGAAAGTATCGATGTGTTACACTTGAGGATAGTGACGTGTCACGCTGGAGGGTAGCAATGTGTCACTCTGGAGGTTAGTGATGTGTTACACTGGAGGATCGTGACATGTCACACTGGAGGATAGTGATTTTTCTCGTTGGAGTAGTGATTTTTCTCAGTGGAGGCTAGTGATGTGTTATACTGGAGGATATTGATTTTTCTCACTGGAGTATAGTGATGTGTCACCCTGGAGGATAGTGATTTTTCTCACCAGAGGATAGTGATGTTTAACACTGGTGCATAGTGATTTTTCTCGCTTAAGTATAGTGATATGTCACTCTGGATGGTAGCGACGTATCATTCTGGTGGATAGTGAATTGTCACACTGGAAAATATCGATGTGTTACACTGGAGGATTGTGACCTGTCATGCTGGAGGGTAGCAATGTGTCACTCTGGAGGATAGTGACCTGTCACATTGGAGGATACTGATTTTTCATGCTGGAGTATAGTGAAGTGTCACAATGGAGGATAGTGACGTGTCACTCTGGAGGATAGTGATGTGTTACTCTGGAGGATAGTGATGTGTCACTCTGGAGGAAACTGATTTTTCATGCTGGAGGATAGTGATCTGTCCCTCTGGAGGATAGTGAAGTGTCACAATGGAGGATAGTGATGTTTCACCCTGGAGGATAATGATGTTTCACTATGGAGGATAGTGATGTGTCACACTGGAAGATACTGATTTTTCATGCTGGAGGATAGTGATCTGTCACTTTGGAGGATAGTGAAGTGTTACAATGGTGGATAGTGATGTTTCACCCTGGAGGATAATGATGTTTCACTATGGAGGATAGTGATGTGTCACACTGGAGTGTAGTGATTTTTCTTGCTGGAGTATAGTAATGTGTCAGACTGGGGAATAGTGATGTGACAGAGTGGAGGATAATGATTGTCTCACTGGAAGGTTGTGATTTTTCTCGCTAGGGGTTAGGGATTTGTCACTCTTGATGGCAGCGACGTATCTCTCTGGATTAGAGTGATGTGTCACGCAGGAGGATGGTGATATATTACGCTGGAGGATAGTGATGTCTCTCGGTAGAAGACAGTGATATGTCACTTTGGAGGGTATCGACGTGTCACTCTGGAGGATAGTGATGTGTGACTCTGGAGGATAGTGATGTGTTATTCTGGAGGATATTGATTTTTCTCGCTGGAGGATAGTGATGTGTCACCTGGCAGATAGTGATTTTTCTCGCCAGAGGATAGTGATGTTTAACACTGGCGCATAGTGATTTTTCTCGCTTAATTATAGTGATATGTCACTCTGGATGGTAGCGACGTATCATTCTGGAGGATAGTGATTTGTCACGCTGGAAAATATCGATGTGTTACACTGGAGGATTGTGACCTGTCATGCTGGAGGGTAGCAATGTGTGACTCTGGAGGATAGGACATGTAACTCTGGAGGATAGTGATGTGCCATAATGGAGGAGTCACTCTGGAGGAGAGTGATGTGTTACTCTGGAGATCATGATGTGTCACACTGGAGAATAGTGATGTGTCACGCTGGAGGATAGAGCCGTGTTACACTGGAGGTTGGTCACGTGTCGCAATGGAGGATAGTGATGTGTCACACTGGAGGATAGTGGCGTGTCACTCTGGAGGGTAGCGATGTGTCACTCTCGAGGGTAGCGATGTTTCACTCTGGAGGATAGTGATGTGTAACTCTGGAGGATAGTGACATGTCACACTGGAGGATAGTGATGTGTCACACTGGAGGATCGTGACATTTACACTGGAGGATAGTGATTTTTCTCGTTGGAGGATAGTGATTTTTCTCAGTGGAGGATAGTGATGTGTTACACTGGCAGATAATGATTTTTCTCGCTGGAGGATAGTGATGTGTTAGACTGGAGGATAGTGCTTTTTCTCACCAGAGGATAGTGATGTTTAACACTGGCACATAGTGATTTTTATTGCTAGAGTATAGTGATATGTCACTCTGGATGGTAGCGACGTATCATTCTGGAGGATAGTGATTTGTCACGCTGGAAAATATCGATGTGTTACACTGGAGGATAGTGACCTGTCATGCTGGAGGGTAGCAATGTGTCACTCTGGAGGATAGTAATCTGCCACACTGGAGGATACTGATTTTTCATGCAGGAGCATAGTGATCTGTCACTCTGGAGGATAGTGAAGTGTCACAATGGAGGATAGTGATGTTTAACCCTGGAGGATAATGATTTTTCACTATGGAGGATAATGATGCTTCACTATGGAGGATAGTGATGCGTCACACTGGAGTGTAGTGATTTTTCTCGCTGGAGTATAGCAATGTGTCAGACTGGGGAATAGTGATGTGACAGATTGGTAATAATGATTGTCTCACTGGAGGGTAGTGATTTTTCTCGCTAGAGGATAGTGATTTGTCACTCTGGATGGCAGCGACGTATCTCTCTGGATTAGAGTGATGGGTCACGCTGGAGGATGTGTTACACTGGAGGATAGTGATGTGTCACGCTGGATAGGTAGCAATGTGTCACGCAGGAGGATGGTGATATATCACGCCGGAGGATAGTGATTTCTCTCACTAGAGGACAGTGATATGTCACGTTGGAGGGTAGCGTCGTGTCACTCTGGAGGATAGTGATGTGTCACTCTGGAGGATAGTGATGTGTCACACTGGAGGATATTGATGTGTTACACTGTATGATAGAGGCATGTCACGCTGGAGGGTAGCGACTTGTTACTCTGGAGGATAGTGATGTGTCACGCTGGAAAGTAATGACGTTTCACTCTGGAGGATAGCGACGTGTCACGCTGGAGGTTGTTGGAGTGTCACTCTGGAGGAAAGGGATATTTCACTCTGGAGGATAGTGATGTGTCACCCTGGAAGATAGTGACGTTTGACTCTGGAGGATTGTGATGTGTCACACTGGAGAATAGTGATGTTTCACTCTGGAGGATAGTGACGTGTCACTCTTGAGGATTGTAATGTGATATTCTGGAGGATAGCGGTGTGTTACTTTAGAGGATAGTGATGTGTCACAATGGAGGATACTAACGTGTCACTCTCGAGGATAGTGACGTTTCACTCTGGAGGATAGTGACGTGTCACTCTTGAAGATTGTAACGGGATATTCTGGAGGATAGTGGCGCGTTACACAGGAGGATAGTGACGTCTCACAATGGAGGATAGTAACGTGTCACTCTCGAGGACAACGACGTTTCGTTCTGGAGAATAGTGATGTGTCACTCTGGAGGATAGCGACGTGTCACGCTGGAGGATAGTGATGTGTTACACTGGAGGATCGTGACATGTCACACTGGAGGACAGTGATTTTTCTCGTTGGAGGATAGTGATTTTTCTCAGTGGAGGCTAGTGAGGGTTTATACTGGAGGATATTGATTTTTCTCGCTGGAGGATAGTGATGTTACACTGATGGACAGTGATTTATCTTGCCACAGGATAGTGATGTTTAACACTGGCACATAGTGATTTTTCTCGCTAGTGTATAGTGATATATCAATCTGGATAGTAGCGACGTATCATTCTGGAGGATAGTGATTTGTCACGCTGGGGAATATCAATTTGTTACACTGGAGGATAGTGACCTGTCACGCTGGAGGATAGCAATGTGTTACTCTGAAGGATAGTAATCTGTCACACTGGAGGATACTGATTTTTCATGCTGGAGGATAGTGACGTTTCACAATGGAGGATAGTGATGAGTCTCTCTGGAGGATAGTGATTTTTCTCGCTGGAGTATAGCAATGTGTCAGACTGGAGGATAGTGATGTGTTACACTGGAGGATAGCAATGTGTTACACTGGAGAAAAGTGATGTGTCATCCTGGAGGATATTGATGTGTTACTCTGGAGAGTAGCGACGTATCATTCTGGAGGATAGTGATTTGTCACGCTGGGGAATATCAATTTGTTACACTGGAGGATAGTGACCTGTCATGCTGGAGGATAGCAATGTGTTACTCTGGAGGATAGTAATCTGTCACACTGGAGGATACTGATTTTTCACGCTGGAGGATAGTGAAGTGTCACAATGGAGGATAGTGACGTGTCACTCTGTAGGATAGTGATGTGTCACAATGGAGGATAGTGATGTGTTGCTCTGGAGGATAGTGAAGTGTCACAATGGAGGATAGTGATGTGTCACCCTGGAGGATAATAATGTTTCACTATGGAGGATAGCGATGTGTCACACTGGAGTGTACTGATTTTTCTCGCTGGAGTATAGCAATGTGTCAGACTGGGGAATAGTGATGTGAAAGACTGGAGGATATTGATTGTCTCAGTGGAGGGTAGTGATTTTTCTCACTAGAGGATAGTGATTTGTCACTCTGCATGGCCACGACATGTCTCCCTGGATTAGAGTGATGGGTCACGCTGGAAGATATCGATGTGTTACACTAGAGGATAGTGACGTGTCACCCTGGAGAGGTAGCAATGAGTCACTCAGAATGATGGTGATGTATCACGCTGGAGAATAGTGACTTGTCGCAATGGAGGATAGTGACGTGTTACACTGGAGGGTAGTGGCATGTCAGTCTGGAGGATAGTGACGTGTCACACTGGAGAATACTGATGTGTCACACTGGAGGATATTGATATGTGACTCTGGAGGATAGTGATGTGTCACGCTGGAGGATAGTGACATGTCACACTGGAGGATAGTGATGTGTCACACTGGAGGATATTGATGTGTCACGCTGGAGGATAGTGATATGTTACACTGGAGGATAGTGATGTGTCACACTGGAGGATAGTGATGTGTTGCACTGGAGGATAATGATTTTTCTTGCCAGAGGATAGTGATGTGTCACACTGGAGCATAGTGATTTTTCTCACTAGTAGATAGTGACCTGTTACTCTGCATGGTAACGACGTATCACTCTGGAAGATAGTGATGTGTTACGCTGGAAAGTATCGATGTGTTACACTTGAGGATAGTGACCTGTCATGCTGGAGGGTAGCAATGTGTCACTCTGGAGGTTAGCGATGTGTAACTCTCGAGGATAGCGACGTTTCACTTTGGAGGATAGTGATGTGTCTCTCTGGAGGATAGTGACGTGTCACACTGGAGGATCGTAACATGTCACACTGGAGAATAGTGATTTTTCTCGTTGGATTAGTGATTTTTCTCAGTGGAGGCTAGTGATGTGTTATACTGGAGGATATTGAATTTTCTCGCTGGAGGATAGTGATGTGTCACCCTGAAGGATAATGATTTTTCTTGCCAGAGGATAGTGATGTGTAACACTGGAGCATAGTGATTTTTCTCGCTAGTGGATAGTGACCTGTCACTCTGGATGGTAGCGACGTATCACTCTGGAGGATAGTGATGTGATACTTTGGAGGATAGTGATGTGTCACACTGGGGGATAGTGATTTTTCTCAGCGGAGGCTAGTGACGTGTTATACTGGAGTATATTGATTTTTCTCACTGGAGGATAGTGATGTCTTACACTGGAAAGTATCGATGTGTTACACTTGAGGATAGTGACGTGTCACGCTGGAGGGTAGCAATGTGTCACTCTGGAGGTTAGTGATGTGTTACACTGGAGGATCGTGACATGTCACACTGGAGGATAGTGATTTTTCTCGTTGGATTAGTGATTTTTCTCAGTGGAGGCTAGTGTTGTGTTATACTGGAGGATATTGATTTTTCTCGCTGGAGTATAGTGATGTGTCACCCTGAAGGATAATGATTTTTCTTGCCAGAGGATAGCGATGTGTAACACTGGAGCATAGTGATTTTTCTCGCTAGTGGATAGTGACCTGTCACTCTGGATGGTAGCGACGTATCACTCTGGAGGATAGTGATGTGATACTTTGGAGGATAGTGATGTGTCACACTGGGGGATAGTGATTTTTCTCAGTGGAGGCTAGTGACGTGTTATACTGGAGTATATTGATTTTTCTCACTGGAGGATAGTGATGTCTTACACTGGAAAGTTTCGATGTGTTACACTTGAGGATAGTGAGGTGTCACGCTGGAGGGTAGCAATGTGTCACTCTGGAGGTTAGTGATGTGTTACACTGGAGGATCGTGACATGTCACACTGGAGGATAGTGATTTTTCTCGTTGGAGTAGTGATTTTTCTCAGTGGAGGCTAGTGATGTGTTATACTGGAGGATATTGATTTTTCTCGCTGGAGGATAGTGATGTGTCACCCTGGAGGATAGTGATTTTTCTCACCAGAGGATAGTGATGTTTAACACTGGCGGATAGTGATTTTTCTCGCTTAAGTATAGTGATATGTCACTCTGGATGGTAGCGACGTATCATTCTGGAGGATAGTGAATTGTCATGCTGGAAAATATCGATGTGTTACAATGGAGGATTGTGACCTGTCATGCTGGAGGGTAGCAATGTGTCATTCTGGAGGATAGTGAGCTGTCACATTGGAGGATACTGATTTTTCATGCTGGAGTATAGTGAAGTGTCACAATGGAGGATAGTGACGTGTCACTCTGGAGGATAGTGATGTGTTACTCTGGAGGATAGTGATGTGTCACTCTGGAGGAAACTGATTTTTCATGCTGGAGGATAGTGATCTGTCACTCTGGAGGATAGTGAAGTGCCACAATGGAGGATAGTGATGTTTCACCCTGGAGGATAATGATGTTTCACTATGGAGGATAGTGATGTGTCACACTGGAGTGTAGTGATTTTTCTTGCTAGAGTATAGTAATGTCTCAGACTGGGGAATAGTGATGTGACAGAGAGGAGGATAATGATTGTCTCACTGGAAGGTTGTGATTTTTCTCGCTAGGGGTTAGGGATTTGTCACTCTTGATGGCAGCGACGTATCTCTCTGGATTAGAATGATGTGTCACGCAGGAGGATGGTGATATATTACGCTGGAGGATAGTGATGTCTCTCGGTAGAAGACAGTGATATGTCACTTTGGGGGGTAGCGACATGTCACTCTGGAGGATAGTGATGTGTGACTCTGGAGGATAGTGATGTGTTATTCTGGAGGATATTGATTTTTCTCGCTGGAGGATAGTGATGTGTCACCCTGGAGGATAATGATTTTTCTCGCCAGAGGATAGTGATGTTTAACACTGGCGCATAGTGATTTTTCTCGTTTAAGTATAGTGATATGTCACTCTAGATGGTAGCGACATATTCTGGAGGATAGTGATTTGTCACTCTGGAAAATATTGATGTGTTACACTGGAGGATTGTGACCTGTCATGCTGGTGGGTAGCAATGTGTCACTCTGGAGGATAGTGATTTTTCACACTGGAGAATACTGATTTTTCATGCTGGAGTATAGTGAAGTGTCACAATGGAGGATAGTGACATGTCACGCTGAAGGATAGTGACATGTTACTCTGGAGGATTGTGATATGTCACTCTGGAGGATAGTGAAGTGTCACAATGGAGGATAGTGATGTGTCGTTCTGGAGGATAGCGAAGTGTCACAATGGAGGATAGTGATGTGTCACAATGGAGGATAAAGATGTGTCATTCTGGAGGATAGTGATGTGTTACCCTGGAGGATAATGATGTTTCAGTATGGAGGATAGGGATGTGTCACTCTGGAGTGTAGTGATTTTTCTAGCTGGAGTATAGCAATGTGTCAGACAGGGGAATAGTGATGTGACAGAGTGGATAATAATGATTGTCTCACTGGAGGGTAGTGATTTTTCTCGCTAGAGGATAGTGATTTGTCACTCTGGATGACAGCGACGTATCTCTCTGGATTAGAGTGATGGGTCATGCTAGAGAGCTAGCAATGTGTCTCGCAGGAGCATGGTGATGTATCACGCTGGAGAATAGTGACATGTTGCAATTGAGGAGAGTGACATGTTACACTGGAGGATAGTGGCAATTCAGGCTGGAGGATAGTGACATTTCACACTGGAGGATAGTGATGTGTCACTCTGGAGGATAGTGCCGTGTCACTCTGGAGGATAGTGACATGTCACACTGATGGATAGTCATGTGTCTCACTGGTGGATAGTGATGTGTCACACTGGAGGATATTGATGTGTTGCACTGGAGGATAATGGTTTTTCTTGCCAGAGGATAGTGATGTGTAACACTGGAGCATAGTGATATTTCTCGCTAGTGGATAGTGACTTGTTAATCTGCATGGTAGCGACGTATCACTCTGGAGGATAGTGATGTATTACGCTGGAAAATATCGATGTGTTACACTTGACGATAGTGTCCTGTCATGCTGGAGGGTAACAATGTGTCACTCTGGAGGATAGGGACATGTGACTCTGGAGGATAGTGATGTGTTACGCTGGAAAGTATCGATGTGTTACACTTGAGGATAGTGACCTGTCATGCTGGAGGGTAGCAATGTGTCACTCTGGAGGATATTGATGTGTCACGCTGGAGGTTAGTGATGTGTTACGCTGGAAAGTATCGATGTGTTACACTTGAGGATAGTGACCTGTCATGCTGGAGGGTAGCAATGTGTCACTCTGGTGGATAGGACATGTAACTCTGGAGGATAGTGATGTGTCACACTGGAGGATAGTGATGTGTCATGCTGGAGGAGTCACTCTGAAGGAGAGTGATGTGCTACTCTGGAGATCATGATGTGTCACACTGGAGAATAGTGATATGTCACGCTGGAGGATAGAGCCGTGTTACACTGGAGGTTGGTGACGTGTCGCAATGGAGGATAGTGATGTGTCACACTGGAGGATAGTGGCGTGTCACTCTGGAGGGTAGCGATGTGTCACTCTCGAGGGTAGCGATGTTTCACTCTGGAGGATAGTGATGTGTAACTCTGGAGGATAGTGACATGTCACGCTGGAGGATAGTGATGTGTCACACTGGAGGATCATGACATTCACACTGGAGGATAGTGATTTTTCTCGTTGGAGGATAGTGATTTTTCTTAGTGGAGGATAGTGATGTGTTACACTGGCAGATAATGATTTTTCTCGCTGGAGGATAGTGATGTGTTAGACTGGAGGATAGTGCTTTTTCTCACCAGAGGATAGTGATGTTTAACACTGGCACATAGTGATTTTTCTCGCTAGAGTATAGTGATATATCAATCTGGATAATAGCGACGTATCATTCTGGAGGATGGTGATTTGTCACGCTGGGGAATATCAATTTGTTACACTGGAGGATAGTGACCTGTCACGCTGGAGGATAGCAATGTGTTACTCTGGAGGATAGTAATCTGTCACACTGGAGGATACTGATTTTTCATGCTGGAGGATATTGACATGTCACAATGGAGGATAGTGACGTGTCACTCTGGAGGATAGTGATTTTTCTCGCTGGAGTTTAGCAATGTGTCAGACTGGAGGATAGTGATGTGTCACACTGGAGGATATTGATGTGTTACTCTGGAGAGTAGCGACGTATCATTCTGGAGGATAGTGATTTGTCATGCTGGGAAATATCGATGTGTTACACTGGAGGATAGTGACCTGTCATGCTGGAGGATCCTGAATCCTCACGCTGGAGGATGGTGAAGTGTCACAATGGAGGATAGTGATGTGTCACTCTGTAGGATAGTGACGTGTTACTCTGGAGGATAGTAATGTGTCACATTGGAGGATAGTGATGTGTTGCTCTGGAGGATAGTAATGTGTCACTCTGGAGGATAGTGAAGTGTCACAATGGAGGATAGTGATGTGTCACCCTGGAGGATAATAATGTTTCACTATGGAGGATAGCGATGTGTCACACTGGAGTGTAGTGATTTTTCTCGCTGGAATATAGCAATGTGTCAGACTGGGGAATAGTGATGTGACAGACTGGAGGATAATGATTGTCTCACTGGAGGGTACTGATTTTTCTCGCTAGAGGATAGTGATTTGTCACTCTGGATGGCCGCGACATGTCTCCCTGGATTAGAGTGATGGGTCACGCTGGAAGATATTGATGTGTTACACTAGAGGATAGTGACGTGTCACCCTGGAGAGGTAGCACTGAGTCACTCAGAATGATGGTGATGTATCACGCTGGAGAATAGTGACGTGTCGCAATGGAGGATAGTGACGTGTTACACTGGAGGATATTGATGTGTCACGCTGGAGGATAGTGATGTGTTACGCTGGAAAGTATCGATGTGTTACACTTGAGGATGGTGACCTGTCATGCTGGAGGGTAGCAATGTGTCACTCTGGAGGATAGGGACATGTAACTCTGGAGGATAGTGATGTGTCACACTGGAGGATAATGATGTGTCATGCTGGAGGAAGCACTCTGGAGGAGAGTGATTTGTTACTCTGGAGATCGTGATGTGTCACACTGGAGATTAGTGATGTATCACGCTGGAGGATAGAGCCGTGTTACACTGGAGGTTGGTGACGTGTCGCAATGGAGGATAGTGATGTGTCACACTGGAGGATAGTGGCGTGTCACTCTGGAGGGTAGCGATGTGTCACTCTCGAGGGTAGCAATGTTTCACTCTGGAGGATAGTGATGTGTAACTCTGGAGGATAGTGACATGTCACGCTGGAGGATAGTGATGAGTCACACTGGAGGATCGTGACATGCACACTGGAGGATACTGATTTTTCTCGTTGGAGGATAGTGATTTTTCTCAGTGGAGGATAGTGATGTGTTACACTGGCAGATAATGATTTTTCTCGCTGGAGGATAGTGATGTGTTAGACTGGAGGATAGTGATTTTTCTCACCAGAGGATAGTGATGTTTAACACTGGCGCATAGTGATTTTTATTGCTAGAGTATAGTGATATGTCACTCTGGATGGTAGCGACGTATCATTCTGGAGGATAGTGATTTGTTACGCTGGAAAATATCGATGTGTTACACTGGAGGATAGTGAACTGTCATGCCGGAGGATAGCAATGTGTCACTCTGGAGGATAGTAATCTGCCACACTGGAGGATACTGATTTTTCATGCTGGAGGATAGTGATCTGTCACTCTGGAGGATAGTGAAGTGTCACAATGGAGGATAGTGATATGTCACCCTGGAGGATAATGATTTTTCACTATGGAGGATAATGATGTTTCACCATGCAGGATAGTGATGTGTCACACTGGAGTGTAGTGATTTTTCTCGCTGGAGTATAGCAATGTGTCAGACTGGGGAATAGTGATGTGACAGAGTGGATAATAATGATTGTCTCACTGGAGGGTAGTGATTTCTTTCGCTAGAGGACAGTGATATGTCACATTGGAGGGTAGCGTCGTGTCACTCAGGAGGATAGTGATGTGTCACTCTGGAGGATAGTGATGTGTCACACTGGAGGATATTGATGTGTTACACTACGATAGAGGCATGTCACGCTGGAAGGTAGCGACTTGTTACTCTGGAGGATAGTGATGTGTCACGCTGGAAAGTAACGACGTTTCACTCTGGATGATAGCGACGTGTCACACTGGAGGGTGTTGACGTGTCACTCTGGAGGAAAGGGCTGTGTCACCCTGGAGGGTAGTGATGTTTAACACTGGGGCATAGTGATTTTTCTCGCTAAAGTTTAGTGATATGTCACTCTGGATGGTAGCGACGTATCATTCTGGAGGATAGTGAATTGTCACGCTGGAAAATATCGATGTGTTACACTGGAGGATTGTGACCTGTCATGCTGGAGGATAGCAATGTGTCACTCTGGAGGATCGTGATCTGTCACACTGGATGATACTGATTTTTCATGCTGGAGGATAGTGAAGTGTCATAATGGAGGATAGCGACGTGTCACTCTGGAGGATAGTGATGTGTTACTCTGGAGGATAGTGATGTGTCACTCTGGAGGAAACTGATTTTTCATGCTGGAGGATAGTGATCTGTCACTCTGGAGGATAGTGAAGTGTCACAATGTAGGATAGTGATGTTTCACCCTGGAGGATAATGATGTTTCACAATGGAGGATAGTGATGTGTCATTCTGGAGGATAGCGAAGTGTCACAATGGAGGATAGTGATGTGTCACAATGGAGGATAAAGATGTGTCACTCTGGAGGATAGTGATGTGTTACCCTGGAGGATAATGATGTTTCAGTATGGAGGATAGGGATGTGTCACAATGGAGTGTAGTGATTTTTCTCGCTGGAGTATAGCAATGTGTCAGACTGGGGAATAGTGATGTGTCACACTGGAGTGTAGTGATTTTTCTCGCTGGAGTATAGCAATGTGTCAGACTGGGGAATAGTGATGTGACAGAGTGGAGGATAATGATTGTCTCACTGGAGGGTAGTGATTTTTCTCGCTAGAGGATAGTGATTTGTCACTCTGGATGACAGCGACGTATTCTCTGGATTAGAGTGATGGGTCATGCTGGAGAGGTAGCAGTGTGTCTCGCAGGAGTATGGTGATGTATCACGCTGGAGAATAGTGACGTGTTGCAATGGAGGAGAGTGACGTGTTACACTGGAGGATAGTGGCATGTCAGTCTGGAGGATAGTGACATGTCACACTGGAGGATAGTGATGTGTCACTCTGGAGGATAGTGGTGTGTCACTCTGGAGGATAGTGACATGTCACACTGAAGGATAGTGATGTGTCTCACTGGAGGATAGTGATGTGTCACACTGGAGAATAGTGACGTGTTGCAATGGAGGAGAGTGACGTGTTACTCTGCAGGGTAGTGACATGTCAGACTGGAGCATTGTGACCTGTCACGCGGAAGGATAGTGATGTGCCGCACTGGAGGATAGTGACATGTTACTCTGGATGATAGTGATGTGTCACACTCAAGGATAGTGATATTTCTCCTTGGAGTATAGTGATGTGTCATGCTGGAGTGTAGAGACGGGTCACTCTGGAGGTTAGTGACGTGTCACGCTGTAGGGTAGCAACGTGTCACTATGGAGGATGGTGATGTGTCACAATTGAGGATAGTGATGTGTCACACTGGAGGATAGTGACATGTTGCTCTAGATGATAGTGATGTGTTACTCTGCAGGGTAGTGACATGTCAGACTGGAGGATAGTGACCTGTCACGCGGAAGGATAGTGATGTGCCGCACTGGAGGATAGTGACATGTTACTCTGGATGATAGTGATGTGTCACACTCAAGGATAGTGATATTTCTCCTTGGAGGATAGTGACGCATCACTCTGGAGGATAGTGACATGTCACACTGGAGGCTCGTGATTTTTCTCGCTAGAGGACAGTGATATGGTCGTTTGGAGGGTAGCGCCATGTCACTCTGGAGGATAGTGATGTGTTACTCTGGATGATAGTGATGTGTCACACTCAAGGATAGTGATATTTCTCCTTGGAGGATAGTGACGCATCACTCTGGAGGATAGTGACATGTCACACTGGAGGCTCGTGATTTTTCTCGCTAGAGGACAGTGATATGGTCGTTTGGAGCGTAGCGCCATGTCACTCTGGAGGATAGTGATGTGTTACTCTGGATGATAGTGATGTGTCACACTCAAGGATAGTGATATTTCTCCTTGGAGGATAGTGACGCATCACTCTGGAGGATAGTGACATGTCACACTGGAGGCTCGTGATTTTTCTCGCTAGAGGACAGTGATATGGTCGTTTGGAGCGTAGCGCCATGTCACTCTGGAGGATAGTGATGTGTTACTTTGGAGGATAGTGATGTGTCACACTGGGGGATAGTGATTTTTCTCAGTGGAGGCAAGTGACGCGTTATACTGGAGTATATTGATTTTTCTCACTGGAGAATAGTGATGTCTTACACTGGAAAGTATCGATGTGTTACACTTGAGGATAGTGTCCCGTCATGCTGGAGGGTAGCAATGTGTCACTTTGGAGGTTAGTGATGTGTTACACTGGAGGCTCGTAAATGTCACACTGGAGGATAGTGATTTTTCTCGTTGGAGTAGTGATTTTTCTCAATGGAGGCTAGTGATGTGTTATACTGGAGGATATTGATTTTTCTCACTGGAGGATAGTGATGTGTCACCCTAGAGGATAGTGATTTTTCTCGCCAGAGAATCGTGATGTTTAACACTGGCTTATAGTGATTTTTCTCGCTTAAGTTTAGTGATATGTCACTCCGGATGGTAGCGACGTATCATTCTGGAGGATAGTGAATTGTCATGCTGGAAAATATCGATGTGTTACACTGGAGGATTGTGACCTGTCATGCTGGAGGATAGCAATGTGTCACTCCGGAGGATAGTGATCTGTCACACTGGAGGATAATAATTTTTCATGCTGGAGGATAGTGAAGTGTCACAATGGAGGATAGTGACATGTCACACTGGAGGATAGCGACGTGTCTCACTGGAGGATCGTGATGTGTCACACTGGAGGATAATGATATATCACTCTGGAGGATAGTGATGTGTTACGCTGGAAAGTATCGATGTGTTACACTTGAGGATAGTGACCTGTCATGCTGGAGGGTAGCAATGTGTCACTCTGGAGGTTAGAGATGTGTAACTCTCGAGAATAGTGACGTTTCACTTTGGAGGATAGTGATGTGTCTCTCTGGAGGATAGTGACGTGTCACACTGGAGGATCGTGACATGTCACACTGGAGAATAGTGATTTTTCTCGTTGGATTAGTGATTTTTCTCAGTGGAGGCTAGTGATGTGTTATACTGGAGGATATTGATTTTTCTCACTGGAGGATAGTGATGTCTTACACTGGAAAGTATCGATGTGTTACACTTGAGGATAGTGACCTGTCACGCTGGAGGGTAGCAATGTGTCACTCTGGAGGTTAGTGATGTGTTACACTGGAGGATCGTGACATGTCACACTGGAGGATAGTGATTTTTCTCAGTGGAGGCTAGTGATGTGTTATACTGGAGGATATTGATTTTTCTCGCTGGAGGATAGTGATGTGTCACCCTGGAGGATAGTGATTTTTCTCACCAGAGGATAGTGATGTTTAACACTGGCGGATAGTGATTTTTCTCGCTTAAGTATAGTGATATGTCACTCTGGATGGTAGCGACGTATCATTCTGGAGGATAGTGAATTGTCATGCTGGAAAATATCGATGTGTTACAATGGAGGATTGTGACCTGTCATGCTGGAGGATAGCAATGTGTCACTCTGGAGGATAGTGAGCTGTCACATTGGAGGATACAGATTTTTCATGCTGGAGGATAGTGAAGTGTCACAATGGAGGATAGTGACGTGTCACTCTGGAGGATAGTGATGTGTTACTCTGGAGGATAGTGATGTGTCACTCTGGAGGAAACTGATTTTTCATGCTGGAGGATAGTGATCTGTCCCTCTGGAGGATAGTGAAGTGTCACAATGGAGGATAGTGATGTTTCACCCTGGAGGATAATGATGTTTCATTATGGAGGATAGTGATGTGTCACACTGTAGTGTAGTGATTTTTCTTGCTGGAGTATAGTAATGTGTCAGACTGGGGAATAGTGATGTGACAGAGTGGAGGATAATGATTGTCTCACTGGAAGGTTGTGATTTTTCTCGCTAGGGGTTAGGGATTTGTCAGTCTTGATGGCAGCGACGTATCTCTCTGGATTAGAGTGATGTGTCACGCAGGAGGATGGTGATATATTATGCTGGAGGATAGTGATGTCTCTCGGTAGAAGACAGTGATATGTCACTTTGGAGGGTAGCGAAGTGTCACTCTGGAGGATAGTGATGTGTGACTCTGGAGGATAGTGATGTGTTATTCTGGAGGATATTGATTTTTCTCGCTGGAGGATAGTGATTTGTCACCCTGGAGGATAGTGATTTTTCTCGCCAGAGGATAGTGATGTTTAACACTGGCGCATAGTGATTTTTCTCGCTTAAGTATAGTGATATGTCACTCTAGATGGTAGCGACGTATCATTCTGGAGGATAGTGATTTGTCACGCTGGAAAATATCGATGTGTTACACTGGAAGATTGTGACCTGTCATGCTGGAGGGTAGCAATGTGTCACTCTGGAGGATAGTGATTTTTCACACTGGAGAATACTGATTTTTCATGCTGGAGTATAGTGAAGTGTCACAATGGAGGATAGTGACATGTCACGCTGAAGGATAGTGACATGTTGCTCTGGAGGATTGTGATATGTCACTCTGGAGGATAGTGAAGTGTCACAATGGAGGATAGTGATGTGTCGTTCTGGAGGATAGCGAAGTGTCTCAGTGGAGGATAGTGATGGTCACAATGGAGGATAAAGATGTGTCATTCTGGAGGATAGTGATGTGTTACCCTGGAGGATAATGATGTTTCAGTATGGAGGATAGGGATGTGTCACACTGGAGTGTAGTGATTTTTCTCGCTGGAGTATAGCAATGTGTCAGACTGGGGAATAGTGATGTGTCACACTGGAGTGTAGTGATTTTTCTCACTGGAGTATAGCAATGTGTCAGACTGGGGAATAGTGATGTGACAGAGTGGAGGATAATGATTGTCTCACTGGTGGGTAGTGATTTTTCTCGCTAGAGGATAGTGATTTGTCACTCTGGATGACAGCGACGTATCTCTCTGGATTAGAGTGATGGGTCATGCTAGAGAGGTAGCAATGTGTCTCGCAGGAGCATAGTGATGTATCACGCTGGAGAATAGTGATGTGTTGCAATTGAGGAGAGTGACATATTACACTGGAGGATAGTGGCAATTCAGTCTGGAGGATAGTGACATGTCACACTGGAGGATAGTGATGTGTCACTCTGGAGGATAGTGGTGTGTCACTCTGGAGGATAGTGACATGTCACACTGAAGGATAGTGATGTGTCTCACTGGTGGATAGTGATGTGTCACACCGGAGGATAATGGTTTTTCTTGCCAGGGGATAGTGATGTGTAACACTGGAGCATATTGATATTTCTCGCTAGTGGATAGTGACCTGTTACTCTGCATGGTAGCGACGTATCACTCTGGAGGATAGTGATGTGTTACGCTGGAAAATATCGATGTGTTACACTTCACGATAGTGTCCTGTCACGCTGGAGGATAGCAATGTGTCACTCTGGAGGATAGGGACATGTGATTCTGGAGGATAGTGATGTGTTACGCT
This sequence comes from Carcharodon carcharias, assembly GCF_017639515.1. Classification (NCBI taxonomy): domain Eukaryota; kingdom Metazoa; phylum Chordata; class Chondrichthyes; order Lamniformes; family Lamnidae; genus Carcharodon; species Carcharodon carcharias. Next base: position 128,753,432 of record NC_054473.1, on the reverse strand, counting down.
GGAAAGTATCAATGTGTTACACTTGAGGATAGTGACCTGTCATGCTGGAGGGTAGCAATGTGTCACTCTGGAGGATATTGATGTGTCACGCTGTAGGATAGTGATTTGTCACGCTGGAAAATATCGATGTGTTACAGTGGAGGATTGTGACCTGTCATGCTGGAGGGTAGCAATGTGTGACTCTGGAGGATAGGACATGTAACTCTGGAGGATAGTGATGTGTCACACTGGAGGATAATGATGTGTCATGCTGGATGAGTCACTCTGGAGGAGAGTGATGTGTTACTCTGGAGATCATGATGTGTCACACTGGAGAATAGTGATGTGTCACGCTGGAGGATAGAGCCGTGTTACACTGGAGGTTGGTGACGTGTCGCAATGGAGGATAGTGATGTGTCACACTGGAGGATAGTGGCGTGTCACTCTGGAGGGTAGCGATGTGTCACTCTCGAGGGTAGCAATGTTTCACTCTGGAGGATAGTGATGTGTAACTCTGGAGGATAGTGACATGTCACGCTGGAGGATAGTGATGTGTCACACTGGAGGATCGTGACATGCACACTGGAGGATAGTGATTATTCTCATTGGAGGATAGTGATTTTTCTCAGTGGAGGATAGTGATGTGTTACACTGGCAGATAATGATTTTTCTCGCTGGAGGATAGTGATGTGTTAGACTGGAGGATAGTGATTTTTCTCACCAGAGGATAGTGATGTTTAACACTGGCGCATAGTGATTTTTATTGCTAGAGTATAGTGAGATGTCACTCTGGATGGTAGCGACGTATCATTCTGGAGGATAGTGATTTGTTACGCTGGAAAATATCGATGTGTTACACTGGAGGATAGTGACCTGTCATGCTGGAGGGTAGCAATGTGTCACTCTAGAGGATAGTAATCTACCACACTGGAGGATAGTGATCTGTCACTCTGGAGGATAGTGAAGTGTCACAATGGAGAATAGTCATATGTCACCCTGGAGGATAATGATGTTTCACTATGGAGGATAATGATGTTTCACTATGGAGGATAGTGATGTGTCACACTGGAGTGGAGTGATTTTTCTCGCTGGAGTATAGCAATGTGTCAGACTGGGGAATAGTGATGTGACAGAGTGGATAATAATGATTGTCTCACTGGAGGGTAGTGATTTTTCTCGCTAGAGGATAGCGATTTGTCACTCTGGATGGCAGCGACGTATCTCTCCGGATTAGAGTGATGGGTCACGCTGGAGGATGTGTTACACTGGAGGATAGTGATGTGTCACGCTGGATAGGTAGCAATGTGTCACGCAGGAGGATGGTGATATATCACGCTGGAGGATAGTGATTTCTCTCGCTAGAGGACAGTGATATGTCACATTGGAGGGTAGCGTCGTGTCACTCTGGAGGATAGTGATGTGTCACTCTGGAGGATAGTGATGTGTCACACTGGAGGATATTGATGTGTTACACTGTACGATAGAGGCATGTCACGCTGGAGGGTAGCGACTTGTTACTCTGGAGGATAGTGATGTGTCACGCTGGAAAGTATCGACGTTTCACTCTGGAGGATAGCGACGTGTCACGCTGGAGGGTGTTGACGTGTCACTCTGGAGGAAAGGGATGTTTCACTCTGGAGGATAGTGATGTGTCACACTGGAAGATAGTGACGTGTTACTCTGGAGGGTAGTGATGTGTCAAACTGGAGGATGGAATTGTGTGACTCTGGGGGATAGTGATATGTCACACTGGAGAATAGTGATGTTTCACTCTGGAGGATAGTGATGTGTCACTCTTAAGGATTGTAATGTGATATTCTGGAGGATAGCGGTGTGTTACTTTAGAGGATAGTGATGTGTCACAATGGAGGATACTAACGTGTCACTCTCGAGGATAGCGACGTTTCATTCTGGAGGATAGTGACGTGTCACTCTTGAGGATTGTAACATGATATTCTGGAGGATAATGGCGCGTTACACAGGAGGATAGTGACGTCTCACAATGGAGGATAGTAACGTGTCACTCTCGAGGACAGCGACGTTTCACTCTGGAGAATAGTGATGTGTCACTCTGGAGGTTAGCGACGTGTCACGCTGGAGGATAGTGATGTGTTACACTGGAGGATCGTGACATGTCACACTGGAGGACAGTGATTTTTCTTGTTGGAGGATAGTGATTTTTCTCAGTGGAGGCTAGTGAGGGTTTATACTGGAGGATATTGATTTTTCTCGCTGGAGGATAGTGATGTGTTACACTGAAGATCAGTGATTTTTCTTGCCACAGGATAGTGATGTTTAACACTGGCACATAGTGATTTTTCTCGCTAGAGTATAGTGATATATCAATCTGAATAGTAGCGACGTATCATTCTGGAGGATAGTGATTTGTCACGCTGGGGAATATCATTTGTTACACTGGAGGATAGTGACCTGTCACGCTGGAGGATAGCAATGTGTTACTCTGAAGGATAGTAATCTGTCACACTGGAGGATACTGATTTTTCATGCTGGAGGATAGTGACGTTTCACAATGGAGGATAGTGACGTGTCACTCTGGAGGATAGTGATTTTTCTCACTGGAGGATAGCAATGTGTCAGACTGGAGGATAGTGATCTGTTACACTGGGGGATAGCAATGTGTTACACTGGAGAAAAGTGATGTGTCACACTGGACGATATTGATGTGTTACTCTGGAGAGTAGCGACGTATCATTCTGGAGGATAGTGATTTGTCACGCTGGGAAATATCGATGTGTTACACTGGAAGATAGTGACCTGTCATGCTGGAGGATACTTATTTTTCACGCTGGAGGATAGTGAAGTGTCACAATGGAGGATAGTGATGTGTCACTCTGTAGGATAGTGACGTGTTGCTCTGGAGGATAGTGATGTGTCACAATGGAGGATAGTGATGTGTCACCCTGGAGGATAATAATGTTTCACTATGGTGGATAGCGATGTGTCACACTGGAGTGTACTGATTTTTCTCGCTGGAGTATAGCAATGTGTCAGACTGGGGAATAGTGATGTGACAGACTGGAGGATAATGATTGTCTCACTGGAGGGTAGTGATTTTTCTCGCTAGAGGATAGTGATTTGTCACTCTGGATGGCCGCGACATGTCTCCCTGGATTAGAGTGATGGGTCACGCTGGAAGATATCGATGTGTTACACTAGAGGATAGTGACGTGTCACCCTGGAGAGGTAGCAATGAGTCACTCAGAACGATGGTGATGTATCACGCTGGAGAATAGTGACGTGTCGCAATGGAGGATAGTGACGTGTTACACTGGAGGGTAGTGGCATGTCAGTCTGGAGGATAGTGACGTGTCACACTGGAGAATACTGATGTGTCACACTGGAGGATATTGATATGTGACTCTGGCGGATAGTGATGTGTCACGCTGGAGGATAGTGACATGTCACACTGGAGGATAGTGATGTGTCACACTGGAGGATATTGATGTGTCACGCTGGAAGATAGTGATATGTTACACTGGAGGATAGTGATGTGTCACACTGGAGGATAGTGATGTGTTGCACTGGAGGATAATGATTTTTCTTGCCAGAGGATAGTGATGTGTAACACTGGAGCATAGTGATTTTTCTCACTAGTGGATAGTGACCTGTTACTCTGCATGGTAGCGACGTATCACTCTGGAGGATAGTGATGTGTTACGCTGGAAAGTATCGATGTGTTACACTTGAGGATAGTGACCTGTCATGCTGGAGGGTAGCAATGTGTCACTCTGGAGGTTAGCGATGTGTAACTCTCGAGGATAGCGACATTTCACTTTGGAGGATAGTGATGTGTCTCTCTGGAGTATAGTGACGTGTCACACTGGAGGATCGTGACATGTCACACTGGAGAATAGTGATTTTTCTCGTTGGATTAGTGATTTTTCTCAGTGGAGGCTAGTGATGTGTTATACTGGAGGATATTGATTTTTCTCGCTGGAGGATAGTGATGTGTCACCCTGGAGGATAGTGATTTTTCTCGCCAGAGAATAGTGATGTTTAACACTGGCGCATAGTGATTTTTCTCGCTTAAGTATAGTGATATGTCACTCTGGATGGTAGCGACGTATCATTCCGGAGGATAGTGAATTGTCATGCTGGAAAATATCGATGTGTTACACTGGAGGATTGTGACCTGTCATGCTGGAGGGTAGCAATGTGTCACTCTGGAGGATAGTGATCTGTCACATTGGAGGATACTGATTTTTCATGCTGGAGGATAGTGAAGTGTCACAATGGAGGATAGTGACGTGTCACTTTGGAGGATAGTGATGTGTTACTCTGGAGGATAGTGATGTGTCACTCTGGAGGAAACTGATTTTTCATGCTGGAGGATAGTGATCTGTCACTCTGGAGGATAGTGAAGTGTCACAATGGAGGATAGTGATGTTTCACCCTGGAGGATAATGATGTTTCACTATGGAGGATAGTGATGTGTCACACTGGAGTGTAGTGATTTTTCTTGCTGGAGTTTAGTAATGTGTCAGACTGGGGAATAGTGATGTGACAGAGTGGAGGATAATGATTGTCTCACTGGAAGGTTGTGATTTTTCTCGCGAGGGGTTAGGGATTTGTCACTCTTGATGGCAGCGACGTATCTCTCTGGATTAGAGTGATGTGTCACGCAGGAGAATGGTGATATATTACGCTGGAGGATAGTGATGTCTCTCGGTAGAAGACAGTGATATGTCACTTTGGAGGGTAGCGACGTGTCACTCTGGAGGATAGTGATGTGTGACTCTGGAGGATAGTGATGTGTTATTCTGGAGGATATTGATTTTTCTCGCTGGAGGATAGTGATGTGTCACCCTGGAGGATAGTGATTTTTCTCGCCAGAGGATAGTGATGTTTAACACTGGCGCATAGTGATTTTTCTCGCTTAAGTATAGTGATATGTCACTCTAATGGTAGCGACGTATCATTCTGGAGGATAGTGATTTGTCACACTGGAAAATATCGATGTGTTATACTGGAGGATTGTGACCTGTCATGCTGGAGGGGAGCAATGTGTCACTCTGGAGGATAGTGATTTGTCACACTGGAGAATACTGATTTTTCATGCTGGAGTATAGTGAAGTGTCACAATGGAGGATAGTGACATGTTACTCTGGAGGATTGTGATGTGTCACTCTGGAGGATAGTGAAGTGTCACAATGGAGGTTGGTGATGTGTCGTTCTGGAGGATGTGTCACAATGGAGGATAGTGATGTGTCACAATGGAGGATAAAGATGTGTCACTCTGGAGGATAGTGATGTGTTACCCTGGAGGATAATGATGTTTCAGTATGGAGGATAGGGATGTGTCACACTGGAGTGTAGTGATTTTTCTCGCTGGAGTATAGCAATGTGTCAGACTGGGGAATAGTGATGTGACAGAGTGGAGGATAATGATTGTCTCACTGGAGGGTAGTGATTTTTCTTGCTAGAGGATAGTGATTTGTCACTCTGGATGATAGCGATGTATCTCTCTGGATTAGAGTGATGGGTCATGCTGGAGAGGTAGCAATGTGTCTCGCAGGAGCATGGTGATGTATCACGCTGGAGAATAGTGACGTGTTGCAATGGAGGAGAGTGACGTGTTACACTGGAGGATAGTGGCAATTCAGTCTGGAGGATAGTGACATGTCACACTGGAGGATAGTGATGTGTCACTCTGGAGGATAGTGCCGTGTCACTCTGGAGGATAGTGACATGTCACACTGAAGGATAGTGATGTGTCTCACTGGTGGATAGTGATGTGTCACACTGGAGGATATTGATGTGTTGCACTGGAGGATAATGGTTTTTCTTGCCAGAGGATAGTGATGTGTAACACTGGAGCATAGTGATATTTCTCGCTAGTGGATAGTGACCTGTTCCTCTGCATGGTAGCGACGTATCACTCTGGTGGATAGTGATGTGTTACGCTGGAAAATATCGATGTGTTACACTTGACGATAGTGTCCTGTCATGCTGGAGGGTAGCAATGTGTCACTCTGGAGGATAGGGACATGTAACTCTGGAGGATAGTGATGTGTCACACTGGAGGATAGTGGTGTGTCACTCTGGAGGGTAGTGATGTGTCACTCTCGAGGATAGCGATGTTTCACTCTGGAGGATGGTGATGTGTAACACTGGAGGATATTGATGTGTCACGCTGGAGGATAGTGATGTGTCTCACTGGAGGATAGTGATGTGTCACACTGGAGGATAGTGATGTGTAACACTGGAGCATAGTGATATTTCTCGCTAGTGGATAGTGACCTGTTACTCTGCATGGTAGCGACATATCACTCTGGAGGATAGTGATGTGTTACGCTGGAAAATATCGATGTGTTACACTTGAGGATAGTGTCCTGTCACGCTGGAGGGTAGCAATGTGTCACTCTGGAGGATAGGGACATGTAACTCTGGAGGATAGTGATGTGTCACACTGGAGGATAGTGGTGTGTCACTCTGGAGGGTAGTGATGTGTCACTCTCGAGGATAGCGATGTTTCACTCTGGAGGATGGTGATGTGTAACACTGGAGGATAGTGATTTTTCTCGTTGGAGAATAGTGATGTGTTACACTGGAGGATAGTGATATTTCTCGTTGGAAGGTAGTGAATTTTCTCAGTGGAGGATAGTGATGTGTTACACTGGCGGATAATGATTTTTCTCGCTGGAGGATAGTGATGTGTTACACCGGAGGATAGTGATTTTTCTCGCCAGAGGATAGTGATGTTTAACACTGGCACATAGTGATTTTTCTCGCTAGAGTATAGTGATATGTCACTCTGAATGGTAGTGACGTATCACTCTGGAGGATAGTGATTTGTCACGCTGGAAAATATCAATTTGTTACACTGGAGGATAGTGACCTGTCACGTTGGAGGGTAGCAATGTGTCACTCTGGAGGATAGTAATATGTCACACTGGATGATACTTATTTTTCATGCTGCAGGATAGTGATCTGTCACTCTGGAGGATAATGAAGTGTCATAATGGAGGATAGTGATATGTCACCCTGGAGGATAATGATGTTTCACTATGGAGGATAGTGATGTGTCACACTGGAGTGTAGTGATTTTTCTTGCTGGATTATAGCAATGTGTCAGATTGGGGAATAGTGATGTGTCACACTGGAGGACAGTAATGTGTCACACTGGAGGACAGTGATGTGTCACATTGGAGGATAGTGATGTGTGACTCTGAGGGAATTCAATGCTGATTTTTCCCTAGCCTGATGCACTGAGGTGCAGAGGCTGAGATATTCTAACACGATGAGAACCAGGGAAAGAAGCTTAGGGTTTCTGTTAAGCAGTGTTCAGAATGATGGCATTCAGCTTTGGTAAATCTCAGAGAGCAGTGGCCCAAATGACCAAAAAATCAATAGTCCATCACTTCACAGCCTTAAAAGGGAAGAGAACGTTCCTGAGATCAGACATCAGTGCTTGTCCACTCTTTAGGAAACATGGGAGCCTACTGTCACTCACAAACATAGAGTTAAACTATTCCATTAGATTTGGCACCTTTTCTGGAGCAAATTCAGCCGAAAGAATTGAAAATAGTTAAGAATTACTATGGAATAGAGGAATCTGGTTTAGACTTAAGTACAGGGGATTAGAGTTTCTAAAACTGTGGTCTGTTTATTGTTTAACATTCTGAAGAGCTTAGATGTAATTCTTACAATAAAGCTTTTTCGCCTGTTAGTTATTTTAAATTTGTTTCAGGTTTTATATTTTGAGTAAGGTCCATTTTTGGTCTCCATTTGCTTCCAAGGGCTGAATAAGGAAATTAATTTGCCATAAGACAGTTCCATAGCTGATGAATATTATCAAACAGGGTTTGCTGTAGAGTAATTCAGGTATATTAGCAAAACCTTTCCTCCAGATCCAGGCAAAGACACAAGCTCTGGAAGATTAAAGACCTAGGGTTGAGGGGTTTGGGAGGGAGAGGTGGGGCACCTTTGAGGGAGCAGTGTCAACAGGGTGCAGAAGGACCAGAAGAGTTGTTCAAGAACAAAACTATGTGCTCATAACATTCCACAGGTAAAATAGTTCACTTCCAGTCTGCCTCCCCAACCCTATCGCCACACGTTGCTCCCGCAAAGTTATGCACTGCTCTCAGATGCTCCACACTTCTCCCCTTCACACAAACCTTTAACCAACCCCTCTCCCCTGACAGACACACTCAGAAGCCCCTCTCACTAAAACCGCTCCCCCATTCACTCAGAAACCCCTCTTCTCCTCCACCCTGGGCCTGCCAAACACCAGCTCTCCCCAGGGCCTGCCAGGACCCTTCCTCCCTCTCCTCACCCCAGGCCTGCTGGAACCCCTGCATGGCTTGCCTCCCCCACCCTCCTAAGGGCCCTCAAGATGTCCACTCCCACCTTTCAGGCCTGCCAGATGCTACCCCCCCCCCCCCCCCCCAACTCCACCAGGCCTGTAGTACCCTCAGAATGAATGATATCTAAGAGATATGGTTCTCTGGTCTGAAAATGGTACCGTGGAATCATTAATGTTCTCAAAGCCAAGGAGCAGAATAAATTTGGCTCTAAGACAAAGAGAAGGCCACCCCAAAGATTGAAATTGAACTGGTTTCCCAAGCTTGGAAGCCCCACCAACTGCCCACCTGATAAACATCTTTCTTCCTGGCCAGTGTATGTCTGCCTGCTCCTTGTGGTGGAGTGTGGGCTGGATGGGCTGCCAATACTCAGAGATACTTGTGCAATGGTAGGAGGATTTTTCAGGAGTCTCCCTGTCGCTGCCCGGAGAAATCTGGGATGATTGTTGTCCCGGGGAAAGCAACGTACGGGACAAGGCAAATTATGGGACAATGGCATAAAATATGGGACCTTTAAGGCTAAATATTGTTTTCCCTTTTTCCCTATTTTCATGGGCTGACTCCTAGCAGCCAGAGTACAGTAAGTGGGAGATTTCAATTGTTAAGTTGATACATAGTAATGCCATTGTCAGGACATTGGCCAGTATAGATGTCATCCATCCTGCAGCCACATTAACTCCAAGGACAACTTTGGCCTTGACAGTGTTATTGAGAAAATGGTGTGAATTTTCACTTTTACTGTCGGACAAGAGTGGAACGATGACACAACCTTATACACTGTCCAATTTACACGCTACCTGATTTAGGCACACCCAGTTTACACACTGCTCGAGTTTACGCACCTGATTTATACTCTGGTTTTCACACTGACTGATTTACACACACCTTGATTCACACCCCCTCTCCACCCCTATTTAAACTCACTACCTCTGCTTTACACATTTACATTTTCATACACTGTTCATTTTTACTACCACCCAACTTTCACACAGATTGATTTATATCGCCCCCACCCCAATTTTTATTCCCATTCCCTTCATGCATTCTATTTCCCAGTGAAATGCAAAAGTTAAAATTCACTCAATACTTTCGGGGCAAGGTGGAATTCAAGTGCAGCATTCTGCAGAATGAGCATTGATGGTAATTTCTGAAAATATTTTAACATGTTTAGAGGGAGGAGGGAACTGTGAGTGTCATTTATACTTCAGATACTGCATTAATAGATGATAATGATGTATTCCTCCTAACTTAGTTGATCTTATGAAATCATTAAACATCTTATGTTACTGTTTCCATTTCATAGAATGATTAAGATGGAATTAACAGTGATCATTGCCCTCCTCTCATTCTCCCTGCTTTGCTCTTTTTCGGGCTCTATGATACTCATTGGCTTTGCTTGACTTCCTGCAAGAGAATTTGAATGGCCCCAATAGAGAAGCGTACCAAGCTCTGCCTTCCTATGCTCTTATATTCACATTGTCCAAATTACCTTATTGTTTTGCAAAGCATGTGGTCACTGAAGCTCCCCTTTAATCTGCTGCAGCCCTTAAAATGCTGCAGCATCTCTAGATTTACTACCCACCAATCATAGGTGTTTTCTATGTTGGGACCCCCTCCCACCCCTCACCCCAACATTCTGAGAAAGACCCAGAGATGTACAACGTGGCAACACAATAAAGGTTGGGTGGGTGCTTTTCTCATGACCAATCATTTGCTCATTTGGAAAACCTGAGCTAGTGCCTTTACCCACTAAAGTAGTAGGGTAACTGTTTTTCAGTTTTATACACACAATCAATTAAATATTTAAGCAAATCTATGATCATAATGCACATTAAATCAATGTGATAGGAAATAGAGATAATTTAAGTAAGTTCTATCGGTATTTGTAGATGTTAGGAATGAGTTTTAGATTTAAATTTAAGTTTTATTTGTATTTCTGTCTCTGTGTGTTAAGAAAGATCAAATGGAGTTTTAGTTTCACTTTAAAAAGGTGCTTGCATTTCTAGTGAGGAGTTTTACATACAAGGTTAGAAGGATTGGAATGTTGTCTAGCAACAGGGGCCCAGAGAGGCAGGTTCCTCCTACAGACACAAACGCAGAAGAAGAGAAAGAGCAGTTCTTTTGGAAGCTGTTTGAGTGCAGTTGGTTCTGAAAATAGCTGCCAGGAGAGACTGGAGCAAAGGGGACAGACAGCCAGTCCCAAGCTAAAAAAAACCCAAAAAATTCCAGGGGTGTGGAAGAGGGGAAAGTCCAAAGAAGATCTTCCAGTCAAAGGAAGGATAGGAACCTGGGTAAAGGTCCTGTTAAGCAAAGTTAAGAGTAAGGGGCAGAGAGGAAGGCTCCAAGTTTCATATTTAAGGAGATGAAAGCTGCAGAAAACAGATTTAAAGTGAGAACAGCTTGCAAGAGGCAAGAAGATCCAAAGGGATAACTGAAGGTCTGAAACTCTTTGCATGTGAAGCAGTGGTGTGCTGTTGACGGCTGAGTCAGTGAGACAGAGTGTGTGGAAGACAGCTTGAATGCATGTGGTGATCCAGGGAAGAGGAATACCAGAAGGAGAGTTTGAAACCCTGGAAGTGACCCCTTGCAGAAGGCATCTGAGAGAAAGAGTTGGTTTGGGAGAAGATTCCAAGATGAAGTCTTGGGGAGTGGAGATTGGAAACTCTGGAAGATGGAGTTCAGTGAGACTGGTTGGCTCACGGTGTGACAAGCATCTGGAGGTGGGTAGGGGAGTTGAGGAGAGATCCATAGCATCTGTTTGAGTTGGCATCTGTCACTTGATTTCAGAGTGTGGTGTGTCTGACCACAGGGTGCCATAGATTTACATGGACTGTGTACTTACTGTGAACATTAGAGTATAAGATAGCTTTTGTAACTTGGGCTACCCTTACAAATCTGTATATATCTGTAAAGGTATAGTTGTGGGCGAAGGAGTGTTGTAATATAGTTCATCCTTTCTTGTTGAATAAATGTTTTATTCTTTCGTTAAAAGGTCATCAGCCTCTGTTCAGTAGCCACTCTCCACGTATCTAAACAAACAAAATAAAAGTTAGGATCTATTAAGCTGGGCTCAACTCGGGTCAGGCTTGTCCAGGGGTAACCTCAGCTGGGGATTGTAATAAATGTCATTTGATGGCCATGTAAAAAATCATCCTTAATTACAGAAAAGCAGAAATTATGGCATTTCACTCCTAGCAACCTGACCCTCACAGTGACCAGGCTTTCGTGTGCAAGAATTTTTAAAAATTTGAAGACTGTTTTTGTGGGTAATTTTGACCAAAAGAGTGTGGCAGTGACCCACATTGCTGCAAGTGCAGATTGCTCCTCAAAAATCATCATGGGCTAAAAATGGGACCCTAAACTGGCCTTTGCTGTGACTGAGCTGCTTTTCTGAGATCTAAAAGTGCAGACATTGAGTTTGCAGGTTGTCAGCTGCAGACGGGATAATCAATAGAAGTGAATGAACCTTAAACACAAAACAGAATATGAATGGCAACAGAACAATATTAATCTATAACTTACAATGCACTTACCATTCAGAATGGCCTAGGTGACACCACACCTCTCATCCAGTGCCTCCCTTACTAGTGACTGAACTCACCACCAACCGCCCCTCCCCCACCCCATCCCCCACCACCCTTGTGCTGCCCTCACTAATGCCCTCCTTCACCAGATGCTCCTTAACTCTCCATCCATTTTTCAACTACCATGAATTGTAGAAATGGCCCCATGGAGCCAGGTCTAACTTTGATTTTACCTCTTGCTTGATTGATGTCAAGGGAGATTAACATTGGGTCTGATGTAAACCTGATCTTCTCCTTGACCCTGTGGGTTTTCTGCCTGCCACTGGGGCTGTTAATTAGCTCCAGCTCTCTGTTCTTTCACAGTATTGTTTCCTTGTCAAGGTTCACAGAGCTTCAGGAAAGGTGACAATTCAAACACTGCGGACAGGGAGGGCTGATGCAATTCAACAACTCCCATAGAAGTGCTTCAGTATCAGCTGTCACTCAGTACTAGCACTCTTACCCACAGCCCAAAGGCTGTGGGTTGAAGTTCACTTCCAGACATTTGTATACAGAGTCTATGTTGACTCTCCAGTGCAGTGCTGAGAGAGAGCTGCACCCCAATTCAGGCTATTTCCAATTTACCCATCACTCCTGTGCTCTCAGATCTATGTTGCTGTCAAGTCCAGCAATGGCATAATCTAATTTTCAAATTGCTCTATGGCCTCTCCCCTCCATGTCTCTACAACAGGAGTCGCCAACCTTTTCTTTAATGAGAGCTACTTCTGATTAATGAAAAATATCCTAAGCTACTAAAACATACATTGAAAATATATGGATTGTTAAGGGTACTTATTAAGCCAGGGATCTCCAACCCTTCTGCAGAACCCCTGCCCAGCAGATTTTATAGGTCATCATTAAATCACCAATTTAAGATTTGGATCAATTTCATTGCAATCAATGAAGCAGATGATTTGTTAACTTAAGTAATTTGAAGATCATTTGGGACCAAAATCTGATTGGGAACACCTACCTGTAAGTTCAGCTTGGCCTAAATGGCCAAGTGGTTATGGTACTGGGTTTGTAACCCCAAGATCAAGAGTTCAAATCTCACAATGGCAAACTATGAAACAATGTAACTTCATCTGAAACAGATGGAAACAGGTTTACTCAAAAAGAGTATCAAGAGTTCAAATCTCACAATGGCAAACTGTGAAACAATGTAACATTATCTGAAACAGATGGAAATGGGTTTGTACTCAAAAGAGTTACCTGTAAGTTCAGCCACACTCAGCTGATAGATCGTCGAGAAATGGCTGGAAGCTTCTGTGCTGTTTGGCTTTTGCACGAATCGAATTAATAATTCTAACAGCAGGAGACAGCTCGTGACCAAACCCCATAACTTTGGCACAAATTGCCTGTTGATGGATGCTGCAGTTCAAGAAATATGGGAAATCGGAGTCTATTTTACAATCTGCAATGAAACCGGCACGATGCCCAGTCATTGCTGGCGCACCATTGGTTGTTATTGTCATGAGCTTCTCCACTGGCACATTCTTTTTGGCAAAATCATTCTTGATCTCGTTGTGGATATCAACTCCCCTGGTTGTGGGTTTCAGAGGCCACAATGTCAAGAATTCCCCTTTAATGGTGACATCTTCAAACACCATTCGAACAAACACTGCCAATTGGGTATTATTGCTTGTGTCAACTGATTCATCGCACTGAGTAGAAAACCACTTAAATGTATTTAAATCCCTCTCTCCTTGCTCCATCACGTCGGCCAATAATGCAGATACCTTTCTTGCCATGGTGTTTGCTCCTAACTGCACGTCTGAAATGGCAGACATAATTTCAGGGCTGTTTTTGAAATCTTTGAATAAGGACTAGGCCATCAGAGTCATCACACCCTTCACAACCTCACCGCCTGTAAACGTTGCCTTGTTCTTGGTCAAATAATAAGCAGCTTTGGAAGGTGCCTCTGTTGCAGCATTAGCTTTCTTCATTGGTTTCATAAAAAAAATTGCTGTCTCTGCACTGCAGCTTTTAGTTAACTTACTTTTTGTGACCACAGACTGCTTCCTGTAGGAGAATCCCTCTCAAAATGCTTGTGCACTGTTGCAAAATGCCTCTTGACATCATTCTTTTTTCCCATTGCAACTCTGACACCACAGACTAAATAGACACATTTGCCTTTAATGCTTGAAAACAAAAAAAAATCCTCCACTTTTGGTGGATATAGTACGTTTTTTTGCCTTTTTTTAAAAATGCACTTGCCTCTGCATCCACGATGTCAACAAGGATTGATTATTTTTCCTGCTGCACACTAGCTAGCAGAGCTGTGCTAGTACAGATCGTTCTCGGCCTTTTTTGACCCTTACCTATGGCAGGCCGCAATTGCCACCCATGTTATTACTGATGGCGGTTGGACCCACGCTTACAGCATGATGCTGACTCAGGCGCCAGTGTCATTTACAAAAGTTGGCGAACTAGTTAGTTTGTGGTGGAAAAATAATTATATGATTTGAATCCTGTAATACTATTGGTTTTTTTTCCAACTCTTAATGTGAGCTACCCATTGGCAGACAGTGAACTACCAGTCACTTGTGATCAACATGTTGGCAACCCTTGCTCTATAACCTCTTTCATCACTGCAACCCTGTTCCTCCGATTCTGACCTCTTGCATATCCCTGATTTTCAGCACTCCAACACTGGCTGCTGCACTTTCATCTGCCTAGGTCCACAGCGCTGGAATTCCCTTACTAACCTTCTCCTCTCTATCCCTCTCCTCTCTATCCCTCTCCCTTCCTTTAAAATGTTCCTTAAAACCTACCCCTTTGACCAAGTTTTTGGTCACCAGTCTTCATCTTCTTATGAGGCTAGTTGTCAAATTTTGTCTGATAACTCTGCTGTGAAGCATCTTGGGACATTTTACAATGTTAACAAGAGGCTATATAAATGCAGGTTGTTGTTGTAGAGATCCCATTCCGAAAAAGAGAAAGGGAGTTTTCCCTCGTGCCCTTGCCAATACTTAGCCCCCAACCACCATGACTTAGAAAAGAATATCTGGTCATTTATTTCTTTGCTGTCTGTGGGTCCATGCTGTCCACAAATTGTCTTCTCCTTTCCTGACATTACAGCAAAAGCAATTCATCAGTTGTAAGGTGCCTTGGAATGTCGCGAGGCTGTGAAAGGTGCAACAGAAATGCAAGTCTTTATTTTGTGTAGGTGAATGTTGCTATTTTATCCAATCATTTTACATCTGTATCTCATCCCCCAGGGCTTAGAAAGAGGGAAATCTCACAGTGGTATCCCATAGGCAGCTCGCTGCTGTTCCTGCACCAACCACTATGGCTCAGCGGAGTTCATTCATGTGCCTCCCAAGCTGGTTCTCATCATTATTAATGTTCTCATGGATCTTTTGCCCCCACCCCAGGCTATGGCTGATTTCAAATTGACAGCGATGTATTCCATCTGCCGGTAAACAGAAAGGCAAAGCTATTCCTCCCTTCCCCTACCTGCAGTCTCCAACCACAGTGTTCTTGCGATATATACTTGTCACCCAATAACCTTAAATCAGATTACTGGTGCAGTTCAGTCAATGGGGAACCGGTAACAGCTGCTGTCCTTTCATCTATTTTCATGGGTTTTAATAAAAAAAAGGACATTTGTTGGAGTTTCACAGCTTGCAAACTCCTCATAGCAATATATAAAAAATATTGCACATTGGATTGAATTTTTTAGCAAGTCGTTTCAGTTGCCCAATAAACTTTCTGGCTGTAAAATTGGGCTCCATCATACTGCTGGTTTCAGTGTTAACAGAGCTCAGAGGGCATAAAAGAAAATGACAACGGAGACGTTTGTGGCCACATCCAGCACGGCCCACGATACTGACCACTACCTTAGGAAGGGAGATATCGTCCTGTGTGAATGTCAGGTAGGCAGTCAGTCAACATCAAATGCTGATTTGGCACCCAGCGACACCATTTTGGAGTCTCACAGTCTCTATTAATGCTCTCTCTTAAACACGCACAGCGCTGTATGAGAGACCCCCACCACACCACCCCGACCCTCACTAGTGCTATTTAAAAAGAACTTTCAGCTGAGGTACTTTGGATTTCCCTTTCCACGTTTGCAGACTTAGTGGAAGTCCTGTGCACCATGTTGTTGGAGCCCACACAGGTTCTTTGTGTTGGAAGGGAAGTGGTGCTGAACCTTTGCAAGGAGTTGTGCAGATCTTGAAGGCCTCTGAGCAGGAAGTTTGCTCTCAGACCTGGGGGCTGCAGTTGTAGTTCCTGTTGGGCTGCAGCACCACGGGGAGATGGAGCACGGGAGCATAGAGGAGAAGCTGTGCGTAGAGGGAGGAGGAGGAGGGGGAGAGCGATCCACAGAAGGACAAAGCCACCTATGGTTCTCAGAGAGCACTCCTCCTGTCTCCCCTCAGGAGCAGTGTCTGAGGCAGCTCCACTTCACCAAGAAGATGGTCACTTAACTATAGAACCTGTTCCAACTGGATCTGCAGCCGCAGAGCAGAGCGACCAAGGTGCTGCCAGTGGTTGTTAAGGTCACCTTTGCCCTCAATTACTACACCTCAGGGTCCTTCCAGGCTGGAGCTGGTGACATCGCCAATATCTCTCAGCTTGCTATGTTTTGCTGCATCTGGGAGATCTTTGAGATCCTGTATGTGAGGAGAGGGGATTTCACTGTTTTCTCTCTAATCAGAGAGAAACAGGAGGACCGGGCCTATGACTTTGCCAGGATAGTGGGATTCCCAATGGTGGAGGAAACCAGTGGTTGCACATACGTAGTTCTGTGGGTGCCACATCTCAATGGGGAGATGCATACTCCCTGAATGTGCAGTTGGTGTGCGACCATGCACGGAGAATCGTTTTGATGAATGCTTGCTATGCTGGCAGAACCCCAGTCCTTTTATCTGGTACCAGTGAGTTATTCCCACAATCTTGGAACGGCCACATTGAGCCAGAGTATTGACTTTTTGATGACAAGGGCCACCCGTTCGACAGGGCACGTGTCTCCCCTTCATCACCTGGAGTCTGGAGTACACTATATGAGTGTGTGGTAGAGGTATATTTAATCATCGCTTTCAAAAGGAAAATAGATTATTACCTGAAGAGAAAAAAAATTAGAAGTACTGGGACAGGGCAGTGAAGTGGAACTAGCTGAGTTACTCTTGCAGAGAGCTGGCACAGACATGAAGGGCTGAAGGGCCTCCTTCTGTGCTGTAAGCATTCTATGTTTCTATGATTAATCTATAAATGCAGAGGGGAGGGTTGTGGTGAGGGAAGGTGTTTAAGTAGAAAGCAGGAGATCCATAGTCATCCCATCTGCAGCTTGTACTTCATACCAGATTGCGGGATGTAGGGGAAGTGGAATTTGGGAAGCTGCATAAGGCTGTGGTGCTAGTTATCATGGCCTCAGTCACTGATGCACCAAATTATTCTGAGGATTAGCTCCTCCAAAGGGCTTAGGAGATGCAGTGGTGCCTGAACCTCACTTGCTCTTTGCTGCGGCCTCCTGTTATGCACCACCTTGTCTTCTAAGAGAGAAGGAAGTGAGTGGAAACTGTGAGTTGTGGGTGTGAGGCTTGTAGCAATGGTAAGAGTGTGAGGGTGAGGTGGAGCATACGAATGTTAGGCATGAGTCCTGATTGCTTGAGATTTTCAAAGGGTGGGTGATGGGGTTGTGGTGCATTGAGCAGTATGAGGTTAGTGGTGCAATGGGTAGGAGATGGCATCTGAAGATGATTTACTGAACTTGACTACTTGTGTGAGGTTATTGAACTTTCCACAGCACCGTAGCCTGTTCCTCAGGGTCAAGCTACTTACATTGAGCTGAGTGGGCTACCTGCTCCCAAGCAGATCTCAGGCTCAGTGCATTCCTGGAGTCCTCCTGGCCCTCTGCAGAAACATAACGACTCTCTTCCTTTCTGTCTCTGGTCATGGGCTGAGACCTCCATCCAGTCCTGGGCCAGAGAACCTGAGAGCTCTCTCTGTGTCCTACTGCGCTATTGACACTCTTTGAGAACCACTTTCTGAAACAGTTTGAATACCTGCTGCTGTGAGAATGCACCTCCCCTTTAAGAGATGCAGGCTGGCTTTAACTCATGCCGGCCTTGCACATATCTGTGTAGCCACTCAGAAGCACATTTAGCTCTGGACTGCATGCCACAGTCATTAGATCAGCAGGCAGCACAATGTTTGTGTGTTGTCTGCATCACCTCGAATGGGCATAGGGTAATTGTGCATCGTGATCCCCTTGTTGGCAAGCCAGCCACATTGAATATTTACCCATCTATAGTTGGTTCTGCAGGGACCTGCTGTCCACTACAACCTTTTCCTCCCCCACTCCAGATTATTTCCACTTCCCAGCTATGGACTAGCAATTCATCATTCTAGGTTCTTAAATTACAGGACATCTCTCTCAGTTTGCAACCAGTGATGCCCAGTGAACTTTTGCCCTCCACTTTTATAATTAACTTGCCAATCCAATAAATTGCTTATTAAATCTGCTAATTAAAGTTACTTCCAAGATACATTCAGTTTTCCCTCACCACTTTTACCCCATTTCCTAATCTGAAACTCCATTTTGTAGTTTAGTTATTTACTAAATTACCATCTTAGTCATATAATTCACAAAGTTTGCTCAGTAATAAAAACACTCACTAAATTAATTACCTTACTGGTTTCATAATTAACATTTCAATATATTTAATAGTTACATTTTCTGCTTTCTATAATGAGCTATCAGCATTTAAAAATTAAGCTGATTACTTGCCAAATTTTAAATCACCCTGAATTCATTTAATAATTCTGGATGTTTTAAGGAAGTTTCAATCTCTTGTAGGGGATATTGGGCAAGAAGAAGGAAAGTATCAAGTGCAATCTCTACCACTTATACCATCCACCCTATCACAAGTTGTCCCTATACCGGGCAAATAGCATCAATTACAAAGGCTCTGTTTTGAATGTATTAAGCTTGTTGTCTACTTCAGGCAGACTTGTCTTTTCCTTTTCAATTACAGTAGGTTTCATCCCTCAACCGTTTCTCATCCTCTGGCAATTTGTGTTTCTTCTGTTCCCTCTGTCCTTTCTTGCCGTCTCACTTTGGTACTCTCCCATCCAGTTGGATGAAAAGTCTGTGCCACAGTTTCACAAATTTGGACTCCTGCCTCCCCCTCTACTCATGTTACGCTCCTGTTCCTGGTGTTAATACCAAGGTCGGTTAAGAAGTGAAGACTGCCCCACTGTCGGGGCAGCAATAAGATGGACCAGAAGCACTGTGTGCCAGGCTTTTCCTCATTTCCAAGATAGTTCCCTCAGCGTTAGTAGGGGTGGGCTTTCCCACCGCCTGTCCCTCCTATTGCTGACCACCCCAGTGTGATTTCCTGTTTTGCAGATTATTTTGGCAAGGCTCTCACGGAGTTTCTGATAGTGAGGGGAGCGTTTCACATTGGGGAGTGGAGGCCGGGGGGTTCACTGTGCAGAAGAAAATCATTGATGCTGAAGTATTCTGATGCTACCAGTGGTTTAAAGGGTCTGCTGGACTGTCAGAATCTTTTCTTCCTCTGCAAAAAACTGAGGATTGGGAGAAGATGTTGATCTAGATTTGAAATTCCCTCCGCCCCAGCATTGCTGAACATCAATAAAATGCTGGCATGAGTAGCATTCAACATTGCTAAAGTGGTGACCATAGAAAATGTGATCCACAGTGTCATCCCACCACTATTGCCTTGGATGAATACTCACTGATATTTATGCACCACATTCAGAAATTCCACAGCGTTTTCATTGTTTGCAGTAGTCCTACAATCCTCTGAGATCTCTGCGCTCCTTCAATTCTGGCCTCTTGGGCACATCCCCAATTATTTTTGCTCTACCCATAACTGCCATGCCTTCAGCTGCCAAGGCAGAAGCTTTGGAATTCTCTCCTTAAATGTTTAGATTTCTGGTATTTCTACCTGCTCTTTCTCCGCCTTATAACCCATCTCTTTGACCAAGCTTTGACCAGTTTTAATGAACCCTTTTGTCTCTCGGTACTCAATTTTGTCTGATGACACTCCTGTGAAGCACTTTAGATCATTTCACTATACTAATCACACAATAGAAATGCAATGTGTTGTTATGTAATTAAATATTCTCCGAAGACACAGTTGAATCTTTTTTCACAGGCTGCGCGATCAATTTGGCATTCTTGAAGTTAAGATAGCCTCGTGGGATGTATCAATTCATTTTCTAGTGTTCCACATTGGTTTTAGAAGTCAATAATCTTCATCTTTGCAGAGCTTCACATACTCCTTAGAGTTCATGACATAGGAGATAAGTAAAAACAAAATAATGCAGAAGCTGGAAATCTGAAACAAAACCAGAAAATGCTGGAAAAACTCAGCAGGTCTAGCAGCATCTATGGAGAGAGAAATAGAGTTAACGTTTTGAGTCGAATATGACTCTTCTGCAATGGGAGGTAGGCACCTGCTAATATTGATCTGGATCAGCTTTGGTCACTTGAGGAGGTTAAAGAGGAATTTTCCAGCTTCCCCCCATCTAAATGGCCTGTGTTCTGATCTGGTTTCTGATATCTCCCAGGAGATTACATCGCTCTACGTGGGGAATTTGTTTATTGTGATGCACAATGCTGGTTTAGAAGTAAATGGCAGGTCATTTGGACCAGTTGACGAATTCCAATGATGCTTAATGGTGACCCCATGACAGGCCTGTTTATTATTAATTTTTCCAAAAGCATAAGGAATTAGCTACTACAGAGCGTTTTTTCTTAAGTGTGTATGTATCTCTTACACCTTCTGAGAAGGTCAAATTATTCTGTCCCATGTTTCTGTGCAGGTCCTGGGATGACTTCCACGCGTGTGCAGACTCGGTTCTGGAAGGTTGCCCTGCGGATACTGCCTCCATTTGGGAATCTCTGAGGCAGGAGTCGAAAAAGTTACAGTTCCAAGGTAACTTGCACGAGCTGTGCAGCTCAAGAGGCAGGCCATCTGGCACCATGGAAAACACAGACAGAAGCGAATCGAATAAAGAGAGCCTGACAGGTTCCGCTAGCTCACTGTGGTATGGATTCACTACTCCCGTCCTGTCAATCGCCGTGCTGGTGGTCAACATGTAGCAAACTCACCCAAGTATGATCTCCAGGTCAGGTCCCAACATTGATCCCTTCACCGGAGAGACAAGAACACGACTGATACAGACACAAAGTTTGGCTGTTGTTTGATTGTCTTTGAATGTTGCCTCTCCGTCAGTCAAGGATGGTTGTTTTTATATTGTGTTCAAATTACATTAATTTAATGTACTTTTCATTCAAAGAATGCCACACAGCTCTAACCTTTAGTTGATTAAATACATAAAAATAAAAATAGTTTCCCTGCTGGCTTAGTGAGTAACTGTGCTGTGATTTTACAGACCAGGGGCTCCCAGGTTCAAGCCCTCGTCTGGGCTGACTTAGCTTCTCTCAGACTAGGGAGTTGGGCTATCCCAATGCCTCTAGGCAAAGGAGGAAATACCAGCCAAGGTTCCTATTACTGACTGCTGTTCAGTCACTCATGTTGGAAGGTGCACGTGTGTTGGGTATCTGGTGAGGACAGGATTTTCCCTGGCTACAATGCTCTCCCATGATCGAATAATTTGTGATTCTCACTGCCTAGAGTCAGGTAGTGGAGATGGTGGAGAGCTGTTGGTGTCTGTGGAACAGCGTCTTAGCAAGTTTCAGCCCCTCTTGGTAGGGGGCTGGGATAAAGGGATAAAGAAAATGCAAAGATCAGTATGAAACTAAAATAGATGTTAATGCTATGGGAATATACAAAAATAGAAACAGTATGGGAAACCTGGATGATGTGAATATGTGCCTTCCAAGCAAATCTAATTAAACTAAAAGCATGTGCAGTAGTTTGGAAATGTATACTGCCCACTGAGTAAAAACTGACCTTTCACTCACATGCACACCAGCTTGTCATCTTGGCTCAGTTGGCTGCGCTCTCACCTCTAAATCGTAGGACTTGGGAACATAATCTAGGCTGATACTTAAGTGTGGGGCTGAGTGAATGCATTCGAGGGGCAGAGGGCATCAAACTGAAGTCCTATCAAATAAGCAAGTTGTCCTAATTGATAACTAACTATAAAAATAACATGGCCAAAGCACAAAATCACAAATGATTGCAGTGACTCTTTCTGGGTTTCCTGACATGTTGGATACCTGCTTTCTGTAACAACAGCACAGATAATGTGATTGAAAGAAGTACACCCTGCACTTCTGACATTTGAGCTGTAACAGCCTGAGCAATCTATTGTAATTTGCGACCAGCAAGGTTAGGTGACTTTTGACACCTGTGGGCATGTTTGAATTTTCTCAAAACATTCCCACTTTATTTGACAATATCTTCATATTGTTACTTTCTTTTCTTATGATTTTTTTAAAACAAGCAAACTAGTTAGAAATTAACTCAATCTAATCCTTTGACATTCTTGTGTTATGTAAGTATAATGCTATTTCTCTGTGGTATGACACACAGTGAAAACCAGGAACAGAGGGGTGGTGGAGGAATCACTTCTTTGACCATTATGTCATGTAGAATGTTTTTTGCTTTAATTCATTCTCAGGATGTGGGAGTTGCTGACAAGGCCAACATTTATTGCCCATCCCTTGAGAAGCTGGTGATGGGTCATCTTCTTGAACCACTGCAGTTCATGTGCTGCTGTGAGGTAGGGATATCCTGACAGTACCTGTAAGATGGCAACCACATATGAATATAAAAGAAAGACTAGCGTTTATATAGCGCCTTTCACAACCATTGGACATCCCAAAGAGCTTTACAGCCAATGAAGTAGTTTTAGAGCGTAGCCACTGGTTTAATGTAGGAAACACAGTAACTAGTTACCACATAGTAAGCTCCCATAAACAGCAATGTGATAATAACCAGATACTCTGCTTTTGTGATGTTGTTTTACGAGCGACTATTTCCTGTAATTAGTATATGGGAATATAGATTTTTTAAAAAGGTTAATAGATAGATATATATTCCTTACTTTGCTTTCACTTGTTGTCATACATAAGTCACTCATGTATTAGCAAAGTTTTTAAGCTAAAAAAGGATCCCTGTCCGAAAGTGGAACCATTAATAAAATAGAGCCATCAGTTCCAGTAATGAAAGCTAACTGCATGTGTCGGGTCGCCCTTGTTCTGATTGCATCAACTAAATGAGAAAAAAAATTCTATATGCACTTAATTAAGAAAGGACTTGCACTTATATAACGCCTTTCAAATTGGAATCACTAATGTCACCAACTACCCGCTGCTTGCAAATACAATGAAACAGGTAATATTTATCAGTTCATAATCAGCTGAGCAGCACATCCATAGCTCTCAGGCTGCCACATTCTCAGTGACCTCTTAGCTGAGGAACATTGCCTAACCCTAAATACCTGAAATAAGACTGTAAGTGCTGGAAATACTCAGTGTCTGTGGAGAGAGAAACAGTTAATGTTCCGAGTCAAATGCGATTCTTCCTCAGAACTGAAGGAAGGTAGAAGTGCAATGGGTTTTATGCCACTGAAATGGGAAGGGGGAGAAAAAAACAAAAGAGAAGGTCTGGGATAGGGTAGCAGAAGAGGTTGACAAAGATGTCATGGAACAAATCGCAAGAGGAGTTTAAATTGTTATAGCAAAGAAACAAAGCATTTATCCAGAGTGTGAGTGTCAGAATAATGAGCAACTCTGTCCGAACGCAAGAACATAAGTAACAAGATTCAGACCAGCACATGGCAAAAAAAACAGAATCAAAATGAAAGACAGACTTCACAGTCTGAAATTGTTGACCTCAATATTGAGTCCAGAAGGCTGTAAAGTGCCTAATCGGAAGATGAGGTGTTGTTCCTTCAGTTTGTGTTGCCCTTCACTGCAACAGTGCAGTAGGCTGAGGACAAGTATGTGAGTGTGAGAACAAGGTGGTGAATTAAAATGGCAAGTGACCAGAAGCTCAGAGTCATGCTTGCGGACTGATGGAGGTGATGGCGGTCACCCAATCTGCATTTGGTCTTTCCAATGTGGAGGAGATTGCATTGTGAGCAGTAAATACAACATATTAGATTGAAAAAAGTACAAGTAAATCACTGCTTCACCTAGAACAAGTGTTTGGGGCTTTGGACAGTGAGAAGAGAGAAGGTAAATGGGCAGGTCTTATATTATTGTTAATATTTATTAATTAATCTTATTAGTCTTATTCCCTTTCATCAATCATCTCCTGTGATTGTATGGGAAGGTGCTGTGGGAAGGGGAGTTGGCGTTGGGGATGATTGAGATGTGGAGCAGGGTGTCGTGAAGGGAACGATTCCTTCGGAATGCTGTCAGTAGAGGGGAAGAGAAGATATGTTTGGTCGTGGCATCATACTGGACGTGGCAGAAATGGTGGGGGCTGGTGGGATGGAAAGTGAGGATAAGGGAAACGCCATCACAGTTTTGGGAGGGAGGGGAAGGGTTGAGAGCAGGAGTGCAGGAAATGGGTCAGACACGGCTGAAGGCCCTGCCAATCACAGTGGGAGCGAATCCTCGATTGAGGAGAAAGGAAGACATATCAGAAATGCTGGTGTGGAAGGTTGCATCATCAAAATGAATGTGACAGAGAGGAAGAAACTGGGAGAATGAAATGGAGTCCTTACAGGAAGCAGGGTGTGAAGAAGCATAGTCAAGGTAGCTGTAGGAGTTGGTTGGCTTGTAATGAATATTAGTTAGACAGCCTATCCCCAGAAATGGAGACAGAGAAGTTGAGGAAGGGAAGGGAAGAGTTGGAGATGGAATGTGTGATGGTGAGAGAAGGTTGGAAAGTGGAAGCAAAGTTGATGATGTCTTTCAGTTCCAGATGGAGCATGAAGTGGCACTGACCAGTCATCAATGCACCAGAAAATGAATTGGGAGTGGAGGTTTGATTAGGACTGCAACAAAAAGGCCGGAATTAGGACCTTATGAGTTTGCATAGCCACAACTTTTATTTGGAGGAATTGAGACAAGCTAAAAGAGAAATTGTTCAATGAAAGAACAAGTACCTAAATACCTGCAGTGTGACGGTCACAATAGGTTCTCAATTGCCTTTGTCTCTGCAGCTTTCCTGTAAGGTAAACTGGAAGGGAGATGGGATTGGCTGGATTATTTTAATGTAAAAGATATATTAAAAAATGAAGGCAATATTCTCTTGTGTAATAACTTTAAAATTCTTTTTAGCATAATGGATGCTGCTGTTTTGAGTGTCAATACGCAAATACAATGAGTAACTGTTTAATATGTTCATCTAATCCACATTGCAGGAAATCCCCTGCAACCAATATCCTTCTGGTTTTTCTAATTAGATTTACTTAGTCAGAATCCAAGATAGCCTGCAGCAGCAATTTAAATTTTGATCGTATATCATAGTGAAAAATAAATATATGGTAAAACCTGTTGAGATGTGATAGAAAGTATTACTGCTTTGTTCTACACTGTTTCACTTTGCTCTGATCGTTCCTTCCCTTCCAAAAATGGATTAAGGTGGGGGCTGGAAAATAATTAGTGCGAATGTGTATTTTTTGCCTAAGCATGTTGTTGGACAAAAAGATTGTATAACACCTTGTGTCGCAGGCAAATCGAAAAGTAGGTAATTTGCTCCAGGTCAGAAATGACTTAAGGAGCAGTATCAGTACAGGCATGGGAACAGCTCACAGACTGCACTCCATTGGTTAGAAATATGGCATGATGGATTCAATGGGGGAGCAGAGCATCAACCAAGGGAAAATGATAATGCATTGTTTAAGTTAGTTAGGATATTGATGGCTCTTCCATTCTATCATCCAGGCCCTAAGGGCCAGAATCTCTCCTTCAGCCTCTCTCCCTCATCAACCCTTGCTTCTTCTATAAGAGATTCCTTCAAAAGTATCTCTTGGACTATATTTTTGTTAACCTGTCTCTTTCTTTGGCTTGTTGTCAGTTTTTGTTTCACCATGCCTCTGCGAAGTGCCTTAGGATGTTTTTCTGTGTTAGAAACACAATATCAGTGCACATATTCGATGAAGTTCAGGGGCAGCTCAATGCAGTTATGGAGAATCTAGATAAACACATAAGAGAGAAACAATGAGAAGTTATGCTGATAGGGTTACATGAAGAAGGGTGGGAGGAGGCTCATGTGAAACATTAACATTGGCATGGATCATATGGACTAAATGGCCTGTTACTGTGCTATACATTCAATATAATTCCATGTAAAGCTTGTTGCTGTTAAAAGGTAACCAGTCAGTAGTGGCTGACTTATGAAAGACAGCACAAGCATTGAAGGTGCAAGGTTTATATTCTACAGGGTATGGGGCATTCCATTCCAAGGAAATTTATATTTTTGACACTTTTCATATGTTTTACAGAGCTGAGTTTTAGCTCTTATGACACAACACTGTAATAGTCTAGTTTTGGAGCTTTTCTCTTATTGATTGAATTTATTTTGAAGAATCCTGGTTTAGTCAATCTTTGACCCCAGCACCTATAGTTAATTTAATTTTTGAGTCAGGAACCTTGCATTAGATGTGATCAACTGGTATTTCCAAGCTGCGTTCGACACTTCTATATCTGAAATGCAGCTCTTTGGATGTTTTACCTAGGAAGTTAGACCTGATGTGAGACAGATCCCGGTCAACAAAAGACATGATCAGACGTATGGCTGAGTGCCTGGGTGGGCCTGTTAAACAATGACTTCCAAGAGATGCACCCCAGCCTTTATATCAGCTTTGGGTTTAGTTTCTCCTGAATTTGAATATATTTGAGATTCAGTTGCATAATTAAGTGTTGGCAATGATTCTGTTCCGTTACTACATAGTAAGCTGGACAATCCCCTGCACATTTTGAAATGCAAATTGAAAAGATTGCTTTAATCAGACTGTTGTAATCTGCAGCTTTGGGAATCTCTGCCGAGTACAACGCTGTGGACATTAATATTAAAATCTCTCATGCAAGTATTGTAAAGCAGATTGATTGAAATCTTAACAATAGAGTCAGGCTAGACCTTAACCTCCATTTCGAAGTGTCGAAGGATAAATAATAGGCACAAAATTATTCAGCAGTGAAAATAAGGGTTGGTTTTCTTGATGAACTGCCTTAAAATAATTTTATTTTATTCTTGTACCTCATCTGACAAAAATATTAGAGTCCAAAGTGTTAATTAGGGAATTCATAGGAGCACATAATCCTAGATTGTGAATTAACCAAACGTCACCATGGATGATCATTTGGCAAATTAACATTGATCAAGAGAAAGGACAGTCAAAGAGAGAGAGGGGGAATGATAAAGGGGATAAAGGAAATGAGAGAGAGCTGTGAGTGAAAGGATAGGAAGAAGGTGGAAGGAGGGAATGAGAAAAGGAGGATATAAGGAGAAAGGGGAATAGTAGAATTTGAAAGCTGACAGCTCAAGGTTTGCAAACCTTCCTTGTGCTGTGGGCTGTTCAGTTCTTCGAAAAGAATGTCAAAAGTGAGAATGACCTTTCATTAACACGACATGAGGTAAGATCCAATTGTCAGCACGTAGCCCCTACTGAGAGATCACAGATATATTCAACGAGCTGCATGAAAGAGAAGATGTATGTAAGGATGTGACTGAAGGAACAGTCCTCGGTGAAGGCCGTGGGTGTTAAAGGCACCATGCTGTTTCATGGGTACTGATGGTAAGCAATTAAAACAGGGAACCATTGTAAGTGATTGAGCCGTTTAGTGCAGTGCAAACTTGGAGAAAATATCCCTTGCTCTTTTTTCTGATGTGCTGATGACACAAGGATAGGTAGCAGAGTAAGTTGTGAAGAAGATATAAGGAGGCTACAAAAGGATATAGATAGTTTAGATGAGTGGGCAAAGATCTGGCAAATGGAGTATAATGTAGGAAAATGTGATGTTGTCCATTTTGGCAGGATGTATGGAAAAAGAGACATATCTAAACAGTGAGAGATTGCAGAGCTCCAAGATGCAAAGGGGCCTAGGTGTCCTGCTGCATGAATCACAAATGGTTAGTATGCAGGTACAGGAGGTAATTAGCAAAGCTAATAGAATGTTATCATTTTCTGCAAGGGGAATTGAATAAAAGAGTAGGAGGTTATGCGTCAGTTATACAGAGTGCTGGTGAGACCACACCTGGAGTACTGTGTACTGTATTGGTCTCCTTATTTAATGAAAGATATAGATAGATATATAGAAGCAGTTCAGAGAAGGTTTACTAGATTAATGTATGGATTGGATGGGTTGTCTTATGAGGAAAGGTTGGACAGGTTAAGCTTGTGTCTGCTGGAGTTTAGAAGCGTAATAAGCAACTTAATTAAAACATATAAGATCCTAAGGGGAATTGAAAGTGGATGTAGGAGAATCTAGAACTAGGGGCCACTGTTTAAAAATAAGGGGTTGCCAATTTAAACCAGAGATGAGGAAAATTTATTTCTCTCAGAAGTTTGAGAGACATTGGAATTTTCTTCCTGAAAAGGTGGCTGAGGCAGTGTTTGACTATCTTTAAGGAAGAAGTAGATAGCTTCTTGATAAGCAAGGGTGTAAAAGGTTATTGGGGATAGGCAAGAAAGCATAGTTGAGGTTAAAATTAGATCAGCCATGATCTTATTGAATGGCGGAGCAGGCTCGAGGGGCCAAGTGGCCTATTCCTGCTCCCAATTCATATGTTCGTAAAACTGCTTCCTATGTGTATTTAAATATAAGTTGTTGTTGCATTTTTACTATAGGTTGCATTGGTACTCAATGCCCTAATCATCAATGTCCACTGTGAAACCCTACAATTGCTTAGCCACATCAGTAAGGGTTTCCCTCCTCTGCTGCAACAATAGCTCCACTGCGATAAAAACAAAAAAACTGCGGATGCTGGAAATCCAAAACAAAAACAGAATTACCTGGAAAAACTCAGCAGGTCTGGCAGCATCGGCGGAGAAGAAAAGAGTTGACGTTTCGAGTCCTCATGACCCTTCGACAGAACTTGCGTTCGAGTCCAAGAAAGAGTTGAAATATAAGCTGGTTTAAGGTGTGTGTGTGGGGGGCGGAGAGATAGAGAGACAAAGAGGTGGAGGGGGGGTGCGGTGTGGTTGTAGGGACAAACAAGCAGTGATAGAAGCAGATCATCAAAAGATGTCAACGACAATAGTACAATAGAACACATAGGTGTTAAAGTTAAAGTTGGTGATATTATCTAAACGAATGTGCTAATTAAGAATGGATGGTAGGGCACTCAAGGTATAACTCTAGTGGGGGTTTTTTTTTTATATAATGGAAATAGGTGGGAAAAGGAAAATCTTGCAGTCCTACTCCGGCCCCCTTCCACAACTCTTTCTCCAGTACATCGATGATTACTTCGGTGCCGCTTCATGCTCTCGTCAGGACTTGGAAAAATTTATTAATTTTGCTTCCAATCTCCACCCCTCCATCATTTTCACGTGGTCCATCTCTGACACTTCCCTTACCTTCCTTGACCTCTCTGTCTCAATCTCTGGTGATAGACTGTCCACCAATATCCATTACAAACCCACCGACTCCCACAGCTATCTCGACTACAGCTCCTCACACCCCGCTTCCTGTAAGGACTCCATCCCATTCTCTCAGTTCCTTCGCCTCCGTCGCATCTGTTCCGATGATGCTACATTCAAAAACAGTTCCTCTGACATGTCCTCCTTCTTCCTTAACCGAGGTTTTCCACCCACGGTCGTTGACAGGGCCCTCAACCGTGTCCGGACCATCTCCCGCGCATCCGCCCTCACGCCTTCTCCTCCCTCCCAGAAACATGATAGAGTCCCCCTTATCCTCACTTATCACCCCACCAGCCTCCGCATTCAAAGGATCATCCTCCGCCATTTCCGCCAACTCCAGCATAATGCCACCACCAAACACATCTTCCCTTCACCCCCCTTATCGGCATTCCGTAGGGATCGCTCCCTCCGGGACACCCTGGTCCACTCCTCCATCACTCTCTACTCCTCAACCCCCTCCTATGGCACCACCCCATGCCCACGCAAAAGATGCAACACCTGCCCCTTCACTTCCTCTCTCCTCACCGTCCAAGGACCCAAACACTCCTTTCAAGTGAAGCAGCATTTCACTTGCATTTCCCCCAACTTAGTCTACTGCATTCGTTGCTCCCAATGTGGTCTCCTCTACATTGGAGAGACCAAACGTAAACTGGGCGACCGCTTTGCAGAACACCTGCGGTCTGTCCGCAAGAATGACCCAAACCTCCCTGTCGCTTGCCATTTCAACACTCCACCCTGCTCTCTTGCCCACATGTCTGTCCTTGGCTTGCTGCATTGTTCCAGTGAAGCCCAACGCAAACTGGAGGAACAACACCTCATCTTCCGACTAGGGACTTTACAGCCTTCCGGACTGAATATTGAATTCAACAACTTTAGGTCGTAAGCTCCCTCCCCCATCCCCACCCCCTTTCTGTTTCCCCCTTCCCTTTTTTTTTCCAATAAATTATAAAGATTTTCCTTTTCCCACCTATTTCCATTATATAAAAAAAAACCCCACTAGAGCTATACCTTGAGTGCCCTACCATCCATTCTTAATTAGCACATTCGTTTAGATAATATCACCAACTTTAACTTTAACACCTATGTGTTCTATTGTACTATTGTCGTTGACATCTTTTGATGATCTGCTTCTTTCACTGCTTGTTTGTCCCTACAACCACACACCGCCCCCCTCCACCTCTTTGTCTCTCTATCTCTCCGCCCCCCACACACACACCTTAAACCAGCTTATATTTCAACTCTTTCTTGGACTCGAACGCAAGTTCTGTCGAAGGGTCATGAGGACTCGAAACGTCAACCCTTTTCTTCTCCGCCGATGCTGCCAGACCTGCTGAGTTTTTCCAGGTAATTCTGTTTTTGTAATAGCTCCACTGCAGTATCTGTGAATCTGGGGACACTCAGTCTTCCTGCAGACTGGCCAGGCATTTTACTTCCCAGAACTTTGCTACAATGAAAAAATTTGGATACTCTTCACTTGTTGCTGCTACAGGCCTTTGAATCCTACAGGAGCTTTACTGTTACCCAGCCTTTCTGATGCCTGGAGCTTGTCTGGCATGCAATGATTCAGGCAATGGAAATTACTGTTGGGTCAGAGCTCATGATGTTGGTCTGGCCCTAGTCATACTCTGGTCCAATTCTGATCAGATTTGACCCTGAAAGTCCCAGATTTACCACCCCCACTCCCACTATCCCAAATCTGTAAAAGAGTTAGCCAATCTCAGCCATTGCAATAGTAGTAACCATAGTTAGAGAGGTTAATTCAGCCAGGAGCCCTACCCCTAGTTGTTATCCAGTGACCGTGCATGAAGTGCGTTGTTGTCTGTTGGGTGGCAGGGCGGGGTGGGGGATATGCATGTGTGCTGTGGGCATTAAGGAAGAACAGGTTTGGTCTTGGCTTTGATGTCCTTTGTGATGAGAAGGCTTATCAATGCTCATTGTCTGTGTACACATATATAATTACCACTAGGGCAAAGTGCTTGAAAATACCAAAACAAAAACAAAAATAAAAATACCTGGAAAAACTCAGCAGGTCTGACAGCATCTGCGGAGAGGAATCCAGTTAACGTTTTGAGTCCGTATGACTCTTCAACTGAACTAAGGCAAAATAGAAGAGAGTTGAAATATAAGCTGGTTTAAGGGGGGTGGGGGGGGAGGGGGGCGGGGGGGGGTGGGGGGGGGGGGGGCGGGGGGGGTGGCGGTGAGACAAGTAGAGCTGGATAGAGGGCCAGTGATAGGTGGAGATAGCCAAGAGATGTCATAGATAAAAGAACAAAGAGGTGTTGATGGTGGTGATGTTAATTAAGAAAAGTGCTAATGGGTGACATTAAGGGTAGAAAGCAGGACAAGCAAGGTACTGATAGCCCTAGTGGGGGTGGAGTGGAGGGGAAGGAATCGAAATAGGCTAAAAGGTAGAGATAAAACAATGGATGGAAATACGTTTAAAAATAATGGAAATAGGTGGAAAAAGAAAAATCTATATAAATTATTGGGAAAAAGGGGGATCAGAAAGGGGGTGGGGATGGAGGAGAGAGTTCATGATCTAAAATTGTTGAACTCAATATTCAGTCCAGAAGGCTGTAAAGTGCCTAGTCGGAAGATGACAGTTCATCTTCCGACTAGGCACTTTACAGCCTTCTGGACTGAATATTGAGTTCTTCCAACTAGGCACTTTACAGCCTTCCGGACTGAATATTGAGTTCAACGATTTTAGATCATGAACTCTCTCCTCCATCCCACCCCCTTTTCGATCCCCCTTTTTTCCAATAATTTATCTAGATTTTTCTTTTCCCACCTATTTCCATTATTTCTAAATGTATTTCCACCCATTGTTTTATCTCTACCTTTTAGCCTATTTCGATCCCTTCCCCCCACCCCTACTAGGGCTATCTGTACCTTGCTCATCCTGCTTTCTACCCTTATTGTCACCTATTAGCACATTTCTTAGCTAATATCACCACTGTCAACACCTTTTTCTCCTTTTGTCTATGACATCTTTTGGCAATCTCTACCTATCACTGGCCCTCTATCCAGCTCTACTTGGCCCACCCCCCCCCCCCCCAGCTTTAAACCAGCTTATATTTCACCTCTCTTCTACTTTTCTATTGTTCTGTTGAAGAGTCATACAGACTCGAAATGTTAACTGTGTTCCTCTCCGCAGATGCTGTCAGACCTGCTGAGTTTTTCCAGGTATTTTTATTTTTGTTTTTGTTTTGGATTTCCAGCATCTGCAGTTTTTTGCTTTTTGCTTGAGAATACCAGTGGATTTGTAACACGGCAAGGAGTTAATACCTTTAGGAGAGAGCTAAGGAGGCAAGAATATTGGCAGAATGGGGAAAAAAGATCAAAGCAAATAAACAAAATTTGACAGTGAGGATACAAGATCAGGAATTATGTGCTATGATTCATATTTCAAAAACAGGTGACCTGATCTTGCAAGTGAGAGCTTTTACAGTTAGATCAAGTTAACAAGTGGGATTTATATAATTGGTATCCCACAGCTTCTCATCATACTTTCTGTTTATATCACATGTTCGTTGGTGGCTTAAATAATAGATGTTAGTTATTTAAATATTCATCTTAAATATGACTTATATCAATAAATGGAGTGGTTCTGGAGATATCACTGCAAACATTATCTTTCCACAATGCTGTTCATTCTTAATTGCAATGTAATTTGCATGCAATTTAAAAAATATGCCACAGAAGTGAGTGATTATGTATGGTAAAAAGTTAAAGTAAAGCCAGTGCACTGAACTAGCCTAAAACCATTATTAGGGACATCTTGATCACATAAAATAAATTGGCACAGCAGAATTTATGATGACAGCTAATGTCTTCTTATTGTAGTGAATACTGGTATGAGGTTGGGGGAAGATAGTGCCCTGTGCAGATTAACAGACTGTTCTGGGTTTACCATGGAGTAGCTAGTATTGTGCAAGTTATGCTTTAGACAATTTTAATGAAAGTTTTCATGCACCTTGCAGTGAAAGAGATTTAATTAAAATGAGATTGCTTTCGCACGCATATACAACATGCTGAACAGGCAAAAACAGACTGTAGAGCATTGCAGACACCATCTATGAGGATCCTGTCCTGAATGAAATACCCTAAATCATTTTGGTTAGTTCCCACAGCAAAGAAAAGTGAATTTGAAGTACAACTGACTGAGGTGAAAGATGGGTATCATTAAAGGTACAGTCCACATTCCTAACAACGTCCATTCAATATGCAGACGGCCCCCAGCATTAATTCAGGGTTCTCAAGTACCATCATAATTCCTGTATGTACTGGAAAAAACACTGCTGTGTTTCCTGTGCACAGTTGCAGTTCACTCCTCCATTGTTCCAGTCTATCCTCCGACAGACAATCCAACTTGTGAGCAATGGGCTTCACAGTCCCGCTGGCTGTTTATCAGTATATCTTTTGAGCAATATGTTACAAACAGACAGTATTTATTTATCAACAAAGTGGTATCACATTTACATATGTTGCTGACCGTACCCGGAGATATATTTAAAGTGCTTAGGGAGATTTGGGTAGAAGACTGATCAAGGTCTGCAGCCCTATTGCAATTCTGTTTTCTTGGTTCATGTGACATCAAAATGAATTGCAGATGTTTCCCTCTTCCAGCAAGCAGATTACAGCAGAGAGCTTATTAACAAGCGATCCTGTGAAATGAATTTGCCGTGTTACACAAATTGCTGCTTAACACTGCATGAGCTTTAAGTTCCTTTCCCCTGACCCCCTTCCCTGCCTTTAACCAGATGGATGTTAAAATACACCCTCCTGGGTTTAAACACAAATAAAGATTAACAATGAAACCTCCAAATTAATAAGCTGTTTTAGTTTCTTTTTTATTCATTTATGGGATTTGGACATTGCTGATAAGGCCAGCATTTATTGCCCATCCCTAATTGAGAAGGTGGTGGTGTGCTGCAGCTGTGTTTCATCAATCAGCAGCAAGTGGCTTAACACCATCAAGAAAGCAGAGCTTGGCTTAAATAGCCAAGTGGTTATGGTACTGGGTTTGTAATCCCAAGTGCAAGAGTTCAAATCTCACAATGGCAAAACTATCAAGAAAGCAGCTAACACAGTCTACATAGCCAAAAATGGCCACTGTGCAGAAGGATCCATTTTAAAGTGAATTTAGTGCATGAAAATTGGAGTTGTCAACCCTTCAGGATTGGCCTGGAGTCTCCAGGAATTGAAGGTCAATCTCCAGGACACTGCAGTGTGCAATCCTGGAGAAAAATCATCTGGACATTGAAAAGGATAGTTTTTAAAAAATTTTCTTTGAACAATTCTCTTTACCAGATATGAAAACATTGAAAATGGGGGGGGTGGGTGGGGGGGGGGGGGCGGCGGGGAAAGACTGCTTGGCTAACAGTCGAGCCTCATCAATTGGCTAATGAATCTTTTTGGTTTCCAATTGGCGTAGGAAGGCAGTGCGTCACAAGGATGGATGTGTTGGCCAACTAATAGCTGGACCATGGCAATAAGTCATGTGATGAAATCTCCAGGGATACAGTTAATCACAGTTGGCAACCCAAATGAAAATGGAAAAGAAACAACCATTGTTCGGAGCTGGTTACCAGAGGCAAGTCTGGTTGATTCAGTCCATGTTCTGTAGTTTGATATTTCCCCTTCAAATTGTTGCATTCTGAACATTTGCAATGGGTGAAACTACAGGGCCGCTATTGCAATCCCGCAGTCTCTTTGGGAAGTTGTATTCACTAGGAGTGTAGCCAGCAGTATCATAGCCCTGATTCTCTTGGTTATGTTGCCCACAAGCGCAGCATGAGATTGTGGAATCGCCCTTTACTTCTCCAGGCCAGTATTCAAAGCTGATTTCCTGCTATGCGACTCGGACATGAAGATTTCCTGCGCTCTCTTATGACTCTATTTTTCATAACTCTAGTGTGGGGAAGAGGTGCCAATGAAAATGAAAATCATTTGCGTTGGCATGATAAAGGAATCTAAAGGTTTCTTAATCTGCACAGCTGGAACTGGATAGTCCCACAGCAGGAAACTGTCATCAGGATCTTGCTCATTCTTCATGATAACGTCATCATCTTCAAGGAAAAGGCGAAAAGAAAACTGACAGTCCATTTGAACGAATACCACAAAAAGAATCAATTTTATTGTTCATAGCAGTGGGAATTAAACAAGCCAGTAGGTCAGATAATACAGAGAGGGAGTTTATCTATCTTCTGAACACTGTTCATACATCATAAGAGAAGTGGAGACACATTTTAAAATGTTACATTTTTTCTATGTGTATTTTTAATAAAGGGCAGGCAGGTTTGAATCTGATTGCCCAAGGCAATCTTATGTCTAGTTTCCAGCCCTGAGAGGATAACTGAAGGAGACATGAGCGCTGCAGGTGACTTGTGACCTGGTCCAGAATCTTGTCTGAGGATCACATGTCCTATTAGAAAGAGGACAGAATCCATGGATCGTGGAGAGGGAATGAGCTTTATCAGCACTTAAAAGGTAAATACTATAATAGTCTGTGTCTATAACAATGTCTTTTATGTGTGTGTTCTTAACTTCACTCAGGAAGATTCAGAGATCAATAATTTACATCCTAATGGCTAGTGTAAGAACCTGGCATGGTGAAATGCAGTGCTGTCAAGTTAAGCATTTTGTATTGAGATTCTAGCGTTTTGTATATAAATAAATGGATTTTTAGACTATATGACAAATGCACTATATGATGCCGAGAAACGCTTGGGTAACAAGAAATATTTTCCCATTAAATATATTTGCATTGTAATAATTTGCTATTAATAA
Organism: Carcharodon carcharias; assembly: GCF_017639515.1. NCBI lineage: Eukaryota > Metazoa > Chordata > Chondrichthyes > Lamniformes > Lamnidae > Carcharodon > Carcharodon carcharias. Next base: position 128,717,290 of record NC_054473.1, on the reverse strand, counting down.
TAAACCACAGAACAAATCATAAAATCAAAACATTTTCTGGAAGTGTGTAAAGTACTGAGAAAGGAACTAGGTTTAATATGGTAAGACAATGGAAATAATGATGCTCTTGTATTATTGAGTGGCCTGCTGTATTATTATTAATTTTAGTTAATATTCTCCTTTTGATTGTATTTTTGGCATTTATGTTGCATTTACTCTTATGTATACGTAAGATATTTGTTACATTTTTAGAATAAATTCAGTTACATAAGTATTGGTGAGAGTTGTCTTTTGTGGTAAAGATTCTACCTGTTTGAGAGTTTGCCATGTTTGCGTTTCATTCCTTTGGTTTCACTTTCTGAATGTCCTGTCCTATTCTCGCCAGTCTGTTATGCTTCCCTTTCAGTGCTACCATGTTGCAATTGCTGTTGGTATTGGTGCAAATGAGAGCCCCTTCCAGAGACAGCTGAGTCATGCTGGTGTAAACCCAACTTTTAAAAAAATATGTATTCCTACGTTTCCCCCCCTACTCCTCTCTCTTTCTGGATTTTCTTCTCTTTTCTCTCCGTTCCAACAGACACTGTTTTATAGGCCAATAATTTGGTACATCAGCATCAGAATATGGGACTGCTGCTCCTTGGGTTTTCTGCGTAGATTCCTGGGGGAGGCAGTGATGTAATGGTAATCCAGGGGTACACGGGTTCAAATCCCACCATAGCAGTAGTTAGAACTTGAGTTCTGTTAATTAAATCTGGGGTTGAAAGTATTAGAGCCATATTTCTCAAGACTAAATTTTTCTTTTACAAAATGGAAGGACTTGGCATGATCTGGACATTTGGATTCTGCTCTGGGTTTTGTTTTGAAAGAAGGTCACCTTGGAACTGTCAGCATGCAGGCCTCTTCCAAGAAATCACTAGATCTTGATGGTACTTGAGGAAGATCTGGCTGTTTGTTTCGAAATGCAATCACTTTAATTGATGAGGGGGGAAAAACTGAAAAAGGAAGGTTGGTAACATGCTGGAAATCACATGGGTGAGAGGAAGAAAACTTAAATTGTGAACCTGCTTGTTTTGAAGGCAGACTTATTGGGGAACAAGCTGAGGAAGGAAGGCTACCCTAGCTGGATACCTCTCTCTACCTTCCCTAAAATCATGTGTGGCTATCAACTTGTAGCCAGAGAACCTTCATCTGAGTGTAACTAGTCTGCATTTGTGCCTGCAAATCTGAAGCCAGTTAGTGAGAACTTCCAGACAGCCATCGGGACCAATGGCCCGTCTTCATACAAGGGAACTCCAGGCACACAGCATCGAGACCCTGTGGACTTGTTTTTACGCCTATCCTCAAAAACCCATCTCTGCAGAGAAACTTTATCTGTTTGTCCTTTGTTTGTTTGTGTGTGTATGTGTGTGTGCTGTGGGAATTCTTTAGGAAGAGATCAATAGTTATACTTCCAGATTACAATTGTGTGTTAACAGCACTTGAAGCTTATTTAAAAGAAGTTTTGTTTTACAATAAATTAATCATTCTAAGTTTTTGAAAGAAGACTGGGGGTCAGAGTCTATTTTCTTTTGGGTACTAGAGGTATAGCTACACAATTGGCTATTTCAGTGACAAAATCAAATATTTAAATTAACGGTATGGCCTGCAGAGCAGTGGGGCTTGGATAATTTATGCACAGTCTTCCCATCTCAGTCATAACAAAAGCTAGTCTCAGTGATGTGACCATGAAACAATTGGCTGTTGTAAAAACCCATCTGGGCCACTAATGTACTTGAAGGGAAGGAAATCTGCCATCCTTACCAGGCCTACACGTGACTCCAGGTGTCTCCAGACCCCAGTAATGTACCAACTCTTAACTGCCCTCTGAAATGGCCCTAGAAGCCATTCAGTTCAAGTGTAAATAGGGATGGGCATCAAATGCTGGTCTTGCCAACAACACCAACATCCATGAAAGAATAAAGAAAAAAAAGCACTCAGTTCACCTTGCACCATAATGTGACATCATCTCATTTATATAATTGCATTGGGAGCATTTGGGTTTGGGGAGAGGGTGTTCAGGGATTCCTTAGAGACCTCCTACTTGCTCTTAAAGTTGGCCTCGGGAGCATATGAGCAGAGCAAGTTGCAGAATGTCAACTGCTCCTTTAAAATGAAGCTGTTTTGGATTTGCTGCAGAGGCAGGCCCTTGAAACTAAGCTGCCACCATCCAATGGATAGTAACACTAGAGTACCCTGGGTGTGGAGGTGGGGGATAGACTTAATGCTGTCTTGTCTGTACATGAGCTGTTTATGGCGCCGTTTACAACCTCAGGACATCCCCAAGGACATTATGAACAATGAAGCACTTTCCAAGTGCAAACACTGTTATAAAGTAGGAAATGCAGCAGCCAATTTGAGCACAGAAAACTCCCACAAATAACTACCTGAGAATGATCAAATTATCTCTTTTAGTGGTGTTGGTTGAAGGATAAACATTTTCCGGGACATCAGGGAAAACTCTTTGGCTCTTCTTCAGAAATAGGACCAAGAGGCCTTTTTCGACCACCTGAGAGCCCAGACATGGCCTCTGTTGAATGTATCATCTGAAAGATAAATAATGCTCACATTCTAAGTAATTGTACAAGTGGACTTCCAGTACATCTTGACAGCATTCATTGCTAATCTGAGATGGGCTGGTTAAATAGTTATGGAAGGCATTAGAAAATGAAGTTCAACATTTTCTCACTGCCATGGGTTATTCCAAAAGGTGGGAATGGCAGCAGCTTGGCCAGTGGAGTGGTGAAGAGAGACCAGCTCATATGGACTCGAAACATTACCTCTGTTTCTCTTTCCACAGATGCTACCAGACCTGCTGAATTTTTCCAGCATTTTCTGTTTTTATTTCAGATTTCCAGGATCTGCAGTATTTTGCTTTCATCCCTACTTTTATATTCCAGTTCCCTTGCAATAAACAACAACATCCCATTTGTCTTCCTAATCACTTGTTGTACCTGCATACTAATTTGTTGTGATTCACGTGCCCAGATCCCCCTGTACCTCAGAGTCCTGCAATCTCTCTCTATTTAAATAATATGCTGCTTTTCTATTCTTCCTGCCAAACTGGACACATTCACATTTTCCCATATTATACTCCACCCGCCAAATTTTTGTTCACTCACTTAACCTGTCTATGTCCCTTTGCAGAGTCCATTTCCACATCACTGATTAAATCTCCCAACAAAAGAATAAATAAAACAAAGGAAACAACTCTAAACCAGAGTGCAAATTTCTACAGTGCAGCACATCTAGCTTCAAATCTACCAAAGAGAGGGTGGGAAAGTCAGTTGTGAACACTGGAGCCAGTCTAGAGAATGACAATGGTATCTTTCAGTCCTTTGTTCCTCTCAAATTTGGATGCAGGAGTGAGAAAAAAGATTCCTAGGAAAGCCGCTAAAATGATGCAGGTTATCGCAACCCTCAGAGGTTAAACTATTCCTAAACTGATTATATAATAAGAATAAAGGAGCATCTGCCACAAATCAAAGACCCTGATAATCCGTATTGGCTCCCTTATTAATTGCTGCTCTTCAGTGCAATTTCAAAGTGAGTTAAGGACACTAGGGGGCGAAGTTGGGCTCTGTAGTACATGCTTTTTGGGTGCTATGAAAGCTCTTTACTGTAAAAATGATGACCATGGCATACACACACGCTTCCTTCAGCAGGAAGAGTTGGCAGTAAAGGGGTTTCCGCATGTGCATCTAATGACTGCTGGCAGAGCAGGAATATCTTGACAACAGGGCCAGGGAGAGAAATCATGGGCCCGGTGCTTCTCCTGCTTCCGGGTCCTTTATTTCCCCCTCCTCACCTTGCCATAGATAGATTAAGACCTAGCAAATGTAGTACAATATGAGCAAATGTGAAATTGTCCATTTGGGCAGGAAGGATAAAAAAGAAGATATTATTTAATTGGTGAGAGATTGTAGAGCTCTGAGATTCAGAGGGATCTGGGTGTCCTAGTGCTTGAATCACAAAAGGTTAGTATGCAGATACAGCAGGTAATTAGGGAAGCTAATAGAATGTTATCATTTATTGCAAGGGGAATTGAATGCAAAAGGAGGGAGGTTATTCTTCTGTTGTACAGGGCACCGGTGAGATCAGATCTGGAGTATTGTGTACAGCATTGGTCTCTTTATTTAAGGAAAGATGTAAATGCGTTAGAAACAGTTCAGAGAAGGTTTACTAGGTTAATACCAAGAATGAGAAAGTTGTCTTATGAAGAAAGGTTGCACAGGTTAGGCTGATATCCACTGGAGTTTTGAAGAGTAAGAAGTGACTAGATTGAAATCTTTAAGAATCTGGGGAGTCTTGAAAGGGTGGACGTGGAGAGGATGTTTTCTCTTGTGAGAGAATCTAGAACTGGGGGTCACGGTTTAAAAGTAAGGGGTCGCTCATTTAAAACAGAGATGAGGAGAAATCTTTTCTCTCAGGGGGTCGTGAGTCTTTGGAACTCTCTTCCTCAAAAGGTGGTGGAAGCAGGGTCTTTGGATATTTTTAAGGCAGAGTTAGATAGATTCTTGATTAACAAGGGAGTGAAAGGTTATCGGGGGTAGGCGGGAAGTTACAATCAGATCAGCCATGATCTTATTGAATAGCAGAGCAGTCTTGCAGCACTGAGTGGCCTACTCCTGCACCTAGTTTGTATGATCGTAACCCTCCCCTTCACATCCTTTAGGAGCCCAGAATTGGGAACCATAGTCACAGTGAGGCCAAACTGTTTTATGTCAGCATAGCAAAACTTCTTGGCTTTTGTATTCCATTCCTGTATTTATAAAGCCTCTTGAAAGCCCAGGATTCAGTATGATATACTTTACAACCACGGCTTTGTAAGACAATTACACACATTTGGTCATTCATATTGTGCAACAAGCTTCCCTTCTTTGAACCTGGCCCTATGCAACATTCGGGCAGAACATCCAAAAGACTTAAAGTTCACAAGTGCCTCAAACAACAGTCACATGCACAAATGAGAAAATCTTGAATGTGTTCTATTGGCACATGACTCATGGTTTCACTTCCAAATTTAAAAATGGCAAACTCTTCCAGTAAATTAGCACCAACAAATTCACCTGCAATAAAGTGCTATTTGTATCCACAAGGGTGCTTTGTTAACAGAAAAATTACACTTTGCTTTGAGTGATAAATAGTTTCTCTTGTTAAATTGAAACTAACCACACTTATAAATGTCCAGCATGGAGCAAATATTGGGAGAGTTAAGTACTGCAGATGCTGGAAATCTGAAATATAAACAGAAAATGTACGAAATGCTTAGTAGGCCAATTTGTGGAAAGAGAAACAGAGTCAATTCTTCAGGTCCACGATCTGCACTAGTTCTGATGAAGGGTCACTGACCTCTGTTTCTCTCTGTACAGATGCCGCCAGACATGCTGAGCATTTCCAACACTTGCTGTTTCTATTGGAGCAAAAATAACCGCTTCTGCCCGCCCTCAAAAAGCAATCAGATTTCTTCTGAGCCTCTCATTCCCCCTTCAGCAAGAAACCTCGCAGCAGCTGCCTGATATCTAGTTAGCTCAATATTAAAAATGAATTTTTTAAAAAATCAAGGTATGAAGAAAACATATACAATTTGCTTAGAAAAAAATGTCAAAGCAATAAATTGATAATTTTTAAAAATGAATAATTAATAAAGATGATCATTAAAAAGTGCCAAGCAGCAGAGCTAACTAATAAAATATTTTTTTACCTTTTCACTGAAGAAGCCAAGCTGGAGGAAGACAGACTAAGCCCTAAGTCTTGATCACCAGGGAGCGGAGGTGGGAATTGGGGCCGAGCTAAGGAGTTGGGTTTAACTAACACCAGCCCTGCATTCGCTTCTGGTGGTGCACACTCCAAACTGACCTTGGTGGAATTCATATGAAAGTGGGTATTGAAAGTGGGTTGCCTGGGTTTTCCTCCTCTCCTGGCCCAGTGTGTGGATAGGTTTTGGGGAAGAAGGAGGAGGGGTAGGGTGTGTATTTGTCCCCGCAATGAGCAGCCGGTGTGTGTGTGTGTGTGTGTGTGTGTTTCCATATGTCACATTACATAAAAAAGTAATTTAGAAGGAAATTAGATAATTGAACTGGAAGTATAGTTGCCAAGAGTATTCCATGTATATCACACATATATAGCAATGGTGTTTGACTTTGTGGTTAAAACAGAGAAAATTATTTGATAAATGCTATAGAAAGCAAGTAATTAAGAATAAATTCACAGTACAGCAATTATCAACATTGACTTATAATAGTAATTAACATCTTAGTCTATTAGTAATTAATCAGATAAATACAGTAACGTGAGAGCAGGAGAGAAATAAAAGAGTAATGGCCCAACGGCAATGGTCTACTAGTTATGTGTAACCTGTCATTCACGAACAAAACAACTAGAACAATGCTAAAACCATTGTAATAAATCAGAGGAATTGTACAGTAGGGAAATAAGAAACTTAAAAACTTACAAGCCTTACCACATCTTCAGTCTGCCAAGCCCGGGTGAAGATATTTCAATCAACCATGAGGGAGAGCATGCTCTGAAAATAGCACATATAGGTCCTTTAGTGGGCCGGCACCTGCACAGATGGGTGAGGGTATGGCCAAGGGTGGGTGCAGACGACATCACCCAGAATGCACCCTGGCTGTCAAAACAAATGGCCTCACACACCTAGGGTCTCACTTCTGGACAATTCGTTCTCAAGCGCTGGAACTTTATCCCAGAGCGAAACAGAGCGGTGACGCACTTGCTTGTGAGCACTGAGGCGTGAAGTGGCCACTTGAAAGAGGGGCAGTGCTGCCCGAATCCCAACTCCCCCCAAAAGCACAGAGCCCATTGATTAGCATCCTGTGCATACCCCACTCCCAGGTCCTGCATGACGTCAATCAGTGTATAATGCTGATTTGACACCAGTGTTGCTGTTTTGCCTCCTTTGGCAAAGCTAGACACAGAGTTAAATGAGGGATTCCTCCCCTCTCATGCTTTCTGAGCTACTTGCGTGTTAGTTGCTGGATTATTTATTCTGGCTGTTGCTGCAATGCCATGTGTTTGGGTTCTTTACCATACAAGAAAGAGGAAAGTGTGTAAGTGAGTGTTGTGCAATATGTTTGGATGATTTAGCTGGCATGCTTGGATAGCTACCAACACGTGCAAGCTTGAGATGTGGGTCTGAGGCTTGCAGCAGTGCCATGGGTACATGAGGGTAATGTGAAACATATGCATGTTAAATATGAGTCCTGATTGATAGAGATTGTGTCTGAGTGATTTGGATATGCTGAATTGAGCAGTGAATCAGGCTTGTGGTGCAGTTAGCAAGATATGACATTTGAAGATGCATTTACTGTCCTTGGAAACTTGTGTGAGATTGTGAACTTCTTCCTACAATGCACCCTGGTCCTTGGGGCTACATGCCTAGCTTTGACCTCTGCTGCTATCTCTTCTCACTACCTTGTGAGCATGTGTCTGGAAGGCATCTGGCCACCCTGAGATACAGGATGTTTCTTCTTCTTTCCATATCTTCTACCAAGACCTCCAGTGCAGGGTCCAAAAACCTTGGTGCATGATGTCTTCCATGGTCCATCTTTGTTAATTCTCCCACAGCACAATATTCAAAATGATCTCAGCACCACTAGCAGCCACAATGGACTCCTCTTTAAGAGATGCAGGCTAGCTTTAGAACTTGACCCTCACAATATTGGACCCCTAGCATGAAACCAATGAACAGCATGGAAAGTGTTGGCTGCACACAGCAATCATGAAAATAAGCAGGAAGCATGAAGTTGGCTTTCTTCCTGCATTACAGTCGACGGGCAGAGGTTAATATTGCATCATGATCCCTGTGCCCATTTTTGGGGCAGGTTAACCCCCTAGAAGTTAACCTTTTGTTAATATAGTTTTGCCATTGTTTTGGCAGTGTTCATGTTTGATGCCATTTTCATTGTGTTCACAGGGACTTATTCTGAATGATGAGTCACAATGCATACTTCTTTTTCCATTGGCCATGTAAATTGTTAATGTTGTGCAAAAATTGATGGGTCAGACTTTTTGTTTGCTCTTAGTAAATTTACCAGTAACAGTTAAACCACCACAAGGGCTGGGGACCAGGCCAGGCCAGGCCAATTACAGATCACCATCTACAGAGGCCAGGATATAGGTCACTGGCTGACAAATGGTGCCTAGTGTAATGTGAAGAAAGGAAATAAACATATGTAAACCCTTCACGCTGCAAATTTAGTTGCTTCTATATAGTATTCAGTAATCATGCAATAGGGAAAGTATGTACAGAAAAGGAGAATTGTGCTTCCAGGAGTTATGGATTTGGATACTTCCTGTTCACAAATATGATACAGCTGTTAAATATCTATCATTGACACTCTGAAACATTGTCATTCCCATCTTCTCCAAGTTGGCATGAGCCAAAGCATAGGACTGGATGAGGCCATTCAGTTTGTTGTGTCTGTAGCTGCTCTTTGCAGGAGCAATCTACAATTAACTCTCTTTCTATGATTTCTCTCTATAGCCTTTTATCTTCAATTGCTTCAAATATTTATTCAGTGTTCCTCCAAAATATGCAAAGGTCTCTATTCAACCCCTCCTGTGGCACATGAAGAAATTTCTCTCTTCACTTTTTTGTGATAAATTTAACTTCAAGTTGTAAAAAATTGTTTTGGATTGGGGGAGAGTGGATTTTAATAAAATAAGGCAGGATCTGGCCAAGGTAGACTGGGAACAGCTACCTGTGGGGAAATCTACAGAGGAGCAGTTGGCGGGGGGTGGGGGGGGTGTGGGGGTGGCGGGGGGGGAGGGGGTGGGCATGGTGGGGGGGGTAGGGGGGGTGCGTTCAAAAAGGAAATGGGGAGGGTACAGGCTCAGCATGTTCCCTCTAGGGTGATAGGAAAGAGTAACAAGCCCAGAGAACCATGGATGACTAGAGATATTCAGGTTACGATGAGAAGGAAAAGAGAGGCTTTTAGCAGGTACAAGGGAAGCAAATTAGCGGAGGCATTAGTGGAGTACAGAAAGTGCAGGGTGATGCTTAAGAATGCAATTAGGAGAGCAAAGAGGGGATATGAGAAAGCTCTGGCTGGTAAAAGTAGGGAAAATCCCAAGGTATTCTATAAGTATATCAATGGGAAGAGGATAACCAGGGAAAGAGTAGAGCCCATAAGGAACCAAGGGGGCAATCTATGGGTGGAGCCAGAGGACATCGATAGAATGTTGAATGAATACTTCACATCCATCTTCACCCAAGAGAATGAGGATGAAGGTATGGAACTCGGGGAGAGAGACTGCAAAGTTCTTGAGCAAATTGATATAGGGAGTGATAAGGTATTGGAGGTGTTGACAGGATTAAAAGTGGACAAATCTCCAGGTCTGGATGATTTGTGTCCCAGACTGCTGAGGGAGGCAAGGGAGGAGACTGGAGGGGCTCTGACACAAATTTTTAATTCCTCTCTGGCCACGGGGGAGGTACCAGAAGACTGGAGATCAGCTAATGTGGTTCCGCTATTTAAGAAGGGTTGTAGAGATACATCAGGGAACTACAGGCCAGTGAGTCTCATGTCAGTGCTCAGGAAACTATTGGAGAAAATTCTGAGGAAAGAATCTATCTCCAATTGGAGATGCAAGGTTTGATCAGGGATAGTCAGCACAGCTTTGTTAGAGGGAGGTCATGCCTAACAAATTTGATTGAATTTTTTGAGGAGGTGACCAGGTGTGTAGATGAGGGTAATGTAGTTGATGTAGTTTATATGGATTTCAGCAAAGCCTTTATAAGTCGCCCATGTGGGACCTTGTCAAAGAAGGCAAATGCACATGGGATACAGGGTAATTTGATAAGGTTGATTCAAAATTGGCTTAGTTGTAGGAGACAGGGTGATGACAGAAGGATGCTTTAGTGACTGGAAGCCAGTGTCCAGTGGCGTACCACAGGGATCTGTGCTGGGTCCCCTATTATTTGTCATTTATATAAACGACATAGATGACTATGTGTGGGGTAGGATTAGTAAGTTTGCGGATGACACAAAGATTGGCCAGGTGGTTAACAGTAAGGTTGAGTCTCTTGGGCTACAGAAAGATATAGATGGGATAGTCAAATGGGCAGATAAATGGCAGATGGAATTTAACCCTGAAATGTGTGAGGTGATACACTTTGGAAGAAGTAATTTGACAAGGAAGTATTCAATGAATGGCATGACACCAGGAAGTTCTGAGGAACAAAGGTACCTTGGCATGTGTGTCCATAGATCTCTGAAGGCGGAGGGGCATGTTAGTGGGGTGGTGAAAAAGGACCACTTGCCTTTATCAATCAAGGCATAGATTACAAAAGTAGGGAGGTCATGTTGGAGTTGTACAGAACCTTGGTGAGGCCACAGCTGGAGTACTGTGTGCAGTTCTGGTCATCACATTATAGGAAGGATGTGATTGCACTGGAGGGGGTGCAGAGGAAATTCACCAGGATGTTGCCTGGGATGAAACATTTAAGTTATGAAGAGAGGCTGGATAGACTTGGGTTGTTTTCGTTGGAGCAGAGAAGACTGAGGGGCGACCTGATCGAGGTGTTCAAGATTATGAGGGGCATGAACAGGGTAGATAGTGAGCAGCTGTTCCCCTTAGTTGAAAGGTCGGTCACAAGGGGTCATAAGTTCAAGGTGAGAGGCAGGAGGTTTAGGGGAGATGTAAGGAAAAACCTTTTTACCCAGAGGGAGGTGACGGTCTGGAATGCACTGCCTGGGAGGGTGGTGGAGGTGGGTTGCCTCACATCCTGGATGAACAATTGGCACGTCATAACATTCAAGGCTATGGGCCAAGTGCTGGTAAATGAGATTAGGTAGGTAGGTCAGGTGTTTCTCATGTGTCGGTGCAGACTAGATGGGCTGAAGGGCCTCTTCTGCACTGTGTGATTCTGTGATTCTGTGATAATCCCTCATTGATTCCCCAACCAAAGGAAATAATATTTTCTTCAATACCTACTCCTTCAAAACCCTTCAGGATTTCAGGAACATCAATTAAATCTTCTCATAGCCTTTTCCAAGGGGAGTGTCTGCTTATAATTATTGACTCCCATCTCTGGAATCAGGTGACCAAAAACTTGGTGGGCAAAGTCGGTTTTAAGGAGCGTCTTAAAGTAGCAGAGGAAGGTAGCAAGATGGAAAGGTTTAGGGAGGAGATTCCAGAGCTTTGGGTCTCAGCAGCTGATGTCACAACCACCAGTGGTGCAACATTCTCTATTGTTTCATTATTTTTTCCGTATTGGCGATAACCAAAACAGCACACAGAATTCTAATTGTGAGCTAGCCAGTACAGGTTTATTGTTACATCTTTACCCTTGTCCTCTAAGAGTCTGTTTACGAACCAGAAGCCTTAAGCATTGTGGTATCTGAGGCCAATAGTTTGTGTCCCAGTTTCTGCAAAGTCACTGATGGACACAACTTTTTATAGCGAGTTTGTGATGTTGTCGACAATGTCCACAATGTCAGCTGACTCTATTTAAACAGAAGATGTTAGTTCAAGTGCACAGTGCAAATCAAACAAATGCATCATGCCTGATACATACTGAGAAGCCTTGACACCATTGCCTCTCAGTACAATTAGTGCAACATAATTTATCATTAAGGAGGGTATGACTTTTAAAAATGAATTACAGTGTTTGGTGACCTGAATCAGAATGGAAATGAATGGTTTCAGGCGTCATTTATTTAGGTAGAGTAGGATTAGCTGATCCTTTCTGTAAATTTGTGTAAAGTCACCTGCAGAAATAAGACAGCTGGCGAATATGAAATATTAATGGGTTGAGACTGTGGGAAGTAATAGAAGAATCTGAGAGAAAAATCAATTTAAATCTGCGCAGCTATTTAAAGAGAAACAAACACAGTTCTAGGAATGAATTACTGAGGGTGGCAAATATGACTCTTATTGACTATAAGCTTGTGAATACATTAAGGGTTCGTCAGCAGATAATGAAACAAAGATAATACTTGAAAGAGACTTACACCGCATTAGTAACAAAACATCACCAAGGATAAGAGGTCCTCATGAAATTCATGAAGCTAATGCTAAACTGTATTCCTGTAACTGTAACCTGTAGACAGATTGACTTTTTGAGAACCTGCATGTTCCTTTGAGCCCTAAGATCCACAGCCATGATGCTAGCATCTCAGCCTGCATGGCAGCAAGCATGAGTCTCACCACTTCATGGCTTATCTGCCCTAATCTACAGAGATATAAAAATGCTTGTATTGTCATACTTCAGAGGGCTTGCCCCTCTTTGCAAATTTCTGTCTCACGCTTCCATGGGGTTATCTCAAGTTTCCAAATCTTATTTCAGCAAGAACTCACAAGGCAAGAAGTACCAGTCAGCAACAATAACATTTATACAATATATATATATATAAAAACAAAAAAACTGCGGATGCTGGAAATCCAAAACAAAAACAGAATTACCTGGAAAAACTCAGCAGGTCTGGCAGCATCGGCGGAGAAGAAAAGAGTTGACGTTTCGAGTCCTCATGACCCTTCGACAGAACTTGAGTTCGAGTCCAAGAAAGAGTTGAAATATAAGCTGGTTTAAGGTGTGTGTGTGGGGGGCGGAGAGATAGAGAGAGAGAGAGGTGGGGTGGGGGGGTGTGGTTGTAGGGACTAACAAGCAGTGATAGAAGCAGATCATCAAAAGATGTCAACAACAATAGTACAATAGAACACATAGGTGTTAAAGTTAAAGTTGGTGATATTATCTAAACGAATGTGCTAATTAAGAATGGATGGTAGGGCACTCAAGGTATAGCTCTAGTGGGGTTTTTTTTTTAAAATGATGGAAATAGGTGGGAAAAGGAAAATCTTTATAATTTATTGGAAAAAAAGGAAGGGGGAAACAGAAAGGGGGTGGGGATGGGGGAGGGAGCTTACGACCTAAAGTTGTTGAATTCAATATTCAGTCCGGAAGGCTGTAAAGTGCCTAGTCAGAAGATGAGGTGTTGTTCCTCCAGTTTACGTTGGGCTTCACTGGAACAATGCAGCAAGCCAAGGACAGACATGTGGGCAAGAGAGCAGGGTGGAGTGTTAAAATGGCAAGCGACAGGGAGGTTTGGGTCATTCTTGCGGACAGACCGCAGGTGTTCTGCAAAGCGGTCGCCCAGTTTACGTTTGGTCTCTCCAGTGTAGAGGAGACCACATTGGGAGCAACGAATGCAGTAGACTAAGTTGGGGGAAATGCAAGTGAAATGCTGCTTCACTTGAAAGGAGTGTTTGGGTCCTTGGACGGTGAGGAGAGAGGAAGTGAAGGGGCAGGTGTTGCATCTTTTGCGTGGGCATGGGGTGGTGCCATAGGAGGGGGTTGAGGAGTAGGGGGTGATGGAGGAGTGGACCAGGGTGTCCTGGAGGGAGCGATCCCTACGGAATGCCGATAAGGGGGGTGAAGGGAAGATGTGTTTGGTGGTGGCGTCATGCTGGAGTTGGCGGAAATGGAGGAGGATGATCCTTTGAATGCGGAGGCTGGTGGGGTGATAAGTGAGGACAAGGGGGACCCTATCATGTTTCTGGGAGGGAGGAGAAGGCGTGAGGGCGGATGCGCGGGAGATGGGCCGGACACGGTTGAGGGCCCTGTCAACGACCGTGGGTGGAAAACCTCGGTTAAGGAAGAAGGAGGACATGTCAGAGGAACTGTTTTTGAAGGTAGCATCATCGGAACAGATGCCTGCACTGTAGTGCGATGTCCAAGGTGTTTCACAAGGATGTTTTCAAATCCACATTAACACCAAGCCACATAAGGATATGTGACTAGAAGCTTGGTCAAAGAATTAGTTTTTAAGGACAGTCTTAGAGGAGGGGAGAAAAGCAGAAAGGTGGCGAGGTTTAGGGAGGGAATTTTGGAGCTTAGGGCCTCGGCAACTTAAGTCACAACCACCAGTGGTGCAGCAATTAGAGCCAGGTCTGCTCAAGAGGCCAGAATTGATGGAGTGCACAAGTTTCAGAGGGTTGTGGGGCTGCAGGAGATTATAGAAGCCATGGAGGGATTTGAAAGCACAGATCAGAGTTGCCAATATAAGCCAGCAAACACAGGGGTGGTGAATGGCATCTGTCTGTCTCAGAAGACGATGGACTGCACCCAAGGCATATGTCACTTCTGGATTGACCATTGTCTGTTGTGGCTGTTGAGGCTGATTTGTGAGTGGCAGTGCCTTCCGCAGCTGAGGTCGGCTGATGTTTCTTCCTTGCAGTGGGTGATGGGTGAACAGGCATTAGTGTGAGTTAGGATAAGGGTAACACAGTGTTAATTAGCAGTAGTAATGAAAAGCACCAATCATAAAACCCAAAAGAAACGACAAATCAAATATAGACAGAAATGTTCCCGCCAAGCTGCATGGCTGCGTGAGTCATGCGAAAACCCAAAACATGCTGTACAGTGCAACAGGCAGGTTACACAAGGCAAATGAAAAATAGAGGAAACATTAATGGGAACTCAACAACACTACCAACAAAGAGAAAGAGAAGAGACACTCATAAAATGTTGCCAAAGATTTTTGGAAAACCCCTTTGGCCACTGTCTTGGTTCCTGTCATGATGAGGGCTTGATACTGGATACACCAATAGTGGATACATACAAACATATGTACATACGTACGAATTAGGAGCAGGAGTAGGCCACTTGGCCCCTTGAACCTGCTTCACCACTCAATAAGACCATGGCTGATCTCCACATTCCCGCCTACCCTGATAACCTTTCACCTCCTTGCTTATCATGAATTTATCTAGCTCTACTTGAAAAATATTCAAAACTCCACTTTCACTGTCTTTTGAGGAAGAGTGTTCCAAAGACCCTCTGAGAGAATGAATTTCTCCTCACCTCTGTCTTAAGTGGGTGACCCCTTATTTTTAAACAGTGACCCCTAGTTCTATATTCTCCCACAAGAGGAAACATCCTCACCCCGTCCACCCTGTCAAGAACCCATAGGATCTTAAAGGCTTCAATCAAGTTGCCTCTTACTCTTCTAAACTCCAAGTCTAGCCTGTTCAACCTTTCCTCATAAGACAACCCGCCCATTTGTGATATTAGCCTAGTAAACCTTTTCTGAACTGATCTAGCACATTCACATCCTTAAAAAAAAAACCAATACTGTATATAGTGTTGTATTATCACCACTGATCACCATGTTGTGTTGTGGTGCCAGCTGTGGTATCTCAATGATGAGATATTGAGATTTGTACATTTAAATGTGAACCCTTTATTATTAATCTTTAACTATGTACAGATCCCACGTAACTGTCATGCATGGTGTTGCTCCATGCAATAAGGCTGCTTCCTGAGTGTTCTCTCTAGACAGTTTTCTTCGTCAATTACCATGGGCTGAATTTTCCCAAGTTGAATGGTGGGCGCGCACAGGCGCACTTCCAATCGGCGCCCCCAATCAGAGGCGTGGCACCGTTTCACTTGGGAGGGCCAGTGAAGGCCCACCCAGCATGATGTCCGCACAGGAGCACTATGTACTCCCTGTGCAGGTGGTGAGGGTAGGGGGGGGGCGGGGATTCCCAAAATCTAGAGTGCACTCTTTCATGCATGCGCACAAAAGAACGCACTCATCCCCCTGAGGCTATGTGCAGCCTCAGGGAGATTGGCTCAAAATGTACGGAACCTAAAAATAGAAAAGTAAAATTTCCACAACATATCCCCTCATGTGACAATGTCACATGAGTTGGGACATGTCCAAAATTTTCACAAAAACTTTATTAAAATTTTTTAAACCCTACATGAAAATCATCCCACCCATGGAAGAGGTTTCATGCTGTTTCTAGTTCACGCCAGGGCTCCTGGCCTGCCCACCAACCTTAAGGTTGGACAGGCAGGTCTTTTAATTATATAATTGACTCTGTCAATGGCCTCAATTGGCCATTGACAGGTCGGCGGGCGCACAGCTGATTTCGTTGCGCCCCTGCCTTCCTGAAAACTTAAATGGGGCCCAGTGATGTCAGGAGTTCCCCTCGACATCACCGTGCATCATTTTACCCATCGGTGAGCAGGCCCTGCCCCCGCTCGCCGACGCGTAAAATCCTGACTCATGTGACTCTATGCATCATACTGTGGGCGCTGCTATTCACCAGTCCCATGTTGACCGTTGCTCTGTCTTTACATTAGAATGGCATGCAGGCACATAACAATATCATACAACACCCAGTACCCCGTCTCACTAGTGCCCTGTATAAATGAAGTATAGCCTCCCTACATTTTTATTAAATTCTCCTCGCAATAAACAATAACATTCAATTTGCTTTCCTAATTACCTGCTGTATCCGCTAGCCTTTTGTGATTCATGCACTAGGACACCCAGATCTGCTGAATCGCAGAGCTCTGCAGTCTCTCATCATATAGATAATATGCTTCTTTTTTATTCTTCTGGCCAAAATGCACAATTTCAAATTTTCTCACATTATACTCCATTTACCAGATCTTTTCCCACTCACTTAACCCATCTATGTCCTTTTGTAGACTCCTTATGTCCCCTTCACAGCTAGGTTTTCTACCTATTTTTGTATTATCAGCAAATTTAGCAACCATACTTTCCCATTACCTTTTCTTTTATATTCTGTCCTACTGTGCCGTTACAATTATGGGGCCTTTATACCACTCCCACAAGTGACTTCTTGCCTTTGTTATTTCTCATCTCAACCCAAACAGCTTCTACATCCTAGTTTCCTGAACTCAGGCCATCCCTTTCTAATGTGCTAATACTACCATTAATTAATAGAGTAATCCCTCCACCTTCTCCTAACTTCCTGTCCTCTCTAACGTACCCTTCAGCATTCAGGTCCCAATCTATGTCATTCTGTAGTCATGTCTCTGTAATGGCTATCAGGTCATCTTTATTTCTATTTGCACTCTCAGTTCTTCTATTTTGTTTCAAATGCTACGTTCATTCAGATACAGAGTCTTTAGTTTTGTCCTTTATTTATTTTTGTAACATCTAGCCTTATCTGCTGATTTACTCTTCAATATTTACTCTCTGTCCCTTCCTATCATACTCTGATTTCCATTTCCCGTATTAGTACCTTACTGTCTTGCCTTGTCTCTCCTCTTTGATTTACCACATCTTCCCAAATTAGATCCCTTGCCCCCACTATTTAGTTTAAAACTCCTCTGCTTCCCTAGTTATGTGGCTTGCTAGAATGCCAGCCCTAGAAAGATTCAGGTGTAGACCATCGCAATGGTACAGCCCCCACTTTTCGCAGTACTGGTGTTAGTGCCCTATGAAACAGAACCCAATTTGCCAATAACAGCCTTTGAGCCATGTGTTCATTTCTCTAATCTTATTTGTCACATGGTTCAGAAAATTATTACCTTTGAGGTTCTGCTTCTTAATTTGGTGCCTGGCTCCTCAAATTGACTATGCAGAACCTCCTTCGTCATCCTGCCTAAGCTGTTGGTACCTACATGGACCATGACAACTGGATCCTCCCCCTCCCACTGTAAGTTCCTCTCCAGCCCTGAGCAGATGTCCCAAACAAGCAAGCAACACAGCTGTCTGGACTCTCGCTTATTGCTACAGATACTGGATACACATTTCAAGCTGGATACACCTGTCTGAAATGTTTTTGATTGACAGCAATTTTTTTTAATTCATTCACAGGTGTTGGGCATCTCGGTCTAGGACAGCATTTATTGCCCATCCCTAATTTCCCTTGAGAAGGTGGCGGTGAGCTGCCCTCTTGAACCGCTGCAGTCCCTGTGATGTAGGTACATCCACAGTGCTGTTAGGGAGGCAGTTCCAGGATTTTGACCCAGCAACAGTGAAGGAACAGCAATATATTTCCAAGTCAGGATGGTGTGTGGCTTGGAAGGGAGCTTGCAGGCGGCGGTGCTCCCATGCATCTGCTGCCCTTGCGCATCTAGGTGGTTGAGGTCGTGGGTTTAGAAACTGACCATTCAGAACTGCACCAGGATTTACGTTTTGCCTCTATTACTCCACAGGGAAAATTCTTTCAGAATTTATAATGTGAGTAAGGAGATTTTTATTGCATAGCTCAGCACAAACAAGATCAAGTCTAAAACTTCAAAGTACTGAACCCTACAGTACATACCAGGGGCATCCCAGCCAATGCTGCATTAGCTGATGTCAGCCATGGCAGAATTTAGTGATCCTAAAATTTGCTTCAGTGCTGGGAAAGGGGCCTCAGTCTTGTTTTTTCCATTGGGCCCTGCTTAAAGTGCATGTATGTGGATGTTAGGTGAGAACAGTCAGGTTTTGTGTTCAACTAGCTTGCCAACACATATTGTTCATGCTCATGCATGAAAAAGAACCAATAGGACAAGGTGCTGCAGCAAGGCCAATGCTTGAGCAAACACACATTTAATTTAAAAAGCTAACATGATCTTCACGGCTATTACACATCGGACATTGACAGAGGGTTGCCAGCTCAGGTTGGACAAATTCCTGTCATTTGACCTCCCACGTATAACCACTGCACCCAGTCAAATTGCCATTTTTTGGCCCATTTCCACTATTTTTGTCACTAATAAAAAACTGTGTTCAAAGAAAATTTAAAAGAAGCATACAATTCTTTTTAATGCCATTATGATTTTTCTTCTGGGATGCTCACAGCTGTGGCTTTAATTCCTGGAGTCTCCAGGACAAAGCTGGAGGGTTGGCATTGAGGCTTTGTAGGTCAAAATGGAGCCCAAAGACACTTGTGGTTCTCAGAATGAGGTACATCTGCTTTGTGCTGGGCTCAGACCCAAATTAAAGGCAAATTAAACGAAGGCCCCATAATGTATTTGGACCATCTAAGCAGCATTCTCTAATACCCATTTAAAACACCACAAAACAATATTTTACCTGAGAAACTCCAGCAGTGATGTTCTAAGGCTGAGATGATTGGCCTTCAGCAATGACGTCCATCTCCCTTTGTGCTAGGTATGACTCCAGTCAGTCAAGAGTCTTCCCCCTGATTTCGCTGATGCCAATTTCACTAGGGCTTCTCGATGCCATGCTAGGTAAAATGGTGCCTTTAAGCCAAATACTACATGCATTTAAGTAAAGAGCCATTAATTTTGCCTTTTTCCCATTTTTCCCCCTTTGACCGTTTTTGCTGCCTTTTTTATGTTTGTACACTCTGTCCCTTCCTGTCACACTCTGGTATCATTACCTAAATAGCTGCCCTGCAATGCTGCCATATCCTTTTGCTTTGTAAGCGTACATATCCCCACTCCAGAACCCATCCCTACCCCCACCCCCCAACCCCTTCTATTTAGTTTAAAACCCTCTCTACGGCACTATTTATTCGATTCGCCAGGACACTGGTCCCAGCATGGTTCAAGTGAAGCCCATTCCACCGGAACAGCTCCCTTCTGGTACTGCTGCCCCATGAACTGAAACCCCTTCCTCCCACAACAATCTTTCAGCCATGCATTTAATTCCTTGATTTTATTTATCCTATGCCGGTTTGCCTGTGGCTCAGGTAGCAATCCTAAGGTTATTACCTTGGAAGTTCTGCTTTCTAATTTAACTCCTATTTTTCAAATTCTTTCAGCAGAACCTCCTTTCTAGTCCTATCAATGTCATTGGTACCAAAGTGGATGACAACACTGGATCCCTCCCCTCCCACTCCAAGTTCCTCCCCAGTCCTTATCCCTGGTACAGGGCAGGCAACACAGCCTTCAGGACTCACGGTCATGGCTGCAGAGAACAATATCTATCATCCTAATTATACTGTCCCCTACCACTACCACGTTCCTATTTCCTCCCCCCACTTGATGACTCCCTGTACCATGTGTGCCGTGGTCAGTTCACTCATCCTCCTTGCACTCCCTGCTCTCGTCCACACAGCAAGAACCATGTAGCTTTTGGACAGTTGCAGGAGCTGAGGCTCCTCGAGCACTACCCCCTGGGTCCTCAAACCTGCTTTACCTGCAGTGACACCCTCCTGTCCCTGATCATAGGCCTAATCTGAGGGGTGTGACTGCCTCCTTGAGCAAAGCGTCCAGGTAACTTTCCCCCTCCCTGATGTGGCGCAATGTCTGCAGCTGGGACTCCAGCTCCTTAACTCAGATTCAAAGTCCATTGAGCTGCAAACACTTACTACATATCTGTTCACTCTGGATCACCTTGGTTTCCTGCAGTCCCAACATGCTGCAGCAGCAACACATCACCCTTCCTGCCATCACTATTGTATTTAATTTATTGTGACTCAAAGTATAATGTAGCTTGACAGGCAAGTTGTTGCCATTCTGAATGAGTCATTAATGAAGCTGCCATGTTTCAGGTAAGCTTCAGCGAGTCTTTGAAGTGTTTTGTTTGTCCTATCCAGGGATGGTGGCCATTTGAGAGTTGTGTTAGAATCTCAGTAGAGAACAGTAACTATTTTTTTAAATCCAAAATTTCAGTTACTCACTAAAAGACAGGTGATTTCGCTGTTTGCCTGTCTTCCTAAAAATTTAAATGGAGCGGGGTGACGTTGGGGGTTCCGCCCGACATCATCCTGTGTCATTTTACGTGTCGGTGAGCGGGCCCCACCCCCAACTCGCCAATGGCAAAATTCAGCCCCTGAGGTTTAAGAAGATAATGGGATGCAAGGGAAGGTAGCGAGTTGGATCCAAAATTGGCTCAGCAACAGGAAACAAAGGGATGGATGTTTTTACGAATGGAAAGCGGTTTCAGTGGTGTTCCACAGGGTTCAGTGTTGGGTCCCTTGTTGTTTGTTGTACATATTAATGATTTGGACTTAGATGTGGGAGGCATGATTGGGAAATTTTCCGGTGACACAAAAATTTGTTCGTGTAGTTGACAGTGAAGAGGATAGCTGTCAACTCCATAGCCAGGATTTTCCCCTCGTTGGGTGGGCTTGGTGGGGGTGGGTGGGAGCGGTCGGGAAGCCGCTTGCCTCCTGCAATCGAGCCAATTAAGGCCCGTCCAGCATGAAACACACATTGCAGCGCTCAGTGCTGCCTGTGTGGTGGGGGGAGGAGGGAGAATGGAGAACTTCATGCATTTGCACGGGTGCATACAGGAAAAGTTCCCTGAGGCACAGAGCTGCCTTGGGGAGGTGGAGATTTATGAAAATAAAAAATAAAGAATTTTAAAATGTTAAAAAACATGTCCCCTCAAATGTCACATGAGCAGGAACATGTTATTAATGGAAAGTTAAAATTTTATTTTATTTTTGTCTGCTGCTGGAAACCTCGTACCGCTCGTGGATGAGGTTTCCTAAAAAATGCGAAGGCCGCATGGCCTTTTCACCTGCCCGCTAGCCATAAGGTCAGATGGTCAGCGAAAAATTACATTTAATTGGCACTTTAATGGCCTTATAAGGCCTGTTAATTGTTGGCGGGTGCGCTGCCGACTCCCGCATGTGCCTGCCAACTGAAATATCATGCGAGTGCAGGATAATGTCGGGGCACTCGCCCGACACCATTTTTATGCTAGTTTGGGTCAGGCGCGCGCCTGCCCAATGAGCGAAAAATTCTGGCCCATATCATTTGTTTGATTGAGTGGGAGCAAAAGTGGCAATTGGAAGTGTGAAGTAAGCATTTGAGGAGGGCAAACAAATCATGGAAATACAGTCCAACAATACCGTTCTTTGGATTTGGGATAACTTTGAAATGCCAAAAGAGACTTGGGCTCAATATAATGGGATATTTTTGGGAAACAAAAGGCCCTCTAAAATCTAAAAAAACGTTATCAGACAAAATGTGTTAATAACTTGGACCGAGTGGGAACATTTGCTCTGCCTTGAGGACTTTTGAGAATATTGTATTTGACAGAAATGTTCCTTCAGGGCTCATAAATTTGATAGTGCCACTAGGGTGCAAGTTAGAAATGGGAAAATTAAACCACTGAATGGTATTTTTCTAATATTATAATGAAAGTCAGGGAAGTGTCGGTGAGAGTTGTAAATTGATAGCTTTCTCTTAGAGATGTTTGTGTCCTTAATATGCAAACTGCCTTTGGTGGCCTGGCTCCTACCTGAGACATTGGAACTACGTGGGGGTACAACCAACTTTTGTCCCTTGTGGTTTGAACAACTGAATGGCCTGCTGGACCATTTCAGAGGCCAATTAAGAGTCAACCATATTGCCATGGGTCTGGAGTCACATAGAAGTCAGACTGAAGGACACTGGTGGACCAGATGGGCTTTTATAACAAAATGGGAGTTTCATGGTCACCGTACTGAGAATAACTTTTAATTCCAGGTTTACTAATTCATTGAGTATAAATTCCACCAGTTATCATTGTGGGATTTGAACTCACAACGTTAGACTGTTAGTTGAAACTCCTGGATTATGGCAAACTAATCACCTTAAACTTAACAAACGAGGAGGCTATTGCTTGGCTTCAGGGATTTGCATTTGCTAAGTAAATAATAATAAACAGCACACCTTAGCAGAATTTTCACATGAGTGGGCGCGGGTGGGCGCGGACCCGATCGCTGCCTGCGACCAGGTGCGTGCCACCATTTTACATGGGCAGGCCAATTAAGGCCCGTCCAGCATGAAATGCAACTCCTGAGGACAGCGGAAGTCAGTGGTCGGCGGCGGGGCTGCTATGACTGCCAGGTCCAATGACGAACCCGTGGCCTGTTTAACAGTGCTCCTGCAGCCTTGCAAAGACTGTCAAACATGGCCAGCAGAAGGGGTCCCCAGAGCACTGCTGGTGAGCAGGCCAGGCAGGAGGATAGGGCAGGGAGGCATTGTGCCCCTTGTATGTCAGATGATTGCCCTGTTGCCCTCCTCAAGGAGGTGGCAGCATGGCGGGAGGTCCTCGTTCTCAGGGACGAGAGGAGAAGTCTTCCCCACATGATCAAATGTGCCTGGGAGGAAGTGGCGGAGATAGTGAGCTCCCATGACGTGGTGTGATGCACCTGGATCCAGTGCCGCAAGTGTTTGAATGACCTTTTGCGCTCTGGAAGGGTGAGTACCAGGTTGGCATTGGTCACTTAACCCTGCAGGTAGGCTTTCCCCTCTGGCCACAACGCCCCCACCCCCCCAAACCCCCACCTCCCCCCCCAACTCTGAGTGCAGTTACTGCATTGATGGCATGTGTCCTTCGCTGGGTGGGCCAGCAGATATAGATTATGCCGAGGTCACCCTGAGGGGGTGGTAATGGGATGAGTACTGCACCCACAGCATGTGGTACATTGACACCTACATTACTGTTATGGGGGCAATCCAGAGGAGCTGCACCCAGGCACAGTGCTCCTACAGGACATGTCAAAGTGAGGGTGATGACACGCTGGGAGGGGAGCTTCCAGGTGGCGTGGCACTGATCCATCTGCTGGCCTTTGCGTTCCACATGCTTGTGCCTCCTTGCTTTGCAAGGTTGGACCGTGTGGTGCCAAATGTGATGTAGGCTGCATTTGGCCAAGTGGGGGGGACAAGCCTGGCATCTTTGTGTGAGTGTGCGGCAGCTGCGGGGTGAGGAGGCACTGGAGCCCTGCAATGTCCCACTCTGGTTGGGGTGAGACGGCAGCGAAGAGGTACAAGTTGCACTAATCAATGCTCTTCTCTCCTTTTCAGGAGAAGAATGCTCATAGTGCCGCTGAGCGGTTGAGGACTGGCGGAGGGCCGGCCCAATTGACTATCATTTCCAGATTCGAGCAGGAGGCCCTCGATCTGGAGAGGCGCCATGCGCCCAGGTCCACCGGTATCGGTGAGGCTGGGATGCCACAGGCAGGTATGTTAGCCCAGCACTGAGGTCACCATTAGTGTCCCAGCAGCCACGGCAGTGCTGAATGTTCAGTGATTGAAGTCTACAACATGGCTTGACCATTTCTTATGGAAGGATGAGTGCATAATGACCTGGAGGACAGGGATGCATTTTGTCATTGTCTCCACGTTAACTAATCGAATGCCCTTATTCTTCCTTTCAGCATCAGTGGAGCAGGGCTGGGAGGAGGAGCAGGGGCCCCCTCTCACACTTGAGGGTCTTGAAGTCTCGGACTCACCAGCGTCACGCCATCTCTGCCAGGCAGGCACCAGTGCAGATACTAGCACCTCAGTGGGAATTAGATCAGCAGTTGGAGGATTGCTGGAGACCAAGGCAATGCTCAGTTGATGGCTGATGATGTGCCTCTGGAGTCATCCATGAGGCAGCAAATGCTGGAAGTCCAGCAGGGTGTGCAGGAGGATCTGGAGGAGATACATGAGGCTATGCTTGGCTTGGTGTCCTTGATGGAGGAGTCTACGCAGACCATTGCCAATGCAATGAGCCTCATGGCCGAAGGCTATGCTTCCTCCTTGGAGACTGGCAACTCTTGTGGAGCAGCTCCTCCAGGAGACCACTCAGGGCTTCCTGGGGATGCACTCAGACCTGCAAGCTCTCACATCGGCATTGACCTTAGCTGGTCAGTGCCAGTGTAGGAGATGGTTTGGGCACCAGCTCGGTGCCCATCCATATCCAGTGAGCAGGGAGGTCTGAAGTGCTCCGGATGAGGCAGCTCCTCTGCCTTTCTGCCAGTGACTGCTGCATCCGATGAGGCTGTGACGACTGAGGAGATGCCAGCTCCGGAACTGGCTGTTCCCTCCCAGGCAGGGCTAGCACAGGCTCCACGGGCCAGAGGACGGCCGCCAAAGTCATCGAAGCCTTCAGGACAGCACAGTGAGCAGGCTGTCTCAGCTGCCAGTACCAGCGAGGGGACAGCCCCTAGACATAGCACCCAAAAGCATAAACTTAAGGCACCTTAGGCACACCACGGGTTTCTCACTGGTGCTTTTGTCTTGCCCCGCAATGAGGTCATGATTAGTTGGTGTGCTGTTTAATACCTTTAGTCATTTTGTTTCCTTAAGTTCATTTTGTTATATTATTAAATTTAGACATGTGACCATGGCTGAGGGTGACTCTTTTCCTCTGCAGGTGGATGGTTACCCATGATATTATGAGTGAGTTGTGTCACATTGAGCTTGATTGACAAGGCCCTTAGTTAATGTTCCTATCCAGGCAGATTTAGCACTCAAGTATCGAATATGGAGCCTGCAGCACATGATTGTGCTGGAGGTCCATCTGTGGTATGCTAGCTGAAGGTTCTTTGGATTAAAGCCTCCCAGGTGTCCCTGCCTCTCTGGAGTATGCCCAGGTCAGTGTCTACCCCCTCAGCATTCTCCTGTGCGTGTTCATCTTCAGACTCACTACTCATCATGTGCAGCCGCAGCCACTGCGTCTACATCTTCGTCATCCCCTGCATCCCCCCTTTCCAGCACAAGACTGTGGAGAGCGCAGCATGCAACCACTATCACTGACACACAATCTAGGGGATGCTGGAGTGCACCCCCTGAATGGTCCAGGCATCGGAAGCGCATCTTGAAAAGACCAAATGTTCTCTCCACCACAGCCCTTGTGATGCCGTGGCTCCTATTGTATCGCTGCTCAGCTTCTGTTCTTGGATGGTGGAGAGGCGTCATGAGCCACCTTCTGAGGGGAAAGCCCTTGTCACCCAGCAGCCATCCATCCAGCTGGGCTGGAGCACAGAAGAGCCCTGGCACCTGGGAGTGTCTGAGGATGTAGGTGTTGTGGGAGCTGCTTGGGTACCTTGCACAGACTTGCAGGATCTGCATCCTGTGATCACACGCTATCTGAACGTTTATGGTGTGGAAGCCCTTCCTGTTGATGAAGGCACCGGGCTCACCTGCTGGTGCCTTGATGGCCACATGTCTACAGTCTATAGCACCGTGGATGTAGGGGAAGCCAGCAATGGCCACGAAGCCTCTGGCTCGCTCTGTCTGCCTGGCCTCGTCCCAGTGGTAGCGGATGAAAGTCAATGCACACCTGAACAGAGCATCTGTCACTTGCTTGACACAAATATGGACAGCTGATTGGGAGACACCGCAAAGATCACCCAGCGACCCCTGGAAAGAGCCAGAGGCTTAGAAGTTGAGGGCAGCTGTGACCTTCAGAGCCACTGGCAAGGGGTGTCCATCCTTACAGTTTGCGGAGATTTCAGGGTCTATCATCTGACAGATAGAGTTGACTGTTTCCATTGAGAGACGGAACCTCCTTTGGCACTGGACCTCAGACATATCGAGATAGCTGCTTCGCCGCCTGTAAACCCTGGCAGCAGGTTAGTGGCGTCTTCTGCGGCACCTTTCGCCTTGGCCTACCTCTTGGCCCTGCGCCCCTTGTGCCTGCCCCTCTCCTCTCAAAGGTGGCACCCCTGGAGGCTGAATGTGGATTCCTGGCCTCCTCCCCCTTCTGGCCCTCTCTTCCTCCTCAGAGGAGGTGCCACCAGTGGAAAGCACAACTCCTATTCCCAGGGTAAGGGAAGGCTTCCTAAAACCTGCAGGCCCCAAAAAGGATCTTCATTGTAGAGTCCTGACCTGAGGGATGTGAGTCCTGTCCAAGCGGCTGGTATGAGTTTTGAAGTATTTCTGCTCACACGGGCAAGTACCAATTACTTTCCAAATTAACAATCTGACTGAGCACATTCGCGACCCCACTGATCCCTCTTATTTCCCCCTGTGGATGAGGTTTATACAAATGTGGTCTACCCGCCTGCCCGTTGCGCCTGTGTGACAACCTGAAGATCGCACGGGCGCCGAACAATCCCCATCGATTGGCACCTCAAGGGCCTTAAGTGGTTCGTTAATTAATAGCGGGTGCGCATCGGAGATCATCGCGCGTCCACCCAGCGAAATATCGTGATGGCGCGCAGTGACATTGGGATGTACACCTGCCCCCGCATGCCAACGGGAAAATTCTGCCCCATGAAATGATTAATGTGGTTCAGGAGAGTTTAACAACTTTTAAATCACCAAGATGCTAAAATATGCTCCATTGATTAATGAAACAATCTGGGTAGGGTTAAACCTACTGCTACTTGTGAAAGGAATTGAAATTGAAGTTGAAGTGGTGAGGGACATGGAATATAGATTGAAATATGTGAGGGTGAGGGAGAAATAATGCTAATTAAGAATTATCCACAAGATGTATAAGGGTAAAGGGAGAACTGGAGAATCTTTTAAGTCCATGACTTATTAATGGTATGGTAAACAATAGCTTTCTGCACAATATATTATGGGCCAGAATTTTCCAGTTGATGTACGGGGCCCACCTCCTCAGTTGGTATGTGGGGCCCACCCCCCCCCCCAGTTGGTGTGCGGGGCCTACCTCCCCCAGTTGGTGTGCGGGGCCTACCCCCCCAGTTGGTGTGCAGGACCCACCCCCACAGTTGGTGTGCGGGCCACACCCCCCACCAGTTGGTGTGCGGGGGGCCCACCCACCCCAGTTGGTGTGCAGGGGGCCCACCCACCCACAGTTGGTGTGCAGGGCCCACCCCTCCACAGGCCGACACATAAAATGATGCGCAGTGACATCGGATGAACATCCTGATGTTGCCGTGCGCCATCGCAGTATTTAGGTGGGCAGGCACGCGATGTTCTCAGATGCGTGCCCACCATTAATTAATCAGCTACTTAAGGCCCTTGAGGCAACATCTGTCTGCAATTCTTCAGGGCCCATGCGATCTTCAGGACGTCACATGGGAGGAATGGGCAGGCGGGTCGGATATATTTGTATAAACCTCATCCACGGGCGGGATAAGAGGGGTATGTGGGGTCGTGAATGTTATCTTTCAGGTATTTAATTGTGAAAGTTACTGACACTTGCCTGTGTGAGCAGGAATACTCCAAAACTCATACCAGCTACTTGGACAGGAGTAACAGCCTTCAGGTCAGGACTCTTTGATAAAGATCCTTTTTGGGGCCTACAGGTTTCAAGAAGCCTTCCCTTACCCTGGGAATAGGAGTTGTGCTCTCCACTGGAGGCACCTCCTCTGAGGAGGAAGGGAGGGCCAGAAGGGGGTGGAGGCCAGGAGTCCACATTCAGCCTCCAGGGGAGCCACCTTTGGGAGGAGAAGTGCAGGCACAAGGGGCCCATGGCCAAAAGGAAGTCCAAGGCGGAAGGGGTCGCAGAAGATGCCATTATCCTGCTGCCAGGGTTTATAGGCGGCGAAGCAGCTACTTCAATATTCTGAGGTCCAGTGCCAAAGGAGGCTCCATCTCTCAAGGGAGACAGTCACCTACATCTGTCAGGGGATAGGCCCTGAGATCAGCTCCAACTGTATGGGTGGGCACCTCATGCCAGTAGTGCTAAAAGTCACAGCTGCCCTCAACATCTATATGTCTGGCTCTTTCCAGGGGTCAGTAGGTGATCTTTGTGGAGCCTCCCAATCAGCTGTCCACACTTGTGTCGAGCAGGTCACAAATGCTCTGTTCAGGGGTGCATTGACCTTCATCTACTACCACTGGGACCAGGCAAGCCAGACACAACGTGCCAGAGGCTTCACAGCCATTGCTAGCTTCCCCCGTGTCCAGGGTGCAATAGACTGTACAAATGTGGCCATCAAGGCACCAGCTGATGAGCCCAGTGCCTTCATCAACAGGAAGGGCTTCCACTCCATGAACGTGCAGATGGTGTGTGATCACAGGATGCAGATCCTGCAAGTCTGTGCAAGATACCCAAGCAGCTCCCACCACGCTTACATATGCAGACTCTCCAGCCCAGCTGGATGGATGGCTGCTGGGTGATAAGGGCTATCCCCTCAGAAGGTGGCTCATGACATCTCTCCACCATTCAAGAACAGAAGCTGAGCAGCGGTACAATAGGAGTCATGCTTCCACAAGGGCTGTGGTGGAGAGAACCATCGGTCTTCTCAAGATGCGCTTCTGAGGCCTGGACCTCTCAGGGGGCGCACTCCAGTACCCCCAGATCATGTGTCACTGATAGTGGTTGCAAGCTGCACTCTTCACAATCTGGCGCTAGAAAGGGGCGACACAGTGGATGAGGAAGATGTAGATGCAGTGGCTGTGACTGTACACGATGAGTCCAGTAGTGAGTCCGAGGATAAGCATGCACAGGGAAATGCTGAGGGGGTAGACGCTGACCTGGGCATACTGCAGGGAGTCAGGGACACCCAGGAGGCTTTAATCCAAAGAACCTTCAGCTGGCGCACCACCGATGGACCTTCAACACACGCCAGGGCTGCAGGCTGCAGGCTCCATACTCGATACCTGAGTGCTATATCTGCCTGGATACTAACATTAACTAAGGCCCTTGTCAATAAAGCTCAGTATCAAACAACTCACTCATAACATCATGGCTTCCTGTCCACCTGCAGAAGTAAGGAATCACCCTGAGGCATGACAACATTTCAAAATTTATTGAAATTATAAAAGTAACTCCAGACACCATAAAAAAAAGGTGTTGCACATCACACGAAGTCTTAAATGAACTAATATGGGGCAACATAAAAGTGCCAGTGAGAAACCTGTGGTGTGCCTAAGTGCCTTAAATTTACGCTTACAGGTGCTACACCTAGATGCTGTCCCCTCACTGACATTGGCATCTGAGACAGCCTGCTCACTGTGCTGTCCTGTTGGCCTCTATGACCTTGGCGGCCGTCCACTGGCCCGTGGAGCCTTTTTTATTGGCCCCGCCTGGGAGGGAATTGCCAGTTCCACAGCTGGCATCTCCTCAGTCACCGCAGCCTCATCGAATACCATGATCACTGGCAGAGGGTGGAGGAGCTGCTTCACTCATCCAGAGCGCCCTGAGAGGAGCCCGCAGAGACGACAGGCAGCTGCTGTGCGAACGTGAAGTCACTTCGGACCTCCCTGCTCACCGCAGCTGGGATACTTGGTGGCCAAAACATCTCCCCCACGGGCAATGACCAGCTGAGGTCAATGTCGCTGTGAGGGCTTGCAGGTCTAAGCACAACGCCAGGAGGCCCTGATTGGTCTCCTGAAAGAGCTTCTCCTCGAGAGTCACCACTGTCTCCATGGGGGAAGTATGGCGCTCAGCCATGAGGCTCATTGCATCGGTGATGCTCCGCGTGGACTCCTCAAGCACGGGCACCATGCCACGCATAGCCTCATGTATCTCCGCCAGATCCTCCTGCATAGCCTGCTGTGCTTCCAGCGTTTGGACGACTCCAGAGGCACATCATCAGCTACCAACCAAGCATGTGCCTGGTCCCCTTCAGTCCTCTGACTGCCAGCATCCTGGGCACTCTCTGTTCCTGCCCACACCTCAAGCAAGTCTGAAGTGCCCTCACTGCTGTGCCCTGGGACACTAGCTGAAGATCTAATTCCCACCGAGGTGCTAGTAACTGCACTGGTGCCTGCCTGGATGAGATGGTGTGACACTGGTGAGTGGATTTCCTCTGGGGCTTCAGCGGTGAGACACGGGCCCTCTGCCTCCTCCTCCTGGCCCTGTTCCAGTGATGCTGAAAGGAAGAACAAGGACATTTGATTAGTTAAAATGGAGACAATGTCAATTTGCATGCTGCTCCCCAGGATAATTATGCGCTCATCCTTCCATAATCAATGGTCAACCCATGTTGCTAACATCAATCACTGAGCATTCAGCAGTACCATGGCTTCTGTGACACACATGGTGACCTGAGTGCTCGCCAAACATACCTCCCCGTGGCACCCCAGCCTCACCGCCACCAGTGGACCTGGTGCATGGCGCCTCTCTAGAACCATAGCCTGCTACTCAAAAGGTGTCCGCCAGTCCGCATCCGCTTTGCGGAATTGTGCACAGTCTTCTCCTGAAAAGGAGAGAGGAGCATTGATTAGTCCAGCCTGCAGCTGAATTCCCATTGCATCCCCGCCACCCCAGCCAGAGTGAGACACAGCAGGAATCCAGCTCTTCGCAGCTACTGCACACTCACCCAAAGAAGCCAGGGCTGACCACCCCGCCCTTGCCCAAATGCTGCCTCCACACATAGCACCACATGGTTCAACCTTGTTAAGCAAGGAGGCACAAGCACATGGAGCGCAAAGAGCAGCAGATGGATTGGTGCCCTGCCACCTGGAAGCTCCCCTCCCAGCATGTTAGCACCCTGACTTTGACATGCTTCCCAGCTCCAGCACTCTGCCTAGGTGCAGATCCTTGCCTTTCACCCCTATTCTATACTCTGGTTGTCAGTGTCACACATGCTGTCGGTGCAGAACCCATTGTCGCTCAACTCTCTCAGGGTGAACTAGGGATGGGCAATATCTGCTGGCCCACTCAGCGAGGGATGCACGCCATGCCTTTACTGTGCTCAGAGTTGTTGGGGGTAGGGGGGAAGCGCCTTGTGGGGAAAGGGTGACAGCTGCATTAAGTGACCTCAGCCAACATGGTGCCCACCCTTCCCGAGCGCAGGAGATTGTTGAATCTTTTGTAGCACTGGACCCATGTGCACTGCACCACATCATGGGAGCTGACACTCTCGGCCACCTCCTCCCAGGTACGTTTTGTCAGGTGGGGAGGCCTCTGCCTCCTGTCCCTTGGAAGAAGGACCTCCCATTGCACTGCCACCTCCTCCAGGAGGGCAGCTAGTCACTCATCCGAGAAGCGGGGGCATACTGCCCCACTGCCCTACCTTCTGGCCTGGCCTGCCCCGCTGGCCTACCCTCCAGGCTTGCATGATGCATAGTATGCCCTCTGCTGAGCTCTTCTGCTGGCCATTGTGAGCAGCCTTGGACCCAAAGGTCTGTGCATGCCCGCCGCTGCCCGCCCACTCCTGCTATCCTCGGGAGTCAAGAAATATCTGGGTGGGCCTTAATTGGCCCACCCGTGTAACATGGTGGCGTGGACTCGATTGCGGACGGCGATCGGGTCAGCGTCGGCCCATGCCCGTTCCTGCTCAGCCTGCCTGACATGGGGAAAATTTTCTCCATGATTTTCTTTGACTCTATCATGATCTGCTGCTTGAAATGTATATACTTGGTGAAAGGGCTAATAACTTAAATTAATAGGACCCCTGCAGAACGATAAGAAATAAGATTGTGTGAGGGATCGGAGGTAGATTTCCCCCCACCAACCCTTCACCTCACCTTAAGTTGGCGGCTGTGAGAATATGACTCACGAGAGTATTTTGAAGAATTGGACATTGCAGGAATTAAATAATATTAAGTATTTTTCTCTAAAGTTACTATTCTGCAGAAATAAACTGCTTTTGACTGTCTGCTGTCTTCTGGCTGCTATGGTATCACAAGCGGCCTTGTTATAGCAAAATCTAGTTATTTTTGCCAGGAGAGGAAAAGAACAGACTGAGACGTAGAGATTTCAACAGCATTTTTCTTATTTCTTTCTATGTGGGAATGCACAAACTTTTGTAAATTGTTGGAATATAATCAAATATAATTCCTTTTTCTACTTTGCAGCAGTCAGCTTTGTGAGATTGCAGTTTAATACTGAGATTGTTAATCTCTAGGTTTATTACCTTAGATTTATTTCTCATCTGTTAGATATAGGGAGGGATATGTTAAAATTTAGATTTGGACTGACCAGCTATCTCAGAGCCCATTGAACCGGAATGGAAGCAAGTCATCTTCGATCCCAAGGAACTGTCTAAAAAGATTTGCAGTTAAAACTCATGTCATGCTCCAGTATATTATGAACTTTGAGATAAAACTTTTAAAATTTTGAACAAAAAATCAGACTATTAAAATGATCACTGTAAACCATGTGACTTTTGCCAGTATCAACTCCAAACAGTCCTGAGTCTCAAACAAATAACTAATCACATTTGGACATTCACAGCCATCTAGAAAATTCACACATCCCTTTACTTAAGGATGGGACATCAACAAAAGGACAATAGCATTCCAAAACAAAAACAGAATTACCTGGAAAAACTCAGCAGGTCTGGCAGCATCGGCGGAGAAGAAAAGAGTTGACATTTTGAGTCCTCATGACCCTTCAACAGAACTGATTGAATATTAGGAAAGGGGTGAAATATAAGCAGGTTCAAAGTGGGGGGGGGGGTGGGGGTTTGCAGTGGGGGGAGAGAAGTTGGGGGGGGTGAGGTTGTAGGGACAAGCAAGCAGTGATAGGAGCAGATAATCAAAAGATGTCACAGACAAAAGAACAAAGAGGTGTTGAAGGTGGTGATATTATCTAAACGAATGTGCTAATAAAGAATGGATGGCAGGGCACTCAAGGTACAGCTCTAGTGGGGGTGGGGTGGAAAGAGTAGCAGGGCATACAACATTTAAAAAAAATGGAAATAGGTGGGAAAAGAAAAATCTATATAAATTATTGGAAAAAACTAAAGGAAGGGGGAAGAAATGGAAAGGGGGTGGGGATGGAGGAGGGAGCTCAAGATCTAAAGTTGTTGAATTCAATATTCAGTCCAGAAGGCTGTAAAGTGCCTAAACGGAAGATGAGGTGTGCATTCCAGCTGGCTCGTCTTTCTGGTTCACCATGGACAAAAGACATGTTGAAACTCAGTGTGTGTTAGACAAACGTGAAGGTGTTCCCATTGACTTCCCATTATTTTATGATGGTCCCTCAACCGAACCCAGACTGTGTCAAAAAACAACACAGGATCTTTATGAATCTGACCACCCACTTTATTTGGAAAAGGACTTTGGACTTGTAATAAATCATGTGGGTGAGATAATCATGTTTTTTGCCTGCTTTCAAAACAGCAAGACTCAGCTCTGCAGAGACAGAGGGCAAAATTTTGCCCTTAGACGGTGGGCGGGCCCCATCGGCTCGGCGGCCGGCGGACAGCCGACCCCCACCATCGAAACGGTGCCCGCTGCCATTTTGAGTGGACGGGCCAATTAAGGCTCACCCAACGGCCTGCCCGACAGGAAGCGCTATGCGTTTCCTGTGTGGTGGGGGGGAGGGATTCCACATCTGTCAAAGTGCGCTCTTTCGCACATGTCAAAGTCCTGTCTCAGGGAGATTAGTGATGCATAAGAGAAGTCAAAAAATAGAGAAGTATTAAAATTATTAACACATTATTAACAATTATTAACAATGTCACACGAGATGGGACATGATAATAAGAAACACGTAAAGTTTATTAAATTTTTAAAAAACGGACATGAAACTTCATCCCACCAGTGGATGAAGTTTCATGAATAATCTGGAGCCCACTGGGACTCCTGGCCTGCCCGCCAGCCTTAAGCTTGGGCGGGCAGATCTTTAGTTACCTTAATGAGCCTGTCAATGGCCTTACTTGGCCATTGACAGGTCGGTGGGCGGACAGCTGGTTTCACTGTCCACCCGTCTTCCTAAAAATTTAAAGGGACCGGAATGACGTTGGGGATTCCTCCCAACATCATCCCACATCATTTTCCTCTTGGTGAACGGGCCCCGCCCCCAAATCGCTGAGGGGAAGATCCTGGCCAGAGTGACCATCAGAAAGTCATCGAACCAGCTGTGGTTAACTAAACAGCCAAGATAATGAACAGCAATACCTTGAAAGTGGGAAGAGGACTTCCACAGCTTGTTCCAGCTTCAAGTTTATCTGAGAACCAACCTCCTGGAAATTCAACAAGAAGACTTGCAGCTTACTGAGGAGCCTTTGCTAACAAGACCTGCATTGCAGCTAAAAGCACCAGCTCATCTAAGAAGCTATAGGCTTGCCATGAAAGAGAGACTGAGACAATTATATATTGTAATTGTATTTTTTCCTTCATCTGTATCTAGTCTTTGTGTGAGTGATGGTGAATATGAGTCAAGCGAGTGAGGCGGCACATTTAAGCCTCCAGGGCAAGTGTTGGATAATGAATAATCTTCTTTATTTTAAAACCTACAAAAAGGCTTGCTTCTGGGATTACTTAAATTGGGTTAACCACTCTGATGGTAAGAAAATACACATATCACGCATACAAAACACATTAATCACGGATAATAAGAAAATACATAAATTCTGTCCATGACATTCATCTTGTCCTCAAGGTTCTGAGTTGCATCTTCAAGCGTGGAAACAGGAAACAAGCAAAAAAAAAGCTTGTACTAAGGCTAGAAAGCCGATAAGGGAGGACCAAAGCCTGTGCCTGACCATAGAACTTGGCTGTGCCTTAGTTGGATGCATTCTTCTGCAGTTCCATTGTTTGGTATATATCCTAATGGGTTTGGGTCATTTTCAGGGTAGAAGAGCTAAGAAGGACACCAGAGAGGTGTTGATACGTATATGTGAAGGTTGTACAAGGAATAGGCCATGCCTTCTACCCAAAGGACAACAAGTACTATCATTCGCAAGTGTTCTTTATAAATCACTGTTTGAATACTGTAATATATTAAGCCTCATTAATGTTTAAATAAAAATCATAACTGTTATCAATATGTCAGCTTCGAAATATTAAATGGACACTCCAAAAAGACTTTGGGGGGAATTTTCCTCTCCGTGGACTAAGTGCGGTGGTGGGCGGGAAAAGTGGCTTTCTCCCCTGCTGACCACAATAGTGCGTTTTCGCAGCTGATTGTCTACCTCTCACCTTATTAAGTATGCATCAGCTGCAAACATGTCGTTCAGCCGATGGGCAGCCCGTGATTCACCCGCCCCGCTGTGACTTCAGTGGATCCTTGCTCATATTTAAACCACATCCGCACACAGATCTTTCAATGTCTGCATCCCAGGGTTATTCCAGGCAAGAGATGGTCCCCAGAAGCAGGAAGAGTGCAGCCCTCAAATTTAATGGCGCCTCGCTGGGTCATCTTTTAGAGGCTGTCGAGACCCACCATGAATTTCCTTGCCCTTGGGATGTTTTGCAGAGGTCCAGCAAGGTCGCCAACCCAGCTTGGGGGGAAGTGTCTGTGGCGGTGAGTGCCAACTCAACCCGCAGCAGAACAGCGATACAGTGCCGCAAATGGATGAATGATCTCATCTGCACAGCCAGGGTAAGTCAAACTTCTCATCCCCTCAGCTCTCACTCTCAAAAGCCCCTCAAACATTCACAGGATGACAGTCCATAGGTATCTCACACACTACCAGCACAAGGGACATTCACAGCTCACTCTCCCACATACACCCTGACATCTCCATCTGGCCTCATATCCTGTGCAGTTCATGTCCTCATCCCGTACATGGCTCCACTCAGCATCCACAGAAGGCAGGCATCCTTATCATCTGCCTTGGTTTGCTTCCTGCTCACGGTCTCTCCATTGTCTTTAGGCAGGCCAAGCTCACCTGCAATAAGAGGGAGAAGTCCCAGACTGGTGACTGGATGCAGAGATCAGGGCCCTCACCCAGTATGAGGAGCATGCAGTACGCCTGGCCAGAGAGGACCGAGACCATGCCTGCAGTGACGGTGAGGTTGGTAGCACACACCTAAGTGAGGACCCTGCACCAGCTGATCCTTCAGACAGCAGGACTGTGAGTGCAATGCTTTGTGTTGGAGTCTGTTGCTATGCACTAATCATCTCTACTCTCCTTCACAGGCAGCACAGCCAAGCACCCCAGGGATACTGGGAGCCAGTCCCTCATCTCCAGCCCCGAAGACACCTTGGATGAGAATCTTGAGAACCCACTTGTGGAAGAGCCATCATAGTGCTCACCCAACAGAGCAGAAACACACACCACAGTGGGACCTTGATCTAGAGTAGGTTCTGTGTCACAATCTGGTGAGCACAGCATAGGTTCTAGTCCACAGCAGGCTGGAGGCCAGGATTCTGCTGAGTCCCAGTCAGACGAGCCTGTGGCCGTGGTCTTAATACAGATATTGGAGCAGCCACAACAGACACGGGAATATCTGGCAGGATTGTCAGCTGCATTCCACAAATTACAAAGTATGATGGAGGACTCCTTCCGCATTCAGTCTGAGGTAATCGTGCCAGCATGCCAGCGCACTGAAGCCAACTGGTAGGATGGCAGCCGCCATGGAGACCTTGGTCCAGGACATAGCGCCTGTGCTGCTGCATGCGTTGCACTCCATCGCTATAGACATTGATGGCATCCACCAGTGGCTATGTGAGAGGGGGCCAGGGCACCTAAATCTGACTCCAGGTGCCTCAGGGAGTCAGCCAGGGGCCCTTGGGCATCCTTAGGGACAAGGAACAGCAGCTGGACACTCCAGGGCCATCCACCTAGTTGACTCTGATCTGAGAGTGCCCAGCTGATCCCAAGCCCCTCTGCTTGTGCCCCCATCACCTCCAGCTCCACAGGCCGAGGAGGGTCCACCTGCCCCATAGCAGGAGACTCAAAATAAAACAGGGTCCTCCAAGTCTCAGCCCTCCAGAGGATGCCTGCCAAATTCACCATAGACAACAGGGTGTAGCAATTAGCAGGGTGCCTCCACCTCCCCTGTGGATGTCGGGAATGCACCATGACGTAGTGGTAGAGCTAAGAAGATCAAGAAACATTAGGAGCACAATGGTGGCACAGGTGTTCACCACATGTATATACTTTCCACCAATAAATAGAGTTGCACCAATTCCACATCTCCCGTTGTGTATGCCTCCTCTGTATGCTGAGTTGTGTTGTGCTCAATCAGATGTCACACGATGTTCCCTCCCCCACTTATTCCTGATTTTGCATCAAACATCTCCAGTCAATGTTGTGTGCAGCATCTCATCACAGTGTGTGCGCTTTCTTAGCTCATTACTGACATCAGTGATGCCTCACCCTCAATGTAAAGTGTGCTTGTGCAAGGCATGTCGTCTGCATGCATTGCAGGTTCGAGTAATGTTCATTCTTGCCTGTGTAAGGTGAAGGCTCATGTAGTCCCCCAACTTGTCTGTATTGTGGAAAGATGAAGGTGTAGTATAGAAGGAGAGGTGTAGATGTGCATGGAGATGGGTAATATTTCCTTGAACGCTATGCTCACTGTCATTCGTGAGAGTCTGCAATCTATAAGCCCATACTCAGAGGTCGAGTGCGCTCTTGCCAGCCATGTGTGTGATCAACTCTATGAGTGTACATCTGCTAAGCTGACCAATAAGTGTGCACGCCTTCCCGCCTTAATGTGCCAGTGACCTGTCCCTAGCGGGCACAATTTTGTCCCGGCTCTCAAGGCTATAGCTTTAACCGTTTTGCACCTTAGAATTGTCTGCACAGTGCCCACAAGACCATTGTCAAAAGGAAGGGATGCAGCATTCTGCTTGGCCTCCCCTCCCCTAAACACTCACCGAGCTCGGCAATGCTACATCCATATGGAGATGTGTTGCGGTCAGTGGAGCCATTGAGCATTCTCTCAATGCTCATACGTTAGCTTGATGGGAAGGCAATGATCAGGGCAGAAATGGGCTAGGAGAAGGATGTGTGCTCTTTATTATCAGTGAAGCAGAACCTTGAGGGCTTCATGGTGTGTCTGCATTTTCGTGGTTACAAGAGCCAGACCTGACCATTATAGGAAACTGATGGTGTTGAAAAGGAAGCTTTTTCATGTTTGTCAAGCAAATGTGTGAAGATGGTCATCGTGAGGTGATCCATGTCCATTGAAAGATCAGGCAAACTGGAATCCCACATCCCTAACTGAGAATGGAGGGTCTCAGTGTAATGGGGATTAAGGTAACGCAGAGGACTGAGTGCTTTGAACAAGCGTAAACACCTGTTGAATGCCTCGCCTGCCCTGGCCCAAGTCTAACCTCACAGTATCACCATCGACGTGATACATAAGGCATTTTTCCATTGCTGGAGGTGGATCTCCTTGAGGTGCTTTGTCGGAGTGAAGGTACACTGCCATGAGTCCACTGAGGACTTCTGTGCAACTCCTGCTTCTTATAGATTGCCTTAGCAACTGGGATGCTGGAGAAATGCTTGAAGATGCAGTACCTTCTGTTGTGTGATGCTGGAATGACCTCCTGAAGTTGGTACCTCATCTCAACAAGGACACATGGGCCTGAGGCTTCATCATGGAGGGCATAGTGAACAGAATGTGTAAATGCTCAACCTGAGAATGAAGAGGATGGTTGAGAAAACTAACCACGCTGCTTATCGTGGAGGCCATTGGTCCAACAGGATAAGCACTGCTCCTCATCATCATCCTCCTGGAATCTGGTGGCTACGAGCGCCTCACATGTACACCTGCTTTGTCTGGCCCGTGCTATGGCTTCTTTCTCTGCAGCCTCAGCTTCCTTGATCATATCGCCCTCATCCCTCTCGATGTCATCCTCTTTGGAGGAGACATACAGCTTCTCCATCTCAGCATCTGGCAAGTCCTCCCTATCTTGCAGCACCAGCTTGTGCAGGGTGCAAGAAACCATGATGATCCATGAGGGCCTCTGGGGAGTGTACTGGAGTGATTTGCCAGATCCGTCGAGACATCAGAATTGCGTCTTCAAGATGCCAATGGCCTGCTCTACCAATGTCTGTGTGGTGGAGTGAGCACCGTTATACCTTCCCTCAGCTGGAGTTTGTGGCCATCGGATGGGTGACCTCAGCCACGTCCTTTATGGGTAGCTTTTGTCACCGAGGAGCCAACCCTGAATGTGTGTGATCCCTCAAAGATGTTCGGGATCAGCAATCTACTCAAGATGTAGGAATCGTGGCAGCTTCCTGGGTATCTTGCACAAACTTGCATGATGTGTTCCTGTTGGTCGCAGACCAGCTGCACATTGAGCTTTTCCTGCTGATGTATTGCATTGCCTGATGCCAGGGAACTCTTATAGCCACATGAGTGCAGTCAATGGCACCCTACACTTGTCGAATCCGAAAGTAACAGCAAAGCCCAGTGCTCTGGCTGCTTGGCTTGCTTGATCTCTAGTGAAGTGCACGTAATTTTGGGTGTTGCCAAAAAGGGTGTCTGTCACCTCCTTTATGCACTTGTGGGTGGAAGCTTGAGAGATCCTGCAGAGGTCCCCAGTACAGCACCTGGAAAGAGCCACTCATAGAAGTTAAGAGCAGCAGTGACTTTCAGAGCCACTGGCAAAGGATCTCCTCCCAGTCCCCACAGCGTTAACTCATGAAGAATGTGGTAAATGTAAGCCACCAGATCCCTGGACTCACCAAGGCATTAATGACACTGTCCCTCGTTCACCTACAGAAAAGACATGTGTTTTCTGTACATCCCAGTCTTGAGAGGTCCCTATGTGCTGCCTCATTTTCTGGGTCCAGAGGGGGCCCTTCTGGCCCTTGTTCATCAGGGTGAAGCTCCTCCCTTTGGTGAGCCTGCCGCCTCCATAGCACTCTTCCCTGCCTATCCTCCTGCCTGCATGTGACGATGCAGGCAACATTAAATGTATCCTCCATCTTCCTGATGGTTTCCTTCTGTGCAGGAACATTGATAGAAAGACATGAGTGAGCATTATCCTCCAAAGATTCTCTTTCTGTTGCTGACTTGAGTGACTGTGAGTTCAAGGGGTTGGTTACAATCTAGGCACTTATTAGCCAATACAAGCTTGGCCTCTGCAATGACCACTCCCAGTGTTACAGGATGCTGCCTCCCCCCAACCCTCGGTCCCATTTCAGTAGATCTACTGCTATGAGATCGATTTGGCCAGGCACTTGGATGTCCTGCATTTATTCGAGGCGATAAATTACTCATTCAGTGGACTCCATGACAACATCCTTTGGAATACATATGAGGGCACATGCTCTGTGAGGGGATGAGATTCTTTTAGGGGGCCTGGGAGTTCCTGTCTCTGAACCTGGCAGCTGCAAGGATCTGAGATGGGGTTTCCAAGAAGCTTCTCCTGTTTGTCCAGATTCTCGCTTGTTTTTGGAGTCATTATGACACTGGGGAATTACCACAATTGGCACAATAGGTTATTGCAGGGAGATCGATGATTAGAATGCATCGAATTAATCTCACATGAATGCGCTATTACATTGAAAACTCCAGATTGCCTCTATAGTTATTGAGATGCTCCTAACATGTCTCAGCTGTGCATTCCTCCTCATGTGATAACATAGATTCCAGATGTGTGCTCCTTTAATTGGCCCCCCCAGTGCTGTGATTCACTCCTCCCAGAAGGCAAAACAGCCCTCCCCCGTAGCGTTTTTCTTTCATTTTCTGTTGTGCCATTGCTTGAGGTTCCAAGACAGTGGTCCTCAGGTTTTATTTCCAGACCAGCTTTGACCCCCCCATCATCCTGGAGGAGCATAAAGTTCAGATTTCCCTCCCTCCTATCACTCTCAGTCCTCCCCTTGTGATCCTTGATCCCTTTGTAATTGTGGTTGATATCCCTGTATTACCTCCTGAGTCGTTTGAGGTGGGTGTGCCTATGCCCCATGTAGGCCTTACCCCTCCCAATCTTGAGACCTATTGTACTGTCACATATAGAGAACCCCCACCATGAGACCATTGAGTGCCCGCCCCTACACTACCTGTTCCCCAACTATAGGCTGCAGATGTCTCCGGTTATGACACAGCAGTTTGTAAAGGCTGAGTTATTTAAAATCTCAGAGGGAAATTTTAAACAACTGTCATAACCTATATTTTCAATTGGTATGTTTTGAGTTGCAGCTCTAAAGTCAGGAATAAGACCACCAGTTCTCGAGAGGTTTTTATATCAAACTAAATGAAACATTTATTAATTTACAACAAATTAAACACATACACATGGCTACAAATTACTACTATCATAACTTTTTAACACATTCCCAAATAAATCTCCACTAAGGCGACAATGACCAATAGGCTTAACCTGACACCAGGCAAAGCATTTTCACCTTACGAATTCAAAATGAGTTTCAATTTGGTTCCTTTGCACACAGTTATGTGCTTACAGGCTTTGATCTTAAATGTCTCAGCTCTGCACAAACAAACTCCCTTCTATTATACCCAGCGCTCCCCTTTGAATATAACTTCTCATTCTATCACCAGGCCCTTTGAACTCCTTTCATAGTACCAATTTTATTAGTAATATAAACATTGCTTGGTGTCTACTAGCTAGATGCAAGATTTCACTCCCACTCTTGAATGCTCTATTCAACAAAATGCAAACGTATGTCTACCTCTATTTACATCTCAAAACGACTATACATCAAAGCACCCAGACTAGCTCGCTTTAATCCAATTAAAACACACAGACGAAACGTCTATTTAAAAAATATAATTTCCAATAACATTGTATAGAGTAATATCTCTTCCTAACATCTCCCCTGACTGTGACTGTACCATCTGTGGCTGAGTACCATGCCAGAAATCCCCTGGGCATCTGTGCATGAGGAGATGACCATGCCCTGTGCATGCTATGCTGGTCATGATTGAGACTGATATGCCCACACCCCCTCCCTGGACTGGGACAAGGACTGTCTTTGGAATCTCAGCAATGTAAGCTGAAGCGCTCCTTCACTCTGCAGTCCTCCCACTCCCCGACCCAAACTTGCTTATGTCCTTCTATAAGAGACTCTCTCCCAATTCTGGCCCAGAGGATATTTCTCACTAACACCCACCCTCCACTCCCCCTCCCCCCAATCATGCATCTGAGTGCAACCTTCCCCAGTCCTCCCCCTCCCTCTAGTCAAGCCCCTGCCCTCCAGCCCCTTCCCTTGCCTTTGTCTTGTCTTCCAACACCCCCCACCACAATCAAGCCCTTGCCCTGCAGCACATCACAACCCATCTCTGCCTTACCACTGGTCTGGTATATAGAGCTTTGCCTCTGTAACCTTCCTTTGAAAATGACCTTGTGTTGCCTGCGAAGCTGGTGCAGAGTCCGAGGTGCCATGAGCACCGCGCGATGCAAGGTAAGCGAGGAAACCTTGAAGTCACGAGTGAAGTGCAGGTCACCAGGTGCATCTTGCTTATGTGTGGTTGTGAATCACGTTGATCTATTTAGACACTGGTGTGGCCCTTTGGTCCAGCGTGGGGGTGTGATTCCGGCGAGCTGCCTTGATAATGAGCATTCATGATATTCTAATGTATTCTAATAGCAGTCCCAATATGGCGCGATGGGAAAAACATGCTGCCATTGAGAGCTGGAGAAGGCAATCGCACCCTGCGTTTACTCTGACGGGAAATGGATTTTTCACTTGCACGATATTTCACCCTCCCGCCCCCTTCATTATGCCCGCTGCAGGCGGGACCAGGAAATCCTGGCCTTCAAATTTAATAGCAGTAAAATGAGAAGACACTTGGCAGGTGTAGTTTAACGCAGGTACGTGTGAAATGATGCATTTTAATAGATAGAGGAGAGGCAATACTGTATGAACATTTTAAAGATTATGTCATGGGATGTGAGCATCACTGGCAAAGCCAGCGTTTGTACCCAACCTTAATTGCCCTTGAGAAGGTGATGGTGGGCTGCTTTCTTATGCTTCTGCAGGCCATGAGGTGCAGGTACAACTACAGTGCTATTAGTGAGGGAGCTCCAGGAGTTTGACTAGCGACAATGCAATGTGGTTCTGAGTCAGGGTGGTGTGTGGCTAGGAGGCGAACTTGCAGGTGGTGATGTTCCCATGCATTTAGTTCAATTTTAATGGGGTTGCAGGAACAGAGAG
Organism: Carcharodon carcharias; assembly: GCF_017639515.1. NCBI lineage: Eukaryota > Metazoa > Chordata > Chondrichthyes > Lamniformes > Lamnidae > Carcharodon > Carcharodon carcharias. Next base: position 128,674,207 of record NC_054473.1, on the reverse strand, counting down.
AGCTGCGTATGTACATTGACCTTCAAAGGTGGCTGGTTTAGTTGAGAAGGCTGATTAAAAAACCCTTCTTTAATAGACGAAAAGAACACAAAAGCGAGGAAGTTATGCCAAACCTTGCTTAGGCCTCACCTGGCGTATTGTGTTCAATTCTGGGCATCAAAGTTTAGGAGGAATTTCAAGGCCTTGGAGAGGGTGCAGAGATTTATCAGAATGCTGCCAGGGACGATGGACATCAGTTACATGGAGAGGCTGGAAGTCTGGGCTTGACCACCTCAGAGCAGAGAGGTTAGATGGGGGTGTGACAGGGTGTTCCAAATCCTGAAGGTCTCTGATTAGAGCAAATGAGGAGAAATTGTTTCCTGTGGCAGAAGGGTCAGGAACCAGGAAACACCAATTTAATGTGATTGGCAAAAGACCCAGAGGGAACATGGATTTTTTTTTACTCAGCGAGTTGTTCTGATTTGAAATGTATTGTTTGAAAGGGTGGTGGAAACATATTCAATGAGAACATTCAAAAGAGAATTGGATAAGTAGTGGAGAGGGGAGATATTACAGGGCTATGGAGGAAAGAACAAAAGGAGTAGGACTAATTTGATTGCTCTACCTAAGAGTTGGAACAGGCAAAATGGGCTGAATGGTCACCTTTGTTGTGACATTCTATAATTCTCAGAAAAATGCAATATAGCACAGTGGGAGCTACTGAACCTTGATTCAAATGGAATGTATAAAGCTCCCCAGATACAGCATAGGAAGTGGCAAATTGAATTATTCAAATGTATGTTATTTGGTCTAGTGGAAAATGGCAGATGAGAAAATTGATCAGTGACAGCATATTATTTTAACACCAGAATTTGATATGTGTAGAATGACTTCACTGCACACAGAATGATCTAGGCAGCTATCTCTCAGCATAGCTATAACTACAGCTATAGTCACCATGCTCTTAAGCCCATCAATATGGCTGCATATCTTTCTTCATTTTTCCATTCAAAATATGTAAATATACTTTATGTTTAAATGTGCGGGATAGACACAAATTTATAAGAAGGAAGGATTAAGCAAATTAACCCACCTTTGTAGGCTTCTCTGATGTTCTAATAGATAAAGACAAGTGTAGGTTTAATTTCCAGCTTGCATTAGGTTAGTTGACCTCAGTCAGCAAGCAATCTGGGAAATTCAATTTACGTCAATGGCTCTGAACTAAGAAGGAGAAAAGTAAACCAACGCTCCAATTCCTGATTGCTATCTATCATTGTGTGTGTGTGTGTGTGTGTGTGTGTGTGTGTGAGTGTGTGTGTGTGAGTGTGTGTGTGAGTGTGTGTGTGTATGTGTGTGTGTGTGTGTATGTGTCTGTGTGTGTGTGTGTGTGTGTGTGAATGTGTGTGTGTGTGTGTGTGCGTGAGTGTGTGTGTGTGTGTGAGTGTGTGAATGTGAGTGTGTGTGTGTGTGCGTGCATATGTGCGTGCAAGCGTGTTCGCGGGCGTATGCGCGCATTGGGTATGTTCAATGGTGTGAGTGGGCAATATGACGAGAAAGTCAAAAATTGGTTTCACGACTTTGTAAAGCCAGTTTGCGATCATCTGCTCAGCCCATCGATGGCAGGCCACTTTTCCTGCCATCAGGCGTCGGAAACCTCATTGTAATACATCAGCATATCATTATAAGGCCAGCCCGCTGGACTCATCCCCCCACGTGGACCCTGGATCGTCTGCCTACTCATACCATCATTTTTCACAACAGCATATAAAAGGCATGCACTTGGCAGGCTGCATTTTGAGGAACTCGGAGGTAAGTGCACAGTAATGTTGTGGACCGCTTGTGAGGGACGCCTATTGGACTTTGTGATTGATGCATGTTGTTGGGAGTGGGGCAAAGGCTGCCCTGCAGTTGAGGCAACTTTGGAGGGTGGAGGGGGCAAAAGCTGTCCTGCAATTGAAGGTAGCGCACAAGCACGTGCGGGGTGGGAGGAGGGGGTGGGCAAGGGAAGTGACCATGCATTAGGGACACCTTGTATAAAGTGACTATTCTTCTACTGCTGAGACAGATCAGGTGCAGCCACATTGACATGTGTGGAGTCGGGCATCCAGCCTATCTGCCCACTCAAGCAATGCAGGGGCTTGAAGGAACCACCAAATGCTCCAGGCCTCTTCACCCCTCGGGCACAGACTGCAAACTAATGAACATTTTAGTGGACGGCAGAACAGTTGGACGACTGGGCTTATTGTACAACCTCTTGCTAAAGCTGGCCATGGACCAGTCACTGATGGAGGTGCTCACAGCCCCTTACAATGTCTTCATTCCGGTCTGGACCAGTCTCCCTCATGGTTCAAACTAACAGTGTAGCCTTGCAGTGCAGGTTAGGAGAATGTCTGCACCTGAGCTGAGAGCACAGCATACAGTCCAATGGCCGAAGCTGCCACCAGTCAGTCTGGTGGAGTGGGTTGGAGGAAGATGGGACTTCGGGTAGCCATGCAGCGCACTAAACTCTGGCCATCCAAGTGGTGGCCAGCACTCTCCAGGATGCATTAAGGGGCCATCACACTTAACCAAGACAAGTTCTTAGTACAACCATGCTAACCCATGCGTCTCTCTCTTTCATCCTGCAGGAGGAGTACATCAGGATCATGGAGCCTGGTGAAGTAGCTGGATGCCTCATGGCTTACAGAGAGTGAAGACAACCGAGAAGAGAGCAACTGAGATACTTGGCTGCGCGAAGGGAGGAGCAGCACTCTCTGAAACAAGGCGCAGTTGGGGCTCCCGCACATGCCACTGAAGAGCCACAGTGAGCCACCACTCGTTGGCACAAAGCTAGGCCCAGATCCTATAGACACCGCCTTTTATTCCTGCAGATGACTGAGAACCAGTGTTGCCGAAGACTGTGCATATCCAAGGAACTGGTCGGTCACATCTGCCAGCTACTGCAGGATTTGGAGCCACGCGGACATGGAGGGCATCCACTGCCATGGGCCATGAAAGTGACTGCGGCGCTCAATTTCTATGCCAGTGGCTCCTTTCAGGGCTCCACAGGTGACCTCTGTGGGATATCACAAACCTCCACCCACAAATGTATCCATGAGGTCACGAATGCCATCTTCCCAAGGGCACACAACTTTGTGCATTTCACCCGGGACCCGGACAGCCAGGATGCAAGAGCGATTGGATTTGCCCAGGTCTCAGGTTTTCCACAGCTGCAGGGTGCTATCAACTGTGCTCATGTGGTGCTCAAATCTCCGTCACAACAAGAGGTCAACTATGTCAACCACAAGGAATTCCATTCGCTGTATGTGCAGCTGGTGTGTGACCACCACAAATGCATCCTGCAGGTCTGCGCATGGTTTCCAGGGAGTGTCCACGACTCCTACATCCTCAGTTGGTCACAGAACCCTGCAGTCTTCCAGGGCCCACAGAGGCTGCAAAGTTGGCTGCTTGGGGGCAAGGGCTACCCGCAGAGGCTGTGGCTGATTGACACCCGTGTCTCGGCCTCAGGCTGCACCAGAACGAAGGTATAAGGAGGCTCATGCTGCAACTCGCAGTTTGATGGAGCAGACCATTGGGATGCTGAAAATGAGGTACTGTTGCCTGGTCCGGTCTGGTGGAGCCCTGCAATATAGTCCACAGAGGGTGTCACGCATCGTTGTCATTTGCTGTGCCCTTTACAACCTGGCACTGCAACAGGGAGAGGAGATGGCTGAGGAGGAGATGCAGGAGCTGGAGGTCTCCTCCGATGAGGATGGTGTCTACGGGGATGAGGTTGAGGGAGTCCTTGAAGATGACGATGATGGTGATCAAGCCCTCACACTGGCCAGACGAGGCAGGCAAGCTCAGGAGGTCCTCATGGCTGCTAGATTTATGGAGGATGATGACAACATGCAATGAGGAGACAACATAAGATCCACACATTGCGTCTGTGAATGATTGATTCCAATCAGGCCTATGGCAGCGCACATACTCCCTGTGATAATGCTCTTGTCGTGGAAACACAGCGGAGGCCCTAATAGTCGCTCAATTGCAGGAGGATGATGACAACATGCAGTGAGGACACTCCATAGATTTTCACATAGCCTCTGAGAATGCCTGACTCCTGTCTGGCTGAGGGCAGCTCGCTTGCTCTCCATGATCAGGGTCATATCATAGAGATGCAACCATGAAACTTAAAAAGCATCTGATCCTTTGTCTGCCTTTAGCACCTGAGCCCTTCAGGTGCACAGCATCACTGATCACAGATTCTAAAGAGATGGGGGCCAGCCCCACCTTAAAGGTGATGAGAGCACACCGAGAAACTCTGTGACGCTTGCCCATGACTTTCTGGAAGCAATTACCAGCTCTGCTGGGGTGCAGGAATCAGTAATGTGTCCAGGGAGTAATGTGTGAGGCCGAACAATCACTTTGATCTGAAGGCTGCACAGAGCACAGGGAAGAGGCCCTAGACTGAAGCACCTGCCTTTATCTTGTGCAGAAAGGTTTCACATCTGAGCAACAAGAACACTGCTCATCAGATCAAGGAGCCATAGGCAGGGAGACATTCTTAGGAGTTTATTGACAATAGTGAACATTATGTACAAGTGATCAACACCTGTGCCCAGTCTGTGCAACTACATCTTTTTAACCTTCCTAACCCTGCCGCTACACCTTGTTGCTCCTAGGACATCCACAGCGGAGGTGAGGCAGCCTGCTGACTGTGACGTCCTGTCTGTGATGACCTTGATGAGCATCCTCTGGAGGGCCAAGACCTGGAGGGCCCTGGCCTACTTTCGGGGACCTGTGTGTGGCAGTGGCACCATTCTCGAGCTGTGGAGTTGGAGTTGCTGGGGCCACAGGGAGAGGGGATACGGATGGGCCAGACACTCCCGGAGTCACCTGGGTGGATGACCTGGTGGTACACCTGCTGATCCTCCTCCCTATGGCTGCCCGAGGGCCCCTGGCTGACTTCTGGAGGAGAAGGAGTAGCTGGAGTGAGATCGAGCTGCCCTGCGCTCCTCTCGCGTACACACAGTTGGAGGCCAACAATGGTATCAGTGATGGAGTTCAGCCTATGCAGTAGTGCAGGAGTGAAGTCCAGGACCAAGGTCTCCATGGCGGCCGCCATACTACCAGTGTTGACCTTGGTGCGTTGGCATGCCAGTGTATCACCTCAGCCTGAAGGTGGACAGACTCCTCCATCGTGCCTTGCAATCTGAGGAGTGCAGTGGACATTCCTTCCTGATCTTCCCAAGCTTGCTTTTGCAGCTCCAACAACTGTGACATGACCAAGCCCAAAGGCTCATCATCTGACTTGGACTCAGCAAATTTCTGGCCTCCAGCAGTCCTCCGAGTGCCAGGCACCTGGGAAGTCCCTGCCACCATCTGCTGTGGATCAGACAGTGCAATGTGCTCACCAGATTGTGATCCTGAGGCAATTCTAAAGCTAGGACCAACCGAGGTGTGTGGTTGTGGCTGGTGGAGGGTGTGGGTAAGCGCTGTGATGGGACTTCAGGGAGGGTGCCTTCAGATTCCTCTTCCGAGGTTTCTTCAGAGCTTGATTGTAGGCCCTCAGTCGTGGACTCTGTCGACTGTTTGGCAGATGTGCCTGTGGAAGCAAGAGAAGATAATTATTGCATGGCAGTGGCCTGTGAAACAGGACACATCACTCACAGCATGATTGTCTGATGGATGTTGCATTGCTGGATTCTCCCTAGGTAGAACACTGCCAGCCTCACTGTCAGCGCATAAATGGTCCAGATCCTTGCCGGCCAGCTGGATGGCTCTGTTTTCAAAGTCTGTGAGGACCTTGATTTCAGGCATTTCAAGCAACCTCTCCCTCTTGTTGTGTGCCAGCTTGTCCTGCATAAATTGAGATAGACAGAGTGTAGGCAGGATGCTTGTCAGGCCAAATCATAAATATGCCTGGCATGTGTAGGTGGTGAGTGGTCCCATGGACAGGATGAGGACAATGAAGGTGTGTGTGAGCGACCGAACAGTGATGTCTCTTGAATTGGCAGTGAGTGAGGGCCCTGTGAATGTGTGACGGGTTTGTGAATGTGTGAGCTGAGAGTGATGAGAAGAGTGACTTACCTGGGCAGAATGGAGATCATTCATCCTCTTGCGGCACTGTGTGGCTGTCCCCTTTTGCAGGCCATTGGCACAGGCCACTGCTGTCGCCCCCTCCCAAGCCCGAAAGGTGATGTTGCTGCCTATCTTGTGGCCAGACGGTTGGTGGGGGGGTGGTAGAGGACATCACAGTGAACCTCCACTGTGTCTGAAAGGCACTTGAAGGATGCTTCATTGAACCTGGGAGCTGCAGTCTTTTTGCCTTTTGGGGCCATGTCTTCTTAGCAACAGTCGTGGGCTGGAATCACTGAGAGGTGTGCATGAGGCTGGACTTCAGATATGGCGCCTGACATAATGAAGCAGCGAGGTGTTGGCATTCTGGGCGAGTGAGAGCCTGCCCACCATGGAAATGGGAATGCATAATTAATGCAGTGGGTTTGGGATGATATAGTGTGAAAAGCTGCCATTGCGGCCGGTGGGTAAAACATTGTTTTACCTGCCTGCTACCGCACTTAGTGCACATCTGGGATGATTCTGCCCCCTCTTTTGATGCTTTTGTAAGGTCAGAATCTCACATCTCAGAGATTGGTGAAATAGTGAAATCTAAATAGGGGTTACTTCACAGGGATGTGAGATCTAACTCGATCCAACTCACAAAGCAGTAACAGTTTTGATTTAAAGAACTATGAAAATCTAACTGTGCAAGTGCACAATAACCGTATTTATAAAAAGAATTAACAGCAGCACAGGAATTCTGAAAAGAATCTCAGTGGTTAATCATTAAGAGTTAATAAGTGTGGAGAAACCCAAACCACTGCTCTCCCAACTTCGGTTTCCCCACCCAAAACATTAACCAAATTTTCTTTGTCGGATTTTGACCGATCTATTTATTGTTCATTTCCAACATGTGGAAGAAACTCAAAATGTATACGTTTATATCGATCTCATTATTTCAAATTGCTTTATTATTATTAATGTATAATGCTGAAGCTGTACTGTAAAGGTAGTTGAACAAGCAATGAAACTAAGAAATAAGGGATTTATTTTCTCCAGTCTTGAGGCCAATAAAATCTCCATAAATCTTTATAATATAGTAAAAGTCTGGAGTAGAGTTCCTGTTTTGGACAAGTCTGGAGTAGAGTTCTGGAGTAGAGTTCCTAATACAAATAACACAGCTAACTGTTCACTTGTTTAATTTTAATTGTTATACTGAACTATATTTTTAATCCTGTTTGTAATGCACCCTGGGTAAAAGCAGTTGAGAGGTGGCTTGGTGGGAAATTGTGATTTGGGCCTTTGTTGACCAAATGTTTTATTGGCTGAGAAAAGCAAACTTTAGCTATAGTCCAGTAAATGCTGTGTGAAAACAGGAAGATAAATTCCTACCAGCGGGTGGGTGGATGTCTAGAACCACGGGACACAGTCTCGGAATAAGAGGTAGTCCATTTAGGGCTGAGATGAGGAGGAATTGCTTCACTCAGAGGGTGGCGACTCTTTGGAATTCTCTACCCCAAAGGACTGAGAAGGCTCAGTCATTGAGTATGTTTAAAACAGAGGTTTATAGATTTCTAGATATCAATGACATCAAGGAATACGGGGATAGTACGGGAAGATGGTGATTGAGGTAGAAGATCAGCCATGATCTAATTGAATGGCAGAGCATTTTGATGGGCTGAATGGCCTACTCCTGTTTTCTTATGTTCCTAAATAGCTCCCAGAGGACAGAGAAAGCAACAGTCCCTTGAATCCTAGACAAGACATCTGGGTGTAAAGGTCACCATGTTTTCACTGGTTGGCATCAACATCTTCAAAGTTTGGCGTGGCTTGGATGGGCACATATGGTTCAAGGATAATTTTTGTAACTGGTCCGTTCAAATGATGGCTAGGCAATGATTGGGTTAAATCAATCTCCATAGACTTAGCTTCACTCTTCTCAGGCAGGTGGAGGGGCCAACATGGGGGCTTTTAAGAGCTGTTAAAAAAAAGTCTATTTCCCAGCTCAGTGCTAGGAGAAAAGTTATTAATTTTTTAAAGATTAAGGGACGGGGATAAAGGGCAAGAGGGTGCAGTGAAGCAAGATATGGAAGAGAAAAGCGAGCACAGAGAGAGACAATGACAGGAATGGGGAAACAGGGCAAGGAGAGGACACGTGGAAGATGAGACGGAGAGAGGGCAGAGAAAAGGTATGGATAACTGAGATGACATAGAATGACTTGGGGAAGCCGGGGAAGAAAGGGTGTTGGTGAAGCGCTTAGCAGCCATGTTGGAAGCCAAGGGTGGGCAGCAAGGGGAAGGCACAAGGAGCAGAGACAGGTATGATGAGGGCAATCCATAATGGCGATGGTGCTGCTGAAGAACAGGGGGAATAAGGTGAAGAATGAAGAAAAGGCATATTGGAGAGAATGCCTAGATTGCACGGAAGAGGGTAAGCCAATTATAAATGCATTGTAAGCATGTTCTGTTTCCTCCCACCAGCAGCCCACTATCTCTGCCTAAAGTAGGGGAAGAGGTAGACAGAAAGAGAAGATGGCAGAGAGAAGCAGGACAGGAGGTGTGGAGAAAGAAAGCATCACAACAAAGGGAACAGAAACACTCCTCTGAATCATTGTGAACAGCACTGTGAGAGATCCACTATGTATTTGTTATGAAAAATATATATACACACACTCGTGGAACCTTTTTTTAAAAAGAGACACATTTGCAAAACAAAGGATACTGACTTGAAGTAGCTGTTAATTTGCACCCATGAAATCACATTCCATTCCATTCCATTCCATGAAGAGGCAAAGTCTACGGAGACCCCAGTAGAGGCAATGGCACCCCTGGAGGTGTGAACAGCTCCTTCTTATATCATCAAGATGGAGGATGGATCATCCAGGAGTTAATGACTGGGACATTAAAAATAATTACCTTAGTCAACTTTCCTTTAGGATATATAACTGACATGGAGAAAAGTCAATTGTTACAACCTTTTGTGTGGATGCTTGAATTTGGGATTTGCTAGAGATATTGTAGCTGCTGAAGAGAGCAGCTGTCTTTCGTTCTTTCTCTGTCTACAAGCTTACATCTAAACTTTGAGCAGTGTTCCGCTGAGTAAGAAAGTGTGTCTACATTTCTACAGCAGACAGAGACTTTTTACTGACAGCCTTTGGATTTCTGCAACAGTGTTTCCAGGAGAAAAGGGACATACTAGTCAGAGGAATAACTGCCACAGCTGAGAACCAGTGCCACCACATGCAATAAGTGAGTCTTCATTGACTTTTCTTTTTTTGTAATGTATGCTTTAACTTGGGCGAGTTTAACATCTGATACTCTGTAAAGTTGTACTTTTATCTGCATGTTTGGTGTTTGAGTGTGTGTTTGTGCACGTTAGTGAGAAGTGTTTGTACATTTTTAACATTAATGTTTTTACCTGGGCGGGTTTTAGTGCAGTAAAAATAACCCCATATGTATTTGACTCAAGAATAGCTGTCTGGCTTAATTCTTGCAAACTGCACGCAATGAAGTTTATACTGAATTGGGAATACAGCATTCTTTTAAAATTCAAAACCTCTGCTACAACTAAATGAGGAGTGGTAAAAGGGCGGAGTCATTGCACCCTTCCTCACCTGGTCGTAACAGTACTTCAGATGCCTCACAATGCCAGTCATCGCTGACTGGCTTCAAAAGCTTGCAACTGAGCTTGGAATGTGACCAAAACTTGCTGTCCTTGTCAACCAGTGCAGTCTCCAACCTGGTATGAGTACACTAGTTGAGTACAATGAGTACACTGGTGCACTAGTTATATGTTAAAATCTTTGAAGCACAATAATCAGTAATAATAGCATTCCATTATTAATATCTCATAAAAATATAAGGTGAAGAGGTTTTTTTGTGAAAAAGGCTAACTTGTTGATTATAATATCTAGAATATGATTGTATCACTGAATTATCATTGGGAGTTTCTGGGCCTAAAGGAACTTTTCTCCTAAGTTATACTGGCATTTTTTTTCATTCTCAAGACATGAGCATAGCCGACAAGACCAGTATTTATCATCTGTTAGTCTTTCAGATGGTGGTGGTGAGCTGCCATCTTGGACCACAGCAATTGTAGCTGTGGGCCTGGAGTCACATGAGGGCCACACCAGGAAAGGACAGCAGATTCCCTTCCCTATTAGTGAACCAGATGGGTTTTTTAATGTCAATCCAGCAGTTTCATGGTCACCATTACTGAGACTATATTTTAAATTCTGGATTTTATTTAATTAATTGAATTTGAATTCCTCACGGTGGGATTTTCAACTCATGGCTGGGATTTTTCGTGGTCTGGAAGAGAGGGAAGGCAGAGCCAGAAGCGAGTGGCAAAAGCCCTCCTGCTCCGACTCATGTTCCACAGAGATCTCACGCCAATTAATGTTCATCAGGAAGGGTGGCAGACCACTCAGCGGCCAGAGGTGGGCACTGAGGTAGTGGCCGCATTGTCACCTGACAGAGAAGAAAGGGCTGCTAATCCGAATGGTCATTGCTTTAGCAATCCTCCCAGCAACCATCCTCTGAAGACTCAAGCCTGTAAGGGACCCCCCCACTAGTATCCAGCCACCAGAGATCCCCTGGAGTGTGCAGCTACCAGAGACCTCCCCAGTGCTCAGCTACCAGTGACCCCTCCAGTGACCAAACACCAGTGACCCACCTACCATTCAGCTGCCAGTTTCCCCTCCAGCATCCAGCTATCAGTGAGCTCTCCAAAATTCCTAGAGGAACTCTGCAGGAGAAATGTGTTTGTTGGCATGGAGGAAGGGAGTTCCCAGGTAGCCCCTCCGTTCAGTAACGACTCCCTACATGTTCTTCTCCAGGCTGCTTGTGCAAGGTGGAAGTTCCTCTTCCCCAAGAATGGAGACCTCTCCACCAAACCAAGTGTATTCAATTGTTCGATTGTTTGCATTTGATTATGTGTGTCTGTTGATTCTTCTCTGTTCTGTGGGCTGTTAGTCAAGCCTTGGCGTAGTTACTGAGAAAGAGAAACTATAAGTAAACAGTAAACTTGTGGCTGCTGCAGACATTTTAAAAGCACTGGTAATAAAATTCCTGTTTAGACATAGGAACTGGTGTGTCATCTCTGCATATCTCCGAAGCATAAAACAATTGGCGACGAGATGGAGAATAATTTAAATTTACTGGCTCCAGCATTTTTGCTTTCTTCACCAGGAGATCCGACCATGCTGTGGGATTGATGTACTTGCTTGCTCTGAGGATAAATAGTCCGGATGCAGCAGCAACCCACAAGAAGGCAATACTTATATATGGTCTTGAAGCAGAAGGCCAGCGGGTGTTCAAGCAGCTCACAGAATACACAGCTATACTTGCTACAGTGGAATGTGCTCTGAAAAAATAGTTCGAGCCAAAGAAAAGTGTGATGGTCAAATTACAAACTTTCTACCAGAGATGTCAAGGAAATGGTGAGCCCATAAAATAATATCTCGTATCATGGTGACAAATGGCTTCTATGTGTAAATGTGGCACACTAAACAACAAACTAATTCATGACCAATTAATTGAGAAAACTTCAATTTCATTAATTAAGGAACACCTCCTTGTGGAGGATATTGATTTAGTCTTGGAGAAAACCACAACCTTGGCTGTCAAAATTGAATCCGCCATGTTTGGTTCAAAGAGGTTACATAGAAATACACACTCAGTCTCAAAATCGCAGGCACAGCTTGCCCAACCAGCTCATGTGCAAGGGTTAAGGACAAAGAGACCTCAGTCATCTCATCAACATGTGCCCCAGCACAGGAAGATACCATTCAAAAATGTGTCCAAATTATATAGTGCTCAATGACTCCCAACACCATGTCAAGCTCGAGGGAAAAAGTGTAACTTGTGCTTAAAGTTGAATCACTTCAGAAAGGTGTGCTGGTCAACAAAGAAGAGGATTTCATTGGTTTAAAAAGTGTGGGAGTCTCTTCCCGAGACTGAGATAGGGCATTTGTATACCATCACAAATAGTAAAGCACCAGATCATTTTAAGGAATGCTCAGTTGAGATTGTGGGCATTTCAGTGTCACTCCTCAACGATGTTGGCTCAAAATATTGAGTGGCAAATCTACCATTGTTATTTTTCGCAACATTCTCTCACTCCTCTGACAGACGGTCTTCAAAGCTTAAGATTAGGTGTTGTATTTGCTCTAGTGTGGCCGGTAATACTTTTCTCCTGTATTCCCTCAGGAGAGTCCAGAATGCCAAGGAGAGGGCCCGGACTGGCTGCAGAGTCCCAGTCATTGCCATCCTCATGCCCATGGAGGAGGAGGCTCTAGAGCTGGCAGGATATCAGGGCAGCTGCTCCATCTCAGATGGTGAGGTTAGAGTTTAGTTGCAGGAGGGTGAGTTGCCTCACCAGATGGCATAAGGGAAGCCTCAGGCAAGCATGAGAAATGGTGCTTGTGCCATCCAATGTACAGATATCAATGTGAACTGCAGCTGGCACTGTGCACTCCTATCTGGAGGGGCGAGAAGTGATGATCGTTCTGTTCTCTCATGCAGGTCAACCGCAGAAACGGAGAGCTGCTGTCTCCAGGAGAACCTCATTCACCTCCAAGGAGGAGGGGACCCCAGAGGGTGCAGTGTCACATCATTCCCTCGCACATCAGCACAGATATTTTAACCTTGGTATACTCCTGCAAGTAGATTTGGATTCGCAACCTCATGGGAACATCACATGCGCCCCTGACCAGTTGTCAGAGGCTATGACAGCTGAGGCCACTGACACACAGAGTGTGGGAGTCCAGACCTGTACTAAGCTGCAGACTGATGACATGTCTCTGGAGCTGTCAGTAAGGTGGCAGATGTTGCAAGTCCAGTGTGAGGTGTATGAAGATCTGGCGGAGTTTCCAGAGAGTTTCTGTGCCCTGGCTTGGACAGTGGAGGAGTCCATCCAGGCCATGAGTGCTGTAGCCTCACTCTCATCTGTGTGTGTAGCCTTCTCCATTGAGAGATTGGCGACTCTCATAGATAACTACATCCAGCAGGCCAGTCAGTGGCTGTCAGAGATGTGTGTAGACCTGCTTAATCATCTTGTTCGTGAACTCAATGCAGCAGTGACAAGCTGAAAGGGGGACGAGGCGCCCGGCGTCTCCAACAGGTCTTCATCCTTCTCAGATCAGCAGGGAGGTAAAGGAGGAGGAGCAGCTACTATCTGCTTTTGGGGCTCCTCTCAGGCAGCTCCTGCTGTGGACAGGAGCTCCTCAGCCCCTCTGCCAGTGACACCAGCACCTCTGGTTGCTGTGACAACAGAGGAAGCTCCTGCAGCTATGCAGGCATCCCTCAGCATGCTGGGGCTCTCCAGGCCTTGGACAGCCACAGGATGGCTGCTAAGGTCATCTCAGGTCACAGGGCAGCAGGGCCTGCCTCCATAGAGCAGCTAGCAGGGAAGAGGGAGCCCACATAGGAATGCATGTAAAAGAATTGAAAAAACAGATTAGATACAGTTGGCCCTCACAGTTAATGCTTCTCTGCTTGTATCAGTTGATTTATGTAATAAATGTCTGATTTGGTTTCTGGACGTTTCCATCCATTGTTGGTAGCCCTCTGGCTGTACAGGAATGGCATGGGTCAATCCAAGGGCTGGTGAGGGTGGTGAGCATGGTATGTGTGGTCATTATTTACACTTTGCAGAAGCACCAGGTGCCAGTGGTTGAGGGGGTCTGAGCTCAGAGATGAGGGGAGGTGGAATGTAGATCTTTATTTGGCTGGTTGGTTACAGTGGTAAGGGTCACTCGATTCACATGTGTATAAATACCCTCCAAGCTGCCCTTGTGCCCATACAAGTGGTGTTGATTGGGATGCTGCAGCTGCGTCTTCTTCCTCATCTGAGGATGCCTCGTGCTTCACTAAGTCTCAGCAGCAAGGGCCACCCCCTCTGCAGTTGCTTGACATGCAGCTCAACACCACGATCTGGGGGACCCTTGCTGGGGCATTTGAAGTGCCTCACCCGATTGATACAGGTACATGCAGCTCATCTTGAGGAGACCAATAGTCTGTTCGCTACTGGCACAAGTCATCTTGTGGTTCATGTTGTAGCAATCCTCTGTCTCCGTCCTAGGGTTCCTCAGTGGTATTAGCAGCCATCTTTTTAGTGGGTATCTCTTGTCAGCAAGAATCCATCCTTGAGAGTGTGCAGGGGGTGGTGAAAATCTGCAGGACCTGGGAGTGCTGGAGAATGTAAGCGTTGTGGCTGCTCCCATGGTAATGAGCATACACCTGCAGGATTTGCAGGTGGTGGTTGCAAACGAATTGGACGTTGAGGGAATGAATTCCCTTCTGGTTAATGAAGATCATTGGCAGGCCTGTGGAATTCTTGATGGCCATATGCGCACAGTATATGAGACCCTGCACCTGGGGGAGTCCAGTGATGGCACCTTATCATCTGGCTTTCATGGTGTGACTGTTTGGATTTGTTCAGTAATGTATTTTCTGGCTGGCCCTCCTGAAGATGGCATCTGACACTACCTTGATGCAGGGATGTGCAGCTGATTGGGAGATGTCACACATGTCTCCAGTTAGCTCCTTGAATGAACCTGAGGCATCGAAATTCAGGATCATAGTGAGCTTGAGAGTCACTGGCATTGGATGACTGCCAAAAACTGGAGCTCACCTCCTCCGCCTGTGAGGCACATGGATTGGTCTCAAGGAAGGCAAAATCCTTGGTGACACTGCCGCTCAGATACCTGGAGGTAGCTCATCCTCTGCTTGTAGACCCTTCCTACAGGGTACTTTTATCTTGATACTAGTGTCTGCTTGTGGTAACTCCTGCAGTCTCCCCATCACGTGGCTGCCATTGCAGGTGGCGAGGAGGTAGCTGCTGTCCAATCTGTGTGATCTCTCTCAGGTTCTCCTTGGAGGAACCTCCTCCAGAATGAACAATGCCCATGGCAATAGGGTACTGCCAGTCTGACTGAAACACGGTCTCAGTAACTGCTGCAATGCTGCCCTGCCCTCCCCCCTCTCAGGCCCTCCTCTAGTGAGCTGCCTGCCAGGAACAAATTCTCACCAAGGGGACTTCAACCCCAAATCAATGGCTGCCCAACCCCTTCCAACCGATGAAAGAAATGTGCCTCACTGCACGGATGCCAAGTGCAGCAATGACAACAGTTGCCACCCCATTGCCACCCTCTTGAAAACTGCCGAGGCTCTGACCTCAACCCCTCCCCCATTAAATCAGGAGAGGCCGGTAAAATCACAATTTATTGCCTCATTAATGAGTTTAAATCCCTGTCAAATGTTAATTTTGAGAATGCAAACGACGCCCCTACACAGATTCCCGTTTGCAGCTTGTAAAATTCAGCCCCAGTATAATGACATCAGAAGGGCTGACCAAATGCTAGTACAAGCATGAGGGTATTGGATATTATGGACTGTAAGATCATACTTTGTGAAAGTGGCCACAAACTGTTAATGTGGCAGCAACTTAACACAATGAGCATTTAAATATGGACAGTATTTGATTCTGTTGCCAATATTTAGTTAAACATGGACCCGAATAATGGTATTTCACAGCCACCTGTAAAGTTTGCCATCTCATTGTTTAAGGATGAGCCGATGTTTGAGGAATATGGGACCTCTAAGCTGTTGGCCTCCGAGTGCCATATTGAACAAAGGACAATATTTGAGCTCAAACTGGGATTGAGGTAAGAGTGAATGACCATTGTGAACTGCTATTGTATTGTAGTGATCTGGACTTCAACAGTGTTAACCCTGCAGTCATGTGACTGAAATTAACTTTCAGGGACTGCGGTTTAAAATATCCTGAACAAAACAAATCCAACAGAAAAAACATCTGAAACTTGAAGAAACATCTGAAACAGCTGCACCATCATAGCTGAAAGTCTTCTAACGCAGCCAAAGTACTGTACTTGTTCCAGCTTCCAAGTCCATCTGAGAATCGATCTCCTTGCTATTCTTCTACAAGAGGCTTTGCAGTTTCATGAGAATCCTTTGTTTCTTAAAGACCTTCACTCCAACTAAAGTATCTGCTCAAACAAGAAGACATCAGGCTTGCTTCTAAATAGAGGCTGAATTATAAATTCCATTTTTATAATTATAGCTTTAACTTCATCTGTATCTAAACTTTACCCGTGTGATAGTGTGAATAAGACAAGCGATTGAAATGTTGCATTTCAAATGTCCGGGGCAAGTATGCGATACAAATATACAAACATACAAATTAGAAACAAGGGTAGCCATTCTCCCCCTTCGAGCCTGCTCTAGCATTCAATAAGATCATGGCTGGTCTGATTGCGGCTTCAATGCCACTATCCTGCCTACTCCTGATACCCTTTGATTCTTGACTAATAAGGGAATCAGTGATAACAAATAACCTTCTTTATTTTTAAAATAGCCAAAAACCTGCTGCTGGAATTTATTTTAAATTAGGAAAAATGATTCTGAGGCTAAGAAAATACACACACCTTACATACAAACATCCTAATTATGGACTGGAAGGGACCACAAAAATTCTGTCCGGAACATAGGACTCTGGACTAATTTTGGTAAAGAAAGCCCTGTTTGGGCAGGGATTTGATTGGATTCTGTTTACACAGTGATGGCATCATATCAACCCATAACCATTACTGTGGCAAATGTTGCTCATTGCCTGTGAGCATCAAGGTTTGTCTGCGGCAGTAGTGCGACTGAAATGATCTTGTTTTAAACTCCCTTCTTTGAAATCGAGGGAGATGTAAAACACGCTGTCGATTAGCTATCTCTTGTTTTACACTATCACACGAAGTCAAAATTATCTCACTGATAGAGATTGATTGTTATGATTAGTCAACAACTTCATTATTGATGTATCATGTAATCCCAGGAAGGTAAATTCGATGGACCTTGGTCTTTTGTCATCTAGCAATTCTTATGCTATTGACTGACTGAAATCCTCTTCAAAACTTCAAAAGAAATATGTGTGTGGATTTCTAATAACATTTAATGACTCTTTTTAAAAAAATGGACAGATGCATGTTTGCGATTTAAATTGAGATGTACCATAAGTAGTGATTATTTCTTGGATTCAGAAGTATTAAGGACAGGGACTAAAACAATCTCTTAGCTGTAATGTGACTATTCTTAGAATGTTATCTCATCTGATGGTAAAAATCCTTAAGGTAAAGTATAAGTGAACATGTATCTGCATTAATTCATCTGATTTTTAACAGGAGACGGTGAGCTCCAGTTATCATCAGCCTGTGTCTATCTGTGGCAGAGTGGACAAATAATACTCATGCTGCATTTGTTCACATTTCGCACACAACACAAGAGATCAGTAAAGAAGCAAAAGAGAAAAAGTAAAGCCATAAGGAAAAGGGACAAAGACGAGCATTGAAAGACTAAAAGACATCATCACTGGTAAATTCTTCAGTTTTTTTTTTATTAGTGAATTAGGTGTGTGCAGTAAAAGTTATTTAATCACCAAGGATCTCTCTGGTTTAAAAGGCCAATCTGATCTTAAATTCTACTTTAATCGAATAATGCTGGGAGTAATATAACATGTTCTTAGCTGACAGCATGAAAATGATTTGAACTCTGTGACCTGCTTGCCCTGGGATTGTCCATTAGTCTATCTCCAAAGGAAATAAATCTCAATTAGAAAATTAATTTCTCAAGGGGTCATGTGTTGAGAATTAAGCCCGAGCTTTAGCTTCTCATCAGTGCAAACTATAGAAGTGGCTATGGTTGTGAGGCAAGTAACACAATGTGCTTTCACAGGGATAATGAGTAGCTGCTGTCAGAGGTTGGACCTCCTGGGATTCCATGAAGTGAAGTAACTCTTTCCCTCATTAAATATAGCCAAGATGTGTGCAGTAGGTTCCCTGAAGACTAAAACACTATTTGTAAACAATGTGATGGTGTGCTGTCACATCACGCGTCAAATTTTAATTCATTATCATCAAGGGCAAAATAAAATCAAGAAAACTATACAATCTAAACTTTTTCCTTCATATGAAGAAATCCAAAGATCCTTTTGACACAGAAGACTGCCAGTTATTGTGGTGTAAATTGATCAGCCAATATCAGAAAATAAGTGGGCCGTCCACTTTGGCAGAAATATGCTGAGCTTCTGAGTGTCATGATTGGAGGTCTGCTGTCCCAGATTCCTTTGAGAATGGGGGACCTCCACTGGAACTAATTCTCCACCAAAGCCAGGCACATTTGCCTCTGTCTGTGGGTGCAAGTGTGGAAATACCAGTTGGTGGTCACATTACACCTGGCCTGCAGCTTCACCTGCCTGGCACTCCCAATAGGGCTTCCTCAAGCAAACTCGGATATCCAGTGTGATGTCAGTGGTGTTAAATTCACCTGCTATAATTTAATAATTCATTCCTTGGCTTGCCAGTCCCTGATGTTCTGGCATTCAGGATGACAGATGTAAGGAGCCTCCGTTTGGAATGGATATCCGAGTTTGCTTGAGGAAGCCCTATTGGGAGTGCCAGGCAGGTGAAGCTGCAGGCCAGGTGTAATGTGACCACCAACTGGTATTTCCACACTTGCACCCACAGACAGAGGCAAATGTGCCTGGCTTTGGTGGAGAATTAGTTCCAGTGGAGGTCCCCCATTCTCAAAGGAATCTGGGACAGCAGACCTCCAATTATATTGGTAGATTACATAGAGAAATGAATGCTAGATTAACCATAATGTTTGGATGCAGCTGGTATGTCATACAATATGTCGTTCTTTCAGTAGCTCTGTAATAAAGAAAGCATGCCAGGCTGATCAAGAGCTAATGTTGCCTGATTGTCCTCACTGGTCAAGATGACCACCAACCATTTCTGCACACCTGGCATACCAACCTGACCAAAATATTTGGGAATGTTTTCTCAGTGTTCAGGTCAGCAGAAGAACAGAAATAGAGATGTGCCAACTGCTGCAAGGACAGCTGCAGCCACCACGCAGCATTGGGCTGATACATCAATGATAATCATGATCAACTATAAATTGAATTTTGCTACACCTCCTTGTATGCTGCAATGTTGACCAATGGAGACAGCACTTTAGTGACCATTAGACAAGCTGCCATGAGCTAAGTAAGCTGTTCTCCCACTTATCTGCACCTAGACTTTGCATTCTCTTGCCTGGCTCTTCTTCAATCTGTCTCTTTAGCTTTGAAAAAAAGACCTGTTGGTGGGTTTGGATGTCTTTTAAAGCTCTGAAAGCCTTTAAGAATTCTTGTCCACTTATTTTGATGATACTCTAATTTTTCTTCCCTATTTATATTTCACTTAATCAACTTTGCCCTCCAACATTAATATGATTTCTTCTTACATTAAGGGCACGTGCATTTAAGACTGAGATGAGGAGAAATAATGTTTTAGTCTTCAGGGAACCTACTGCACACATCTTGGCTATATTTAATGAGGGAAAGAATTACTTCACTTTTTTGGAATTCTCTACCCCAGAGAGCTGTGGATGCTCAGTTGCTGATTTTGTTCAAGGCTGAGATTGATAGATATTTGGATACTATCGGAATCGAGGAATATGGGGATCATGCAAGAAGGTCTGAGGACACAAGTTCAAAGCCCACCACAGCAGCTGGTAGAATTTTAAATTAAACTGATAAAATCTGGAATTTAAAGCTAATATATGTAATGGTGACCATGAAACTATCATCAATTGTCATTAAAACCTATCTGGTTCACTGATGTCCTTTAGGAAATTTGCTATCCTTGCCTGGTCTGGCCTACATGTTCATCTAGATCCTGGTAATGTGGTTGACTCTTAATTTCCCTCTAAAATGGCCTAGTAAGCCACTCCATTCACAGGCAATTAGGGATGTGCAACAAATGCTGACCTAATTGCCAGTGACACCCACATCCCATGAAAGAACAAAAAAAACAAAAGGAGGATGGCCCAATCTGTGAATAGCACCACCTTTGTATGAAGTATTCTTGGACCTTCTGTTGGCTTATATTTTAAACATATTTACTGGAATGTGAGAATCTAATGCATAGTGAAACAATATATCTTCTCCTCACTCTAGGACCTGAGCCTACATACAATTTTAATTAGATGAAAGTCTCATCTCTTGAAACGTGTTTTATCAGTTTCTAACTAGTTTTAAGTTGGCATAAGCCCTTAGCAGAAAATTGGTCAGATTTTGGCATAAAATGACATTTTATGGATATCAGTAGAATGGCCAGCAACAACTGCCTGTCACTGGTTGCGCTGAGAATGTAGTAGTGGACATTTCTTCTTGAAATTTTGCAGTGTGGTATTCTATGCAGTGATTTAATAGAACTGAATGACATGTTAGGTCACTTCAAAGAGTCAACCACATTGGTGTGGTGTCATATCTAGCTTAGACCAGGTAAGAATGACAAGTTTCCTTCCCCTAAAATAAGGGATTTTAGGGTTAGAGTTATTCACACTTTATCAGCTGAAGCCATTGAATGGATTGTTAACCTCAACATTGAGCTATATTGCTTCCCCAGCCATATGAAATAATCATCACTTTTATTGATATGAGCTTCTTATTTCCAGATCTTCAAAATTGAATTCAAGTTCTCAAACTGCCAGGTGGAATGTGAACTCATGTTCTGAAAGATTTTTAGTCCAGGCCTGCTGTAGCAGTAATTTAAACGTTTCATTACCATGCCCTTAAATTGGAGCATTCACTCAGAGGCCATGAATATGTGGGTAAACAGAAACATTTAACTCAGTGTGGTAGGGCTGTTTTTTGAAGGTTCAGGTTTAGGCCTGCCGTTGAGGGAGTTTTACCCTGCCAGTATTTGTGGATTGTGGATCTGAGAGAATAAATGGTGGCAGTGGGTGACCGAAATGGAAAAAATATTTAACCTATAAACATTTAGATGCAATGCTTAATGAAAACACAAAAAAAATCACCAAAGTGTGTAATGAATGCTTATTGTCAAAAGAGGAAGCAGTCTAGAATCCACTCTCTGATGGGCTCTTAGCAGTTTCCTAGCAGATCAATAGCATTTGTTGTTAGATTTCCAAGTTACAGCGATAACGTTGAATTCATATTTCTTTTTTAAAAATTGGAAAGTATGAAACAAGCAGATGCCATTTTACCCATCAAGACCACTCCTTCCACACACCATGTACACTCTCCCCTGTCATAGATTCAACCCCATGCATAAAATTGCACGCAATTATTTCCAAAGATAATCAATCCAAATTTCTCAAATATTCATCTCTCCTCACATTTCCACTATTAAACACAGCCTTGCTGCCTTTCTAAGCAAGTAAAAGATATAATATTACATGCTCTGGAGTTGACCGACATCCCAGATATTTCACTGGGGCATTATAAAGGAAAATTTGACACCAAGACAAACAAGGTGATTTTCTGGACAACTGACCAAAAATTTGGTCAAAGAGGTTGATTGTTATGAGTGTCTTAAAGGAGCAAAGAGAGGTATAGAAGCAGGGAAGTTTCGGGGGGAAATTCTAAAGCTTTGGGCCTTGGCAGCTGCAGGCATGACCACCAATGCTGGAGCAATTAAAATCGGGGCGCTGAAGAGGCCAAGTACTAGAGTTTGCAGCAGGGACTGAAGACAATGTCTTTGGTCTTCCCAATATTTAATGGAGGAAATTTCTGCTCATCCAGTATTGAATGTCAGATAAGTGGTCTGATAATTTAGCATCAGTGGAGGAGTTGATACAGCTGGTGGTGAAGCAGAGCGAGTGTTGTCAGCATGCATGTGAAAACTAAAACTGTGTTTTTGGGTGATGCTGTCAAAGGGAAAGCATGTAGATGAAAAATAGAAGAATGTCAAGGATAGATCCTTGGGGGACACGAGAGGTAATGGTGCAGGATTGGGAAGAGAAGGACTTTGGAGAGGAAAAGGAGATTAGAGGTGGATGGTAGTTTGCAAGATTGGTGGGGTCAAGACTTGGTTTTCATTGTGAGAGGGGTGATGATGGCAGATTTAAGGGAGAAAGGGATAGTACCTGAAGAGAGAGAACCGTTAACAATATTAGATAACTTGGGGACCAGGAAGCAATGGGTGATCAACAGTTTAGTGAGAAGAAAGTTGATAGAGTGGAAAGTGGTTTCAAGGACAAGATGAGCTTGGCGAGGGTAAGGGGAGATAAGAGGCAAACTAGAGAATGATGTAAGTCCAGGGTAAGGACATGGGTGATCGTTAGGGGAAGTTTACCCCAGTGGGCTGGTGAAAGGGAGGGAAAAAACAGTAAAACTTGGAAATGACTGGTACTGATCTGAACTGGAGTTCCACTTTGAGATATACAAAACCAGTTCAGACCAGTACCAGTCATTTCCCAGGTTTTACTGTTATTTTCCTCTGAGAGGTGCTGATCTTAATGACAAACAAGTGCATGAGCTTATCTGATTTATTATTGGAAGTGAGGGATGCAGGAGTAAGAGGCTTAAGAAGATGGCTTGCAGTAGTGAGGAAATTAAGGTAATTAATATCAGCAGAGAAACTCAAGGGACTAAAGTCTGACAAATCCACAGGAGCTGATGGCTACATCCTAGGCCCAGGGTTCTAAAACAGATAGCTGCAGAGGTAGCGGAAGCACTGACTATGATAAATTCCCTAGATTCTGAAACAGCCCCAGCTGCTTGGAAGTTATCAGATGTAATATCATTATTCAAGGAAGGAGGGATAGAGAAAACAGGGAACTACAGGCCAGTTAGCCTAACATCAGTCATTAGAAAGTGCTGGAATCTATTAGTAATGAAATCTTAACAACACACTTAGGCAAGCATAGTATGATTAGAACAAATCAACATGATTTTATGAAAGTGAAATCCTGTTTGACAAACTTATTAGTTTTTTTTAGGATGGAACTAGTAGGGTAGATAAAGGGGAGTCAATAGATGTAGTTGGTCTTCCAAAAGGCATTCAATAACATGTCCCTAAAACATGAAAGAAATCATAGACTTTTTTATGATCACACTTTTTTTGGTGATTTAAAAATGAACTTTGCTGAACCAAAAGATAGCTGCCACAAGTCACCTGATGTATGGAATTCTAAGGTGACCGCTAAGGCATTATATGGGTTGCACTGGAGACATGCCCTGACATGTTGCTCATGGAACGTCACACCTGGTACTGTCAAGGTCCATTTCACAAAAGAACTATTGAAAGGAAATAGACGTCATTTGCATCTTTATAAGCTGACTTCTCCAGTAGAGTCCGATGGTCTACCAAGATAATAGGTATAGCTACCCGGAACAACGCCATCAATATAGATAATAACTCTTTCAGAGGCTAATAGCTGGGACATTATAACCCACCAAAGAAAAGCCAATCCAGACACCAGATAAACATCCCTTTATGAAATCATTGTGGAGGAAGGAAATCAGATGACTTGAGTGACCATTTTGACATTTCTATATACAGTTGAGATCTCAGAAGCATGTAGTCTGCTGATTTATCTCCAACCTGCAAACATCTGGCAGCAAGACTCCAAGCTGGCCAAGCAGCCTGCAACAAGCCCTCTTTGAAGCCTGTTTATCTGGAAGCCACTGGCCACTGCCTGCCAAACAGACCAAGTCTCTGAATTCCAACCTCATCTCACTATATCGCCATAATCTTAAAGAAATTCTGCACTTCTGCCTTCAGCCAGGAACCTGCCTGAACTGGATCTTCTCCATGAAGGAGCCCCCTCTGGATTTGGATTTTCTGGACTCTGAAAATCACATGAACTGATATCCATTTCTGTAGTTCTTTTTACTGTTAAGTTATTCATAGTTGTTATTCATGGGGAAGGTTGTGGCATTGTAGTATTGTCATTGGACTAATATTCCAGAGACCCAGGGTAATACTCTAGGGACCCAGGTTCAAATCCCACCAAGGCAGATGGTGAGAGGCCAAGTAAAAGCCAAAAATTGGTTTCACACAGTTGTGAAACCAATTTTCAATCGTCCACTCCATCCGTCAATAGCGGGCCACCTTTCCCACTGCTGTACATTGGGAACTTAATTTTAATACAACTGCATATCATTATAAGCCTTGCTTGCTAGAATCACCCTGCCCTATGTCAAATTTACCCCCCATATTGGCAGCAAAACATGCCAGTGCAGAACACGGCTTGACAAGTATGACATGCAGTAGTCCGGACTTACCGCCAGGGCCTTGCTCATGTTGCGGGCATCTGGGAAGCAGAAGATGCTGGAGCCCGACAGCAACTGGATCCTGAAGGAACATGTGCATCGCATGCTGAGTGGGTTCTGATGGACGTGGCTCTGCCATGAAGCAGCTTCAGGACCTCAATGCTGTGGCCATAATCTGCTACAGATGATCGAAGAGGGGGTGCAGAGGAATGTCCAGCTGTGAGTGGGAGAGGAAGGTGTACCAGTGTCAGGGGGGAATATGGGAGAAGAAGGTCTAGGTTTGATTGGGAGAGGAAGGTCTACCGGAGGAAGGGGAT
Organism: Carcharodon carcharias; assembly: GCF_017639515.1. NCBI lineage: Eukaryota > Metazoa > Chordata > Chondrichthyes > Lamniformes > Lamnidae > Carcharodon > Carcharodon carcharias. The sequence goes on along the minus strand of NC_054473.1, from coordinate 128,649,793 downwards.
GAGGTTGTGAGGGGGAATGGGAGTACAGGAGAGGAGGGTGTAGCCAGGGAGAATGCAGCAGTTGGGGAGGTAGGCGTGAGTGGGGAGGAAAGAATGGAGGAAGGAGTTCGCAGGGGGTGGAAGGAATCCAGGGAGGGGAAGGAGTTTGTGGGGGGAAGGAGTAAGGATGGAGGGAGGAGTAATGGGGAGGGTATATCCAGGTAAATGTGCAAGGGTGGGGTCTGTGGAGTCGATGACTGTCTCTTGGAGAGCGAAATGAGGGTGGGTTTAGTAGGAGGGAATGGTGAAAATGAGATAGGGTAGAATGAGCTGGTAGGGTGGGAAGGGGAGGGTGTGATGGTAGCGTTAGAAGGGACGGCGAGGGTGATTCGTGGGGACTCAGAGGCAGACATGGAACCTGGGGGTGGGAAGGAGCAGGTCGGGGAGGTCAGTGTGGATGGCGGAGGGATTCGCAAGAAGGTAGGGAATGTGCACATTCACCTGGACATCCAGGAAAGAAAAGGGTTGTGGCTGGTAGGTGATGGTGGGGAGGTGGAAGGTGATATTGGTGGGAGGTTGGGGGTTGCGGGGTGTCAACAGCTTGGGTAAAGAACATGGGTGACTGGGTAGAGGGGAAAGATTGGTGGAGTTAAAGACATACTTCATCAGTTTCTTCTTGCAAAACAGAAAGTAAAAGGAGTCTCGTGTTGGGCAGGGACAGGTGTTGCATGGGAGTGTGATCAGTGGGTGGGGGGAGATGCAGGTCGGCTCAGATAGATGACCGAAAGCAAACCCCAGCAGGCAGCATTGAAAATGCTCAGGACATTGAGATGAGTGTGTTGGAGGAAGGACCTGTGTGCATGGGAAAGTGCTTGCACAAGGATCCGAAAAGCCCTGCCACACAAACACACTTCCCCCTTCAGAATCACTCATGGGCTGGCTGCATGCAACTAAAGTGCTAGTGGGGGGAGGGGGAGCTGGGGTGGGGTGGGGGGGAGGTGATGCAGGGGGAGGACTCGCAAAGCTTGTAATTGAAATTGAAAGACACCTTTACACATTATTCAATGAAAGTGAATATATTTTCAGATTGTAAAGTGACAAAATGTGTTCACCTGTGCAAGCAATTGTGTCCAGAATTTCTTAATTCTTCTAGGCCTACCACTTCCAGCTGCTGCCCTGACATTCACAGCAGGGGTTGGCCCTGTTGCCTCTGATGACTTCGGTGTGTGTCCTCTGGACAGCCAAGGCCTTGGGGTCCCCACCTTGCTTTGGCTGTCCTCCTGTGGGCCAGTTGCTCCCTCTGTGGTGACAGAGGATGATGTTGAGGGGGTCACAAGCAAAGAGGACTCAGAGGGAATGGACAGACTCTCAGATTCCTGAGTGGATGACCTAGGGGTGTCTAGCTGCCGGTCCTCCTCCCTTCAAATGCCTGAGGGCCCCAGTCTGACTCCTTGAGGGACCTGGAGCGACATCAAGGTGCCCTGTTTCCCTCTCGCGTTACCACTGCAGGAATTCACCCATGGCTACCACGATGGAGTGTAGGTCTGCGCACATTTTCACATTCTGTGGACCAGGGGTCTCCATGGTATCCGTCATACTTCCCATGCAGACCCTCATACGCGCACAATGTGGGCACCACTTCATTGAACGCACTCCTCTGACCCTTGTGCCATTCTGTTGAAGGCTTCCAACAGCTCTGCATGACGTTCCCCGTCTTCTGCTGTTTCTCCATAATGGGTTGGAAGGCCAAATCTAGAGGCTCATCATCTGACTCGGACCCCACAGATGCCTCTTCTCAACCGTCTTCTGAGTGCCGGAGAGCTCGGCTGAATCTGCCTCCTCCTACTGCAACACGTGTCTGTGCGGTGACACCAAATTGTGAACCCGAGCCTGCGCTAGGTCAAAGTCCCAGCAAGGTGTGTGTCTCTGCGCTGGTGGAGAGTGTGGGTAAGTGCTGTGAAGGGTTTTCCAGGCTGTTTATTTCCAGTTATTTAATGGAGAAGGTGTCCTATTAGCTGGAGGTGAGGATGTGGATGGAGCTGAGGAACTAGCTGGCTGAGGGTTTCATTTGCTTGGCAGAGCTCCCTGTGAACCAAAGTAGAGATGCGTAGAGAGAGGGATGATGTGGTGCAAGATCCTCACGTGGGTATTCGCCACCAAACTCACCATTGCCACAGGGACAGTCCACATCCTCACCAGTCAGCATGATGGCATGCTTCTCAAAGTGAGTGAGGGGCCTAATGTTGGCCACTCACCCCCAGGCTGGGACCTCTCCCGCTACTGTGAGCGAGCTTGTCCTGCACGTGAACAGATGGAGAGAGAGTGAGCAAGACACATGGCACTGTGTGGAATGTTTGTATGGTGAGCAGAGTCATGGATTGGATGAGGACGTGAGCTCCAGTGGATATGAACCTGATGTAGATGTGAGGGTGTATGTGAGAGAGAGTGATGATGTCCCTTGAGCTGGCAGCGAATGAGATGCCAGTGAATGTGTGATGGGTTTGTGAGTGTGTGAGTTTAGAGTGATGAGATGGTTGACTTACCCTGGCGGCATGGATGAGATTGTTCATCCTCTTTCTGCACTGGATGGCTGACCTCTTGTGGGCAGTGTTGGCACTGATCACAACTGCCACCACCTCCCAAGCCAGATTGCTGCCCCTCCTACGGCCAGAGTGGGGGTAGAGGGAAGTGTTAGTGAATTTGGGTGCTGCAGTCTTCTTGCCTTTTGGGGCCATGTCTTCCCTGCAGCAGTCCTGGTCTGGAAGCACTGAAAGGTGTGCACGCGACTGCACTTTAAATATGGCGCCCAGCATGAGGAAGCAGCGAGGTGATGGCGTGGCGGGCGAATCTGAGGCTGCCTGCCAGCCACCCGGTCTGTTTCCCGGGAACCTAGTAGGAAAAAACGGTTCAGACCAGTATTTTTATTTCCGAGTTTTTACTGTTTATTCATTCTGCAAATGCATGATTAATGAGGCAGAACTGGGACGTTACAGCGTGAAAAACCGCCATTGCAGCAAGCAGGAAGCATCCTGCTATCACACCTAGTACAAATCTGGGACGATTCTGCCCATTGTTTTCCTTGGCTGGGGAATCTAGAACAAGGGGACACGGTTTCAAGACAAAGGGCTGATCATTTAGTACTCAGGTGAGATGAAATTTCTTCGCTCAAAGGATTGTGAATCTTTGGAATTCTCTACTCCAGAGGATTGTGCGTGGACCATCATTGAAAGTATGTAAGGCTCAGATAGACACAAATATTATGTTTCTGGGATCAAGGGATTTGAGGAGCAGGTGGGAGAGTGGAATTGAAGCCCAAATTGTTATCCATGATCTTATTGAATGGCGGAGCAAACTTGAGGCACCATATGGTAATCTGCTCCTATTTCTTATGTTCTTGAGCTGGGGGTTATCTTTGCATTTCAGGATAATCCTGGAGTAGTAAGCAGTTTTAACAGATAACAGTAAGGCCCAAAAATGCTTCATGTGGTCCAGCCAGATATGGCACTGAATGGTTAAACCAATTGTCTGCCATATCATTTCAAGTCTGTGTCACATGGCTTTAAGGGAGTGAAGATGAGGGCCATACCAGGACTAGCCAAGGTAAGAGAGAGTAATGGTTTTATTGGATACTAGGGCAACAGAAGTGGAAGTGGCGACATGATTAAGTAAATTTTGTAGCTGCAGAAATATCTTGGCAAATGGAGGGCTATCTTCTAGACAATTGAGATTTTGAAAGTGCAGTTCCAGGTGAATTGAGGGTGAGTCTTTTCTAAGGACAGACACAGAATGAGATAGGGTTGGGACATGGAAAGGGATGTATTAACTGGGACTCACCAGTTTTTTTGAGCTTTATTTTGGGCTCACTTTGTGGTGGATGACTAATATTTGCATATTTCTCATCCACCCATTTCTGTGGATAAATAACCCTCCAGGAGACCCAATGCCACAGTTGCCTAAGAATGGAAAACTTGTGCATGTTATAGTGTCATTCTGGCAAAGGAGGCCATTTGGTCCATCGAGTCCATGACCTAACTCTGTAGATCAATCCAATCTGTCATATTTCTTTGCTCTTTCCCTGTGGTCCTGCAAGTTTACTTTTCTCAAGTGTCCAACCAATTTCCTTTCGAAATCATTCATCACCTCTTCCACCATTGTCGCAGGCAGCGAGTTCTAGCTGCATTCATCAGCACCGTCCCTTCCTGCCAGTTGCTGCTCTGGCAATCTTCACCACTTCTTCAGCATCTATACCAATAGTTTGTACTGGTTCACTCTGCCCCTCATGAAAACACACCCTCATAAATTAGGGTAGCCTCTTTCCCTTCATGATTTATACAATCGAAGCCTGTAAAAGATCCCGGAAAGTAAAACAGTTCCTAGAACTTCACGCAGTCTGAACAGGAGATCCAAATTCAGTTCCTAGCCTTCATAGATTGCTACTGAGTTGCCATCAGAAAGGAATCTCCCTCAGTAAGTTATCATGTTAAAGGGCTCAATATTTTTTTGATCTCGCTCAATGCTACAATGAGCTGTGCTCGATGAATCAGTGATTTCCTGTAACAAATGATCCCTGAGCCACAATCAATAAAATGTGTGACTGATTTAAATAAATAATTTCTGAGGTATGCAAAACCTAAATTAAGTAATTTGGTTCAAAATCCATCTCCAAATAATACTCAACTAATAGAATAACTCTTATCAGTCACTCCTGAGCTAACTTCATTACTCTTTTCCCAAAAACAAATCACCATAACCTAGGCTTCAAAAAGATCAAATTTCATTTTATTAAATTCCCAAAACTAGGCTCAACAAATTAGTTGAGTTCTTTCAATTAATTATCCCTGGCCTGTGGCTGAACTAACAAAGCACATCATAGCAATACATTACTCTAAATTTTACTCAATAACTTTACTTAATGGGCTCACCAAGTGTTCAGTGAAGAAATAATGTGGTAATGAGATACAAAGATCAGCTAGGCTGCCGGTTTAAATCTGTTGTTTCTGCATTGATTTAGCTGATCTCACATTAGGCGATGGTATAGGGCTATAGCTTTTCTCAATGTTCCCAGACGAGGGAGGGGAAAAATAATTTAGGATTGTTGCTCACATTGCAGCTGGCTAGGGCATGTGCATAGCTGACATGACAGAAAATAGCTTAAAAGTAACCTCACCATAGGGTAAAATACACTAATAACACTCACCATCATGATGAAGGTTAGTTGGACATTGTAACTGACAGTTTAGGAGAAGAGGGAAAAAAATGAAAAAAACCTGAGGAAAAATATCTCTGAAATAATTATTTTCATTATTTAATAAATGAAACACGTTCTTTTAAATAAGCTATTCCTATGCAACTGCCTCTTCCATGCTTGCCGTTCACATTTTTTTTGCCATGTTTTCCTAGGGTTGCCTCCCTCCTTCAATGAGTTTGTCAATGATTGACCACCCATTCTTTTGCAGTTGGATAGGTCCAGTCTTTCTCGATGGTCAAAACTCTCCTGCTTCCCAGAGTGATGCTTTTTCGAAGGTGTTCTGCCCGTTGAGGTCATCTGCTATTCATTCTAGTCCAGCTATTGTCCTAGCTATGGAATCCCTTCAGCCCATGTTGCCTTATTTCCTGCTCATATTTTGTTTCACAGCTTTTCCAAGATTTGCTTTCAACACTGAAAGTGCCACTTCCACAATCCACCATTTGGATTACAATTCTCACAATGCACCATTTGGATTAAAATTCTAATTTTGCTTCACTTTCTCTTCATATATTGATTCTATTTAGACTTTCTGCTGAATCCACTTAAACAGTGAACATTCTGAGACTATGCCCATGAACAGTTCCACTACAATAGATAGTATAAAAATTCATTCAGTAATTCAAAAAGATTGTCATGGTTAAGATTTTTCCCATATATTTATTACCTATATTTTTGGATCTTCACATCTAGCGCAAATTTCAGCCAATTTAAACTACCTGAATGTAAACTTGATTCAACGACAAGTATGTGGAGATTTGCAGTCGTTGCAGTGAGATTGGAATACAAGAATAGGACAGCCGATAAAAGTATATTATCCAGGCTTGCTAGAAAGCCGAGTTAATCTGGATTTGTCTGTATCAGTCAAGACAAGATAATCTCAGAATTAAATTCATTCTTAATTTCATGGCCAGAAGCTCACTTTTTTCTCTAAAAAAAAGTAGCAGAAACACGCTGTAGTGATTACATGGCCTTGTACTTCTTCATCTGTGACCTGGAAATATCATCCCTCTGAATGGTTTCAGCAGCATCTTGCCTGGTGTTGTTTGCAAATCCATTGTCACCCAAAAATGTTTCCACATATAGGACACTTAGAAGAGTTTCTCCATATATATAGGAAGTGAAAAGTAAAACAACAGGGTTGAAATGGGCTAGATGCAAGATATGTTGAATGATTATGGAGTTCCCACTCACAGGCACATGACCCATTTTTCTGGTTGTGATTGCTTCTTCCCTAGTACTTCAACAAAGACAGCAGCACTTCTACATCAGCCTCAGAGAGGTCAGATGCTCGCTTTTTCCCTTTTGTATTACCAATCATTTTGTTCCCTCTTCCTAGAGTCTTCTGAGCCTTTTAACAACACCCAACTCTTTTAGTTACTATTAAAATACAATCTACAACAGTAAATAGGAGGTTATTGAGTGGGAGATAGACACAGAATCACACTGATCAGTAGAGGAAGAATCGAAGGCACATTGAGTAAGAGGAAGAGAGGCTTACAGAGGTGTGGAGTGATCAGAGAAGGTAACTAGGAAGCACAAAGGACATGTGATATTGAAATTGTGTCCTTATCCTGAATGTTCCAAGCTCCTCAGGGCATTAGCACTTCTGTTGGTAGGACTCTTGTCCTGCCAAAATTATTGAACTTAACTGGCCATGGAATTTCTGTCTGAGTTAGCCTCCTCTGATTTCAGCAGGCATTAGTCTTGCTCAGCTACATTTGCATCAGTGGTCAAGGAATGTCAAGGCCTTTGTCTATCCAACTTGCGTGACATTACATAAAGAAGAGGGAAACCTGTGGTAACCCATTTCTAAGTCGGAATGCTGCTTGGTGACGGGGCCTTAACAGTACTGATTCTACAATCAATGCTTGTGTCTTGTGAGGCGCTACAGTAGGACTTGCATCTTACCTTGCAACATTAACCCATTTGTCACCTTTTGAAACTGTTAAAAGCATTTAGCATAGTTTTAGTCGCCTTATCTCCATCAGATGTAGAATGGCATTTTATAATACCAGAAGTGGGCATTCTTTTCCTCTCACTTTGCCTCTGTGGAACCATCTTGTTCTCTTGATGTGGATGAATCATTTGCATGTGAGAGTTTTAGATTCATGAATAGATGCGTTTGCATTCATCAGGACCTGAGGTGGTTTGTTTGTTAAAGACTATGGCATAAAACAAATGTTATTTACAGAACACGTTGGACTAGTGACATTAACATGCAGTAGGCACATAACTGGCACTGCCAAGACACCTGCAGTATTGTTGCCTTGTGCCCAATGAAACAAATTATTTTTGCATCATGATTGCATTTTCTAAATCTCTCTCTCAAACCATTGGTAAAGATGCTGTGAAGTTTGAGAACGATAGTAAATAGAATGTTATAGATTGGGAGATGGACACACTGATCAATAGAGGAAGAATTGAAGGATTGTTGAGTAGGAGGAAGAGAGGATTATAGAGATATGGAGTGATCAGAGGAAGTAACTAAGAAGTACCAAGGGCATGAGACATTGGAGCATAAGAATGAAGGGAGCAATGAGTGATTTTGAGCATCAGAATCATGTTGGGTAATAAAGGCATGAAAGGAAGCAGGAGAGATTTCAGATATCTGATATTGGGCATCAAATGCTGCAGGGAATATCTGTAGACTAGTCAGCTCTCATTATCTTTGTTAGTCTACTTGCAGATACCTCAAGAACAGCATCAGGAGAATTCCAGGCACAGGTGGTCGCTCATTCTTCCACCCTCCCCCTCTCCGTCTACAACTGGTGCATGTTATAGGGAACTGAGCAGCAAGATAACTAATGAAGGAAAATCTAAATTGTAAAGTGATGACATAATTCACTACACCCAGCTGATGTACAATAATAATGAGCTGCCCATAAACAACTTCTCATAGTTCCATGAATCTTTTTCACAAAAAAATTGACTTTATGTCTCTGTATTAAAATTAGCTTTTCTTTCTCTCATGTTAATGTTAGGATCATTGAATCCCTCTGTGGATTTTGCGAGTACATTCTGCAAGCTGCCCATCTTTGCCTATAGACATTGTTTGGAAGCAGCCTCCTCCACTCCATAAATCTCATAGCTGCCTTGTAGTCTACACTGAATCCCAGTGGTGATCTCATCCCCTGTAATACTATGCTGTTTGTCATCAGTCTATTACTTCACATCATTAACACCTATGGTAACACACAAATTTTATGGCCTCTGTTTGTAATATACTTTACTTTTTTAACCCACTTTTCAGGTTTTATTTCTTCCCTCTATAATGTCCCTTGTGCAGTTTATGAGTGTCCATCTCTCCCACAGCTATCTTTGAACTCTTCCAACTGGGTTTCTGCACCTCACAATAGCAGAATGGTCCCAACCAAAGTCGGCATTCTCTTTGACTGTGACCATAATGCATTATCCCTTAGGTCCTTAGCAGAAAGGATACATAGGTCAGTCACAGGGACTTTAAACTAATAAGTGGTAGCGGGTTTGGTTGGGGGGGGTGGGGGGGGGCGGTTGGTGGAGGTGGTGTGGGATGGTGTGACAGTAAGGTCTAGGTATGGGTGGGAGAGGAAGATGTATATGGGGTGAATGAAGGTGTTGAGGGGGGGTGAGTTGGGGGAACGAAGGTGTCATGGGTGAGGTGGGGAGCGAATGAAGGTGTCGGGGGGGTGACGTTAGGAGACCGGGATGAAAGCGTTGTGGGGGTGTGAGGTTAGGAAGGGGCAAAAGTGTCAGGGGGCTGAGGTTGGGGGAATGCAGATGTCAGGGTGGGTGAGGTTGGGAGGGGGAGGAGGGAGTATGGGGAGGAGGGTGTAATGAGAGAGAACATAGCAAATGGGAAGGCAGGTGTAAGGGAGGAGGAAGGTGTAAGGGAGTGAATTCAGAGGGGGGGGGAAGGAGTTCACAGGGGGGAAGATGGCAGGAGGGAGGAGAGGGGAAGGTTTCCAGGTGGAGGAGCAAGTAAGGTGAGGGGTGGGGATGTCCAGGTACACGTGCAGGGAGGAGTCTATGGAGTCAATAACTGCCTCTAGGGGAGCAAACTGAGGGTGGACGTGGTAGGAGGGAATTGTGAGTATGAGAGGGGGGCAGATGGGGCCAGTAGGGTGGGAGGGTGAGGGTGCGTGGGCAGCGGTAGAAGTGATAGCGAGGGTGGTTGGTAGGGACTCAGAGCAGACATGGACCCTGGAGGTGGGAAAGAGGAGGTTGGGGAAGGCAGTGTGGGTGGAAGTGGGATTCTCAGGAGGGCAGGGAACATGCATGTTCACCTGGACATCCTGGAAAGACAAGGGCTTGGGTTGGTCAGTGATGGTGAGGAGGTGGAAGGTAATGTTGGGGGTTGATAGTGATGGGGGAAAGGACATGGGTGACTTGGGGAGTGGAAAGGACGGGGGAGCCAACAATATACTTCACTACTACCATGGCTGTCAAATTGAAAGTGAGCCGAGCCTCGTGTTGGACAGGTACAGGTGCTACATGGGAGTGGAATCAGTGGGTGGGTGGAGATGCAGGCAGCTCAGATGGACAACTGAAAGAGAACCCCAGCAGGCAGCATTGAAAATGCTCGGGACAGTGAGATGAGTGTGATGGATGAAGGCTCCACGTGCATGGGAGAGTGCTTGGATGAGGGTCTGAAAGGCCCATACCTCACACTTCTGCCTCCAGAATCATTCGTGGTCTGGCTGAATGCTTGTGAGGGATGCAGTGGGAGAACATGTAAAGCCTGCCGATGAAGCTGAAAGACAACATTACACATTATTCAGTGAAAGTGAATATATTTTCAGATTATAAAGTGAGAAAATGTGTTCACACATGCAACCACTTGTGATCAGACTTTCTTAACTTCTCTAAGCCTACCACTTCTTCTGGGTGCTGCCCTGACATCCGCATCGGGGTGGAGACAGCCTGTGCTATGGTTGGCCTTGTTACTTCTGATGACTTCAGCGTGCATCCTCTAGAGAGTCGAGGCCTTGGAGTTCCCACCTTGCTTTGGCTGTCCTCCTGTGGGCCAGCTGCTCCCTCTGCGGTGACAGAGGATGAGGTTGAGGCGGTCACAGGCAAAGTGGACTTGGAGGAGCGGACTGTCTCTGACATTCCTGAGTGGATGACCCAGGGATGTCCAGCTAACGCTCCTCCTCCCTTCGGGTGCCCAAGGGCTCCAACCTGACTCCTTCAGGGGAAGAAGCACCTGGAGGGGCATCAAGGTGCCCTGTTTACCCCTCATGTTGCCAATGCAGGAATTCACCCACGGCTACTGTGATGGAGTAGGTTCGCGCGCATCTCCATGTTCTGCTGGACCAGGGTCCATGTGTGCACATGTGGGTACCACTTCATTAGAGAGCAGGCGGACGCACTGCTCTGACTCGTGAGCCACTCTGTTGAGGTTTCCAACAGCTTTGCATGATGTTCCCTGCCTTCTCTCGACCACAATGAGTTGGAAGGCTGAATCCAGAGGTTCCTCATCTGACTTGGACCTCACAGATGCCTGTTCCCCAGCAGTCCTCAAGAGTGTCGGGGAGCTTGGCTGAACCTGCCTCCTCCTGCTGCGGACACGAATGATTCTGCGGACACATGTCCATGTGGTGACCACCAGATTGTGAACCTGAGCCTGCTCTAGATCTAGGTCCCACCGAGCTGTGTGTATCTGCACTTGTGGAGGGTGTGGTCAAGTGCTGTGATGGGTCTTCGAGGCTGCTTATTTCCAGCTCTTCAATGGAAGCAGTGTTTTCTTGGTTGGAGGTGAGGACCTGGATGGAGCTGAGGGACTGGCTGGCTGAGAGTGTTGGTTGCTTGGTAGAGCTCCCTGTGAACCAAAGTAAAAATGGCCCTAATGTGGGCCACTCCACCTCTGGTCTGGGACCTCTCCCTGCTGTTGTGAGCCAGCTTCTCCTGATGGAGAGAGTGTGAGCAGGATGCATAGCACTGTGTGGAATGTGTGTGGTGAGTGGCGCCATGAACAGGAATGAAGATGTGAGCTCAAGAGGATATGAGCCTGATGGAGATTTGAAAGTGTGTGTGAGAATTAGTGGCGTTGTCCCTTGAGGTGTGAGATCCCTGTGGATATGTGACCGGTTTGTGAGTGTGTGAGTTGAGAGTGATGATGGTTGACTTATCCTGGCGGAACGGATAAGATCATTAATCTTTTTCCTGCACCAATGGCTGACCTCCTCTGTACTCCAGTGCTGCTGACTGCCACTGCCACCCAGGCCAGATTGGTGACTCTGGTGGAGCTCCTGTGGCCTGAACAGGGTAGAGGACCTCGTGGCGGCCTTCCACTGCGTCCAGCAGGTGCCCCAGAGAGGTGTCACTAAATCTGGTGATTGCCGTCTTCTTTGCTTTTGGGGCCGTCTGTCACCTGCAGTAGACTTGGCCTGAAGACATGAAGTAGGCATGTGCTCTGGTGCACTTTAAATATAGCGCCTGGAGCGAGGAAGCAATGAGGACATGGCGTGGAGGGCAAATCTGAACTCGCCTGCCAGCGATCCAGAGTGTCCCATGAATGCATTGTTAATGAGGCGGGATGCACCAGGAAGGGATGATACAACATGAAAACCTGCCATTACAGCTGGCGGGTGAAACAACTCTTTCCACTCCCACCACTTCACAGCACAAATTTGGACAGATTCCACCCAGAGATTGAGAGAAGCAGACGCGTAGGTCAGAAAAGTAGAGAATTACTCGAGTGTGTCCAGGATAGTTTTCTGAACAATGGGCCAGATCTTTACTCATTCAAAAACTCATTCATTTAGACAAAATTAAAATCAAGCTGTCCTAGAATCAACAAGAGGAAAGTCATATTGGATTTAATAATGATTAATGAACTAGATTCAGTTCACAGCTTAACAGTGCGCGAACACTTATCTAACAGCAATCATAATATGATCAAGTTCAAGGGATTAATGTGAAACAGCTACTAAGGGCAGAATATTCCCTGATGGAAGTGGGCACTGGAGTGTGCAGGGTGGCAAATGACATTGGGTCAGGATCCCAATGTGAACCCGCCCACTTCCGCTTTCCCAAGGGCAGGTTGAGAGTCCAGCAGGGAACCATCTCCCCCCACCCCTCCCATCCCCCCACCATGGATGTGGTGGGAAGTAATTGAGGTGATTCAAAGGCAATTAAGTGTCTTTTTAATCATGGAATCCCTCTTTCCCAACAGCCCATATGTTCCATACTGTGCAATCTGTCAGGTTAGAAAAAGTGAGTGCACAGTGGGAACACATCAGAGATTTGAAACTGACCTGATATAAGCAGTATAAAGGCTGCAATCGGTAGGCCCATGGTCAGCCACAATGAAAGGCCTGTGCTGAATGGAGCAATTCTTTCAGCCTAAATTCACTGATTTTCTTGGTAACGGTTACTTTGTGCAATTTATATCAAGTGCCTTGGATACCACGGAAAGTAATCTCACATTATTGCCTCTGAGACATCCCTGTGGCATATTTGGAAGTTGTTTGGACCTCTAGGAGGAGCTGCAGCTTGCTCCAGCTCTGTAGCTATAATAACAGGAGCAGCAACACCAGCAGCAGGATCAGCTGCTCTCTCTATAGCCATGGGCAGCTAGACAGAACCGAGGGGATAGTCACAGGGCTGTACCTTGAACATGGAGGTACCCTCAGCCCAGGATGAGACCAGTCCAACCCCGAGGGCTGTTGGCTTTCCTTCCCTTGCAGAATTCCCACAGATCTACAGGGTTGTAGACTGCACTCGTGGCAATGAAGGTGCCATTAGAACAGCCAGAAGTATTTGTTAATTGGAGGGGCTTCCACTGCTTTAATGTGCAGCTGGTTATGTGGCCACAGCAAGAAAATAATGCAAGTGTATGCCAGGTGTGCAGGGGGCTTCCATGACTGGTTGATCTTCTGGCAGTCTCATGTTCTGCAGCCCTTCTTTCCTGCAGTGACTCGCAGAGACAAGAGTTACCCACTTAAGACCTGGCTGATGACACCCAGTGAAGAACTTGACCATGAGGTACAACCAGAGTGGCAATAGAGCAAGCCATTGGCTTGTTCAATATGAGGATCTGCTTCCCAACAGATCTGGATATGCCTTTCAATGTGACCCATCAAGGGTGTCCAAGATTCTTGTGGTCTCCTGTGTCCTTCAATATGATGCTGCAGAGAGGACTGGAGCTGGTACCAGAGGAAGATGGAGAGCACTCGCCACTCTTGGAGGAGGAGGAAGACAAGGAGTAGTAGGAGCATTCTGAAGTGCAATTGGTGCCTGCAGTCACAGACCTAACAGTAGATATGTACACTGTAGAACAGTGTATAGACCAAGTAATAATATGGGCTTAAAAGAAAGGAACTTCAATAATCATGAGTGATTTTAATCTTCATAAAGATTGGACAAATCAAACTGGCAAAGGTAGTGTTACTGACAGAAGAGGGTTTAATTTAGAACAGCCCTGATTCCTCCACTCACTACCCATCTGTAAACAGAAAGGCATTTTTAATTTTTGATTTCTGCCTTTACAAGTGGTGGCATATGTTCCCCAACTCTTCAGTTTGGAGTGATCCAATCCTCTATCAATAACCCCACAGCAAACTTGAGATAAGGTAAAATAAGAGGGTTGGTTTCTTTTATAGACACGCAAAATGGGAAAGGGGTTTCACAATGTCTGCCCCTTTTTGCATTCATACAATAAAAGAGAGATAAGGGAAAGAAAGGGGTTCAGGGCAGTAACCACGATAAAAATAAGAATTATGGTTTCACGTGAGTCCAGAATCAAATGAGGAATTCTTTTGCAGAGTGTAGCTGTCTGAAAAACCAGTGGTGTATAAATCACTTTTCCCGTGGTGTTGATTTCCCAAGATGAAGTAGGCACGCAGAGATTGAATCAGTTCTGTAGGTGACAGTACAAAATCTTTCCAGCAGTCAGGTTAGATGGGGACCAGTTGTCCAACCTGGCCAGAGCTTGCTTGTATATGGCCTGCCCATCAGATGATAAACAGCAGACTGAAGATGGAAACCAAAAGCTGTATAATCAAAGCAATTCAAATAGCTCAAATCTTGGTCATGTGACAGGGTGGTTTGTGTCGAGCTATTCAGCTATTGAGGCTGCTTGTTCAAATCCATTGTGTTTTGCGCAGGTAACTGTAGAACCATTAGCACAATGTTGAAGATGAGGAATCACAAATAGGTCTGCCTTTGTCCATAGCTGGCAGGTGCAAATGTCTCATCTACTATCCTTTGTGTTGGCTTGGCTGGAATGTTTATTCAATGCAAGGAGTGTTACATTCCAGGGGTTTGTTGTGTTAGCCTTTGTCTATTTTTAAACTGTTCAGAAACTTCCAGAGCTACCATCGTGTTGTCAGCAGCAGCCATTTTATCAGTCCAGCCATTTGTCCATTTTAAAAGAAAAAAATATTTTTATAAAGTTGTCAGCATGACGTATATATATACTCCTTCATGTCTTTTGATCATGATAATAGTCTGGAGAGTGAGTTCATAGGGTGTATTTGGGGCAGTTTCTTAGAACAATGTGTTCTGGAAATAACCAGGGAACAATTTATTTTAGACCTGATAATGTATAATAAGGCAAGGTTACTTAATGACCACACAGTAAAGGATCCTCTTGGCAAGAATAATCATAACATGATAGAATTTCACATTCAGTTTGAGGGTGAGAAATATGGGTTGGAAATTGAAATCTTAAGTTTAAATAAAGGCAATTGCAAGGGTATGAAGACAGAGCTGGCTAAAATGGAATTGGAAATAGGTTGAAAGGTAAGATGGTAGGGAAGCAGTGGTAGACATTTAAAGAGATATTTCATAACTTTCAACAAAGATACATTCCTTTGAAAAAGAAAGATTCTATGAGAAGGGTGCACCATCTGTGGCTAACAAAGGAAGTTAAGGATGGTATCAAATTGAAAGAAAAGGCATACACTGTTGCAAAGATTAGTGGTAGGCCAGAGGATTGGGAAAACTTTAGAAACCAGTAAAGGATGATTAAAAGAAGAATAAAGTGGGAGAAATTGCAGTATGAGAGAAAACTAGCAAGAAATATAAAAACAGATAGTCAAGACTTCAATAAGTATGTAAAATGGAAAACAGTAGCGAAAGTAAGCACTGATCCCTTAGCGGGTGAGACTGGGCAATTAATAATGGGAAACAAGGAAATGGCAGAGACTTTGAACAAGTGGTTTGTGTCTGGATTCACAGTGGAAGACATGAGAAGAATCCCAAGATTAACAGAAAATCAATAGGCAAAAGGGAGGGAGGAAATTAAAACAATCACAATCACTAGAGAAAAAGTATTAGGAAAACAAACGGGATTAAGGGCTGACAAGTCTCCTGGACCTGATGACCTGAATCCTAGGATCTTAAAAGAAGTGGCTGCAGAGATAGTGGATGCATTTGCTGTAATCTTCCAAAATTTCTTAGATTCTGGAAAAGTCCCAGAGGTTTGGAAAACTGCAAATTTAACACCTCTATTCAAGAAAGGAGGGAGACGGAAAACAAGAAACTATAGGCAAGTTAGCCTAACATCTCTCAATGGGAAAATGCTAGAATCAATTATTAAAGAGGTAGTTGCAGGGCATTTAGAAAATCATAATATAATCAGGCAGTGTCAACATTGTTTTATGAAAGGGAAATTGTGTTTGACACATTTATTAGCATTCTTTGAGGATGCAACAACAGGATGCATAGTGTACAATATATATAGTGCATTTAGATTTCCAAAAGGTATTCGTTAAGGTGCCACATAAAAGGTTACTGCACAGGATAAGAGCTCATGGTGTTGGGGCGATATATTAGCGTGGACAAAGGATTGGCAAACTAACAGGAAACAGAGAGTCAGGATAAATGGATCATTTTCAGATTGGCAAACTGCAATGAGTGGAGTGCCACAGGGATCAGTGCTGGGTCTCAACTATTTAAGATCTATATTAATGACTTGGATGAAGGGACCCACTGTATTGTAGTCAAATTTGTAGATAATTCAAAGATAGGTAGGAAAACAAGTTGTGAGGAGGATACGAGTCTGAAAAGAGATATAGATAACTTAAGTAAGTGGACAAACATTTGGCAGATGGAGTATAATGTGCGAAAATGTGAAGTTGTCCACTTTGGTAGGAAGAATAAAAAAGCAGAATATTATTAACTGAAGAGAGGCTGCAGTACAGAGGGATCTGGGTGTCTTTGTACATGACTTACAAAAACATGCAAGTACAGCAAATAATTAGGAAGGCAAATGGAATGTTGGCCTTTATTGCAAGGGGGATAGAGTATGAAAGTAGGGAAGTCTTGCTACAATTGTACATGGCATTGGTGAGACCGCACCTGGAGCACTGTGTACAGTTTTGGTCACCTTACTTATGGTGGGATATAATTGCATTGGAAGAGGTTCAGAGGACATTTATTAGGCTGATTCCTGGGATGCTGAGGTCATTTTATGAGGAAAGATTGAGCAGGTTGGGCCTATACTCATTAGAATTTAGAAGAATGAGAGATGAGTTTATTGAAACATATAAGATTCTGAGGGAGCTTGACAAGGTAGATGCTGAGAGGATGTTCACCCTCCTGGAGGAACCTAAAACTGGAGGGCACAATATAAAAATAAGGGGTTTCCTATTTGAGACTGAGATGAGGAGAAATTTCTTCTCCCAAAGGGTCATTAGTCTTTGGAATTCTCTTCCTCAGAAAGCAGTGGAATATATTCAAGGCTGATTCAGACAGTTTTTGATCAACAAGGGAGTCCAGACTTATGGGGAGCAGACAGAAAAGTGAAGTTAAGGCCACAAACAGATCAGCCATGAGCTTATTGAAGGATGAGGCAGGCTCGATGGGCCCATGTGCATTTCCTGCTAACCATGAGTGAGTGATGTTTATCCACCAATATGAGGCTTTGATTTATGTTCTGTGAACTGACAGCCAGAGTGCGCAGGCAATTGGTGTGGGCCATTAGGTAGTTGGTGACTTACTGTATCTGATTCTCCATGAGGTTGGCCACTTCTGAGACATCGCAGCACTCATGCTAGAGATGGACTCCTCCATTTTTCCTGCAAGGGTGCCCACTGCCTCTGGAAATTCCGACTGAAGCACACACATTTCACGTTGCTGCTCCACAAGTTTAGTTTTGACCCCTGAGGGTCAGCATCTGCGGCCAGCTGAGCAGATCTCGAAGTATCCTGTGCCCTCTGATGGGGTTTCTCCACTTCTGTTCCTGTCTCTAGTGCCTGCTGCAGCTCCTGCTCGAATGTGAGTCACCCTCTCTGTGGATGTTGAACCCATTGCTCTGTGCATATCTGCACTGGTGAAAGTTACACAGGAATCATGTGACACTGTGTCCTCAGAGTGCAGGTCCTCATCTGAGGACTCCTCAGGCTCATCTCACATTTCCTCCGTCAGCACCATTAAGGCACCTGTGGGAGATGAAAGACATGAATTAGTGCTGAAGTGGGTGAAATAGGGTTCCAAGTTAGCATTGTACAGATCACGACATTTAATGTATCAGTGACATTGATTCAACATGAGTGACAGTGAGGTGCCAAGTGACAGTGTGATATCATATGCTGTCACCAGGTCTCTTCAGCACCCCTTCTCTCTATCAGTAACATCCTGTACTGCTGCCACCCTACTGATCTCCAGGGCTTCCTCCTCCATCGAGGCCACAGTGGCCATGGCTGCAGCTCCAATCCCTGATTCTCTGCCTCTCCCTCGAATTGTGGGCTCTCTTCTCCTCTAATAGGAAAAGGCAGAGAGTGGGGATTGTGAGAAGTGAACTGATTGCTGAGGATGGAAGGCTGACATTTCAGGAAGGCATGAGAGTGGCTGGGAATGGGTCTGCAGGGCAATAGGATGAGGGAGAGTGTTGTCTGTTGAGTTGGAGAGTTGAGGAGGCTGTAGAGAAAGGAATTTGTGCGACAGCAAGGTGTATAGGTCAGAGGAGTGCTGTACAGGAAAATGCTAGGGAGGTGCGAGAGTGATGGTTACTTTGCTGAATCTCATAAGGTCATTAAACCTTTTCCAGCACTGGATCCAGGTCAATAGCACCACACCAGCTACTAGCAGCCACTCATGCTTGGTGAGGCTGGCTCATAAGGAGGACTTGTCTCCATTCCATCACTGCTTAAATTATCACATCCAGGGAGGAGTCTGTGAACTGGCTTAAATGTCTTCCATCCATTCTGTAGGTCTTTCCTCCCTCACACTGGATTGTTTCCTGCAATCACTTTTGTGAATCCTGCTAGCATCCCTTGAATAGAAATCCTTCACTGCTGCTTTAGAGACAACATCCAGTCTGCCCTCTCAGATTGGTCAGGGAACCCAAACGCAGGATGATAGTTAGTTTGCTTTGGGACTGATCAATGGCTAGATCAAATCAGTGTAAATCAGTGAATCGAGTTCCTGACCTGGAAATGGTCACAGCTTTCTGGCAGGGACTCAGCTGAGAAAATTCCGCCCTCAGATTCTAAATTTAGGTAAGGCTGGCTTCACTGGGAAGAGAAGAGACTGTCCACAATGAACTGGGTAAATCTGTTAATGGATAAAATGACAGATCATTGGGGGATGTTCAAAAAGAATTCAATGTGAACCAGTTTATATCCGTAAAGGGTATTTGCCAAAATAGACAACGTGGACATCCAAAGAGATAAGACAACGTAAAACTAAAAGAAAAGCATATAAAGATTGGGAAAAAGGCACAGATCCTGGTGACTGGAAAAGATACAAAGAGCAGCAAAGGGTGACAAAGCTGATAGTAAGAACAACAAAGAGGAGTTTGAAAACATACAAGGGATATCGAATACAACACAAAATGTTTTATAATTACATTAGGGAAAAGAGAGTGGCCAGAAGCAATGTGGGTCCTTTGATAATTGATAACGGTAAAGTTATCAATGAAAATCAGGAAGTGGTGGACATGCGGAATAACTACTTTGTGCCAGCAGAGGAAGAGCCCATTATGCCAGCTATGTCAAGGAAACTACTATTGAATAAGCGACAGGGACTTAACAAATTCATGTAAGCAAAATAACAGTGATGGAGAAATTAATGGCACTAAAAAGTGACAAACCCACAGGGTCAAATGGTATCCATCCCAGGGTTTTAAAAGAAGTAAGTGAGAAGGTTATGGATGCTCCAATTATAATCTTCCAAAGTTCTCTTGTTTCAAGAATTGTTCCTTAAGGTTGGAAAATTATGCATGCCACTCCACTATTTAAAAATGTGACACAGAAACCAGAGAATTATACACCAGTTAGCAAGTCAGGAAATTATTAGAGTCTATAATTAAGGATAGGGTGACTGAACACCTCTAACATTTTCAGCTGACCAGAGAGAGCCAGCATGGATTAGTAAAGGGGAGATTTTTTTTTTAACGGTCCAACATTTTTATTACTTCAAACCAAATTATAAGGTTCACTTATGTTTACATAGGCTTCTGAGGAGGAGTATGTGGGATGTTGGCTCCTGGGCTGAAACGTGGAGGTGGAGTTTGGTCCTTCCTGGCCTCTTACAAATGTTTTCTTACCACTTTGCTGTGGATGGCACAGCTGACACAGTAATGCAATTTCATGTACAGCTTGGGCAACACATATGCATTAAAGGCAATGGGCTCCGAAATATCTTAAACAGCAGCAGCCTCCACAATGCTGCGGAGGACAAACTTCTTAATGGCTTTGTCTTTGGGGACACAGCGGGCACAGTCTGTGCACCTAATGGGCTGGATGTGGCCACGGCCTTTCTTGCACATCCATTATTCCTTCACTTCTTAGTCATCTTCAGCACGAGGAGGTTATGTCTGACAAAAAGATCGAATCTTTTAAAGATATGACTAAAGTATGGGGGGAGGGGAGGGGGGTTAGCTTTATGGATGTTATAAAATGGATTTCCTGTAGCCATTTAATAAAATTCCTCATAAGTGACTATTAGCAAAAGTTGAAGCTCATTGAAATGAAGGCAAGTTATTGATCTGGTTGGGAAATTAGTCGAGCAGAAAGAGACTGAGAGTAGGGGTAATAGGCAGATACTGTAATTGGAAGAATGTGATTATTGTGCCTCACAAGGGATCTGTGTTGGAGCCTCAACTATTCACTATTTATTAATGGCTTAGATGATGAGATAGAGAGCCATGTATCCAAATTAGCCGATGAGACAAAGATAGGCAGTATTGTAAGCAATGTAGATGGAAGCATAACATTGTAGAGATATAGATAGATTTTGTGAATGGGCAAAACTATGACAAGTGGACTTCAATGTAGGCAAAAGTAAAGTCATCCAAATGGTGAAAATCTAGAAACAGCGAGAGCCAAAGACAAAAATAAAAATAGTTGGAAAAACTTAGCAGGTCTGACAGCATCAGCAGAGAGGAATACAGTTAGCATTTCGAGTCCGTATGACTCTTCATCAGAACTGAGGAAAAATAGAAATGAGGTAAAATATAACCTGGTTGAGGCGGGTGGGACAGGTAGAGCTGGATAGAGGGCCAGTGACAGGTGGAGGCAAAGAGATTGCCAAAGATGTCATAGACAAAAGGACAAAGGAGCGTTGGCAGTGGTAATATTAGCTAAGAAATGTGCTAATGGTGACATTAAGGGTAGAAAGCAGGATGAGCAAAAGTGACAGATAGCCCTAATGGGGGTGGGGTGGGGGGAAAGGATCAAAATAGGCTAAAAGGTGGAGATGAAACAATGGATGGGGATACATTTAAAAATAATGGAAATAGGTGGGAAAAGAAAAATATATTTAAAAAATATAAATAATTAGAAAAGGGGGGATCGGAAAGGGGGTGGGGATGGAGGAGAGAGTTCATGATCTGAAGTTGTTGAACTCAATATTAAGTTCGGCAGGCTGTAAAGTGCCTAGACGGAAGATGAGGTGCTGTTACTCCAGTTTGCGTTGAGCTTCACTGGAACATTGCAGCAGGCCAAGGACTGACATGTGGGCATGAGAGCAGGGTGGTGTGTTGAAATGGCAAGTGACGGGGAGGTCTGGGTCATGCTTGCGGACAGACCAAAGGTGTTCCAAAGACAGTTGGGAGTCCAGGTACATAGATCATTAAAATGTTGTGAGCAGAAATTAACCAAAAAGGCTATTGGAATTCTGCCCTTTATATCTAGAGGATTATAACATAAGGGGGTAGAAATAATGCTTCAGTTATAAAAAGCTCTGGTTTGGTCACATCTGAAGTACTGTTCAGACCAGTATCCATATTTCCCAGCTTTTACTGAATTCCATTTTAAGGATACTGAGAATCCGCTACTCTGGAGTGGGAAGTCACCAAGTTGTGACTTGATAGGAGAGCTCATTGTTGAATTTGAAAATCAAAGCTGTTGAGGGAAGTTGGAAGATGATTGTCTGCGGTGGCGGGGGCTGAGAGGGTGGAGAGGGTATAATCAGAGGACCAAAATCTCTGTTGCCTACGGGAATTGAGTTTCTAATTGAGGATGCATTTGCGGGCACATTGAACCACATTAATAACAGTTTGCAAATTTTAAATTGTTAATATTTTCAAATTAAAGGGCTGCAAGTTCCTCACTTCAGTAAAATGTCTGAAGAGTTTGAGAACCCATATTGGTGCAGAGCCACCCAGTGGTTAGAGCTTGGCACTGGTGACAATCAAACCAAGCCTTCCAATTGGGAATTGTGCAGTCTCAATCTTTTGTGACTGAAAATCATGATAAAGGACTGAGTGCTTTACATGAGCATCCCTATTAGAGTGCCACCTGCAGATATTACTTCATATTGCAATCTTAGGGCTATGGACGGAATTTGCATGGGTACCATCAAAAGGACCTGCCAGTGTGGATTTCCTCCCAGTATGGATTTTGGGCAGCTGCCCTTGGAATATGTTGTGTCCTTCCTAGAGATCTAGTCCATTTTGAGGATCCAGTTTCATTTGCATCAGGCCAGCAGGTTGCAGCTGGAAACCGAATGCTCCAGAGCAATTTGCTGGTTCTGGATTGCCATAACAGCAAACTGCCCAACTGAACTGTGGGCTGGAAGAGGTAGGATTCCTGGGAGATTGGGAGATGTATAAGTGGCCCAAGCTGGATTGAATGAGAAAGAACTCACCTTTGAATTTCTCTTTGGCCAAACAACCACCTGAAGCTGTGCATGCATGGTGCTCACCTCACCCACATGAGTTTAAACATGGCAGTCAGAGTCCTTTGTACATCATAGAATCCCAACTTCTATTGTCATGGAATAAAAACAGAGAGTGCTTAAAAAACTCAGCAAGTCTGGCAGCATCTGTAATCAGAGAAACAGAGTTAACATTTCGAGTCCAATATGACTATGGCCTGAATCTTAATGGCATTCCACGGGTGCCGCTACTGGGATCAAATGCAACACCCAAGCCCAAGGAGTGAAAGAGTGAACAGTGGGACCTCGGAGGGCATTTTACCAAGGGTGGTTAATTAAGAGATCACAGCCAGGACTGCCATCTCCTTAAGGATAGTGGCCTGCCTCTCTGCCGGCCCAGTCAGAGGGACAAGCATGGCAGCCTTGGCGGCCCACTGATAAAAACAAACGCTGCTTAGGCTGTAAGGCAAAAGAGAGGGCACCTCCATGTAGAGGCACCCTTGAAGGGCTGGAGACCAGTTTTTTTTAATGTGCTGGGGCCAGGCAGACAAACCCTGGCGATTGGAGGATTGAACACTCCAGTGGTACCTCAGAGCCATTGGGGAGGGCATTGCCGCTGGGGGCAGGCCTCCCTTCTGTGGGAAATGGAGTGGCTATAAAGAAAGACCGCCACCCTGGGAACCAGCTGGGAGGCCGCCACGATGTACCTGGTCATCACCCAATATGGTGGGGACCAGGTCGACGCTGGTAAAATGCTACTGGAGGTGTGAAATGATTGTTTATTGACCAATTAAGTATCTTAATTGGCCGCCCATATCCAGACAGCAGGTGGTTGAACTGTTGCCTTTCACAATATTCTGTGGCATCAAGAAAATGTTGAGCTTCCCTCCTGACGCCTTCCACTGGGGTTCTTCCAGTTTTCCTGCCTCTCACCTCAACTCTGAAGGGCCAGTAAAGTTCCAGCCATTATCTATTAGGTAACTGGATAAAAAGGAGAGGAAACAACACAGATTAAACTGTAATCACATCAAGATGTTTAATTAATTATACAAATTATTTCAATAGTACCGCATGATCTTAAGATTTAGGTGACATCTGAGGATCACTTGACTTTTTCCCTTACATTTCATTATATAATTTGTACCATTCAGTTTTATTATGTATTTGCGGTTCTATTTTTAATGATTAAATCATCTAGGCAAGCTGAATAGTTCCAACATGAGACAAAAGGCAAAACTTTCTCTGTTTTCCCTGCCCTAATCCTAACTCTCATATTTCTCTACTTCCTCTTCTAGCTCTTCTCATGCCGTTTGAGCTCACTTGGCTAGGGGGCCACTTCCTTCTCCCTTGACCCTATTCCTACTAAATTTCTGACCACCCTACTTTCCTCCCTAGTTCCCATGTCAGCTGATATTGTTAATGGCTCTCTCTTCTGTCCTCCTCTTTATCAAATCTGCAGTCATCACCCATTTCCTTAATAGGGGGGATCCCTTTGAACCCTCCATCCTTGAAAACTACCACCCTGACTTCAAGATCACTTTCTTCACCAAAGTCCTTGAGCGTCCTGTCACCTTCTAAATCTGGGTCCGCTTTTCCCTGAACTCCATTTTGAAATCCTCCAGTCAGGTTTCTGTGCCTGTCACAGTACTAAAACAGATCTTAGCAAAGTCACAGATGACATCCTATGTGACTTTGACAAAGGTAAACTTTCCTTCCTCATCCTTTTCGACTCATCTGCAGCCTTTAACACATTGACCACACCAACTTCCTCCAAACCCTCTCTGTCCAGCTGCGTGGGACTGCTCTCACCTGGTTCCGTTTTTATGCATCCAGTTTAAGCCAGGGAATCAGCTGCAATGGTTTCTGTTCCCACTCTCGCACTTTTACCTCTGGTGACCTCCCCACAAGGACCCCTCCTATTTCTTATCCATGTGCTGCCCTTTAACAACATATCCGAAAACACAACGCAGTTCCCACATGTACGCTGAAAACGCCCAAGACTTCCTCACCACCACCTCCCTTGAATTCTCCACTGTCTCTAAATTGTCAGATTGCTTGACAGACATCTAGTACTGCATGAGCAGAAATTTTCTTCAATTAAATATTGGAAAGACCGAAGCCATTGTCCTCAGTCTCATCCACAAACTCTGTTCCCAAGCCATCAACTCCATGTCTCTCCCTGGCAATTGTCTGAGGTCAAACCAGACTGTTAGCATCCTTGGTATCATATCTGATCATGAGGTGAACTTCCAACTACATATCTTATCTTCACTAAGACACCTATTTTTACCTTTGTAACAATGTCTGACTTCATTCCTACCTCAGCTCATCTGACACTGAAACCCTCATCCATGCCCTTATTACCTCTGGATTTCTCTATTCCAACACACTCCTGGCCAGTCTCCAGTGTTCGTGTGGCAACCCGGAAGGTACAGTGTAGACTGTTTACAAGTTGCCCACTTTAAGATGTCACCCATGCACGACCGTGAAAAAAATTTAAATGTACTGTGTATTCAAATGACAGCCCACTGACAATGAAAAAGACTTAGAGGGGACATTGCTGGTTCTTATCTTCCAGCCTCCATAAACTTGAGGTCATCCAAGACTCTGTTACCTGTGTCCTAACTTACACCAAGACCCAGTCACTATTATGTTCACTGACCTGCGTTGGCTCCTGGTTAAGCAATATTTTTAAAATTCTCATCCTTGTTTTCAAATCCTTCCATGGCCTTGTCTCTCCTTATCTCTCCAGCCCAAAACCTCTGAGATATCCATGCTTCACTAATTCTGGCCTCTTGCGCATTCTCAATGCACCATCAGTCTTCAGCTGCCTAGGCCTGATGCTCTGAATTAGCTCCTTAAATATTGCCTTATTAACTCGCCATCTCTTTCCTCCTTAAAACCTACCTCTTTGACCAAGCTTTTGGCTATCTGCCCTAATATCTCCTTATCTGGCTCAGTATCAAACTTTGATAACACTCCTGTGAAGCACCTTGGGATACTTTACTATATAAATACAAGTTGTTGTTGTTGTAATTGAGAATGATGTTAACTAGTGGAGTAAATTTTTACATTCATTGTATTTTATATGTATCTCCCCTAGTAATCATAGCAACACAATTTATGGCAACCCTAAAGTTTATCTATAATCATGACTGAGGTGTAATTAGTAACAAACTAAATTGATTTGTCTGACTCACACACCGTCTGGATTAACACACACAAATCTAGTCCCAAATCAACCCAGTCAAATTTAATGTTTGCAGTAGGTGCAAGGGATTTGGACAAAAATATATTACAAAAATGTTGCAAATCAAAGTTGCATCTTTCATTAGTTTACACTTTTATTCCTTGAGCCCATTTAAAAACAAACCTAATCTTGTTTACCTCCCACCATAATGTACTCCCCCAATGCACTATCTCTCCCCATCACCTCTTTCAGTTAAGTCATGCCTTTCGAGAACACAATGCGTACAAGCTCAAGTAAGTTGCATTGAATTAAAAAAAATTCCTTTCAATCTGACTCAGAGGAATTGCCAGTGTCAAAGGATAGACAATATGCATTTCCCGCAACAGGATAGATTTACAACAAGAATGTGATAGCTGAAAGAACAAGAAGTAGAAAGAAATTTTAAAAATTGTTTTGTTGGAAGATGACAGGTTTGAGATTAAGTTGTAGAAAATGGTGTATTTATTGATGAACGGAACTATGGAGCGTAACATTATAAACTGTGAAGCTCTTCTGATCCCTGAGACGTGTTGAATGGCACTGGGAGGTTTACTGAGCTGGTTAAAAGGTTATTTTTAAATTTAGAGGTTTGACATTTAATCTATCTAAGTAGTCCAGGTTAGCCACTGGGATTTCCTCTTGCATGTTATTGAAAATTATGTTACTTTCGAAAACTAATCAGCTCCTGTTACTTTTAAAATCCAGTCTTAAAAATTTTCTAACATTGATAATCATGTTATTGTGTTGCATAATTTAAGCAAATCTGGCAAGTTTCAAGTAAGAAGTTAGACAACTTATTTGTTTAATTTTGTGAATTTGTAAATCAGATTCCTATTAAAAACAATTGATGAATCACTGATTCACATATTTATATGGAAAATTAATGAATATCTAAGTAAGAATGGGATTCAATATTACTGTAAGACATATATGTAGAAACCTTCTATGGAATACAATTGAAAATTCAGGGCTTGCGAAAATATTGGTGGAGAACCAAGATTCCACTTGTTCCCTTAGGCTGAATGCTGTTTGTTGCATATGGGCCCTGATGCCAAGCTGATAAATATAATGTCAATGAGTTTCAGTTTAGTTAAATTTCTAACCACATACTGATCAGGAGGCTGGGGAGGAGAAGAGCAACTTATGCACTGCACTAGTCAATTTTTCAAGTGTTCATAGACTGGGAAAGTAACTTGCATTGATTAGCTCATCAGAGGTCAGGAGAATGGAGGAGCAATTTATACAGTGCATCGATTAGCAGTAAGAGGTCAGAGAAACATATGAAGTACATTCAGGAGCCCAGGGAATGTAACACCTTGACTGTCATATTATACGTACATTGTTGAGGCTATGGCAATGAAAAAGATCTCAGGAGGAATTAGCAGATGTAGGGGCTCACTAGAAAAGAACGCAGTTGAGAGAGTCTAGGAATGACTTGAGTAAAACAAAATCACTGGAAGTGCTTAAGCAGTAAGAGAGAATGGGGTAAGATTAATGGAGAGAAAAAGATTAACAGAATCTCATGGAGCGAGCAACAAATGGAGGCAGACACATTTCTATTGACATTATTAGAACCAGGTAATGTCCCATCCAAAGCCTGGAAAGGTGAATAAGTAAGTTAGGTTGATCTGTAATTGGCAGCTCCTTTATGTGCAATGGTGTGCCTATACATAATGAATACAATGGAATATCACAACACAGAGTGAGGTCATTCATCCAATCAACCTTACACTGGCTCTCAAAAAATGCTGGAGACATTCTTCAGGTCAGGCAGCATCTGTCGAGAAAGTATAAATCTGTTGCTATTTCAAGTATGAATTCTTTCACAGAACTGAAAGATGTTACAGATGAAGTGTATTTACAAAGGAACAGATCAAGAGAAAAGGGGAACATGCAAAGACCACATACATGAGAAAAGACATAGAATGATCTTTGAAACACTAAGGTGGTAAACAGGAGATAGTTAAATGGCAATTGTCTCTTTCTGATACTTGCAAGAGACAAAAGGAGATATAATCAAAGAAATAAAAGATATATTTGAGAAACTGAGAAAGTAGGAAGAGCTGAAGGAGGTAGAAAAGTAGAATGGGTAATATATGACAAACTTGCCAGGTAGAATCCCCACAAAGCACTATACAGGTCTTCTATGACTTTTCCTCTGTAGTTGTTGTATCTTACCCTCTCTCTTGTTCAGTTCCTTCTTAAATGTGGGTCATATGTTTCCGTTCTGAAGGCTTATATATTAAAACATTAATTGTTTTGCTGTCAAGAGACAGATGCTGCCTGGCCTGCTGCATTTTACTTGTTTTATGTTTCAGATTTTGAACATTGCAGTATTTAATTTTTTCATCAACTTTGGCGAATCTCATTTCAACAATGCTAAGAGCTTGTGGACTTCTTTGTCACTAAGATTGAGACCACTGATCAGTTGCCTCTGCCACTTCTCTCCCTTCCTCTAGCTCACCAAACCAAACTTCCTCTAAGGTTCCTCCCTGGCCTAGCGCTGAACTCATCTTTTTCTAGTTTCTCTCTTATCTCCGCTCATACTCTCTCTGAGCTCACCTTGTCCATGAGAATCTTGTCAATTCCAACTGAACTGCTGACACCCTACTTCCCTTCCAGCCCCCAAATTAGCTGTTGTTCTTAATGGCTCTCTCTCCTCAGGTATGGTCCTCCTCTCCTCCTAATCTTCTGTCATCATCCCTCTCCTCAAAAAAGCAAACTACTGCCCTATTTGCAAACTCCATTTCCTCTCCAAGGTCTTTGAATAAGCTGTTGTCTCCCAAATCCATGTCCATCTTTCTTGAAACTCCATGTTTGAATCCCCTCAATCTGGTTTCTGGTTCTTTATCGGCTCTTAAACTATCCTTCCTTGTCCTTGTTAACCTGTCTGCAGCATTTGACTTAGTTTTTAAATTCTTTCATGGGATGTATAGCTGGCAGGAGCAGCAATTATTGCTCAACCCTAATTGCCCTTGAGAAGGTAGTGGTGAGCCACCTTTGTAAGGTTTGACCCCTTACTGGTACAGGATTGGGGTGGGAGAGAAAATTCAGTTGCGAAGCTACTGTTTTGAGGCAAAGTTTGGACAAACTTATAAGTACAATAAACTCAGGTAGCGATTTAGAGTCTAACCCAGGTTATATACTTCCCATATTAGATCTGAACGGTAGCGTGCACTTCTCTTTTACATTTCAGTCTTCTTGCTTCTTATCTTCTATTACCTCTCGCTGTATTAGACGTGATCTACTGGTCTCTTTTTATGCTGCTCTTGTCGAATTGATGCTCCTGAGGCATCCAACCAGAATTGTAATTGTACATCTCACCATGCACTTTTGTATTTCTTGACCAATCATGAAGTGTTCACATGAGTAGCACTTAACTGTTAATGAGTGTACCCTTCGTCACAATTCCCATATTTAACCATGGACCAAAGTTCTGTTTTGACACATTTTTGGTTATCTGATTTCCTCAGCCCTAGTTTAAAGCATCCTGATTTTCACTATGAATACAATGGAGTTACTACAGAATTACAGAAGCTTGACATTGTTTCCCA
This sequence comes from Carcharodon carcharias, assembly GCF_017639515.1. NCBI lineage: Eukaryota > Metazoa > Chordata > Chondrichthyes > Lamniformes > Lamnidae > Carcharodon > Carcharodon carcharias. The sequence continues at coordinate 128,620,758 of NC_054473.1, read as the reverse complement.
TGATTCCTTTTTACCTTAACATTAGCTTGCCTTAACATTAGTTCACAACCATGTACAGGAATACATAATTTCTACAAACTAATAAAAACATAATTCCTAGATCTTCTTGAACCACTGCAGTCCATCTGGTGTCGGTACACCTACAATGCTGTTAGGAAGGGAGTTCCAGTATTTTGGCCCAGCCACAATGAAGGAACAGCGATATGGTCCCAAGTCAGGATGTGTATGGCTTGGGGGGGAACCTGCAAGTAGTGGTGTTCCCATGCCTCTGCAGCCCTTTCCCTTTTAGGTGGTAGAGGTTGCTGGTTTGGAAGGTATTTTCAAAGGAGCATTGGTGAGTTGCTGCAGTGCATCTTGTGGATGGTCTGCATTGCTGCCATGCTGCTTCAATGGTGAAGGGGGTAAATGTTTAAGGTGGTGGATGGGGTACCAATCAGACGGGCTGCTTTGTCCTGGATGGTTTCGATCTTTGTGTGTATTGTTGGAGGCAAGTGAAGCGTATTTCATCACACTCCTGAGTTGTACCTTGTAGACGGAGGACAGGCTTTGGAGAATCAGGCAATGAGTTACTCCTGACAGAATTCCCAATCTCTGACCTGCTCTTCCAGCTACAGTATTTATTTGGCTAGTCCAGTTCAGTTTCTGGTTGATGATAACTCCCAGGAAATTGATGATAGAGGATTCAGTGATGATAATGCTATTGAATATGCTTAGATTCTCTCTTTTTGGAGATGCTCATTATCTGCCATTTTTGTGGCGTGAATGTTACTTGCCACTTATCAGCGCAATTCTGAATTTTGCTCAGGTCTTGTTGTATATGAGGAGCTGGTACTGAACACTGTGCAGTCATACAAACATACAAAATAGGAGCAGAAGTAGGCCATTCAGCCCTTTGAGCCTGCTCCACCATTCAATGAGATCACTGCTGATATGTTTGTGCTTCGAATTCCACATTCCCATCTATCCCTGATAACCTTTGATTCCCTTGCCTAATAAGAATCTATCTACCTCTGCCTTAAAAATATTCAATAATCCCACCTCCACCGCCTTGGGATGCAGGACCAAAGGCGCACAACCCTCAGAGAAAAAATTTCTCCTCATTTCTGTCCTAAAAGGGCAACCCCTAATTTTAACACAGTGCCCCCTATTTCCGGCCTCACCCACAAGAGGAAACATCCTTTCCAATTCCCCCTTGTCAATACCATTTAGGATCTTATATAAGTCAATCAAGTCACCTCTCACTCTTCTAAACTCCAGTGAAAACAAGCCCAGTCTGTTCAACCTTTCCTCATAAAACAACCCACTCATTCTAGGTATCAATCTAGTAAACCTCCTCTAAACTGCCTCCAACGCATTTACATCCTTTCTTCAATAAGAAGACCAAAACTGCACACAGTATTGGAGATGTGGTCTCATCAATGCCCTGTATAACTGAAGCATAACATCCTTACTTTTATGTTCAATTCCTCTTGTAATAAGGGCTAACATTCCATTAGCTTTCTTAATTACTTGCTGTACCTGCATACTAACTTTTTGTGACTCATGCACTAGAACACCTAGATCCCTCTCCAGCTCAGAATTCTGCAGCCATTCCCCATTTAAATAATACTCTTTTCTCCTGATTAACCTTTTTTTATTATTCCTGCCAAAGTGAACAACCTCACATTTTCCTGCCAGATTTTTTCCCACTCACTCAACCTATCTATATCTGTCTCCACCTCCTTATGTCCTCTTCACAACATACTTTCCTACCTATCTTTGTGTTGTCTGAAAATTTGGCTACCATGCCTTTGCTCCTTTCATCTAAGTAATTGATATAAATTGTAAAAAGTTAAGGTCCCAGCACAGGCCCCTGTGGGACTCCACTTGTCACATCCTGTCAATCAGAAAAAGACCCGTTTTTGCGTACTCGCTGTTTTCTGCCAGCCAGCCAATCTTCTATCCATGTTAATATGTTACCTCCCCACACCATGAGCTTTTATTTTTCTGCAATAATGTTTGATGTGGCACCTAATTAAACAGAAGTCAAGCTAACTGGCCTACAGTTTCCCATTTTCTGCCTCCCTCCCTTCTTGAACAGAGAGTTTATATTTGCTACTTTGCAGTCTGATGGAACCTTTCCAGAATCTAGTGAATTTTGGAAAATTGACACCAATACATCTACTACCTCACTGGTCACCTCTTTTCAGATTCTAGGATGAAGTCCATCAGGATCTGGAGACTTGTTGGCCCGCAGCTCCATCAGTACCACTTCCCTGGTGATTGTAATTTCACAAAGTTCCCCTCTCCCTTCCACCTCCTGATTTACTACTGGAATGTTTTTTGTATCCTCTATAGTTGAAGACAGAAGCAAAATATTTGTTCATTTCATCTGCCATTTCCTTATTATCTAATATTAACTCTCCACTGTCACTACCTAGAGGACCAAAATTCACTTTATTTATTCTTTTCCTTAAGTACCTGTAGAAACTCTTGCTATCTGTTTTTACATTTCTAGGTAGCTTCCACTCACATTTTCATTTCTTTCTCCTGATTAACCTTTTAGTCATTCTCTGCTGTTCTTTATATTCTGACCAATCATCTGACCTGCCACTCGTCTTTGCACAGCTATATGCTTTTTCCTTAAGTTTGATGCTTTCCTTAACTTCTTTAGTTAACCACAGATGGTGGTTAGAACTTTTCTTTGTAGTAGGAATATACTTATTCTGAGTATTCTGAAATGTCTCCTTAAATGTCTGCTTTTCTATTGATCTATCCTCTAGCCTAGTATCGCAGTTCACTTCACCTAGCTCAGCTTTCATGCCCACATAGCTGCCCTTATTTAAGTTTAAAATATTGGTCTTAGACTCACTCTTCTCCCTTTCAAACTGGATGTAAAATGATCATCAATCCCCATTTCTGATCTAATGATGGAGGGAAAGTCATTGATGAAGCAACTGAAGATGGTTGGGCCTAGGGCTCTACCCTGAGGAACCCCTGCAGCGATGTTTTGGAGCTGATATGATTGGCCTCCAACAACTACAGCCATATTGGACCTACGGTAGGTGATGAAGCACCCAACAAGAGGGAAAATCCTACATGACCTTGCCCTCACCAATCTACCTGTTGCAGATGTATCTGTCCTATTCGTAGAAGGGACCACCACACAATCCTTATGGAAACAAACTCCTATCTTCACACTGAGGACACCATCTATTGTGGTGGCACTACTGCTGTGCTAAATACGATAGATTGAGCAGCTCAAAACAGGGCATTGCATGAGGTTCTGTGGGCCACCAACAGCAGCAGAATTATACTCAACCACAATCTATAACCTCATAGCCTGGCATGTCCATCACTCTATCCTTACCATCAAGCCAGGAGACAAACCCTGGTTCAATGAAACGTGCAGGAGAGCATGCCAGGAGCAGCATCAGGTATACCTAAAATTGAGGTGTCAACCTGGTGAAGCCGCAACACAGGACTAAATGCATGCAAAACAGCAGAAGCAGCAAGCAATAGAAAGAGCTAAGCAACCTACACCCAAGGAAGAGGTCAAGATGGATCATCCACTCAACTTCTGGCTGAGGATAGTTACAAATGCTTCAGCCTTGCCTTTAATGTGCTGGGCTTCCTCAATATTGCGGATGGGGATATTAATGGAGCTTCTCCCTCTGGTTTGTTGCTTAATTGTCCACCACCATTCATGACTGGATGTGGCAGGACTGCAGAGCTCTGTTCTGATCCGTTGGTTGTGGATTGCTAAACTCTGTCTATTGCACGCTGCTTCATAAGGATGCCATTCACTAACTCATTCCGCTGGGCAATGCCTTGACCAATCAGGGTCAAGTTGCCTGGTTTAAGTTTCAAACAATGCCTGGCAGTTAACTGTCAGTCTCCATCAGTGATGCATTCTCCATGGCAACGCCAATTACCAACCAATCATCATTCTTCACATACAGTATAAATTGTTGTTTTCCCCTTATATTGGTACTCCTGTGAGTGTCCTGACTGGTGCAAGATGAAAAGCTTAAATGTGTCTTTTTTTCTGCAATATTCAAACCTTCTCCATATTGATCACACCATCCTCCTCCAACCCCTCCACATGTCATTCAGCTGGGTGGAACTGTACTCACCTCGTTCCATTCTTATCCATCCATGTCATAGTGAGAGAATCACCTATGCCCTCCTCCCGCAGTGTCCCCCAAGGCTCTATTTTTGATTCTCTCCTATTTCTCATCTACATGCTTCAGACATCATCTGAGAAAACTGCATCAGTTTTCACATGTACACTGGTGACACACGTTTCTCTTCTCTCACAATCCTTCTACTATCTCTAATTTGTCAGATTGCTTGTCTGCCAACTAGTACTGGATGAGCAGAAATTTCCCCCAACTAAATATTGGGAACACTGAAGCCATTATCTTCAATCCCTGGCACAAATTCTGTTCTTTAGTTACTGACTCTATTCCTGTCCCTGGCAACAGTCTGAGGTTGAACCAGATGGTTCGCAGCCTTGGTGTCATATTTGACACCAAGGTGAGCTTCCAACCACATATCTGAGCCATCACTAAAACCATCTATTTCCACCAGGCTCCTGCTGAAATCTTCCTTCGTGTCTTTGTTACCTCTAAACTTAACTATTCCAATGTGGGATTCCTGGCTGGCTTCCTATGTTCTAATTTCCAAAACTCTGCTGCCCGTGTCCTAACTCGCTCTAAGTTCCATTCGCCTGTCACCCCTGTGCTTGTTGATCTACATTGACTTCCAATTAAGCAAGTCTCAATGACTTCTCTCTGTAACTTCCTCCAGCCCAAAACTATCTGAGATATCTGTGTTCCTCCAATTCTGGGCACCTTGAGTATCCCTGATTTCAATTGTTCCACCAATGCCATCAGTTGCCATCACAGACAAACAGGAGCAGCAATATGTACCACTCTCTCTTGAGTGTCAAATACTTCAATGAGCTGTATGACATTGGTGTGTCTCACTCTCCTGAGGATGTTGTCAATGAAGTACTGCAACAACTTACTCCTTCAATAGCACTTTCCAAATCACAACCTCTACCACCTAAAAGAACAAAGGCAGCAGATCCACCACTTACAAGTTCCCCTCCAAGTCACTCACCATCCTGACTTGGAAACATATCGCGGTTCCTTCACTGTCTCTGGGCTAAAATCCTGGAACACCCTTCCTAACAGCACTGTGAATGTAACTACACCACATGTACTGCAGCAGTTCAAAAAGGCAGCTCACCACCACCTTCTCAAGGGCAACGAGCAAGTGCTGGCGGGTCTGCAGGGCGAATAATTGACATTGCCATGACAACCACTGTCCGGCGCCCGGAAGTGACGCCATTCCGTCGGGAGCGTGAGGTCATCGAAAGTTCAGGAGGGTTTGGGAGTGTGCGGACCGCGAAGGAACAGTGTCGCTGCGGCCCGACATCTGAGGCTGGGATGCTGCGCCTGGCACCAGCAGTGAGCGGGACAGGGAGAGTAGCCGGGCTTGCTTGGAAAAGGGCGTCTGAGCCGAGTCAGGTGAGGGCCGTGCCTGGATGGGACGGCGTTTATCGGGAAGGTGTCGCTCGGGCAAGGGGAATTCGCTGCTTAAAGCTTTAGCTGGGGCTGGGGAGTCAGAGTTTCATTAGTTTATCAGGTCTGCCCCTCGCTTTTATAGCCTCACATTGAGCTGAGCTTATCTTTTAAACTTTTCTTTATCGTATTTTTGTAGCTGTCGATCTCTTTAAAATAAAAGCCAGTTATTGGCAGCTTTGAAGAATATTCTTTCTGATTTGCCAGTTGCAAATATTATATTAAAAGCAGTTTGAAATTTGTGCATTCTTTTTCTTATCGTAGGGGAAAGGTCAAGGTACAAGTGGATGAGGAAAGGGAGAATAATGAAAGGACGAAATGTCTTTCTGGCTCGCTAACAACAAAAAGTGATGGGCTGTGGGACAAGCAAAGTGCTGCCCGAGCCACCTAAAGATGTCCATTTGGATCTAGTTAAAACTGTGGAGCCATACACTGGTCAACACAGTGATAAGTACAAGCACTTTATTAAATATGATGCCATCAAGAGTGGCGGCAAGACAGGCCAACCACCGCCTCATCAGACAAATGCGTACCAACAAACTGGACACTGGGACCAGCAAAATGATCCTAGGAGGAATAAAGTGGCCAAATACCGTGCAAAGTTTGACCCAAGAGTGACTGCAAAATATGACATCAAGGCACTGATTGGTCGAGGAAGTTTTAGTCGAGTGGTCAGAGTGGAGCACAAAAGCACTAAACAGCCTTATGCAATAAAACTGATTGAAACTAAGTACAAAGAAGGTAGAGAAGTGTGTGAATCCGAACTCAACGTCCTCAGGAGAGTGAGACACACCAATGTCATACAGCTCATTGAAGTATTTGAGACTCAAGAGAGAGTGTATATGGTGATGGAATTAGCAACTGGGGGTGAACTTTTTGACAGGATTATAGCCAAAGGCTCCTTTACTGAAAGAGATGCCACTAGAGTGCTGCAGATGGTTCTTGAAGGAGTTAAATATTTGCATATACTAGGCATCACGCATAGAGATCTGAAACCTGAAAACTTGCTGTATTATCACCCAGGTGCTGACTCCAAAATTATGATCACAGATTTTGGATTAGCGAGCACTCGAAAGAAAGGTGATGACTGTCTCATGAAGACTACCTGTGGCACCCCAGAGTATATTGCTCCCGAAATCCTTGTGAGGAAGCCTTACACAAACTCTGTTGACATGTGGGCGTTGGGTGTAGTTTCCTACATTTTGTTAAGTGGAACTATGCCCTTTGAAGATGATAATCGTACACGATTATATAGACAGATATTGAAGGGTAAATACAGTTACTCAGGGGAGGTAAGTGGCATTAAAACAGTGCATTCTATAAAAATGTTGGAAGTAAGAAAAATCATAGGAAATTACATGCATGGTTACGTTTGTATTTCGTTGAGTGATTTCAGTATTGTAATGAAGCCTTTTTTTTGGGATTTTCAGTCTGATTTCCTAATGATCTGGTGCTCGTTCCACTCCACAGCAAGCAGCAGTAATGATCTCAAAACTATTTTCTGTAGTGCCAGTGAGTTTTTAGAGTTGCATTTGTTGCGGGGTGCTTTGCAAAAAGCAGATTTTTTGACATAGTTTCAAGAACCCAGGATTGAGGAGATCAAGGCATTGAGGGAGGTCCATTTTTGTGCAAAGTGTCTCTTCTCCATTTAGAAAGGAGACAGAAGTAAGCTTGGGATCAAAAATCTTGTTAGTTAGAATGTGTATCATAATTCAGCTTCTTAGGGCAGAATTTTCTCAGCCCTTTGGAGAGTGGAGACAGAGGCGGTGGGGGCAGGAAATTTTTTTAAAAAGGTGGCAGCTCCCCAACATGTGCTCCCTCTTCATGCATTTCCCAGAGCAGGAATGCAGTGGTAACAGCAATGCACATGGCACTGGCGGGCAGATTAAGGCAATTATTGATATAATTCGCAGGAATTTCTCAAATGGGCTGCAATTTTGCCAAAGGCACATGGGACCCCATTTTGTTTGCAGCTTGCCTACTCACAGGAGGCAAGAGCAGTGCAGAAGGTCAAAGTACCATGCGACAAATATGAAGTTTTAACTTTGAAGGACCAAACTAGCAATTCTCTGGCCATGGCTTGCAAATGGATTCACCTCGGGCTGGGTAGGGGAGATTGGCTGTCAGTCACTTCATCATTATCATGCCTCCATCTTGTGCTGCCCTATCACACCATGCAGATCGCAGCATACACCCCATCACAGTGTGGCTAATGGCTGTCCCTCACTTAGGGTGCTCTGATAGACACCCCCAACTTCTCAGCTCACCTGTTGCACCTAATTGGACAGTGAACGCAGAGGTAGGTTAATAATTGGCTGCCTCCCATTAAATTAAGCCTGTGAATGCACTACTGAAACACCCTGGGTTGCTATATGAAAATGGCCCTGACGTGGGGTTCTTGATACTCACAGCAAAATTCAGCCCTTAGTATTATTTAACTGATTAGCAGAATTAAATTCTTTGTTCTTTTTTGAGCTGGCAACCAGCCTATTTGCTGTCTCCCAGGAGGTCAGTTTGGGCAGGCGTGTAATTAACCAATTGAAGGGTCTGTTTTGTTTTCAGTTTGCTGTAATTGTGCTGTTTGTTAACCAGTTTAGTTTTACTATTAAGGCTAAACTCCACTTAAAGGAGTACTGTTTATAATATGAGAAGAAAAACACAGGCAATTGTTTTGCTATTCCATTAGACACGTTGGCCTGGATTTTGTGGTCAGCGACGAAGGAACAGCTGTGCACTTTACTGACAGCTGCCCATGCAGTTTTCCCTGGCTTTAATGCACAGACTTACTTTAATCCAGCATCTTATTCAATGTAAGCAGGGTAAGAAACAGCAAGGCTCTTCGACCAGTCAAATTGAAGAATCCTCATTTCGCCAAGCAGAGGATAAACCAGGAAATATTAATTAGATTTAAATCATGTACAGAATGAAAAATAAAGATTTTGAAATACAGACTCGATTAACAGATAAGAAAGAAAAACAATTTAAATTGGAATTCAACATTAATGATCTTAGAGTGAATGAGACTATTCTGGAGGGGCCAGATGGCCTGTTTGGCAGTAATTATCACTACTGCCTCTTCTTCCTGAGGTCAGGTCCCTGGCGAAAGGGAGGCGATGTTAGAGGTATCATCGCTGGACAAGTAATCCAGAAACCTAGGGTAATGCTCTGGGAACCCGGGTTTGAATTCTGCCACAACAAATGATGGAATTTAAATTCATTAAAAATCTGGAATTAGAAGTCTAATGATGACCATGCAACCAATGACGACTGTTGCAAAAACCCATCTGGTTCACTGATGTCCTTACCTGGTCTGGCCTACATGTGACTCCATACCCACAGCAACGTGGTTGACTTTTAATTGCACTCTGAAGTGGCCTAGCAAGTCACTCAGTTGTATCCAACTGCTACAAAGTCTCAAATAAGGAATGAAACCAGACAGACCACCACAGACCTAGGCACCAGAAATGGCAACGACAACCTTAGCCCTGTCAACGCTGCATGATCCTCCTTACCAACAACTGGGGCTAGTGCCAAAATTAGGAGGGCTGTCTCAGACTAGTCTAGCAACAGCCTGACAGTCATTCTCATGGAATCATATCTTACAGATAATGTCCCAGACACCACCACCACCATCCCTGCTGATGGGACAGGACAGGCCCAGCAGAGGTGGCAACACAGTTGTATACAGTCGGGTGGGAGTTCCCCTCGAAGCCCTCAACATTGACTCTAGACCCCATAGAGCCTCATGGCATCAGGCCAAACATGGACAAGGAAAGCTCCTGCTGATTACCGTGTATTGCCCTCCCTCAGTTGATGAATAAGTGCCCCTCCATGTTGAACACTGCTAGGAGGAAGCACTGAGGGTGGCAAGGACACAGAATGGACTCTGGGTGGGGGACTTCAATGTCCATCACCAAGAGTGGCTTGGTAGCACCACTGCTGACTGAGCTGACCTAAACCTAGACTGGGTCTGCAGCAGGTGGTGAGGGAACCAACAAGAGGGAAACACATACTTGACCTCATCCTCACCAACCTGCCTGCCGCAGATACATCTGTCCATGACCATATCGGTAGGAATGACCACCACACAGTCATTGAGGAGGCGAAGTCCCGTCTTCATATTGAAGGTACCCTCCATCGTGTTTTGTGGCACAACCGCCGTGCTAAACGGGCTAGATTTCGAACAGATCTAGCAACTCAAGATGGGGCACCCTTGAGGAGCTCTGGGCCATCAGCAGCAGCTGAATTGTATTCGAACACAATCTGTAACCTCATGGCCCAGCATATCCCCCACTCTACCATTACCATCAAGCCAGGGGATCAACCCTGGTTCAATGAAGAGTGCAGGGGGTCATGCCAGGAGCTGCACCAGGCATACCTAAAAATGAGGTGTCAATCCGGTGAAGCTGTAATACAGGACTACTTGTGTGCCAAACAGCATAAGGAGCAAGTGATAGACTGAGCTAAGCGATCCCATAACCAATGGATCAGATCTAAGCTCTGCAGCCCTGCCACATCTAGTTGTGAATGATGGTGGACAAATTAAACAGCTCACTCGAGGAGGAGGCTCCACAAATATGCCCATCCTCAATGATGGGGGAGACCAGCACATCAGTTCAAAAGATAAGGCTGAATTGTTTGCTACAATCTTCAGCCAGAAGTGCCGAGTGGATGATCCATCTTGGCCTCCTCCAGAGGTCCCCTGCATGCCAGTCTTCAGCTAATTTGATTCACTCCTCGTGATATCAAGAAATGGCTGAAGGCAATGGATGGTGCAAAGGTATAGGCCCTGACAATATTCTGGCAACAGTACTGAAGACTTGTGTTCCTGAACTTGCCTTGCCTCTAGCCAAGCTGTTTCAGTATAGCTACAATGGCATCTACTCAGCCCAGGTATGTCTTGTGCACAAAAAACAGGACAAATCCAACCCAGCCAATTACCGCCCCATCAGCCTACTCTCGATCGTCAGTAAAGGAATGGAAGGGGTTATCGAGGGTACTATCAAGCGGCACTTAACAATAATCTGCTCACTGGCACCTGGTTTGGGTTCTGCCAGGGCCACTCAGCACCTGGCCTCATTACAGCTTGGTTCAAACATGAACAAAAGAGCTGAATTCCTGAGGTGAGGTGAGAGTGACTGCCCTTGACATCAAGGCCTCATTTGACCGAGTGTGGCATCAAGGAGCCCTAGCAAAACTGGAGTCAGTGGGAATCGGGGAAAACTCTCCAACGATTGGAGTCATACCTAGCACAAAGGAAGATGGCTTTGGTTGTTGGAGGTCAGTGATCTCAGCTCCAGGACATCATTGCAGGAGTTCCTCAGGGTGGTGTCCTAGGCTCAACCATCTTCAGCTGCTTCATCAGTGACCATCCTTCCATCATAAGGTCAGAAGCAGGAATGTTCGCTGATGATTGCACAATGTCCACCATTCGCAACTCCTCGGATACTGAAGCAGTCCATGTCCAAATGCAGCAAGCCCTGGATAATATCCAGGCTTAGGCTGACAAGTGGCAAGTAACGTTTGCGCCACAGAAGTGTCAGGCAATGACCATCTCCAATAAGAGAGAATCTAACCATTGCCCTTGGCATTACCATCACTGAATCCCCCAATATCAATATCCTGGGGGTTACCATTGACCAGAAACTGAACTGGACTAGCCATATAAATACAGTGGCTACAAGAGCTGGTCAAGAGGGTAGGAATCCTGCGATGCGTAGCTCGCCTCCTGACTCCCCAAAGCCTGTCCACCATCTACAAGGCACGGGTCAGGAGTGTGATGGAATATTCTCCACTTGCCTGGATGAGTGCAGCTCCAACAACACTCAAGAAGCTTGACACCCTCCAGGACAGAGCAGGCCACTTGAATGGCACCACATCCACAAACGTTTACGCCCTCCACCACCGATGCACAGTAGCAGCAGTGTGTACCATCTACAGGATGCACTGCAGGAATTCAACAAGGCTCCTTAGGCAGCACCTTCCAAATCCACAATCACTACCATCTAGAAGGACGAGGGCAACAGATAGATGCCCTTGGAAGTTCCCAACCAAGTAACTCATCCTGACTTTGAAATATGTGCCATTCCTTCACTGATGCTGGATCAAAATCCTGAAGCTCCCTTCCTAACACCACATTGACTGCAGCGGTTCAAGAAGGCAGATCACTACCACCTTCTCAAGGGCAACTAGGGATGGGCAATAAGTGCTGGCCCAACCAGTGAAGCCCACATCCCGTGAGCGAATTTTTTAAAAAATCGCTGAACCACGGCTAAGTGCTGTGATTGTTTTCCTACAGGTGAGGCGAGGAGGCAGGGCCCAAGTTTATCTCAGCTGGAACAGGGATTGAACCCCTTGCTGTTGGCATTAATCTGATCCGGCCGCTAACTGGCAAGTTATCACTTATCACACCATTAAAAACATGCTTACTCCCAAATGCATCAGCCCAAACTTTATTTTGCCCTTTTTAGTATGGACAGGTGGGCATGACCACATCATGGCACAAAAGTTGCACGCAGCATGTGCTGAAATCATAAATGCGATATGCATGCAATTCTGAGCCTGATTTTTGGCAACAAATGAAACAAAGGCCCCACGATTTGTATTCTTTAAAGGGTAGCTGGACTATCTTTAGGTAGTGTTGTGCAGACTATATTATTAAATTTATATGGCAGCAAATGCCAATCTTTAATTCCTAATTGGGCATGAAATACCACACTGATAATTCTCTGTAAAATTACTGAAGTCATCAATGAATGGCTGACTTAGGTCACACACTAAGACTTTGTTTACTGAAAACAAGATTGCAATTGTTTCTTTTTGCACAATCCCCAATGATTTGAGCGTCCTCTCCTCATAGTGACAGATAAGTGTATGGTACCATAAGATGAATCATAAATTCTTCAATTTCACTTTTAGTTCAAAAAATACCTAGGGGTTAAGGATGAGCTTCCAAACAATAGTATCAGTGTACTGTAAATAATTATGAGCTGTCATTTAGCTTCACTGCCATTTTAAAGTTACTTGTTTTCTTGAGTCTTAGTGATGTTTAAAATATTTATTGAAATGACTGACTTTTTCTCCTAGTAGAGTCTGTATTTCAAAATTCTTCCAAATTCTTTTCCAACTGATTTTACGCCAAAATAAAACCTAAAAAAATGGACACATGGGTTTAAAATTGTCAATAAAAACTGACTTTTGTGATCCAGGGTGGTAGAAACTGGGAAGTGAGATCCCACAAAGATCAGTGCTAGGACTCTTGTTCACAATTTTTGCTAACAATTTGAACTTTGGAACTGAAAACAATTTCGGAACTTGTGAACAACAACAAATTTGGGGATTGTGTGGGTAGTCAATACTGAGGAAGAGTGCAATAAATTATAAGAACACGTCAGTAAACTTTGCAAAATGGACATATAACTAGCAAATGAATTTCAACATGGAAGTGAGAGTATGAATGTTTGGTAAGAAAAATGAGGTTGCATTTACTTGGAAAATAAGAATTTAAATGGGGTGAAGGAGCAAAGGGACCTGGAGTACAAATACACAAATTACTGAAAAGAGCAATTCAGGTTAATATGATCATTTGGGAAACAAAATAGCAATCCATGTAGTCGGGTTTTTTTTAAAAGAGGGATAGAATAGGAAAGTAGTGAAATTATGCTAAACTTGTATTAAACCTTGCTTTGACCACATTTGAAGTACTGTGTGCAGTTCTGGTTGCCATATTATCAAAAGAATAGAAGGGCACTGAGGGTGGGGAAAAAGTTTTACAAGGGTGATATCGGCACTCCAAGGTTTCACCTTCATGTAAAGGATGGTCAGGCCGGGTGAGTTTAATCTTGAAAAGAGAAGGCTGAGGGTGATCAAGGGCGATTTAATAGAGGCATTTAATATTATGAAATATTTTGATAGAGCAGGCACCGAGAGAGTGTTTTCACTTGTGGGGAAAAGCAAATCCAGAGGCCATCAATATAAGATAGACACCAAGAAATCAAAAAGGGAATTCAGAGGAATCTTCTACCCAAAGAGTGGTGAGAATGTAGAACTTGCTAACACAGGGAGCAGTTGAGGTGAATAGTATAAATGCATTTAAGGGGCAACTGGATAAGCATATGAAGAAGGGAATTTTTTTTATTCACTCGGGATGTGGGTGTCGTTGGCAAGGCCAACATTTACTACCTTTGAGAAGATAGTGGTGAACTGCTGCAGTCCATGTGCCCTAGGTATTTACAGTGCTGTTATGTAGGGAGTTGCAGAATTTGATCCAACAGCATGAAGGAATAGTGATATAGCTATAAGTTGGGATGATGTGTGACTAGGAGGGGAACTTGTAGGTGGAGCTATTCCTATGGGTCTGCTGCCCTTGATCTTCTAGGTGGTAGAAGTCGCTGGTTTGGAAGGTACTGTCAAGGAAGCCTTGGAGAGTGCACCTTGTAGATGGTACACACTGCAGTAATGGTGCATTGGTGGTAGAGGGAACGAATATTTAAGATGGATGATCCGGTGCCAGTCGAGGCTGGTTGCTTTGTCCTGGATGATGTTGAGCTTCTTCAGTGTTGTTGGAGCTGCATTCATCCAGGCAGGTGGAGAGTATTCCATCACACTTCTGACGTGCGTCTTGTAGATGGTGGACAGGCTTTGGGGAGTCAGATGATCACTCAATACCCAATCTCTGACCTCTCTTGTAACACAAGATTTGTGTGGATGGACCAGTTAAGTTTAATAGTGGGTTATGCTGATAGAGTTAGGTGAGAAAAGGGGGAAGAAGCGCAAGTGGAGCACTGGTGTGGATTAGTAGGGCATATATGTACTGTATATTCTATGTAATTCTGATTAGCATGTTGCAGTGGTTAACTATCTCTTTAATCAGTTCCCTGCTTTTGAGTTACATTATTTTTTAATTATTCATTTATGGTATGTGGGCATCACTGACTAGGCTAGCATTTATTACCCATCCCTAAATGCCCTTGAGAAAGTGGTGGTGAGCTGCCTTCTTGAACCTTGCCGTCCATGCGGTGTAGGTACATCTGTAGTACTGTTAGGGAGGGAGTTCCAGGATTTTAACCCAGTGATAGTGAAGGAACGGTGATTTATTTCCAAGTCAGGATTTGTTTGTACTGAACAATCAATATTATATAAAATAAAAACAGGCAATACTTAAAACACAGATTGGGCAAAGTCTGTGGAGAGAGAAACACAGTGTTAAAGATTCAGGTCAATAATCTTGCATAAGAACTGGGAGAAGTTAGATGTTTAACAGTTTATTAGCAAGTACAGAATCAGGGAATAGTGGGGAAGAAAGAACAAAAGACCCTGTGATTTGATGGAGAGCAAGAGTATACAAATGACAAAAGGGATGAGGGTGCAAGGCAAAAGATGTGGGAATGGGACAAGTAAACAAAGGATGAGCCTAGAAGTGCTGTAAATGTGACAGCAGAACCATTACCATCATCTGCCATCTAAGAAAATGGGAACAGCTGTTCTAAAGCTGTTGAACTCGGTGTTGATGCCGGGATGGTGTAAAGTGCCTAATTGAAAAATGTGGAACTGTTCCTTGAGTTTTTGACAAGCTACCTTTAAGGAAAGAAAACATTCTTTATAGAGCTGGTACTGGCAGGAATCATTAAAGCACTATCTAAAGAGAGTAATCTGCTTTGATCCGTTTTGACTATACTTGGCATAGCAAATTATTACATGTTCTGAAGTAATTCTGTTTTAGAAATGATTTGTCTTCACTATTTCTTGAGGCGGTTTTGTGGCTATTTACCATTTTTTCCTTCAGTAGATTGTTTGATCATTTAGATTTTTTTGCTGGTTAATTTATTCCACAGCTGAGCACGAACTGTACAGATCCTTCCTGACATAAGCTCGTCTTCAATTCCAGCATTTGAAATGCAAGTTCATTCTATCTCGTGTAAAATGAGGACATTGTTTAATTATTGTAACCCGCAGAGCTCTTAAGCACAGAAGATGCTTCATTATTTCCTCTGTCTTTTTTAGTAAAATAACATTCATCTCTCTAGATTTTATCTATGTTGAAAATCCCATTAGCTAGGATTAAAATAAGAAATAATGGGTACATCCAGAACCTTAGCTTCTATCTTTGTGGCGATTAGTTTAAATTTCTATTTCCCTATCATTTTGGAATTCAGAATTTATTTTTATTCTTAACCATTTGAGACCACTGTTGAGTTTTAGGCCCGTTCCTAGTTTTGATGCTGAGCAACATCTAACATACAAACGGTCTTTGCCATTTGATGTGATAAATAGCATAGTTTTGACGAAACTGTAAATTACAGATTGCCTCCAAAGATTTATTCAGGTAAATTCATATTTCACTAGAGTTCCCCAGGTTGATTTGGCAAAGTTTAATGCAGAAATATTCTGTTCATGTCAGCCTGGGCCCACATTTTCTCATTCTCTTAGGTCCTTGACAGTGTAAACCTGTGCATCATTTTCCATTCCTTTTGCTTTGAATTGTGCGGTTAATTATATTCTCTCTCTCGTATTTAAGTGAAGTGTATAGTCAGTAAACAAATTCCTTAAAGTGCAGTCTTTTAAAAAAAAATGTTATCATCTCATCAGTTTTCTCTTCCTCGCCTGAAGACATTGGTTCCTCACAGGGCTACTGTTCCACATGTGCTGATTGCTGTGTGAGGACAGACCTTTCTGAGTCAGCTGCACTGACTTTTCAACTATAACATATGTTATAGTTGCATTTGTTTAATAAATTTCACTCTGAAATTAGCTTGTTAATGTATAGAGGAAGCAAACTAAGTTTTTAACATTCAGAAATATTTAAAAGATGAAGATGGTGTCAGTGTGTGTCTGTTGCTCAATGATTGAGCAGAATTTTTACTTTTCATGCACTTGTCCTCAGCAAAACCTGCACTGTTGTCCATCCTTATTGCTTCTCCTGGTACAGCCCCATCTTTGCTCCCTTAAGTCCAAGATACACAAATGAGTGTACCTGATGCAGTATTGATTAAGTCATCCACATATAATGCTGCTTGACCTAATCAAGCTCTTTCGGGCCTTGCTGGCCTTTGTTAAATCTGTTCTCCACTCCACCATTACCCTGGAGGGCAATGATCATCCTAGGCTCATTTTCCCTACTACTGAGTCTTTTATCTGCCTACTCCATCTCTAACAATAAATTTGAGGAGCCCATGGTTTTATTATCACCAAAGTTCAAGACAATTTGTTTAGCTGCTTGTCACCATTTTCCCTTGTCCCATAGGTCAGTCCCCCTCTTCCCTGGCCTTCCAACCCCATATCAGCTCTTCATACCTTCGGTATAGCTTTCTTCCCCCTCCACCCTCACTTCCTGTCAAAGTTCAGCTCACATGTGACTTATCTCCTGCTCCCTTGACCTTAATTCCACTAAACTCCTGACTATCCAGCTTCCATTCATGTCTGCTCCTAGCTGGCATTGTAAATAGTTCTGTCTTGTCAGGCACTGCCTCATATACTTTAAAGACCATTGTTATTAGCCTCCCCTCCATTCCTCGGCCCTTTCAATTCAGCTCCGTCTCCAAAACTCTATCCTTTCCAAGGCCCAACTAGCTTTATGTCCATCTGTCCCAAAGCTCTCCTTGAATCCACCAAATTCAGCATCAGTGCTCAACACAGCATGGAAGTACCCATAGACACAATCACAAATAAGCCATTGGTGGCAATGGTACATTATCCCTCATTAACCTCACTGCAGCCCCCTCTATGATCGAGCATCTCACCCTCTTTATGCCTGTGCTCCATTGTCTATCTCAGTGGGAGCGTCCTTGTTTTGTCCTACTTGTAACTTTTTCCAACCTATGTGCTGTTTCTTGGCAACATCATGTGCAGACATTGATCAGCTTCCACCATCCAGCACTGACTTTTCACCAGCTGGCCTACAGTCATGTTTTACGGTGTGCGCGCCAACAGAAATTCTTTTATTCAAACTTACTAATTCCCAAAAGACCTCAACTGTCAAATTTTTTACTTTCTTCAAACTTTCCTTTCTACGACAAGCTGAAGGGATTCAAAGCCCAAACTCTGTATCAACCAGTCACCACTAACTGAATTGCTTAGTCTCCTGTTGCCAGCTATTTAATCTTGTAGGTTCTCTGACAAAGAAGCAAGCCATTCAGATTTATTTCCTTGCTTTATAGTATGTGATATTCTAATCACTGTTGTCAACATGATATCCCCCGTGTCTACACATTGTTTTGGCAAGAATGCCCAGAATGTTGGGTGCAGTTCTAAATTTGGGATGATCTATCATGTTCAACAGTTTAGATAATAAAGCTGATGCATAGCTCATGTCCCAGTGCTATATCTCTCACAACTGGTTAAAGAAATTTCCTTTGATAAGGTCCTGGAGTGATATTTTTCTCAAGTATTTGACCATAAAATATCCCTTGTATTTAATTTAAAAATGCACTAGTGAAAATATGTAACTAGCTGATTTTTCTAATCATGTTTCAGCTCTTAGCTTGACATTCAGGGACCTTTTACTGCTTATTGCTTTTGATGGAGTCGTGAGTATTACTGAGACTAACTGCCTAAATGAAGTGTTGAGTGCACCGTGGTCGGCAAACCAGTTATTAAAATGCAATGATTTTTTTTGATGGCTATAGGATTAGACCTTTGCCTTAAAGTAGGGCTTTTAAACATATAATTTTGCATATTTTCAGTTTTTAAAAATGTGCAGTTCATTGGGAGTTTTACGTAAACCATAAATTGTAAATTAACTTTTTCAGCTAACCTTTTATCTGTTGTGCAGTTTCTATATTTTATGACAATTGCACATAGAAACAACTAAACATGGCATAAACATGATGGCAAGATTCTCAGGTCTTTAGCCCCTGGAAAATAACTGAACAGGTTTCATCATGTGTAAATCAATCTGTTATTATGTGTCTATTTGTTTATTTTCTACTCCCCAGCCAAAATCCTGATTGAATATATTCCTAGGATCTTTTATTCTTACACTGTACACATCCCTACAAACATTGATTTGTGCAGCATGGAGTTTGGAGATTTGTAGCCTTGACAAACTGGGCAAGTTCCTGATCACTTCGCCTCATGTTATGGATTAGTAAAGACATGAGAGCAGATTGCTTTCTTAATAAAAATAAAATACTGCGAATGCTGGAAATCTGAAATGAAAACAGAAAATGCTGAAAAAACTCAGCAGGTCTGGCAGCATCTGTGGAGAGAGAAACAGTTAATATTTTGAGTCCATATGACTCTTCTTCAGAACTCACTTTCTTACTTTCTTGATTCCAAGATTACTTTTATTTCCACTGGTTCATAACTCTTGGATGGGGGGAAAGGGTGGTAATGTTGTGGTAAGCGTAGTGGTAATGTTGCTGAACTAGTAATCCAGAGACCCAGGTTGATGCTGTGGGTACATGGGTTTAAATCCCCCCATGGCAACTGGTGGAATTTGAATTCAGTTAATAAATCTGGAATATAAAGCTAGTCTCAGTGATAGTGACCATGGAACTATCATCGACTGTCATAAAAACCCATCTGGTTCACTGTGTCCTTCAGGGAAGGAAATCTGCCATCCTTACCTGTCTGGCCTACATGTGACTCCAGTCCCACAGCAATATGGAGTAAGGCTGACTGAAGCGTGAGTCACACGTGGTTGGCATTAGTAGAGGAATGGGAGCAGATTATCTGTCTGTCTTAGTGCCAGGGAAAATGGAGTTTAACAAGGAGTTCAAAAAGAAAATGTATGAATAAAACAAAATGAAAACAGTTGGATTTTTTAATATAGAGCATGGGCTCAAAAAACTGAGATGAGTGAGTCTTGGTATCAGTGCTCTTGACAGTTGCCTGGGGTTGTTGCTGTGGAGTAGTGGGATGGATTCCATGTGAAGGCAAAGCACTGTGATTTCCTTGAGTAAACAAAGCTGTTCACACACAATAAAATGAATGGCCCCTGACAAGAGTGTGTTATTGAAATCTTGGGCACAACTAGGCAGAAAAAAGTTTCAAGCTGAGTATATAAACTAAAATTTAGCACTGAAGTTTTAAATTTGGCAGTGCAGTTAACACATGAAATTCTCAATAGAGTAGTACCAGTAAATTTTTAAATTTTCTCATTTGAAGAGACTGGTTATGAGGGGAATATTTTGTATGAAGTAAAATGTTACTCTTGGCACTGGTAGAAGGGTCGTCTTCTGAGTCTTTGTACTAACGTACAAGGATTGAATTGGTATCCTGTTAAAGGAAATCTTTATTAAACCAGCCAAGGAAGATTTTTAAAAACAAAAAACTGCCCACGCAAAAGATGCAACACCTGCCCCTTCACTTCCTCTCTCCTCACCGTCCAAGGACCCAAACACTCCTTTCAAGTGAAGCAGCATTTCACTTGCATTTCCCCCAACTTAGTCTACTGCATTCGTTGCTCCCAATGTGGTCTCCTCTACATTGGAGAGACCAAACGTAAACTGGGCGACCGCTTTGCAGAACACCTGCGGTCTGTCCGCAAGAATGACCCAAACCTCCCTGTCGCTTGCCATTTTAACACTCCACCCTGCTCTCTTGCCCACATGTCTGTCCTTGGCTTGCTGCATTGTTCCAGTGAAGCCCAACGTAAACTGGAGGAACAACAACTCATCTTCCGACTAGGGACTTTACAGCCTTCTGGACTGAATATTGAATTCAACAACTTTAGGTCGTGAGCTCCCTCCCCCATCCCCATCTCCTTTCTGTTTCCCCCTTCCTTTTTTTTCCAATAAATTATAAAGATTTTTCTTTTCCCACCTATTTCCATTATATAAAAAAAACCCCACTAGAGTTATACCTTGAGTGCCCTACCATCCATTCTTAATTAGCACATTCGTTTAGATAATATCACCAACTTTAACTTTAACACCTATGTGTTCTATTGTACTATTGTCGTTGACATCTTTTGATGATCTTCTATCACTGCTTGTTTGTCCCTACAACCACACCCCCACCTCTCTCTCTCTCTATCTCTCCGCCCCCCACACACACACCTTAAACCAGCTTATATTTCAACTCTTTCTTGGACTCAAACTCAAGTTCTGTCGAAGGGTCATGAGGACTCGAAACGTCAACTCTTTTCTTCTCCGCCGATGCTGCCAGACCTGCTGAGTTTTTCCAAGGAAGATTTTTGGGCAGAAAAGGGTGTAAAGATAAGCCCAACAACTACAGGTCAGTCAGTTAAATCTTGGTGGTGAGCAAATGGCTAGAGCCCTATTTACAAGATTGCTGATAAGGCCTATCCCTTAGCTCCTGGAATTATACAAATCCCAAAGTGTATATTGACATGTGAAGGTAGGTTTGGATAGACAGTAGTGGAGAACACATTAGCAGATTTTTCAACTAGCACGTCAAGGAAAGGGAGCTTGTTAGACTACTCCACCTGAAAAGTGAATGTGAGCATGGGATGGAGCATTTTAAGGTGTGTAAGGAGTCCCTTGCATGCAACTGCAGATTCAGTGATCACAAACATATCATCTTTGTGTCAGAAATATGTTCACCTCTAGCATCACCAACTTCAACCCAGCCTTGTTTCATCTACTGTTGAAATCCTCATCCATGTCTTTATTACCTCCAGCTTTGACTATTCCAATACTTGCCTGGCCAGTTTCCCATCTTTCACCCTACAAAACTTTTCACTCTCCCAAAACTCTGCTGTCCATATCTAAACTCACACCAAGTCCTTTTCACCTATTACTCTATTTGCTGAACTTCACTGGTTCCCAGTCAGATAGCATCTCAATTTTAAAATTCTCATTCTCATTTTCAAATCTCTGCATGGCTTTATGCACCTTCCCCATCTCTGTAGCCCCCTCCAGCCCTTGAAGCCTTCTCAATTGCTGTGGTCCTCCAATTCTGTCATCTTGCACATTCCTGATTTTAATTGCTATACCATTGGCAACACAGCAGTCTTGACCTTAATCTCTGGATTTCCCTCTCTGAACTTCTTTTTGATGTTTCTTGAAAACTACCTCTTTGATCAAGCTTTTGGTTACCTGCCCTAATACCAGCACCAGTGGCTCAAAGGAAGCATTTTTTTTGATAATACTCTTGTTCAGCACCATGGGATGTTTTGCAATGTTAAAGGCACCTGCACCACACCTTAGGAAGGGTATATCAGCTTTGAAGACTGTGATGTAAGTTAACCAAAATGATAACTGAACTCCAAGGGTTAAAATACAAGGAGACATTACACAAAGGTCCCAGTGCTCGATTCCCTGGAATTTAGAAGTTTAAGGATTGTTTTAATCAAAGTTTAAAATATTAAGGGATCAAAACAGATACATGGAGAAACTATTACTATTGGTTGTGGAGTCTCGAACGAAAGGAAATCATCTGCTTTTCAAGGATGAAGTTAGGAAACACTTTTTCACACAGGATCGTAGAGGTTTGGAAATTTCCGCAATTGATGCAAGGTCAGTTGTTAATTTTAAATCTCAGATTGATAGATTTGTGTTAATGAAAGGCATTAAGAGATATGAGGCAAAGATAGGTTTGAATACAGAGTTAAGTCACAGATCGACTATGATCTCATTGAATGGCGGAATCGGCTTGAGGGACTAAATTGGCTACTCCTGTTCCTACATTTCTGTTTCAATGCAAGGTTGTTGTAATCTTCTTCGGCTACAATCTAATGTGCTTCAATCTCATTCAATATGACCTTTGTGTAACACTAATAGTGTGAATGCATTGAAAAGTAGGGAAATGTACAGCTTAAAAATTGTTAAAGATTGGATTGCGAAATTAGTTTTAATAGTTTTGTGAATTGTTCATTTAGGGGATGTAAAGCCTGTTCCTGTTACATTCCCAGCCCTGTCAGAAAAAGGCATAAAGTAGATGCTTAGCACTTCCTAAATATTGAATAAATAAACTCAAGTGAAATAATAAAAAATATATTTTTTAATATAGTATTATCTGCATGGTGACTCACTACCTCCATGTTGGTACAATTAGCTGGCTAACCTGAATTTTAGCCTTGGTATTAAATAAAGACCAGTTTGGTTTATCCTTATCTTAGGGTAAATAAATTTTTCTTCTGTAACCCTTCCCCAAGCTGCTTATATACTTAAGGCCTGCTATAAGGTATGTCATTGCACATGAATTAAAAGTTTATGTTCTGTAGCTCTGACTTAAAGTGACAGCTATAAAATATTATTGCGCCTCCTTTTAACTCTGTGTACACAATGTTTGTGTGAACTTTCAATTATTTATTTTCCGCTACCTTGTACTATTGGAGGCACTGACATACTGACCCTTTTTTAATATTTTTTATGTATTTCCAATATTTTTATAAACTTGACCTTATCCATAACTCTGCTACCGTTGTCCTAACTCGCACCAAGTCTGTTCATCCATCGCCCCTGTGTTCACTGACCTACATTGGCTCCTGATCAGACATCTTGATTTTAAAATTGTTATCCTTGTTTTTCATTTGCCCTATGGCCTGACCCCTCCCTACCTGTGTAACCTTCCCCAGCCCTACAACCATTTGGGATCTCTGCACTCCACCAATTATGTCCCCAGTTGTAACTCTTTCCACTATAGGCACCTGAAAACAAGTCTGTCAAGGTCATAAGCTCTGGAATTTCCTCCCCCAATGTCTCTCTACCTCTCTGTCCTTCTTGATGAGTGGCTTGGTGTTAAATTTTGTTTGACAACACTTCTGTGAAGCACCTTGGAATATTTTACTATGTTAAATGCATCACATAAAATCAAGTTGCATAGTAATTTAGAATAGTCCTGGGGAAAATTGTTGAAATTATCTTAAGTTCTGGGCCAGGCATATTTCAGAAGGTGAAAATTCAGGACATAAACAGCACCAATAAAAGAATGGTCGTTCAATCATTGCTGAGATTTTGCTATATCCAAAATAATTACTACATTGGTAGTAATGTTCGAGCAGGTGGGAAGAAAATGCACAAAAAGACTGAATTAAGAGGTGATCTTTTTGAAACATATAAGATCCTGATGAGATTTAACAGGGTGAATGCTCTAAGTATGTTTCCCCTTGTGACAAATTTGCTTGAGTTCTTTGAGGATATGACAAGCAGAGTTGATAAAGGAGAACTGTAGATGTAGTGTATTTGGATTTCCAGAACGCATTCAATAAGGTGCCACACAAAAGGTTATTGCACAAGATAGGAGTTCACAGTATTGAGGGTAATGTATTAGCATGGACTGAGGATTGATTAACACACAGAAGACAGAGAGTCTGGATTATTGGGTCTTTTCTCAGGTTGGAAAGACGTAACTAGTGGAGTGTCACAAGGTCAATCCTAGGGCCTCAATTATTTACTATCTATATTAATGACTTGGAGGAGGGGGCAGAGTGTAAAGTGTCCAAATTTGCTGACAAACCAAAAATAGGTGGGAGGGCATGTTTTGATGAGGACAAAAGGAATCTGCAAGGGATTATAGATAGGTTGAGTGAGTGGGCAAAATCTTGGCAGGTGGAGTTAAATGTAGGAAAGTGTGAGGTCATACACTTTGGTAGGAAGAATCAAAAGGCAGACTATTGTTTAAATGGAGAGAGACTCCAAAAAAGTGCAGCGCGGAGGGATCTGGGTGTTCTTGTACATGAAACACAAAAAGTTAGCATGCAGGTGCAACAAGTAATTAAGAAGGCAAATGGAATTTTGGCCTGTATTGCTAGGGGGTTGGAGTTTAAAAATAGGGTAGCCTTGTTACAACTGTACAGGGTGTTGGTGAGGCCGCACCTGGAGTACTGTGTACAGTTTTGGTCCCCGTATTTAAGAAAAGATATACTGGCATTGGAGGCAGTTCAAAAGAGATTCACTAAGCTGATTCTTAGGATGAAGACGTTGACTTATCCAAGAACTGCTAAACAAATTAGGCCTTTATTCATCAAGGTTTAGAAGAATGAGGGCTGATCTTAGATTCTCAGGGGGCTTGACACGATAGATGTTGAGATGTTTGCACTAGCGGGGGAATCTCGAACTAGGGGACATAGTTACAGAAGAAGGGGGCACTCATTTAGAACTGAGGTGCCAAGGAATTTCTTCTGAGGGTAGTGAATGTCTGTGGAATTCTCTACCCTAGAGTGTTGTGGAGGCTAGGTCACTGAAAGTATTTAAAGAGAAGGTAGATAGATTGTTGAAATATCAGGGAGTTAAGGGCTATGAGGAGCTGGCACGAAAGAGGATTTGAGGCTTGGGGCAGATCAGCCATGATCTTATTCAATGGTGGGGTAGGCTTGAGGGGCCGAATGGTCTATTCTTCCTAGTTCTTATGTTGTGAGAGAGACTAGAACTAGGGAACACAGTTTTAAAAAATAAGTGGTCTCCCATTTAAGACTGAGATGAGAAGAAATTTTTTGAGGCTTGTGAGCCTTTGGGACTCTCTTTCCCAGAGAGCAGTGGAGGCAGGGTCACTGAATATTTTCAAGGCAGAGGTAGATAAATTCTTGACTAACAGGGTAGTCAAAGGTTATTGGGGGTAGGCAGAATGTGGAGTTTGGGCCACAATTGGATTAGCCATGACCTTATCAAATGGCAGAGAAGGCTCAATGGCCTACTCTTCCTAATTTGTATGTATGTAAATATTGGCAACATATTTGAAGTACAGCAGGTTATCATTTGCAAGTATAAAAGATTGATGGTGCAATGCAAGTTTTTGTTTAAAAACTATCTTGTGTAATCCTGTAATTTTGCTAGTTAAATAAATGGAGCTGCCTATTGGTTTTCTAAGTGTTGCATAAGTAGTTTGGAGGATTTTATTGATTTGAATTATGGGGAACATATTTATTTGGCGCCTTGGGAGAAAAAAGCAACATTTACTGCAGAGATTTCACTATGGGTATCACTGTACTGAGCATTATGATTAGGAAACGTCTTGCTCTGCATTACTTGATATAGCACATCTGGAATTATTGATCTGGGATTATTTTAAAAATTACTCCGAGAGTAGTGAATTTTGGTGCCTTGTGAGGTGGTAGAATTGAACTCGTACTTGTGAAATCTCATCACAACATCATGATTGTATGACTGAAATGCTATGCACCATTGCATCTAAGTGACCAGTGAGTACCTGGACAAGATGACTGTGCATACCTGGTGTTGGATGATTTATTTTGTGATTTTTATCAATTTGACTCTTTGTTATAAATTAATTTTCCCATGGAGTCAGTTGGGCAGTTACATAGAGATAAAAACAAAAAAACTGCGGATGCTGGAAATCCAAAACAAAAACAGAATTACCTGGAAAAACTCAACAGGTCTGGCAGCATCGGCGGAAAAGAAGAGTTGACGTTTCGAGTCCTCATGACCCTTCTGTCGAAGGGTCATGAGGACTCGAAACGTCAACTCTTTTCTTCTCCGCCGATGCTGCCAGACCTGTTGAGTTTTTCCAGGTAATTCTGTTTTTGTTTTGGGCAGTTACATGCCGAGTTGCTGATTCCTCCGTGATATGTTATCGTACTGAATGCTGAAAACATTTCTACAGCCCATGCTGTTGCTCATGGTAACTTGGAGTGTATCCTGCTTGGGCACACACCCTGAGGGCAGTTAAGGGCTTAAGTGCTTTCTTGACATAAATGTAATTTAACACTTTCCTCTTGTGCCATTTTGTCAGCCTGCCTGTCATGTTTCAACTTGATTATTCATTCTATTGTTTTATTTACCTTTGCCTTCCCATCCTGTGTCTCCAAAATGACAATGCTAAATCATGCTTCCCTGAGATCTCCCAGTTCTGCTTCCAATGGAGTTATCCACAGCACTGTCCATCCTGTAGTTTCTGAAAGCAGATCTATGACTTGATGATACAATTCTAAAAGCAGTCATTGTACTTAAAATAATTTTAAAATCAGCTTTGTGTAATGACTGGGAACATTGCATTTGTCACTGTGGGGCCGAGGTGGGATTCCCAAAAGAGTTTTTGCAGAACTGATCTGCTGAAACCTGTATTAGGAACATAGGAAATAGGATGAGGAGTAGGCCATTCAGTCCCTTGCGCCTGCTCCACCATTCAGCCAGATCATGACTAACCTTTGACCTCAATGCCATTTTCCTGCACTATCCCCATATCGCTTGATATCTTGAATATCTAGAAATCTATTGATCTCTGTCTTGAATACACTTACCGACTGAGCCTCCACAGCCCTCTTAAATAGAGAATTCCAAAGACTCACCACCCTCTTCAGTGAAGAAATTCCTCCTCATCTCAGTCCTAAATGACCAGCTCTTATCCTGATACTGTCTCCTGTTTCTAGATCCCCCAGCCAGGGGAAATAGATACTGCAAAACTAAAATAGATACTACAACGTATATATTGTATGTATAGTTCACTGTCCCCAAATGTTGCGGGAACCTCTAATTAAAACACACGTTCAACAATATTTGGACAACTCTTTTTTGATACTTCTGGGGAATGAAGGGAATTCTTCCCCTAGCCATGATTTATTTGAAAACCTCTTGTACTTTCCTTCCCTCCTCTCTCTGCCTCTTTCAGCTCTCACCTCCACTCCCAGTAGAAAAAGCCACCTGATTAATAACCGCATTCTCCTTTGTGGGACCTTGCTATATGCACTTTGGTTACCACATTTGCCTGAAAAACCGATTATTTCAAAAATAATTCGATTTCAGTGGAATGCTTTGGGATGTGCTGAGGTGAAAGATATTAAATGTTTCTTACATCGTTAAATAGTGTTTTCTTCTTGCATGGGAGATAAATTTGTTTCTGTCATATACTACAGTTACATAAAGCTATGCATGTAACACATAGGTTCATCAATATATAATTTAAAAAGAAGAATGACTTTCATTTATATGGTTCCTTATCATTGTCTCCAAAACGTGGCAAACTGTGTTGAATACAGTACTGGAAATACTTTAAATTAGCATCAGTGTTATTATGCAGACGGAGTTGGCAGTTGTTTTGTAAAAGCAGGAACCTATGAATGATTCATTATTTTATTTCGGTTGTGTTGACTGTGGGTAAAATGTGGCAAGGATACTGGGAGAACTTCTTATTTTGCTTTAATTGGTGCCTTTTTTTAATACATCAGTGCTGCAGTGAAATGTCAGCCTAGATTATGCCTAGAGTGAAACTTAATCCAGAGATATTCTGACTTGGTGGTAAGTGTGCTGACCAGTAAGGTAGAAATCAGTTGCATCAATTTTCTTTCCTTGCCCTATGAGGATCATGTCCCTGTCAGCTACAGTGTAGACTCATTTCCCAATGACTAAAGGTTAAACAGCCTTTGCTCTGGATGTCATATGGTTACAGGAGGATGGGATATTACAAGACAATTTTTTTTTGGTTAAGTGACAGATCCCTATGAGATTGGGGTGGAAGGGGATAGTGGACTTTAGGCAAATGAAGGATTGAGCACATGCCTCATCAGTTGCAACTAAAAGTAGCTCTGAATTACTTCCAATTGTGTCTGTTCAGCCAACAGCACTGTCACCTGTAGTTGCATTATCAGAGGGTGGCATTTTGTTTAGATAGTACTTTCCTTAGCACTTATTCTTGGTAGGTAACAGCAGGAGATACTGTGTCATTTCATAATTCACCTTTATGTGGTGACAATCCACATGGAGATGGTTCAGGATATTTTCAGGATTTATGCTGCCTGCAGATAAACTTATTTTTCCCTAATAATCATAAGCTCCTGTGTTTTTGCTTAAGAATAGAGCTTGGACTGCCTTTCCTGGATAAAGTTTGCTGTAGATTTCTTTCTCCCTGAGCTGCTGGCAAGTAATATATGCAGA
Organism: Carcharodon carcharias; assembly: GCF_017639515.1. NCBI lineage: Eukaryota > Metazoa > Chordata > Chondrichthyes > Lamniformes > Lamnidae > Carcharodon > Carcharodon carcharias. Next base: position 128,592,455 of record NC_054473.1, on the reverse strand, counting down.
AAGAGCAAAGATTATACTAGTAACTCACTATTGGTTGCAATTTGAGAATTGGGCATTAGAGCAGGATTCCACATTTGCAAGGGTCAAATATTAGGTTTTCCAGTTGGTTATTGACATGCGATGGCTGATTGATATGAGTCTTCCATCTCTGGAGATATATTCTTTGATTAGATCCTACAGAACCACTGCTAACGTATCCTATAATGGATGTCTAATATTTTGGCACATGAATCACATCCATGTTTCACAACTAGTCGGCCAATATATTTTTAAAATGGTTTTTGATCAGGCAGAGTCATGGACTAGAGTTCTACGGAGTTCCAGCAGGTGCGCGCCCATCCAGACCTCACGTGAAATCGCACAAGAAACTTAGGAGCGCCTCCTGACACCATCCCACTGTCAAGCCATATTACAGTCAGCAGGCGTGTGTGGGAGTTGGGAACGCACCCACCAGCAATTAAGCCCATTAAGGAGGCAATTAATAGAGATTTTATGTGGCCGGTGCACTTTTACGGTTGGCGCACAGGCCAGTCAATCTTCACGTCTTCACTTCATGCTCGATCTAGGGCAGGATAAAATGCCCAGGTTGAAATAAAATAAAAGAATATGTTTGAGGGTGAGGTGTTATGAGTTCTGTTGTCAGTTGCTTAAATTTGTATTGCAGAGAGAGTTTAAATTTCATTGGAACAATACTGCAGCTCCACAGCAGTTGTCCGCCTTCAGGGAGTTTGTTGGAAACGTCTGCCCACACCCTCATTTTTCTCTCTGCCCACGCTCTTCCCAACATTCCCCCCCCCACCCCCACCCCCACCCCCAGGCAGCACTGAGCTCCTCTCAGCTTACATTTCACACTGGCTGCCAGTTAATTGGCCAGTCACTTTGAAATTGCGTGTCAGTTGTGACCGCAGATGGAAGCGCATATCGTGTCCACTTCCCGGCCCACCAATTGCATGTGCCCCATGGTGGTGTCATAGCTCTGATGCCTAAGTTCCTGCTGATTCAGTATGTTGCTATGTGTGTGGAGAAAACAGAATGAATAGAAAGGTCAATTATATATCTCTACGTTCATCTGATTATATGCATCCACCACACAACCTAATCCTATCCATCTGTCCCTCCAGACCTTATGGGAGCAAAGTTTTGATGATGAAGGTTAGTTTCTGGCTCTAATAGGACCTGTGCTGTTGCATCAACTTGTGTTTTATATGATGTGGGAGTAGGAGTTCATATGCAGTAACAATAGCAACCTTTTATTTAAAGAGCACATTTAAATCGTCTCAAGGCACTTCACAGGTGTGTTATAGCACAAAATTGGACACCAAGCCACATGAAGTGTTAGGGTAGATGAACAAAAGCCTGGTCAAAGAGGCAGGTTTTAAGGAGTATCTTAAAGGAGGAATGAGAGGTAGAGAGGCTCAAAGGTTTAGGAAAAGAAATGCAGAGCTTAGGGCCTTGACAGCTGAAGGCATAATGACCAATGGTAAGGCACTTAAAATCAGGGATGTTCAAGAGGCCAGAGTTAGAGGAGTGCAGACATTTCAAAGAGGTTTCGGGCTGGAGGAGATTACAAAGATAGGGAGGGGTGAGGACATTGAGGGATTTGAAAACAAGGAATGAAATTTTATATCTGCAAAGCCATGACCTTTTTATGCCCATTCTTCACAAGTGGCTTCCTCAGATATAGCTAGGATATATTTGTACAGTGTCTGGAGGATGCATATCATTTGCAAAACGAAGATGACTATACCGGGTACATAATTCTATCTTTTTTGAGTGAACTCCCTGGACTATTCTTTGATCACTTTTGCATTATCTGGCTAGATAAAAAGAATGCTCTGCTATGCTTTGAACTTGTTAGATTGCTGTTTATTATATGTGACTGGTGTTTTAATCATTTCTGCACTTGTCTCCCTTTGATTTTCAGAGAATTAATAGTTTTAAAATGCACACTGAAATCTCCTTTAAAAGATTGGACACTTTTGCTGCCTACATTGAATTGTCTTAACTATTGGGATTTTTGTTTTATTTACTTATATTTACTACAAAACACAAATCAGGCCCCACATGTTTGCTGATGACACCCAGCTCCATCTCAACACAACCTCCCTCAATCTTTCAACTTACTCTAAATTGTCAGACAGCTTGTCCGATATCCAGTACTGGATGAGCAGAAATTTCCTCCAGCTAAATACTGGGAAGACTGAAGCCATTGTCTTCAGTCCTCATCACAAACTCTGTTCCCTAGACACTGACCCCCACCCCTCTCTTTGACAACTGTCTGAGGCTCAACCAGACTGTTTTCAACCTTGGCCTCATATTTGACCCCAGGATTACATATTCCCACCATCACTAAGACTACCTATTTCTACTTGCATAATATTGGCCAGCTTCACCCCAGCCTCATCTTTTCTGCTGCTGAAATCTCCATCCATACCTTTGTTATCTCCAGATTTGACTTTTCAAATACATTCTTGGCTGGCCTTCCATGTTCTATTCTCTATAAGGTCATCCAAACCCTGCTGCCCTTGAGCTAACAAGTTCTGTTCAACCATCGCATCACTCTTTTGCATGTTGAACTCCATTAGCTCCAGATTAAACAAATTTTCATCTTTGTTTTTATACCCCTCCATGACTTCACCCCACACCAGTCTGTAACCTTCTTTAGCCCCGCATCCCTCTGAGATATCAGTGCTCCACTATTTTGGCCTTTTGAGCATCTGGTTTTAATTGCTCCACCAATGGTAACTGTGCCTTCAGCTGCCAAGGTCCTAAGCTCTGGAATTCCCTTCCTAAACGTCTCTGCCTTGCTTTCCTCCTTTAAGGCACTCCTTAAAAGCTAAGCTTTTGGCCATATGCCCTAATCTCTCCTTATGTGGCTTGGTATCAACATTTGTTTGATAATGCTCCTGTGAAGTGCCTTGGGACCTTATATTGAAGGTGCTATATAAATACAAGTTATTGTTGATATTAAAAATGGAAAACCTATAGAGCTTGGCTGTTAATTTTAAAAAAAATTAAGTTCCTAAGAATGCTCTGGTGCACCCGTAGGAGCCCCTACTCATGTAGTTTCAATGCCCTGACCTTAATTTTCTGTTAATGAATAATTTTGAATAGATGCAGGAGCAGTGTAACCAAGTTTATGGATAATTTGGGATAGTAAGTTTGATTATGTAAAAGCCCTATTGCACTCAAGTAATGCCTAATCCAAGAATTTGAGATGACCTTCACTTAACTCCAAAGAGATTTCAAAACAAAAGCCAATGAACGATCCACTTATTTTTTTTGTGTTGTGTTTTAAATTCTATATCTTTCAATAGCGTGCTTGGAACATGTAAGTCAGACGTAATAGAAAATAATCCATCTTTTTTGCCTTTTATTTCCTTCACGTTATTGAGGACTGAAGTTATAAAGGGAATTTTTTAATAAGTAACAAATACATTGCACCATTTTAATATTTAATGGTTTTCTTGTTTATTGTAGTGATTGTAGACAGAAATGAAAGCAACAAAGATTAAATAGTCTAAGAGACCCCTTGAAGAAAGACTAGAAGGTAGCATCAAGTGAAATAATAAAGGGTTTTTATAAAAATAATGCATGCAAATAGTGTAAAAACAAAAAGATAGTCAATTAGTTATGAAGAAGGAAGTCTTATTTGTGCATAAAAGAACGGTGGGGATAATAAATTTAGTATTTTGCCTAATTTTTCACAGAAGAATATGATAGGGGGAAAAAAGGGAACAAGAGAGCAATGTGTAGCAGTTATTGGATAAAGGATGTAGTAATGAAAATACATGATGGCACTTTTTGAGGTAAGTTAGAGTGGGGATGGTAGAGATTTCACCACAATCTTTCAAACATCCTTGGAAATGGAAGTTGCGTCAGTTGGTAAAAGGCATCTCAAATTCCTTGTCACCCAATCACCAATATCTTGTAGCTCACCATTCACAGTCATGGATGTCCAGTTAAGGACTGCTAGGCTTGCCCCCTAGTCTATCCCATTTAGCATGTTGGGCATGCCATGCTACATACTTAAGGATGTCCTTTAATGGAGAACACTTTGCCTTCACAAGGATTGTGCAATTGTTAGTTCAACAATACTACTGTGGACAGACATCTCCAAGGGTAGATTGGTGAGAATGAGGTTGAGCTAGTTACTTCCTTGTGTTGGTTTTCTCGCAACCTGACAGAGGTGCAGTCTGACAGTTTTGTCTGTCAAAACACGGGCATCTTAGTCACTAGTGGTACCACCGAGCCACACTTGGTGATGGGCATTGAAGGTCCCCCCACCAAGAGTACCTCCTGTGCCCTTGTTTCTCCCAGACATTCCACCAAATAATAAACATGACTTCAGTTGAAGGTGGGTGGCAGATGTGATCAGATTTCCTTAACATTTTTAGATCTGAAACCAAAGACTTCATCAGGCCTGGAGTCAAATTGAAGAATCAAGCATGAACCTACAGAAGAGATGACCGAGGGTCACTTCCACCTGTATATCATTCTGCCTCCACCCTTTAGCTGATTTGCCCTGCTGATGGGACAGAACATAGCCAGAGATGGTGATGGAGATATCTGGGTTGGTGAGAGGACTTTGCAAGGTTAAATGCCCTGAGATTAGCACTCTTGTCCTGATACATTGACTGGATCATTGACAATAGACATGTCCAGTTTTCTTATTGAAATTTGTTGCTTTGTCTACAACATGGTGTCTTGCTAAGCCACTTCAAGTATTTTAGGAGTCACTCATGGCCTGAATTCAGTTAGGGGCACAATAGCAAATTTGAAGTCATGAGATTAGAGAGAGTGGTTAGTTGTGAAGAGGACCATAAGTGCTAGATCCAGAGGATGGTTTTATAAACAGAAAGTTGAGTACAGAAGTAATGTGGCACATAAATCATAAGTTTGATTGCAATTAGTATACTTTTCACTTTTAAGTATTCTAGCTTAGGATGCCAACACCATGGAAAAAATACAGAAAAGCTCTCAAGATGATCCTAGACATGAGAGACTTTAGTAATGGGGAGAAAATGGGAAAACAGGGACTCTTCATTAGAATATTGTAAGTTAAGGGGAGATGTGATGCAAGGATTCAAAATTATTTGAAATGTTTATGTAAAGTTAATAAGAAAAGCTCTTAATTGGTCCAATAGTTGGTAATGAGGGCACAAATTTAAGGTCATCAAATGAATTAGGGAGACGTAGGAGGGATATTTTTTGAAATGCAAAAGATTAAGACATGGAATATCCCTCTCAGAACCAATTGTGTAAACTGAATCCATATTCTCTTTAAAAAAAAAAGACATCTGAAAAATAAAAAGTTAAAGTTTGCAGGCAAAGAGAGGACTACGACAGAGGGATCTTAGTTCATGGAGACAATGCACATGTGATAAACTGAACAGTTTCCTGCTATGCTCTTAAATTCTGTTTCTTCCATTCGAATCACTTCATTTGAATCATTAATCAGTGGCTTCTTGGTTGCAAATGTGCTTATTTGGCATGGATGGGATTGGGTTTGACTATGTTCCCCCACCCCCCCATCGTTGAACAGTGTGCCAATAGACATTGTCGAGGTAGACATGAATGTATTAGTGTGACTCAGAGGAGGACAGCTGTCACACATAGAAATTCTTTGAGGGATGAAGTGGGATGAATGTTTGGGGAAGAATATGGCATCTTTTTAAGTACTGTAATGCTCCTATTCTGTCTAATGAACTCCCCGTCAGTTCTTTGTATAAGGCACTGAAAAAAGAAAACAAAATTAGGTAAATTTTTTATTAGCAAATTGGTCCTCAGTTTTTCCCCAATTTTGTAGTGTGTAATAAAAATATTAATTTAAGTATTGGCTCATGATGTCAGTCTACAGTTTTGGACTAAACTTACCCTTGAAAATTGAGCAGAAATCTATGGTGTAAAATTTTAATTAATCTTAACTCAATGTTAAAATGACCATCTGTTGCCCATTTGTAATGTACATCAGGGACCAGTGTTTTACAATAAACAAGCCACATATGTCATGGTTAACATAGCTCACTTACTCGCATGTGGTCATAAGTTATTTGGCTAACAATACTTATCAATTTATTGTCAGTAAACTATGGATCCCTGGTATGTTTTATTATGTGTTGCAGAGGCAGCTGTAAAAGAGCTATTTTGCAGCACCAGCAGAATTACAAGGAATTGATTACATTTTTTTCTGTATTAAACTGGAAAGCTGTTCCTTTACAGTTTTAAAGAAGTCTACTCCTGAGAATTTGAAGTTTTTACTTCCAAAATTCAAATTATGCAGAAATTTGATTTGAGTAATTTTATTAAAATAACAAAGACATTTTTTGACTCAGTTTGAATTAATTGAATTTTGATTAGCAAGAGCAGACTAATGAAAGATTGCTCAAATCTGTGAATAGTGAAATCATAAAGCCTTTCTTTTGAATGCGTTTATCATGTCGTTGGAAATAATGACCAGGGTAATTCTTTTCATTTTATGTCACTGTCATCCATTCAATATTACATCAGAATATAAGACCCTGAACTGGGGAAAAGCCAATTTCAAAGTGAAAGCTGAAAATGGATGACTAGGAGTGATTTTGGGATGTCTCATTTTGTTGTTACAGAACATTTCAGCACTTGTTCTTCAGAGTTCCTTAGGTCTTCAGTTAGATCATTGCCTTGTAATGAATCTATGCCATAATTGTTTTTCATGATATTGTTGAGGTTGCAAAGTTGAAATGTCTGACAATTCCTAACTATTGCCAGTCTTGTATTCAGTTTACGCAACTGAGGTTCTATAATCTGCAGTTAATTAGCGGCACCATAATCTAATTCCTGGTATAACAAGAAATTATTATGCACCTAATTCCATGCGAGTAAATAGAGGCGAGAAGATCTAAATCTTTTTCCAGCTGCATCTGCTTGTTTCTTATTTTGTGAACTCAGTCTTGATTTTAGTTAGAAATGTTAGCAGCTTTTCTTTTTAAGTCATCTGTAGGTTTAATTCATTATTTTTTAATGCTAATTTTCTGTTTTCTGAAATATTTTTATTTGGAACATTACTAAGACATGATTTAAAATTACAGAAAAGCTAAATTACTTACTTAGATTTAGATTTTGTCTGGCACGGGACTGGGGAAACCGGGCAGCAAGACTCTGCCACCTGCCCCGGTCCATCGCAATTTCATTTTGCTCCAACCCAGGTGGTATCCTGCTCTTGAAGGTTCTCCTTAAATGTACTTTGCCAGATCTTCTTTGGCAGCGCTGCTGCCTTTTTCCACATGGTGGTGCCCATTCTACTGTCACTCTGGCAGGGCATACGTCTGGGAGGTGAAACACATGCCCAGCCAGCCTCAGTCATTTCTCCATTTCAGTGTCCCACAGGCACTTCTGACCAGTTCTCTGTAGCACTTCTTCTTTGGTGATGCTGTCTCTCCATGTGATGCCCAGGCTCTTATGTAGGCAACTTACATGAAACCTTTGCTTTTCTCTTCCTTGTCTTGCTGGCGTAGATTGCAGTGGATACTACTATGCTCATATTGCAGTGGATACTACTATGCTCATATTGCAGTGGATACTACTATGCTCATATTGCAGTGGATACTACTATGCTCATATTGCAGTGGATACGACTATGCTCATATTGCAGTGGATAGTACTATGCTCATATAGAGTTGCAGCTTCATGGTGGTGTTGATGGTGTTGGATGCCCAGACCATGTGGAGTTGCTGGATGACTGATGCTGCTTTGCCAATTCTTGTGTGGACATCAATCTCTACATTGCCCTCCCTTGAGATGTTGCTTCCTAGGTAGATGAAGTGGTCGATGCCTCGATGTTCTGTTGCCCTGTGGTGATGGGAGGGCCTTGTTGCCATTTATCCGTCATTGTCTTGATTTTTTTTTTTGCTTATTCTTTGACGGGATGTGGGCACCACTGGCTAGGCCAGCATTTATTTCCGACCCCTAATTACACTTGAGAAGATGATACTGAACCGTCGCCTTAAACTGCTGCAGTCTATGTGGTGTAGATATACGCACAGTGCTGTTAGGGAGTTCCAAGATTTTGACCCAGTGACAATAAAGCAAGGGTGAAATAGTTCTAAGTCAGGATGATGTGTGACTTGGAGGAGAACTTCCAGGTGGTAGTGTCTGCTGCCACACTTGTCTTTTTGTAGCCAATATGTAGACCAACCTTGGTGCTGCTGCTCTCAAGACTGATGATCATGTCTTGGAGATCGCGTGGGATTCTTTGGCCAACAAGGCGATGCAAAATTACAATCCGCAATTGTTTACAAAGTTTATGAGCACCATCTGATTTTCAAATAACCTCATATATATTTCCTAGTTAAAAATGAAATTAAACTTATGTTGTGTCTCTGGCCAATATTAATTACATAATGGAAACCTTTGGTGATTATACACAGGGAAACGGTTGCCATATTGCTTATACAAGTCAAGTATTCTTTATCTGTAAATCCACTTTTTTTTTTTAACCTCATCGACCTTTAGCACAGGGAATCCCTGACTGGAGCTGACACGAACCTCGCTGACTGCAGCTGACCTTTAGCGCAGGAAGTCCCTGACCCGAGATGCCATGGCATGAAAAACTGATGTTTCCACCTGGAGTATAATGTGGGAAAATATGAAATTATCCATTCTGGCAGGAAGAATAAAAGAGAGGCTTATTATCTAAATGGTGAGGGATTGCAGAGTTCTAAGATGCAGAGGGATCTTAAAGCCTTAGTGGATGAATAGCAAAAGGCTAGTATGTAGGTACAGCAAGTAATTAGAAAAGCTAATAGAATGTTGTAATTTATCGCGAGGGGAATTGAATACAAAAATAGGGACGTTATGCTTCTGTTATACAGAGCACTAGTAAGACCATATCTGGAGTACTGTGTAGAGTATTGGTCACCTTTTTTAAGGAAGGATGTTAATACGTTGGAAACGGTTCAGAGAAGACTAATACCTGGAATGGTCGGATTGTCTTGTGAGGAAAGATTGGACTAGCTAAGCTTGTATCTGCTGAAGTTTAGAAGAGTAAGAGGTGGTTTGATTGAAACATGCAAGATCTTGGGACTTGATAGGGTGGATGTGGAGAAGATGTTTCCTTTTGTGGGAGAATCTAGAACTAGGGGCCGCCCATTTAAAATGGAGATGAGGCAAAATGTTTTCTCTGTGAGTTGTGAGTCTTTGGAACTCTCTTCCTGAAAAGGTGGTGGAAGCAGTCTTTGAATATTTTTAAGGTAGAGGTGGACAGATTCTTGGAAAGCAAGGGGTAATAGGTTATCGTGGGTATGTGGGACGCAGGTTTGAGGTTACTATCAGATCAGCCATGATTATTAAATGGCAGAGCAGACTGAGGGGCCGAATGGCCTGTTCCTGCTCCATGTTCGTAGTAGTGGAACATAGTCCTCATAACTACCTCGGTCTCCCCTAATAAACTCCAAATTGCCCAGCATAGATTCCAAGCCCCCACCCCCCGCAACCACAAAATCAGTTCCACAGATGCGCATACATTGCATTCGTGGTTAGCAGATCATACAGCAGAAGAGCTGACATCATTGGTGTGATGCATGCACATTCCCAAACCTGATTTATTTTAGGGGAACAGTGTGATATTGCTGAGGCCTTTCCTTAAATATAGGAGTAAATTGTTTTTACTGACTCACTACCAGAGGCACAAGATCCAGGATTTTATTGGTGCACATTGATGAAAGGTGGCAATCCCTAATTATTTTTATTGAAAGCATGGATTAGGGTACTGGGGAAACACAATGGATTAGAAAGAAAGGAATAATTTGGAATTAATTAGCACCTTTCCCACCCTCGAGACATGCAAAGGACTTTGTAGCCAGTGAATTACTTTTGAAGTACAGCAGCTAGTTTATGCACAGCAAGACCCTGCAAACAACAATGAGATAAACAGAAAACAAAAACAGAATTACCTGGAAAAACTCAGCAGGTCTGGCAGCATCGGCGGAGAAGAAAAGAGTTGACGTTTCGAGTCCTCATGACCCTTCGACAGAACTTGCCAAGTTGGCAAGTTCTGTCGAAGGGTCATGAGGACTCGAAACGTCAACTCTTTTCTTCTCCGCCAATGCTGCCAGACCTGCTGAGTTTTTCCAGGTAATTCTGTTTTTGTTTTGGATTTCCAGCATCCGCAGTTTTTTTGTTTTTATAATGAGATAAACAGCACAGCAAGAGAGACCTTAGAGAGGATGCAGAGGAGATTTACTAGAATGGTACCAGGGATGTAGGACTTCAGTTATAAGGAGAAACTAGAAAAGCTGAGATGGTTATTCTTTCAACAGAAAATATTAACGGGCAATTTACAAGAGGTGATCAAAGTTACAAGTTTTTTATGGCGAAGATGGGGAAAAACTTGGATTAAGTTCCAAATTTAAAACCCTGACAGTTATATAAAGGGAAATTGGCTTGACCAGTCTGACACTGATTTATATTCCAGATGTGGACATGGTGTGTGTTTTAATTGTTCAGAATTATTGTACGTACTGCCGGATACTGTGTATAAAAAGTCATTGGGAGCTACATGGAAAGAAGGTTATAGCAAAGGCTACAGTACAGTTTTTTTGTAAGAATCACAGTGTGTAGGTTAATTGTTTTATTTTTATTCTGGTGCAGCAAGTTGAACCATCAGTTGAACCAGCCTGATGGTCATCTTTTAATCACTAAAATGGGCAATCCAGAACATAAAAGATGTTACAGAAAAATGATTGGATCAAGCTCCTGAGGTTTCGAGTTGCAGAACCAGAGACATAGCTTAAAAAATTGGGTGGTTTCACAAAAACATTATGAGCCTGGCGAGATGAGCAGCTGCATGATGATATTAATATCATTAACTGTCCACAAACTCCTGCCAAAAATCGTGGAGAGTCGCTGGGGGAATAAACTGAGGTTATTCTCAAGCCAGATAATCAAAACACCTGACAATTAAACTGATTCTTTGACCAATCATTGTTCCTACAGGTCTAATTAGTCTCAGCTAATATACCCTATCTAGTAAAGGTGACTTATTATATGCCAGTTTACATATTAATTTGAACAAACTTTGAAGAGGACTTTCTTGAGAGAAAAAACATTACAGCACAGGCAGCAGTGCCTCTATAGTACTGAAACATGTAAAATATATTCTAGATTGTTTTTACTTTAAACCTTTTTGGTTTGATCCTAAACTGGATGGACTGATGCTTGACACTTATGTAAAAACCATAAATTACAAGCGCTATTGATAGTTATAAAGGTTTTCCATAAGCAAAATAACAGTGAAACCTCATTGTCAGCATTGCTAGTTACTGTTTGTTGAATGTGAGCTTAAAATATTATAAAATCTGCATGCTGAAATTACTGGCATTCATTGCAAGTTACTTCACAATGAGAAAATATCTGTTCCTATGAAAAAAATCACAGTAAATGAAGCCTTGTTGCCTTCTCAGTATGGCAGCATGTCAATATTTCTTTTTCCTGTATATTAGTGTGTTAGACTAACAAAAATGTGATTTTGCAAAAGGCTTTGTACAGCTAAGGCAGATTGTTAGTCAAGAAACAAAACACTGCAGCTGCTGGAAATCTGAAACAACACAGAAAATAGAATCATAGAAAGTTTATGGCACAGCAAGAGGCCACTTGGCCCATTGTATCTGCACCAGCCAAAGAGCAAGCCACCCAGCCTAATTCCACATTCCATAATTTGGTCCATAGCCCTCCAGGTTGAGGTGCCTGTAACGTAATAAAATGCCCCAAGGCACAAGGCATTATAAAACAAAATATGACACCGAGCCAACTAAAGAGATAGAGTCAGATGACCAAAGACTTGGCCAAAGAAATAGGTTTTAAGAGTGTCCTAAAGGAAAAAAAGTGAGGTGGAGGGATATAGTGAGGGAGTTCCAGAGCTTAGGTCCCAGGTAACTGAAGGATTCCACCAATGATGAAGCAATTAAAATCAGGAATGCTCAAAAGGCCAGAATTAGATTAGCACAGATATCTCGGAGGGTTTGGTGAAGGAGGAGCTTACAGAGATAGGGAGGTAAGAGATTTGAAAACAGGAATGAGAATTTGAAATTAAAACGTTGACTGACCTGGACCCAGTATAGGTGAGACCACAGGGGTGATTGGGTGAATGGGACTTGCTGTGAGTTAAGACACGAGCATCAAAATTTTGAGTGGTCTCAAGTTTACAAAGGGCAAAATGTAGGAGACCAAGAGTGGGTTGAAATAGTTGAGTCTAAAGGTATCAAAAGCATGAATGAGGGCTTTAGCAGCAGATGAACTGAGACGTGCAAAATTGGATGATCTTAAGAGTCGGAATTAGTTTTAGTGATGGCATGGATATGTGGCCGGAAGTTCATCAGATATGACACCAAAAATTATGAACATACTGATTTAGTGTCAGACTATTGTCATGGAGAGGGATGGATCAGTAGTCAGGGTGTGGATTTTGGAGTGTGGACCAAAACAATGGCTTCAATCCTCCCAGTATTTAATTTGAGAAAATTTCTGCTTATCCACTACTGGATGTCAGATTAGCAGTCTTATAATTTAGCAACAGAGATGGCAGTGAGGTAGAGCTGTTAGTGAAAACAAATTCTGTACTCTTGGATGGCGTTGCCGAGGGGCAGGATGTTTATGAGAAAAGAAGGGGGTCAAAGATGGACCTTGGGGGACACCAAAGGCAACTGTGTGGGGTTAGGAAATGAAGCAATTGCAAAAACTTCTAGAGTCATTATGGCACAAAAGGAAGTCATTCAGCCCATAGCAATTCAACCAATCCCATCCCCCTGCTCTGTCCTGTATTCCTGCAGGTTTATTCCCACAAGTGCCCATTCAATTTTCTTTTGAATACGTTCTTCGGCTGTACTTCCACCACTCTTGTAGGCAGCGAGTTCCAGGTCATTACCATTAACTGAATATAAAAGTTCCTCCTTAAATCCCTCCTGCATCTTTTACCCAAAACCTTAAATCTGTGCACCAAGTCTTTGTATCATCAACTAATGGGAGCAGCTTATCCAAATTTGTTATAACCTTGTATACCTTTATCAAATCTCCCCTTAATCTCCTTGCTCCAAGGGGAACAACTCTAGCTTCTCCAACCTAACCTTGTAGGTAAATTCCCTCATCACTAGAACCAATCTGGTAAATTTCCTCTGCACCCTCTCAAGGACTCTTTCTAAAATGTGGTGACCAGAACTGAATGCATTTGTTGTGACATGGCAGCTGATGTGTGCCAGGCGGATCAAGTCCACGAGGGAAACTTGATCACACAGTCACAACTGTTTTGTAATTTGTATTTTTTTTTAAAGATGAGTGCCTTGAACTCAGAAGTAATAAGAGTACCTCTACTTCAGACGTTTTTAAAAAACCAAGTTAAACAACAAAGATTGGTTGGGTGGTTAACAGTGAGGTTGAGTGTCTTGGGCTACAGAAAGATATAGATGGGATGCTCAAATAGGCAGATAAGTGGCAGATGGAATTTAACCCTGAAAAGTGTGAGGTGATACACTTTGGAAGGAGTAATTTGACAAGGAAGTATTCAGTGAATGGCATGACACTAGGAAGTTCTGAGGAACAAAGGTACCTTGGCATGTGTGTCTATAGATTTCTGAAGGGGGAGGGGCATGTTAGTGGGGTAGTGAAAAAGGCATTTGGGACACTTGCCTTTATCAATCAAGGCATAGATTACAAAAGTAGGGAGGTCATGTTGTAGTTGTAGAGGACCTTGGTGAGGCCACAGCGGGAGTACTGTGTGCAGTTCTGGTCGTCACATTATAGGAAGGATGTGATTGCACTGGAGGGGTGCAGAGGAAATTCACCAGGATGTTGCCTGGGATGAAACATTTAAGTTATGAAGAGAGGTTGGATAGACTTGGGTTGTTTTCGTTGGAGCAGAGAAGACTGAGGGGCGACCTGATCGAGGTGTACAAGATTATGAGGGGCATGGACAGGGTGGATAGGGAGCAGCTGTTCCCCTTAGTTGAAGGGTCAGTCACGAGAGGACACAAGTACCTGGATGAGCACTTGGCACGTCATAACATTCAAGGCTATGGGCCAAGTGCTGGTAAATGGGATTAGGTAGGTAGGTCAGGTGTTTCTCACGTGTTGGTGCAGACTCAATGGGCCGAAGGGCCTCTTCTGCACTGTGATATTCTGTGATTTATTAATAAAAGAAAAGATTTCAAGCACATACATAGATCTACAATTTACTACTATAATAACTCCTAAAACCCTTAATTAATCTGACTCCCAATTACATCTCTGCTAAGGCCAACAGTAAAAACAAATAGATTTAAACAGACCCAGGCAAAGCAACACGATACCCTGGACAGTGAGTTTTCTCGGCTTTGGTTCCTGTAGACAGCAATTTGGTGTACAGAGGCTGGAAGCTTTTCACGTTTGTGTTAGATGTTAGAATTCCTTCCTCCTTACACATAGCCTCATTTCCTTTATACATGTTTCTCCCTTTTTACTTCAAATTCCATCGTTCTGAAATGTCTTTGGAACTTACCGCTCTCATAATACAAATCTTTTCATAGTACTAATTTTATCAGCAACCTTTGGGAAAAATAAACACAGTTTGGCATGGCTTCTTCTGGTTAGGTATAACATCTTATCATCTCTTTGAAATTCAAACTACTCTAATTTATCTAAAAATGTAAGTTTTCTTCACACCTCACATTCTAAAACATTCAAGCCATGCATGAACCACAAAAAGCTAGCCTACAAGTTCAGGTAGTAGGGGAGGGAAATGGAACATTGGCTTTTATTTCAAAGGGAATGGAACATATAAATAGGGAAGTCTTGCTAAAACTATACAAGGCACTAGTTAGACCACACCTAGAATACTGTGAACAGTTTTGATCCCCTTATCTAAGGAAAGATATACTGGCATTGGAGGCAGTCCAGAGAAGGTTCACTATGTTGATCCCGGGTATGGAGGGATTTTTTTATGAGGGGAGGTTGAGAAGGTTGTGCCTGTACTCATTGGAGTTTAGAAAAATCAGATATGACTTTATTGAAACGTATAAGGTTCTTAGGGGGTATGACAGCATAGATGCTGAGAGGTTGTTTCCCCTTGTGAGAGAGTCAAGGGCCAGAGGGCACAATCTCAGAGTAAGGGGGTCGCGCATTTAAGATTAGATGAGGAGGAATTTCTTCTCTCAAAGGTCAGTGAATCTGTGGAATTCTTTACCACAGAGGGCTGTAGAGGCTGGGTCATTAAGTGTATTCAAGGCTGAGATAGACAGATTTTTAATAGGAATCAAGGATTATGGGGAAAAGGCATGAAAGTTGAGTTGAGGATGATCTTTGAATGGTGGAACAGACTCGATGGGCAGAATGGCCTTTTCTGCTCCTACGTCTTATGGTTTAACCTGCAAGCTAGGGAATGTTGTGGTGTGAAAGACCACTCAAGTCTGTGATTTTCCAGTAAGCAGAGTTTTATTCAAGCATATGTTGGAGAGAGAGAACCACAGCCTGCTATGATGCGCCTCTCCACGATATGGGCTTCATAGCACATATAATGAAATATAATGAAAACTAGGAAGAATAATGTTTCTAATTAATTTCTTAACTAACCATACTATTCTATCAGCAGATGTTCCTATTATCTCACCCCTGGGTACAGCCTTCAGTTCCCCCTTATCTCCCCCTTGTCCTGTTCAGCAATGAATGTCTGTGAATGCTGTTATTGTTACAACTGTTGGTTTAACTGCCTCCGGAACTATCCTGGGCTAAGGATCCCGTCATATCCATTGTATTGGCTAAATTTCCCATCATGCCTAGAAAGACCTCTCCTAACTACATCTGTCTATTCTAAAGCCAGAAATGCACGTTTTAATGTCAATCTTAATAAAATCAATTAATTTATCCCACTTCGGGTGGCATTGAAAGCTCATCTCACTGGTGGCTCCAGGAGTTTAAATTCTGCACTTCTTTCACATGGGACCCTTTAATTGGCAGAGGGATGCATTTTAATCAGCCAGAGCTGAATTCAACTTCAGACCTGAAAGTTGAAAGGAGATTGTGCTAAGCCAAATTGCCACACAGTGCAGATTCCTCCATTATGCATTCTTCTCAGTGAGCCAGATATGCAAATATTTTGTAAGCTTTGTCTAGCAGGTGTAATTTAGTTTATAAGTTCCAAATGACAAGTACTGTCAAATCTATAAATTGTATTACGTACACAGAATAGTGTCTCCTTAACAGAGCCCTGATCATATTGGCTAATTTTTAAAATTAAATGTAAAGAAATCTGGTTGTAATTGTGGAAAATAATTATTATATGGAGATGCTGGATATCTTGCTGCACCAAAATTTTGAAACTGATGTAAATCCAGAAATTGTTCAAGTATTACAAGTGAATTTCCTCGTAGACTGGCTGCTTACTTTTTGAAGTTAGTGATGGAGCTGTCTGACATTTCAGTTAACAGCTTTGCACATTGAGGCGCCCCTGTTCTTTACCCCAGTTTCCTTTAGAATTCAGTAACGGTTTCTCCAATGTCCCACTATCTTCAATTTACATTGTTCTACAATGATCCAATCATCAAAGTAGCTGAATCTGAGAGACAAAACTTCTGTTGGGAAATGGGAAGGACGTAAGGAAAGCTGAGACCGATGAATAGCAATGTTGCATATAGGATTTCTTTTGAGTATTTTTGACCTTTTCTGAATGAGATACTCGAAGATAACTTGAAATAGAGCTGTATGCTGTGAAAAGATAAGGCTTTCACTTTTAATAAAAAGGATTCACTTCATTATTCTTCAAGTGGTGTACAGACATTCTTTCTAAAGCTTGATGGAGAATAAAGGCCAGTAGATTCTGATTGTCAGACAGAGAGATTTGAAAAAGGGGCGCTTATTGCTGTTTCAATGTATATTAGATGACTATCAGTCCCTGTGCCTTTCTGTGTGTATGCCTAGGAATAAGTTAGAACTGCTTCGGTTGTCACAACCCTCAAAAGTTATCTTGGGTGATTTGTAAATTCTGTCCACTGCAGAAGTATCTCCTTTGCTGTCCAATGCAATGCGTGACAAACAATCTAATGGTAAATATCTAGGAACATCTATCCCTATAGGAGACTATTGTCTAGCACCTTCCATCAATGCACTCTCTCATCATCTATCTTCAGTTGCCCTTCTGATCTAGCTCTGCTCCTGAGTGTAAACAATCATTATAATTTCAGTATCATTGCCGTGAAAAAAATCACGTGAGAAGTAGAAAAGGGAATGAACTCTGACCTCAAAGTTTATGTCCTTAAGTACTCCTGTTCTTATTAAATAGCCACCATAGCAAGTATTTCATAGCAGGTTGCAAATCAAATTTAGCCTCATTATTTTTCTAGTTTTGTTCTGGTTAAAAACGCGGCTTTTAAATACAATCATTACTAATTTTCCCTTTGAAGTAAACAATTTGTTGGCCTAATTTTAAAATGTATCAGAATTGACAAATGATATTTTAATAAACTGAAAATTGTCCAGCTGCTTTAGTTTTTAAAATAAGACCGGGGAAAAAAAATGTGCTGCTAATCAAAGGTCCCAGAATATATTGGGAATTATTACAGCAATGTTTCCCAATTGCTTGTAAAATAAAATCTTTCTGGTAGCAGAATTTGTAAGTAAATTGATATTAAACCACATTATCACTCAAGTACTTAAATGTAACCTTTTATAGTGCAGCAACATTCAGCTGTAATACTATATACTGTATAGAGCAAGTCCCACAAACAGCATTGAAATAAATGTTCAGTTAATTTGTTTGAAGTGAAAATGTTTGTCATGACACTGGGTAGACCACTCCACTCTTTTGGAGTACTGTCATGGGATCTTTGCATCTACCTGATCAGGTTCAGTGATGACTCTCGTGTCTCTGAGTTAGTCATGGGATAAAGTCTCACTCCAGGAATCGAGCACGTAATCTAGACTGAAACTCAATTGTATTGTTGAAGGAATTCTGCACTGTCAGGTGCTGTCTTTCGCATGAGCCGTTCAATGAAGAAGTGAAAGAATATGGAACTTTCACTGACTAGATAACATATGGTTTATTTTCCTGTTCTGCAAATTCATTGCCAGACGTCTTGAATCCAAGACAGCTTGCACAAATAAGCAATCTTATATTCAAAAATAGCCACATTATACTAACTACAGAAATGATACTTAAACATATTGTAGCAACAGATTTTGCTAAACCATTAATTGATCTTTGAATACCCGGTAATTATTTCTCTGGAAATAGAAAATCCATGCAAACATTTAAACTATTCACAGTTTACGGAACATTTTTTGCAATGGTTTAGAATATAGCTTGTTCAGTATTCATTGGGGTTTTGCTCTTATCCTTCATGATCAGCCTCGCATTTCTGCAGAATCATTCCAGTGTGGAGTGTGTTGTTAGTTATGTGGCCATTTTAATCTTGGATTTGTTTCCAGTATTTCCAGCTGTGACAGCTGTAGTAAGCTATCTGAAATGTAAGCTTTTTGTAAGTTTTTGAATATGCATCACCTCTGCAAAGAGTGTTTTCATTGCCTCCAGGGTATCTTCTATAAAGTGGTGCAAACAAATGCAGAATTATTATGTCACATTGCGAAAAGTTATTTGACCTAGTTAGATATTCCAACAAGCAATGGGGTGCCAGATAAGGTGTTGGATACAGATTTAATAATAGCCTTCAAAAGGGAATTAGATAAATATTTGGAGAAAAATTTGCAGAGATATGGGAAAAGAGTTGCGGAGCGGGACAAACTGGATTGCTCTTTGAAAGAATTAATGCAAACGTGATGGTCTGAATGGCTTCCTTCTGTGCTGTACTATTCTTTGATACTATGAAATTAAAATCTCAAACATGCACGCCGAAAATGAGTGAATGCTGCTTGTGTTAAGGTTTTCTTTTATTTGGATCCTGGGCAGAAACTTAAATCAATCCTATGATAAGATGTCTGTGTTGTGCAGTTGTGCAATCATATTGCTGTAAGTGCGTCCAGGGAAGCCACATATTTAGTATGGCAAATGTAAAAATAGAATGCAATATATTTTGGTGCAATTGATAAAAATATGCAGTGGTACAATTGGAGTATTCTAATACCTCCTGAAAGAGACCATCAGTAATAGTCTAACAAATTTTGTAGTTTTATTTTGTTGTTGCTTTAAGTTATGCAACTGTTCCCTCCAAAAAATATTTTTGCAGCAATTATAAACTTTTTGTTTATTGCATTACAGTTGAGCCACTTTGGTGGAAAAGTAAAGTTCAAATATTTAGACCTGAGTGAAAAGTATTAAAGACTGTAACAAAAGAATTATCAGTTTTGCTTAAAGTGAGTAATACCAACTGAATACTGGTGCATTTGTCAGGAGTGAATTTTTGTAGTTTTCACTTTCTCCTGCCTCAATTTTCCTATCTTGAATTTTGACCCCAACATCAATGAATCGTGCATATGTACTTTTTAACTGGCTGTATTTTAACTTTATAGAATCAGCATCTGCATTCTTTACCAGAAAATTGGCATCTGCTGAGTGTGCAGAACTGGAGGAAATGAGGTGTGGAATGGAATATGTGTTTTGCCTCATTAATTCATCACTCTGGAGAATCCAACATTTTCACTGTCAAATATATATGCATTTCTGACTATATCCCATGGTTTTCAGAAACAGCAGGCTATTTCCTAGGTCAGTCAGCACTGTTTTCTCTACACCATTGCTCGAAATCCTGGGCTGTGTCCTGATACTACACTAGCAGGCTCTGCAGATTCTGTGCTCCTTTTGGAGAAGAGATTAACATTGAGCAGTTGGCATAAAGCTTTCCAACTGATCTAGCAGCTCGAGTTACAAAGAATTGGACTTCCACCAGACAGCTGTGTAATTTGAAGCCCAAGCAATGACATTGACCCTCATCTAGCTGCATTGGTGAATTTTGAAAAGAAACTCTGCTGTCCCAGGGCACCAAAGGTTTGGACCAGAATCTTTCTGGTATTGGCCCTGTTAATGAACTATTCATTTGCTAAGTAAGCTATGCCCAAGTGCCAAATACATAGAGGACTTATTATATTGAACACAAGTTAACTTCGATTAACAGTGTATAAATCTTAGATTGACACATAGTAAGATGTTTAAGGAATCAAAATGTGCCCCGTTGCTGCTGGCTTTAAAATTGGAATAGGCATAACAAAGCAAATAAGTGGACTTAACACCATGAAACTGTGGGTTAATGAGTTTTATTGTTTTGAAGGAGCTACGGTAAATGGCTGTTGATCTAATTGGGAAAGAGATATGAGATTTTCTTACTTGTTGCTAAACTGATAGATTATATGGCTATTGAGAGGCGCAAAGCCCAGAACTTCCTAGCCACAGGTTAGGCTAGGGGGATTGGGGTAAGTGACTTAAAAATAGAAAACAAAATGTGCAGGGTATCTGATTGTCATTACCCCGCGATGTGCACTGTTCCAGAGAGGATGGGTGCCCTTATCGTTGTCGAGTTGTCTGCCATAGTGACTCCATTTTCCCCAGTGTTGCAGACAAAATTGCACACACTCGGCATCGTAGTTCATTCTGATGTAGAGGACTGGTGTGTCTGTAGGTTTTGGCATTATAGTGCTTGGGAGTGAATGTGGGAAAAAAATCTTTTTTCAGAATTACACGTGTAAAACAAATATTTGTATTCATGTAGCATATTTTTTTATTCATTCATGCGATATGGGCTTCACTGGCTGGGCCAGCATTTATTGCCCATCCCTAGTTGCCCTTGAGATGGTGGTGCTGAGCTGCTTTCTTGAACTGCTGCAGTCCGTGTGGTGTAGGTATACCCGCAGTGCCGTTAGGAAGGGAGTTCCAGGACTTTGAACCAGTCATAGTGAAGGAATGGCGATATATTTCCAAGTCCGGATGGTGAGTAACTTGGAGGGGAATTTACAGGTGGTAGTGTTCCTATCTATCTGCTGCTCTTGTCGTTCTAGGTGGTAGTGGTCATGAGTTTGCAGGGTGCTATCTAATGATGAATCATTGGTGAATCATAGTATCTCAGAGTTTGAGACAATAAACTAGCGTTGAAGACTGTTATATAGGCCACTTGGCTTATTTAGACATGTAGACAAATGAATACTGTTTCATCCTTTTAATGAACCCACTCACAATTTACCAAACTTCATTCCTTTTGTGAAATACTGCCAGATTGTAGTTGTAATTAGTGTTGTTGTACATTAATTTTTTAAAAAGCCTTGTAAAGGTCTGTGTATCCAATACCGCCAAAACTAGAACTTCACACCAAATTCTGCAACACAAATGTCCCAAAGCCAAGTATATTACAGAAATAATTGATTTGTACTGTGAAACATGATGTCCAAAATGGCAGTAAAACACCCAGAATTCCATGTTGTGAAATGCTGATTGGTTGGCAGCCCTTTTCTCATGCACTATAATTTGGTATTCCCTTTGAAAATTGGCATTTTTTGTGTCTGTGCTGATGAGTGCAAGATGAAAAGCTTTGACAACATGTCTCTTTTATCAGCAATACTCAAGTTCTGTACTACCAAGCACTATAGTTCATTTTCCTGAGAAAAATATATTTTAAATGGGAAATTTTGTTCCCTTGTACATGTATAATTTCATGTTATGCTGTTTGTCCATTCATGAACATTCAATTGTCACCTAAGTAACAAAGCCATACTTTATTATATGTTCATTAAACTTAATGAGTAACTGCATAAATCTTGCTTTTCCTGATGCTCTCCTTCCACCTCCACCCCCCTGCCCCCCCAACAGCTCTGGCATTCTTCTCACACCAGTATCCAGTGCTCTCTTCTCATTGTTGACTTATTATTTTAATTTTATCAAAATGCTAATGTAATTTTAGTGATTTGTCAGACTTATCCTGCAGTTGTAATGATTTTATGTTTTTTTGCTTATAGCCATGGCCCAGTGTTTCAAACCTAGCCAAGGACTTTATAGACCGACTGCTTACTGTGGATCCCAGTGAAAGACTGACTGTGGGCCAGGCCTTGAAGCACCCCTGGATAGTAAGCATGGCAGCCTCCTCCTCTATGAAGAACCTGCATCGCTCTATATCTCAGAACCTTTTGAAGAGAGCTTCATCTCGATGCCAAAGCATCAAGTCAGCCCAGTCCACAAGATCTAGTCGGTCCACAAAGTCCAACAAGTCGCGGAGAGTACGAGAGCGGGAACTGCGAGAGCTTAATTTACGGTACCAACAGCAGTACGAGGGCTGAAAAGGACTTGGAGCATTTTTACACAATGTTGCCTTTCACTGTGCACTTTTTATTCATGTATCTCTCAACAGCAAGTTGACCATTGTGGATTCAGGAGAGTTTACACAAACCACTTCCTGCCAATTTAAAAGAAAAAATTGCTTGAATTAATTTCCAATTGTTACTGCAAACTTAATTGCTAACTCTCAGAAGATAAAACTGACCAATGTTCAAAATTCTAGTGGAAAATATTGAGCCAATAAGACTTTTTCTAATTAAATTAGCTAAATGTAAATGATTAAATGACTACTGTACATAATGAGGCCATTTACAGGAGTAAACTTTGATTGGCATATCTAAAATTGCTCTAAAAAGGGCTAGAAATGCTGAGCCTTGATGTGCTGGTTATATTTCATAAGTTCCAGTTAATTCCAGTTTTATAAGCTTGTGTTTGTAATTGTATTGCTGTCTTCTCCATATACACTATTTTCAATACCTTAATCTGGTAACGTTGACTCCCATTTTGCAAAAGAAACCATTACTGGTTTTTAATACATCCAAGATATAAATGAAAGTTTCTGACTCAAATATGCATAATAGATACTTAACCTGCCAAGGAAATGTCTGAAGTTTGATGTAGGTGCACCAGGAATGCATACTAAGGCAGCTTTTTACAAACTTGTACTTTTTCTATGTTTTAAACTCTTTCTTACAGTTGCACATCTTTCTTTTGCATTCAACAATGAATGCAATGAAAGCAATTCAATTTTTCTCAGCAAAAATATTTTGTTACATATATAAATTGTTTAATAAGCCACGAGGCTAAAAAAACAAAAATCACAATCACTGCATGCACTAACTTTATGTGCACTTCATCAATAGTTCTTCTGTTACACTATAACTCCTGATGCAGTGTCCACTGGCGCAAACATGGATTTACCCCATGTTGACAGTGGTGGCAATATGGCTTGCATCTGCACCATCCTGTCCACTGCTGGTCTGAGCCCTTATCACTTCTCTCACTACCTTCCGACTGCCATCCTGTGATGCCTCTCACCGAGGCCTCAGTGCCTCCCGCTCACAGCCTCTTGCCTGAGCCCTTACCATCCTTTCCATTGCCCTTGCTGGAGACCTCACTTGCTGCCCCTCTCCTGCACTTACAGCACAATTAGACATGGAGAAAACTCCCTGCACATTGTCCCATTGCACACTTCCTAGGAAAGATACAACATGGATCTCCTGCAATAATACCTGATACTCAATCTGCTTAAGCATTGCAATTTTTATTTTAAAAAATGCAGGTGTTTTTTAGAGAAGAAGGTATAGCATTGTTTGTAGTTTCCAGTTCAAGGTGTAATTTTTTTCCTGGCTGTGTTTGGCCTGTACCATCTTTGATGTTGACAACTGCCTGGGATATCGTTGGCAGTGATATCCCAGGCACTGCAACTGCATGTGCATGGCGTGCGCCCTCTGCAGAGGTGTCATCACCTAACTCTGCCCTTTCATTAACCTAGGTGTGCATGTCCAAATAAGTGATCATGAATTTAGTTTGTGGTTGTGCCTTTAATGAGTATCCCAAAAGCAGTCATAATTAGAAGCAGAATTAGCCCATTTTCAAATTTGCCCGTTTTAATTTAATGGTATCACAGGTGAGATGAAAGAGGAGAGATTGTTCAATTAATGATGATGTTGTAAGTCAGCTGTGGATATTATTGTGAGTTGCTGCCATACCAAATGTATGCAAGCAATAACCTCAATTTGAACAAACCCATAGCTTCTTTCAACCTATTTTAAATTCTGTTTTAAAACTGCGTTTATTTTCTTCCTCTGGATCTTCACATGTGATTTCCAGGCTGAGTGGGTGGGTAAGCAGGTGACCTGTTGTCAGACCTCAATTGTAGTATGTGTACAACATCAGCCCAGGATGACTTATTCAATTTGTCATTCTGCAGCTGGGTTAGTCTTTACCTCCTCAAGGGTATTAGAGCCACCATACCCAATAATGGAGGTGCAGGTACAGACCTGTGTCCATCCTCAAAACACAACTGTTTTGAATGAAGATCATTTGTCCTCTAATTCTTTGCGTATTAGTTTGAACTGTGTCATACTTTGGTGAGGCATTTGTCTCTGACACAGGGCAGTAAATAGTACTGTTATGCAGATTCATACTTATGATATTCCTGCACCAGGTCCCACTTACTTTTCACCCCTAAGCTTGCTAACCCACGATGACTCCAGGTCCCTTGACATCTCCAAAGTAAAATTATTATTCTTACGTTTATATTCCTTCTTGGTCTTACCCTTCCCTATCTATCTAGTCTCCTCTAGCCCTCCAACTTGCCTCACCGTCCTCTTGAACTCTATATTTCTCTGGCAGGTATTTTGTGCTTCCCGCTCCAATGCCTCAGCATTGACAGCCCTGCCTTTAGTTGTATAGGTCCCGTGCTCTGAAATTCCTTCCCTCTCCCTTTCTCTCCTCCTCTAAGTGGAGAAATAAAAATTTTGTTCATGCAGTGATGCAGTGTGTTGTGAAAATCAGTAATGCACTAACTGAAAAGGTGTGGATGAAGGTTCAGCTTTCAAAAGGAAATTGGACATTTATTTAAGAAAGAAGAATGTGCAGGGCTATGGGGAAAGTGCAGGGGAGTGGACTAATTGGATAGCTCTTTCAAAGAGCCAGCACAGGCATGATGGGCCAAATGGTCACTTTCTGCACTGTAAATTTCAATGATTTGAATCTCCTTAAAATCAACCTCTTTGATTAAACTTTTGGTTTAGTGTGAGTTCTTGTCTGATTATTTCTCTGTAAAGCACCATGGAAAGCTTTTCCGCATTAATGGCACTATATAAATTGTTGAAAATTATATATTAATATAATTTGAAAATATCTAAAGAAAAAGGCCATTGTTCTTGCACATCAAAAAAGCATAACTTAAGATGCATTTTCATCCTTTGCCAGCAAATTTTGCCTGCAGTCTTTCTTTCCCCTCATATGACACTGGTAGTTGAAACTAGCTAAATAGCTTGAGTCCCTTAGAAGGATTTTATAACATGGGTCCTTTAATGTTCTGATATTTTTCTGCATAGTTGAATAATAGCTTGCTCACACTCTATGTTTGTGTCCTTTTGCTTATTGTTTGGTATTTATCAGTTTGCTACATAGTCGTTTGCCAATATTAAGCAATCAAAGTGGAAGTAATCCTTTTAAGTATATTAAAAATCATTCAGTTTTATAAATCTTCTGTAATCTTCCATGACAGCATTGGTAGGAGTGACCAGTTTTGTTTTGGAGACAAAGTCCCGTCTTCACATTGAGGATACCCTTCATTGCATTGTGTGGCACTACCACTGTGCTAAATGGGATAGATTTCGAACAGATCTAGCAACTTAAGACTGGGCCATCAGCAGCAGTAACATTGTACTCAACTACAATCTGTAACCTCATGGTCCAGCATAACCCCCACTCTACTATTATCACTAAGCCAGAGTTCAATGAAGAGTGCAGGAGGGCATGCCAGGAGCAGCACCAGGCATACCTAAAAATGCAGTGTCAACCTGGTGAAGCTACTTCGCAGGACCACTTGCATGCCAAACAGCATAAGCAGTAAGCGATTCCACAACCAACAAATCAGATCTAAGCTCTGCAGTCCTGCCAAACCCAGTCGTGAATGGCGGTGGGCAATCAACCTCCTCATTGGAGGAGGAGGCTCCACAAATATCCCCTTCCTCAATAATGGAGGAGCACCTCAGTGCAAAAGGTAAGGCTGACACATTTGCAACAGTCTTCAGCCAGAAGTGTCGAGTGGATAATCCATCTTGGCCTCCTCTGGAGGTCCCCAGCATCACATCCCAATTTGACTCTCTGCATGTGATATCAAGAAGTGGCTGAAGGCACTGAATAATGCAATGGCCATGGGCCCTGACACTATTCCGGCAATTGTACTGAAGATTTGTGCTCCAGAACTTGCTGTGCCCCTAGCCAAGCTGTTCCAGTACAGCTATAGCACTGGCATCTACCCGGCAATGTCAAGTTACAGCCCCATCAGTCTACTCTCGATCATCAATGAAGCAATGGAAGGGGTCATCTATAGTGCTATCAAGTGGCACTTGCTTATTAATAACCTGCTCACTGACGCTCAGTTTGGGTTGTGCCATGGTCACTCAGCTTCTGACCTCATTACAACCTTGATTCAAACATGGACAAAAGAACTGTACTTAGAGGTGAGGTGAGAGTGACTGCCCTTGACATCAAAGCTGCATTTAACCAAAGGTGACATCAAGGAGCCCTAGCAAAACTGGAGTCAATGGCAGTCAAGGGAAAACTCTCAATGGTTGGAGTTATACCTAGCACAAAGGAAGATGGTTGTGGTTGTTGGAGGTCAATCATCTCAGATCCAGGACATCACTGCAAGAGTTCCTCAGGGTAGTGTCCTTGGCCCAACCATCTTCAACAGCTTCATCAATGACCTTCCTTCCATCTTAAGGTTAGAAGTGGGAATATTCACTGAAGATTGCAAAATTTTCAGCACCATTCACGACGACTCAGATACTGAAGCAGTCCATGTCCAAATGCAGCAAGCCCTGGACAATATCCAGGCTTGGGCTGACAAGTGGCAAGTAACATATGCACCACACAAGTGCCAGGCAATGGCCATCTCCAAGAAGAGAGATTCTAACCATTGCCCTTTGATGGTCAATGGCGTTACCATCACTGAATTCCCAACTGTCAACATCCTTGGTGGGGGGGTGGGGGGGTTACCATTGACCAGAAACTGAACTGGACTAGCCATTTAAATACTGTGGCTACAAGAGCAGGTCAAAGGCTTGGCATCCTGTGGCGAGTAACTCAACGTCTTGACTCCCCAAAGCCTGTCCACCATCTATAAGGCGCAAGTCAAGAGTGTGATGGAATACTCTGCACTTGCCTAGATGAGTGCAGCTCCAATGACACTCAAGCTTGACATCATCCACGGCAAAGCAACCTGCTTGATTGGTACCCCTTGCACAAACATTCATTCCCTCCACCACCTACGAACAGTGGCAGCAGTGTGTATCATCTACAAGATGCACTGCAGAAACTCACCAAGCCTCCTTAGGCAACACCTTCCAAACCCACAACCGCTACCATCTAGAAGGATAAGGGCAGCAGATACATGGAAACACCACCACCCGGACGTTTGCCTCCAAGCCACTCACCATACTGACTTAGGAATATATCACCCTTCCTTCACTGTCACTGGATCAAAAACCTGGAACTCCCTCTAACAGCACTGAGGGTATACCTACACATGGACTGCAGCAATGCAAGAAGGCAGCTCACTACCACCTTCTCAAGTGCAATTAGGGATGGGCAATACATACTGGCCTAGCCAGCAACGCCCACATCCCATAAATGAATTTTTTTTAAAAATACCTTCTAACGCTGGGCACAGTCCTCTTTTTGGAGAGGGGGTGAGATAGGGGAATTCATTGCTATCATTAGAAGACACTATGGGTTATAAATGTGGAGCTAGATAGGGCAAGGTATGTAGTCGCCGGGAGCTAAATTCATAACTTCCCATCAATAATCACATTCTCTGGCTTCTCAAAATGAATGTCATACCCTGAGTATGACCAGTAATAGCTATTTCATGGTAGATACCGACTGAAATTAGTACCTTCCTAATTGTTTTCCCAAAGGTGAAAATTAAATTTTCCTCTAGCTACTGCATGTGTGATAAATGTAATTATGTTTCGGCTGTGAAAATACTCTTCATTACAGAACGTTGGGTTTGGTGGACCAGTTTGGATATGCAAAAGCAATTCATACATCAGTGGTTTGTGTTTTAATGTTTCTGTAATGTAACCAGTTCTTTGCATGATTTTTCTTCACCACGGAAACCTATTTTTCTTTAGAGACCAAACATTGTCAGGAATTTCTGGCCAGTTAGAAATCTTGTTAATGAGCATAAAATCTGGCTAATTGTTGTATTGCTGAGTGTAGAGGAAGTTTAACAAGACATATCAAAAATGCCATTAAAAATTCTCAACAGTCTTAATTTCTGATCCTTTATATTTGCCAAACCATCCACACCATAAGCAATTAAGATTCTACATTATCAGCATTTTGAGTTTGAGTTTTTAATGGTCAATTACCAATGATACTAGGGTGTACTATAAGCAGTGTAGATTACTGTAAAAATATGTGTAGTTTATGGTCTGTGGTTATGAGCTTGCAGGTTTGAATCAGTGAGCTTCTCCCAGTGTAGCCTAAACACCAGTAAATTGGAGCTCACATGCTGCTTCATATAATATTGATGTTGAAGTGAAACTGTCTCTGATAGCAATTGACACGGGTGCGTCTCTCTGAAGTGGGTTCATGCGATTACTGAAGGGCTAAAATGATGGCTTTATTGTATTCTGCCTAAAGGACCGCTGCTGAGTGGAGCAAAAAATACAATTCACCTGATTTCTTGTCATCATTAGTGTTTGTATTTGGGTAAATAATTTTGGTATTTTACTTTTGTTGAAATTGGTCAAAAGTTGCATCTTGACGTATGTAGAGCCAATATTAATTTGAAGCTTCTGTGGGCGGTCACAAAAACATAAAGTTTTAGGATGCATTGCAAACTTAACACATTTCATATGCAATCCTCAATATGCATAGTTTCAAATAACCTTCTGCCATGTGTCATTAGATGTTTTGATCTTATGACATTTTGTCATTATTTTCCCCTTCATTGTGATTTCACCAAATGAATTGGGACAATCGTGATTCTGTCCCAAGAGCTGAAATTTGTACTCCATGCACATTTTTAATGAAAGAGAAGTGGTCACTTTGGTTTTAGCCACAGCCTTAGCCCTGTTATCTTTTCACTAACTGACCTCTTCACACATTTAATTTCTAAATCTAATTAAGTTTGAGCAGAGCTTTAGATTAACTCCAAACATCTTTCTCCATGGTATGCTTGAATATAGACAAAATCCTGAGACCACTCTTACTTCATTACTGGCATAGTTCACACTCATGGCTGGTTTCTGGATTTCTAGGTTGACTGCACAAGAACTCCTGGCAACCTGTGTTCATTTCATGTATTATATGTAAAAGAAATTAGATTTCATCGAAGTCTAATTAATTGTACCTATTGTAAATATGTGCTATGTAAGTGCTGTGAATTAAGAGCCAGTAAATCAAAGAAACTATCACTTAGTAAAATTCACCTACTATATTCCAAAGGAACATTGGGTTTATGATACCACTGAAGAAGCAGGCCCTGCAATTGTTATGTTGTTGTCTTTATTGGGAAGTCTTATTGCTCCATTAATGAAATACGTTGCTTAGAATATTATTGATTATGTCTTTTTTTTTCTGCCTCAACTGAACATAAAACCTTTTGGATAATTTATCTGTTCACAAGATCATTTGAGACTTCAGTATTCATGCGATGAATGTTGTGTAAGAATTTAAAGTAGGAATTTCTCCAATTATTTTATTTGCTCAAGTTCCCCTTTTTAAAAAATACAATATATTTCAAGGCAAATGCTGTGTGGATTAAAATGATGTTTTTAACATATTAACTGCTGGTACTGCTTTGAGTTTTTATTTAAATTGCTGTTAAATTATACAAAATCACATTCCACATGTTTTGCTGATTTAATTTTTAAACTTGTTAATAAATTCACCTATTTGCTTTTTTACTCTGGAAATGTGGTTTAAAAACCAAAATAT
Source organism: Carcharodon carcharias (assembly GCF_017639515.1). NCBI lineage: Eukaryota > Metazoa > Chordata > Chondrichthyes > Lamniformes > Lamnidae > Carcharodon > Carcharodon carcharias. Next base: position 128,562,556 of record NC_054473.1, on the reverse strand, counting down.
AGTAGGGAAGATGTGTACCAGTTTTTTCAATAGTAGCTTCCCACATATGCTAATTTAATTGGTAAACATCAGACCAAGTAAATAAATTTATTTTCACTATTGATGTATGTCAAGAATGATTTTTTTCATGATAGCCGAGAAATCCAGTACCAATATGTTCAAGCCATGATAGTAGTGGTGCCTTTTTCCTTCTGTTCCAGTTTTTAAAAAATCCTCCACTCTAAGAAAAACAATAATGCAATCAGTGTTGTCACAAGGCTTATTTAGCACATTGGTGTGAGCCCACTATAAAATAATTACACTTGAGCCAATATGCATTAATGTTGTGCTGTACATTTGATTTGTCAGTTGAACTTTCAGCATCTGTACTTTCCACTGTTATAAAGCTCCAAGTGCATTCTGGAGAGAAAACTACACTTGGAAGAACGCAATCGATTATTGTACAGTTTAAATGGACATGGGATCAAAATTTCTCATGCCCACCAGTATGCTTTACTAAAAATCCAAATGACACACTGCATGCAATAATGTGCTTTACTTGAATTTATAAAACATGAATGTGAAATGGAAGATGGGACTTTTTCCCTAGACCTGCTCAATTCTGTGTATGTGCGAACTTCAATTGACTTTGCAGATGAATGGGTCAGTTGAGAATTTATTGCTGTGGGTCCTCCTAACCTGTAGAAACACTAGAGTATTTTCTTTGCACTAGATTAATCAGGACCACTGTTAAGATGAAATCATTGTGATGTTTGTGGAGATGGTTTCCTAATAGTGGTCCAGAACATAAAATGTTACGAAAGTAAGCTTACGAATGCTGATAGTAGGGAAGGTATTTCCACCTTGGGCAGGTAGCAACGAAAGTAGGAGATGAGCAGTTTGGAAGTTCAAAAGTTTGGACACCAAATCAGTGCTGTACTAATACAGAACAGGGCTATGATAATTGCCTTCCCATTGCAGTATAGCCGGTTAATCTGATTGACTGCAGAAAAGCTCCTGTGACTTATGCGCTTATTAATAATGTTCACAGTATCACAGCAAGCATCTTACTAAATTCCCAAAGCACTTTAGTGCAAATGAAATACTCTATACAATGTGCTAATTTAAAGCGGCCCATCATTTTTTTTTATACATTGTAAAAATAATAAAGGCAGCTTTGTCTACCACTGGGACCAAATACTAAGACATTGCAATGTGGAATAGTCAGTTGCCAATCTGACATGCATCCCTATAATGCCTTTTTGCCAAATTCAATTTCTGGCCGGTTCACAAGAATTTTTTGGATTTGCTGTTTTAGAAACTATTGTGTTTAGTTTTATTGCCTTTTGTTATTTCTACAATTGTTTATAAATATGTCAATAAATACAATTATCATTTGTAGATCACTTTTGTTGAGCATTAATCTGTAACTCAAAAGTTAGATATTTTATGGAAGTTATTTATTTTATGTATTCAGTCTGCTTAATTTGTATGTAATGGTAAATGTCTCCATGGTATTACATTAAAGTGAAGTTTTCATTCGCTTTTTCCTTTCTTCGGTACATTTATCCTGGGATTTAGCGTGTAGTAAACTTTTATGTGTATTTCACCTTATTTGTCAATTAAAAAGAATACTACTCACTTGAGTTGCCTCTGAGTTTAAATGTTGTAAAATGAAGTTTGTGTAGACTCAATGACCCTTTGCAGTTATTTAATAGTACTGGGCAAGGCAGGTTGAAAACAAACATTCTTCTACATTTATTCAACTTTAATGTAACCGGGGGTTGAGAGGAGGGGGGCTCAAGGAGAGAGAGATAAACACTGTTCCTTAGAGAGTTGCACTTTATGCAAGATCCCCTCAACAAGTGCTCCTATCCACTCTGCACTTAAAGCTCCATTTGCAATCACGTTGGTTTCTGGCTGACATTAATGGCAGTAGTCTTATTCATGTTGATGAAAATGATCTTTTATCCGTTTAATCATTATCTTTAGCACTCAAATTGAATAAGCCTAAGGCCGTTTAGCTGAGGTCCTGTTTTAAAAAAACAGACATTGATAACACTGCAAGTTGTGCCAAAATATGTTCTATTTTTATTGCCAGGATGGCTAGACTGGATCCCCTTCAAATCTGCGGTCATCATCCTTCTCCTCAAAAAGCCAACCTTTGACCCTTCTCAAAAACTACTGCCCATATCCCAATTCCCCTTTTCTCTCCTAAGTGCTAGAATGTGCTGTCACTTCCCAAATATGTGCCCATATTTCTCAGACTTCCATGTGTGAATTCCTTCAAGCAGGTTTCTACCACTGTCTGAGGCTGAACTAGATAGTTTGTAACTTTGACATCATATTTGACCTGAAGGCGAGTTTCAAGCCGCATGCAATGCTGATACTCTTATTTCCACCTCAATAATGTCACCTGACTTTGACCCTGTCTTTGCCCATCTGCAGCTGAAACCCTCATCCATGTCTTTGTTACCCCTAAACCTGATTATTCCAGTGCACTCTTGGTGAGCCTCTGTCATGATAATGAAGAAGAAAAAGCACCAAATTACATCCAGAAACATTGGACTTTAAAAACAGGACCTGAGTTTTTAAAAAATGCACACAAGCCACCGGCTGGAATGCTGCAGGGTGACTCCCCAAGAGGTAATGGAACCCCACCCTGTTGACAGACAAGGTACTCCTAAAGATGCCCAGAAACTAATTGCTCTCTCTGGTAGAGATAATGGGAGATGAGTATCATCTCATCAAGAAATCCTGAGAGCAATGCCCGGACGGATTTGTGAATTCGCTTCCCACTTAGAATATACAAAGAAAGGGTTAAAAGTGAGCTGAAAAGCTGCCCCAGTGTCTGTCGGTGGGTGTTCTGAGAGAGCAAGTGCTGGAAGTTTGACTCAGAAGTAACAGCCACACACACTGCTCCTGTAAATCACCATTTTGCAGGTATCCCGATCTCTCTCCCCCTCTACCGAAGTCAACACTTCTGGAACCTCGAAACCTACCGCCCACTGAGGTCAATTCTGTTGGAGTCTTGGATCGCAATGGCTCAATCTCCTACTCCCCATGAGTCAAGGACTGTTCTTTTTACCATTTTATATATATATATATATTATTTATATATATATATAAAATATATTCACTAACTTCAAGCTAAATTCTTTCTTTTAACCTTTATGACCATATATGCATGTGTTTTATCCTTTCTTCCCTTTAGTAGTTAATAAACTTATTCTTACCTTTAACTCTAGATCAAATTGGCTCCTTAAAAATCTGATCGATTGGGTCTGGGGAAAAAAGTATCTGCGAAAGGGACCTTTTTTAGATTAAATCTTGTTGCCCCCAACAGAAGGGCGGTGGCTGAAAAAAGACAGGGAGCCAGTTCATCTGCCTCACCTGGGGCATAACAATTTGGGGGTGTCCCAGCCAGACGGTGACAAATTGAGGGGTCTCACCTCGATCAACAACTTTGGGGAACGTCACCTGCGGGTTGGTTGTAACAAATTGGAGTGCTCGTCTGGGATTTGAACAAATTGGGGGCTCAGAGTCTGGAATATTTTTCCCCCACAGACGAAACAAATGAATTAGAGGGGGAAAGTAAATTGTGCTTTTGAAATCAATTTTTTTAGAAATTGCAAAATGGCCCTGAGTCTATACCACTGAAGTGTTAAAATGTCCACTTTTGATGCCAGTACTTTTCTAGCAGAACCAGCAGCAGTTACTTCTGAGGATCTAAAAGTTCTGTCCTTCAAACAGTTAAAAGAGTTAGCGAGGTGTTTAGGATTTGAATTTCGGCCAAAAGCCAGAAATCCTGAAATTTTAAAAGGGGCGGACAATGGTCCACGGGTGGTAATTGAGGACAATGAAAGGGATAGCATAGCAGTAGGGAAATTAAACCGGTAAAGTGGAAATCAGAATTTCAGAAAAGAGAAAAGGAAAAGGAATTTCAGGAAAGGGCACAAGGGAAGAGAGAATTTCGAGAGAGAGGAAAAGGAATTTCAACTAAAACAGCTTGAACTGAGCAGGCACCCTGCTGGGTGCCTTGAAGAAGCCACTAGCTCAGATTTGAGGATCGAGGTAACCTGGTTTGCTCATGTAATCCCCAAATTTAATGAAGCAGAGGCGGAAGCCTTCTTTATGTCTTTTGAACAGTTAGCACAGCAGTCCAAGTGGCCAGTCCAACAGTGGTCTCTATTACTGCAGAGTAAGCTTTCAGGAAAGGCTCACGAGGTTTACTCACTTCTGCCTGAAGAAAATGTCAGTGAGTATGAGGCAGTAAAAAGGGCTATATTAAGTGCATATCAGTTAGTGCCCAAGAAATTCTGTACCCTCAGGAAATGGCCTGACCGGACGTACCTGGAATTTGAAAGGATTAAGCAACTTGCTTTTGACTAGTGGGAGCGGGCACTTGAAACAGAAGCCACTTATGAAAACCTGTGTGAAATAATTCTCCTTGAGGAGTTTAAAAAGTCTCTACCCTTCCCAATAAGAACACACCTAGAGGAGCAGGGAGTCACAGGGGCCAGGCAAGCAGCCACACTGGCCGACCATTATGAGTTGATCCACAAACCCTTGTTCCGGGAGGACCCTCCCCTAGTCACCCCCATCCAACTGGGAAGGATAGAGGGGAGGGAGCATGATAGGAAACTGAGCACCCATGGGAGAGAGGGAAATTCTGGGCGCCCTCCTCAGGATAGAAAGGGTGGTGCTGAACTGAAAAGTGAAACCGAGAAGCCTGTGTGTTTTGACTACTGGAAGGTAGGAAATGTCTGGGTCAACTACTGGAGGCTACAGGAAAAACCTATGGGGTTTATCAGGGCACATTAACCCCGAGCAGGGCGTGGGAGTCAGTCAGAGAGCATAGCAGACCAGACTTTGGCTCTGCCTGTGGCTGTGAATCCCTGTTGGGGCACTCCTGAGAGCGCAGATGAAATTAAACAAATCCCTGAGGGTTACTGGGATTTTGTGTCTGAAGGAAAGGTATCCAAGTTTCCCCAGGTGTGGGACACTCAGTAGTAATGCTGAGGGATATGGGCCAGCCAGACTACTGCTGGGAAAAGGCATGAAATTCCCACCAGAGAGTGCAGTAACTGCCAAGGTGCTGGTAAAGGGGATTGAAGGAGGGTACATGCCCATTCTCCTATACCAGGTACATCTGGAGAGCGACCTTTTATCAGGGCCAGTGACCATAGCAGTTGTCCCCAGTTTGCCTGTGGTCGACCTGCTCCTCGACAATGACCTGGCAGGGTCAAAGGTAATAACATTTTCAGTGGCATCAGAGAAGCCCATTAAGGTCGAGGAGATTGAACAGCTGTAGGAGAAAAGTGCCTGGCATTTTCCCTGACTCTGTGGTAACCCGGTCTATGGCCTGACAAGCTCCCTCTGGTGGCTAAAGTGGCACTGCAATCAGAAGGCCCTCTAGCCTGGTAAACTGCAACCTTTCTCGGGAGTCTAGAAGGAGGTGATAAATAGATCTTCCTTGGTTGCAGCCTAGAAAGCTGACCCACAGTTAAAAACATTAGCTCAGACTGCTCACAATGAGGCTGAGGCAGAAGCAGCCCCTGAATGCTACTACATTAAAAATAACATGCTGACAGGGAAATGGAGGCCCCCTCACAGACCTGCAAAAGAGGAGTGATTGACCAGGTGGTATGCGGCCGAGGTACTGTGGAGAAATCTTGCAGCTGGCTCACAAAATTCCAATGGCAGTTGATATATGCAAAACACAAGCCTGCATCAGCCAGCATTTGTACTGGCTTTGCCTTCACAGGGACGTAGTAAGGTTTTGCAGAACCTGCCACATGTGCCAGGTTGTGAGTAAGCCCCAACCTGCAATACGACCTGATCCAATGATTCCCATGCCGGCTTTTGGGGAGCCATTCAGCAAGCTGTTAGTGGACTGTGTGGAGTCCCTATCCAAAGCTTCCCCTTTCCCAGAGGCAGTTCCCCTCAGAACCATATCTGCCAAAACAGTAGTGAGGGAATTGACCCAAATCCTTACCAGTTATAGTCTACCCACCAAGATCCAGTCGGATCAGGGCTCAAATTTCATGTCCAAGATATTCCAGGGAGTCATGGGTAACCTGTACGTGACCCAACTGGAGTCTTCAGCGTATCATCCACAGTCCAGGGACCACTAGAAGAGTGCCGCCAAATCCTAAAAACAGGGCATACTGCTACGCGCACCCCCATGACTGGGACAAAGGACTAGGTTTCCTTCGGTTCGCTACCAGGGTCTCACCAAAGTCCACAGGGTTTACTCTGTTAGAAATAATTTATCGGCACCAAGGGCGAGGGCCTCTGAAACTAATCAAAGAGGGTTTTTTAGAGCAGAAGGAGGAGTACTCCATGTTGAATTACGTTGCCGCATTCTGGGAGCAGCTCATGAGAGCCTGTGAGGTGGCCTTAGAGCACCTAAAAATCTCCCAGAAGGCTATAAAAAAAAGGCCGAGACCCGAACCTTTCAGTCAGGAGATGACGTGTTAGTGCTCCTACCAATACCAAGTGAACCCTTACTAGCCCAGTTCAGTGGCCCGTACAGAGTAGCAGAGCAACTCAGGGAAGTGAACTATCTAATTGAGACCTCAGATAGGGGGAAAAAGCAAAGGCTGTGTCATGTCAACATGATAAAGCGATTTCACAGCCGAGAAGGGGACAAGCAAGTATCCCATTGCCGCCGACCGGAGGTGAGGGGTAGCAGTGGGGATGAACTGGAGGGAGATGTGGGCAAGGTCTACACTGAACCCTCACTACCTGGCTAACCAATGCAGAAATATTAGCCAAATTAGACTCCTTGTTCTCTCACCTAGGTGCAGAACAACGAGCAGACCGGACGAGGTTTCTAAAACAAAAACAGAATTACCGGGAAAAACTCAGCAGGTCTGGCAGCATCGGCGGAGAAGAAAAGAGTTGACGTTTCGAGTCCTCATGACCCTTCAACAGAACTATGTGAATCCAAGGAGAGGGGTGAAATATAAACTGGTTTAAGGTGATGGGGGGGTTGGGTTGGGGGAGAGAAGTGGAGGGGGGTGGTGTGGTTGTAGGGAAAAGCAAGCAGTGATAGGAGCAGATCATCAAAAGATGTCACAGACAAAAGAACAAAAGAACACAGAGGTGTTGAAGTTGGTGATATTATCTAAACGAATGTGCTAATTAAGAATGGATGGTAGGGCACTCAAGGTATAGCTCTGGTGGGGGTGGGGGGAGCATAAAAGATTTAAAAATAATGGAAATAGGTGGGAAAAGAAAAATCTATATAAATTATTGGAAAAAACAAAAGGAAGGGGGAAGAAACAGAAAGGGGGTGGGGATAGAGGAGGGAGTTCAAGATCTAAAGTTGTTGAATTCAATATTCAGTCCGGAAGGCTGTAAAGTGCCTAGTCGGAAGATGAGGTGCTGTTCCTCCAGTTTGCGTTGGGCTTCACTGGAACAATGCAGCAAGCCAAGGACAGACATGTGGGCAAGAGAGCAGGGTGGAGTGTTAAAATGGCAAGTGACAGGGAGGTTTGGGTCATTCTTGCGGACAGACCGCAGGTGTTCTACAAAGCAGTCGCCCAGTTTACGTTTGGTCTCTCCAATGTAGAGGAGACCACATTGGGAGCAACGAATGCAGTAGACTAAGTTGGGGGAAATGCAAGTGAAATGCTGCTTCACTTGAAAGGAGTGTTTGGGCCCTTGGACAGTGAGGAGAGAGGAAGTGAAGGGGCAGGTGCTTCTCATGCATTTAAAGTCTTGTGTAGAGACAAGCCAGGCTGCACCGTCCTAGCCCTACATGATATGAATGTGACAGATGCCCTTCCCATAAGGTAACATCCCTACTGTCCAGGCCCAGAGAAGCTGGCCCAGGTCCAGGAGGAGAGTAACTACATGCTGAAGGACCGTCTAATAGAGCCTAGCAACGGTAGCTGGAGCTCCCCAGTTGTGCTCATGCCCAAGCCAGATGGCTCCACAACGTTCTGCATTGACTACTGAAAAGTTAACGCAGTGACTCAAGCTGACTCCTACCTGGTTGGAAGACTGCATAGATAATGTAGGTAATGCAGCCCATATCACAAAGATAGATTTACTCAGGGGATACTGGCAGGTTCCCTTGGCAGCCCACATGAAGGAAATCTCCGACTTTGTAACTCCACACAGGTTATACCAGTGTCAGGTTATGCCCTTCGGACTCTGAAATGCCATGTCTACCATCCAAAGGTTGGTGACCCGGGTAGTGGCGAGCTTGTCCAATTGTGTTGTGTACTTGGACGACCTCCTATCTACAGCGACACCTGGGAAAACCATGTAGAGCAACTGGAAGCCCTCTTCCAGAGAGTAGTCAGCTGACTTAGTGGTCAATCTCTCAAAGAGTGAGTTCGCCAAGGCTAAAGTGACCTATTTAAGACACAGAGTAGGTCAAGGACAGATACTGCCCAGGGCTGCCAGGGTACAAGCCGTAGCCCAGTTCTACCCATCACAAAATGCAAAATCATGAGATTCTTGGGGATGTTTGGGCTCTACTACAAGTTCATCCCAAACGTCAGCACAGTAGCCTCCCCACTGACAGACCTACTACAGAGAAAAGCAAAGATAGTATGGATTGAGAAATGCCAGATAGCTTTCAAAAAGCTGAGGCCCATTTTAATAGGTGAGCCTGTGCTTGCAGCCTTGGACTTTAGTCAGACATTTAAAGTAGCCATTGAAACAAGTGACATTGGGGTAGGGGCTGTTCTCCTACAGGAGGATGGATCCACAATAGAAAGACCAATTGGGTATTTCTCTAAAAAGCTTAACAAGCATCAGAGATGGTACTCCATAGTAGTAAAGGAGACTCTCAGTTTAATACAAGCCCTCAGACGCTTTGACATATATGTTCGAAATGGGTACAAAGAGACCACAGTCTATACCGACCACAATCCGTTAACTTCTGTGGAAAAGTTTAAGACCCAGAATGCTGGATTATTCCTTTGGAGTTTGTTCCTCCAGCCTTACCACTGTAAAATCACCCGCATTCCTGGGAAGTCAAATGTGATTGTGGATGCCCTGTCCAGAACTTAAGCCCAGTTGGAACCAGAAAAGATAAATTGATCATTGCTAAAAGAATGATTGTGTGTATACGAGTGTTTTGTTGTTTATAAGTTTTTCTCTTTTTTGTAATGAAATGAGAATGATCTCATTTCATTCCGTGGCAGAGGGAAAGTGTCATGATAATGAAGAAAAAAACACTGAATTACGTCTGGAAACATTGGAGTTTAAAAATAAGACCTGAGTTTTTAAAAAATGGATATGCCACTGGCTGGAATGCTGCAGGGTGACTCCCCAAGAATTAATAGAACCCCACCTTGCTGCCAGACAAGGTACTTCTAAAGACATCCAGAAAGTAATTGCTCCCTCCGGTAGAGACAATGGGACATAATGGGAGATGAGTATCATCTTAACAAGAAATCCTGTGAGCAATGCCCAGACGGATTAGTGAATTTGCTTCCCACTTGGAATATACAAAGGAGGGGTTAAAAGTGAGATGAAAAGCTGCCCCAGTGTCTGTCTGTTGGTGGGTGTTCTGAGAGAGCAAGTGCTGGAAGTTTGACTCAGAAGTAACAGCCGCACACACTACCCCTGCAAATCATCATTTTTACAGTGTCCCGATCTCCCTCCCTCGCTACTGAAGTAAAAACTACTAGAACCTTGAACCCAACCATTCGCCTACCAAAGTCAATTCTACTGCAGTCTGGAATTACAATGGCCGTAAAGCTCAATCACCTACTCCCCACGAGTCAAGGAATTTTCCACAAACTTTTTTTAGACAGTATATGCATGTGTTTTATCCTTTCTTTCCTTGAGTAGTTAATAAACTTACTCTTATCTTTAACTCAAGAAAGTCTGATCAAATTGGCTCCTTCAAAACCAGAACGATTGGGCCTGGGAGCAAGGTATCCATGAAAGGGATCCTTTTTAGATTAAATTTGTTGCGACCAACAGAGTGGGATTGCTGAATAAAGACAGGGAGCCAGTTCATCCCTCCTCACCTAGGGCACAACAATCTGGGGGTGTCCCAGTGCGACAGTGACAAATTGAGTGGTCTCACCTGGATCAACAACTTGGGGGAGCCTCACCTAGGGGTGGGTCGCAACACTTCTCATCTTCCAACCTCCATAAATGTATGCATATCCAAAACACTCGCTGTCTGTTTTCTAACTCACACCACGTTCCATTCACATATCACCCCTGTGTTCGCTAGCCTAAATTGACTCCCAGTTAAGCAACACATCTTACTTTAAAATTCTCATACTTATTTCCAACCTCCTCCAGTCCTATGATCCTCTGTGATATATGCTACTCCAATTCTGGCCTATGTGTACCCTGATTTTAATTGGCTCCATCGTTGTCTTCACCTGCTGGGGTCCTTAACTCTGGGATTACTTCCAAAAACCCCTGCTTCTCTATCTCTTCCTTCTTTTAAGAAGTTCCTTAAAATCGAGTTCTTTGACCTCAGCGATCCTAATATTGCCTTACGTGACTCAGTGTCAAATCTTGTTTGATAATGCTCCTGGGAAGCACCTTGGGACATTTTACAGTGTTAAAAGTGCAATATTAATACAAGCTGTTTAAAAAAATTGACATCAGGTTGTTAGATCTCCATTGGGAATCCTTACAATCCTCTATCCACGACTGACTGTGGTGTGTGCTGACCTCGGACACTTGTAGCAAATGACTGAGCAAAAAAAAAAATAAAATCATAAAAGCAAAATACTGCGGATCCTGGCAAACTGAAATAAAAACAGAAAATGCTGGAAAAACTCAGCAGGTCCGGCAGCATATGTGGAGAAAGAAAAACAGTTAACATTTCGACTCCGTGTGACTCTTGTTCAGAGCTCTGGGCAAAAGAAAATCATGCCTGGTAAGTTCTTTTAAGAATTCATTTAAAGTCAAGCTTGCTCCTACATGCAAAAAGAATAGCAAGAAGGGCAGTTTCTGTCTCCAATGAAGGTAAGAAACAGTTTCAGTTAGGGACTGTTCTCAGGAATGATAGACAGCCAGCTAGTTCAGCAACATCCTGCAATGGTAAAATGACTAGACAGATGGTACATTTCACTTGTGAATCTCATGGTCTCTTATGGTTCCAATCACAAAACTTCCCCCTTCCCCACCCCCAACCCCAACCCTTTCAGTGCTACCTGTCTCTTTAGTATCTTGTGCTGTTGAACCACTTCAATGGCTTGGTGCTAATTAGGAATCGAGATAGGGTGGATCCTTACCCAAGTATACAGTTCCTACAGGGCTTCATTCACAGGATCTCTCATTGAATCATCCCCAAAATTAAAGGGGAACTTGTAAACTGAGGATGCCCCTCTTGAGTCTTCCTATAGGTTGGCATTGAATCTATCACTTCAGATGTGGAAAGTGTGACCACATTATTGCATTTTCAGCTGCCGTCGTATGCCCAATCTATAATTGGTCATATTTTTGCATGAGCAAGGAGCTTGGGTCAGCATAATTGACCAATAATCACATTACTATAGAAAGCTGTATAGAAACAGGGAGGTGGTGGTGACATAGTGGTAATGACACTGGGCTAGGAATCCAGAGACCCAGCCCAGGTGCTGGGTTCAAATCCTGCCATGGTAGCTGGTGGAGTTTAAATCTGGAATATAAAAGCTATTTTTAGTAATGGTGGCCATGACCTATCAGCGATTGTTGTAAAAACCATGTGGTTCACTAATGCCCTTTAGGGAAGGAAACCTGCCATCCTTACCTGGTCCAACCTATATTAGACTTAAATATCAGCGGCATGGTTGGGAAATTTGCAAATTACATAAAAATTGATCATGTAGTTTATAGTGAAGAGGATAGCTGTCAAATTCAGAATGATGTCAATGGTTGAGTGGATGGAGAAGTGGCAAATGGAATTCAATCTGGAAAAGTGCGAGGTAATGCATTCGGAGAATGCAAGGGAATACTCAATAAACGGAGAGTTATTGAGAGGGGTTGAGGAAGTGAGAGACCTTGGGGTGCATGCCCACAGGTCCTTGAAGGTGGCAGGATAGGTGGACAAGGTGGTCAAGAAAGCATACAGAATGCTTCCCTTTATTGGGCGAGGTATTGAATACAAAAGCAGGGATGTAATGATGGAACTGTATAAAACACTGGTTAGGCCACAGCTGGAACTTTGTGTACAGTTCTGGACACCATATTTCAGGAAGGACATAATTGTTCTGGAGAGAGTACAGAGGAGATTTACAAGAACATTGCCAAAGCTTGAAAATTGCAGCTATGAGGAGAGATTGAATAGGCTAGGGTTGTTTTTCTTAGAACAGAAGAGACTAAGGAATGATCTAATTGAGATGTAAAAAATTATGAGTGGCCTAAATAAGGTGGACAAGAAAGAACTGTTTCCCCTAGCTGAGTGGTCAATTACCAGGGGGCATAGTTTTAAGGTGATTGGTAGAAGGATTAGAGGGGACATGAGGAAAAACCTTTTCACCTGGAGGGTGTAAGTGTCTGGAATTCACTGCCTAAATCAGTGGCTGAGGCTGAAATGCTCAACTCATTTAAAAGGTTCCTGGATCTGCACCTGAAGCACTGTAACCTGCAGGGCTATGGACCAGGTGTTGGAAAGTCAGATTAAAATGAGCGGCTAGTTTCTTTTTACTCTCTTTTGGTCAGTGGAGACACAATGGGCTGAATGGCCTTTTTCTGCACCATAACTTTTCTATGGTTCCATGTGACGCTAGAACAACAGCAATGTGATTGACTCTTAACTGCTCTCTGAAATGGTCTAGCAATCCACTCTGTTCAAGTGCAATTAGGGATGTGCAACAAATGCCCATCAAAGAAGAAAGTATCTATCTAAAAAAGAGAATGAGAGGCAGAGTATGTGAATAGATTGGTGGCTAATATCAAAGGGGACACAAAAATCCATACAATCCTCCATTAATGACTGACTGTAGTGTGTGCTGATCTTTGACACTTTCAGGAAGTTACTGAGCAAAAAATCATAAAAGCAAAATACATATCGATGGTGAAAGGAAGGATAGGGCAATTGGGGACCAAAAAGGGGATGATTTGATAGAGACAGCATGGTTGAGGTACTAAAGGAATATTTTGTCAGCATCCACTTCTCTAGTGAAGGAGGAGCTGTAGTGATATGATAATAAAGGGGATGTACTTAAAAGGTTGGTGGTGGTCAACATAGAAAAGTTACTTGGTCTGAACGAGATGTGTCTTAGATTACTGAGGGATGTTAAGAGTCTGACCATAATTGTTCAATCCTCCTTGCACATGAGCCTGGTGCTAGTGGACTGAAGGATTGCAAATGTTACACCCCTGTTTTGTTTTAAAATGGGAGTGGGGTAAACCAGGGAATTACAGGACGGTCAACCTAACATTGGTGAAAGAAGTAACTTTTAGAGATTCAGGACAAAATTAATTGGTGTTTGGAAAAGTATGGATGAATAAATTATTAAAGGTAAATTGTGTTTGATTAATTGGAGTTCTTTGAGGAAGTAATAGAGAGAATTACAGGAGGTTGTGGGATTGATATTTATAAGGACTTTCAGAAGGTGGTTGACATAGTAAGACGTAATGGAGTTGTTAATACATTAAAAGCCCATGGGATTAAAGGGATAGTGGCAGCACAGTCACAAAATTGGCTGAAGGACAGAAAGTAGGAACATAGGTGGTGAACTGTTGTTTTGGAAACTGGAGAAAGGTATGCAGCGGTATTCTGCAAAAGCCAATATTAGAACCACTACCCTTTCTGATATACATTAATGACCTAGACTTGTGTATACAGGACAAAAATTCAAAGTCTGTTAGCAATACAAAACTTTTAAATGTAGTAAACTGTGAGAAGGATAGTAACACTTCGGGAGGACATAGACTGGTGAAATGGGCAGAAGAATAACATGAAATTTAACACAGAGATGTGTAAAGTGAGATAATTGGTAGGAAGAATGAGGAGAAGTGATATGAACTAAATGTTCCAATTTTAGAGGGGGAGCAGGAACAGAGAGATCTGGGGAGGTGTATGTACACAAATCTTTGAAGGTGGCAGGGCAGGTTGAAAAGGCTGTTAATGAAGCCAAGCATCCCATATGCTTTTTAAATAGAGGACACAAGCAAGGGATTTATGTTAAACCTTTAGACAACACTGGTTAGGCCTCAGCAGGAAATTGTGCTCAGTTCTGGGCACTGCCCGTTAGGGAGGATGTTAAGGCTGAGATGAGGGACTGCAGTATGTGGAGAGACTGAAGAAGTTGGAGTTGTCCTCCTTAGATTACAGAAGAATAAGAGGAGATTTCATCGAGATAATTAAAATCGTGCATGGTTTTGATAAGAGTAAATAAAGATAAACTATTTCTACTGTAAGAAAGCTTGGTAACCAGAGGACACAAATTTGAGATGATTGGCAAAAGAACCAGAAGCAGCATGTGGAAACATTTTTTTTAGGCACAGAGTTGTTGTGATCTGGAATTCACTGTCCAAAAGACTGGTGGAAGCAGGTTCAGTAGTAACTTTCGAAAGAGAAAGGGATAAATACTTGAAAGGGGAATGAATACAGGCCCTAGGGAAAAAGCAAGTGAGTGGCATGAGTTGGATAGCTCTACCAGATGTGATATAGGCTATGGCACCTTCTGTGTTGTATCATTCTATGTTGTAATGTGCTTGTGGTTAAGTTATAATGAACACATTTGGAACCCCTCTCCCACCTTTCCATCTCTCCGTACCCTTCACCAATACTCTGCTTTAGGCTGGAATGCCCTTATCAGGAATCCTATTTTTAAAAATCATCATTGTCCACAAGTAGCATAATGTTGAACGTTCCTTTTAATGCATGCTTTAAGATATTTTTTAAATGGTGAGTGCTGATGGGTTCAAAGGAGCCAGCATGAAGCATGAGGTGGTGATGTTGCCTCTCACTATTCCAACCTAAATGCAAGTTCTGCAATATAGGTGACTGACGTTCATTTGCCGTGCCAGGCTTCCCAACTTCTCCCGATAAGCTTCCCACTAAATTTCTTTGCTGGAACAATAATTTTCAAAAAAAAATCTACTGTAATTAATGAGGATGACATTAATTAGAATGTCCTAAATTTCGCAAAAGCCCCTGTTCAGGTAGGAAATGAAAGATAGAATTTGAGTGACATCTTCTGACTGATAAAGACACCTTTGGATTTTTGAGTTATTCACTGCAATCCAACAAACTGTTTTACATAAGAACATAAACATAAGAAATAGGAAGAGGGGTAGACCATTCGGCCCCTTGAGCCTGCTTCAACATTCAATAAGATCATGGTTGATCTTCTTGTGTTTCGATTTCCACATTCCTATCTAACCCCGATAACCTTTGATTCCCTTGCCTAACAAGAATCTATTTACCTCTGCCTTAAAAATATTCAATGACCCTGCCTCCACCACCTTCTGAGGCAGGGAGTTCCAAAGTTGCACAACCCTCTGAGAGAAAAAAAATTCTCCTCATCTCTGTCCTAAAGGGCAACCCCTAACTTTAAAACAGTGCCCCCTAGTTTTGGACTCAGTCACATGAGGAAACATCCTTTCACCTTCTCCTTGTCAAGGCTATTCAGGATCTTGTATACTTCAATCAAATCACCCCTCACTCTTATAAACTCCAGTGGAAAAAAACTTAGTCTGTCCAACCTTTCCTCATAAGACAACACACTCATTCTAGGTATCAATCTTGCAAACCTTCTCTGAACCGCCTCCAATGCATTTACATCCTTCCATAACTAAGACCAAAACTGCACACAGTATTCGAGGGTGTGGCCTCACAAAGCCCTGTGTAACTGAAGCATATCATCCTTACTTTTATGTTCAATCCCTCTCATAATAAAGGATAGTATTTCATTAGCCTTCTTAATTACTTGCTGTACCTGCATACAGGCACTAGAATACCTAGACCCCTCTGCACCTCAGGATTATGCAGCCAATCTCCATTTAAGTAATACTCTGCTTTTTTGTTCTTCCTGCCAAAGTGAACAACTTCACATTTTCCCATATTAAACTCCACTTGCCTGATCTTTTCCCACTCATTTAACCTATCTATATGCATCTGCAACCTCCTCATGTCCTCTTTCCTACCTATCTTTGTGTCAGCTGCAAATTTAGCCAGCATGTCTTCAACTCCCTTCATCTAAGTTATTGATGTAAATCGTAAAAAGTTGAGGGCCAATATCTGTGGGACTCCACTCGTCAAATCCTGCCAATCCAAATAAGACCCATTTATGCATTTCCGCTTTCTGCCAACCAGCCAGTCTTCTATCCGTGCTAATATGTTACCCCATACACCATGCGCTTTTATTTTCCATAATAACCTTTGGGGGTTTTGGCACCTTATTAAATGCCTTCTGGAAATCCAAGTACAGTACGCCTATAGGCTCCACTTTATCCACTATGCGTGTTATTTCTTCAAAAAACCCCATTAAATTGGTTAAACATGATTTTCCTTTCACAAAACAATGCTGACTCTACCCAATTGCCTTGAGCTCTTCTAAGTGCCCAGCTATAACCTCCTTAATGATCGATTCTAATAACTTCCCATGACAGATGTCAAGCTAACTGGCCCATAGTTTCCTGTTTTCTGCCTCCCTCCCCTCTGGAATAGAGGGGTTATATTTGCTACTTTCTAATCTGATGGAACCTTTCCAGAATCTAGCGAATTTTGGACAATTAACACCAGCGCATTGACTACCTCATAAGCCACCTCTTTTAAGACCCTTGGATGTAGTCCATCGGGATCCGGAGACTTGCCCGCCCACAGCTCCATCAAATTGCTCAGTACTGTTTCCCTAGTGATTGTAATTTCACCAAGTTCCTTTCTCCTGTTCACCTCCTGATTTACAACTATTACTGGAATATTTTTTGTATCCTCTGTAGTGAACACAGAGGCAAAATATTTGTTTATTTCTTCCACCATTTCCTTATTATCTACTATTAACTCGCCAGTCAATCTCTAGAGGACCAAAATTCACTGTACTTACTGTTTTCTTATTTTCCTTTTTCATCAGTTGCACTGGACTGAAATCTTGTCAGCTTGACTGTGCCACAGAATTAGTGCTCACACTTCTTTTTGAAAAGTGCTTTGAGACACACTGATTTTGTGAGAAGTGGCCACAAATGCAAATCCCTCTTTACTTGGGTTAACATTTTTACAGTTTGAAATGCAAGTGACTTGCACTCTTTATAACCTTTTTAACTGTTTTTTCTGCAAAGCATTTTTATAAAATTACTCTCAGTCCTTCAGTCTGAGACTGTGCATTATTCTCTAGTTGTACTGATTTGCTTTTGGCCTCTGCTGCTCTGGGGTTTTGGCTGATTTTTCCAAAGCAGTCGATCTCTGCCTGATACTACTACAGTGGTGTCACCACCACCAGAGTGAATTGATGGCCCAGCATTATCCTATACGCTGTGCTTCCTACCTCTCTTAAAAATAGCATTAAAAGCAACTTGTATTGAGTTAATGTTCAAACAGACCTGTAAGATATGGTGATTATAACATGATTTCCATAAATTCTGTAATTAAAATGCTGCAATATTCCCACTGCTTTTCATTCATGTAATTGAAAGATGAGTCAAAGGCACATTACTACATATAGGGTTACATGGAGAATGGGATTGCCTCAAGGTTAGAAATATCTGGGACGCCCCATGATTAGAAGGCTGGAGATTTAAAAGATGTTCTGTGCTTTTGAGTTGACTTAAACACTGGAAAATACAAAGAGAAAAGGATTAATCAATGCACTTCAGTAATCTCTCCACGAAACAGCAGCATATAACTATCCTTGATAAAACTGCAGAGGCTGTCGATGTATCATTGTTTTACTTTTCGTTTGTACAGCAGGTAGGGAAAGTGGGTCTGCCCCCTGCTGACCAGAGTGCCCCCCTGCAGCCATAATTCACAGGTCCAAATATATTGGAAATGTTAGAAAATGCATTCAATAGAGCAAGTGAACGTTGCTCTTTTTCCCCAAGTGTACAACCGTTTCTCTTCTTTTGCCCACTTTTCCCCGTCCAGCCTTTAAGGTTCCCACTGCTTCCCCACCGCCTTAAAAATGCTGGTCTTGGCTGTTCCTCTCTTCCCAGTTATAATTAGGATGGAACCTTTTTTCAGTGAATGAGCAGTTGTTATGGAAGTGACAGAAAGTATTTATTACTGATTTCTCAAGGCTGCTAATGCCTGGAAACATATTACTGTTGCTGACTAGGTTGAAAAATCAAATATGGCGAACTGACCTTTAATAAACTTAAAGTAGAACAAATCCTACATGTTATAGGGCAGCAGCTGAATTTAGTTTTAATAAACCAGTACATTGATATGGTAATCTGAGGTGTAATGCACCTTTAAGAGAATGTGAGCAGATTGACCATGTGACTGTAAGACCCAATTGCTGTCTAGCATGAGCTACTATTTTAATGTTAATCTAGAGTAGGGTCTGGTTGGAGAAGCACACATGTTCATGCTCTGTTGTTTGTGTAAATAAATAGTATGTGCTTCATTTCATATTGGTCTCTGCATCTGCAGTGTACTGTAATAGACTCGCCTGCCAACAGATAAGCGTGCAATTGTGTTTGCGAGCAAAGCAACACCATAGTAAAACATAACAACTGGCAATGAGGCAAAACATCACCAGTCGATGACACCAAGGAAAGCCGCAAAAACTCACCTGTACTGAATTAGCTGTGCCTTGCAGGCCAATTGTAAGTGCATTACAACTGTAAACGCTCACCGTGGTCGTCAAAGTTATCGCCCTCCAGTAAGCCACAATTTGGCCACATCAAATAGTTTGATTAGACCACAGATGACTGGTCACATTATTTTGAACGCCTCACATTTTTCATTTTGGCCAATGACATATTGGGGGAGGAGAAGAGGCAGGCGATCCTCTTATCATGATGTGACAGCAAAACATACAGCCCAATTCGTAGTCAATCAGAACCCAACACCCCAGGTTCCAAGAGCTTTGATGAGTTGGTGAAAGCCACTTCCAACTGAACCCTCGGTAACAACGCAGCGTTTTAAGTTCAATTTGAGATGTCGCATCCCTGGAAAGACAGTCGCTGCTATGCAGTAGCCTTAAAACAATTGACAGAGCGCTGAGAGTTCAGGACATTGATTAATGACATGTTAAGGGACCAATTAATGTGTGGGATTAACTAACACGCTGTTCAAAAAATGTTGCTGTCTGAGACAAATTTGGATTTCAACAAAGCCCTGGAGTTGCCGCTCGCAATGGAAAGCACAGTCAGGGACTCAGAAGAAATCAAAAGAGCACAAATAGCGCCATTCTTCATGTTGGAGGGAGGCAGCAGCTAGAAGTGGTGCGGAAGCCCAGGGCTTCATGGAAAGGCGGGAAACAGCCACCATTAATAAACCCGCAAGAAGCAATGGCTTAACAGATAAAAACCACATTCATAGTAGCAGAATTGGAACCAGACAGCCTACAAACGAACGACAATTTAAAAGAACTGAGTGCTTCTCTTGCCATTGCAATGGGCACATTATGCAACATTGTAAAGAAAGATTGAGGCCAAATTTCAGACAAAAAGACAGAAGTTGTAAAATTTACATAATGGAGGAGTCAGAAGAAACAGAGTCAGATATTTATTCACTAAACAATTTAAAAATGGGTTAAACAGAGCCCATCTGCATGACAGTAGAAGTCAACAGAAAACCCATTCGAATGGAGGTGGATATGGTACATCCACAGCAGTCATAGGGAACACACATTTAAGTATCTGGATGGAAGAGGCCACTCACTAAAGCTGGAAAACTCAGATGCAAGACTAAAGGCATATACTGGTGAAAACAAATGAGTAAGAGGTATATGCAAGGTTCCAGCAAAAAATGGAAGCTAGTCTGTTAACCTATTCCTGATAGTGGTAGCAAGGGAGGGTCCAACTCTACTTATTCAGAACTGGCTCAAGGAAATAAAGTTGGAGCAGACTGAGATTTTTCAACTCAGAATTAAAGACCTGCAAGAATTATTACAGAAATATGCCCCTGTGTTCAGGGAAGAGCTTGGGAAGATTCAGGGACTGCAAGCTAAAATTCATGTGGATCCTGGAGCAACCCCCCAGATATTTGAGGGCGAGGCCAGTCCTCTATGCATTACAAGAAAAAGTGGATATTGAATTAGACAGGCTGGAAAGGTTGGGAGTCTTACAACCTGTTCAATTTTCCGAATGGGCAGCACCCATAGTTTCAGTACTAAAGCCTGACCAGATTTTGTGAATATGCGGGAACTACAAGTTGACTGTTAACAAAGTAGCCAGACTTGATAGGCACCCGATACCAAAAATTGATGAATTGTGCTCCAAACTGGCAGGGGGAACTGCTTTTACAGAACTTGACATGAAAAGGCCTGTGACTATCAACACACATAGGAGGTTATACCAGTTTACCAGGTTACCCTTCGGAGTCTCATCGGCTTGCGCCATTTTACAACTGACTATGGAAAATTTGCTCCAAGATCTACCCCATGTGGTGGTTATCTTGATGATGTCCTGGTAACAGAACTAACTAATGAAGAACTTGGCTAACTTGGAAGAGGTACTGAAGTGTTTCTCACAAGCTGAAGTACGCTTGAAAAGGGAAAAATGTAACTTCCAAGCAAAAGAAGTGATTTACCTGGCTCATAGGGTCGACTTGTAGGGCTTTCATCCAGTAGAAGACAAGTTGAGAACTTTTTGTGAGGCACCAGCCTTGAAAAATGCCAAGAAATTATGTCCTTCTTGGGGATGTTTAATTACTATGATCATTTTTCTCCCAAATTTGTCAACAGTACTGGCTCCATTATACGGGTTACTCAAGAAAAACCACAGGTGGACTTGGCAAGCCCCGCACAACAGGCTTTTACGGCAGTGAAGCAGTTACTACATTCTTTGGCCCTGTTGGTACATTTCGACCCAAAGAAACAATTGATTTTAACATGTGATGCATCCTCTTACGGAGTAGGGGCAGTACTCTCCCTCTCCCAACGGATGGCGGATGGCTCCAAATGGCCCATTGGCTACGTTACAAGATCACTCTGTGAGGCAGAATGAAGATACTCACAAGATAAAACACTTATCCATTCTAAACAAAAACAGAATTACCTGGAAAAACTCAGCAGGTCTGGCAGCATCGGCACAGAGGAAAAGAGTTGATGTTTCGAGTCCTCATGACCCTTCAGCAGAACTAGGTGAATCCAAGGAGAGGGGTGAAATATAAGCTGGTTTAAGGTTGTTGGGGGGAGGAGGGGCAGAGAGGATGCTGCCAGACCTGCTGAGTTGTTCCAGGTAATTCTGTTTTTGTTTTGTATTTCCAGCATCCGCAGTTTTTCTGTACTTATCCATTCTATTTGGTGTAAGAAATTCCACCAATACATCCACAGTTGCCGCTTCACCATAGTACCTGACCACAAGCCACTACTAGGCTTGCTCGGGGAAGATAAGGCAATACCCCCAATTGCCTCAGCATGCAACCAAAGGTGGGCATTGACTCTAGCTGCTTACAAATATACTTTTATTCACCGGCTGGGAAGCCAGATTGCCAATGCCGACGCCCTGAGCTGATTACCTCTAAAGGACAGCAATGTGCATGTCCCCATCCCTCAAGAACTTATCTTATTATTAAACTTTCTGGATTCATCACCAGTGAATACCAAACAGATCAGAGAATGGACAAACCGCGATCCAATTTTATTTTACACCAGGGAACAAGTCCTGCAGGGATGGTCTAACAAGCCAAAGTCAGGCAAAATGAATCCCTATTTTAACAGGAGATATGAGCTCACCTGCCAGGATGGCATCTTACTGTGGGGACCACGAGTCATTGTGCCTCCCAGAGGAAGACAACCATTATTGATAGAATTGCGTGGCGCTCACCCCAGCATTTCCAGAATAAAAATATTGGTGTGCAGCTACTTATGGTGGCCAGGAATGGACACTGAAATCAGAAACATGGTCAAGAGCTGCATGCAGTTCCAACAGGTGCAGAAATTGCCTCCTTCTGCTCCACTGCATCCTTGGGAATGACCAGTAAGGCCAGGGTCCGCCTCCAAGTTGACTACGAAGGGCCTTTTTTGGGCACAATGTTCATCTCACTTATTGACTCCCACTCCAAATGGATGGATGTATCCAATGTGAGATCACCCACATCTGCCGCCACCATCGACAGATTGCAATAGTTTCGCGATACACGTTTTACCAGAGGGAATAGTGTCTGATATTGGAATGGCATTCACCAGTGGGGAATTCCAAAGATTTACTACTCTCAATGACATAACAAATGTCAAGACCTCACCATGCCACCTTGTCTCCAATGGGTTGGTCAAGAAGGCAGTTCAGACCTTCTAGGATGGAATGAAAAGACTAGAGGAGGACTCTTTAGCAATGAAGTTATCATGCTTCCTGCTTAGCTACAGGACTACGCCACATATGACCATCGGTATTGTCCCCCCAGTAATTAATGAAGAGATGTTTCAGGACATGGTTAAGCCTCATAAAGCCAGATTTAGAGGGGAGAGTAGAGCGAAGTTAGGAGGCCCAAAAAATGAACATGATTACCACAGTTGTGAAAGAAACTTCACTGCAGGAGAAGCTGTTTTTACAAAGAACTTTGCAGATGGGCCCAAATGTCTATCAGGTGAAGTCAGTGCAGTGAAAGGACCCTTGTCCTATCATATATTGATTGAAGGTCGGATAATCAGGAGGCATGTAGATTACCTCAGGAAATGGGAAACAGATCCACAAGAAAAGGTGCGCCAAACATTCCCGTTGGAGTCTACACCACAGGTAGAAGAAAATCCTCTTGCTTTGGAAATACCTGTAGAATCGTTGAGCTTGAGAGGGTTGAAGAGGCAAACTTGCAGGTTCCTAATGGGGAGAGTAGTGGACAGATAACTCTAGAGAGGGAGGCCTCAGATAAACCATCCAAAATCGTAGAACTGCAGCGGTCGACATATTTGAAAAAGCCTCCTGAGAGACTAAATTTGTAAATAATTCATTTTTGTAAATAGTTGATATATTGTGAAATGTGCATTCAAGTAAAAGGGGGAGGAATGTGGCAATAGAGTCATAGAGTTATACAGCACAGAAACTGGCCCTTCGGCTCATTGTGACTGTGCCAGCCATCAAGCATGGATCTATTCTAATCCCATTTTACAAAACTTGGCCCGTAGCCCTGTATGCTATGGCATTTTAAGTGCTCACCTAAACACTTCTTAATCTGAGGTGTAATACACCTTTAAGAGAATGTGAACAGATTGACCACATGACTGTAAGACTCAATAGATGTGAAGCGCGGGCTACCATTTTAAAGTTAGTCAAGAGTAGGGTCTGGCTGGAGAAGCATTCATCAGTTTAATGCTCTGTTGCCTATGTAAATAAATAGTATGTGCTTCATTTCATATTGAAATACCTGCGTCCGCAGTATATTATAATTGACTCACCTGCCAACAGATAAGCGTGTAAACAGTTCGCAAGCAAAGCGAACCCCATAGTAAAATATAACAATTGGGATGATGTAAGATGTATTCTTCAGGTCCTATCAAATTTTCCATGTAGATATGACCTTATCTTATCTGCTTGTTACCTTTCCATCAGTTATCAGCGAATCTTACCCATGGCACTCTGGAATTCCTATTGGATTGAAGTAAAACGACGTTACCTGTTTATTTCCCCCTCCACTAATGCTGATTATTTACAATGATCCTGATCAAAGTTTTGAGGTGAATTAATCTGGATTACTGGAGGCATGTTAACATAGTTAAAGCTGTTTGTTTACCTGCTCTTAAGTGCATGGGATGCAGGTGTTTGTCATTGTGTTTTTCAGCAAAGTATTACAGGATTTCATTAATGTTTTATACTTTGTGCATGTAAACAGGATACGTTTAAAGGCTAATGCAGTTCTGAAATTCTAAATTAGGTATCATCTTTTCTAAATCGTGTCTTTCTTCAAGCTACATGGTTATTCCCCATTGTCAAAAACTAAGTTGCAAGTAAAAAGAGGAGTTTTTTTAGCTTAAGAAGTGGTTACTCCTGTCTCCAATGTTGTGGAGACATATTTCCAGGATGATTTGGCTCACACAGAATTCTTCAGTGGGTTTCATTATAGTACCTTAAGCAGTGCAGGATAATATGAATTGAAAATTTCATGCCCTATTGAAACCAAAATCATTCAACTCAAGAATAATATAGGCACCGTATCTATCATTTATTTATTAAATGGTTGAGCAAATTTACATGGTCCACACTGAATGCTTGCTGTTTAATGTATTTCTTATTTTAGTATCAAGTTCATTCTCTCTACTTTTACTGAATGTATGTAATTGAACATTTGATGGGAGTTTTCATTCTTTCGCCACATGTGCTATTTGGCCTCTCTGATGACCTCTACCACTGATTGAGATTCAATTTGACAGAAGTTACAGATAATGGTTTGACACAGTGGTGAATGTATTTGGAAGCTAGTTACTTTCTTTCCATCACCAATCAGAATGCATTTGAAAAATTGTGACACATTAACTAAATTGGTCCTGGGTTCAATCCACCTGGGCTGTTTGGATGAAAGTATTTTCCTTCTGTTGAAATTAGTTGGCTTAATTGCTACTGGGCACAAATACAAAACTTGTACAGATTGGTGCAATTATATAGTATCTTTCAGATCTCCAGGAAGCACTTTCTGATCTATGAAGAACATTTGAAGTGTAACTCCTTCTTTTGAGTACAAACCTGTTTCCATCTGTTCCTATCCAGATGAAGTGACATTGTTTCATAGTTTGCCATTGTGAGATTTGAACTCTTGATCTTGGCGTTACAAACCCAGTACCATAACCACTTGGCTATTTAGGCCAAGCAATATTTGAAGTGTAGTTGCTGTTGTTATGTAGACAAATGTAGCAGCTAATTTATGCACTATCAGATCCCACAAGCATCAATGAGCTGAATGACCAATAAACCTGCTTTTGGAAGTGCTGCTTGAGGGGTAAATATTGGCTGGGATATATTGGCAAAACTCCTTGCTCTTCTTCAAGTATTGCCATTGGGTCATTTACATCTGTTTGAACAGACAGCTGGGGTCTTGGTTTAACATCTAAACCAACACTTCAGTTAGTGCTTTGATACTATACTGAAGTGTTAGTCTAGATTGTGTGTTCAAGTCCTTAGCTGGGACTAAAACTCATAAACTTCTCATTTAAAGTTGAGAGTGAAAATCCTGAGCCAAGTTGAAAAGGAAAAAATTGCGGGGCATTTTAGGAAAGGGCAGGGAATAAGAATAATTTGATAGCTCTTTCAAAGAGCCAATAGAGGCATGATGGTCTGAATGGCTTCCTTCTGAAAAATAGGATTCTATAAAATGCTCCTGGCAATCTTCAGGCAGAGTTCTTGAAATCCATACTTGTGACCTGCCATCCTGGACACTCATTTTGAATGAGGGACTTCATTTCAATCTTAGCATTTCACCAGAAAAGTGCCTGAAGTATAAATTAAGTCAATATCTAGCGTTACAGATTACCGCCACCTTTTCCGGTTGATACTGTTAACCTCGCGCCTGTAATTTAGGTGTTACCAGTCAGAAAATTTGTGCTCATTTGTTTTTGATTCCAGTGAATGTTCCGATTCTGATCAGAGCTGCTCAATATTTGGAGTTGGTGTGAGTGCAATTTCTCAGCGCAAATGAAAACAACCAAAGAGGAAAACTGAATGCAGTTTATTAATTTATTAACTTGGTATGTTCCAGGTTAAGCTCATTAGTAATTAATTTAACGATCAATAAATGAGCACAATTTGGAAATGCGGGCGTAAACTTACAGTTTGCCATTCCCCAAGAAACAATGCCAACCAGGTTCCAGCCAGTGTTCCTGTAACAAACAAAAGGTCCACCAGAGTCACCCTGCAATTTTAAAAAAAGGAAAACCCTTTCATTCCATTGCAAAATGAAACTCAAGTAGCCATCACTGCAAAACTTTCTGCTGAACCTATCTGCATTTCAAAAGGCAATGATGCATTTCCATTGAAAGTTATGTAATGAGCCAAATTTCCATTGGAAAGGGTAAATAACATCTTAAATTGCAGGGGTGGGTTAAGAAAAAAGTCCAAGCTAGTAAAAGTTCATTTTAGGGGTGATAACAGAGAGCTCCTCTTCACACTGAGGGTGACTGACACCTGGAATGGACTTCCGAGCAGAGTGGGAGATGAGAACACCCTGAAATCATTTAAGAAAAATTAGATGCCACAATAGGGAAGTCTAGGGTTGTTCTGGAATTAAGATGGACTGAACGGCCTTCCTCATCCATAAATATCTGGTGGAAATCATAGCCCAGACGGAGAGGACATGAAGGTGAGTTATACTACATAAATACATTCAAGCTTCAGCTTATTACGAAAAGGTGGTTTAAAACTATTTATAAATAAACCTGTGCTTCGAAGTCAAGGCGAGTTTCGCTAAATCCTGTACCTTCTTTGAAGCCAAAAAATGTTCTGGGTGGTAGAAACAGGTGAAAACTGAAAAAAATGTTAAAATCTCAGAGACATTATTGCTAGAATAATATGGAATTCCTAACATCCACAGTGAGCAGCATGAATGCACAGAGAAGGCTGAATTCCCTGCAGGTGCATGTGGTTAAAAGGTCAATAAAGAATACTTCAAAAGCTATATTTAGTACACGTTATTCCACTGGTATAAAGTTGGCTATTACATCCACGTAGATGTTCTCTGGTATATGATCCGAAGTAAAATATAATGCAATGGATTTTAGTGAGGAATTTGCATTTGGAAATATTTTTATTCAATATGTAACATTGTATGAACAGGTACATACCTGGGAAACACTTTTGCTTTGGACCAATTCTGCTGAGGAATACATGTCAAACTCGCCAAGCACAACATGATCATACCTAGAGCTGTTAAAAAAGCATTTGTAATGCTAATGTGTGGTCAGCATTTGACATTTTACTTGTCACAAATGTTCCCTATAATGGCTGAATTATATAGATGTCATAATCCCTGCCCTCTGGCTAAAATGTCAGGGTAGTGGGGAATCCTACCCAGGAGAAGAATGTCTGCCCCATAGTCAATTAATGGCCAATTGGCTGTTAATAAGCTAGAGGCAGGATTTCTACCCTGCAGAGACAAGAAGTCCCACCTCCGAGAGTTGCTGGCCAATTGGAGGCCACAACCTCTCTCTAACTGAAGTTGTTAAAACCAAGAATTATTTCAAGTTGAACATATACCTCGTGAAAAAAAAGCTACTGCATCACATAAAACTAATGCATGTTTGACAGCAGTACGTGAAAGGTTTTCTTCAATATATTTTAATTAAAATACCTCTTTGTTAATGTAAAGGATCAAATCATTTTATTGTAACTGTATCTTACCAGTAGTTACTGTAGTGACAGCGAGACAGACAATCCAAAGGAGAGCCATGCTTGCCTTTCTTGCTTGATCAGGCTCACTGCCTTATACAATTTTTGTTTAGCCGTTAGCCTTATCTGAAACTGATATGGAATATTAATTATTGACAAGGAGTATTCATTACTGATATGGAGTATTAATTCACCATCTAAACAACAGCCATGAAGGTAGATTACTTCTATCAAAACAAACATACATTGGTCAAAAACTAAAAGCAAAATACTGCGGGTGCTGGAAATCTGAAACAACATTGGGCACTTTTGTTTAGTTATGCTTTGATGAAAATACTTTTCTGATTCAAGTGGGAGAAAATGAGCCTACTGAGTGACAAAATTTGTCACTTTTATTTATTTTTATTTCATCTCCATTGCTCCTGAAATCATTGATTTTTCCACCTCCTTTCACCTACAAAACATTACTTGCCTCTCCCCTGATTTAGCCTATCTGCCACTAAAACCCGACCATGTCTTTGTTACCTCGAGACGTGACAATTCTGATGTTCTCCTTGCCAGCCTTCCATGTCCCATAAGCTTCAACTCGTTCAGAACTCTGCTGCCCATATCCTATCACACAACAAGTCCCCCTCATGTATTGCCCCTATCTTTACTGAACTACATTCAGGCACCTCACTGCCTCAAACATAAAACTCTCGTGTTTAAATCCATTCATGGTCCTGCCCTTCCAATCTTCTATATATCATTTATAGCCTTCTCCAACCTCACAATTCTGGAACTCTCCATTCCTCTGACCTTAGTCTTTTGTGCATCTCCCCTCCTTTTCTCCCACATCGGTGACCCTGCCGTCTGCGACCTAGGCCTTATGCTTTTGCATTTCATTCCTAAATTCCTCTGCCTCTCCTCCTACCTCCTGTCCTTTGTTGTTGTCTCTCTCTGTGTACATTTTCCCCATTTTAACCCCTCTCCCACCTTGCTGCATCTGCTTTCCTGTAGCTAAGAGGACAATCAGCAAAATACTCTTAAGGCAACTGTAACTCCCCATTGGAAAGTTTTCACTCTGATGTCTCCCTCTGAATCCTTTCAGTCTGGACACATTCATATTAAACAACGGCAAGCAATGTAGTATAATATTCTCATTGGGACTTTACATAGCATTAGATCTGAATTATTCTCATTGTCACATGACAGAAACCTATGGAATTTTTTTTTACTCATTCACAGGATGTGGACTTCACTGGCTGGGCCAGCATTTATTGCCCATCCTTAGTTGCCCTTGAGAAGGTGGTGGTGAGCTGCCTTCTTGAACCGCTACAGTCCATGTGGTGTAGGTACACCCACAGTGCTGTTAGGAAGGGAGTTCCAGGATTTTGACCCAGTAACAGTGAAGGAACGGCGATATATTTCCAAGTCAGGATGGTGAGTAGCTTGGAGGGGAACTGCCAGGTGGTGGTGTTCCCATCTATCTGCTGCCTTTGTCCTTCTAGATTGTAGTGGTCGTGGGTTTGAAAGATGCTGTTTAAGGACCCCTGGTGAATTCCTGCAGTGCATCTTGTAGATGGTATACGCCGCTGCTACTGTGTGTCAGTGGTGGTGGAGGGAGTGAATGTTTGTGGATGTGGTGCCAATCAAGTGGGCTGCTTTGTCCTGGGTGTTCTTCAGTGTTGTGGGAGCTGCCCTCATCCAGGCAAGTGGAGAATATTCCATCACTATCCTGACTTGTGCCTTGTAGATGGTGGACAGGTTTTGGGGAGTCATGAGTTACTCATCACAGGATTCCTGACTTCTGACCTGCTCTTGTAGCCACAGTATTTATATGGCTAGTCCAGTTCCGTTTCTGGTCATTGGTAACTCCAAGAATGCTGATAATGGGGGATTCAGCGATTGAATGTCAAGAGGTGATGGTTAGATTCTCTCTTGTTGGAGATGGTCATTGACTGCT
Organism: Carcharodon carcharias; assembly: GCF_017639515.1. NCBI lineage: Eukaryota > Metazoa > Chordata > Chondrichthyes > Lamniformes > Lamnidae > Carcharodon > Carcharodon carcharias. Next base: position 128,533,293 of record NC_054473.1, on the reverse strand, counting down.
ACTTGTCAGCTCAAGCCTGAAATCCTAGGCCATTTTTCCCTTCCCTAACCCAAGAGTTGTGGACCTACTATAGAGAACTGTGGGGAATAATTTGGTGGTCTTTCTTTTTGAAACAATATGCATCCTGGGATTTGCTCAAGTGGAAATATTGCATTGGCCTCCTGGTGTGGAGTAGAGCTATCAACGTCCAGGGGGTTATCATTGACCAGAAAGTGAACTGGACCAGCCATATAAATACTGTGACTATAAGAGCAGGTCAGAGGCTAGGAATCCTGGGATGAGTAACTCACCTCCTGACTCCCCAAGGCCTGTCCACAATCTACAAGGCACAAGTTGAGAATGTGATGGAATACTCTGCACTTGCCTGGATGAGTGCAGTTCCCACAACACTCAAGAAGCTTGACACCATTCAGGGTAAAGCAGCCCGCTTGATTGTCCACAAACATTCACTCCCTCCACCACAGATGAACAGTGGCAGCAGTGTGTACCATCTACAAGATGCAGTGCAGAAACTCACCAAGTGAGGCAGCATTTTCCAGACCAACAACTGCTACCATCTAGAAGGACAAGGGCAGCAGATAGACAGGAACACCACCAACTGGAAGTTCCCCTCACTCATCATCCTGACTTGGAAATATATCGCCGTTACTTCACTGTCACTGGGTCAAAATCCTGGAACTCCCTCCCTAACAACATTGTGGGTGTACGTACACTACATGAACTGGACCAGTTCAAGAAGGCAGCTCACCACCACCGTCTCAAGGGCAACTAAGGATGGGCAATAAATGCTGGCCCAGCCAGCGACACCCACATCCTGTAAATGAATTTTAAAAATACCCAGCATCTAAACCCTGAGGTCAGGTGTGACAACAAAAACTGATTCAGGGACATAAAAGAAATTCTAAATGCTCTTGCAACTTTAAGTAAATATTTTCTGGACATGAGCAAGCACTTTCATTTTCCCCAGACCCACCCCTCTGATTTAGTTAAGCATCTAGATGGATGCTGTGTGATGCAGATCTGTAACATGCAATGAGTTCTCCTGAGACACTTGCATGGCACCTCGTTTCGGTGATTCATTGGAGCTACTTTGGGAAATGCTAAGAGAATTGGATGAAAGTTGCAGATTGACAATTTAAATAAAAAATCTTTTTAAGCGCATTCTCTGATTCTCCCTGGCCAAATGATGGGGACCATTTATTGCTTAGGAACCTATTGGAGTCTGCAGTTGGCTTTACTGAGACTTCTTAACTGAATCATTGCCGATTAGTATCCCCTTTCTGGGTTTCCTGACCAATCAGAGAGGACGGGCAAGGTGATAAGTTGGATCTGTCAAATGTAGCTTTTTTAACTAAATGAGCCCTGTGGAGGGACCACCCCCACCCCCCTCCACCCACAGACTAGTGTGCTAGCTACTGAGGGGACTTTTTACTTTAAAATCCATCTTGGGGCATCCTCCCTCTCACTTATCTGAAAAGGCAGCCTGCTGGCATCTTCAGTGCTGGATGGCCTCCTATTGGCCCTCCAGCTTTGAGTGCCCACCTGCCATCCTTAACTGAATGGGGAACCTACCCTTTAGCCACTAATTGACTAATTCGTGGAAAATCACAGCAAGATGACAGTGCAGGCTTCTGACCCCCATTTGATGGGACCCCGAAGACTGCATTCGATATAAATTATAGGAGTTCTGCATGACATGTTGCCTCCCCGATGCAAATGATAAAGGACATCACTGAATGGGCGCTGAACATTTTGCAGGAACAAGAGGAACAACTCAAAGTCATGGTCCATGTTGGAACCAACAACATAAGAAAAAGGCTGAGATCCTACAGATAGTGTTTCAGGGGCTAAGGAAGGAGGTTTTCAGGGACCTGGGGCATTGGGGCCAATTCTGGGGCAGAATGGATCTGTAGAAGATGTACTGGTTGCACCTCAATGGGACTGAGATCAGTGTTCTCACAGAACATGTGGTTGATGTTGTCTGTATGAACTTTCAAAAGGTATTTGATTAAGTATCACAACATAGTCTTATTAGCAAAATTGAAGCATATGGGATTAAAGCAGTAGTGGCAGAGTGGATATGAATTAGACTTAGGGACAGAAAACAGAAAGTAATAGTGGACAGTTGTTCTTCACACTGTTTCCCAGTGGTCAGTGTTGGAACAACCGCTTTTTAAAATATGTGTTAATGACCTGGACTTGGGTGTAGAGGGTGTCATTTCAAAGTTTCCATATGACAAAACTCGGAAATGTGGTAACCAGTGAGGAAGATAAAAAGAAGACTTCAGGAAGACTGGTGAAATGACAGACATAGCAGATGAAATTTAATACCGAGAAATGATAAGCGATTAATTTTGACAGAAGGGACAATATAAACTGAAGGGTACAATTTTAAAGCACGTCAGGAACAGAGAGACACAGTGGTATGCATATGTAAATCTTTGAAGGTGACAGGACAAATTTTTGAAGGCTGTTGAAAAGGCATAGGGATTCTTGACTTTATAAATAGAGGCATAGGTACAAAACACTAAACACAAACACAAAAACTGATTAGGAGCATTGTGGCCATTTCTGAGTACCACACTTTAGGAAGGATACAAGCCTTGGAGATGATGCAAAAGATTTAATTGGATTGTACCAGGGGTAAGAGTCTTCAGTTATGTGGAATATCTGGAACTATCTCCTTAGAGCAGAGAAGGTTGAAAGGAGATTTGATACAGATGTTTAAATTCCTGAAAGGTTTTGGTTGAGTAAATAAGGAGAAACTGTTATCGGTAGCAGATGCATAGGTAATCAGAGGACACAGATTCAAGGTCGGCGGCAAAAGAACCAGAGGTGATGTTGGAAACATTTTTTATGGATCATTTTGTTGTGATCTGGAACACACCACCTGAAAGGGTGGTGAAGGGTGGTCAATTGTAATTTTCAGAAGAAAATTGAATAAATACTAAAAAGGGAAAAAAATGGCTGGGATATGGGGAAAGAGGAAATGAGTGGGACTAATTTGATAACTTGTTCAAGGAGCTGGGACTGACAGAACGAGCCCAATGGCCTCCTTCTGTGCTATGATCCTATGACCAATGAGTTACCACAAGGATGCGGCCTCCCCTACTTTCTGTGGGTCAATGGGTTTATGTTACCTATCAATTTGTATTGGAGGGGGAATTCTCTCATCTCCAAGCTCCTGAAGCACCCAGGGCTAGTTTCAAACATCCATATTGATTTCTGGAGGGGAAAGGGGAAGGTGGTGGTGAAGGTCCTACACAGAGAGAAATAATTCTTTCTATTGGACTGTTGGGTTGCTGATTGCACATATTCCTGGAGGTGTTTTCACCTGTCTCCAACCTCCTGGGCAGAATTTTCTGCCTCCCGGGCAGGCCCGACTCAGTCTCTGGCGGGTGGGGAGCCGATCCCCACCGGAGAAGCGGGTCCCACTGCCATTTTATGTGGTGAGCCAATTAAGGCCCACCTTGCGTGACATCCGGCGGGAAGCGCTATGCACGAAAGAGCACACATCTCCCTGAGGCTCAGTGCTGCCTCAGGGAGATCGCTGACAGTCTCAAAAATGTTAGAAATAGAAAAAAAATTCCTTAACATGTCCCCCCCATGTGACAATGTCACATGAGATGGGACATGTTCATAAATTACACTGAAACTTTATTAAACTTTTTAAATCCCTACATGAAACCTCATCCCACCGGTGGATGTGGTTTCATGTTTTTTCTAGTTCCCGCCGTGGCTCCTGGCCTGCCCACCAACCTTAAGGTTGGACGGGCAGGTCCTTTAATTGTTTCAATGATCCTGTCAATGGCCTCAATTAACCATTGACAAGTTGGCGGGCCCACAGTTGATTTTGCTGCGCCCCCACCAACCTGAAACTTTAAATGGGGCGGGATGACATTGGGGGTTCCGCCGGACTGAAGGCCTTTCCTTGACAATTGCATATGGTTGCCTCTGTTGGACCTTATTTGATTTGCCCAATCTCCTCTTCCTGCATCCCCGGTCGGCGAGTGGGCCCCACCCCCTGCTCGCCAACGGCAAAATTCAGCCCCCTGTCACTGATTCCCAAGCACACCCATACTTGGGGCACAACAACTTCCCTAAACAATTGGAAAACCAACAGGATCTTTATTGCCCAACTGGGTGATTCATGGCTGACAATCAAGCAGCTCTTTCTCACCCCATGTTCCATATTTTTAAAGCTAATCAACAAAAATGTTCAAAGGAAACAACAAGAAACAACTTTTACTTGCCGGATGCTTTTTCTCCTGGGCTGCTCGTAGCACTGTCCTGAAGATTAATCTATAATTCCTGGAAACTCCTGGAAAATCATGGAGCGTTGGCATTCTTACTGGAGTGGGAAGTTGTTGTTCAAAGTTATTTTTTGAATAGAAACCTACATATTGAAAGAAAAGTCCAGCTGGCCTATCAAGCCTGCCTCAAATGGTTGCAATTCAGTGCACCCTCTTCACTTTACAGTTCCACAGATACAGTCCAGTCCCTTCATAAATTTAAATGCAATTACATTTTCTCAAAGTTAATGCTTCTCTAGAGTAATGATGCATGTTATAATGGAATTTTTAAAAAGGGGGCTTTTTTTGGATAGCTATGAAGGTCATATATTCACCATTCTGAAGTTCTAGAGGAGAACTCCTAAGTCATACCTAGTAAAGATCCTCTGTCTCCTAATCCCAGCAATCCTGTGACTTTAGTTTGATTCTAGCACTCAACTATAAAGCTAGGTCCTTTCTACGTGGCCTGATAATTGGCAGGAGGAGTGTTCTTTTAAGCTGGATTTCCCTATGTTCCAATTCTGGTTGCTTCACTGGTGAAGGCTTAGGAGATAGAGAACTGACCTTTGTGTTCACAGGTAATGATTTGAGACATCCACAACTCTAACCTGCCAGGATAAGTCACTGAAGGCCTTTCCTTGACAATTGTATATGGTTGCCTCTGTTGGACTTTATTTGATTTGCCCAATCTCCTCTTCCTGTATCCCTTCCACTCTGTTCCCAATGCCTTGGGCCTTTAATCATGTCAGTCCTCATTGCCTTCATGTCCCTCTCCCACCTGACGTACGTTGCTTATTATTTACATAACACAGGGACATATCTTGTGTGAGTGTGATTATGGTTTGGCTTAGCCTACAAAATCCAACCACTAAAAGTTGATATTTAACCTAATCCTATGCTTGCCTGTCCTATATGCATAACTTTTGATTCCCCTAACCTATTTAGTTCAAATTGTCTGTACATACTGAAACAGTCTACAAAAGGTAGGTGGGTTGTGTATAAGATGTGCAAGCACTGGACTAGGTTAGATATCCATTGCTTAGTGGTTTAATTCCACTGTAATTTTCTCTTCAGTATTGTTGCTGGACTAGTAATCCAGAGACCCAGGGTGATGCTTTAGAGTCTAGGGTTTGAATCCTACCACAGCAGATGGTGAAATTTGAATTCAATAAAAATCTGGAATTAAAAGTCTAATGATGACCATGAAACCATTGTCGATTGTTGTAAAAACCCATCTGGCTCACTAATGTCCTTTAGGGAAGGAAATCTGTCATCCTTACCTAATAAGACCATGAGATGCAGGAGCAGAAGGGAGGCCATTCGGCCTATCGAGTCTGTTCCGCCATTCAATGAGATCATGGCTGATCAGATAATCCTCAACTCCACTTTCCTGCCTTTTCCCCATAGCCCTTGATTCCCTTACTGATCAAAAATCTGTCTGTCTCAACCCTGAATACACTTAATGACCCAGCCTCTACAGCCCTCTGTGGTAAAGATTTCCACAGATTCACTACCCTCTGAGAGAAGAAATTCATCTCTGTTTTAAATGGGCGAACCCATACTCTGAGATTATGCCCTCTGGCCCTAGGCTCTCTTACAAGGGGAAACAGACTTTCAGCATCCACCCTGTCAAGCCCCCTAAGAATCTTACATGTTTCAAAAAGGTTACCTCTCATTCTTCTAAACTCCAGTGAGTACAGGCCCAACCTACTCAACCTCTCCTCATAAGAAAATCCCTCCATACCCGGGATCAACCTAATGAATCTTCTCTGGACTGCCTCCAATGCCGGTATATCTTTCCTTAGATAAGGGGACCAAAACTGTTCACAGTATTCCAGGTGTGGTCTAACTACTGCCTTGTATAGTTTTAGCGAGACTTCCCAATTTTTATACTTCATTCCCTTTGAAATAAAGGCAACGTTTTATTTGCCTTCCCTATTACCTGCTGAACTTGTATGCTAGCTTTTTGTGATTCATGCACGAGGACCCCCAAATCCCTCTGTGCCACAGGTTTCTGCAGTCTTTCTCCATTTAAATAATATCCAGCACCTCTATTCTTCCTGCCAAAGTACATAACCTCACATTTTCCCACATTATATTCCATTTGCCAAATTTTTTGCCCAATCACTTAATCTGTCTATATCCCCCTGTAGACTCTTTGTGTTATCCTCACCACTTGCCTTCCCACTTATTTTTGTATCGGCTGCAAATTTGGGTGATAGTACAATCATACCTGGCCTGGCATGACCATGTGACTCCAGACACACAGCAGTGTGGTTGAACCTTAAATGCCCTCTGAAATGTCCCAGCAAGACACTCAGTTGTAACAAACCACTACAAAGTCATAAAAAAGGAATGAAACTAGACAGACCACCTTGCGTCAACCTAGGCCCCGGAAACGACAACAGCAATCACAGCCCTGTCGACCCTGCAAAGTCCTCCTTACTAACATCTGGGGGCTAGTGCCAAAATTGGGAGAGCTGTCTCATAGACTAGTAAAGCAACAGCTTGACATAGTCAACCTCACAGAATTATACCTTACTGATAATGTCCCAGACATCACCATCACCATCCCTGGGAATGTCCTGTCCCACCGGCAGGAAAGGCCCAGTAGAGGTGGCAGCACAGTGGTATACAGTCGGGAGGGAGTTGCCCTGGGAGTCATCAACGTCAACTCCGGACCCCATGAAGCATCATGGAATCAGGTCAAACATGGGCAAGGAAAGCTCCTGCTGATTACCATGTACTGCCATCCCTTAGTTGATGAGTCAGTGCTCCTACATGTTGAACAACACTTGGAGGAAGCACTGAAGGTGGCAAGGGCGCAGAATGTACTCTGGGTGGGGGACTTCAACGTCCATTACCGAGAGTGGCTCGGTAGCACCAGTACTGACTGAACTGGCCGAGTCCTAAATGACATAGCTGCTAGACTGAGTCTGTGGCAGGTGATGAGGGAACCAAGAGGGAAAAACATAGTTGACTTCATCTTCACCAACCTGCCTACCGCAGGTGTATCTGTCCATGACAGTATCGGTCGGAGTGACCACCGCACATTGTGGAGACACAGTCCCACCTTCACATTGAGGATACCTTGCATCATGTTGTGTGACATAACAACTGTGCTAAGTGGGATAGATTTTGAACAGATCTAGCAACTCAAGACTGGGCATCCATAAAGTGCTGTGGGCCATCAGCAGCAGCAGAATTGCACTCGAACACAATCTGTTACCTCATTGCCTGGCATATCCCCCACTCTACCATTATTATCAAGCGAGGGGATCAACTCTGGCTCAATAAAGAGTGCAGGGGGGCATGCCATGAGCAGCACCAGGCATACCTAAAAACGATGTGTCAACCTGGTGAAGCTATAGCACAGGACTACTTGTGTCAAACAGCATAAGCAGCAAGTGATAGACAGAGCTAAGCAATCCCACAACCAACAGTTCAGATCTAAGCTCTGCAGTCCTGCCACATCCAGTCGTGAATGGTGGTGGACAATTAAAAAACTCACTGGAGGAGGAGGTTCCACAAATATGCCCATCCTCAATGATTGAGAAGCCTAGCACATCAGTGCAAAAGATAAGGCTGAAGCATTTGCAACAATCTTCAGCCGGAAGTGTTAAGTGGATGATCCATCTCGGCCTCCTCCGTAGATCCCCAGCATCAAAGATGCCAGCCTTCAGCCAATTCGATTCACTCCACGTGATACCAAGAAATAACTGAAGGCACTGGACCCTGTAAAGGCTATGGGCCTGACAATATTCCAGCAAGAGTACTGAAGACTTGAGCTCCAGAATTTGCTACACCCCTAGCCAAGCAGTTCCAGTACATCTACCTGGCTATGTGGAAAATTGCCGAGGTATGTCCTATACACAAAAAGCAAGACAAGTCCAACTCGGCCAATTACCGCCCCATCAGTCTGTTCTCAATCATCATTAAAGTGATGGAAGGGGTCATCTACAGTGCTATCAAGTAGCACTTGCTTAGCAATAACCTGCTCACTGACACCCAGTTTGGGTTCTGCCGGGTCCACTCAACTCCTGACTTCATTACAGCCTTGGTTCAAACATGGACAAAAGAACTAAACTCTCACAAGTCGACAGTGACTGCACTTAACATCAAGGAAGTATTTGACTTAGTTTGGCATCAAGGAGCCCGAGCAAAACTGGAGTCAATGGGAATCAGAGAGAAAACACTCCAAGGTTGGAGTCATAACCAACACAAAGGAAGATGGTTGTGGTTATTGGAGGTCAGTCATCTCAGCTACTGGCATCACTGCAGGTGTTCCTCAGGGTAGTGTCCTAGGCCCGACCATCTTCAGCTGCTTCATCAATAACCTTCCTTTCAACATAAGGTCAGATGTAGGGATGCTCACTGATGATTGCACAATGCTCAGCACCATTTGCGACTCCTCAGATACCGAAGCAGTACCTGTCCAAATGCAGCATGACCTGGACAATACCCAGGCTTGGGCTGACAAGTGGCAAGTAACATTCGCACCACACAAGTGTCAGGTGATGACCATCTCCTACAAGAGAGAATCCAATCATCACCCCTTGGTGTACAACAGCATTACCATCACTGAATCCCCCACCATCAACATCCTGGGGGTTACCATTGACCAGAAACTGAACTGGACTAGCCATATCAATATTGTGGCTACAAGAGCAGGTCAGAGGCTACGAATCCTGCAATGGGTAACTCACCTCATGACTCCCCAAAGCCTGACCGCCATCTACAAGGCACAAGACAGGAGTGTGATGGAGAAGTCCCCACATGCCTGGATGAATGCTGCTTCCACAACACTCAGAAGCTTTACACTGTCCAGGGCAAAGCAGCCCGTTTGATTGGCACCACATCCACAAACATTCACTCCCTTCTCCACCAACGCACAGTGGCAGCAGTGTGTACCATTTACAAGATGCACCACAGGAATTCACCAAGGCTTCTTCAACAGAATCTTCCAAACCCACGACCGCTACCACCTAGAAGGACAAGGGCAATGCATTGATGGGAGCACCACACCTGGAAGTTCCCCTGCAAGTCACTCACCATCCTGACTTGGAAATATGTTGCTGTTCCTTCACTGTCGCTGGGTCAACATCCTGCAGCTCCCTTCCTAACTGCAGTGTTGGTGTACCCACACCACATGGACTACAGTGGTTCAAGAAGGCAGCTCACCTTCTCAAGGGCACCAAGGGATGGCCCAGCCAGCGAAACCCACACCCCATTAATGAATAAAAGAAAGTAGAATTGCATACAATTACATAAAATGTACAAAACAGAAGCAAGCCAATTATCCTGGTCTTTACCAGTACTTGTGCTCCACATGAGCCACCTCCCACCCTACTTCATGTCATGCTATCAGTATATCTTTCTATTCCTTTCTCTCTCATGTGTTTATCTAGCTTCCTCTTAAATGCATGTATGCTATTCACCTCAACTATTCCTTGTGATGGTGAGTTTCACATTCTAATTAGTTTCTGGATTTAAAGTCTTTCTTGAATTCCCAACTGGATTTATTGGTGTTTATCATATGGCCCCTAGATTTACAATTGTTTACCACTCTCCTCCTTCAACATTTTTTGCGTGTTTATAATCTTATTTATGCCCGGTAGTTCAATGAATTTTTTTTGTGAATTCTAAAGATAAAGTCCCAACTGACCAACTGGGACTGAACTTTGAAGGGCCAGATCCAAATGCATCATCATGCAAACTACAGGCGAAATTTGTCATTTTTCTAAACAAATTAATATTAATAATGAAATCAGAAGGAAGACCTCTCAGAATATTTAGTAACTATGTGTGTAAGGCTATGGGACAGCTTTAAAAGGCATCCTGTCAGTCACTGAGTTATTTTGCCAGGAGCAAGTTGACCATGTCCCACCCTCTCTGTGACCAGGAGATCATAGGTGAGACATTCATAAGTAGCAGGCTTTCTATGTCCATTTTCATTTCTAATTTTGAAATGTCAAGGGTATTTTAATTGTTTTTACAAGACTATGATTTTAGAATGATCCAAGATAAAAAAAGTCATTGGAAGAATGATTTTCTATAGCACATAATAAAGTTGCATGTTCTGACTTAACGCAGCCATGCTAGTCACATGATACGCAATGTGTTTGAAAGGAACAATGGTGGTCATCAGCTTTGGAAGATTGCACTTTCATTTGCTGGTAGCTGGGTTTGAATCAGTTACATTAGAAAGAGCGATTGATGATTTTCTGTCCCTGGTGCCTGTTAAATGCAACTTTTTAATATATTGTTTCTGCACATTTCTCAGTGCGCAGAAACTAGAATGTGAGGAAATGGAAATGTCACACATTTTGAAGATAATAAAATTATTATGTATATTCAAAGTTTGTACCCTGCAGCAAAAGCAATAATGTTCCTTGTCCAAATGCGAATCAATGTTTTATGACATGGTAAACTCTTTAAAGATTACCTTGTGTAGTAACATATGAGAAACAAAGTACCCAACCCAAATTGTGGATCAGGATGAGGAAACAGCAAAGATTTATTTTGTCTTATTCCGGCTGGATGCAACTGACTGTCCCTCTTTCAAGTACCAAGGAGAGGGGATAAAAAGACACTCGGCATTCATTTTGCAAGTTCTTTATTTTAAAACTAATTAAACTTTAATGTAAGTTCCTCTAATTGGCAGCAATTGTCTGCGTAATCCAGGAGTGGAACTCAGTCACCCGAGCATAGACTGCAGGGATTTGGAGGGAGCAGTTAACACTGCCCCAAGAAACGATGCCCACCAGATACCAGGCTCCTCCATCTTTGCAGACAAGAGGTCCACCTGAGTCAGCCTGTAGGAAGAGGACAAACCAATTCAATGTGATTGTTACCAAAAAAAAGACTATTTAATGCAATGCAACATTTTCCTTATGACATATTTTCCATACTGTGCAAGAAGTAGCACCAGCACCACCAGCACAAATCATACCACCCGAGATCTTATTGTCCCACGTTTTCTGGCACTTTGCGGTGATAAGGAGGGGAAGGGCTGCTTGCTGCAGTTGGCATGGAGTATTGATCGCTGAGGGATCAAGGAAGAGCTCTTGGTATGTAGTTAGGTTATCTGGAACTATTGAGGCAATCCTAAGTTTTCAAATACTTACAAATTTATTAAAACAATGAGCAGTTTGACAATCACGCCACTGTCACTCAATAGAGTAGATAAAAAGAAACTATTTAGTCTGCTGGGGGAAATGCAGAACAAGGAGCATAATTAGGCCCACACCATTCAGGAATGAAATCAGGATGGCGGAAACCTGAAACTCTCTTTTCCAAATTACTGTGGATGTTGAGCCAATCAAAACTTTCAAGACTCGGGTCAATGGATGTTTGTTAGGTGAGGGATCTGAAGCAACGGCAAGTGAATGTGTTGAGTTACTGATCATCTGCGCCTAACTGAATGGTGGAATAGGCTTGAAGGACCAAATAACCTGTTCCCATATTCCTATTTAATTTTCTTGGCAAAACTATATTGGATGCAGCCTCCCTTACTGATTCTAAACAATGTCTGCTTGGGATCTAGAGAAATGGTTCAAAGAAGGAAATGGGGAAGTCATGAATAAAGACAGGAAACAGAGTAAATTGAAAACAAGTGAGATGAAGGAACGTGTATTAGCTTTGTGAGCTTTTAAATCACTTCACAGAATCACTTGGCATTTGATTTTGGACCAGACATGATGAGGACCTTAAAGCCCATAAATATGGATTTTCTTTACGGTGTAATAGTTTTCAAGTGTATTCCAAAAATGCATAATTTAGGAAATTTTGTATTTGATCATTCCTGACTTCTAGTATTTTAATTTTGTTTACTGGGGGAAAAAAACACTCCTGAATTCTTATTTGACACTGGTGTGAATGAGTTAACATCTTTGACTTCTGGATCTTCTAGATCAAAAGGAAAAAGCTAATGGTTGATGAATACCCCAGGGGAAGTAATCCCCCTTGTTTCAAGGAGATGTTTCAGTTTACTCTGCAACATATGTCAGAAGAAAAAATAACCCCTGGTTAGGACCTAAAATCTGATTGGTTGACAAAATTTCAACAGGGGGACTTGAACAGCCATCTTGTAAAGGGAACTATGAACATCTTGTGTGTTCATGTTTGTAACAGCTGGCATTGATCTAATGGGCCAAATGACCCTGATGTTCAAACTACAATTAATGAGCCAATTACAAAGCCCTTCTAACACATTAGAAAAAAAATAATTTCGATCACCATAACATAATGCAATCAATATTCCAATCAACATTAAAAATAACACACTAAACATTTGATTCTTATTAATTACCTTGTTCTAAACATTGGTAATTTATTTTTAAATAGTTTAAATATTTCCTTCACTAAATGTAGAGAAAGATTGTATTAATATAGAGTCTCACCACATCTTTTCGGAACATCCCATTGTGTTTCACATACAACTTAGTGCATTCAAAGTCTGGCCTGAGGTGGAAATGACAGTCATGTTGTGCACAATAGTAAATAACAATTTCTGCTACCCCATGTTTCTCTAACTAGTGGACTGACCTCTTCAGTGATACTGTATCATAAGCTTTGCTGAAGTTTAAACAAACAGAGTTGGATTTTCTTCAAAATTATGCAGGATGATTGACAAACATCAGGGATATTAGGTGAGGAGGGTTGTGCAAGGATCAATTGATTGCAATCTCTGTAACTGGAAGGGGAAGAAAATTTACCGTGCCACGTGGCAGAGTCCAGACATAAGGAAGATGGCTGTGCTAAATACAATAATCATTTATTACATGTTGCCTTTGAACCATTTCTCTATTGGTAACCTTCAACATTCTCAAATAATATCAAAAAGCTTGCCAAGTCTGTCCTTGCCACGATCTATGGTCTTACTATTGTTAGGAAATAGAAAAAATTAAGTATGTTATATTGGTATTTGTGGGTGTTAGGAATGAGTTTTGGCTTTAATGTTTAAGTTTTTGTATTTCTGTATCTGTGTGTAAAGAAAGGTCAAATAGAGTTTTAGTTTCACTTTAAAAAGGTGCTTGCATTTCTAATGAGTTTTTTTATGACTGTAAGCTAAGTTAAATAAACAAGGGTAGAAGAATTGGACTGTTGCCTAGCAATAGGAGGCCAGAGTGGCAGGACCCTCACACAGACACACACACACACACAGATACACATAAACATTATAGAAACATCAATTTTGATTTGGAAGCTGTGGAATGCAGTTGGTTTTTGAAAGTAACTACCAGGAGAGACTGGAGCAAAAGGGACAGATAGCCAGTCCCAAGCTAAGGAACAACCCAAAAATCCAGAGGAGCAGAAGAGGGGAAAGTCCAAAGAAGACCTTATAGCCAAAGGAAGGACAGGAACCTGGAAAAGGTCCTGTTAATGAAGTTAAAACTGAGTGGAAGAGAGAAAGGCTCCAAGCTTCAGATTTAAAAGAGGCAAACGCTGGAGAAAGCAGATTTAAAGCGAGAACAGCTTGAAAGAGGCAAGAAGGTCCAAAGAGACAACTGAAGGTCTGTAACTCTTTGCTATGGACATGTGAAACAGTGGTAATGTTGACGGTTGAGTCGGTGAGAGAGAGTGCGTGGAAGACAGCTTGAATGCATGTTATGACTAAGGGAGGAGGAACATCAGAAAGAGAGTTCTAAACCCTGGAGGTGCACCCTTGCGGAAGGTGTCTGTGTTCTTACTGTGGACATTAGTGTATAAGATGGCTTTTGTAAATTGCGTTAGCCTTACAAACCTGTGTATATCTATAAAGGTATAGTTGTGGGTGAAGGAGTGTTGCAATATAGTTAATCTTTTTCTATTTAATAAGTGTTTTATTCTTTTGTTAAAAGTTCATCAGCTGACTCCTGTGACTCTGTTCAGTAGCTACTCTCCACATAGCTAAACAAACAAATAAAAGTTAGGATCTATCAAGCTGGGGTCAGGCATGTCCTAGGGTAATCTCAGCTGGGATCGTAACGCTATGTCCCAGAGAATTGACTTTAAGGTTTTCGTCTTCAGTTTCAAATCCCTCCACAACCTTGCTCCTTCCCACTGCCCTGATCTTCCCTAGATTGTATTCCTGCTTACCTTCTCCAGTTCTCCAACACTGGCTTGTGTCCCATTCCCCCACCCTTCCACTGCTTCAGCCAACTTATCTCTGCACCCTTGGTGTTTCCACCTTGTCAACTCCCTCTTGCTTAGAAAACCTTCAAATGTGTTTTTATTCCTTCGATGTCTTTCTTTTGCCCCACTCCGAACCAATTCATTATCCAGACTATCCATCACCATGTGCCTTGAGATACCTCTTCTTTGTAATAAACTCTGGTTTCTTGTGTACCCTAAAATTGACAGCTGTGCCTTCAGCCATGTAGGCATGAAGCACTGGAATTCCCTCCTCAATCCTCTTCACCTCCCCAGTGCTCTCTTCTCTTGAAAAGCAAAGCTTAAAACCTGCCTCTTTGACCAAGCATTTAGTCACTTGTCCTAAAGTTTCCTTCTTTGGTGCTGTGTCGATTTTAGTTTGATAATGCTCCTGCAAAGTACTTGTGTTACTCTACGCATTTAGCATGCTATATCATTTTTTAAAAATTCATTCAAGGGATGTGGGCTTTGCTGGTTAGGCCAGCATTTATTGCCCATCCCTAATTGCCCTCGAGAAGGTGATGGTGAGCTGCTTTCCTGGACCGCTGCAGTCCATGTGGTGTAAGTACACCTACCATGCTGTTAGGGAAGGAGTTCCAGGATTTTGACCCAGCGACAGTGAAGGAACGGCAATATATTTCCAAATCAGGATGGTGAGTGGCTTGTAGGGGAACTTCGAGGTGGTGGTGTTTCCATGTGTCTGCTGCCCTCTCCCTTCTAGATGGTAGTGGTCCTGGGTTTGGAAGGTACTGTCTAAGGAGCCTGGGTGAATTGATGTAATGCATCTTTTAGATGATACACACTGCTGGCACTGTGCGTTGGTGGTGGAGGGACTGAATGTTTGTTGATTGGGTTCCAATCAAGACGGCTGCTTTGTCCTGGGTGGTGTCGAATTTCTTGAATGTTGTGGGAGCTGCAATCATCCAGGCAAGTGGAGAGCATTCCATCACAGTCCTGACTTGTGCCTTGTAGATGGTGGACAGGGTTTGGAGAGTCAGGATGTAAGGTACTTGCCACAGGATCCCTAGCCTAGCAAATTGTTGTCATGAGCACTGTGGAAATATAAGTTATAGTTGTAGAAAGCAAAGTGCAGAAAGGAGCTTTTACAAATGTGATCACTGTTTGTTGTGTCCATTTGTACTATTCTAACATAGACAACACAGTTTATTTGGAAAGTAGATATAAGGGTCCCATACCAGTCGATTGGGTTAGACCACATCCTGAAGTGACACACAACTTGCCCCCTGGGAAATTGGCGGCAACACTTGCCAGGCAAACGGGGGAAATGCAGTTAGTAAATCTAACAGGGGATATGAGCTTCAACAGAGTCACATCATCATCGTTGTTATATTGGATTCCAGGCAGGATGGATAATGACCTGTAACAGAAAAGGCAGAGATTAGGTCTAACTCACTGGGGATGACTAAGCTTCCATCCTGTTATACAGAAGGAACAATAGTTTCTCTCAGGTTTGGTAGATTGTAGGTAAAGCAGCTCAACTGCTGCAACTGCACCAGTAATCCTGTTTGCCTCTTGGAGGAGCTAGGAACAGGGTGAGGGAGGGAGGGGGATGGGTTGTAGCAAAGTTGTAGCAGCTGGGTGGGAATAACTCTGAAGGTTTACCGCTGAGAGGTTGCACCAATACCCAAACCTGTTGCTTTAAATTATTTATGGATTGATGTGACCATAGCACAGAGTGGTGCCTAATCTTCCAAGAGTAATCTAGTTTTTGCATGATAGTTCAGCAGAAACAGATTGTTAAATCTCATATAGAATCAGGTGTTGGTCATATTTGGGCATTGTGAAATTTTGGTGAGATGAGGGGCTATATACCCCATTAATTTTTAAGTTTAGTTTTACATAGCTGTCAGGATTATCACATTCATTTTAGAGGCTCTTTAGGAGATACATATCTTTGTACTTTCTTAAAAATCAGCAGTTTGTGATTTTTTGGGGTTATATGCAGGGTCTACACTGCCCATTGGCAGACTTTGAAAGATCCTTGCAACATCTACAGAGAAAAGAAAAAAAATCATGTTTCAGGTCTCCACAGACTCTCCATTCTCCACTGATGCCACCTGATCTTTCCAGTATTCTATGTTATTTTTGTTTTAAACTTCCAGCATGTGTAGTATTTTGCCTGTTGCTTTAAAGGGCCTTGTCCAGAGTTGGGGATCTTTTCAGGCTGTTAAATGTGGAACAGTTAGAAGCAACTTGCTTTGAAAGTTTGTCCTTCGTGTCCCTCCAAACATCAGTGCATAGAGATGTCACTGAGACAATACCCTTCTTGCTTTTTACAATACGCATAATTTACCTCTAGACCACATTTCTTGCAAGCAATAAATCTATTTAAATTGTGGGTTTGGCTTTATGACAAATTAATACATATTTTTTCCCTGAAGAAAGTGGAGGTTTAATTAGTGGCCAATGCACTGGGGCAGACTATATGTGTTTCAATGCAATGCACCCAGGATAACTGGCTCCACATCATATTATCAATTACATCATCAATCTCTGCACGAGCCTCTTAAAAGGAAGGTAACTTTAATAAGGTCAGAATAAAGAAATTTTTTATTATTTAGATCAATGGGAAAGCAAGTTCTGGCACTCTTGTATTGGCATGGCCTCTTGATTTAGCAACACAAATTGCCGAAATCATTGCAGAATAAAAGTGTAAATAATAACATGATATTTGTGCGACAGTAACTTGAGAAACTAATTATTGCTGACGTGAGCCAAAAGGTGAGGGCACTTTACTTGGTTAAAGAGTGAAGATAATAAATAAGATAAGATGGAAATCTTATCCTTTGTGATGCTAGGAAAGTTTCTCTTTCAGTTCTGAAGAGTTTGAGGAGTTTATTCACTTGAACTTTGCACTTCATTTGGAAAATTGGGCTCCACTGGCAAGGCTAGCATTCATTGTGCATCTCTCATTGCCCTGAGAAGCTGCTGGTGGGGCTTCTTCTGTTTGATACAACTGAGTGGCTTGCTAGGCTACTTCAGAAGGCAGTTAAGAGTCAACTACGTACAGGCCACACTGGGGAAGGACAAGGGATTTCCTTCCTTAAAGAATATTAATAAACCAGTAAGCTTTTGCAACAATCCAACAGCTGCATGGTCACTTTTACTGATGTCAGCTTTTCATTTCTAGATTTTTGTTAAAACTGAATTCAGTTTCTCAAACTGCCATGGTTGAATTTGAACTTGCATTAATCGAATTAGTAGTACAGTAACATTGCCAGTACACTCTGCCAAGCTATGATTTCTTTCTGCAAAATTCACAAGTAACAAGCAATACCAGAGGATTTCTAGGTCCCTTTTGAATCCTCATATTCTGGGAGCCTTCTTGCATTGAACATTTATTGGATGCTCCAACGATTGCAAGGTCCGCTGTGCTATGGGGAAGAAAGACATTGCTCAGAGTAAGGGATTTTTGTCCATGAGTGCTACCATTATAGATTCTGAAGATTCTGAGTGGAATTCTTACCTCACTTCACAGTGGGTAGCAGTCACAACCCAGTTTTCATTGATCAAGGAGCCCCCACAGAAGTGCGAGCCAATGGTGTCCTGTCAGACAGAGGTGATGAGTATTCAATGGAGAAAAGGAAAAAAAATCAGTTTCCTTTGGCCGTCACCAGGCCAAAATCCATCACTGTCAATCGAAATTCCTGACTCATTCAAGCACTTCTGCCTACCTTGAGATGTACAAGTGTCAGCCAGTTTGGAATATTTATATTGACAAAAATTTGAGTACTGCAGATTTGCCACAATTTTTTGGGATGATTCAAAGCTGTGATCATTGTTTTTTGGAAAAGGTTTTAGGTATAAAAGAATTAGTATTTAAAACTGTCTGCAATATATCTGTTGCAGAAATTGTATTGGAATCAAAGCAAGTTGATTGTTTCAGGACAGAAACATTGACCCAATTTTGCAGCCAGCGGTCAAGTGACGGGACTTAAAAAAAAGTTAGTTGAAATGGAAAAATTCAACATTGCACAAATATAAAATTAGTTTTTCAGGACCAGAGACATGGTTCAGCAATAAATTTTGATTTAGGACACTATTAAAATCCAAGTTATACACCATTCAACAAGGCATAGCTTTTTCAAGAGATTTTATAGTGAGATCAATAGTGAGTTGTGTCCAAATTTAAAAGCAGAACTTAAAGGTAATAATATCTGCATTGTTACCTGATGCTTGTGGAAATTGGCATAGGGATAAACAAATTAGAAGGTTAAATTTGTGGCTGAAGAGCTGAACCCAGACTTTCATTTTTGAGGCAGGAATTGCGAGATGGGCCATTTCCTTACGTCGCGATCCTGCCTCCTGCCTGTCAGTGACCGCTCATGCTAGTTTCATCGTGGATGGTGGACCGGGCTAGAGTTGGGTTGCCACCTCTGGAAGCAGGCCTGAGGCCAGAATGGAGGCAAGTAGATGCCGAGACAGGCAAGTTAGAAGGCCCATCTCCACTCCCTGCTACATTGGCCTAGATTGATAGCTGAGTGTGAGGCCCCCTAAAACCTCACCCTCAACCCCATCACCATACATGCCCCATTAGAGCCCAGTGCCCCTCTATACACCCCATACCAACTCACCCAGTACCCACTATATACAGAACTCTTGAGCCCTCTTATAATATTGGGAAGTCTTTGAGACCACTAATGAAACTGTCAACACAAGCACATTCATTCAAAAGCCACTTTGTAAGTAAAACCTAATTCTTTCAAATGGTCATAAAACAGTCAAGATAAAAAAATCTCCCATTGCTCTTGACAGTTGTGTCAACAAGCTCTGTTGAGCTGGATCCATTATTGGAGTTTAGAGTTCAGCCAAGCATTTATACTGGGATTTCATTGCACAGCTGTATAAAGAAAACCTTAGAATATATTAAACATTAATCATGAATACATTAAAACCATTGAGGTAGCCTGAATAGATGACCATCTGTTCCACTGCTTCAAAGGTTCAGCAGATGGCTGGACTGTCAATCAAAGAAAATATTAAATCACAGGGAAAATTTTACGCATTTAAAATCTGAATTTCAATAGTGTTGAATGCAGGAGAGCACTTTATTTAGTGGATAAAGTGCTTTTATACAAGTAACCACTTCCACAATGCTGGTCAATTTAATACTCACTTGCTTTTTCTAAACAAAGCCCTATCATTAATTATTGTATTAAAACATATTCAATTTATCGTGCACCATTACATTGTTGAAGTTGTCAACAGCTTTTAAACTTACCTGTCAAAAGGCGTCCGACTCCAGACTAGGGTTTCTCCATGGTTCACGGCTCTTCCGAAGTGCCATGAACCATGTCACCTACCAAAATGAACCCAATTGCATGGAAATAGGGGGAGGGATTCACCTCATCCATACAATGAAGCAGGCAAGGGCAGGATTGCTGTATCTGTGCTAGCTACCTGCGCTTTTATCCTGTGTCCTTAAAAATGAAGGGAATGGGGGCGGGAATCATAGAATTGTGTCCCACACACTATTTATAAATCCCGCCTGCCTCCATTCCAACTAGGACAGAGAAATGAAAATCCAGCCCCTGGTGTGTAAGGCAGTGGCTTTGCTTCATAGGTCACTGGCACCTGT
Organism: Carcharodon carcharias; assembly: GCF_017639515.1. Taxonomy (NCBI): domain Eukaryota; kingdom Metazoa; phylum Chordata; class Chondrichthyes; order Lamniformes; family Lamnidae; genus Carcharodon; species Carcharodon carcharias. Next base: position 128,513,268 of record NC_054473.1, on the reverse strand, counting down.
ACTGGGGAAAGAGGAAGAGGTTGGGAGTGGCTCCACTTAAACTAAACTGGGACCAGTGTCCTGGCAAATCAAATAAGTAGAGCAGTAGACAAGACGTTAAACTAATAAAGGGGAAGCAGGAGAATTCAGGAAAGGATGAATTCAGAACCAGCAAGGGAAATGTCAAGGCTCTAGAGTAGAACAGCATTTGGGTAAAAATAAGCAGAGTGGGTCAGGAAGGAACAGCGAGAGCAACACAAATAACAAGACAATGATGACTAAGGTCAGGGAAAATTTAAAAAACAGTCAAAGCTATAGATTTTATATTTGAATGAATGAAGAATGCACAATAAATTGAATGCAATAGCACTGATAGAAATTAATGGGTATGATCTAATCGCCATTACAGAGAGGTGATTGCAAAGTGACCAAGGTTGGGAGCCAAATATTCCAGGATGCTTAACATTTAGAAGAGATAGACAAAATGAAGTAGATGGAGGGGTAGCCCTAATAATAAAGAATGGCATAAAGGTGGCAGGGAGAAAGGATCTTAACTCAGAAAATCAAGAAGTAGAATCAGTTTGGATGGAGCTAAGAAACAGCAAGGGGCAGAGAATTGACAGGAGTTGTTTACAGGCCCTATAACAATCATTATAGCCTAGGCAAGGGCAGGTATAAATCTGGAAATTAGAGGTGCATATAATAAGATTTATACAGCAATCATAATCTTCATATAGACCAGGCAATACAAATTTGCAGTAATAGTGTGGAGCATGAGTTTGTACAAGATAGTTTTCTAAATCGGTGTGTTGAGGAATAACTAGGCAACAGGCTACTTTGGATTTAATATTGTGCAATGAGAAAGGTTAATTCAAAACCTTGCAGTAAGGGGGCCTATAGAAAAGAATGCCCATAATATGATATCATTTTATATTGAGTTTGAAAGTGATTCAGTTAAGTCTGATACTAAGGTCTTAAATCTAAACAAAGTAAACTATGGAGGTATGAAGGGAGAGTTGGCTAAAGTAGGTTGGGAAACTACATGATAAGATGCGATGATAATATAAGCAATGGCTAGTATTTAAAGAATTAATACATGATTTGCAAAAAATATACATTCTATTAAGTCACATAAATCCCATAGAAAATGTAGTCCAACCCTAGCCAACATGAGGAGTTAAAGATAGTACTAGATCAAAGGAAGAGGCTTATAATGTTGCCAAAAAGAATATTAAGCTTGAGGATTTTAGATTTCAGCAAAGGAAGTCCAAAAATTGATAAGGGTCAGGATTTTATGTTTGGTGTGCAGGCGCATGCCCGACACACTCAAGCATAATATGATGCGCGATAACATCCGGTGTGCGTTCCAATGTCATTGTGCACACGTGTGATATTTCGTTCGGTGGCCGTGCACCGGAGTCGGCTGTGCAACTGCCAATAATTGAAAGGCTTATTAAGGCTATTAACAAGCTAATTAAAATCAAATTAACACTGTCCGTCCAACTTTACCACTGGCGGGCAAGCAAAATGGCCAAGTGGCCTTTACATATTTTAGGATTGGGATGAGGTTTCTTAAAGAAAATAAAACTTTATATTTGAATTAAAAACATGTCCCAGCTCATGTGACACAGACAAATGAGGCGACATGTTTTTTTAAAATTCTTACTGTCTTTATCAATTTTTAAAAAAAGTGCTTCAACCTCCCTGAGGCAGCACCGTGCCTCAGGGAGCTCTTTTTCACGTGACTATTAAGAGATATAAAACAGTTTGTAAAACCTTTCTATAAATATGTGAAAAGAGAAAGATTGGTGAAAGTATACATGTTTTAGATGCAGAGGGAAAGTGATATTTTCATAGGAATGAGGAAATGGCAGAGATATTAAACAAATACCATGGCTCAGATTTTTGCCACAAATGTGGGGAAAATCCCAGAAATGGTCAAACATTCTAAATCCTGCCCCTGAACCCAGCTTTTCCCACCTTCACAAGGATGGGACTGGAGTTGGACCAGGGTTCGCACATGCGAGATTCGTGGAGACAGCTGGCCATTTTATTTAAATCATCAGCTGCCTCCACTGAAGTGGGATTTTGGAAAGCCAGGAGTGTGAAACCTGGAGTGTGCAGATTAGCCCAGGTGAGAGCAGGTCTGAATTTGATGGGTCCCCAGGATACCCCTTTAGAGAGGTAAGGTACCCCTTTGGATAGTGTCCCTGGACATGTTTGGGAGAGATAAGACACCCTTTAGGAGAGTTAAGACACCATTTTATATTGTTAAAATTAAACATGACTATGCACTTTTTGTGCACAAATTCATTGGAACTGTCAAGATGTCAAGGAACTATCCAGCTGTCAAGGAACTGTCAAAGAACTCTCCAACTGTCAAGGAAGTGTCAAAGCTGTCAAGGAGCTGTCAAAGAAGTGTCAAAGCTGACAAGGAAGTGTCCAAGGATACTAGGTGAGTTGTCATGTAGGGCATAATGGCAAAAGGCCATGTATGGGGGGGACATGGGTTGGAATAGAGGGTATGAGGGACCTTGGGTGGGAAGCATAGGTTGGCATGGATGAGTCTCAGGGAGTGTATGAGGGGTGTGGCTGGAGGGATGTTTTTGTTTTAATCTTTTATATATTCAAACACAGCTGGCACACAAAAGCAGGGTTCCGCCTAGCCTGCCTCCACACCTGGCAGCTTCTACACCTGTTCCAGGGTGTTTCGTATCCCAATTCCTATCTCAGCTTGCCCCACCCCACCCATGTGACCGAAGATTCGACCACTGGGCGGACAATTTTTAAGGTCATGTTGACAGGGCCGGGAAATCTCCCAATTCAGCGCACCTGACCCAGGGACTAAAATCTGGGCCCCTCCGGACAAAAATGAACTTTCTGGAAAGAAAGAGGAACCAAAGGTCTATGAGAGATTTGAAATCAGAATAAGTAAAGAAATAGCACTGGAGAAATTAATTGGGCAAAGCGGTGAACAGCAATGATCTAGTTTAATGGCAGAGCAGGCTGAAAGGGCCAACTGACCTTTTCCTGCTCTTATTTCATGTTTTTATATTAAAAAATGGAAGTTCTCATCAAATCAGTGATTTCTAATTGATTTTCCATCTGCAAGCACTTCAAGTGAAGGAACAGGGCATCACTGGCAGCAATCTCTGGATTTCTGCATTTGAACTGCACATGTACTGATGCCAGAAATTGCTGTCAGTTTCACAGAGTAATAGCGACAAACATTCAATTTCATTATTGTAACAACTACAAAATTCAGGGCATTACATCACGTAATGCTCAAAAGGGAGAGATTTGTTGTAGCTGGCTTGCCCATTTAAACCCATTTACTCTAGAGGGGCTAAATTTGTTTGCCCATCAAAATAGGCGCTGGGATCATGATGCACAATTAACCTGCACCCATTCAATATGATGTAGTTTATTTTTAATTTATTTTTAATTTTTAATTTTTTTTAAATGTCCTAAGCAGCAGAGGTCACATGTTTGGAATCACCAATCGCCTTAGACACTGCTCAATTTACCACAGGCACATCCTTTATTTAGCAATCATCTTTATCAATCAGGACTCCTATGAATCATTCATATGCTTCACCTCACACTCACAATTATCACAGCTATAAATCTCACACCCACAGTTTGCACACACTGCCAGCTATTCAACCATGACAGCCACATGACCCAAGCACATTGCACCACACTCACTGACACACATTCCTTACTCTTGCAGGAGAAAGTGGCCCACAACGGGAGGCAGCGGGAGCTAACCAGGTGGGGACTGGTGTCATTGCATGTTCTAATCCCCATGGAGGATTAATAAATAATGTTGGTCATTATTGTGATGCTCTTTGCTGAGCTTATGGCCAGCAACAGGCCTGAAACCATCAAAGATGATGGTATCCTCATACAACTCCCCGTAGACTCTGCCTCTCACATCCAACATCAGCTCACCCCACATTCGCTGCTGATTTATGAGATGCAGATGATCTAAGCAAGCACCTCTTGCTATGGCCCCCTCCCTGCACTACAGGCTTACCCTTGTGTCTTTTTCCTTGCAAACATCCGAGAAGTGCAATTTGACCAGGCAGTGGAGGAACAGCAAGCAGACACTGATAATGAAAATGCAGCATCACTCCATTCAACACTCGCAGCCACCAGCTCAGACACTGGCAGTGCCCATAATTTTAGAGGATAGCAGCATAGAGACAGGATCTGCATGTTGAATCATAGAATGGTTACCACACAGGCGGAGGCTATTCAACCTTTGAGTCTTCAAGAGAACAATTTAGCTACGCTCACACTTCAACCTACTTCTTGTAGCACTTCAATTTTCTTCCCTTCAAGTGCTTATCCAATTCCCTTTTGAAAGCCATAATTGAAGCTGCTGCCAAACACTTTCAGACACTGCATTCCAGATCTGAAACATTGGCTGCATAGAAACTTTTCCCTCATCTCAGGTGGTGGAGCAGTGGTCACATGTTGTATGCAACAGTGAATGGCAAACTGCAAGACGTTGCAAATATGCAGCTCCAGCCTTGAAGGAGGCTGATGCATAAAAGTTCATCACCACAGCCACCTTGATAGCCGTTGGTAACATGGTCCTTGCCCTGTCTGAACTGTTTTGGCTGCAACAGTTGGCAGATTTCTGTGAGGATGCCCTTATGGAAGCACAGGCATCTCACACATTTTTCCTTGCTGAGGTTCATATAGAAGAATTGCTCAGGGAGCACCCTCTCCTGCTGAGAGCACTTCTCCTCCTCCTCCTCCCTCTTTCAGCAGCTTCGTCTGCTTCACTTAACCTCTGCACATTCTCCCAGCCACATTGTATTCCTACTAGATCACTCATGTCTAGGAGGAACTGGTTTGTGCAGAAGACCGAAATCAGCAAAAGTCCCACAGTACCTGCCACACCACCCCCTGTAGACTTTTACAACATGAAACACCTATATTTAACACAGAACACTTGTTGGATCATGTCAATTGCCATAAGAAATCAACCAGTAACTAACCTGTTGTGGTATAATGATCACTTTAAATAGCACTGGTCGGATGTCCTTCCTGCTGCTGAATGCGTGTTCAGCCATGTGTGATTAGAGGTGGTGTTAGCTGGAGTACTGAGCACCAAATGGCATCGCTGGTGTCAAATCAGCATTGCACACAGATTGGCATCATGGTTTGTCTGCTATGCATACTTCCAGAAGACGTTCAGTGCCCTCACTAATATGGTGGCTGGCACAACAGCCCAGAATCATGGACAGAATTTTCAGGTTGGTGGGCAGGTGCAATTGGCGGGTACAGGACCAGCTGAGAAATGGGCCACCGCCCATGATCAGCCCATGACTGTGATTTCACACTGGCTGGACAATTAAAGCCTGCTTATTGTGAAATGTGGCTTCTCAATGGTTCGGAAGGGCCGGGCACGGGTCCAATGGCGACCTGGCGTGCAATTTAGAAACGGCACCGGCAGCCCCTTGAAGGCTGCTGGGAAACAAGTAAACAGTCTGCGTTACGAAGACAGTACTCATGGCCTTGGCAGCGGCTGGAGATGCTAGGCAGGAGGGCCGTTTGGGTGGGTACTCGACCCTTGGCTTTTCGGATGAGTGCCTCGCCGTGCTTCTGGAGGAGGTGCTGACAGGAGGGGCACCCTTGCACCAAGCTGCCGCTGACCAGGTTCGATCAGGATGCCCTGGAGCTAGAGAGCTGGCACAGTCAATGTGCAAATGGTCGTGGAGAGGTGGGGGTGTCAGACGAAGGTAAAAGTGCAGTGCACAGAGTTGAGAGTTTCAAATTGTGCAGCCATTCTAGTGTAGTCTCTTCACTGATGGGAATCTCAAACCTGGAGTCCCCATTGATCATTGCAAGAAGATGGCACCATGATGCAGATCTCCATTGTCTCACCAGGGTGCCTGGCATGCACAGTGACAGTGTGATGACTTTAACTAATGATATGTCCTTGTTCTCCCTTAGATTCACCAACACACACTCAATTGCAGGGCCCCGAAGGGCCACCCCAGATGTCAGAGAACCACCGGACTTCATCTACATCTGCGTCACGCCTGCACTCTGAACCAGGCACCAATACAGATACCAGCATCTTGGTGGGTATTAGATCATCGGCTACATTGTCAGCGCACACAGCTGAGGGCACTTCACACTCGCTTGAGGTGCAGGCGGAGGCAGAGAGTGCCCAAGGCGCCGGCAGTCGGAGGACTGCTGGAGACCAGGATGGTACTGGGTCAAAGGCAGATGATGAGCCTTCTACTTTGGGCTTTCTGCTGGCCCTGCACCCCTTGTGCCTGCACCTCTCCTCCCACAGGTCGACTCCCCTGGAAGCTGCATCGAGACATCTGGCCTCCTCTCCCTTCTGCCCCTCTCTTCCTCCTGAGAGGAGGTGCCTCCAGCAGGTGCAGGCCCAGCGGAGAGCACAGTCCCCATCGCCAGGGTTACAGATTGATACCTGGAAGGATCCACATGGTCTGAATTCTCCAGGGGCTTTGGAGACAGCAATGAGTCCCGAAATGAAGCTTGGAAATGCTAACAATGAAGCCCCAAACAGAGATGGAGTTGCCAAGTACCAATAAGCAACCAGCAGTGAACTATCTCCTCACTACTCACACTGACAATGCTGCTGACCCTTTTTCTTCTGCCCTTGGATGAGGTTTTGCAAAATGTCGGCTGCCCGCCTGCTAGTTTTGCCTGTGCGATGTGCGTGTAATTGTACAGGCAACATGAAATCTTGATCAATTGCCTTTTTAATGGCCTTAACTGGCCTCTTAATTGATGGCGGGCATGGCTTTGACATTTGCGTGCGCCCACCAACCGAAATATCGCACAAGCGCGGGATGACATAAGGACACTCGCCTGACATCATCTCGCGCAGTTTTACATCTGATCTGGTCGGGCGCGTGACCGCCCGATCAGCATAAAATTCTGCCCCATGTGCGTGTGGGCTCAGGCGTCACTTTGGATCTCAAACTGCAGCTGCAGTTTCCAAATGAAGGGTGCTCCCAATCTGAGGTTTGCAATGTAAATGTTGCAGGTAAGCATAATCTGAGATTAGCCAGCGTTTAATTGTTTTTAGTGAAAGAGGCCTGTAGATCAGATACTGTTTGTACATCTCCTGTTCCAAGTGAGAATAAACTAACATGAAATGACTGTGTCATTGAATACAGGAAAAAGAACAAAAACAAAACTCAAAGTGGTGGTAGGTCATCAGTACTATTGAGAGTTACACTCAATTGTATCAATGGCTATTTTATAAACCCATGTCTGTCATTACTGATGGTATATCTGGCACATTGGGAGTTGTGCTAATCTCTAACTGTAGTAACAACATACCTACAGTGAGACCTGCCAGGGCCAGGATCCTGGGACAGCGTTTTCGCCATTTACAATCCGTGCATGGCCGGTGGCAACATGGGTGATGGCTAGAACCCCACAGCCTAGATTTAAAGTAGGCAGTGCACAAATAGGAGTTAGTTTAAGCAACGTGCTTCTAAGAAAAGCAAATGCTAAAATAGTCACTGTAAAATGTAACTTACTCTGTCCATAAGCTGTGCCAAGAAGGGTGAGGCAGGAGATGAGCCACAGGAAAACCATGGTTGTTGCTTTGGCTGTTACGTTGAGTTTGAGAATTGTGATTAAAGGCATTTTATAGCCTAACTGTGATACTGGCTATTGCATAGATAAAAGTCTGAGCTTTATACCCCTATGTCCCTGACAGCATTTCTTTCCACCCATTGTTGAAACAGTGAATATAAATTACTGACTCCTGATAAATTTAGTAAACGGGTCTGCAAATGTTGAACACAGATGAAAATTTCTGCAAACAGAGTATCTCACCTATCTTTGTAATGTGCCCATTTAATGACTCAGTATAATCTAAATATGGTGACAGAAAACATTATGCATTGCTGAAAAAAGAGACATGCTGATGAAGCTTTTTGCCATTTAGAAATTACCCTGGTCAGAACAGATGCAAGAATGCCAAATTTCAAAGGGAACAACAATTTATGCTGCATGAGAAAAAGGTGCTGATTTGTTGGAAAGTTGGTTCTGATTGGTTGAGATGCTGCCATGACGAATGTACCAGGGAGTTTCTGTTTATCAAAAAGGGTGCAATGTTTGGATATATTCCTTTTTCCCACAGGGGACAGGCTCCTGCAAATGAATATATATAGTTTCTAGCAAACGTAAGTGAGCCACATTGTGAGCCTGACTAATAATCTTAAATTGGTTGTTAGTGTAATTCTTAGCATACGCGAGATTGTTCAGCAAGTTCTGTTCAATTGCAGAATCACATCCAACATTAGATATTATATTCTGGGTTTTGCAAGCAAGGGTTGGTTGGGTATAGCCAGTACTCTGGCTATTGTGAACAGCTGAAGGGATGTGTTGTTTAATACAATCCACCAGTCAACAGGATGTATGGCTTACATATCTGCAACACAATGGCATTGAAACTCATGTCCCAATTTACCAATTTGCGTGGTAGGCAGAACACCTTTTTGGCTTGATGGCAGCATCCTGTTAGTAGGCTGTATGTTCAATCAATGTGAGAATTTGATCAATGTTCTGTAAATTGACATCCAGGGTGTGCAGGCCATTGGTGTGGGCCATTATGTACTTAGTGGCCTATCACATCTGATTCTCCATGAGGTTGACCACTCTTTCAATGGAGGTGGTGATCAGTATAAATGCCTGAGACATCATGGCACTCATGCTTGAGATAGCCTCCTCCATTTTTTGTACAAAGGTGCACACTGCCCCTGGAAATGCTAATGGAAGCACAGGCATTTCTTGTTCCTGCTCCACAAGTACCCGTTTACTCAAGAGTCAGCATTTGTGTCCATCTGAACAGAGCTTGAAGTCTCCTGCAGTCTCCGACAGACTCTCCACTGCTGTTCCTGTCTCCAGCACCTGCTCCTGTTCACATGTGATGTCCTCCTCACCATGTGCCATCCTACCAATCTGTGATGCTGGACCCACTGTTGTCTGTGTATTTGCACTGGTGGAGGGTACACACTAGTCATGTGACACTCTGAAGTCTCCTTGTGCTTGTCATTCATCACCTCTGTTGGGACCATTAATGTACCTGTGGGAGATGGAAGACATGAGTTAGTATTAAAAGTAGGTGAACTAGGGCTTCAAGTTAGCATTGTACAGATCACGGCATTTAATGTATCAGTGACATTAATTCAACATGAGTGACAGTGAGGTGCCAAGTGGGAGTGTGATATCAAATGCTGACATCAGGTTTCTTCGCCACCTTCAAGTCTCCATCAGAAATGGCCTTTACTGCTGCCATCCTGCCTCCTCCATCAAGGTCACAGTAGCCATGGCTACAGCTCCAATCCCTGATTCTCTGCCTCTCCCTCGAATTGTGGGTTCTCTTCTCCTCCAATGAGAAAAGGCAGAGAGTGGGGATTGTGAGAAGTGAACTGATTGCTGAGGTTAGAAGGCTGACCCTTCAGGAGGGTGATTGTGAGGAATGGGTATGAGAAGGCAATTGGATGAGGCGGGGTCAGTGTTGTCTGTTGAGATGGAGATTTGAGGAGGAGACCAGAGAGAAGTAAACACGTGTGAAAGCCAGGTGTGTCTATCAGAGGAGTGCTGTGCAGGTAAATGCTAGGGAGGTGAGAGAGCGATGGTTGCCAGCTGAGACACTCACCTTGCCAGACCTTGTGAGGTCAACTAATCTTTCCTGGCACTAATCCAGGTCCTCAAAACCACACCAGCTGCTCTGCAGCTTGATACCATTCCTGTTTGGTGGAGCTGCCTGGCCTCCTTCTCCTGTGGTCTGGGAAGAAGACTTCTCTCTGTAACCTCACTGCTTGAATCACCTCCAGAGAGGACTTCTCTGCGGAGAGAACCAGAGGGCATAACCTTTCCACACCTGCCATCCATGTTGCAGCTGTTTCCTCATTCACAGTGAACTTTTACCGCCAAACACTAATGTCATTGTAAGTCCAGCCAAGGACCCTTTAAATAGAGATTCATCATTGCTGCATTTGGCACGTCATCCTACCTGCCCTCCCTCATTGGTCGGGGAACCGGGAAGCAGGCTGCTAATTCATTTACTTTGGGACATAGTGCGCAAATCAGAGATTCGGATTCCTGGTCTGAAAATGGTCCAGTTGTTCCACAAAGGACTAAGGTGGTAAAATTCTGCCCTTGGCTGTGAAGCACTCTGGACATCCTGAAATTGTGGAAGGCGACATATAAATATTCAAGTTTTCTTTTTGTAACCCAGTGAGTTAAAAAAATGACCTATATTATGCTCCTGAAATAGTGCACTGATAGAAACACTCTGCACCTTTATCAGTCAACAGACATCATCAAGGATGTGCAGTAAATGTAAATCTTCTTTGTCACTGACAAGAAACGATGTATATAAATTTCCTGGACAATTCAATACTTCCTCCTAGAAGCTTAATGACATTTGCAGAAATATTTTTCCCCACAAAATTTGATGGTTTTTGTACCTGTTCTAATGTGTTAATTAAAATAATGCAAGTCAATTAAGTAGCATAGCAGTCCAAATGATGGCAGTGGACTGAACAAGGGCTGTGGGAGGGTTACACATGTTCCTTTCAGCAGAAGGTTGAGTAGTTCTACTTTCCCTACTGGTAATTGGAAAGTCCTTGAGAGATTGTTGAGTCAGAGATAAGGGACTGAGAACCTTGATTAGAAGCAACTCTATGTACAATAAAACTAGCAAGTAGAACAAGTTGTGCTTGAAACTTTTAAAGGGAAGTTTGATTTAAATTTTAACAAAAACAGAAGGTGGAAATGAGATAATAGGGCCTCTTATTCCTATGAAATTACAGGATTTTGTTTTCACATTGACTTTGTAAGTGACTATTATATATAGTTTGCTTATATTGTACAGTAGCTTTTGAACAAATAGCATACAATAAAATTTTAGTTTAATGCTTTACTAATATTACCATTTTTGCTGAAACTTGCTGCTGATTTGTGAAGCATTGGTTTTTTTTTACACATGGGAGCTACCATCACTCCTTCATCCAACGTATTCAGATGTTCAAACCATCACACCCTCCCAAAAATGTGGAATTTCGGGGGTGTAGCATTAGGCCATTTCCTATTTTTACTTACTTCTGTTGAAGGGTCATGAGGACTCGAAACGTCAACTGTGCTCTCCTCCACCATTTTTCCAGGTATTTATGTTGCTGTTTTTGTTTTGGATTTCCAGCATCCACAGTTATTTGTTTTTATGGCATACTCACCTTATTTGTGCCACACTTACACTCCATGCTATGTAATGGGCACGTTTTGTGCAGCCATGGCAGCTTTCCCTGGAGACAGGTGAGAGTCTTATAGATATGCAAACAGTGGGTCTAATGACTTAAGAAGGGCTTTGACATAAATTTAATGTGCAGTTGCACATTTGGAGTCCGGTGTGCCTTGTCAGAGAGAAAACTGACACCAATCAAAGGTAATGTTTAGTTTTTTAAAGCTTCGATGTGACCAGGATGCACAGGAGTGCCTCTGGGCCCCGCCAAAGTGTCATTGACCTCCCCATCTCTTCACACGCGTTCACCTCCAGATTCCCCCACCACCCCAAAGCACTGACCTGCCTGCCAAGGACTGCTTCCAAGGATCACCAGTGGTGGCCTCTCACCACCAGCTACCCTGTTTCTGCCCATCAGCCAAGGACTTATTCCTGTTGGGAATGAGCAGGGACTCTTCAGCCAGATGAAGATGAGGTCTAGGAATTAAAATGGTGGGATCTCACTCCAGAGGGACCATATGAAACCTGATGCCCACCTTGCTGAGTCTTGCTGAACTCAACCCCTTACTTAAAATTGCAGCTATCATTTCAGCACCTGTGGGTTGTGTGGACAAATTTGCCAGAGTCATTTTTTGTATAAGTTTGAGGTTTGCTTTTAAGTCAATGTAAAATTACATCATAGTCCAATAATGAAATTAAATTTAATCAGCTACAGCCATTTCAATCTTAGAAAGAAATGCATCGGACAGAAGTAACATCAGATGTCCCGGTCACAGAAGATAATGGTAGACAGCCCATAATATCATTGTGGATTTGCAGAGGAACTTTTCTTTTTGCAGGATAGTTTTTTGATGTGTGAACCACCAATTTGTGATTAACTCACTCTGAATTACCATCCAGCACATCTCTGAAGCTGGCAGTGTGGAGATGTCCTGTTATCAAAAAAGTGGCAGTAGGGGGATCATGAAATTGGAGGCAATCTCTTGACATGGGTAGGGAATTGGTTAACGGATAGGAGGCAAAGAGTGAGGAAAATGGGCAATCATTAGGGTGTGTCCTTAATGATCTATACTGGAGCCTCAACTTTTCACTATACTTATCAATGACTTGAATGAAGGAATTGAAAGCTGTGTATATGAAGTTGATGATGACTCTAAGGTAGGTGACACAGTAATTAGTGTAGTTGGGAGCAGAAAGTTACAAAGGCACGTTGATGTATTAAGTGATTAGACAAAAGTGTGGCAGATAGAGTTCAGTATGCATAAGTGAGAGGTCATCTACTTTGGATCTAAGAACTATCGACCAGGGTAATTTCTAAATGGTAAGAAGCTAGGAACTGTGGAGGAGCAGACAGATTAAAGGACCCATGTACAGAAATCACAAAAAACTAATGATCAGGTCCAAAATATATTTACAAAAGCTAATGGAATGTTAACTTTAATCTCAAGAGGGCTGTATTACAACAAGATAAAAGTTACAAGTTGTATCAACTGCTTAATTTGCATCTGGAGAATTGGATTCAGTGCAGAGCATTGGAGTGGGCACAACACAAATTCACCAGAATGAAACTGAGGCTAAAATGGTTAAATTATGAGGACTGATTGCAAAGACAGAGCTTGTATTTCCTCAAGTCTGGAAGGTTAAAGAGTAATCTCATTCAGGCGTTAAGGATAATGAAAGGGTTTGATGTTGTAGATGGAGAGAAATGACTTCCTATGGCAGGAGGGTCCAGAACCAAGATGGCAGTATCTCAAAATCAGAACTAGACCTATCAGGGATGAGTTCAGAAAGCACTTCTTTAGTACAGGATAGTGAAAATCTGGAACTCTCTCCATCAAATCATTGTTGAGGCAAGACTAAATGAAAATTTCGAAATTGAGATTATCAGATACGTGTTAAGCAAAGGATATGGAACCAAAAAGGGTAAATGGAGTTGAGATACTGAACAATGACTGAATTGAATAGTGGAACAGGCTTAAGTGACTGAATGGCGTGCTGTTGTTACTGTGTTTGTCATTGAGTCTGCCTCTGGCTGCTGTCCCTGCACCTGTGTAGAAGCTCCTCGCATCAACTCAACCCTTTCACATGGTGACATATTGACATCAAGAACTGAAGGGTTGAAGCTGCACTTGTGGCTCGAGGCTCTTGTCATCCCTTCTCATAATATTGGTGATGGGACATTACTATGTCACTACTCCAGCCTTACATCTGTTTCCCTGTGAAATATTTAGCTTCTGCTCAAAGGCATTCTTACTAACACTCAGTTCTCGTGTACTTCAATTACAAGAAAAACTCTGACAACGATAAATAGCTGCTAATTATTTTATTTGAATTCTATGATATAGATATTCTTTTAATTCATGGCAAGTGTCTGATCAATCCAGCTGCGGAATTTGGTCACACGGGCATAAACTCCAGGCTTCCTTGTGGAGCAATTGCCACTGCCCCAGGAAACGATTCCCACCAGATACCAGGCTCCTCCCTCCTGACAGACAAGAGGTCCACCCGAGTCACCCTGTAAACAAACAAATCCGATTTAATAGGCAGCATTGAATGAAGCTGAATGAACCTTTCTGAGTGCAGGTTTACATACCATACAGGAGGAAGCACCTGAAGCACCAGCACAGATCATCATATCAGAGATCATGCTGCCCCAATATCTCTGGCACATGGTGTTGCTCAAGAGGGGAAGAGATGTCTGCTGCAGGACACAAGGTGTTCTAAAAGCTGAAGGGCAGGGGAAAGGATTGTTAGATCATCCTGAACCAATAAAATGTGTTTGTACAGCACTTGTTCTTGAAATGTTTGGAGCCCTTACTGCAACTACTGCTTATTACGTATACTTTGGTCCTAAGTGCACATCAGGGGCAGTATATCACTATAGATAAATGGTATGGATAGTATTTGTCACATTCCTTTATTTGGAATAAGCTCAAAAGATACTCCATTATAGAGAAGGCCATTCAGCCCATCTTAATTCCTTCCCTCTGGAGTAACCCTACACTGCTCCATTGTTCCATTTGGTTCTCTTTTCAGAGATTCCATTTCTCATGCAGCACTTTACTTGTAACTCCAATCCAAATGCTGATCATTTTCTGCAGGAATAACCACCCTGTAACTTTTAAATAGCTTAAATCGTTGTCTCCGTATCCTTCTCCAAATTTGTTTTAAAAGTAATATGGCGATGATCCTTTTCCACCCCAGAAACTATCTGATACAGCTTTATAAAATCAAATGCTTCCTTTAACAGTTACAAATGTGATAGGGCAGCAACTGAGCTTAACAAGATTACACAAAGAAACAACAGTGACTTGTAACTGGTTACTCCCTAGGAGAACATAAGAACCATAAAAAATAGGAGCAGGAGTAGGCCATTTGGCCCTTCGAGCCTGCTCCACCATTCAATAAGATCATGGCTGATCTGATTGTGGCCTTAACTCCACTTCCCAGCTGTCCCCATAATCCTTGACTCACTTGTAGATCAAAAATCTGTCTAACTCAGCCTCGAATGTATTCAATGACTCAGCCTCCACTGCTCCCTGGGGAAGAAAATTCCAATGATAATGTCCTCTGAAAGAAAAAATTGAGGCCATTGACAGGCTAATGAAAGTCATTAAAGACCTGCCCGTTCAACCTTAAGGCTGGCGGGCAGGCCAGGATCCCTACTGGGCTCCAGATTATTCATGTAACTTCATCCACTGGCAGGATGAAGTTTCATGTCCGTTTTCTAAAAAATTAATAAAGTTTATGTGTTCTTTATTAACAAGTCCCATCTCGTGTGACATTGTCACATGAAGGGGACATGTTAATAATTTTTTAATGTTTCTATTTTTAATGTTTTTGACACTGTCAGTATTCTCCCTGAGACAGGACTTTCCCTCAGAGAGAAGTGCGCTCTTACGCGCACATGCGCAAAAGAACACACTTTGACATTTGGAGAATCCCTCCCCCCCCTGCACAGGAAGCGCATAGCGCTTCCCATTGGGGATGCCGCTGGGTGGACCTTAATTGGCCTGTCCACTTAAAATGGTGGCGGGCCCCATTTCAGTGGCAGGGGTCAGCTGCCCGCCTGCTGCTAAGCCAGTGGGGCCCGCATGCCATCCAAGGGCAAGATTCTGCCCTATATATGTCAATAATATCATGCCTCGTTCTTCTAAACTCTGATGAGTATAAGCCCAACCTGCTCAACTTTTCTTCATTCGATAACCCCTTCATCCTAGGAATCAACCTAATGAGCCCTCTTCAGTGCAAATATATCCATCCTTAAACAAGGAAACCAAAACTGTACATGGTAATCCAGATGGGGCCTAACCAATACCCTGTGCAGTTGTAACAAGACTTCCTTACTTTTATACTCCATCCTCCTTGCAATAAAGACCAATATTCCAATATGCCTTCCTAATTACTTGCTGCACCTTATATGCTAACGTTTTGTGGTTCATTTATCCCTCTGTACCACAGCACCCTGCAGTCTCTCTCCTTTTAAATAATATTCTGCTTTTCTAATCTTCCCACCAAAGAGGACAACTTCACATGTTTCCACATTATAATCCACCTGGCAAATTTTTGCCCTCTGTCATAATCTATCCATGACCCTTTGCAGGCACTCCTCAGAACTTGCATTACTATCAATCTTTGTATCATTAACAAATAACATTTCTCTTAACATAATGTTTGGCAGGAGGAACCAAATAGTTACTCCAGATAATAGGCCACAGCAGTAAAATGCCATTCCTAGTATTTGATGTTTGTGTGTTTGCAACATTGGCTGATGTAGGAACTCCTCAACTGTCTCTGCAAATGTCTTGTGGGGAATCATTCAGAATTTGGACCCAATACAAACATTTGTTGGCTTCGGTTAGAATCTTGTGAAGGTGATGGGGGTCTTGGCCACCAGCCCGAGAGCTAGCAAGAGCCCCATGTCACCTCGAATGGGAAGGTCCAATGCATCTTGTGCCACTCAGGCACTTGACAGGCCTTCCACTGGGATCAAGGATCCTGGGGGTGCCCACAGAGCTGCTGGCCAATAGAAGGCTGGCAGCTCTTCTGCACTGAGTAGCATCACTGGGGAGCTGGTGGCTGATGCTGCCAGCCAGCTGTGGATTGAACTGGGACCTAGGCATGGGTGAGTGTCGGCAGGTAGGGGATTGTGAGGGGGGTGTCATGGAGGAAGAGGGTTTGAGTGGGATTAGCAGCAAGGGGAGTGGCAGTCAGTGGCCCAGCCCCTTCCAATGTCGGGTCCCTTGAACAGGCACTGAGCGCCTTTGAATGAGGGACTCCTGCTGCCACAACCCCACCCCTTGGGAGCCCACAAGCAAATGTGCCAGGGTTTACTTGTGGTGCTTCCCACATGGTGAGTCCCCCACCCTTCGCTGGATTAATACCAAAGGTGGCAAGATGAGACCTTTAAGTGGGCGTTAAGTGCCCACTTAAGCGCTTCAATTGGCAGCAGGGTGGAGAAGGCCACCCACTGGCTTAGGTAGGGTGGTGGTGGAAGGTGGTAGGATCCCCACACACCATCCTCCCATCTGATTAAGTGCCCCCCTCACCATGAACCTTGCCATGGGGACATGTGTGCCTTTCAGAAATAATGTTTGAATTTCCTAGACTGTCATCAATGATTATATTGTACATTTTCATGTGTCGAGCCTTTAACTGATAGATACAAGAAGCACAAAGACTTCAGCCAGGATTCTATTGGGCCGACGGAAGTCTTGCCCATCAGTCGGAGGACCAGCCGGAAACCACGATCAGTTCCGTGGGGGAGGCCTGGAGTCAGCAAGCGCCCTTCAGGAATTTAAATTGGCCACTATTGGGCCTTCCCTGGGATTAAGGTCCCTGGCAGCGGAAGTCCCACCCACTGAGCATTGCCAGCCAATCAGAAGCTGGCAGCTCCTCATGCCACCAGCTTCAGCAGAGGCAGTGGTAGCTGGCAGCAATGCCCAGGATCACCCCAGGGGTCCTAGACCAAAAGTGAGTGAAGGCGAGATGGGGATTGTAGGGTGGGTGTCGTGGGATGGAGGAGGGATGGGGGTTGGCAACAAGGGCAGAGGGTGTGGCTTTCAGCTGCCATTCACCTGCCTGCTTCCAGGTCCATCGATCAGGCACAGAATGCCTATTAGGTGAGGGACTCCCCCTTGGATGGCCTTCCAAGGGTACCGGAAAGCCATGTGGCCCCCATTTCACCCCTGAGGCACCACTAAATTACAATGCACTCAGCAATAGTGGGTATCAGTTGGTTCATTTATGAGTCTAATTGACACACCGTCGCTGGTGGCTGGGAATCCCACATCAGCCCTCCGACTTAACCGCGGGAGGTTTTGCTGCTGTCAGGAGACTAACACTGGCCTTTCCTGTGATTGAGTCTCGCTGGTTCTTTCCTGCTATGACGGGCAGTAATAAATCCAGCCCTTCATGTCCAACAACTTTTTTTCTCTCAAATCCAATTACGGCAGTCAACATAACTTTGCTCACACCAAAGCAATGGAGATGTCATACCATTGGAGCTAGTCAGCCCCCATCCTGTAGTGACACACAGCTTTCCAGCACTGAAGTTGTCCTTTGCAGCAGCTAGACAAACAGGTGATACAAATTGACTGAACGTAGCAGGTCTTGAGAGCTTTACAAGAGTGATGTCGTAGTTGATGGTATTTGGATCCCAATAAGGATGAGTAATGGCCTGTAAGACACAAGACGCAGATTAATTCCTCCCAACCATTCCTTGATTTTTCGGGTCTTTGCCATTGCTTTCAGTCAGTGATGGCCTGTATAAGGGCCCTTAGCTTTTCCCATGGCAATGTCCTGCATCATGGCTCATGGCCCTTCTATCCCTGGCAATGTTCTGCACTATTGGCATTGGCTATTCCTGGTGGTGTGCTGCTCATAGGCCTCAGACCCTACAATATGAGCCCAGGCTATTCTCTGGTGATGTGCTGCATTATCAAATATCAGCCTTTCCCTGGTGATGTCTTACAATGAACTTTGACCCTTTCCCAGTGATGTCCAGGTATTATGGGCCTCAGGCCTTCTCTGGTCGTGTCCCATATTATGAGCCTGAGACCTATATTTGGGTTTCTCAATAAGAAGTAAAGTTAGGCTTTTGAGCTTGAGAAAGTAATCAATGCAGCAAATATATTACATTATATAGAGACAGGAGTTCATTTTAAAAAAGGATTAATTAAAAAAATCTGGCACACAAAGAATAAAAGACAAACTTGATCAGACACTGTTGGAAATATTCTTTTACTGCTTTAGATTATTTTAAAGACAGTTACTGATTTCAGTTTCTATATTTAAACTGAATCGATGAAACCTTGAATAAAATTCACTGTGAAGATTGGAGAATTCCTACCTTAGCAACTGAAATAGACTGAGATTTTCCATCTGCTGTGCATTTGTCGTAATCTCCAATAACTACATTGTGTCTTGTGCTACAGAAAAAAACATCAGGCTCATAAATATTATGTCCCTTTATATATTTAATATAGACTCTGAAGATGCTGATGCTGTAACCTTACCTCACACCACAATGGGCAGCAGTAACAACCCAGTTTTCGTTAACCAAGGAGCCACCACAGAAATGAAAGCCATTGCTTTGCTAATGCAGAAAAGAAAGCATCAATCAAAACAAAATCCAATATTTGAACCGTTATTGTTAGAATTATCAGTCTTACAAGCATTGATCCCCACATCCCTGGCTTTATATAAAGGTGGTGGGGGAGGTAATTATGACAGAATTATGAGTGAGCAGCACATTGGATGCCCCATATCACTGGTTCAGAGGGTGACTTTCACAAATACGTACATGTTTTGATCCGACCGTGCCTTACTTCTAAATGTCTAAATTATCTGACGTAATGGTTAAATCATCACCTCGCATTCTTTGAAACTGGCCATGGAATCACGCAAGACCTTGAGCTGCTGGTAGCACATTCCTATTAATGATGCACCATCAGTGTTATTTTGTTTTATCGACATTATATGGAAAATTATTTGTTTGCCCAGGGCATATGCTTCAGCGACATTATAGGGAGAAATTCAATGCTCATCTAAATGAACACAGGGCCCCCAGTGCAAACTGACCAGGAGTGTTTGGCCCTTTTTGGAAAGGTGACCTTTTTAAACATAATATATCTGACCTGACACAGACCTGAAACCTTATCTTCAACCTACCTGAAGGGAGACCTGCCAGGGCCAAGATCCTGGAACGGCATCTTCACCATTCACGATTCTTGCATAGCCTGTGATGACAGGACTGATGGCCGGGGTCCCACAGTCTGTGTTAGAAGCCAATGTACAAACAGGAATCAATCTCCCCATTACAATAGAATAGAATAAAATAGAAACTTAAAATACAGTGTTACAATATGTTATAACTTACGACGTCCATAAGCTGTGCCAAAGAAAGCAAGGCAGGAGAGAATCCAAAGGAAAGCCATGGTTCTAGTTCGTGGGTTTGATGGTTACAGCTATGACTTTATATAGTTGAGCTGTGACGTTGGATATCTAGTAGATAGAAGTCAGCTTTTACTCAATCTACACGTGGCAGAATTTCTTCCAAAGTAAATTAATTAATTGCAGGGTATGTGAATAAATGAGTAAAAATATCACTAGGTGAAAAAAAAACTGTGGATGCTATTCAATAAAAAGAATATAGATGATTAATCAAAAGTCAAAGGCACATTTCTAAGAAATAATAGATGTCCAAACAGATATAAAAGAATATGGCCTTGGAAAAAGTTTCCATTTTACTAGGCAGCAAATGAATTCAACTAATGGAAGAATTTTTTTACACCTGATTATTTTGAAGGTAGTGGATAAAATTGCACATTTCAAGTTGTTATGCAACGAGCAACATAATTACAATAAACTCACCATAATTTACTTCCAAGTTTTATATACAAGTATACAAGTAAGGCATTAGTAGAGATTGACCTAGATTGTAGACAGAAATTAAATAACTTACATTTATAAAACATCTTTCAGGTCCCCAGCATTTCCCAAAATAATTTGTAGTGAATAAATGACCTTTTTTTAAAAAAAGGTTTCATCACTTTTGTTATTTAGGCAAAGCAATTTGCTCAAGATTCCACAAACAGCAGTGAGATAAACAACCAGCTAATCGTCTTTTTTTGCTGTGGTGAAAGGGATAATTCTCCAACTCTTCTTTAAATTGTGCCGTGGGATCTCTTCCTTTCATCTGAGTATCTAAGACGAAGCACCTCCAATAATGCAGCATCCCTCCAATAATGCAGCACTCCTCCAATAATGCAGCATCCCTTCAATAATGCAGCACTCCTCCAATAATGCAGCACCTCCAATAATGCAGCACTCCTCCAATAATGCAGCACCCCTTCAATAATGCAGAACTCCTCCAATAATGCAGCACTCCTTCCATAATGCAGCACCTCCAATAATGCAGCACTCCTCCAATAATGCAGCACTCCTCCAATAATGCAGCACCCCTTCAATAATGCAGCACCTCCAATAATGCAGCACTCCTCCAATAATGCAGCACCCCTTCAATAATGCAGCACTCCTCCAATAATGCAGCACTTCTTTGATAATGCAGCATTCCTTCCATAATGCAGCACCTCCAATAATGCATCACTTTTCTGATAATGCAACACTCCTCCAATAGTGCAGCACTCCTTCAATAATGCAGCACTCCTCCGATAATGCAAGACTCCTTCAAAAATGTAGCACTGCTCCAATAATGCAGCACTCCTCCCATAATGCAGCACTCCTCTAATAATGCAGAACTCCTCCAATAAAGCAGCACTCCTCTAATAATGCAACACTCCTCCAATAAAGCAGCACTCCTCTAATAATGCAGCACTGCTTCAATACTGCAGCACACCTCAAATAATGCAGCACTCCTTCAATAATGCAGCACCTCCAATAGTGCAGCACCCTTTCAATAATGCAGCACTCCTTCAATACTACACCAAAGTTTGCATGTCCATAGGTTTAAACACCCAACACAGGTCAGTGCTACACAGATCCAAGCTGCTACTATTAGAGGGAATTTTTATAACATATAATTTGGTTAGCAGGCTATGTGATCTTTGTGGTTCTAAACCTTAGTGACTGCATTCACCAGACTCCTTTCTGTATGTGCTGCTCTGTTACTGGCCATTGAGAATAGACATCTTGACTTCCCTTCTTTCCTGTGAAGGAATGCTCCATCTCAATCATTACCTCACGGCCTGGTCAAGATCAGCAAATGCGAATCTGTGGATATAAACTTCACTGTTATAGCAGGGACCAAAAATTGTTTTAAATGTAACCATTTTGAACTTCAAAGCAAAGTTAATGGATCTTCAGTAACCTGAGCAATGGGGAATTGGAATAAAGTCAACAATTCCCCATTGGGGTCATCAACAGTGCTTTAAAGTGGCACTTGCTTAGCAATAACCTGCTCACTGATGCCCAGTTTGAGTTCTGCCAGGATCACTCAGCTCCTGACCTCATAACAGCCTTGGTTCAAACATAGACAAAAGAGCTGAACCCGAGGTGAAGTGAGTGACTGTCCTTGACATCAAAGCAGCATTTGACCGAGTGTGGTATCAAAGCGTCCAAGCAAAACTGGAGTCAATGGGAATCAGGGGGAAAACTCTCTGATGATTAGAGTTATACCTAGCACAAAGGAAGATGGTTGTGATTGTTGGAGGTCAGACATCTTGGTTCCAGGACATCACTGTAGGAATTCCTCAGGGTAGTGTCCTAGGTGCAACCATGTTCAGCTACTTCATCAATGACCTTCCTTTCATCATAAAGTCAGATGTAGGGATGCTCACTGATGATTGCACAGTGCTCAGCACCATTTGCAACTCCTCAGATACTGAAGCAGTACATGTCCAAATGCAGCATGACCTGGACAATATCCAGGCTTGGGCTGACAAGTGGCAAGTAACATTCGCACCACACAAGTGTCAGGTGATGACCATCTCCTACAAGAGAGAATCCAATCATCACCCCTTGGTGTACAACAGCATTACCATCACTGAATCCCCCACCATCAACATCCTGGGGGTTACCATTGACCAGAAACTGAACTGGACTAGCCATATCAATATTGTGGCTCCAAGAGCAGGTCAGAGGCTATGAATCCTGCAATGAGTAACTCACCTCATGACTCCCCAAAGCCTGTCCGCCATCTACCAGGCACAAGACAGGAGTGTGATGGAGAAGTCCCCACATGCCTGGATGAATGCTGCTTCCACAACACTCAGAAGCTTTACACTGTCCAGGGCAAAGCAGCCCGTTTGATTGGCACCACATCCACAAACATTCACTCCCTTCTCCACCAACGCACAGTGGCAGCAGTGTGTACCACTTACAAGCTGCACCACAGGAATTCACCAAGGCTTCTTTGACAGAATCTTCCAAACCTACGACCGCTACCATCTAGAAGGACAAGGGCAATGCATTGATGGGAGCACCACACCTGGAAGTTCCCCTGCAAGTCACTCACCATCCTGACTTGGAAATATATTGCTGTTCCTTCACTGTCGCTGGGTCAAAATCCTGCAGCTCCCTTCCTAACTGCAGTGTTGGTGTACCCACACCACATGGACTACAGTGGTTCAAGAAGACAGCTCACCTTCTCAAGGGCACCAAGGGATGGCCCAGCCAGTGAAACCCACACCCCATTAATGAATAAAAGAAAGTTGAATTGTATACAATTACATAAAATGTACAAAACAGAAGCAAGCCAATTATCCTGGTCTTTACCAGTACTTGTGCTCCACATGAGCCACCTCCCACCCTACTTCATGTCATGCTATCAGTATATCTTTCTATTCCTTTCTCTCTCATGTGTTTATCTAGCTTCCTCTTAAATGCATGTATGTTATTCGCCTCAACTATTCCTTGTGATGGTGAGTCTCACATTCTAATTAGTTTCTGGATTTAAAGTCTTTCTTGAATTCCCTACTGGATTTATTGGTGTTTATCATATGCCCCTAGATTTACAATTGTTTACCACTCTCCTCCTTGAACATTATGTGCGTGTTTATAATCTTATTTATGCCCGGTAGTTCAATGAATTTTTTTTGTGAATTCTAAAAATAAAGTCCCAACTGACCAGCTGGGACTGAACTTTGTAGGGCGAGGTCCAAATGCACCATCATGCAAACTATTGGTGAAATTTGTCATTTTTCTAAACAAATTAATATGAATAATAAAATCAGAAGGACGACCTCTCAGAATATTTAGTAACTATGTGTGTAAGGCTATGGGACAGCTTTGAAAGGCGTCCTGTCAGTCACTGAGTTATTTTGCCAGGAGCAAGTTGACCTTCCTTGATGACCCACCCTCTCTGTGACCAGGAGATCGTAGGTGAGACATTCATAAGTAGCAGGCTTTCTATGTCCATTTTCATTTCTAATTTTAAAATGTCAAGGGTATTTTAATTGTTTTTACAAGACTATGATTTTAGAAAGATCCAAGATAATGAAGTCATTGGAAGAATGATCTTCTATAGCACATAATAAAGTTGCATGTTCTGACTTAACGCAGCCATGCTAGTCACATGATTCGCAATGTGTTTGAAAAGAACAATGGTGGTCATCAGCTTTGGAAGATTGCACTTTCATTTGCTGGTAGCTGGGTTTGAATCAGTTACATTAGAAAGAGTGATCGATGACTTTCTGTCCCTGGTGCCTGTTAAATGCAGCTCTTTACTATATTGTTTCTGAACATTTCTCAGTGCGCAGAAACTAGAGTGTGAGGAAATGGAAATGTCACATATTTTGTAGATAATAAAATTATTATGTATATTCAAAGTTTGTACCCTGCAGCAAAAGCAATAATGGTCCTTGTCCAAATGCGAATCTATGTTTTATGACATGGTAAACTCTTTAAAGATTACCTTGTGTAGTAAAATATGAGAAACAAAGTACCCAACCCAAATTGTGGATCGAGATGAGGAAACAGCAAAGATTTATTTTGTCTTATTCCAGCTGGATGCAACTGACTGTCCCTCTTTCAAGTACCAAGGAGAGGGGATAAAAAGACACTCGGCATTCATTTTGCAAGTTCTTTATTTTAAAACTAATTAAACTTTAATGTAAGTTCCTCTAATTGGCAGCAATTGTCTGCGTAATCCAGGAGTGGAACTCAGTCACCCGAGCATAGACTGCAGGGATTTGGAGGGAGCAGTTAAAACTGCCCCAATAAACGATGCCCACCAGATACCAGGCTCCTCCATCTTTGCAGACAAGAGGTCCACCTGAGTCAGCCTGTAGGAAGAGGACAAACCAATTCAATGTGATTGTTACCAAAAAAAAGACTATTTAATGCAATGCAACATTTTCCTTATGACATATTTTCCATACCGTGCAAGAAGTAGTACCAGCACCACCAGCACAAATCATACCACCCGAGATCTTATTGTCCCACGTTTTCTGGCACTTTGCGGTGGTAAGGAGAGGAAGGGCTGCTTGCTGCAGTTGGCATGGAGTATTGATCGCTGAGGGATCAAGGAAGAGCTCTTGGTATGTAGTTAGGTTATCTGGAACTATTGAGGCAATCCTAAGTTTTCAAATACTTACAAATTTACTAAAACAATGAGCAGTTTGACAATCATGCCAATGTCACTCAATAGAGTAGATAAAAAGAAACTATTTAGTCTGCTGGGGGAAATGCAGAACAAGGGGCATAATTAGACCCACACCATTCAGGAATGAAATCAGGATGGCGGAAACCTGAAACTCTCTTTTCCAAATTACTGTGGATGTTGAGCCAATCAAAACTTTCAAGACTCAGGTCAATGGACGTTTGTGAGGTGAGGGATCTGAAGCAACGGCAAGTGAATGTGTTGAGTTACTGATCATCTGCGCCTAACTGAATGGTGGAATAGGCTTGAAGGACCAAATAACCTGTTCCCATATTCCTATTTAATTTTCTTGGCAAAACTATATTGGATGGAACCTCCCTTACTGAGTCTAAACAATGTCTGCTTGGGATCTAGAGAAATGGTTCAAAGAAGGAAATGGGGAAGTCATGAATAAAGACAGAAAACAGAGTAAATTGAAAACAAGTGAGATGAAGGAACGTGTATTAGCTTTGTGAGCTTTTAAATCACTTCACAGAATCACTTGGCATTTGATTTTGGACCAGACATGATGAGGACCTTAAAGCCCATAAATATGGATTTTCTTTACGGTGTAATAGTTTTCAAGTGTATTCCAAAAATGCATAATTTAGGAAATTTTGTATTTGATCATTCCTGACTTCTAGTATTTTAATTTTGTTTACTGGGGAAAAAACACTCCTGAATTCTTATTTGATACTGGTGTGAATGAGTTAGCATCTTTGACTTCTGGATCTTCTAGATCAAAAGGAAAAAGCTAAAGGTTGATGAATACCCCAGGGGAAGTAATCCCCCTTGTTTCAAGGAGATGTTTCAGTTTACTCTGCAACATATGTCAGAAGAAAAAATAACGACTGATTAGGACCTGAAAAGCTGATTTGTTGACAAAATTTCAACAGGGGGACTTGAACAGCCATCTTGTAAAGGGAACTATGAACATCTTGTGTGTTCATGTTTGTAACAGCTGGCATTGATCTAATGGGCCAAATGACCCTGATGCTCAAACTACAATTAATGAGCCAATTACGAAGCCCTTCTAACACATTAGAAAAAAAAATAATTTTGATCACCATAACATAATGCAATCAATATTCCAATCAACATTAAAAATAACACACTAAGCATTTGATTCTTATTAATTACCTTGTTCTAAACATTGGTAATTTATTTTTAAATAGTTTAAATATTTCCTTCACTAAATGTAGAGAAAGATTGTTTTAATATAGAGTCTCACCACATCTTTTCGGAACATCCCATTGTGTTTCACATACAACTTAGTGCATTCAAATTCTGGCCTGAGGTGGAAATGACAGTCATGTTGTGCACAATAGTAAAAAACAATTTCTGCTACCCCATGTTTCTCTAACTAGTGGACTGACCTCTTCAGTGATACTGTATCATAAGCTTTGCTGAAGTTTAAACAAACAGAGTTGGATTTTCTTCTGCTATGCCATTCAAAATTATGCAGGATAATTGACAAACATCAGGGATATTAAGTGAGGAGGGTTGTGCAAGGATCAATTGATTGCAATCTCTGTAACGGAAGGGGAAGAAAATTTACCATGCCACGTGGCAGAGTCCAGACATAAGGAAGATGGCTGTGCCAAGTACAATAATCATTTATTACATGTTGCCTTTGAACCATTTCTCTATTGGTAACCTTCAACATTCTCAAATAATATCAAAAAGCTTGCCAAGTCTGTCCTTGCCACGATCTATGGTCTTACTATTGTTAGGAAATAGAAAAAATTAAGTATGCTATATTGGTATTTGTGGGTGTTACGAATGAGTTTTAGCTTTAATGTTTAAGTTTGATTTGTATTTCTGTATCTGTGTGTAAAGAAAGGTCAAATAGAGTTTTAGTTTCACTTTAAAAAGGTGCTTGCATTTCTAATGAGTTTTTTTATGACTGTAAGCTAAGTTAAACAAACAAGGGTAGAAGAATTGGACTGTTGCCTAGCAATAGGAGGCCAGAGTGGCAGGACCCTCACACAGACACACACACACACACACACATACACATAAACATTATAGAAACATCAATTTTGATTTGGAAGCTGTGGAATTCAGTTGGTTTTTGAAAGTAGTTGCCAGGAGAGACTGGAGCAAAAGGGACAGATAGCCAATCCCAAGCTAAGGAACACCCCAAAAATCCAGAGGAGCAGAAGAGGGGAAAGTCCAAAGAAGACCTTATAGCCAAAGGAAGGACAGGAACCTGGAAAAGGTCCTGTTAATGAAGTTAACACTGAGTGGAAGAGAGAAAGGCTCCAAGCTTCAGATTTAAAAGAGGCAAACGCTGGAGAAAGCAGATTTAAAGCGAGAACAGCTTGAAAGAGGCAAGAAGGTCCAAAGAGACAACTGAAGGTCTGTAACTCTTTGCTATGGACATGTGAAACAGTGGTAATGTTGACGGTTGAGTCGGTGAGAGAGAGTGCGTGGAAGACAGCTTGAATGCATGTGATGACTAAGGGAGGAGGAACATAAGAAGGAGAGTTCTAAACCCTGGAGGTGCACCCTTGCGGAAGGTGTCTGAGAGAAAGTGTCGGTTTGGGAGAAGATTCCATGAGAGTTCTTGGAAAGTGGAGATCAGAAACCCTTGTGTGAAAGACAGAGTGCAGTGAGGCGGGTTGGCTCACCATTAGACAAGCACCTGTGGGGAGTTGAGGAGAGACCTGCAGTATCTGTTTGACATGGCATCTGTCACTTGGTTTCAGAGTGTGGTGTGCCTGACCACAGGGTGCCTGTTAGTACGTGGACTGTGTTCTTACTGTGGACATTAGAGTATAAGATGGCTTTTGTAAATTGTGTTAGCCTTACAAACCTGTATATATCTATAAATGTATAGTTGTGGGTGAAGGAGTGTTGCAATATAGTTAATCTTTTTCTATTTAATAAGTGTTTTATTCTTTTGTTAAAAGTTCATCAGCTGACTCCTGTGACTCTGTTCAGTAGCTACTCTCCACATAGCTAAACAAACAAATAAAAGTTAGGATCTATCAAGCTGGAGTCAGGCTTGTCCTAGGGTAATCTCAGCTGGGATCGTAACGCTATGTCCCAGAGAATTGACTTTAAGGTTTTCGTCTTCAGTTTCAAATCCCTCCACAACCTTGCTCCTTCCCACTGCCCTGATCTTCCCCAGATTGTATTCCTGCTTACCTTCTCCAGTTCTCCAACACTGGCTTGTGTCCCATTCCCCCACCCGTCCACTGCGTCAGCCAACCTATCTCTGGCGTGTCCACCTTGTCACCTCCCTCTTGCTTAGAAAACCTTCAAATGTGTTTTTATTCCTTCGATGTCTTTCTTTTGCCCCACTCCGAACCAATTCATTATCCAGACTACCCATCACCATGTGCTTTGAGATACCTCTTCTTTGTAATAAACTCTGGTTTCTTGTGTACCCTAAAATTGACAGCTGTGCCTTCAGCCATGTAGGCATGAAGCACTGGAATTCCCTCCTCAATCCTCTTCACCTCCCCAGTGCTCTCTTCTCTTGAAAAGCAAAGCTTAAAACCTGCCTCTTTGACCAAGCATTTAGTCACTTGTCCTAAAGTTTCCTTCTTTGGTGCTGTGTCAATTTTAGTTTGATAATGCTCCTGCAAAGTATTTGTGTTACTCTACGCATTTAGCATGCTATATCATTTTTTAAAAATTCATTCAAGGGATGTGGGCTTTGCTGGTTAGGCCAGCATTTATTGCCCATCCCTAATTGCCCTCAAGAAGGTGATGGTGAGCTGCTTTCCTGGACCGCTGCAGTCCATGTGGTGTAAGTACACCTACCATGCTGTTAGGGAAGGAGTTCCAGGATTTTGACCCAGCGACAGTGAAGGAACGGCAATATATTTCCAAATCAGGATGGTGAGTGGCTTGTAGGGGAACTTCGAGGTGGTGGTGTTTCCATGTGTCTGCTGCCCTCTCCCTTCTAGATGGTAGTGGTCCTGGGTTTGGAAGGTACTGTCTAAGGAGCCTGGGTGAATTGATGTAATGCATCTTTTAGATGATACACACTGCTGGCACTGTGCGTTGGTGGTGGAGGGACTGAATGTTTATTGATTGGGTTCCAATCAAGACGGCTGCTTTGTCCTGGGTGGTGTCGAATTTCTTGAATGTTGTGGGAGCTGCAATCATCCAGGCAAGTGGAGAGCATTCCATCACAGTCCTGACTTGTGCCTTGTAGATGGTGGACAGGGTTTGGAGAGTCAGGATGTAAGGTACTTGCCACAGGATCCCTAGCCTAGCAAATTGTTGTCATGAGCACTGTGGAAATATAAGTTATAGTTGTAGAAAGCAAAGTGCAGAAAGGAGCTTTTACAAATGTGATCACTGTTTGTTGTGTCCACTTGTACTATTCTAACATAGACAACACAGTTTATTTGGAAAGTAGATATAAGGGTCCCATACCAGTTGATTGGGTTAGACCACATCCTGAAGTGACACACAACTTGCCCCCTGGGAAACTGGCGGCAACACTTGCCAGGCAAACAGGGGAAATGCGGTTAGTAAATCTAAAAGGGGATTTGAGCTTCAATAGAGTCACATCATCATCGTTGTTATATTGGATTCCAGGCAGGATGGATAATGACCTGTAACAGAAAAGGCAGAGATTAGGTCTAACTCACTGGGGATGACTAAGCTTCCATCCTGTTATACAGAAGGAACAATAGTTTCTCTCAGGTTTGGTAGATTGTAGGTAAAACAGCTCAACTGCTGCAACTTCGCCAGTAATCCTGTTTGCCTCTTGGAGGAGCTAGGAGCAGCGTGAGGGAGGGAGGGGGATGGGTTGTAGCAAAGTTGTAGCAGCTGGGTGGGAATAACTCTGAAGAATTACCGCTGAGAGGTTGCACCAATACCCAAACCTGTTGCTTTAAATTATTTATGGATTGATGTGACCATAGCACAGAGTGGTGCCTAATCTTCCAAGAGTAATCTAGTTTTTGCATGATAGTTTAGCAGAAACAGATCGTTAAATCTCATATAGAATCAGGTGTTGGTCATATTTGGGCATTGTGAAATTTTGGTGAGATGAGGGGCTATATACCCCATTAATTTTTAAGTTTAGTTTTACATAGCTGTCAGGATTATCACATTCATTTTAGAGGCTCTTTAGGAGATACATATCTTTGTACTTTCTTAAAAATCAGCAGTTTGTGATTTTTTGGAGTTACATGCAGGGTCTACACTGCCCATTAGCAGATTTTGAAAGGTCCTTGCAACATCTACAGAGAAAAGAAAAAAAATCATGTTTCAGGTCTCCACAGACTCTCCATTCTCCACTGATGCCACCTGATCTTTCCAGTATTCTATGTTATTATTGTTTTAAACTTCCAGCATGTGTAGTATTTTGCTTGTTGCTTTAAAGGGCCTTGTCCAGAGTTGGGGATCTTTTCAGGCTGTTAAATGTGGAACAGTAAGAAGCAACCTGCTTTGAAAGTTTGTCCTTCGTGTCCCTCCAAGCATCTGTGCATAGAGATGTCACTGAGACAATATCCTTCTTGCTTTTTACAATACGCATAATTTACCTCTAGACCACATTTCGTGCAAGCAACAAAATCTATTTAAATTGCGGGTTTGGCTTTATGACACATTAATATATATTTTTTCCCTGAAGAAAGTGGAGGTTTAATTAGTGGCCAATGCACAGGGGCAGACTATATGTGTATCAATGCAATGCACCCAGGATAACTGGCTCCACATCATATTATCAATTACATCATCAATCTCTGCACGAGCCTCTTAAAAGGAAGGTAACTTTAATAAGATCAGAATAAAGAAATTTTTATTATTCAGATCAATGGGAAAGCAAGCTCTGGCACTCTTGTATTGGCATGGCCTCTTGATTTAGCAACACAAATTGCCGAAATCATTGCAGAATAAAAGTGTAAATAATAACATGATATTTGTGCGACAGTAACTTGAGAAACTAATTATTGCTGACGTGAGCCAAAAGGTGAGGGCACTTTACTTAGTTAAAGAGTGAAGATAATAAATAAGGTAAGATGGAAATCTTATCCTTTGTGATGCTAGGAAAGTTTCTCTTTCAGTTCTGTAGAGTTTGAGGAGTTTATTCACTTGAACTTTGCACTTCATTTGGAAAATTGGGCTCCACTGGCAAGGCTAGCATTCATTGTGCATCTCTCATTGCCCTGAGAAGCTGCTGGCGGGGCTTCTTCTGTTTGATACAACTGAGTGGCTTGCTAGGCTACTTCAGAAGGCAGTTAAGAGTCAACTACGTACAGGCCACACTGGGGAAGGACAAGGGATTTCCTTCCTTAAAGAATATTAATAAACCAGTAAGCTTTTGCAACAATCCAACAGCTGCATGGTCACTTTTACTGATGTCAGCTTTTCATTTCTAGATTTTTGTTAAAACTGAATTCAGTTTCTCAAACTGCCATGGTGGAATTTGAACTTGCATTAGTCGAATTAGTAGTACAGTAACATTGCCAGTACACCCTGCCAAGCTATGATTTCTTTCTGCAAAATTCACAAGTAACAAGCAATACCAGAGGATTTCTAGGTCCCTTTTGAATCCTCATATTCTGGGAGCCTTCTTGCGTTGAACATTTATTGGATGCTCCAACGATTGCAAGGTCCGCTGTGCTATGGGGAAGAAAGACATTGCTCAGAGTAAGGGATTTTTGTCCATGAGTGCTACCATTACGGATTCTGTAGATTCTGAGTGGAATTCTTACCTCACTTCACAGTGGGTAGCAGTCACAACCCAGTTTTCATTGATCAAGGATCCCCCACAGAAGTGCATGGTGTCCTGTCAGACAGAGGTGATAAGTATTCAATGGAGAAAAGGAAAAAAAATCAGATTTCTTTGGCCGTCACCAAGTCAAAATCCATCACTGTCAATTGAAATTCCTGACTCATTCAAGCACTTCCGCCTACCTTGAGATGTACAAGTGTCAGCCAGTTTGGAATATTCATGTTGACAAAAATTTGACTACTGCAGATTTGCCACAATTTTTTGGGATGTTTCAAAGCTGTGATCATTGTTTTTTGGAAAAGGTTTTACATATAAAAGAATTAGTATTTAAAACTGTCCGCAATATATCTGTTGCAGAAATTGTATTGGAATTAAAGTAAGTTGATTGTTTCAGGACAGAAACATTGACCCAGAAGAAAAGAGTTGACGTTTCGAGTCCTCATGACCCTTCGACAGAACTTGAGTTTGAGTCCAAGAAAGAGTTGAAATATAAGCTGGTTTAAGGTGTGTGTGTGGGGGGTGGAGAGATAGAGAGAGAGAGAGAGGTGGGGGTGTGGTTGTAGGGACAAACAAGCAGTGATAGAAGCAGATCATCAAAAGATGTCAACGACAATAGTACAATAGAACACATAGGTGTTAAAGTTAAAGTTGGTGATATTATCTAAACAAATGTGCTAATTAAGAATGGATGGTAGGGCACTCAAGGTATAGCTCTAGTGCGGTTTTTTTTTATATAATGGAAATAGTTGGGAAAAGGAAAATCTTTATAATTTATTGGGGAAAAAAAGGAAGGGGGAAACAGAAAGGGGGTGGGGATGGGGGAGGGAGCTCACGACCTAAAGTTGTTGAATTCAATATTCAGTCCGGAAGGCTGTAAAGTCCCTAGTCGGAAGATGAGGTGTTGTTCCTCCAGTTTACGTTGGGCTTCACTGGAACAATGCAGCAAGCCAAGGACAGACATGTGGGCAAGAGAGCAGGGTGGAGTGTTAAAATGGCAAGCGACAGGGAGGTTTGGGTCATTCTTGCGGACAGACCGCAGGTGTTCTGCAAAGCGGTCGCCCAGTTTACGTTTGGTCTCTCCAATGTAGAGGAGACCACATTGGGAGCAACGAATGCAGTAGACTAAGTTGGGGGAAATGCAAGTGAAATGCTGCTTCACTTGAAAGGAGTGTTTGGGTCCTTGGACGGTGAGGGGAGAGGAAGTGAAGGGGCAGGTGTTGCATCTTTTGCGTGGGCATGGGGTGGTGCCATAGGAGGGGGTTGAGGAGTAGGGGGTGATGGAGGAGTGGACCAGGGTGTCCCGGAGGGAGCGATCCCTACGGAATGCCGATAAGGGGGGTGAAGGGAAGATGTGTTTGGTGGTGGCATCATGCTGGAGTTGGCGGAAATGGCGGATCCTCGAACAGAGGCCCGAACAATCCCCATCCACCACTGCTCTCCTCCGTCTGGCTGAACTTGTTCTCACGCTGAACAATTTCTCCTTCAACTCCTCTCACTTCCTCCAAATAAAAGGTGTGGCTATGGGTACCCGCATGGGCCCCAGCTATGCCTGTCTCTTTTTGGGGTATGTGGAACATTCCTTGTTGCAGTCCTACTCCGGCCCTCTTCCACAACTCTTTCTCCGGTACATCGATGATTACTTCGGTGCCGCTTCATGCTCTCGTCGGGACTTGGAAAAATTTATTAATTTTGCTTCCAATCTCCACCCCTCCATCATTTTCACGTGGTCCATCTCCGACACTTCCCTTCCCTTCCTTGACCTCTCTGTCTCAATCTCTGGTGATAGACTGTCCACCAATATCCATTACAAACCCACTGACTCCCACAGCTATCTCGACTACAGTTCCTCACACCCCGCTTCCTGTAAGGACTCCATCCCATTCTCTCAGTTCCTTCGCCTCCGTCGCATCTGTTCCGATGATGCTACCTTCAAAAACAGTTCCTCTGACATGTCCTCCTTCTTCCTTAATCGAGGTTTTCCACCCACGGTCGTTGACAGGGCCCTCAACCGTGTCCGGTCCATCTCCCGCGCATCCGCCCTCACGCCTTCTCCTCCCTCCCAGAAACATGATAGGGTCCCCCTTGTCCTCACTTATCACCCCACCAGCCTCCGCATTCAAAGGATCATCCTCCGCCATTTCCGCCAACTCCAGCATGATGCCACCACCAAACACATCTTCCCTTCACCCCCCTTATCGGCATTCCGTAGGGATCGCTCCCTCCGGGACACCCTGGTCCACTCCTCCATCACCCCCTACTCCTCAACCCCCTCCTATGGCACCACCCCATGCCCACGCAAAAGATGCACCACCTGCCCCTTCACTTCCTCTCTCCTCACCGTCCAAGGACCCAAACACTCCTTTCAAGTGAAGCAGCATTTCACTTGCATTTCCCCCAACTTAGTCTACTGCATTCGTTGCTCCCAATGTGGTCTCCTCTACATTGGAGAGACCAAACGTAAACTGGGCGACTGCTTTGTAGAACACCTGCGGTCTGTCCGCAAGAATGACCCAAACCTCCCTGTCACTTGCCATTTTAACACTCCACCCTGCTCTCTTGCCCACATGTCTGTCCTTGGCTTGCTGCATTGTTCCAGTGAAGCCCAACGTAAACTGGAGGAACAACACCTCATCTTCCGACTAGGGACTTTACAGCCTTCCGGACTGAATATTGAATTCAACAACTTTAGGTCGTGAGCTCCCTCCCCCATCCCCACCCCCTTTCTGTTTCCCCCTTCCTTTTTTTCCCCAATAAATTATAAAGATTTTCCTTTTCCCACCTATTTCCATTATATAAAAAAAAACCCCACTAGAGCTATACCTTGAGTGCCCTACCATCCATTCTTAATTAGCACATTCGTTTAGATAATATCACCAACTTTAACTTTAACACCTATGTGTTCTATTGTACTATTGTCATTGACATCTTTTGATGATCTGCTTCTATCACTGCTTGTTTGTCCCTACAACCACACCCCCACCTCTCTCTCTCTCTATCTCTCCACCCCCCACACACACACCTTAAACCAGCTTATATTTCAACTCTTTCTTGGACTCAAACTCAAGTTCTGTCAAAGGGTCATGAGGACTCGAAACGTCAACTCTTTTCTTCTCTGCCGATGCTGCCAGACCTGCTGAGTTTTTCCAGGTAATTCTGTTTTTGTTTTGGATTTCCAGCATCTGCAGTTTTTTTTGTTTTTAACATTGGCCCAATTTTGCAGCCAGCGGTCAAGTGACGGGACATACCGTTGACATCAAAAATAGTTGCCCACAAAGATTTAGTGACCCCTATGGCATGGATTTCACCTTTTCCAATGTTAATTTCATCATTGCACCAGATAGTGGGCATCTAAGGAATCCAGCAACAGTGATGCCATAAAATAGGCTAAGTAGCCAATCAGATTGAAGAGTCCTCACAGACCACAAACCAAGTAGCAAGCAGCTCTACATTTTCTGTTTTTATAATTTTATAGAAAGTGAAATTAAGAATAAGAAATACATGTGGAATTAAGGTAGCAGCATAAATATTACAAACAAATATAAACAAATTTTGTAAAAAAAGTTAATTGAAATGGAACAATTCAACATTGCACAAATATAAAATTAGTTTTTCAGGACCAGAGACATTGTTCAGCAATAAATTTTGATTTAGGACACTATTAAAATCCAAGTTATACACCATTCAACAAGGCATAGCTTTTTCATGAGATTTTATAGTGAGATCAATAGTGTTGTGTCCAAATTTAAAAGCAGAACCTAAAGGTAATAATATCTGCATTGTTCCCTGATGCTTGTGGAAATTGGCATAGGGATAAACAAATTAGAAGGTTAAATTTGTGGCTGAAGAGCTGGACCCAGACTTTCATTTTTGAGGCAGGAATTGCGAGACGGGCCATTTCCTTACGTTGCGATCCCGCCTCCTGCCTGTCAGTGACCGCTCATGCTAGTTTCATCGTGGATAGTGGACCGGGCTAGAGTTGTGTTGCCACCTCTGGAAGCAGGCCTGAGGCCAGAATGGAGTCAAGTAGATGCCGAGACAGGCAAGTTAGAAGGCCCATCTCCACTGCCTGCTACTTTGGCCTAGATTGATAGCTAAGTGTGAGGCCCCCTAAAACCTCACCCTCAACCCCCATCACCATACATGCCCCATTAGAGCCCAGTGCCCCTCTATACACCCCATGCCAACTCACCCAGTACCCACTATATACAGAACTCTTGAGCCCTCTTATAACATTGGGAAGGCTTTGAGACCACTAATGAAACTGTCAACATAAGCACATTCATTCAAAAGCCACTTTGAAAGTAAAACCTAATTCTTTCAAATGGTCATAAAACCATCAAGATAAAAAAAATCTCCCATTGCTCTTGATAGTTGTGTCAACAAGCTCTGCTGAGCTGGATCCATTATTGGAGTTTGGATTTCATTGCACAGCTGTATAAAGAAAACCTTAGAATATATTAAACATTAAACATGAATACATTAAAACCATTGAGGTAGCCTGAATAGATGACCATCTGTTCCACTGCTTCAAAGGTTCAGCAGATGGCTGGACTGTCAATCAAAGAAAATATTAAATCACAGGGAAAATTTTACGCATTTAAAATCTGAATTTCAATTGTGTTGAATGCAGGAGAGCACTTTATCCAGTGGATAAAGTGCTTTATACATCTAACCACTTCCACAATGCTGGTCAATTTAATACTCACTTGCTTTTTCTAAACAAAGCCCTATCATTAATTATTGTATTAAAACATATTCAATTTATCGTGCACCATTACATTGCAATACGTGAAGTTGTCAACACCTTTTAAACTTACCTGTCAAAAGGCGTCCGACTCCAGACTAGGGTTTCTCCATGGTTCACGGCTCTTCTGAAGTGCCATGAACCATGTCACCTACCAAAATGAACCTGATTCCATGGAAATAGGGGGAAGGATTCACCTCATCCATACAATGAAGCAGGCAAGGGCAGGATTGCTGTATCTGTGCTTGCTACCTGCGCTTTTATCCTGTGTCCTTGAAAATGATGAGAATGGGGGCGGGAATCATAGAATTGTGTCCCACACACTATTTATAAATCCCGCCTGCCTCCATTCCAACTAGGACAGAGAAATGAAAATCCAGCCCCTGGTGTGTAAGGCAGTGGCTTTGCTTCATAGGCCACTGGCACCTGCTTTGGGGAAAGAGGAAGAGGTTGGGAGTGGCTCCACTTAAACTAAACTGGGACCAGTGTCCTGGCAGATCAAATAAGTAGAGCAGTAGACAGGTCTTTAAACTAATAAAGGGGGAGCAGGAGAATTCAGGAAAGGTTAAATTCAGAACCAGCAAGGGAAATGTCAAGGCTCTAGAGTAGAACAGCATTTGGATAAAAATAAGCAGAGTGGGTCAGGAAGGAACAGCGAGAGCAACAAAAATAACAAGACAATGATGACTAAAGGCAGGGAAAATTTAAAAAACAGTCAAAGCTATAGATTTTATATTTGAATGAGTGAAGTATGCACAATAAATTGAATGCAATAGCACTGATAGAAATTAATGGGTATGATCTAATCGCCATTACAGAGAGGTGATCGCAAAGTGACCAAGGTTGGGAACCAAATACTCCAGGTTACTTAACATTAAGAAGAGATAGACAAAATGAAGTAGATGGAGGGGTAGCCCTAAAAAATAAAGAATGGCATAAAGATGGCAGAGAGAAAGGATCTTAACTCAGAAAATCAAGAAGTAGAATCAGTTTGGATGGAGCTAAGAAACAGCAAGGGGCAGAGAATTGACGGGAGTTGTTTACAGGCCCTATAACAATCATAATAGTCTAGGCAAGGGCAGGTATAAATCTGGAAAGTAGAGGTGCATGTAAAAGGATTTATACAGCAATCATAATCTTCATATAGACCAGGCAAAACAAATTTACAGTAATAGTGTGGAGCATGAGTTTGTACAAGATAGTTTTCTAAATTGGTGTGTTGAGGAATAACTAGGCAACAGGCTACTTTGGATTTAATATTGTGCAATGAGAAAGGTTCATTCAAAACCTTGCAGTAAGGGGGCCTATAGAAAAGAGTGCCCATAATATGATAACATTTTATATTGAGTTTGAAAGTGATTCAGTTTAGTCTGATACTAAGGTCTTAAATCTAAACAAAGTAAACTATGGAGGTATGAAGGGAGAGTTGGTTAAGGTAGATTGGGAAACTACATGATAAGATGTGATGATAATATAAGCAATGGCTAATATTTAAAGAATTAATACATGATTTGCAAAAAATATACATTCTATTAAGTCACATAAACCCCATGGAAAATGTTGTCCAACCCTAGCCAACACGAGGAGTTAAAGATAGTATTAGATCAAAGGAAGAGGCTTATTAATGTTGCCAAAAAGAATATTAAGCTTGAGGATTTTAGATTTCAGCAAAGGAAGTCCAAAAATTGATAAGGGTCAGGATTTTATGTTTGGTGTGCAGGCGCATGCCCGACACACTCAAGCATAATATGATGCGCGATAACATCCGGTGTGCGTTCCAATGTCATTGTGCACACGTGTGATATTTCGTTCGGTGGCTGTGCACCGGAGTCGGCTGTGCAACTGCCAATAATTGAAAGGCTTATTAAGGCTTTTAACAAGTTAATTAAAATCAAATTAACACTGCCCGTCCAACTTTACCACTGGCGGGCAAGCAAAAAGGCCAAGCGGCCTTTACATTTTTTAGGACTGGGATGGGGTTTCTTAAAGAAAATACAAATTTTATATTTGAATTAAAAACATGTCCCAGCTCATGTGACACAGTCAAATGAGGCAACATGTTTTTTAAAATTCTTACTGTCTTTATCAATGTTTTTAAAAAGTGCTTCAACCTCCCTAAGGCAGCACCGTGCCTCAGGGAGCTCTTTTTCATGCGACTAGTAAGAGATATAAAACAGATTGTAAACCTTTCTATAAGTATGTGAAAAGAGAAAGATTGGTGAAAGTATACATGTTTTAGAGGCAGAGAGAAAGTCATATTTTCATAGGGATGAGGAAATGGCAGAGATATTAAACAAATACCTTGGCTCAGATTTTTGCCACAAATGTGGGGAAAATCCCAGAAATGGTCAAACATTCTAAATCCTGCCCCTGAACCCAGCATTTCCCACCTTCACAAGGATGGGACTGGAGTTGGACCAGGGTTCACACATGCGAGATTCGTGGAGACAGCTGGCCATTTTATTTAAATCATCAGCTGCCTCCACTGAAGTGGGATTTTGGAAAGCCAGGAGTGTGAAACCTGCAGTGTGCAGATTAGCCCAGGTGAGAGCAGGTCTGAATTTGTTGGGTCCCCAGGATACCCCTTTAGAGAGGTAAGGTACCCCTTTGGATAGTGTCCCTGGACATGTTTGGGAGAGGTAAGACACCCTTTAGGAGAGTTAAGACACCATTTTATATTGTTAAAATTAAACATGTTTATGCACTTTTTGTGTACAAATTCACTGGAACTGTCAAGATATCAAGGAACTATCCAGCTGTCAAGGAACCGTCAAAGAACTCTCCAACAGTCAAGGACGTGTCAAAGCTGACAAGGAAGTATCCAAGGATACTAGGTGAGTTGTCATGGAGGTCATAACGGCAAAAGGTTATATATGGGGGGGACATGGGTTGGAATAGAGGGTATGAGGGACCTTGGGTGGGAAGCATAGGTTGGCATGGATGAGTCTCAGGGAGTGTATGAGGGGTGTGGACTGGAAGGATGTTTTTGTTTTAATCTTTTATATATTTAAACACAGCTGGCACACAAAAGCAGGCTTTTCTCCTAGCCTGCATCCACACCTGGCAGCCTCTACACCTGTTCCAGGGTGTTTCCCATCCCAATCCCTATTTCAGCTTGCCCCACCCGACCCACATGACCGAAAATTCAGCCAGTGTGCGGACAATTTTAAAGGTCAGGTTCACAGGGCCGGGAAATCTCCCAATTCAGCGCACCTGATCCAGGGACGAAACTCTCGGCCCCTCCAGACAAAAAAGAACGTTCCGGAAATAAAGAGGAACCAAAGGTCTATGAGAGATTTGAAATCAGTATAAGTAAAGAAATAGCACTGGAGAAATTAATTGGGCAAAGCGGTGAACAGCAATGATCTAGTTTAATGGCAGAGTAGGCTGAAAGGGCCAACTGACCTTTTCCTGCTCTTATTTCATATGTTTTTATACTAAAAAAATGGAAGTTCTCATCAAATCATTGATTTCTAATTGATTTTCCATCTGCAAGCACTTCAAGTGAAGGAACAGGGCATCACTGGCAGCAATCTCTGGATTTCTGCATTTGAACTGCACATGTACTGATGCCAGAAATTGCTGTCAGTTTCACAGAGTAATAGCGACAAACACTCAATTTCATTATAGTTAGTTACAAAATTCAGGGCATTACATCATGTAATGCTCAAAAGGGAGAGATTTGTTGTAGTTGGCTTGCCCATTTAAACCCATTTACTCTAGAGGGGCTAAATTTGTTTGCCCATCAAAATAGGCGCTGGGATCATGATGCACAATTAACCTGCACCCATTCAATATGATGTAGTTTATTTTTAATTTATTTTTAATTTTTAATTTTTTTTTAAATGTCCTAAGCAGCAGAGGTCACATGTTTGGAATCACCAATAGCCTTAGACACTGCTCAATTTACCACAGGCACATCCTTTATTTAGCAATCATCTTTATCAATCAGGACTCCTATGAATCATTCATATGCTTCACCTCACACTCACAATTATCACAGCTATAAATCTCACACCCACAGTTTGCACACACTGCCAGCTATTCAACCATGACAGCCACATGACCCAAGCACATTGCACCACACTCACTGACACACATTCCTTAATCTTGCAGGTGAAAGTGGCCCACAACTGGAGGCAGCGGGAACTAACCAGGTGGGGACTGGCGTCGTTGCATGTTCTAATCCCCATGGAGGATTAATAAATAATGTTGGTCATTATTGTGATGCTCTTTGCTGAGCTTATGGCCAGCAACAGGCCTGAAACCATCAAAGATGATGGTATCCTCATACAACTCCCCGAGACTCTGCCTCTCACATCCAACCTCAGCTCATCCCACACTCGCTGCTGATTTATGAGATGCAGATGATCTAAGCAAGCACCTCTTGCTATGGCCCCCTCCCTGCACTACAGGCTTACCCTTGTGTCTTTTTCCTTGCAAACATCCGAGAAGTGCAATTTGACCAGGCAGTGGAGGAACAGCAAGCAGACACTGATAATGAAAATGCAGCATCACTCCATTCAACACTCGCAGCCACCAGCTCAGACACTGGCAGTGCCCATAATTTTAGAGGATAGCAGCATAGAGACAGGATCTGCATGTTGAATCATAGAATGGTTACCACACAGGCGGAGGCTATTCACCCTTTGAGTCTTCGAGAGAACAATTTAGCTATGCTCACACTTCAACCTACTTCTTGTAGCACTTCAATTTTCTTCCCTTCAGGTGCTTATCCAATTCCCTTTTGAAAGCCATAATTGAAGCTGCTGCCAAACACTTTCAGACACTGCATTCCAGATCTGAAACACTGGCTGCATAGAAACTTTTCCCTCATCTCAGGTGGTGGAGCAGTGGTCACATGTTGTATGCAACAGTGAATGGCAAACTGCAAGACGTTGCAAATATGCAGCTCCAGCCTTGAAGGAGGCTGATGCATAAAAGTTCATCACCACAGCCACCTTGATAGCCATTGGTAACGTGGTCCTTGCCCTGTCTGAACTGTTTTGGCTGCAACAGTTGGCAGATTTCAGTGAGGATGCCCTAATGGAAGCACAGGCATCTCACATATTGTTCCTTGCTGAGGTTCATATAGAAGAATTGTTCAGGGAGCACCCTCTCCTGCTGAGAGCACTTCTCCTCCTCCTCCTCCCTCTTTCAGCAGCTTCGTCTGCTTCACTTAACCTCTGCACTTTCTCCCAACCACATTGTATTCCTACTAGAGCACTCATGTCTAGGAGGAACTGGTTTGTGCAGAAGACCGAAGTCAGCAAAAGTCCCACAATACCTCCCACACCGCCCCCTGTAGACTTTTACAACATGAAACACCTATATTTAAAACAGAACACTTGTTGGATCATGTCAGTTGCCATAAGAAATCAACCAGTAACTAACCTGTTGTGGTATAATGATCACTTTAAATAGCATTGGTCGGATGTCCTTCCTGCTGCTGAATGCGTGTTCAGCCATGTGTGATTAGAGGTGGTGTTAGCTGGAGTACTGAGCATCAAATGGCACCGCTGGTGTCAAATCAGCATTGCACACAGATTGGCATCATGGTTTGTCTGCTATGCATACTTCCAGAAGACGTTCAGTGCCCTCACTAATATGGTGGCTGGCACAACAGCCCAGAATCATGGACAGAATTTTCAGGTTGGTGGGCAGGTGCAATTGGCAGGTACAGGACCAACTGAGAAAGGGGCCAGCGCCCATGATCAGCCCACGACTGTGATTTCACACTGGCTGGCAATTAAAGCCTGCTTATTGTGAAATGTGGCTTCCCAATGGTTTGGAAGGGCCAGGCACGGGTCCAATGGCGACCTGGCGTGCAGATAAGAAACGGCACCGGCAGCCCCTTGAAGGTTGCTGGGAAACAAGTAAACAGTCTGCGTTATGCAGACGGTACTCATGGCTTTGGCAGTGGCTGGAGGCGCCAGGCAGGAGGGCCGTTTGGGTGGGTACTCGACCCTCGGCTTTTCAGATGAGTGCCTCGCCGTGCTCCTGGAGGAGGTGTTGACAGGAGGGACACCCTTGCACCAAGCTGCCACTGACCAGGTTCAATCAGGATGCCCTGGAGCTAGAGAGCTGGCACAGTCAATGTGCAACTGGCCGTGGAGAGGCAGGGGTGTCAGACGAAGGTAAGAGTGCAGTGCACAGAGTTGAGAGTTTCAATTTGTGCAGCCATTCTAGTGTAGTCTCTTCACTGATGGGAACCTCAAACCTGGAGTCCCTATTGATCATTGCAAGAAGATGGCACCATGATGCAGATCTCCATTGTCTCACCAGGGTGCCTGGCATGCACAGTGACAGTGTGATGACTTTAACTAATGACATGTCCTTGTTCTCCCTTAGGATGACTAACACACACTCAATTGCAGGGATCCGAAGGGCAACCCCTGATGTCAGAGAACCACCGGACTTCATCTACATCTGTGTCACCCCTGCACTCTGAACCAGGCACCAATCCAGATACCAGCATCTTGGTGGGTATTAGATCATCGGCTACATTGTCACCGCACACAGCTGAGGGCACTTCACTCTCACTTGAGGTGCAGGCGGATGCAGAGAGTGCCCAAGGCGCCGGCAGTCGAAGAACTGCTGGAGACCAGGATGGTACTGAGTCGAAGGCAGATGATGAGCCTTCCACTTTGGGCTTTCTGCGCCCCTTGTACCTGCACCTCTCCTCCCACAGGTCGACTCCCCTGGAAGCTGCATCGAGACATCTGGCCTCCTCTTCCTTCTGCCCCTCTCTTCCTCCTGAGAGGAGGTGCCTCCAGCAGGTGCAGGCCCAGCGGAGAGCACAGTCCCCATCGCCAGGGTTACAGAAGGCTGGTTGATACCTGGAAGGATCCACATGGTCTGAATCCTCCAGGGGCTTTGGAGACAGAAATGAGTCCTGAAATGAAGCTTGGAAATGCTAACAATGAAGCCCCAAACAGAGATGGAGTTGCCAAGTACCAATAAGCAACCAGCAGTGAACTATCTCCTCACTGCTCACACTGACAATGCTGCTGACCCTTTTTCTTCTGCCCTTGGATGAGGTTTTGCCCGCCAGCTAGTTTTGTCTGTGCGATGTGCGTGTAATTGTACAGGCAACATGAAATCTTGATCAATTGCCTTTTTAATGGCCTTAACTGGCCTCTTAATTGATGGCAGGCATGGCTATGACATTTGCGCATGCCCACCAACCGAAATATCACACAAGCGTGGGATGACATCAGGACTCTCTCCTGACGTCATCTCGCGCAGTTTTACATCTGATCTGATCGGGCGCGTGATCGACCGCCCGATCAGCATAAAATTCTGCCCCATGTGCGCGTGGGCTCAGGCGTCACTTTGGATCTCAAATGGCCGCTGCAGTTTCCAAATGAAGGGTGCTCCCAGTCTGAGGTTTGCAACGTAAATGTTGCAGGTAAGCATAATCTGAGATTAGCCAGCGTTTAATTGTTTTTAGTGAAAGAGGCCTGTAGATCAGATACTGTTTGTACATCTCCTGTTCCAGGTGAGAATAAACTAACATGAAATGACTGTTTCATTGAAAACAGGAAAAAGAACAAAAACAAAACTCAAAGTGGTGGTAGGTCATCAGTACTATTGAGAGTTACACTCAATTGTATCAATGGCTATTTTATAAACCCATGTCTGTCATTACTGATGGTATATCTGGCACATTGGGAGTTGTGCTAATCTCTAACTGTAGTAACAACATACCTACAGTGAGACCTGCCAGGGCCAGGATCCTGGGACAGCGTTTTCGCCAGTTACAATCCATTCATGGCCGGTGACAACATGTGATGGCTAGAACCCCACAGCCTAGATTTAAAGTAGGCAGTGCACAAATAGGAGTTAGTTTAAGCAACGTGCTTCTAAGAAAAGCAAATGCTAAAATAGTCACTGTGAAATGTAACTTACTCTGTCCATAAGCTGTGCCAAGAAGGGTGAGGCAGGAGATGAGCCACAGGAAGGCCATGGTTGTTGCTTTGGCTGTTACTTTGAGTTTGAGAATTGTGATTAAAGGCATTTTATAGCCTAACTGTGATACTGGCTATTGCATAGATAAAAGTCTGAGCTCTATACCCCTATGTCCCTGACAGCATTTCTTTCCACCCATTGTTGAAACAGTGAATATAAATTACTGACTCCTGATAAATTTAGTAAACGGGTCTGCAAATGTTGAACACAGATGAAAATTTCTGCAGAGTATCTCACCTATCTTTGTAATGTGCCCATTTAATGACTCAGTATAATCTAAATATGGTGACAGAAAACATTATGCATTGCTGAAAAAAGAGACATGCTGATGAAGCTTTTTGTACCATTTAGAAATTACCCTGGTCAGAACAGATGTAAGAATGCCAAATTTCAAAGGGAACAACAATTTATGCTGCATGAGAAAAAGGTGCTGATTTGTTGGAAAGTTGGTTCTGATTGGTTGAGATGCTGCCATGACGAATGCACCAGGGAGTTTCTGTTTATCAAAAAGGGTGCA
Source organism: Carcharodon carcharias (assembly GCF_017639515.1). Lineage (NCBI taxonomy): Eukaryota > Metazoa > Chordata > Chondrichthyes > Lamniformes > Lamnidae > Carcharodon > Carcharodon carcharias. Next base: position 128,468,494 of record NC_054473.1, on the reverse strand, counting down.
ACGTTTAGATATATTCCTTTTTTCCCGCAGGGGACAGGCTCCTGCAAATGAATATATATAGTTTCTAGCAAACGTAAGTGAGCCACATTGTGAGCCTGACTAATAATATTAAATTGGTTGTTAGTGTAATTCTTAGCATACGCGAGATTGTTCAGCAAGTTCTGTTCAATTGCAGAATCACATCCAACATTAGATATTATGTTCTAGGTTTTGCAAGCAAGGGTTGGTTGGGTATAGCCAGTACTCTGGCTATTGTGAACAGCTGAAGGGATGTGTTGTTTAATACAATCCACCAGTCAACAGGATGTATGGCTTACATATCTGCAACACAATGGCATTGAAACTCATGTCCCAATTTACTAATTTGCATGGTAGGCAGAACACCTTTTTGGCTTGATGGCAGCATCCTGTTAGTAGGCTGTATGTTCAACCAATGTGAGAATTTGATCAATGTTCTGTAAATTGACATCCAGGGTGTGCAGGCTATTGGTGTGGGCCATCATGTACTTAGTGGCCTATCACATCTGATTCTCCATGAGGTTGACCACTCTTTCAATGGAGGTGGTGATCCGTATAAATGCCTGAGACATCATGGCACTCATGCTTGAGATAGCCTCCTCCATTTTTTGTACAAAGGTGCACACTGCCCCTGGAAATGCTAATGGAAGCACAGGCATTTCTTGTTCCTGCTCCACAAGTACCCGTTTACTCAAGAGTCAGCATCTGTGTCCATCTGAACAGAGCTTGAAGTCTCCTGCAGTCTCCGACGGACTCTCCACTGCTGTTCCTGTCTCTAGCACCTGCTCCTGTTCACATGTGATGTCCTCCTCACCATGTGCCATCCTACCAATCTGTGATGCTGGACCCACTGTTGACTGTGTATTTGCACTGGTGGAGGGTACACACTAGTCATGTGACACTCTGAAGTCTCCTTGTGCTTGTCATTCATCACCTCTGTTGGGACCATTAATGTACCTGTGGAAGATGGAAGACATGAGTTAGTATTAAAAGTAGGTGAACTAGGGCTTCAAGTTAGCATTGTACAGATCACGGCATTTAATGTATCAGTGACATTAATTCAACATGAGTGACAGTGAGGTGCCAAGTGGGAGTGTGATATCAAATGCTGACATCAGGTTTCTTCGCCACCTTCAAGTCTCCATCAGAAATGGCCTTTACTGCTGCCATCTTGCCTCCTCCATCAAGGTCACAGTAGCCATGGCTACAGCTCCAATCCCTGATTCTCTGCCTCTCCCTCGAATTGTGGGTTCTCTTCTCCTCCAATGAGAAAAGGCAGAGAGTGGGGATTGTGAGAAGTGAACTGATTGCTGAGGTTAGAAGGCTGACCCTTCAGGAGGGTGATTGTGAGGAATGGGTATGAGAAGGCAATTGGATGAGGCGGGGTCAGTGTTGTCTGTTGAGATGGAGATTTGAAGAGGAGACCAGAGAGAAGTAAACACGTGTGAAAGCCAGGTGTGTCTATCAGAGGAGTGCTGTGCAGGTAAATGCTAGGGAGGTGAGAGAGCGATGGTTGCCAGCTGAGACACTAACCTTGCCAGACCTTGTGAGGTCAACTAATCTTTCCTGGCACTAATCCAGGTCCTCAAAACCACACCAGCTGCTCTGCAGCTTGATACCATTCCTGTTTGGTGGAGCTGCCTGGCCTCCTTCTCCTGTGGTCTGGGAAGAAGACTTCTCTCTGTAACCTCACTGCTTGAATCACCTCCAGAGAGGACTTCTCTGCGGAGAGAACCAGAGGGCATAACCTTTCCACACCTGCCATCCATGTTGCAGCTGTTTCCTCATTCACAGTGAACTTTTACCGCCAAACACTAATGTCATTGTAAGTCCAGCCAAGGACCCTTTAAATAGAGATTCATCATTGCTGCATTTGGCACGTCATCCTACCTGCCCTCCCTCATTGGTCGGGGAACCGGGAAGCAGGCTGCTAATTCATTTACTTTGGGACATAGTGCGCAAATCAGAGATTCGGATTCCTGGTCTGAAAATGGTCCAGTTGTTCCAGCAAGGACTAAGGTGGTAAAATTCCGCTTTTGTCTGTGAAGCACTCTGGACTTCCTGAAATAGTGGAAGGCGACATATGAATATGCAAGTTTTCTTTTTGTAACCCAGTGAGTTAAAAAACTCACTTTATTATGCTCCTGAAATAGTGCACTGATAGAAACACTCTGCACCTTTATCAGTCAACAGACATCATCAAGGATGTGCAGTAAATGTAAATCTTCTTTATCACTGACAAGAAACGATGTATATAAATTTCCTGGTCAATTCAATACTTCCTCCTAGAAGCTTAATGACATTTGCAGAAATATTTTTCCCCACAAAATTTGATGGTTTTTGTACCTGTTCTAATGTGTTAATTAAAATAATGCAAGTCGATTAAGTAGCATAACAGTCCAAATGATGGCAGTAGACTGAACAAGGGCTGTGGGAGGGTTACACATGTTCCTTTCAGCAGAAGGTTGAGTAGTTCTACTTTCCCTACTGGTAATTGAAAAGTCCTTGAGAGATTGTTGAGTCAGAGATAACGGACTGAGAACCATGATTAGAGGCAACTCTATGTACAATAAAACTAGCAGGTAGAACATGTTGTGCTCAGAGACTTTTAAAGGGAAGTTTGATTTAAATTTTAACAAAAACAGAAGGTGGAAATGAGATAATAGGGGCCTCTTATTCCTATAAAATGTGGAATTTCAGGGGTTTAGCATTAGGCCATTTCCTATTTTTCCTTAGTTCTGTTGAAGGGTCATGAGTACTTGAAACGTCAACTGTGCTCTTCTCCGCCGTTTTGCCAGGTATTTCTGTTTCTGTTTTTGTTTTGGATTTCCAGCATCCGCAGTTATTTGTTTTTATGGCATACTCACCTTATTTGTGCCACACTTACACTCCATGCTATGTAATGGGCATATTTTGGGCAGCCATGGCAGCTTTCCCTGGAGACATGTACAGAAATCACAAAAAATTAATGATCAGGTCCAAAATATATTTACAAAAGCTAATGGAATGTTAACTTTAATCTCAAGAGGGCTGTATTAAAACAAGGTGAATGTTTCAAGTTGTATAAACTGCTTAGTTTGCATCTGGAGAATTGGATTCAGTGTAGAGCATTGGAGGGGGTACAACACAAATTCACCAGAATGATACTGAGGCTAAAATGGTTAAATTATGAGGACTGATTGCAAAGACAGAGCTTGTATTTCCTCAAGTCTGGAAGGTTAAAGAGTAATCTCATTCAGGTGTTAAGGATAATGAAAGGGTTTGGTGTTGTAGATGGAGAGAAATGACTTCCTATGGCAGGAGGATCCAGAACCAAGATGGCAGTATCTCAAAATCAGAGCTAGACCTATCAGGGATGAGTTCAGAAAGCACTTCTTTAGTACAGGATAATGAAAATCTGGAACTCTCTCCACCAAATCATTGTTGAGGCAAGACTAAATGAAAATTTCGAAATTGAGATTATCAGATACATGTTAAGCAAAGGATGTGAAACCAAAAAGGGTACATGGAATTGAGATACTGAGTAATGATTGAATTGAATGGTGGAACAGGATTAAGTGACTGAATGGCGTGCTGTTGTTACTGTGTTTGTCATTGAGTCTGCCTCTGGCTGCTGTCCCTGCACCTGTGTGGAAGCTCCTCGCATCAACTCAACCCTTTCACATGGTGACATATTGACATCAAGAACTGAAGGGTTGGAGCTGCACTTGTGGCTCGAGGCTCTTGTCATCCCTGCTCATAATATTGGTGATGGCACATTACTATGTCACTACTCCAGCCTTACATCTGTTTCCCTGTGAAATATTTAACTTCTGCTCAAAGGCATTCTTACTAACACTCAGTTCTCGTGTACTTCAATTACAAGAAAAACTCTGACAACGATAAATAGCTGCTAATTATTTTATTTGAATTCTATGATATAGATATTCTTTTAATTCATGGCAAGTGTCTGATCAATCCAGCTGCGGAATTTGGTCACACGGGCATAAACTCCAGGCTTCCTTGTGGAGCAATTGCCACTGCCCCAGGAAACGATTCCCACCAGATACCAGGCTCCTCCCTCCTGACAGACAAGAGGTCCACCTGAGTCACCCTGTAAACAAACAAATCCGATTTAATAGGCAGCATTGAATGAAGCTGAATGAACCTTTCTGAGTGCAGGTTTACATACCATACAGGAGGAAGCACCTGAAGCACCAGCACAGATCATCATATCAGAGATCATGCTGCCCCAATATCTCTGGCACATGGTGTTGCTCAAGAGGGGAAGAGATGTCTGCTGCAGGACACAAGGTGTTCTAAAAGCTGAAGGGCAGGGGAAAGGATTGTTAGATCATCCTGAACCAATAAAATGTGTTTGTACAGCACTTGTTCTTGAAATGTTTGGAGCCCTTACTGCAACTACTGCTTATTACGTATACTTTGGTCTTAAGTGCACATCTCGGGCAGTATATCACTATAGATAAATGGTATGGATAGTATTTGTCACATTCCTTTATTTGGAAAATGCTCAAAAGATACTCCATTATAGAGAAGGCCATTCAGCCCATCTTAATTCCTTCCCTCTGGAGTAACCCTACACTGCTCCATTGTTCCATTTGGTTCTCGTTTCAGAGATTCCATTTCTCATGCAGCGCTCTACTTGTAACTCCAATCCAAATGTTGATCATTTTCTGCAGGAATAACTGCCCTGTAACTTTTAAATAGCTTAAATCACTGTCTCCATATCCTTCTCCCCCAGTTTATTTTAAAAGTAAATGGCGCTGATCCGTTTCCACCCCAGAAACTATCTGATACAGCTTTATAAAATCAAATACTTCCTTTAACAGTTACAAATGTGATAGGGCAGCAACTGAGCTTAACAAGATTACACAAAGAAACAACAGTGACTTGTAACTGGTTACTCCCTAGGAGAACATAAGAACCATAAAAAATAGGAGCAGGGGTAGGCCATTTGGCCCTTCGAGCCTGCTCCACCATTCAATAAGATCATGGCTGATCTGATTGTGGCCTTAACTCCACTTCCCAGCTGTCCCCATAATCCTTGACTCACTTGTAGATCAAAAATCTGTCTAACTCAGCCTCGAATATATTCAATGACTCAGCCTCCACTGCTCCCTGGGGAAGAAAATTCCAATGATAATGTCCTCTGAGAGAAAAAAATCTCTCCTCATCTCTGTCATAAATGGGAGACCTCTTATTTTAAAACCATGCCCCCTAGTTCTTGATTTCCCTCACGAGTGGAAACAGCTTCTCAACATCTATCCTGTCAATCCCCCTCAGATCTTATGGCCAGGATTTTCCCCTTGGCGATTTGGGGGTGGGGCCCAGCTGCCGAGGGGAAAATGACGTGGGATTACGTCGGGAGGAACCCCCAATGTCATCACGGTCCATTTAAATTTTTAGGAAGGCGAGCGGACAGCGAAATCAGCTGTCCGCCCGCCAACCTGTCAATGGCCAATTGAGGCCATTGACAGGCTAATGAAAGTCATTAAAGACCTGCCCGTTCAACCTTAAGGCTGGCAGGCAGGCCAGGAGACCCACTGGGCTCCAGATTATTCATGAAACTTCATCCACTAGCAGGATGAAGTTTCATGTTCGTTTTGTAAAAAATTAATAAAGTTTATGTGTTCTTTATTAACATGTCCCATCTTGTGTGACATTGTCACATGAAGGGGACATGTTAATAATTTTTTAATGTTTTTATTTTTAATGTTTTTGACACTGTCAGTATTCTCCCTGAGACAGGACTTTCCCTCAGGGAGAAGTGCGCTCTTACGCGCACATGCGCAAAAGAACACACTTTGACACAAAAGGAATGAGTTTGTTGAACACTTCAACCAGCAAAACTCCGAGACTGGAACCGACCTCCTCATCCCCCCGCCCCCCCACCCCCCCCATTGGGGATACCGCTGGGCGGACCTTAATTGGCCTGTCCACTTAAAATGGCAGCGGGCCCCGTTTCAGTGGCGGGGGTCGGCTGCCCGCCCGCTGCCAAACCAGTAGGGCCCACCCGCGGTCCAAGGGCAAGATTCTGCCCTATATATTTCAATAATATCATGCCTCGTTCTTCTAAATTCTGATGAGTATAAGCCCAACCTGCTCAACTTTTCTTCATTCGATAACCCCTTCATCCTAGGAATCAACCTAATGAGCCCTCTTCAATGCAAATATATCCATCCTTAAACAAGGAAACCAAAACTGTACATGGTAATCCAGGTGTGGCCTAACCAATACCCTGTGCAGTTGTAACAAGACTTCCTTACTTTTATACTCCATCCTCCTTGTAATAAAGACCAATATTCCAATATGCCTTCCTAATTACTTGCTGCACCTTATATGCTAACGTTTTGTGGTTCATTTATCCAGATCCCTCTGTACCACAGCACCCTGCAGTCTCTCTCCTTTTAAATAATATTCTGCTTTCCTATTCTTCCCACCAAAGAGGACAACTTCACATTTTTCCACATTATACTCCACCTGGCAAATTTTTGCCCTCTCAAATAACCTATCCATGACGCTTTGCTGGCACTCCTCACAACTTGCTTTACTATCAATCTTTGTATCATTAACAAATAACATTTCTCTTAACATAATGTTTGGCAGGAGGAACCAAATAGTTACTCCAGATAATAGGCCACAGCAGTGACATACCATTCCTAGTATTTGATGTTTGTGTGTTTGCAACATTGGCTGATGTAGGAACTCCTCAACTGTCTCTGCAAATGTCTTATGGGGAATCATTCAGAATTTGGACCCAATACAAACATTTGTTGGCTATGGTCAGAATCTTGTGAAGGTGATGGGGGTCTTGGCCACCAGCTTGAGAGCTAGCAAGAGCCCCATGTCACCTCGAATGGGAAGGTCCAATGCATCTGATGCCGCTCAGGCACTTGACAGGCCTTCCCCTGGGATCAAGGATCCTGGGGGTGGAAGTCCCGCCCACAGAGCTGCTGGCCAATAGAAGGCTGGCAGCTCTTCTGCACTGAGTAGCATCACTGGGGAGCTGGTGGCTGATGCTGCCAGCCAGCTGTGGATTGAACTGGGACCTAGGCATAGGTGAGTGTCGGCAGGTAGGGGATTGTGAGGGGGGTGTCATGGAGGAAGAGGGTTTGAGTGGGATTAGCAGCAAGGGGAGTGGCAGTCAGTGGCCCAGCCCCTTCTGATGTTGGGTCCCTTGAACAGGCACTGAGCGCCTTTGAATGAGGGACTCCTGCTGCCACAACCCCACCCCTTGGAAGCCCACAAGCAAATGTGCCAGGGTTTACTTGTGGTGCTTCCCACATGGTGAGTCCCCCACCCTTCGCTGGATTAATACCAAAGTTGGTAAGATGAGACCTTTAAGTGAGCGTTGAGTGCCCACTTAAGGGCTTCAATTGGCAGCAGGGTGGAGAAGGCCACCCACTGGCTTAGTTAGGGTGGTGGTGGAAGATGGTAGGATCCCCACACACCATCCTCCCATCTGATTAAGTGCCCCCCTCACCATGAACCTCGCCATGGGGACATGTGTGCCTTTCAGAAATAATGTTTGAATTTCCTGGACTGTCATCAATGATTATATTGTACATTTTCATGTGTCGAGCATTTAACTGATAGATACAAGAAGCACAAAGACTTCAGCCAGGATTCTATTGGGCCGACGGAGGTCTTGCCCATCAGTCGGAGGACCGGCCGGAAACCACGATCAGTTCTGTGGGGGAGGCCTGGAGTCAGCAAGTGCCCTTCAGGAATTTAAATTGGCCACTATTGGGCCTTCCCTGGGATTAAGGTCCCTGGCAGCGGAAGTCCCACCCACTGAGCATTGCCAGCCAATCAGAAGCTGGCAGCTCCTCATGCCACCAGCTTCAGCAGAGGCAGTGGTAGCTAGCAGCAATGCCCAGGATCACCCCAGGGGTCCCAGACCAAAGGTGAGTGAAAGTGAGATGGGGATTGTAGGGTGGGTGTCGTAGGACGGAGGAGGGATGGGGGTTGGCGACAAGGGCAGAGGGTGTGGCTTTCAGCTGCCATTCACCTGCCTGCTGCCAGGTCCATCGATCAGGCACAGAATGCCTATTAGGTGAGGGACTCCCCCTTGGATGGCCTTCCAAGGGTACGGGAAAGCCATGTGGCCCCCATTTCACCCCTGAGGCACCACTAAATTACAATGCGCTCAGCAATAGTGGGTATCAGTTGGTTCATTTATGAGTCTAATTGACACACCGTCGCTGGTGGCTGGGAATCCCACATCAGCCCTCCGACTTAACCGCGGGAGGTTTTGCTGCTGTCAGGAGACTAACACTGGCCTTTCCTGTGATTGAGTCTCGCTGGTTCTTTCCTGCTATGACGGGCAGTAATAAATCCAGCCCTTCATGTCCAACAACTTTTTTTCTCTCAAATCCAATTACGGCAGTCAACATAACTTTGCTCACACCAAAGCAATGGAGATGTCATACCACTGGAGCTAGTCAGCCCCCATCCTGTAGTGACACACAGCTTTCCAGCACTGAAGTTGTCCTTTGCAGCAGCTAGACAAACAGGTGATACAAATTGACTGAACGTAGCAGGTCTTGAGAGCTTTACAAGAGTGATGTCGTAGTTGATGGTATTTGGATCCCAATAAGGATGAGTAATGGCCTGTAAGACACAAGATGCAGATTAGTTCCTCCCAACCATTCCTTGATTTTTCGGGTCTTTGCCATTGCTTTCAGTCAGTGATGGCCTGTATAAGGGCCCTTAGCTTTTCCCATGGCAATGTCCTGCATCATGGCTCATGGCCCTTCTATCCCTGGCAATGTTCTGCACTATTGGCATTGACTATTCCTGGTGGTGTGCTGCTCATAGGCCTCAGACCCTACAATATGAGCCCAGGCTCTTCTCTGGTGATGTCCTGCATTATCAAATATCAGTCTTTCCCTGGTGATGTCTTACAATGAACTTTGACCCTTTCCCAGTGATGTCCAGGTATTATGGGCCTCAGGCCTTCTCTGGTCGTGTCCCGTATTATGAGCCTGAGACCTATATTTGGGTTTCTCAATAAGAAGTAAAGTTAGGCTTTTGAGCTTGAGAAAGTAATCAATGCAGCAAATATATTACATTATATAGAGACAGGAGTTCATTTTAAAAAAGGATTAATTAAAAAAATCTGGCACACAAAAAATAAAAGACAAATTTGATCAGGCACTGTTGGAAATATTCTTTTACTGCTTTAGATTATTTTAAAGACAGTTACTGATTTCAGTTTCTATATTTAAACTGAATCGATGAAACCTTGAATAAAATTCACTGTGAAGATTGGAGAATTCCTACCTTAGCAACTGAAATAGACTGAGATTTTCCATCTGCTGTGCATTTGTCGTAATCTCCAATAACTACATTGTGTCTTGTGCTACAGAAAAAATATCAGGCTCATAAATATTATGTCCCTTTATATATTTAATATAGACTCTGAAGATGCTGATGCTGTAACCTTACCTCACACCACAATGGGCAGCAGTAACAACCCAGTTTTCGTTAACCAAGGAGCCACCACAGAAATGAAAGCCATTGCTTTGCTAATGCAGAAAAGAAAGCATCAATCAAAACAAAATCCAATATTTGAACCGTTATTGTTAGAATTATCAGTCTTACAAGCATTGATCCCCACATCCCTGGCTTTATATGAAGTTGGTGGTGGGGGAGGTAATTATGACAGAATTATGAGTGAGCAGCACATTGGATGCCCCATATCACTGGTTCAGAGGGTGACTTTCACAAATACGTACATGTTTTGATCCGACCGTGCCTTACTTCTAAATGTCTAAATTAGCTGACGTAATGGTTAAATCATCACCTCGCATTCTTTGAAACTGGCCATGGATTCACGCAAGACCTTGAGCTGCTGGTAGCACATTCCTATTAATGATGCACCATCAGTGTTATTTTGTTTTATCGACATTATATGGAAAATTATTTGTTTGCCCAGGGCATATGCTTCAGCGACATTATAGGGAGAAATTCAATGCTCATCTAAATGAACACAGGGCCCCCAGTGCAAACTGACCAGGAGTGTTTGGCCCTTTTTGGAAAGGTGACCTTTTTAAACATAATATATCTGACCTGACACAGACCTGAAACCTTATCTTCAACCTACCTGAAGGGAGACCTGCCAGGGCCAAGATCCTGGAACGGCATCTTCACCATTCACGATTCTTGCATAGCCTGTGATGACAGGACTGATGGCTGGGGTCCCACAGTCTGTGTTAGAAGCCAATGTACAAACAGGAGTCAATCTCCCCATTACAATAGAATAGAATAAAATAGAAACTTAAAATACAGTGTTACAATATGTTATAACTTACGACGTCCATAAGCTGTGCCAAAGAAAACGAGGCAGGAGAGAATCTAAAGGAAAGCCATGGTTCTAGTTCGTGGGTTTGATGGTTACAGCTATGACTTTATATAGTTGAGCTGTGACGTTGGATATCTAGTAGATAGAAGTCAGCTTTTACTCAATCTACACATGCCACTCTTTCTTCCAAAGTAAATTAATTAATTGCAGGGTATGTGAATAAATGAGTAAAAATATCACTAGGTGAAAAAAAAAACTGTGGATACATTCATGCTGTTCAACAAAAAGAATATAGATGATTAATCAAAAGTCAAAGGCACATTTCTAAGAAATAATAGATGTCCAAACAGATATGAAAGAACATGGCCTTGAAAAAGTTTCCATTTTACTAGGCAGCAAATAAATTCAACTAATGGAAGAATGTTTTTACACCTGACTATTTTGAAGATAGTGGATAAAATTGCACATTTCAAGTTATTATGCAACGAGCAACATAATTACAATAAACTCACCATAATTTACTTCCAAGTTTTATATTCAAGTATACAAGTAAGGCATTAGTAGAGTTTGACCTAGATTGTAGATAGAAATTAAATAACTTACATTTATAAAACATCTTTCAGGTCCCCAGCATTTCCCAAAATAATTTGTAGTGAATAAATGACCTTTTTTTAAAAAAAGGTTTCATCACTTTTGTTATTTAGGCAAAGCAATTTGCTCAAGATTCCACAAACAGCAGTGAGATAACCAACCAGCTAATCGTCTTTTTTTGCTGTGGCAATAGGGATAAATCTCCAACTCTTCTTTAAATTGTGCCGAGGGATCTCTTCCTTTCATCTGCGTATCTAAAACAAAGCACCTCCAATAATTCAGCACTCCTCCAATAATGCAGCATCCCTTCAATAATGCAGCACTCCTCCAATAATGCAGCACCCCTTCAATAATGCAGCACCTCCAATAATTTAGCACTCCTCCAATAATGCAGCACTCATTCAATAATGCAGCACTCCTCCAATAATGTTGCACTCCTTTGATAATGCCGCACTCCTTCCATAATGCAGCGCCTCCAATAATGCAGCAATCCTTCTATAATGCAGCACCTCCAATAATGCAGCACTCCTCCAATAATGTAGTACCCCTTCAATAATGCAGCACCTCGAATAATGCAGCACTCCTCCAACAATGCAGCACTCCTTCAATAATGCAGCACTCCTCCAATAATGCACTCCTTCAATAATCCAATAATTCAGCACTCCTTTAATAATGCAGCTCTCCTCCAATAATGCAATGCCCCTTCAATAATGCAGCACACCTCCAACAATGCAGCACTCCTGCAATAATACAGCACTCCTTCAATAATACAGTACTCCTACAATAATGCAGCGCTCCTTCGATAATGCAGCACCTCCAATAATGCAACATTCTTCCAATAACGCAGCACTTCTTCAATAATACAGCACTCCTCCAATAATGCAGCACTCATGCAATAATGCAGCACTCCTTGAATAATGTAGCACTCCTTCAGTAATGTAGTGCTCCTCCAAAACTGCATCACTCCTCCAGTTATGCAGCACTCCTTCAATAATGCAGCACTCCTCCAATAATGCAGCACCCCCAATAATGCAGCACTCCTTCAATAATGCAGCAGTCCTCCAATAATGCAGCATTCCTTCAACAATACACTCCTTCAATAATCCAACAATGCAGCAGTCCTCCAATAATGCAACACTCCTTCAATAATGCAGCACTCCTCCAATAATGCAGCACTCCTTCAATAATGCAGCATCTCAAATAATGCAGCACTTCTCCAATAATGCACCACTCCTCCAATAATACAGGACTCCTTCAAAAATGCAGCACTCCTCCAATAATGCAGCATTCCTTCAGTAATGCGGTGCTTATCCAATAATACCGCACTCTTCCAATAATGCAGCATCCTTTCAATAATGCAGCAATCGTCCAATAATGCAGCACTCCTTCAACAATGCACTCCTTCAATAATCCAACAATGCAGCTCTACTTTAATAATGCAGTACTCCTCCAATAATGCAGCACTCCTCCAATAACGCAATGCTCCTCCAATAATGCATCACTTTTCCGATAATGCAACACTCCTCCAATAATGTAGCACTCCTCCAGTAATGCAGTCCTCGTCCAATAATGCCACACTCTTCTAATAATGCAGCTCTCCTTCAATAATGCAGAACTCCTCCAATAAAGCAGCACTCCTCTAATAATGCAACACTCCTCCAATAAAGCAGCACTCCTCTAATAATGCAGCACTGCTTCAATACTGCAGCACACCCCAAATAATGCAGCACTCCTTCAATAATGCAGCACCTCCAATAGTGCAGCACCCCTTCAATAATGCAGCACTCCTTCAATACTGCACCAAAGTGTGCATGTCCATAGGTTTAAACACCCAACACAGGTCAGTGCTACACAGATCCAAGCTGCTACTATTAGATGGAATTTTTATAAAATATAATTTGGTTAGCAGGCTATATGATCTTTGTGGTTCTAAACCTTAGTGACTGCATTCACCAGACTCCTTTCTGTATGTGCTGCTCTGTTACTGGCCATTGAGAATAAACATCTTGACTTCCCTTCTTTCCTGTGAAGGAATGCTTCATCTCAATCATTACCTCACAGCCTGGTCAAGATCAGCAAATGCGAATCTGTGGATATAAACTTCACTGTTACAGCAGGGACCAAAAATTGTTTTAAATGTAACCATTTTGAACTTCAAAGCAAAGTTAATGGATCTTCAGTAACCTGAGCAATGGGGAATTGGAATAAAGTCAACAATTCCCCATTGGGGTCATCAACAGTGCTTTAAAGTGGCACTTGCTTAGCAATAACCTGCTCACTGATGCCCAGTTTGAGTTCTGCCAGGATCACTCAGCTCCTGACCTCATAACAGCCTTGGTTCAAACATAGACAAAAGAGCTGAACCCGAGGTGAGGTGAGTGACTGTCCTTGACATCAAAGCAGCATTTGACCGAGTGTGGTATCAAAGCGCCCGAGCAAAACTGGAGTCAATGGGAATCAGGGGGAAAACTCTCTGATGATTAGAGTTATACCTAGCACAAAGGAAGATGGTTGTGATTATTAGAGGTCAAACATCTTGGTTCCAGGACATCACAGCAGGAGTTCCTCAGGGTAGTGTCCTAGGTGCAACATCTTCAGCTGCTTCATCAATGACCTTCCTTCCATCATAAGGTCAGAAGTGAAGATGTTCGTTGATGATTGCACAATTTTCAGCACCATTTGTAACTCCTCAGATGCTGAAGCAGTCCATGCCCATATGCAGCAAGACCTCAACAATATCCAGGCTTGGGCTGACAAGTGGCAAGTAACATTCGTGTCACACAAGTGTCAGGCAATGATCATCGCCAATGAATACAACCAATGGCCCTTGATGTTCAATGGCATTACCATCACTGAATCCCCCATTATCAACATCCTGAGGGTTACCATTGATCAGAAACTGAGTTGGACTAGCCATATAAATACTGTGTCGACAAGAGCAGGTCAGAGGCTAGCAATAGTGGGACGAGTAACTCACCTCCTGACTCCCCAAAGCCTGTTCACCATCTACAAGCCACAAGTCAGGAGTGTGATGGAATACTCCCCACTTACCTGGATGTGCAGCTCCCACAACACTCAAGAAGCTAGACACCGTCCAGGACAAAGCCCACTTGATTGGCACCACATCCACAAACATTTGTTCCCTACACCACTGTTGCACAGTAGCAGCAGTGTGTACCATCTACAAGATGCACTGCAGAAATTCACCACAGCTCCTTAGACAGCACCTTCCAAACCACAACCACTGCCATCTAGAAGGACAAGGGCAGCAGATACATGGGAACACCACCACTTGGACGTTCCCCTCCAAGTCACTTGCCATCCTGACTTGGAAATATATTGCCATTCCTTCACTGTTGCTGGGTCAAAATCCTAGAACTCCCTTCCTAACAGCACTGTGGGTGTACTTGCACCATATGGACTGCAGCAGTTTTAGAAGGCAGCTCACCACCACCTTCTCATGGGCAACTAGTGATGGGCAATAAATGCTGGCCTAGTCAGCGAAACGCACATCCCGTGAATGAATAAAAAAAATTATACTCTAAATAATGGCCATCTCAGTTGGGCAATGGAATTCACTTTGATAAACACCCTCTTCTTTCCCACTGCGAATGGAGACAGTTCAGGCTTTTGTCATTGCAGTTTTCAGTGGCTTCTGCCTGGCAACCTGGCCATAAGTTACAGGGAAAATGGGTGATCATGATGCAGCTCTCATATCGCTTCTATAGTAAAATTATTATTTAATGTGAACTACCTTAATTAACTGTACATGGAGCAAGGCCTCATGGAATTGTTGTACTTTTGAAAATTATATTGTATTCCAAAATGATGTGTGTCCTTACTTTGCCGAGTAATGATCAGTTTTGGGTGTGTTTCTTTTAATTAATTTACGGATGTGGATATCACTGGCAAGGACAGTGTTTATTACCTACCCCTAAATGCCCTAGTAGATGGTCGGCAGCTGCCTTCTTGAACACTGCAGTCTGTGTGCTAAAGATGCTTCCACAGTGTTGTGATAGGGAGGGAGTTCGGGGTTTTGACCCAGTGACAGTGAAGTTCTAAATCAGGATAGTTTGTAACTTGAAAGGCAACAAGAAGGTGGTGGTGCTTCCATGTGCTCACTGTCCCTGTTCTTCTAGGTGGTAGAGTTTACAGGTTTGGAAGGTGCTGTCAAGATGGTGCTTGGTGAGTTGTTACAATGCACTTTGTAGATAGTACCCTCTGAAACCATGGTTAAAATTTTCCACCCTTTGGGGGGGTGTTGTGTTGGGGGCAGGCGGGGGTGGGCGTGAACCTGATTGGCACCCCTGACTGGGGCCACACCGCTAATTTACGTGGCTGGGCCAATTAAGGCCCGCCCAGCATGATGCTCGCCCAAAAGCGCTATGTGGGCAGTGGGGGGGGGGGGGGGGGGAATTGCCTAAGTTGGGGCCTGTGCTCTTTTGCGCATACGCATGAAAGAGCGCAGAAATCTCCCTGAGGCACAGAGGTACCTCAGGGAGATCAGGTTGATATATTAAAAACTGAAATAAAATAATTTAAAACTTTTAAAAAATGTCCCCTCATGTGACACTCTGGCCTGAATTTTTCCGTCGGCGAGCTGGGGGCGGAGCCCACTCGCCGACATGTAAAATGACGCAGGATGATGTCGGGGGATCCCCCAATGTCATCCCGCCCCATTTAAATAATCAGGACAGTGGGCGGACAGCGAAATCAGCTGCGGGTCTGCCGACCTGTCAATGGCCAATTGAGGCCATTGACAGGAACATTACGGCAATTAATGGCCCTGCCTGTCCAACATTATGGGGCCAATTATGACAGATCCTGTAGCATCAAATGAGAACACTAAGAATAATATTTTGTTCCTGCCTTATGCCCCATCTCAACTCCCAGCATACTCTCATCCTACTATCTGGCATAATGCACACCATCTTGCAGATGGCGTGACCATAGACCTTTTGCTTTCTACCCTTCCCTAATTCCCTCTCCCCAGCATTCCTTTTCTGATTTCCTGCTTTTGGACATCCAAGCCCAGCCACAGGTGGAGGAGAGAAAGCCTTACCACACCCCTAAGGAAGGAGCACTACCACTTGTTTGGACACTCGCAGCCACCAGCTCAGCAACTGGCACTGTGTGTGCCCTGGAATTGGGACCAGCAGATAGTGAGCCACTGGGCATGAATGGACTGCAGCCAGGCCAGAGGTAAAGGATAGATCATGGCCAGCTCACTGGGGGGTCAGGTCGGGGACTCAGATGAGTACGCGTGGCAGTCAGGAGAGTGCTGATGAGGATGCATACCAATTTGCTGGTGCATTGGCTGGTCTGCCTGACAGCTTCCAAAACCTATAAAGGAGCATGGAGGAGTCCAAATCTAACTTGGCAGGGGCATCATGTAGAGCTTCCCCTCTCTGCAGCCTCCACTCCATCTCCTTACCATGAAGAACCCCAAGATCAAGAGTTCAAATCTCACAATGGCAAACTATGAAACAATGTAACTTCATCTGAAACAGATGGAAACGGGTTTGTACTCGAAAGAGTTACAGGCTCTATAAATGCTTTAGCTTTGAATTGCTGACAGGCTCTTAAAACCCAATTGCCCAATTTGCCTAATTGTTGCAGCTCCATGATTAATTCAGCTTTCTCTCCTGCTCTTCAGCTTTGATACTCTTTGGCATTATGAGCCTTGGCCTTTCAATTTAATAAAAATAATTTTTGCTGTCTGGGTTTCAGAGAAACCATATCAACTAAATTGCCCCAAACTGTCCAATTCTTTTATTGCAATGAGCTGTGACCTAGAATGCACAACTTCTTGTTAAATCCATGGAAACTATTCATCGTGCTTTTCAGGTATAAATGTTGATACCATATTCATAGTGCTCTCATTTTATTCTTGCCATGAGAGGTAGATTACCTGGGTCTATAATCTTATGATCCTTGTGGAGACAAATAACTCGGAAAAAGATATTTGAATTCCTAGGGCTGAATTTTGCCCTTGTTGGGTGGGCGGACCCGACCGACTCGGCGGCAGGCAGGTAGCCAATTGCTACCACCGAAACAGGCCCCACCGCCATTTTACATGGGCAGGCCAATTAAGGCCCACCCAGCATGACGCCCAACAGGAAGCGCTATGCACTTCCTGTGCGGGCTGGGGGTGGGATTCGCATGCGCGCGAAAGAGCGCACATCTCCCTGAAGCAAAGTGCTGCCACAGGGAGATTGCTGAAAGGCTGTGAAAGATTAAAAATAGAACAATCAAAAAATCATTAACATGTCCCCCTCATGTGAAAATGTCACACAAGATGGGGCATGTTAATGAAGTACACAAAAACTTTATTAAACTTTTTTAAAGCCGAAATTAAACTTCATCCCGCTAGTGGATGAGGTTTGATAAAAAAATCACTCACCCGCCTGCCCATTGGGCCCATGCGCTGAGCCAAAGTTCGCACGGGCTCCTCAAAATCCTTGTCAGTTGGTGACTTAATGGCCTTAACAAGGCCTTTAATTAATGGCGGGCACGCGTCACGCTGCATAGTGCACCCACCAATCTAAACATCGCGATGCCGCATGCTGACGTCGGGATGCTCGTGCGACATTTTAAGCACTGACGTGTGGGCTCCGCCACCTGCAGTCAGCCAGAAAATTCAGCCCCCAGTTTTTAACTCAAAGGAATCCCACTACGAGGTTTCAAATTTTATGGCTTTTACTATAACAAACAAACTAAAAACAATGTCAACTAAACAATACTGAATAAGCAACTCATACAGTAAACTACAGGAAAGATATCCTTATTAATACTTGAATGCAACCAACAACCCCATGCCACATCCATATATGTTGCAACATGTTCTCCACAGATGACAGTCTTTGTAGGAAACAGTCCCAGCTTTCAATGGGTTCATTTCTCCCCCATTTTGCATAGTCGTAACGTTGAGTGATCGTCAAAGGGCGCTTCCCTCAGTTTTTGGAATGTCCAAACCAGCAGTAAAATCCACTTCTGCGATTTCTCTTCCTGACCTTGCCAGGACAAATCTTCCAGGTTCCTTAGGAGGCCACAGGGTGTGTCTCTTCAACCAGAGAACCTCTGCCCTCCTGATTCTTGATTAGTAGTTTACAGAAATACTGCACGTTCTTCTCTGCTGACACACGAGCTGTAGTTCTTTGTCTTTCTCTGTGAGACCTCTCTCCTTTTCTGACTAAGATTTGCAGACTGAATGTCTATCCACAGTCAGCATAGTTGCTCTTGCCTTTGTTTTCAGGTGTGATCATCTTGCATCTTCTTCCAGTAGATCAACCTGGGACCCCCTGCCCCCATAGTAAACCCACCAGGCTTGTTGTCGGGCAGAATTCAGAGCAAGTCACATGACCCTCTTCATTCCTTCATTTTACCTGGAATTAAAGAGACAGTCCCAAAACTTAATCATCTTATCAAACCTCATATTCATAACATCCTGGCTTAATGGCTCACCTTTTAATACCAGAATGTCATTCATTATCCTACAGGCCTCCTGTATTTGTACAGTGCAGAAAACACAACCAAAACCTTGTTCCTCTCTCATTTCTTTGCACTAGTCAAACAATGGACCTTGTCTATTGACAACAGATTTATACATAGGATTTCCACTACATGCACTTATTTTGAAGATAATTAATATTAATCACACAAGATTCCTTTGTATCAGAATAAATTACTAGAATTATTCATGGATGGGGCCTTTTACTCGTACTTCAGCAGTAAAGTACAGCCAGTGAGTTGCCTCTGGTGAAAGGCTGTCCAATTTGAGTTGATCTTATCACACAATGACATAGATTAATTTTGCTTGTGATACTAGTTAAGCATTTCTAGCACTTGGGATTTTAGCAATAAAGAGCCTGATCCATATCCAGAGAGGTTAGTGAAGGAAAAATTCCCAATGTGCAGTCACAGAGCCCAATTTGCGGGGGGTGAGGGGGGATGGGGGGGGTGGATGGTGATGAGAGAAGGCAAGATGATGGTGGAAAGGGAGAAAGAAAATGTGTGTCTTAGCAGAGACATGGACAAGCACAATGACCTTTCACTTCTATCAGCCTTAGCTCAGCAGTAATATTCTCACCTCAAAACCTCATTCCAGGGCTTGAGAGATATGGGGGGAATTTTACCAGGCCCTTGGAAGGGGGTTTGGAGGCAGGCTGAATGCTGGGGGAGGGGGAGCTGAGCAAAAATAGAGAAAAATGAGTTGGTTCAGTTCGCCAATGTTTTTGTGCCATTGGCCACTTTCCCTGAAGTGAGCTGAGACCAATGTTAGCAACCTTTCCTCTCAAAGGCTGGAAATCAGAAATTACAGATTCCATTATACGGTATCTGGATACAGTATCGATCCAAAACTCCCTTGATAGTTTACCTTCAAGATTTTTCCAAGCCCCATATAGTACCCAAGAGTAATGAGTTTTCATTGAGTGGCATGTGAAAATTGACACCCGAAATTTAACCTTCAGAGCAATTTGTTCCATCATGTTTTCCTATACATTAATCTGTATAGTTTATAATTCCATAATATAGAAATCAAAATAGAAAACACACAAGCATGCTCATTAATAGAATCCTACCCACCAATTTACCTTCTTACAATATTCTTGGAGTTACAGTAAGCAATTGTGCAGAACCTTTCCTCAGGAAGTTAAATAGGTGCGATGTAGTCTGTAATAGGGTGGACCAGATATGGCTACGGAAAGTGCGGGCTTAATGCATCAAAATAACTTATTTTAGTCCTTACTTGTTTCTCCACTACTTTACACTATTCCCCGAGGGAAGAGGATGAAGATACAAAACCAACAGCTATAGCAGAGAAATACCCAACTGTGTCATGTAAGAGCATTTGGTCAAGTTTTGAATTGACATACGGTATGCACGGCTCCTTCCCCATCCTGTTGTGACACACTTCATGCCAGCTGGGTAGTTATCAGCTGCAGCAGCAACACAGACTGGGGCTACTTGTCTACTGAACTGAGCAGGGGATGCAAGCTTCACCACAGCAACGTCATAGTTAGTGGTGAAAGAGTTCCACTTGGGATGAGTAATGACCTACAAAAGAAAGAGTAGGGATAGTGGCTGTGCTCATTTCTCTTAAATGTTCATACAGGTACACAGTTAATTCAGACAAATAGCTGCAAGCTGGATTTCTGAAGGGAAATTCTTGCTCAAACAAATGCTAATGTGCAGCAGCACATTCCTGTAGAAGGCACAGAGGTCATTAATAATACAAGTTAAAACACACCGCTGGATAAAAGACTAACCAGTCAGCAAGTTAATGGAAAACAAACAGATGTACAAAATAAAAACTGTAATAGATTGATATCATGATGGCTCACTGTAAACTATTGTATGAAGTAGATCTTACATTTCTTTTTTTCTAACTTCGATATTCTTTATAGAGTTTTCAGCCAATTAATAGAATTCTTATCATAGCCTTGGTAAATTAGAATTAAAACATCTATTGATACCAACAAGTAAATTTTAAATATTTAGACCTGTCAATTCTCATTCATTCTAAGTGAGATTCCCTTATTGCAAATAATGTTTTATTTTTATGGTTTTCAGTCTTAGAAGTATCCCAGCTACAAGTAGTGAAATGATTCTGAAACGGACCTCGCAAGTCTTGATCCTAATATTTTATCAGTGTTGAGTATTGCAGACTTTACAATTTCACCTATAACAAGTGAAAGGTCTAATCCTGCCTAATAAATGTATGCTTCAGCTTGTCTCTTCAATCACAGTGATGGCCAATAATTTTATTCTCAAGGTTCTCTGAGGCATCCAATTCCACCCAGCAGCCCGCACCCCCCACCGCCCCCCGCCCCACCAAACATTATTTTGGATGTTAACCGTGGTTTAATCCAAACTTGAACTGAATGTGAACAGAATCCTAAGTCTACAGAGAGATTCATACATACCTTGGCAACAGACATGGATTTCTGGCTCAATTCTTGTTTTGAACTTTTGTCATGGGCACTAACTATAACGAAATCTGCAGTACCGTCCCAGACATAAGAGAAACAGGAAGTGACAGTGATTACATTTGCAGTACAATGTTAGCAGCTCTGGGCTTCATTCCACCAGGATTTCAAACTGTAAACTGTACTTTCTTGTCGTTGTCATTTTCGAGCCCTCCATTTCCCTAATTCTATTCAGGGAAGGAGGATCCTGTTATTTTTCAGATCAATGCTCTTCCCCTAACTGCAGTTTGCGTCTTGCACAAAGCTTTACTTTGATCAAAAATGTTGGCTAAAACTGCACTATTCACCATGAATGAAGCTTTAGAGCTACTATTCCAGCTTTTTCTTTTTTTGCAGGCCTCATGTTAAGACTTACCTCACACCATAATGTGCAGCAGTGACAACCCAGTTTTTATTGATCAAAGAGCCCCCACAGAAATGCCAGCCATAATTGGTCTGTGACACAAAGAAAGAAGATGCTCAGTAACACCTTAATAATGTCTTTTTTCTCATTCTAAATTGCAATTCAATTTCAGTTCAAAGGTTTACTTGTTTAAAAAAAAGCTTCCATTACAGCCAAGGACTGAATTGAGGCAAGCTTTACAATTCCAACCAAAATACACAAAATAGTAGAAAAACAGAGTAAAATAATGTACTGATCATCAGATTAGGATCTTTACGTTATCAAGGTTCAAAGTCCAACAGTCATTAGAGTTTGCTTATTGTGTGGATGAGATATAGCATTGGACAATTCTTAAATCTTATCATTTTACATCTTAATTCAGTTAGTTGTTTTAAGCTCTGTGAGATCTGTTTGCAGGTAATGAGCAGTGAAGTTTGGAGATGGCCTGGGAAGCGATCTCACAGAGTCTGTTCTCGAGTGTCTCCAGCCTGCAGTAAGGTGTCTGACTGAATAAGGTAATTAGGATCAAAAATCACTCTTCAAGCCCTTTTCTGAACACTCTCAATTGCTTTGCATTGTAATTCCATTCGGCCACACATGTGCCCCATATTCCAATATTGGGTGAATGAAGGATATAAAAATGGTTATGAGATCATCGCCTGAGAGAGAACATATTACAGCTAGCAAAGCACATACAGATGTCTGTTAGGTCAGTTAACATTAGAAAGTGGGCCTAATTTTACTGGCAGGTGTATGATGGGGATCCATACTGTGAACAGCATTTCTCTGTAGGAAGGGACCTGGGCCCAATTGGCTGCGCAGGGAAGTTAGCAAATAAGTCATCAGATGAGCAATGGGAGATCTTCAAAAATATGGTAGCATGAATGAAAATGAATACATTGCAGGAGAGAGTTCCAAGGATGCACAGAGAGATAAAACTAAACTGGAACTTTACAAGGGAAGCATTTGATAACATTAGGACTAATAACACAAAAGACAAATGCAAGAAAGTGAAATGGGGAGGTAAAAAAGAATGGCTTAAAGGGAATATGAAAAACCAATAACAGATAATATGAAAGGAAATGATAATGGCTTTTAGAGGCGTATAAAAGGTTTTATAAAAAATATATATTTAAAGACAGGCTAGGACCATGCATGGATGAAGGTTAGAATCTAATTGTGTAGGATGAAGGTATGGCAGGATATTAATTGAATATTTGATTCCTCTAAAAACATGATGGTGGAAGTGAGAATATAGAGGAATATATAGAATGATCTTGTACTAGAGCAGTGGAGATTAAAAATCCTGGAATTATTTTTAAAACCAATTGATAATGCAACATGTGGAGATTCTTGTTATCTGGATGAACTAGAATGGGCTGTGACCCTTTTTCACCCATATCAATCTCATGTGCAATAAACAGCAAATAGTCCTTTATTATTTCCCCTTACTGTTTATGGTTTAACTTTTAACTATTAACAAGATTCAATCTAAGTGTAGAAGCCCAAGTCTACATGTACAACACAAGGTAGCATTAATTGCTTGAATTCCAACAGATCAATTACAAATATGTCACTTTTATATAGTGTTCAGTACCATTAGCTCACCTATAAGGAGACCTGCCAGGGCCAGGATCCTGGAACAGCTTCTTCACCATTGACAGTTTGAGCATAGCCCATGATAATAGGAGTAATGGCCGGACAGCCACAGCCTGAGTTAAAGATAATTTTGTATTATCAAAAGTGTCTGACTATCCAAACCAATATCTTCAAAGTCAATTATTAAAACTAGAACTTGGTTTAAAACAGCATTACTGTAACTGGCTCCAATGAAGGTAAAGCAGGAGAGAAGCCAGAGGAGTGCCATGGTTTGTGTTACTATGAGCGTTAAGAAAATGATGATGGGTTTTATATATTGCCATGAACTGTAGGCGCTGTGCAGCAGGAATGCCATAGAGAGATAACGAATAGTACTGAAAAAGATTGAAAAACACCATTAAACAAATTAGCAAGTGCACATGCTGCTTATTCCTTTCCAAGGTAAACAAATGGAAGAACACAAGGTTATTGAAAATCTGAAAAAAAATTGGCAAGCAACTAGAATATTTGTATTTCCATGAACATAGGGTATCATTGATTTTGTATATGCAACCTTAAACGCACCTGTACACGATCACCATACATTCATCGGGGTGGTGAGGCCCGGTCAGTGGGCCGGAAAGCCAGGGGCAACCACACTTTGGACATTTGGAGGACAACCGGCCACATTTTAGACCAATTTGGCAGTTAATTAGCTGCAAAGGAAAGACCAATAATACATAGAAATGAAGGGTACCAGGAAAACTTGTCCAAACTGGCCTCATATATCTTAAAATGGAACTCCAACATTAATGGTGCCAGCATTACTGTATTTTACTGTATTTTACTGGGATTTAAACATCTTGAACTGGTTTTACCTTCATCGGGACTCCTGTCCCTTTAAAAGGCAGGATCTCTCCTCCAAAAGCTCCTGGAGGGCTGGCTGCTCTTCAATCTCAGGCTCCACTATCAGTGGCAATGGCCACTGATGGAACTGCACCAAGCTGGATGGATGCAGCGATGGACGCCACCCTCAGAACAAGGTGAGCTGGGTCTGGCATCACTAGACCAGTCAAGCAGGCCCAGAGTAATGGGCTACCAAGTGACTGATTATGAGGAGGCCCCCCGCTTCCTATTCCACAGGATGGCTGCCAGGTTTCACCAGAGGATCCACCCACTGCAGCAGGAAGAGGCCCTTCATTAGTCACTTAAGTTGCACTATTGGCTTTGGGCAGAAGAGACATCTTCCACCTTCCCGCTGCTGACCGTATGCCATGGTAGTGGAATGGCAATGGACCTTCCCTCCCTCACCATTTTATGGGCGCTCTTCACTGTCCCATCCATGGAGGGCTTGTAAAATCCAACCCTCATCAGTGCCCAACCAATCCAGAGCATCTGTAGAGCATGATGCACATCAATGGCGGTTTCCTGGGCAAGAGTAATAATCTCTTTATTTTAAGACAATCCATTTCATCCCCATTAGTTTATCCATTCAGAAGTATGTAAAGTTAACTCTTAAAAGAGCAAGGAAACCTCTGTAGCCCTGGCTCATGTTGCCTCTGCTGAGTAGAGGCATAATAAGTGCCTGTGTTTGTGAGAGTTAGCATCAAACACAGCACATGAATTCAAATGTCCAGCCAGATCAGGTGCCATGCTACAATACAGCCTCACCAAAGCCTCCCACAATAACTTATTGATGACACTTTCTTCTTGGTAAATTCACCACTTAACAGTTCTTATCTTAACATAGTTCATATCATGTCCCATTGGTTTCTGAGAGTTTAACTCTCTCCCTCCTTCCTTCAGTGGAAGTATCAAATGAAGGGAAGGAGGAGGGAAATGGGAACTCACTCTGAACACATCTGATGAGCATATTTTAAAGAACCATCACTTGACATTTCTTCTGTTATGCAATGGATCAAATTCATTTCAGCCCCATGAGGTAAATCAGATTTTTAATTATACCACCTTAGTCACAATTCTCTGCTTATTTTTTTAAGTTCTTCCTATATTTCCCATTTTAATAGATATTCAAGTGCATCACAAACAAGTAAAAGTTAGAAAACAAATGAGAAATATTTGCAAACATGATTTATTTTAAGTAACAGTCAATGGGAGAGGGGAAGCAGTAACAGGTGGGCGATCCAGTAACAGCCATTTTACAACCCCAGTAAAGTTGAAATTTTTAGCAATTGTTTCCTAGAACCTTGAAGCCATAGAATTCCTCAATCCTTCTACTTCTTCCCTCTTCCTACAATCTGAAGATTTTAGAACACAATCTTGGTATCTCCCAAAGACAATAGTTTGTTTTCCCTCATCCATTCTACTCATTCCAACCTTAATGATGTCCTATATTGTGGGCCTCTGTTTCTCAAAGAAATCAAAAATCCAAAACTTGTAATTCATTTTCATTCCTGCGTTGTGTTTGGGAGCAAGTCTTTGGTGTTTGGTTCAATATGACAATTGCATAGACCTTGGCTCAGTGGTTGTATTTTTGTACCTGAGTCACAAAGTTGTGGGTTCAAATCCCATTCCAGAGACTGGAGCATATAATCTCAGCTGGCAATTCAGCGCCGTACTAAGGGTAACATCTTTTGGATAAGACGTCAAACTGAGGCCCTGTCGGTCCTCTCAGATGGTGTTATAGGTCCCATGGCACTATTCATTGAAGAGTAGGGTTGTTCATCAGGCTCCCTGGCCAATGTTTATTCATCAACCAACACCAAAAACAAATTACCTAGTTACTTGTTCCATTGTGGATTGTGGGAGCTTGCTGTATGCAAATTGGCTGTTACATTTTCTACAGTACTGCGGTGACTACACTTCAAAAATGGTTCATTGATTGTAAAGTGCTTTCAGATGTCCTGAAGTGGTGAAAGGTACTGTACAAGTGCAAGTCTCTCTTTTAAAGTTTCAATCATTGTAGCAAGTCTTGTTGCAACCTGAAGTTACATACTCTGTGGGCTCTGGGACCTGGATTGATGTGTCAAGGGGGCAAACTGGGAGAGACATGATTGTGTGGGTGCAGTGGAAATAAGAATTTCAATTGAATAAAGTTGATTTCCAGTTCCATCCAGGATGAGTGAGGACCTGTTACAGATGGAAAGAGAAAAGTGATAGATACCAAGGGCTGATAAGTTAGAGAATGAAAATACCATACACTTTGTACATTTGGCATTGTCTTCTGAAACTGCAGTTAAAACCATCTTCCATGGAACAATCATTACACCGCTGGCACTATTCTACAGACCAAGCAGTGCTTCAACTGACACAAAGCTGAGAAAGAAATTATCCTTACAAATATCATTAGTGTTTTTGACTCTAACCCCAAATCACAGCTAAAGGGAGTCCACATTGTAATTGGCTCAGATTTTAGGATCTGAACTAAATCCCAATTAGAAACCTCTTTGGGAATAATAGATTATAATTTGTACATTCCCTGGTAATAGTCTTAATCTGAATTAGTTCAAATGAACTTCTGTTATGCTCATCAAGGACCATGTGATGTCTGGTCTTGCTTTGATAAAATAAAATGATTTTTATTTGAGGAACTGTACATGACTGTGAATGTTTGCACAGTTACACTGTTTGATATTGCAGTAATATTCATAACACACCATAGTGTAATCATTAATTAAAGAGCCTTCACAAAAATGAAAAACAAAGCTGTAGTACAGCAAAGAAAATTTCTTAGGATGAGGAGGAGAAATATTACCATTCTACTTATTAATTTTACATTACTAATTATGGAAACATGCAGAAAGATTTTATTCTCTTTATAGTATCTTATCTGCATGGGAGACAGTTTATAAAATTATTATACAATTGTTATTGTTCAATTAAACAGGAATGGAGTGAATTAGTGAGTTTGGTTCAAGCGAGAATGTACATTTAGTGTATATTGGGTACAAAGTGCACTAGAATGAATTAGTCTTATTATAAAGGATTACAAATATATTTTTAACACCAAGTTGCTCAGAACAAATGGTTATATTTTTGTGTGATACCATGGTGTACTGCTCTAAAATGCTTTTGTAGTCACACTGACAGAGGAGAATTTTATGAATGAAATTCTTTAATCATACAAGATTAATATTAATATACCTGAGTGAAGAGAGACCTGCCAAGATCAAGACCTTAAAACAGTGTCCTCATCATTTATAATTCTTGCATAGCTTGTAACAGCAAGTTGAATGGTTGGACTGTCACAATCTACAACTATTGAATCTACAACTGTCTATAACTCTGTTAGATTCAGGGTTGGTATGGAAAAGGATAAGGATGGGCCAGAAATCAGAGTTCTAAATTGGGGGAAGGTCAATTTTAATAAGATCACATGTAATTTGGCCAGAATGGACTGGGTAGAGCTATTTTTAGGTAAATCTGCGTCAGAGCAGTGGGACTCATTCAAGAAGAAAATGGGGAGAGTACAGGGCCAACATATTTCAG
The DNA here is from genome assembly GCF_017639515.1 of Carcharodon carcharias. NCBI lineage: Eukaryota > Metazoa > Chordata > Chondrichthyes > Lamniformes > Lamnidae > Carcharodon > Carcharodon carcharias. The sequence continues at coordinate 128,441,181 of NC_054473.1, read as the reverse complement.
TAAAGACAAAGGGTGGGACCAACAAATCCAGGGAACCCTGGAAGAGAAAAAGGGAGGCTTATGGCAGATACTGAGGGCTCAAAACAGTGGAAGCCCTAGAGGAGTATAGAATGTGTAGGGGAAATCTTAAAAAGGAAATTAGGAGAGCAAAAAGGGGGCATGAAGAAACATTGGCAGGTAAAATAAAGGAAAATCCAAAGTTATTTTACAAGTACATTAAGAATAAGAGGATAACTAGGGAAAGGGTAGGGCCCATTAAGGACCATAGTGGTAATTTGTGTGTGGAGCCGGAAGTCGTGGGTAGGGTTCTAAATGAACACTTTGTGTTGGTGTTCACAAGTGAGAGGGACAACGTGGATTTGAAATCAGGCAGAAGGACTGTGAGATAATTAAATAAATTAGCATAGAAAAGGAGGAGCTTCTAATTGGTCTGGCAGGCTTAAAAATAGATAAATCTCCAGGCCCTGATGAAATGTATCCCAGGCTGTTGAGCGAGGCAAGGGAGAGGATAGCAGGGGCACTGGCAATAGTTTTCAATAACTCTCTGGCCACAGGAGAGGTGTCAGAGGACTGGAGGACAATGTGGTACCGTTATTCAAGAAGGGAGGAAGGGATAAAGCAGGGAACTACACACCAGTCAGTCTAACCTCAGTGGTGGGTAAATTATTGGAAGCAATTCTGAGGGACAGAATTAATCTACACTTGGAGAGACAAGGATTAATCAAGGACAGTCAGCATGGTTTTGTTCAAGGGAGGTCATGTCTGACCAACTTGATTGAATTTTTCGAAGAGGTGACCAGGTGTGTAGATGAGGGCAATGCATTTGATGTAGTCTACTTGGACTTCAGCAAGGCTTTTGATAAGGTCCCGCATGGGAAACTGATAACAAAGGTAAGAGCCCATGGGATCCAAGGCAATTTGGCAAATTGGATCCAAGGCAATTTGGCAAATTGGATCCAAGGCAATTTGGCAAATTGGATCCAGAATCGGCTGAGTGGCAGGAAGCAGAGGGTGATGGTCAAGGGGTGTTTTTGTGACTGGATGCCTGCGTCCAGTGGGGTTCCCACAGGGATCGGTGATGGGTCCCTTGCTGTTGTGGTATATATAAACAAGTTAGGCTTGAATGTAGGAGGGTTGATCGGTAAGTTCACGGATGACACAAAAATTGGTGGGGTGGTAAATAGTGAGGAGGATAGCCTTAGATTACAGGAGGATATAGATGGACTGGTCAGATGGGCTGATCAGTGACAAATGGGATTTAATCCAGTGTGAGGTGATGCACTTGAGCAGGACAAACAAGGCACAATGAATAGTAGGACCCTGAGAAGTACTGAGGATCAGAGGGACATTGGTGTGCATATCCAACGGTCCCTTAAGGTAGCGGGACAGGTAGATAAGGTGGTTAAGAAGGCATATGGGATACTTGCCTTTATTAGCTGAGGCATAGAATATAAGAGCAGGGAGGTTATGCTGGAACTGTTTAAAACGCTGGTAAGGCCACAGCTAGAGTATTGCATGTAGTTCTGGAATCCACATTATAGGAAGGATGTGATTGCACTAGAGAGAGAGCAGAGGAGATTTACCAGGTTGTTGCCTGGGCTGGAGAGTTTTTGTTATGAGGAGAGATTGGATAGTCTGGGGTTATTTTCCCTGGAGCAGAGGAGATTGAGGGGGGACATGACTGAGGTGTATAAAATTATGAGATAGGGTAGGCAGGAAGGAACTTTTCCCCTTGGTGGGGGGATCAATAACCAGGGGGCGTAGATTTAAGGTAAGAGGCAGGAGGTTTAGAGGGGTTGTGAGGAAGAATTTTTTCACCCAGAGGATGGTGAGAATCTGGAACTCACTGCTTGAAAGGGTAGTAGAGGCAGAAACCCTCATAACATTTAAGAAGTATTTGGATGTGCACTTGCGATGCCATGGCATACAAGGCTATGGGCCTAGTGCTGGAAAATGGAATTAGAATACTTAAGTACTGTTTGACTGGCGCAGACTCGATGGGTCGAAGGGCCTTTTTCTGTGTTGTAGACCTCTGACTCTATGACTATGACTCTAAGTTAGTGGAGCAATTCATTTCTGTTTAGTGATGACATAAAGAACTGAGTTAAAAACAAGTAGATACACTTTTTATAGCTGCTTTCTATCGTCTTGAAAGAATGAACTCATATTAAGGTCTCGTCCTAGATGTGACAGGTGTTCTCCAGTACCTCATTCAATGAGCCATTCTTCATGTGCAACTAAGTGTCAGCTAGCTGTTCAACTGTGAAGAGCTTGACAGCCAGGCCCAAACTGAGCTCTTTTGATGGACATACTTTGCAGCAAAAAATCAGGAATGAGGACCCTGGCCCACCACACCACCCCAGCTGAGATAAGTTAATCATGTAGATCAAGCCCACAACTGGCCTCTAAGACTGAATACCACACCACAGAAGTACATTTTTCCTTTTGCTTCATTTGGGGTCTTGGTAGTTTTAAAATCAATAATTTTCATGCGATTTGACTATTTTGTAGTCTGATTCAATATGTTATTTGATATATTAAGCCAACATGGTCAAGAAGTGATTTTGAACTAGTCCAGGACATATTTTAAAACTAACCAGTTACTATATGATTATGAGCACTAGCACTAGTAGCTACATGTTGAAAATTTAAATATTGCTGAAAAAGAGACACACTGTCAAAGCTTTTCATCTTGCACTCATCAGGACAGATTTAAAGAATACTAAATCTCAAAAGGAATGGCAACTTATACAGTATGACACAAAGGTGTTGATTGGTAAGCAAGTGGACTCTGATTGGTAGAGGCATTGCCACGGAGAATGCACCAGGGAATAGTTAACTGCCAAGCTTTTGTTTAAATTCAAACCAGGCAGGTCAACATTGATTGGTCAAGGCATTGCAACGGGGTATGAACTAGGTAATGGCTATCCCCCAAGTTTTTGTTTAATGAAAAAGGTGCAATGTGTGGACATGTTCTTTCTGTTTTCAAAGGGCAGGGCCCTATGTGTAGCTTCTAGCACACTTAAGTGAGCCACATTGCAAGCCCAACTGATAATTTGAAATTGGTCATCACTTTAATTGGTTGTCAATGTAATCAGGATTCTTTAGCATGCGTTGTCCAATCTCAGAATCACATCTAATGTTGGCCACTATGCTCTGAGTTTTGCAAGCATGGCTGGTTGAATGCAGTCAGTATTTTGTCTGTTGCGAACACTCGAAGGGACATGCTGTTTGGAATTGGAAGGCATTCACTCATTGGAATGTTTGGCCTACATACATGGCATCACACCGGCACTGAAGTTCATATACCACATTACTCATTTGTGTGTTAGGCAAAACGTATTAGTGGAGAATACCATTTGTGTTACTACTGCATATTGGCAGTGTGAAATGGCTGGCTTCACCTGTTGCTCAAATTTTTGGACACTTTACACTTCCAGGGTAACCTGAGGTAGGCTGGACACTTTTCAGGACCAAAAGTGGCGGCTTTAGGCCCATTCATGAGTTTGTGCAATATACAGCAAGCAATGATCTGATCAGGGTAGCAATTATCCCACAGGATAGCTTTGATGCACCCTATTTCGACATCAAGCATGCATGCCGTGCAAATGGCTTGGGTCCTTTTTTACAAGATTGCTGATAAGGCCAATCTTAAAGCATGTGGAACTGCAGGAATCCTAACATGTGCATTGACCAGTGAAAGTGGTCTTGCAGTAGATAGTAGTAGAGAACCCATTGGTATATTTCTCAACTAGCACACTGAGGAAAGGGAGTTCATTTGACTGCTCCATTTCAAAGGTGAATTTGAGCACAGGATGAAGCCCATTAAGGTGTGTAAGGAAATTCTTACATGCAGCTGTAGATTCAAATATATCAAATGTATTATCTACGTATTGGAAATATGTAAGGGGTGCCTTAGGGGTCATTCCATTGAAGATGCATTTCCCATGGAAACCAACAATTAGCGCAACTGATGATGCCATCAATCTCTCTGACCATGTGCTTTCTGAAAGCGAGGCATTTGTTTGCATGCATGCCTTCAATTTTGGTGTACCTTCATATGACATCTACCAATCAGAGTCCACTTGCCCACCAATCAGCACCCTCTTCTCATGCAGTATAAATTGTTGTTTCCTTTGAGACTTGGGCTGGGGTTTTCTGGCCCCACAGTGGCAGGACCTGCTGCAGGGGTGCCGCGGGCCAGCCAAAAGTCCATTGAATTTTGGTGGGACTGGAAGATCCCAGCAGCAGGTGGGGCCTTGGAATTCTTAATCTATCCTGATGAGTGCAAGATGAAATGCTTTGACAGTTTGTCTCAAGTGACAAATGACTAAAAGTTTTAATATTTAATTTTCTAAGAAATTTACCAGTGTAAACCAACAAAAGTATGAAGTGGTTCAGTATTGTTTATCTTTAAGTCATTTTTTGTGATTTTAAATCAGGTTACTCAGAGGTGGAGAACTGGACATCCTCATTAAAATTCTTATTTTTTGGTGATAAACCCATGTTCACTGTGTTAACAAAACTACAGCAGGTAAATACATCAAGGAATATTTTTAAGAAAAGAAAAGAAATTATTATGTTCTATCATGGTGCCTGACTGTGCTGGTTCATGGAAGGTTTCATATTTGTGATTAAGCAAATAAACTTTAGCAGAAGTTTGAACTGTAATCTAATCAACACAATTTCAAGCAATTGAATTTCTGAATTGCACCCAAAACAGAAACTCCATCACATTTTTTCTTTGTAAATGTTTATAAAGAAGAGTAAAAGTTGAGCTGCATGAAGAAAAACACATTCTTCTAGAACTTCATTTTAAACATAAATTGTATACATGTTCTTCTGGAGACACAGAGGTGAATGACGATCTCATTAGACAATCCTAGTGATTGCCGAGAGAGCCAAATGGCATTTTAAAACTGCCTCTGGAAAGGTGTCACATTGGACATTTGTTAACAAAATTGAGGTGCACAATAAATAAGGGAGCATGACAGTATTTGTAGAAAATTGGTTAAAGGACAAAAAATCGTGCAGTTGTTAATGGGTGTTTCTCAGGAGAGGTGCAAACAGGTATCTTCCGCCTTTGTTCTCTATAAAGTCATTTTTACAGCTGGGCTTGATCATGTCCTAATGCAACATTCATACCCGCACCAGTTCTCAAAAGAGTCATTGGATAGAAACTGTAGCTAATCTTTTTTAACCAGCAACATCACCGCACCCCACCGCCCCCCCAACCCACCCCCGCCACCACCAGCCCCCGAGAGCTGTTTCACTCCCCAAATGAAATCCAGTAAAACAGCACAGCATTTATATCTGGCAGCATTTTGGTTGTGGACATATCGGCCATGAAATTCAATGGAGGTTGAAGAACTTCTTTCCTGCCAGTTCTTCAGCAGGAGACTGGTGGAACCATCAGGGAGCTGGGCTGTTAACAGCGTATTCCTGGGGTTAAAGCAATTTTTCTCTGAAGTCACAGCAGGCATCCAGGAAATCTCCCAATTCTCAGCTTTCTATACCTACCATTGTCTACCAGCTTTTTATAATGGAAGTAGTAAAACAAGGCTTCATTATATGTCCTTAAGAATGAAGTGAATTAAGATATGTTAGGTGAGAAGCAATATAAAGTGGATGAAACCTTGCTTTTTTTGGAAGTGAACAAAGTAAATTCATCGTTGGTTCATTAAGATGCAGATATCTTCACATATGGTCAGTTCCCAAAGAGCTGCAGAGAGAAATCCTCCACAGCTTTGTTGACAGCTTGATAAGTGTGGCCTTGTATTTTGTAAATGGCTAGGTGTTTTTCTTGCATATTTTAATTAAATAGAAGTTAGGAAACATATGTTCTTTCTCACATGCTTTGGAAGAGCTTAATTCCTATCATTGTTTAATAAAGATATTTTATATAGATCCGTCCCTAGTTTTATTAATGCTACATATTCACATCCATGCAGCCAAAAGGTTCAATGACAGTAAACATCTTCAGCCAGAAGTGCCAAATGGATGATCCATCTTGGGCTCCTCCTGAGGTCCACAGCATCAGAGATGCCAGTCTTCAGCCAATTCAATTCATTCCATGTGATATCAAGAAATGGCTGAAGGCACTGGATACAGCAACTAGCCAAGCTGTTCCAGTACAGCTACAGCACTGGCATCTACCTGACAATGTGGAAAATTACCCAAATGTGTCCTGTCCTCAAAAGGCAGGACAAATCCATCCCAACCAATTACCGCCCCATCAGTCTATTCTTGATCATCAGCAAAGAGATGGCTATCAAACAGCATTTACACAGCAATAACCTGCCCAGTGGGGCTCAGCTCAGGTTCCATCAGGGCCATTCAGCTCCTGACCTCATTACAGCCTTGGTCCAAACATGGGCAAAAGAGCTGAAAACAAGAGGTGAGGTGAGGGTGTCTGCCATTGACATCAAGTGCATTTGACTGAGTGTGACATCAAGGAGACCTACCAAAATTGAAGTCAATGGGAATCAGGGGAAAGCTCTTTGTCATTAAGCTATTAATGTATATAATGTATTGGAAATTAATTTTTTTAAATAGAGGTTTAGTCTGTGGGTGCCTTAATTCGATTAAAGCCAGCTAGTCCGGGTGCTTTGATGTATAGTCATTTTGAGATGTAAACAGAGAAAGAAACCATAGAAACCATAGAAAAGTTACAGCACAGAAGGAGGCCATTCAGCCTACCTTGTCCATATCAGTCCGAGGACACCCAGGTGCCCTTTCTAATCCCACCTTCCTGCACCCGGCCCATAGCCCTGCAGTTTACAGCACTTTAAGTGCAAATCCAGGTACTTTTTAAGAGTTTAAAGTTTCTGCCTCTACCACCAACTTGGGTAGCGAATTCCAGACACCCATTACCCTCTGCGTAAAAAAGTTCTTCCTCATGTTCCCCCTACACCTTCTGCCACTTATCTTGAATCTATGTCCCCTGGTTCTAGAATTCTACATCAAGGGGAACAATTTTATCCTGTCCACTCTATCTATTCCCCTCATAATTTTGTACACCTCACTCAAGTCACCTCTCAGCCTTCTTTGTTCTAAGGAAAATAACCCCAACCTATCCAATCTCTCCTCATACCTACTCTTTTCTAATCCTGGCAGCATTCTTGTAAACCCCCTCTGCACTTTCTCCAGAGCTATTACATCCTTCCTGTAATGTGGTGACCAGAACGGCACACAATACTCCTGTTGTGGCCTCACCAGTGTTTTAAACAATTCCAACATTATATCCTTACTTTTATATTCAATACCTCTGCCAATGAAGGAGAGCATTCCATATGCCTTCTTTACAACCTCGTCTACTTGAACTGCTGCCTACAGGAACCTGTGTACTTATACGCCAAGATCTCTCACTTCATCTACCCCTCTTAGTATATTCCCATTTATTGTGTAATCCCTGTAACTGTTTGACCTCCCTAAATGTATGACCTCACATTTCTCTATGTTAAAATCCATCTGCCACTTTACCGCCCACTCCACCAACCCATCTATATAATTTTGGAGATTATGGCTATCCTCTACACTATTCACTACTCGGCCAATCTTTGTGTCAAGTGCAAATTTCCCAATCATGCACCGCATGTTCACGTCCAAATCACTAATATATAACTCAAACAGCAAGGGTCCCAACACCGAGCCCTGTGGAACACCACTTGAGACAACTTTCCATTCGCAAAGGCATCCATCAACCATTATCCTTTGTTTCCTGTTACAAAGCCAACCTTTTATCCAGTTTGACACATTATCCTGAATCCCATGGGCTTTTACTTTCCTGACCAATTTGCCATGTGGGCCCTTGTCAAATGCCTTGCTAAAATCCATGTACACAACATCCACTGCACTACCTTCATCAACCATTCTTGTCACTTCTTCAAAGAATTCAATCAAATTTGTGAGGCAAGACCTTCCTTTAACAAATCCATGCTGACCATCCCTGACTAGTCCATGCTTTTCCACATGACAGGTGGAGGTACATTTGCATTTTGTTGAATACAGCATTCAAGAGTGCAAGTGAAATCTTGCACCTAACTAGGATACACCAAGCAATATTTATATTACAAACAAAATTGATACTATGAAAGCAGTTCAAAGGACCTGGTGATACAATGAGAATTTACATTCAAAGGGGAGTGCTGGGTATAACTGGGAGGAGTTTTTATGTGTGCAAAGCAGAGGCATTTAAGATCAAAGCCTGTAAGCCTACAACCGTCCACAAAGGAACCAAATTGAAAGGAACCTCATTTTGAATTTGTAAGGTGAAAATGCTTTGCCCGGTGTCTGCTTAATGTCTATGGGTTGTTGTTGTCTTAGTGGAGATTAATTCAGGAATTTGTTAAAAGTTATGATAGTAATTTTTAGCCATGTGAATGTGTTTAATACCTTGTTGAAAATTAATTAATGTTTCATTTAGTTTGATATAAAAACCTCTCAAGAACTGGTGGTCTTATTCCTGAATTTAGAGCTGCAACTCAAAACTTGAAAATGTAGGTTATGACAGTTCTCTGAAGTTTCCCTCTGGGATTCTAAATAACTCAGCCTTTAAAAAATGCTATGTCATAACACTTGTAATTGAATGGAGTCTTAAATAGTATGAAGGAAGATGGTTGTGGTTGTTGGAGGTCAGTGATCTCAATCCTAGGACATCACTGCAGGAGTTCCTCAGGGTAGTGCCCTTGGCCCAACCATCAGCTCGTTCATCAATGACCTTCCTGCCATCGCAAGGTCAGATGTGGGTTGTTCGCGAATAATTGCACAATGTTCAGCACCATTCGCGACTCCTCAGATACTGAAGTAGTCCATGTCCAAATGCAGCAACACCTCGGGCAGAATTTTCCCCCATTGGGGGGGAAGTTGAAGAGCGGGCGCGCAGAAGCACGCCTCCGATTGGGGGCGTGCTGCCATTTTATGTGGACAGGCCAATTAAGGCCCACTCGGCATGACGTCCGCCAGGAAGCGCTATGCAGTCCCTGTGTGGGCGGGGGGTGGGGGGGGTGGGGGGGGGAATTCCCTGAGCCGAGAGTGTGCTCTTTCATGCATGTGCATGAAATAGTGCACTCATCTCCCTGAGGCTAAGTGCTGCCTCTGGAAGATTGGCTGTACATTGAAAAATCAGAAAAATAGAGAAAAAAAAATTCCCTGATATGTCCCCTCATGTGACACTGTCACATGAGTTGGGACATGTCCATAACTTTTAAATACAGTTTAATTACATTTTTGAAAACCTACATGAAACCTCATTCCTCCTGTGGATGAGGTTTCATGCTTTTTCTAATTCCCGCCAGGGCTCCTGGCCTGGGCAGGTCCATTTATTTGTTTAATGACTCTGTCAATGGCCTCAATTGGCCATTGACAGGTCAGCGAGCGCATAGCTGATTTTGCTGAGCCCCCGCCCACCTGAAAATTTAAATGAGGCGCGGTGACACTGGGAGTTCCCTTCGACGCCATTTTACAGGTCGGCGAGTGGGCCCCACCACCCACCCCCTCCCACCACCACCCCCCACCGCCCCCCACGCCACTCGTCGCCCACTGCCCAGAAAATCCAGGCCCTGGACAACATTCAGTTTTGGACTGATAAATGGTAAGTAACACTTGTGTCACTTAAGTGCCAGGCAATGATCATCCCCAACAAGACAGAATCTAACCATTGCCCCTTGACATTCAATGGAATTACCATCACTGAATTCCCCACTGTCAACATCCTGGGGCATCACCAAAATCTTACCTGGACCTGCATATGAACACTGTGGTTGCATGGGCAGGTCAGAGGCTAGGAATTCTGATGTGAGTAACTCAAAGCCTGCCCACCATCTACAAGGCACAAGTCAGGAGTGTGATGGAATACTCTCAACAAGAAGAGAACAAGAAACTCAACACCATCTAGGACAAAACAAAAATAAAAATAAAAATACCTGGAAAAACTCAGCAGGTCTGGCAGCATTTGCAGAGAGGAACACAGTTAACGTTTCTCTGTGTTCCTCTCCCCAGATGCTGCCAGACCTGCTGAGTTTTTCCAGGTATTTTTATTTTTATTTTTGTTTTGGATTTCCAGCATCCACAGTTTTTTGCTTTTAGCTACCATCTAGGACAAATCAGCCTGCTTGATTGGCACCCCATCCACCACTTGAACATTCACTGCCTCCACCACCCCGCACAGTTTGTGCCATACACAAGATGCACTGCAACAATTCGTCAAGCTTCCTTTGACAGCACCTTCCAAACCTGTGACCTTTACTACTAAGAAGGACAAGGGCAGCAGGTGCATGGGAATAACGCCAGCTGCAAGTTCCCCTCCAAGTTACTCACCATCCTGACTTGGAACTATATGGCCATTTCTTCACTGGGTCAAAATCCTGGCAGTAAGTGGACTGCAGCGGTTCAAGAAGGTGGCATACCACCATCTTCTCAAGAGCAATTAGGGATGGGCGATAAATGTTGGTTTTGCCAGCAACACCCATATCCCATGAAAGAATGAAAAACTGTGACGTGCCAGGAGAAGAGTAGTTCTACTTAATAAAATATCTAAAATTTAATGAATGTGCAGGATTGAATAAAAATATATAAATTATCACAAAATGCCAACAAATCAGGAAGCTGAAGTTTAAGTTCTAAAATACACTGAAAAGGCTTTGATGGACTTGAGAGATGGTGACCTGAGCAACTTATATTAAAATTGTTTGAGAGTGCCATCTGGTGGCCGCTATAATTAAATACCCATGTAAAGGCAGCATTTAAAACTTTGTAAATTTATACAAATCAATAAAAATACTTGCATTTATATAGTACCTTTCACCACCTGAGGACATTCCAAACCACTTTACCGTCAATGAGGTATTTTGGAAGTGCACTCTGGTGAAATGTAGGCAACACAACAGCCAATTACGCACAGCAAGCTCCCACAAACAGCAATATGATAATGACTAGATAATCTGTTTCTGTGGTTTTAATTAAGGGATAAATACTGACCAGTACAACGGGAATCTCCCCTGCTCTTCTTCAAAATAGTTCAATAGGATATTTTGCAGCCAACTTAGAGAGCAGACACGGTTTCACATCTCATCTAAAAGATAGCACCTCCAAAAGTGCAGCAGTCTAATAGAACTTCAGCCTAGATTTTTGCATCTAAGGGCCTAGAGTGGGTCATAAACCCACAGCCTCCTGATTTGGGGGCAAGTGCACTAAGCCACAGCCAATGCATGAAGTGAGGGTAATTGAGGATTAGGACACTTTCTAATTCTTTTAGCTAACAATGGCATTGTGGTAACGTTACTGGACTAGTAATCCAGAGGTCCAAGCTAATGCTTTGGGGACACGAGTTCAAACCTGATGGAATTTAAATTCAATTTATTAATAAAACTGGAATTTTTATAAAACAGCTAGTCTCAGTAATGCTGACCATGAAACTGTCAGATTGTCATAAAAAAATACTGGTTCACTAGTGTCCTTTGCGGAAGGAAATCTGCTGCTCTTACCCAGTCTGGCCTACATGTGACTCCAGACCAACAGCAACTTGGTGGACTTTGAATGAACTCAGTTGTACCAAACTGCTACAAAAAAGTTGAAAAGGAATGAAACCAGATGGACAACCTGGCATTGAACTAGACACTGGAAACAACAATGACACACTCAGTCCACTGACCCTGCAAAGTCCTCTTTATTAACATCTGGTGGCTTGTGCCAAAATTGGGAGAGCTGCCCCTCAGACTGGTGAAGCAACACTCTGACATAGTCATACTCATCAAAACATAGCTTGCAGTCAATGACCCAGACTCCTCCATTGCCATTCCTGGGCATGTCCCGTCCAGAGTTGGTGGCACAATGGCATAAAATTGGGAGGGAATGGCCCTGGGAGTCCTCAACATTAACGCTGGACCCCATGAAGTCTCATGGCGTTGGGTCAAACATAGGAAAGGAAACCTTCTGCTGATAAGCACCTACCGTTCACTCTCCACTAGTGAAACTGTGCTCATCCATGTTGAACACCATTTGAAAGAAGCAAGGCACAGAAAGGATGGGGGAACTTCAATGTCCATCACCAGGGTTGGCTTAATCATAGCACTACGATTAACTGAGCTGGCCAAGTCCTAAAGGACATATCTGCTAGTCTGGGCCAGAGGCAGGTCATGAGGGAACCAAGGAAAAGGAAAAACCTATTTGACATCATCCCACCAGCCTACCTGTCATAGATGTATCTGTGGATGACAGGATTGGTACACGTGCCTACCAAGTAGTCTTTATGGAGACAATGTCTCATCTTCACACTGAGGATACTGGCTGTTGTGTGGCACAACCACCATGCTAAATGGGATAGAGTCAGAACAGCTCCAACAGCTCAAAACTGAACATCTTTGAGGTGCTGTGGGCCAACAAAAGCAGCAGAATTGTATTCAACCACAACCCCTTGACCTGGCATATCTCCCACTCTACCATTACCACCAAGCCAGGGGATCGACCCTGGTTCAATGAGAAGTTCAGGAGAGCATGCCAGGAGCAGTACTAGGCATACCTAAAAATGAAATGCAAACCTGGTGAAGTTACATCACACATGTTAAACAATGGAAGCAGTATGCGATAGAACTAAGTGATCCCACAACCAACAAGTCAGATGAATGCTCTGCAGTTCTGCCACATTCAGTCATGAATGGTGGTGGGCAATTAAACAACTCATTGGAGAAGGAGGCTCCACCAATATCCCCATCCTGAATGAAGGTGGAGCCCAGCAACAGTCAAAATACAAGGCTGAAGCATTTCAAACCATCTCTAGGCCAGAACTGCCAAGTGGATAATCCCTCTCTGCCTCCTCTTGAGGTCCACAACAGCAAAGATGCTGTTCAGTCTTCAATAATTTGATTCACTTCATGTGATATCAGCTGAAGGCACGCGATACAGGAAAGTCTATGGACCCTGACAAGGTATTGGCAGTTGTACTGAAGACTTGTGCTCCAGAATTAGCTGCACTCTAGCCAAGCTGTCCCAGTACAAATGTTTCCTTTGCCAGTATTAATTTGGTTCCCTTTTGGAAGTTACAACTGACTCTGCCTTCTCTGTCCTTACAGGCGGCACACTCCATATCACAGCAACTCACTGAGTAAAGTTGTTTTTCCTCATCATTGCCAATCACCTTAATTCTGTGTCCTCTGGTTATCAGCCCTCTCATGCCGATGGCAACAGTTTCTCCATAAGTACTCAGTTGAAACCCGTCAAAATGTTGAACCCGCCTGTTAAATTCCCTCTCATCTTCTCTACTTCAAAGAGAATAATCCTAGTTTCTCTACCCCCTCACACAACTGAAGTACCTCCTCCCAGGTATAGTTTGAGTAAATCAGCTCTCATCTGACATTCTTGCTAAAGTGATGCCAGATTTGGACACTAAATTCTCGATGAGCCCAAGGAAACCCTGGCCCAGAACAATGGCAGAATCATCACTTCCAATTGTGGAGCATAATCATCAAATTGGAGGGTTGACTGTAGCTGAACTCTACATCCTCACATTGCAGGAGAAAAGATCACACAACCCCCATGATAGGGGTCATTCAAGGATAGCATGGCTAACTGGGTAACATTGACATCCATAGAGGCGGAGACCCTTGGCCTTGGATGGGTGGCCTCAGTGCAGGCGATCAGCAATGGTGAGATTGGTATGCAGCAGAGAGAGGGTGAACATTTATTGAATGCTCCATGAATGCGTCTTGGAACAGCTTCAGCTTTCTGAAGTTGTTTTCAGTAAGTGTCACTTGACGTGCTGATAAATGACTGATGAAGCGAGCAACTGAAGTTTTCTCTCTTACACAGGCCCAATGGTGGAGGGTTAGTATTAACTGAGTGCGGAGGCCATGGCTGCCTCACAGGATGACTTACATTCTGAGGAGCCGTGGTCACTAGAGTCAAGTGTTTCCTCCAACTGCACAGGTACCAGTGAGGCTTTAGGCAACTTTAGAACAGTTGGTACAAGGTGAGTATCATGGCACACGTGAGCAGGGGCAGGTGATGGAAGCACAGGTTGTTGTGGAAGTTCCCACCAGAGGTCAGAGGATGGTTGCAGTTGTATTTACTTGGTTAGAGATGCAGAACATTGGGCGCTCGATGGAAAGCGGGTGCTTGTAGAGAAGCATCTGGAGATGTATGGATATCTGTCAACATTTCCTTAGCACAAAAAATGGAGACATCCATTCATGACATGAGCACTACAATGTGTCAGACATGTGAGCGCATGAGTTCCTCCATTGACAGTGTCCACCCTCTTGGAGAATCATATGCAGCAATCCGCAGAGAGGGTACAGGAGCTGAAAACTAGCATGAGCAGGTTGTATGGTGCATTCCGTAACATTGGCCAGTCTCTTGCTGTGATGTCACATGGATACATGGATGCCAAAGCAGGCTTTCTCACACACCTTAGGTGAGGTGAGAGTGACTGCACTTGACATCAAAGCAGCATTTGGTTGAATGTGACATCAAGGAGCCCTAATAAACTGAAGTCAATGGAAATCAGGGGAAAACTCTCCACTGGTTGGAGTCATACATAGCACAAAGGAAGATGGTTGTGGTTATTGGACGTCAATCATCTCAGTCCTGGGACATTGCTGCAGGAGTTCCTCAGGATAGTGACCTAGGGACAAACATCATCAGTTGCTTCATCAATGACCTTCCCTCCACCATAAGGTCAGAAATGGGGATGTTCGCTGATGATTGCACAATGTTCAGCACCATTCATGACTCTTCAGATACTGAAGCCATCCATGTCCATATGCAGCAAGATCTGGACAATATCCAGGCTTGGGCTGACAAGTGGCAAGTAACATTTGAGCCACACAAGTGTCAGGCAATGACTGTCTCCAACAAGAGAGAATCTAACCATCACCCCTTGATGTTCAATGGCATTACCATCACTGAATCCACCACTATCAACACCTTGGGAGTTACCATTGACCAGAAACTAAACTGGACTAGCCATATAAATACTGTGGCTACATGAGCAGGTCAGAGGCTGGAAATTCTGTGGAGAGTAACTCACCTCCTGACTCCCCAAAGCCTGTCCACCATCTACAAGGCACAAGTCAGGAGTGTGATGTAATACTCTTCACCTGCCTGGAAGAGTGCAGCTCCAACACTCAAGAAGCTTGACACCATCCAGGACAAAGCAGCCTGCTTGTCACCCCTTCCACAAATATTCACTCCCTCCGCCACCGATGAACAGTGACAGCAGTGCATACCATCTACAAGATGCACTGCAGAAACTCACCAAGGCTCCTTAGGCATCACCTTCCAAACCCATTACCCCTACCATCTAGAAGGACAAGGGCAGCAGATACATGGGAACACCACCATCTGGAAGTTCCCCTCCAAGCCATTCATTGATGAAACATCTGAAGATGGTTGGATCGAGGACACTTTGCACTATCCAGTGCCTTCAGGTGTTTCTTGATATCACGTAGAGTGAATCGAATTGGCAGAAGACTGGCATCTGTGACCCTGGGCACCTTGGGAGGAGGCCGAGATGAATCATCTACTTGGTACTTCTGGCTAAGATGGTTGCAAACACTTCAGCCTTATTTTTTGAACTGATGTGCTAGGCTGCTTCATCATTTGTGGAGCGTCCTATTCCAGTGAGTTGTTTAATTGTCCACCACCATTCACGACTGGATGTGGTAGGGCTGCGAAGCTTAGTCTGAACCATTGGTTGTGGGATCGCTTAGCCCTGTCTATCACTTACTCCTTATACTGTTTGGCACCAAGTAGTCCTGTCTTATAGCTTCACCAGGTTATCACCTCATTTTTAGGTATGCCTGGTGCCGTTCCTGGCATGCCCTCCTGCACTCTCCATTGAACCATGGTTGATCCCCTGGTTTGATGCTAATGGTAGAGTGGGGGATATGCTGGGCCATGAGGTTATAGATTGTGTTCAAATACAATTCTGCTGCTGCTGATGGCCCACGGCACCTCGTGGATGCCCAGTCTTGAGTTGCTAGATCTGTTTGAAATCTATCCCATTTAGCACGGTGGTCCAATACATGTACTTTAATGTGCATAAAATGGCTGTGGTTGAAAACTAGATTTTCCACATCTTTCATTCTGGCCTCATCACTACGAGCTACCTGTGTGTGAGGCCTGAGATGCCATGTGGCCATGTGTTTTCACAGGACACTTGATGCATCCTTACTGCCAGGAGAAATGAATCTGATTTTGGACTCTGGACGAGGGGCCGTTATCTGTGAGCTGGCAGTCCAGATTAGATTCTTTCATTAGAGGATCTGCTGTGCTCAAGAGAAGCATTCCTGGGTCAGTGCACCCTGAGCTTCCCTGCCGTTCTGCTCAATGTGTCATGAATCCAATCTCTGGGTGGCTTTGACTGACTTCCATCTGGTCCTCATTGAAATCATCTGACCAGGTGGCGTGTTCTTCTCCATGGTCCTCCTCCAGATCCACTCCCCTCTGGATGACCAAATTGTGCAGAGCACAGCAGACCACACCAATGCAGGAAATGCCTGAGGTGGGAGACTGCAGGGCATCCCCAGCTTGCTCAAAGCACTGGAACCCCATCATCAAGAGGCTGATGGGCCTGCTCAATGGTGGCCCTTGTGCTGACTTGGCAGTGGTTATACTTCTCCTGTACCTCACTTGTGGGGCTTCACATTGAGGTCAACAGACATCCCTTTCCCAGATACCCCTTGTCTGCCAGGAACTATGCACAGAGACTATGTGGTGAAATGAGCAGCCAGGCAACCTGCCACTGCTTCAGGATGAATGAATCAGGATAGCTGCCAGGAAACCTTGCACACACATGAAGGAAGCACTTACAATGGCCGCAGGTGAGTTGAAAGTTTATTGAGTGGAAACCTTCTCTTTTGATGAATACTCTGGACCGAGACTGGGCCTTTAATAGCCATATAGGTGCAGTAATCACACCCTATACCTGAGGGAATCCAGCCATTGATGCAAACCCCACAGCTTTGCCTGACTGGCTGCATCTGTGTGGAATTCAAAAACGTTAAGTGCCCTCAGAAAAAGTACATGCAGCATCTGAGATTTGTAGCTGTGGGCTGCCAATTGCAAGATCCCAGAAAGATCAGCTGCTGACCCCTGAAATGAGCCTGAAGCTAGAAAGTCCAAGGTCCCTGTCAGCTTGACAGCTACTGGCATAGGTGTCTTCCTGAAGCTTGTGGCATAAGTTTGTCCTCCAGAAGTGCACATAGCTCAGCCACCATTTGCTTAGATAGAAGCTGTCAGTGGCAGTGCTGCTTGGACATGCTCAGGAAACTCAATTCCCCAGGTATTGTCTCTGGTACCTGGTCCAGAATTCGAGTGCACCAGGTGACTGCCTTTGTTGCTGGGGCCACTGCTCATTCCCCATTGCTCCAGCCCTTCTTGAATATGGTGGCTCCCATAATAATGTGTCAATCTTAGGCACTTGGATCTCATTTCCCTTGCACTTTGATAAATGAGCCTTTCTCCGAGGCCAGCCCTTTTGGTCAGCACTCCCTGTCCTAAAGTTCTGCTTAAATGATGGCAAGTCAGTGGCTGTCCATGAGCTCTTAGTTGCTGTTTCCATCTTTTATAGAGAGGCTTTAATCTGTTTTATTGAAGGGGTCCCCAATGTGCAGCCACCTCACCTGCTTGGGCGAGGGGCTCAAATAGTGCGGGGCCTGTGCACGTTTGATAAAATTGCACTCCTGTCTTTAATGACCTCTGAAGTGCCTGGTTAATGATAGTAATAGTCTGCCCATCGCTACCAGCTGGGTGGCTATCCACCCTGTGAAACTGTCTCCAGATAATCGGATGGAAATGGCAATATAATGGGGAACTGGTATGCCACGCTGCATCGTATATTTGCAGGCTCACCCATTCTCCAACCCAGCTCTGTGGCAAAATCCAGCCCTTTGGTGTATTTTTCCACACTTTAGCTTTTGAGTGCCTTGGCCCTGATGAAATAGTTCCCCTTATATTCATATCAGTGTGTTGTAATATTCATGTTAAATCAGAAATCAAAGCTCCACAGGAGGATCAAAAACAATAATTTTTGATCAACCAAGGCTTAGAAAGTGCATGGATGACATAATCAGTCCAACAGATGGGGCAAGTAGGAAGAGTGGAATGTAGAGGTGCATGATAGATCTTTCCACATACTTCAGGGACATGGAGCTTATCGAACCAGTTCTTCACATGATATTGCCTGTTTTACTACTTTATTTATGCCATACAACACTTTGGTTTTGAATAACATTTCAAGCTTTAGCCGTCTTACAACAATGACGTTTTGCAGCTTAAATTACCAATGCCATCATACCTCTAAGACACAAACATATCAGAAAAAGTCAAAGAAAAGTTAGTCCTGATCATTAGGGTTGTGGTATTTATTTAAGGGACAGGCTGGTGATGCTGAATCCACGTGAATAGCTATTGCAGACTCCAAAGGTGTAAAAGAAGATCCATCCAATGCCTTGTTTTGTTTCCTGTCTTCAGGCAAAAACAAAGTAGGGAACACTCATGTCGCAGAATCAAGTCATTGCCTTCAGTTAAGGTTAAAGCAATATTTAGAATCTAATGCACGACTACATGTTGAGGATGGTATTTACTGGGATGAAGCGTAAAAGGATTAAATAACTAAAGGTTTCTCTGGAATTACTGTTCCACAAAAATGGACTGCTTTTAGGCTTTCAAAGTAACTGGTTGCAAGTGGAGGATGACTAATACTGACAAGTATTTGCAGGCTAGGGAATGGAAGACCAGTTCCCAACCATCTATACCATTATTTATTATTCCTCCCTAGATATAGTCATGTGGACTATTGTTATTTGTTGATTTTTTTTTTTAGTATTTATTATTTTTCAATATAAAGCTTTGCTAGGTTGTAGTTTAATATCAGGTTTGCTAGACTACAGTTTTCTTTCTCCGCTATTAAAGTTAGTAAAGAGAAAGATGTCCAAATTTATTCACAGCTAGAATTGTCATTAGTTTTAAAGTCTTCATTATTACGCAGAAATAAGGAAAGCTTACAGAAAGGTTAAAAATTACAATAAGGGGTTATGAGGCATTGTCTGTGCCCACACATGTAAATGCCAAGCCCATAATTGGGCACATGGAAGATACGAGATTGGATGAACTCTGATGCACTTTGTTTTGGGGTCTAACTGAAGGGTCTTGGGCCACTCTCAGTGTAGAATCTCAAGCTGAGAGTGCAACGACAGAGGGTGGAGAATACGTGGAACAGAGTCACGGCCCTAACCAAGGACCAATGGGGTAATAAAACTACAATTGTTCCTTGCAAACTGCTGGTCAAATATGCATGTATTAAGTCATGCTTATGTTTAAATAAAAAGCATACCTGTTATCAATATGGAGTCAGCTTCGAACATTTGAACAACAGTCCAAAGGGACTGTAAAAGGTTACATAGATTTAAAGAATGTAAGAAATTAAGGACTTGAAATTATGCTTCTATTATACAAATGCTAAATGTCTTCATGTGGAATTCCTTCCTCTGCTGATTTATTTAAAAAAGTGGTTTTAAACAAGCCCTCCAAAATAGCAGAGAAGACAAGTTCATTCAATGTTTTATGCATCCCTGTACTGGTGTCCTGCAGTATTACAAAGCCTGAGATTAATGTCTATTTGTAGCAATTTTTTATGCCCCTTTCTTGACCACATTTAAAAAGTGACGCTTTAAAACTCCCCCAAAGGGTTACAAAATCCTATAATGTCTACTTGTCTCAAATAAAAATCTGGATGGTACGGCCAAAAACATGTTTTTTTCCTTCCCTGAAATATATGTCATAACTTTATTTCAACTACAAAAGTACAAGTTACACACGAAAAGCATATAACATAAATTTGAGCATAAGCTCCTCACTGAAACATATTCGAGCAGACAGCACGGATACAAAACTAACTCTTGCCCTGGTGACAGCTGTTGCCAATTTTCCTGCAGTAACAAATGGCATTAAAAAATCTGCAGTAGCAAATAGCACATGGATCACAGCAAGGCAGAGTATGGCCGAAACAGGATTCCAAGTGCCGGACACATCTCCTAGGTGAACGCTCCAATCTGTCTATCTCCAGAGCATTGGATATTGCCTGCAATTAAATTTAACTTAAATTTAAAGATTAGGAAAGCACAGCTACATACTATTTCTTAATGTGGCAGTATTGAAGCAATTTAAGAACAATTGCATTTAATAGTTAAACATGAACAATGTACAAACACACAAAGCACAGAAATATACAGGATCTGATTTTTGGTGCATCTAGTCAGCCAATAATAAAGCACACAGTTCACCACCTATATCTCTAAGTTCTCATTAAATGACTGTCAGAATCCCTCTTAAAATTAGTGATGTTAATTAGCCTTGATAGTCTCCCTGGGCAGCTCTTCCAAACATTTATCACTCTCTGAAATAAAAACAGAAAATCCTGGAAAACTCAGCAGGTCTGACAGCGTCCGTGGAGAGAGAAACAGAGTTAACGTTTTGAGACCGCACAATTTTAACGAATTTTCTGAATGCAAAATTGGGGAAAAATACATTTAATGCTAGGTTTTTAAAAACAATATCCATTCTCTCAAATTTTATTTTGGAAGAGGCACTCAGGCCAAACGTGATTTATGTGCTAAATGAAAGTGGTTTTCCCCAGCGACTAAATAAATAACAGAAAATGCTGCAAATACTCCAGCAAGTCAGGCAGCATCTTTGGAGAGAGACAGTTAATGTTTCAGGTCGATGATGACCCTTCATCATAACAGATTTCCAGCATCTGCGGTCTTATGCTTTTGGACTAAATAAATGTTGCCTATTTTATCCTTTTCTTCCTTATGGACCAATCTCCTATTCTGTACTGTATTAAAAAGTCTGCGGCTTCCACCACTTAGGAGGATAAGGGCAGCTGCCTCATGTGAACACCGTCACCTCCAGCTCCCCCATTAAAGTCACACACCATCTCGATTTGGATATGTAACACCTTTCCTTCATCGTTGCTGAGTTAAAATCGTGGACCTGCATCCCTAACAGAACTGTGGGTGCACATTCACCACAAGGATTGCCGCAGTTCAAGAAGAAGGCTCACCATCAACTTCTCAAAGAAAACAAGGGATCAGCAATAAAATGCCAGCCTTGCTAGTGATGCCCATATTCCAAAAACCAATTACATGTGAAATATCATCTTCATCCTAGCCTTGTAATCTGTCACAAATTTGGAAAATCTAAATTTGAAGTGTGCACTCATTTTTGCCCTTATTCCTTGCACCACTTCCTTGGTTACCTTTATAGATTCTGCATTGTATATTTAAAAGCACCCAGCTTCTGAATATCTGACTGCAGGACATTCAACCCTCACTTGCCTATCTTGTTGGTTACCACATGAATCACAGCCATTCCAGGTCCCTTACCAGAATTTTGTCTGGAGACTGTTCCTCCTCAATGCTGACCTTGCTCAATCTCCTTTTATTGCCATTTATAAGTTTGTTTAAAAAAAAACAATTACATAGGATATATCAGCATCATCCTTCAGAAGAATTGTTCTCTCATTTATCAGACACATTAAAATCAGCCGCTCCTTTACTAATATGAAGTGAGAGTCTGAAAATGTTCAGCTGTCTAGCTTGACAGCTGCGCTGTTCTTAGTTTGCTACACTTTTAACCAAGTGGCACAGCTTTGAGAGAAATCGTTTTTATATTAAAGAAATTTAATATTTAAATATCACACTGTGTACCCTGTTGGGGAGACAAAGGGATAAAAAATAAAAGAAAAAGACTTGCATTTATATAGTGCTTCCTATGACCACCTAATGTCTCAAAGTATTTAATGCTTTTTAAAGTATAATCATTGAAAACCAGCAGCTATTTTGTACTCAGCGAATTCTCACAAACAACAAAGCGATATGACCCAAATAATCTACTTTTGTGATGTTGATTCAGGATATTGGCCGGGATTCCAGGGATAACTTCTCTGCTGTTCTTCTAAATAGTGCTACGGGATTTTTTTACCTTAACCCAAGCAGGCAGGCAGAGCCTCAGAGCAAAATTTTCCATGCCCGCTGGCATTGGGCATGATCGGTGGCAGGAGCGCACAATGTGGCACCATCGGTTTCATGATGGCGTAAACCCAGTTTGCAATCATCTGCTCAGCCCGCCGATGGCAGGCCACGTTTCCCACCATTGGACGTCAGGAATGTCATTATCATACATCTGCATATCAGTATCAGGCCAGCCTGGCGGAACCATTTCCCCCCTAACTGGATTGTCCTTCTATATCGGCGGGAAAGCACGCCAACGTGTTTCACAACAGCACATAAACAACATGCACTTGGTGGCCTTCACTATGAGGGTAACTCGGTGGTGAGTACACAGCAATGATGTACAGCGCTCACTAGGGTTGCCTGTTGGATTTCAAGCTTGAGGGGCACTGGGGGGGGTCGGGGTTAAGGGCGGCCCTGCCGTTGAGGTGACTGGTGAGGGGGGAGCCAAGGGTCTGCCGTTGAATATAGTGCACAAGTATTTGGGGTGGGCGAAGCCATGCATCGGGAAACCTGTAGAAAGTGACCATTCGTTCCTCTGCAACTCAGACTGTTCAGGCGCAGCCACATCGATATGATTGGAGTCAGGCTTCTAGTCTATCTGTCCACTCAATCAATGCAGAGGCATCAAAGTGTCACCAAGTGCTCCAAAGTTTTTCACACCCCCCCACCGCCCACTCCGGCACAGACTGCAAAGTCATAAGCATTTTAGTGGACAGCAGGACAGTTGGACAACTGGGCACATTATACAATCTCCTTGCTAAAGCTGGCCATGCAGCAGTCACTGCTGGAGGCGCTCACAGCCCCCTGCACAGCAAGCAGTCCTTTGAACAAAGCTGCCACCAATCAGACAGTTGGAGTCGGGGGGGGAGATGGGTGGGGTTTCAGGCAGCCATGCAGCACGTTAATCTCTGGCAATCCAAGTGGTGGCCAGCACTCTCCGGGAAGCTTTAAGGGGCCTTCACACTTAACCATGGCAGGTTCTTTTTACACCCATGCTAACCACGTGTCTCTCTCTTTCATTCTGCAGGAGTACAACATCAGGAGCATGAAGCCTGATAAACTAGCTGTATGCCTCATGGCCTACCGAGCGTGAAGACAACAGAGGAGAGAATGGCTGAGGTTCCTGGCTGTGCAGTGGCAAGAGCAGCAAGCTCAAGGTGAAGGGGCAGCTGGAGTTCCCACACACACTGCACAAGAGCCACAGTGACTGTCGCAGGCTGGTGCCTAGGGACACCCAGGGTCTATAGACACCGCCTTTCATTCCTGCAGATGACTGAGAACCAGTGTCACTAGAGACTGCACATGTCTAGGGAACTAGTCAGTCACATCTGCCAGCTACTGCAGGATTTGGCGCCATGGAGACATGGAGGGCAACCAGTGGCTGTGAAAGTGATCACAGCGCTCAATTTCTGTGCCAGTGGCTCCTTTCAGGGCTCCACAGGTGACCTCTGTGGGATATTACAAGCCTCCACCCACAAGTGCAACCATGAGGTCACGGATGCCATTGTTGCAAGGACACACAACTTTGTGCATTTCGTCCGGGACCGGAACAGCCAGTACGCAAGAGCGATTGGATTCACCCAGATCTCAGGTTTCCCACAGGTGCTGGGTGTGATCGACTGCACTCACGTGGTGCTCAGATCCCCAATCTCAACACATGGTGATCTACGTCAACCGCAAGGGTTTCCATTTGCTGAATGTGCAGCTGGTGTGCTACCACCACAAACACATCCTGCAAGTCTGCGCAGTTTCCAGTGTGCACAACGCCTACTTTCTCTGTTGGTCACAGATCTCTGGAACCTTCCAGGGTCCACAGAGGCTGCAGGATGGCTCCTTGGGGACAAGTGCCACTCACAGAGGCCGTGGCTGATGACACCTGTGTGGCGGCCTCAGACCGCAGCAGAGCGAAGGTATAACGAGGCTCATGATGCAACTCACAACTTGGTGGAGCAGACAATCGGGATGGTGAAGATGAGGCTCCGGTGCCTGGACCGGTCTGGTGGAGCCCTGCAATACAGCCCACAGAGGATGTCACATATTGTCGTCGTCTGCTGTGCCCATTACAACCTGGCACTGCAACGGGGTGAGGAGCTGACTGAGGAGGAGATGGAGGAGCTGGAGGTCTACTCCAATGAGGAGGACGTTGATGGGGATGAGAGCGAGGAAGCCCTCGGAGGCAACGATGATGGGGATGAGGCCCTCACACTGGCCACACGAGATAGGTGTGTTCGGGAGGCCCTAATAGCAGATTTGAGGAGGATGATGACTACCTGCAGTGAGGTGATCCCATTGATCCTTACAGTGCATCTGTGAATGTTTGACTCCAGTCTGGCTTATGGAAGCACTGATACCCTCTGTGATAATGCTGCTGTCGTGGAAACACAATGAGGCCCTAATAGTTGCTCAATTGCAGGAGGATGATGATGACATGCAGTGAGGACACTCCATAAATCTTCACATAGTCTCTGAAAATGTCTGACTCCAGGCTGAGGGCAGCTCGCTTGCAATCTGTGATCAGAGTCATATCATAGAGACGCAGGCATTAAATTTTAGAAGCATCTGATCCTTTGTCTGCCTTCAGCACCTGACCCTTCAGGAGCACAGCCTCAATGATCATGCTGCAGAGATGGGGGCCAGCCCCACCTTAAAGGTGCTGAGGACACAGAGAGAGAGTGAGAGAACTCTGCGGCACCTGGTAGCAATGACAAGCACTGCCGAGGTGCAGGCATCAGTAATGTTTCCAGGGAGTGTGAGGCCAGACCATTACTGTGGTCTGAAGGCTGCACAGAGCACAGGGAAGCGGCCCTGGACTGAGACACCTGCCTCTATCTTGTGCAGAAAAGTTTCACCTTAGAGTGACATGAACACTGCTCATGCAGGGAGACATTGTTAGGAGTTTATTGACAATAGTGAATACTATGTACAAGTGATTAACAACCCAGGCTATACAACTAATTCTCCATGACTGTCCTAGCCCTGCCGCTTCCTCGGACATCCACAGCGGAGGTGGAGGCAGCCTGCAGACTGCGACGCCCTGTCTATGTTGACCTCGGTGGGCATCCTCTGGAGGACTGTGACTTGGAGGGCCCCGGCCTGTTTTTGGGGTCCTGCTGTTTGGCAATGGCACCCTCTTCAGCCTGTGAAGCTGGAGCTGCTAAGGCCACAGGAAGAGGGGAGTCGGATGGGCTGGACACTCCCAGAGTCACCTGGATGGATGGGCCCAGAGTGTGCACCTGCTGATCCTCCTCCCTATGGGTGCCCAAGGGCCCCTGGCTGACTCCATGAGCGGAAGGAGTAGCTGAAGTGACATCGAGCTGCCCAGCACCCCTCTTGCGTACACACTGTTAGAGGTCAACTATGGTGTCAGTAATGGAGTTGAGCCCGTGCAGCAGTGATGTCCTGGACCAAGGTCTCCATGGTGGCCACCATCCTACCATGTTGACCTTGGTGTGTTGGCATGTCAACGTTATCACCTCAGAGTGATAGCGGATGGACTCCTCCATCATGCCTTACAATCTGAGGAGTGCAGTGGACCTCCCTTCCTGATGTTCCCGAGCTTAACTTTGCAGCTCCAGCAACTGTGACATGACAGAGTCCAGAGGTTCGTCATCTGACTTGGACTCAGCAAATTTCTGGCCTCTAGCAGTTCTCTGAATGCTGGATGCCAGGGAGGCCCCTGCTGCTGCCTGTTGTGGATCAGAAAGTGCTCACCAAATTGTGATCTCGAGGCTACTCTAAAGCTAGGTCCCACTGAGGTGTGTGCCTCTGTGCTGGTGGAGGGTGTGGGTGGGCGCTGTGTCGGGACTTCAGGGAGGGTATCTTCAGATTCCTCTTTGGAGGTTTATTCGGAGCTTGATTGGAGGCCCTGGGTCATGGACTCTGTCAGCTGTTTGGCAGATGTGCCTGCGAAAGCAAGGAGAAATAATTAGTGCAAGGCAGTGGCCTGTGAAAGAGGACACATCACTCACAGCATGATTGTCTGATGGATGTAGTACTGCTGGATCCTCACTTGGTAGAGAGGGTGAACCTCACCATCAGCAAAGGATCAGTCCAGATTCTCGCCGGTCAGCTGGATGGTTCTGATTTCAAAGTCCGTGAGGACCGTGTTATTGGGCATTTGGCCCTGGTCAGCAACCTACCCCTCTTGTTGTGTGCCAGCTTGCCCTGCATGAATAAAGATGGAGACAGTGTAAGCAGGGTGCCTGCCAAGCCAGATGATAAGTATGCCGGCCTGTGTAGGTGGTGATTTATCCCATGGATGGGATGAGGACAATGAAGGTGAGTGTGAGAGAGTGAATGGTGATGTCCCTTGAACTGGCAGTGAGTGAGGGCCCTCTGGAAGTGTGATGGGTTTGTGAGTGTGAGAGTTGAGAGTGATGAAAAGAGTGACGTACCCAGTGGAACGGAGGAGATCATTCATCCTTTTGCGGCATTGGGTAGCTGTCCTTCTCTGAAGTGCATTGGGACTGATCACCGCTGCCACCACCTCCCAAGCTGGGTTAGTACTGTTGCTGACCATCCTGCGGACAGAGCTGGGGTAGAGGACATCCCAGCGGGCCTCCATGGCATCAAAAAGCATTCGAGGGAAGTGTCGCTGAACCCAGGGACTGCAGTCTTCTTCAGTTTCAGGGCCATGTCTTTCGTGCAGCAGAGGTGGTCTGGAAGCACTGAGATGTGTGCTTGCAGCTGGACTTTAAACATGGCGCCAGATATGATGCAGCAGCGGGGTGATGGCAGACAAGTGAATGAGAGCCCACCTGCCATGGAAATGGCATATGTCCCGGGAGCACATAAATAATGTGGCAGATTTGGGATAATACTGCATGAAAACCTGCCATCTCATGAAACATCATTTTACCACACCATGCAAACCTGGGGCAATTCCACCCTCAGATTAAGATCTCATCTCTCCCTCAGTACTGAGCTGGGGTCTCAGCTCTTGATTTTTGTGTCCAAGCCCCTGATTGGGACTTGAACCCAGAACCTGGTAGCACACAGGTGAGAATGCTGCCAACTGAGCCTTGGCTGACAAGTCAGTTCAATAGAAGAATTTCACACCTTGCTCTTACACATAAGCCATTTGCATGAATTTTTAGGAACAATATATTATGAGAACTCTAAACTTAACTGTAATAAAAATTGAACCACTTGATTACACAGCACTGGTCATCCTATTTTGCTTTGTTGCTGTATGAAAATTGCAGTTACCTCAGGGTCCAGTATGATGTGCTCTGACATACGATCCTCCTTACCTACATCCACGGCTCCTTCCAATGCAGGCCCGGCCAGTGGACCTGGAGTACAGAATCACAATGTTAAAATCATTTGTAAACTGACCCACGTTGTCTATGAAGGTCAGATTAGGAAACATGAAGCTTTGATTTAATCTTAATCTTACTAGAAATGAAGACCCTTGGAAATCTTTTTTTTCTCTCTGCTTGAACGGACATGTTATAGCTTAAAATAATGCGAGCCAAAAAAAATTATGTTTTATACCATTAACATCTTCCCAACAGAATGTTGAGTGGGGGCGATTAAGGAGGACAGGTGGGAAAGCACAAAACAGGACTCGGAGGAAAGCAAGAGAAGAACCATAGAGACAGAATGAGCAAAAAGCTGAAAAAATCAGAAGAGCGGGAACAAAGCAGTCGATGCAGGGGGAGGGCGGGGGAGACTATATCCTGCTGTGAGCAACATAGGAGGTCCACCAATTGGTAAATTAAGGGTCAGTTGGTACATTTGAAGTTAATATAGTACAAAGTAATAGATTTAATGTGAAAATCAGAATGTAAACTTAGAAATCCGAGGTCAGTTATATATTGCTGGAACATAATTCTGCTACTGTCCAGCTACCTGCAAGCAGTGAGAAGGTCTGAGTTTATAAACACACAAAGTTACATTTTCATTTCCTCCAGGTTAAAACAAACGTTTTTAATGTAATTCAAAATATTTTTGTGGAATCGGCACTGTGCTCCACTGAAACCACGAACCCATTTGTTCTGGGCTCCTTACAGTACAAGAAATTCCATTCTGACACCCAGTTGTGGATTAAGGGGCGGATATTTACCGGAGTTAGACAGAAATTGTTGAAACACACACCTGCGGCAGACAGTCGGGCCTTGACCCTGTTCAAAAGAGCGAGGTCGGTGTATGGAGCCACATCCCGCACCCAGATAGAGTCCAGCTCATTCTTTGCAGCCCTGGTGGAACCAGAGGTGAGAACAACCTGAGCCATCTGCAGACTCCAGCAGAACAGCAACAGAGCGTTAAACATAATACCTAGGAGGTAAACGCAGAAAATTTAGTTGGAAGAAATATTCAAGTTCTGGCCATAAATATTGATAAACGATGCACTGCATAATAAAGATTATTTATCTTTCATAAGTATATAACGCATTTGCTCAGATTCAATTTAAGGATCCATTTAGAATAAATAAGCTTCAGTTACCAAGAGTCTCGGTAAGAAATGAAAGCAAACTTTTTGTTCCCCCACTGCTTGTTGAGAAGTGTTCGTGTCTTTGGGTACTGTTGTGCACAGAGCCCGGGTTTAAAGCTACTGGATGCACTTCAGCGTCACAGTGACGTTAGCATTAAAGGAGGAGTGGGATTTGTATTTACTTCGCTCAAGGTTTGTTTAACATTAAATTACTCGGATTATTCATGGCAGCCTTGAATCAGTGCTAGCTTTCTGCCCCCGAGTCAGAAGGCTTCAGGTTCAAACTCCACTCCAGAGACTTGAGCACAAAATCCAGGTTGACACTCCTGTACAAAACTGAGGGAGAGCGACACAGTCGGAGGCACCATCTCGCCAGCGAAACCTTAAACCAAAGCCTCGTCCGCACTCACAGGTACTGTCAAAGGACCAACGGCACTATTGGATGAGCATGGCAGCACTCCCTGGTGTCCGGACTGATATTGACCCTTCAATCAACATCACTAAAACAGATTATCTGGTCATTAATTTTGATATAGAAAAATGCAAGGTTGTGCATTTTGGTAGGAAGAAAAGGCCAGTCGTGTTCTCTGTTTGTCTGCGTTTCAGCATTCCATTTGGTGTGTTAATCTTTGCCAAACACCATCAGTGCCTATCAATACTTCTGGGTCTTTTACACTTTCATCCTCTGGTATTTTGGGACCATTTGGGAATTATTTATGACACTCATTTCTTTTCTTATTCCATGTATAATATAAACAAAGCTCATTTTAGAGTCATAGAATTATACAGCACAGAAACAGACCTTTCGGCCCATCATGTCCATGTTGGCCATCAAGCACCTATCTATTCGAATCTCATTTTCCAGCACTTGGCCTGTAGCCCTGTATGCTATGGCGTTTCAAGTGCTCATGTAAATACTTGTTAATATTTTTGTTTAGTATTAGTTTGTGTTGTGTTGCATCTTTGATGCCTTCGTGGTAGGAATTAATTGATGGGTCTGTCATGATGGTTTAGGAACTATCAGTGGTGAGATACATGTTTTGAAGGATAAGCTGGAATAGAAATTATAATTTTGGCATAAAATAATGAATTCTAGGTTTGAATTTGAATTGTTTTAACTTTAATTACTAAGCATCCATTCCTATAGGAAGAACTTAGATCCAAAGAAGTGATTGGATTTGGGAGCAGGTAACCAGTTTAAAAGCCCTGAAAGTGACAGTGCATTAGGAAGTGGCAGTATCCTGCTAATGTCAGCCTTTAACTTTAGTATGTTTGGCTGCATGTGAGAAATCCCTTCAGGCGCAGTTGGTTGCCAATTGAAATATGTTAAAAGGCAATTGGCAGCTATTTTAACTGGAATTTTGGAATTTATCTCTGAGTGCACAGGTTTGCCAGGCTTCCTGGGAATCACCAGGGAAAGCAAGGAGAGAGGACAGTTGAGGGGTGTGAGCACATGACAGGCAAAAAATCTTAGAAGTACTTAGACATATTACCTGCTTCCTTGCCTAATTCAAAGGCGTTTGCTCCGAGGACTTGTATTGGAGGTGATTTTCAACACCTTAGAGGTCTTTTCTACTACCTTGGAATTTTAAGAAGGAAAGAATGAAAGATTTGCATTTCTGTAGCACCTTGCACAATCACAGGACATCCCAAAGCATCTAACGGCCAATGAAGTACTTTTGAAGTGTTGTCACTATTGTAATGTAGGAAACACGGCAGCCAATTAGAGCACAGGAAACTTCCACAAACAGTAACGTAATAATAACCGCATAATCTACTCATCTGGTGTTGATTGATGGATAAATATTGACCAGGAAACTAGAGATAACTCCATTGGTTTTGTTTGAAATCATGCCATGGGATCCTTTATACCCACCTCAGAGGGTAGCCATGGCCTCTGAAAGACACCGCCTCTGACAATGCAGCATTCTCTCAATACTGTTTCGGTGTGCCAGTTTTGTGTGTTTCATCTACACGTCCCATCTGCCAACCAGGTTTAGCATGAATACTGCCAATACAGTCTGACCTTGGACCTCAGATAAGCATCAAGCTGAGCAGCAGCAACAACAGTAGTAGCAGAAGCGGCACCAGCAGGGACAGCAGCAGTTTTCTCCTCATTGACCTGCCATTCCAAAGGGGAGCAGGGTTGAGAGCAGAGGTGCAGCTCATGGGAGGCGATAGCCCCAATACAGGGTATATAGGCAGAGGATCAGGGTCCTGGAGATGTCTGAACACTTCTGTTTTATTGGAAATGATTGGCTCAAATGCTACTGAACATTTATCAGCCCTAAACCTGGATGATGCCCAGATCTTGCTGCATGCAAACTCGGACTACTTCAATATCTGGGGAATTGCAAAGGAAACACTGAACACTGTGCAATCATCAGCAAGCAGCCCCACACCTAACCTTCCAATGAAGGTAAGGTCATTGATGAAGTAGCTGAAGATGATTGGGCCTAGGACACTGCCCTGAGAAACTCTTGTTGCAATGTCCTGGGGTGGAGATGCTTGACCTCCAAAAACCACAGCCAATTGCATTGTGTCAGGCTGAAATCTTTTATAATCTTAGCTCCTTTTTGGGACTATTTTAGATCAGGCATACTCCTTGGATGATCACACTCACTTAAGGTTGATTAAAGACAGGTTCATAGACGCTTAAATGGGCCTGAAGAACAGAT
The DNA here is from genome assembly GCF_017639515.1 of Carcharodon carcharias. Taxonomy (NCBI): domain Eukaryota; kingdom Metazoa; phylum Chordata; class Chondrichthyes; order Lamniformes; family Lamnidae; genus Carcharodon; species Carcharodon carcharias. Next base: position 128,410,054 of record NC_054473.1, on the reverse strand, counting down.
TCAACTTTTCCCGAAGGAAAGGACCCACCAAAGACTATTACAATCCTCCAGAAGCCTTTTTAACAAGTTTTAGCCAGATTATAACAACCCAGATATTATAAGGGTCTGGGCATCTCTCCTCAACAATGTACCTCTCTGCTGAAGAGTGTACGGAGATGGGTTTTCGAGTTTGAATACAGAAGATTATATGAGACAATACGTTTTCTAAATTATAGAAGAGTTTATTAAAGAACCAAACATACAATTCACTTTTGATGATAAATCAATTGCAACATTGACAGTTGTAGGAAAGGTAAGTATAATTTTGTTTCCAGTAGAGAAATCAGGTCTTATTAATACTACTAAGTCAGAAAGGTACCTCTATCCCAATTAAGAGAAGAACTATCTTCACTATTCTACAACAGCTACCTTTACCTTGAGGGATGCTGGAGTGAATCCAATAGATCTAAAAATCCTACTGTGCAGTCCCTATATTTATACCCTAAAAGAGCTAAGCTAGCTGGAAACATGTTGAGCACTCATACTGGACAACATAGTTTGATTTTCGTCAACATCCTACAAGCAAACAGGATAATGTTTGCAGATAGTGGTCACTCAGTTTCCAGGATTCAGTTTGACAAGTTATTTAGGGTCATCCTTAAGGTCATCCATTGTTAGATTATAGTATCTTACAACTTATCAATGGTGATGTAAAGGTCATGTTCCTGTTTTTTTTTCAGAACTGCCTTGTTTAGAGAATATACCGTATCCTATACTATAGGATGTTGTTGTCCTTAAGCACATAATTATGCCTAGGCCTGTTTATAAATTTTTTATCTCTTGCCCCTTTGCCTAGCAGATGAACTCCACTTTTAATTTTTCATCCTTATTTCATAGGGAATCACTCTTTTAAATCTTATAACTCTTTATTTATGGCTGGATTTTCTTATAGCTCCATATTTATAGCTGCATTCTTTCACAAGGCATGACTGCAACCATTAGAGCTTTTGCCCAAACCCATTGACTTTACATTTGGATAAATGCTGTCTTGATTTCACTTCACCCCTAGAATTTAGCCCCTATGTCTATGTTTGGACTAAAGTTGTAACGAGGTCTGGAGCCGACTGCCCCTCATGAAACTAAAGATGAAAATCAATGTTCAGTTTATAGGTAATTGGAATTTGAAAGCAATTGGATGACTCCTTTCATCACGTTACTATTGATTGAGTATAGACCTGGGTGATTGGCCCGGTTGTGTTTTTTGTGAACAGGTCATACATGAGCAATTTTCCACATTGTCACATAGATGCCAGTGTTGTAGCTCTACTGGAACAGCTTGGCTAGAGGTATAGCTAGTTCTGGAGTACAAGTCTTCAGTGCTACAATCAGGACATTGTCAAAGCCCACAGCCCCAGCTGTATCCAGTGTGCTCACCCACTTCTTGATGTCATGTGGAATAAATTGAAATGGCAGAAGAGTGGCATCTTAATCATGGGGGCTTCAGGTGGAGATCAAGAAGGTTCATTCATTGCTGACTGAAGATGGTTTAGCCTTGTCTTTTGCTCTCACATATTGGAGTTCTGCCATTATTGAGGATGGGAATGTACATGGGGCTACCTCCTCCTCTGAGCTGCTAATTGTCCACCATCATGTAACACTGTTGCAGCCTGTAACTTTTAGCCATTCCGCTTATCATTAATGATTTCTCATGACACTTTAACCTTTCAATAGAGAGTCCTTTTTAGATTCAAGATACTCAGATCAGCTGACTATTTGACTAGGCAAGCATCTTATTTCTCTTATTTCCCATCTACAAGCTGCTCCTTGGTGACATCATCCCAAAGCTCAGGGTTAGTTTTCACGTGTAATCTGACAACACAAAGCTTGACCTCACGACCACCTCACCATCACGCAACTTCTCCACTGTTGCTAAATTATCAGACTGCTTGTCCGGTATGAGTACTGGATGAGCAGACATGTCCTCTAAATAAACAATAGGAATACTGAAAGCATTGTCTTTGGTCCCCACTGCAAAGGTCCTTCCTTAGAAACTGACACCATCCCTCTCCTTGACAACTAATTACCTGAGGCTGAAGCAAAATGTTTGCAACCTTGGCGTCACACTTAACCTGGAAATGAATTCCTGATCATATATGCACACAATTGCCAGAACTGCTTATTCCCACCTCTGTAACCTTTCAGCTCATTTCCTGCTGAAACCCTCATCCATGTCTTTGTTATGTCCATCTTCGGGCTGTTCCAGCAGACTCCTGGCTCGCCTCCCAAATCTCACATTCTACCCTCTGTGAACTTGAGGTCACCCAAAACTCTGCTGACGTGTCTTTACTTGCACCAAGTTCCGTGCACTTATCACCCCTGTTCTACCCCAATGGAACATGGGAAGCAACCCCAACCTGCCAAAGAACATCTGACTTTAGACAAGGGCCACGTCAGATCCATGATTTGTTTTTATTCATTCATGGGGTGTGGGCATTGCTGGTGAGGCTAGCATTTATTGTCCATCCCTAATTGCCCTTGAGAAAGTGGTGGCGAGCTGCCTTCTTGTACCGCTACAGTTCATGTGTTGTAAGTACACCCAGAGTGCTGTAAGAGAGGGAGTTCCAGGATTTTGACCCAGTGACAGTGAAGGAATGGTGATATGTTTCCAAGTCAGGATGGTCTGTGGCTTGCAGGGGAACTTCCAGGTGGTGGTGTTGCCATGATTCTGCTGCCCTTGTCCTTCTAGATGGCAGTGTCATTGGTTTGGAAGGTGCTGTCTAAGGAGCCTTGGTGAATTCCTGCAGTGCATCTTGTAGATGGTACACACTGCTGCCCCACTGTCTGCCAGTGGTGGAGGGAGCGAATGTTTGTGGAAGGGGTGCCAATCAAGCGGGCTGCTTTGTCCTGGGCAGTGTCAAGCTTCTTGAGTATTTTTGGAGCTGTACTAATCTAGGCAAGTGGAGAGTATTCCATCACACTCCTGACTTGTGACTTGTAGATGGTAGACAGGCTTTGGGGAGTCAGGAGATGAGTTACCCCCCCGCAGGATTCCTAGCATTTGACTTGCTCTTGTGGCCACAGTATTTATATGGCTAGTCCAATTCAGTTTCTGGTCAATGGCATTGAATGTCAAGAGGCGATGTTTAGATTCTCTCTTATTGGAGATGGTTGTTGCCTGGTGCTCATGTGAAATGAATTTTACTTGCCACTTGTCAGCCCAAGTCTGGATATTTCCCAGGTACTGCTGCATTTGGACATGGACTGCTTCAGTATCTGAGCAGTTGCAAATGGTTCTGAACATTGTGCAATCATCAGTGAACATCCCCACTTCTGACCTTATGATGGAAGGAAGGTCATTGATGAAGCAGCTAAAGATGGTTGGGCCAAAGAGACTACCCTGTGGAACTCCTGGTGATTTCTTGGAGCTGAGATGATTGACCTCCAACAACCATTTTCCTTTGTGCTAGGCATGACTCCAACCAGCGGAGAGCTTCCCCTCTGATTCCCATTGACTCCAGTTTTGCTCGGGCTCCTTGATGCCACACTCAGTCAAATGTGGCCTTGATGTCAACGGCTGTCACTCTCACTTCACCTCGGGAGTTCAGCTCTTTTGTCCATGTTTGAACCAAGGCTGTAATGAGGTCAGGAGCTAAGTGATCCTGGCGGATCCCAAACTGAGCGTCAGTAAGCAGATTATTACGAAGTAAGTGCCTTTTGATAGCACTGTTGATGCCTCCTTCCATCATTTTAGTGATGTTTGGGAGTAGACCGATGGGGCAGTAATTGGCCAGGTTGTATTTGTGCTGCTTTGTGTGTACAGGACATACCTGGGCAATTTTCCACATAGCCGGGTAGATGCTAGTGTTGTAGCTGTACTGGAACAAGTTGGCAAGGGGCACAGCAAGTTCTGGAGCAAATGTCTTCAGAACTATTGCCAGAATATTGTCAGGGCCCATAGCCTTTGCGCTATCTAGTGCCTTCAGCCATTTCTTGATCCCACACGGAGTGAATCAAATTGGCTTAACATTGGCATCTGTGATGCTGGGGCCTCAGGAGGAGGCCGAGATGGATCATCCACTCAGTACTTCTGGCTGAAGATTGTTATAAATGCTTCAGCCTTATCTTTTGCACTGATGTGCTGGACTCCTACATCATTGAGGCTGGGGATATTTGTGGAGCCTCCTCTTCCAGTGAGTTGTTTATTTGTCCACAACCATTCATTGCAGGATATGGCAGGAATGCAGGGCTTAGTATTGATCCTTTGGCTGTGGAATCACTTAGCAAGTCTATCACTTGCTGCTTACGTTGTTTGACATTTAAGCAGTCCCTGTGTTGTAGCTTCACCAGGTCAACACCTCATTTTTAAGTAAACCTGGTGCTGCTCTTGTCATGCCCTCCTGCACTCTTCATTGAACCAGGTTGATCCCCTGGTTTGATGGTAATGGTAGAGTGGGGTATATGCCGGGCCATGAGGTCACAGATTGTGGTTGAGTACAATTCTACTGCTGCTGATGGCCCACAGCACCTCATCGATGTCCAAGTCTTGAGTTGCTAGATCTGTTCGAAATTTATCCCATTTAGCATGGTGGTAGTGCCACACAACGCGATGGAAGGTTCTCTCAATGTAAAGACAGGACCTCGTCTCCACAAGGAGTGTACGGTAGTCACTCCTACCAGTGCTGTAATGGTCAGATGCATCTGCGGCAGGCAGGTTGGCGAGAATGAGGTCAATTATGTTTTAACATGATCAACAAGGGCTTCATGGTAGCCATTAGACTTTTAATTCCAGATTTTTTTTTATATTGGATTCGAATTCCACCATGTGCCATTTATGATTCGAACCCAGGTCCGCAAAGCATTACCCTGGGTCTTTAGGTTACTCATGCATTGACAAACCACATAGCCACCACCTCCCCCTTAGCCTTTAGTACATCAGGAACAGGCAATCGTCTCCTGCAATCTTAGCTCTCAGGTGGCATCTAAATGTACGAGAACAGAAGCTGACAGGAACTGGGACACTTACTCTTGAGAAGCCCTGAGTATTGGTGGGGGCAGTGGGGCAGTGGGTGATTTTATAATTCTTATTCTTCAAGTCCCTCAATGGCCCCGTCTCTCCCTATCTCTGTTGTTACAATCCCAGCTGACGTTAATACTGGACAAGGCAGATCCCAGGATGAAACCTGGCTTGATAGACCCTAACTTTTGTTTTTTTCTTGGAAGCTGTGAAGGTTAGGTTACTGAACAAATTCACAGGAGTCTGCTGATGAACTCGTAACACAAAGAATAAAACGTTTATTAAACAAGAAAAATAAGCTTTATTACACTAGAAAAAAGATTAGAAAGATCTCAATACAAACAAAAGAACTGATTCAAATATTCGCTGTTCTTTCACTCCAACCTTATCTTTACATATACATACAAATCCTGAAAGATAAAACAATTTATAATATCTATCTTGTACTCATATATTCGAGGTATGTATGCGGTACATGTGAATTAACAGACAATCTGTGGTCAGACACACCACACTCGAAAGTAAATGACAGATGCAACCAAAGCAGATTTAATGGATTTCTCAACAACCCACCCAGACACTTGTTATGCTGTGAGCCAACCGCTCTCTGAAACTCTGCCTTTCTCATGAGGGTTTCAATCCCACATTTGAAACTTGCCTTGGAATTCTCTCCAAAAGCTGCTCCCACTCAGATGGCTTCAACAAGGATCCACCTCCAGGATTTCAATCTCACCTTCTGAGACTCCTTTCCTCTGGATCTCCGCAACATGGAGTCACCAACATTAAGCTGCCCTCTTGGATCTTCTGAGCTTCTCTCGAGCGCTTCAAGTCTGCACCCTGCAGCTCCGTCTTTAATTTAATTTCTCTGCTCCTTACTTTTAACTTTACTTAACAACACCTGTTTCAGATTTCGTCCTTGCCCCTTAACTTGGCACTTCTTTCTGGAACCTTTTTCTGTCCCACTCCTTGGTTTGGGACCTTCTTCTTGGTTTGGGACCTTCTCCCAGTCCCCCTACCTGTGTCCTGCTCCCTGGGACACCTTCTCTCCAATGATGCTCCTGTTCAGGTCACCTGACCTCCAGTTTCACACCATTTCACTTTTCTTCTTTATCTTCTGTGCTTGTGTGCAGACTTGGTTCCCAGCCTGAAGAAATAAAAAAACAAAATGTGCATATGGGCAGTGCCATTTCCCGGCCTAAAGACTTAAAAGAAATTAACTGTGCATGTGCGGCCATTTCCAGGCCGGTGCATGCATGAAAGTCCTGAGGGCTGCTGGGAACTGTAGTTCCTGACCTCGAGCTCCTGATCTCTAACTTCTAGTTAAGGTAAGTTCCTCGGGGTTTGTCACACTGTGATGTCCTCCAGTCCAACAAAAGACCAAGATATCTGTGCTCATCTAATTCTGACTCTTGAGCATCCTTAATTTTAATTTCTTCACCAGTGGTAGCCATGCCTTGAGCTGCCAAGGCCCTAAACTTTAGAATTCCTCACTAAATGTCTTTGGCTCTCTTTCCTCCTTTAAGCCATTATTCAATACCTACCTCTTTGTCCAAGCATTTGGTCATCTGCACTAATATCGCCCTATGTGGCTTGGTGTCCAATTTTGCTTTGTAACACTCTGTGAAGCACTTTAAGACAGTTCACTACGTCAAAGGTACTATAAAAGTACAAGTTGTTGTTGTTTTGTTGCAGAGATTAAAATCTAATCCATCTAATCAGATGATCACATGTCCACTGCCAGACCGCTGTTTAAAAATTCTCCCTTTGCTTCATGTTATTCTAATGGATATGGGGTACTTCGTTATTGGCACACAAATAATAGCAATTAAATGAACTACTTTACCTGAGATGATGAATGGCAGAATAAATGCACTTCATGGAATTCAAAACAAATACATTTTTTAAATCAGTAGAATGAAAGGTTGGAAAGGTCAATATCCACCTGCTTCACGAACAATTCAGCTAAACCAAAATGTTTAAATTGAAAATGATCAGAAATCCATTTAGAACTGAAAAGGCAGTTTGTTTTCTCTGGCATGTGACTGACGTAATTATTTTTCCCGCTCGATATGGATAAGGAAGGGGGGGCGTTTAATTAGAGATGACCTGAAAGGTACTTTGTTGCTATCATACAAAGTCATTTTGAAATGAATTAAACAAATGTTGAGGGTCTGGTTCATCTGCTAATACATGTTTTACCTGGATATATTGATTTCCCTTTAACACAGCATATGTACAATATGCTTGGTGTCAGGGGCAATGGTAACATCAGCGTGATACCTTCTACTTTCAGGACTATTTTCGCTCATCCTGATAAACAACATTTGACTACTATTGTCATCTTCTCTATTCAAAAGTCAAAAATAGGCACAAAATTAAATAGAGGATCCAAATTAAACTAACCATGTGAAAACATTTATATACAGAAAGATAACGAGTCATTAGGAGTCTACTATAGACCCCCAAATAGTGGAAGGGAGTTAGAAGAGCAAATATGTCGGCAAATTTTTGAGTGCAAAACAAAAGGGCAGTAATAGTTGGGGGGTATGAAGGGCAAAGAGGGTGCAAAATTCTTGAACTGCTTTCAAGAGAACTTTTTAAACCAGCATGTAACAAGCCCAACGAGAGGGGGCGCAATTCTAGATTTAGTCTTCAGAAATGTAGCTGGGCAAGTCAATGAAGTAGCAGTGGGTGACCATTTTGGAGATAGTGACCATAATGCAGTTAGATTTGGCACCATTATGGAAAAGGACAAAGATAGAACAGGAATAAAAGTTCTAAGTTGACGGAAGACAAATTTTACAAAGTTGAGAGGTGAAGTGGCGAAAATGGGCTAGATGCAGCTACTAGAAGGGAAAATGGTGTCAAATCAAATGGGAGGCATTCAAAAGCAAAATCCCACAAATAAAAAGGGTGGTACTGCCAAATCTAGAGCCCCCTAGTTATCCAGAAGCATACAGGGTAAAGCAGAAAAAGAAAACTTATGACAGTCACAAAATGCTTAATACTGTAGAAAGCCTAGAGGAGTATAGAAAGTACAGGAGTGAAGTGAAAATGGAAATAAGGAAAGCAAAGAGAGAATACAAAAAAATATTGTCAGGTAATATCAAAGAAAACCCAAAGATGTTTCCCAGTACATTAAGAGCAAGAGAATAGCTAAGGAAAAGGTAGGGCCTATCAGAGATGTAAATGGTAACTTGTGCATTGATTCTCAATGAGTCCTTTATCTCTGTTTTCAATAAGGAGAGGGATAATGCAGATATTCTAGTTAAAGGGGAGGAATGTGAAACATTAGATACAGTAAGCATTTTGAGAGAGGATGCACTGGAGTGACTGACATCATTGAAAGTGGATAAGTCACAAGAGCTGGATGGGTTGTATCCCAGGCTGTTAAAGGAAGCCAGAGAGGAAATAACGGATGCATGGAGGATCATTTTCCAATCCTCACTAGATACAAACGAGATACCAGAGGACTGGAGGTCTGCGAACATTGTACCAATATTTAAAAAGGGTGCACAGGATAGGCCAGAAAATTATAGATTGGCCAGTCTGACTTCGATGGTGGGACAATTATTGGAATCAATTCTGAGAGATGGGACAAACTGTCACTTAGAAAGGCACAGATTGATCAGGGATAGTCAGCATTGTTTTATTAGGGGAAGGTTGTGCTTTACTGACTTAATGGAATTTTTTGAGGAAGTAACAAAGAGGATTGATGAGGGTAGTGCAGTGGATGTTATCTACATGGATTTTAGTAAGCCATTTGACAAGGTCCCACATGGCAGACTGGTCAAAAAAGTGAAATCCCGTGGGGTACAGGGGAAGGTGGCAAGTTGGTTCCAAAATTGGCTCAGCGACAGGAAACAAAGGGTAATGGTCAATGGGTGTTTTTGTGAATGGAAAGTGGTTTCCAGTAGTGTTCCACAGGGCTCAGTATTGGGGCCCTTGCTGTTTGTTGTATATATTAATGATTTGGACTTAAATGTGGGAGGCATGATTGGGAAATTTGAAAATGTCACAAAAATTAACTATGTAGTTGATAGTGAAGATGATAGCTAGTTGTCTCCATTTGGTTGAGTGGGTGGAAAAGTGGCAAAAGGAATTTAATCCAGGAAAGCGTGAGGTAATGCATTTGGGGAGGGCAAACAAAGCAAGGGAACACACAAAAAATGGGAGGATATTGAGAGACCTTGGAGTGCATGTCCACAGGTCCCTGAAGGTGGCAGAACAGGATGATGTGGCCATTCTGTTAGAGGAAGGATTTCTCTTTAAAAGGGAAATGCTACACTTCAGAGAATCTCAACGGCATTTGGATTTTTCAGGCTGTGGCATCCATAGGAATGGAGATGTGGGAAGGCTGCCCCCTCGGGTCTCTCATTCTTACCTGGAGGTCCAGCTGAGGGAGCCGAGGGACTGCAGGACGCTGAGCTACCCCATGGATGGGGCGAAAAGGACAACCTCTTCAACTAAGCAGGTATGGATGAAAGTGGCTGAGGAAGTGAGCAGCAGGAGTGTGCTCCCTCTAACCTGGAGACTGTGCAAAGAGGCTCCAGGACTTCAGGAGTGCATGAGAGATGAATGGCAGAACAATTTCAGGTTTCAATCTCCACACTCTGACTTGTCCTCTTCTGCATAGCACATCTCAGGCCAACACATCTTGCAGTTCTCCCTAAAGGTGTTTCACATCCCCATCCAAGCGGCCAACACTCACAGCTGCCCTCTACCTACTGCCTTCTCTCACCCATGCCTGACGGTGACCCTCTACAAATGGTGTCCTTCACTCCTATACAAACAAGCCATTAAAAGTACTCACACCTCCCTGCTTTCTCATCTTGATGAAGAAGAAAGCACACAACTTGGCAAGAGGCAGAGACACAGGGTGGTGGGGGGTGGGGGGTGGTGGCAGGCATCCTTTTTGGCCAATGGTAATGTGTGCCCACCTGATCCTGATCCTGTTCCATGAGGCTGGAAATGTCAGCAGTGACCTGCCAGGTAAGCCTGAGCCTCCTGAAGCACCAGTGCTCAGACATGTCAAGATCATCTGCCTGGAGACCCAGTGTCAGGGGTTTCACCTCCTTCTAGCTGGATCTCAGCGGCCATTCCATCTTCCCGTTGGAGGGGCATACAGCTAAGGGGAAGGCAGCTGGTTCTGCTGCTGCTGCTGGAGCAGTTGGCAGTGGTGAGCCCTCTACCCTTGACCCTCAACAAAGGTGGATGGGTGGAGCTACATAAACTGCTCCTGTGCCACTCTGAAGGCTGGTAGCAGGAAAATGCAGCTGAAGGTGGGTGAATCGCTGATCTGATGAAGTGTCTTCCAAGCATTTGAAAATTACCTGTCAAGCAGTGAAGGCATTCTCTGACAGAAGGAGTGCTCTGAACTGCAGTCTTTCACCTGACCATTGCTGGGGCTCCTCAGTGTAACTGATCAAAGTCTTCCCAGTTTGTCAGTTTCACTGAGGAATTTCTTTCCGTTGTGCTCTCGCTTGGTCCAACCTGCCAGCTTGGAGACACAGTGCGTCATCGTTTCACAGTTGGGAAAGAGAAAATTCATGCACAAAATTGCCCTTAGTTACCTTAAGGATGTCAGTTGTCTTTTGTCCTCAACTGTGGGGTTTCCGACTTCACTACCCCGGGAAAGACAGAAGGAAGTTAGAACATGCCAGGATACCAGCCTCATGGCATTCTCTGCAATTTGCCCGCCCCCACCTGCCCTGAACCCACCTCCCCCAGGAAAATTTCACTCTGTGTTTCTAAATGAGCATGAGTCTCTGTGGCAGAGCTAAAATAAGAGATGGGGGTGTATATGATTCTTACAAACAAAGGAAGGGATTTTCATTTTGTGCACAAGTAGTGGGGGAGTGGAGTGGGGAAGTGCAATATGCTGACTGAGTTGGTGCTTCTCTTTAGGAACGAGCACTGTGAAGAGTTAATTGTGAATGTGTTGCTTTAAGAGGCTGAAGTACTACATTGGAGTGTTAAACTAGCTTTGTGTGTTTGGCTCTGGATGGGGCTTAAACCCACAAACTTTGTATCCAGAGGCTATCACTGAGCCATGGCTGACAACAGAAGAGGTACCCTGGTAAATGAGAGTTTAATTCAACAATGGATTATAGTTACAAGATAAATATTATCTGATAGGAAATAAATAAATCAGATTCTTCAATTCTGTTTTGGAATCTGCTGACTGATATAAAGTCAGAGGTTCTGTAAGTAAACGCCAGCGAGTACAGTCAAACGATACGGGGTGAGAAACTATACACATTGCATACAGTCAGACTGTGGCATTTCCCTTCAAATTTCAGGGAGGGAAAATGGCCTAAAAAATGCTAAAAAAAAAATGGGGTTTGTTATAATCATGATGAACTCTTGGTAAACAGAAAGAATTGTTGCTGAGAACCATGGGTAATTCAAAAAATACTTTGTAAATAAAGAATCCTTCATTTGTTATCAGTTCATTCCAGATGGTGTTCAGAGCTCAGTAGATTTAGGTTAAATGGAGATCTATGCTGTTTGCCTGACATCAAATATCCAAGCCCCTTTCTCCTCACTTGCCATTGTTGATCCACCCTGTAAAAACCCTTAATTTTGTGCTTTTTCTTTAGCAGCATCCAACCTCCTTCCAATTGTTCTCGTTACTAAGAACCTACCTTCCTTTCTCCCCACATCAAGAAAATACTCAATTCAGTCCCCTCACAGTCTTTCACCACTGTGCCATTGCCACTACACACCGAGGCTACTCTTCCAACACTACCACACACCAGCATCCTTTCTGGTGCTAGTAAAGGTCTCCTCCCAACACCTTCCAGGTCCTGGTATCCCTTTCTCAGTGCTTGCAAATTTTGCAAAGTCCTTCCTATTTCTCCCAGACCTTTTCACTCCACTCCAATGCTCTGGCAACCAACGTTTTCATTATCCTTCAGGCTCTCCTTGCTAGCAATCCCAGTTTTCAACATCACAACTCAGCACCATTTTCCCAGTGCTACCTGGAAACCCATCCCACCACTGCCATAGTCTGAAGCAGCCATCACGTACCTTAGAACCTTCCCCCCCCACCCCTAACCACTCCACTACTTCCACATTGAAGGATCCACTTCTCCAAAGGTTATAGACCGCAGCAACTCTCCATTCTTGCCATATACCAATAGCCCCTTACTACTTTGTACCTGGTTTCCCAGGTAGCAGGGGCTACAATTTAATTGTTAGCTCCCTGCAACCAGAAGCGTTTTCTCTCATATCATTTTCCATATCCTGGACTTTAACTAAGGGTAAGATATAAATAAATGAATATTAATAATACACAATAACCAGGGTTTACAGTTTTCACAGAAACATTAGCACAATCATCCAATTCAATCTGAAAATTCCACAAAGCTCCCACAAAAGAAAGAAAGTTATCTTAATTCAATCTCCAGAAATCAGCCACTCAAATAGTATATTGGATAAGACAGCATAGAATTACTTAGAATTTCATAGAATTTAGCGCAAAAAATAGGCCATTCAGCCCAACTAGTCCAAGCTATGTTTATGCCCCACATGAGCTAAATCCTCTGATTCACTGTGCACAATAATAGATAGATCGCTGTCAGTCAAGGTTCCTGCCATCTTTGGCTTGCTCTGTGAACTTAAAATAATGACCATTAATTATTATCCCTCATTTCTTATTAATGATGTAATTTGAAAATGTGGATTGGTGACTTCTTCCTTTCTCCACAGAGTTACTTGCAATTCTCATGCTCAGGGCATTTTATCAAATACCTCCTGAAACATCCATCATTTTGTCATCATTGATGAGGAGGCTCAGCTGTGATACACTGCGTGGGTGAGTAGCTTACCAACACTTACTATGTAGGCTCATAGTTTAAGAATGATTATTTCAACATTACACTGGAAGAAACATATTGTTTTTGGTGCCATAGCTGATCTGACTAAGGTCATGATTTACCGGGCAGTGGTGATCCATGCGCTGTTATATGGTTCAGAGACTTAGACAACATACAGCAGGCACCCCGGAGCACTGGAGAAATATCACCAGTGGTGACTACGCACGATCCTCCAAATCTGGTGGCAGAAAGTGCAGTCCACTGGCAGCGTCCTTGTCAGGAAGATAGAATAATGTTACTGGAATTTATTGTTAAGTAGAATAATAGTGGTATCTGCATCTATATGTGTCAGTGTGTGTGTGTGTGTGTGTATGTGTGTGTGTGGGACTTAATTGGATTAAAGACAGCTGGTCTGAAGGTATTAGAAGATAAACGGGCTTGAAATGTTAAGTAGGTAAACATGGGGTAAGTTTAGATGTAAGGTGTAAAAGAACATTTGCATTTTTAAATAAACCAGACTAGATTGTTTTCAAAGGAGGGGTGAAATGTGTCACATCGCCAGGTGAAGTTCAGAAACAGCGGCCAGGATTTTTGGCTCAGCAATTGGGGGCGGGGCCCGCTCGCCGAGGTGTAAAATGACACGGGGTGATGTCGGGCATGTGCCGAACTGTCAAAGGCCCATTAAGGCCTGTTAGAAACTAATTAAACTAAATAAACTAATAAACTGAGCTGTCCATCCAACCTTAAGGTTGGCGGGCAGGCGACAAGCCCAGGCGGCCTTCACATTTTTCATGGAACCTCATCCCTGGGCGGGATGAGGTTTCATGAAGTGTTTAAAAATTGAATAAAATTCTTTTTAAAAACTCATTGACATGTCCCAGCTCATTTGACACTGTCACATGAGGGGACATGTCTTGAATTTTTTAAATTTCATTTTAAACATTTAGATGTTTAAAACTTAAACTAGTCTCCCTAAGGCATCTCTGTGCCTCAGGGAGATCTCTGCAGTCTTTCGCACACATTCACAAAAGAGTGCTGGCCCCGACTTAGGGAACACCTCGCCCGCACAGGGAGCGCACAGCACTTCCGGATGTGCTTCACGCTGGGTAGGCCTTAATTGGCCCACCCACATAAAATGGTGGCACGGACCTGATCGGGGACACCGATCAGGTTTGCGCCCACTCTTGCCCGCCCCCGCACAACGCCCCTGATGGGGGAAAATTCTCCCCAGTGTGTTTATTTTTCTCAAAGATTACTGGCAAAATTGGTACTATGATAAATTTTTAAGCTCAGGGAGGTAAAGTCCAAAGACATAGTGAAACAATGAGAATTTGCATTCAAAAGGGAAAATATGTATAAAGGAGAGAAGGCATTTTAAGATCTAACAAGCATGAAAAGCCTTCAGCATCAAGCTTCAAGCTGCTGTCTGCAACCAACTAAAGTTAAGGAAACTCATTTTGAACTTGATTGTTCAGGGTATCGTGTTTCTTTGCCTGGGTCTTTTAAAATCTATGTGTCTTACTGTTGCCTTAACGGAGGTGAACTGGGAGTCAGATTAATTACAAGATTTAAAAGTTGTTATAGTAGCAATTTGTAGACATATGCATATGCTTCAAATCACTTCTCTTATTAATAAATGTTTAATATAGTTTTGTAAAAACCTATAAGCCTTAATAGTACTGAATTCAAAGCCCGCATCCCGAAACATACAATTTGCAAAAAAAGTTGTGACAGATGTCTCAAGTTTCCCTCTGGGATTTGAACAACTCAGAATTTACCATCAGCTGTGCTATAACTGTCCTCTCCAAGCCAACATGTCCAGCATTGAGAAGCTAATCATTCAAAACCAGCTCCGCTGGGTGGGAAATGTCATTTTTATTCTTGATACCAGACTCCCAATGCAACTGCTCTACTCGGAACTTGGCCGTGGCAGGAGAAACTCCCAGGAGGACAGTGGAAACGCTTTAGGGATATCCTCAAAGCATCTGTGAAAAGGCCAAACATCCTGGGAGACCCTGGGCGGTGACTGACCAAAGTGGAGAAGGTTCATTTAAGATGATACCGAACACATCAACAGGCTTTACTGGGAACATGAAGCAGCAAAGACGAGGGATCGGAGAGAGCTCACAACCTTCCAAAAAACTCATCTACTTGACCCTTCAAGCCCCAGGTGTCAGAGTCTGCAGATCATGCATTGAGCTTTTTAGCCATTTCAGAACCTACTGAACTGGGGTGGAAGCAAGTTATCCTTGATCCCGAGGTACAGCCTAAGGAAAGAAGACCCGATCTGAATTGGTCTTCAAAAATGAGAAGGAGAGGAAAGATGAATGCATAAATGAATGGTTTTTGGCACTGACTGGCTTCAGCTAAATAATTGAACTGTATTTTACTGAATTCATGGAGAAAAGGGAAAACCTTATTTGTCAATTCAGCCCCAGAATGTTTTGTCTCTGCATCTTTGCATCATAGAGGGTTGGTATGTCAACACCAACTCAATTGTTCAAGTAAATACATTTCATGACATTTTGTGTAATTAAGCCCTAATGTATAATGTACAGAGTCCTCAAAGCAACAAATTATCTTGACCTTTTTGCCAAATTGGTTGTAGATGGAAGATCCTAATTTGTAAATATAACAGAATAATAACTCAAAAACGAATGGTGATTTCTGACTTTTACTTATTGCAAAAGGGAAACATGTTAACATTATCGAACCAATATTGGGGTGTGTTCCAGTTGCTGACTTACTCAGGAAATGAAAGAAATCACCTGGGGCTTGAGAGATAATGAAATACCAAATTTCCCTCATATGTCAAAATGCTTTTTTTATTGAGAAAGGCAAGCTAATGGAACCAAGGTCACTTGGTAAAGTAAGCCATATCTTATTTGGACATCTGTCCATTCAGTTTGGCTTGGTCTGGATTCGTTGCAGTGCATACTGACCAGAACTGAAATTAATTGCTGAATGTATAAGAGATGGTTTAACAAAGGCAGTGTAATCCATCTGCACCCAAATATGGACTGGTTTATATGTTTTAGAAGGTATTTTTTGTAAGAAATATGTCGAACGTGACTGGTTCAGGCTACATTCCATACTTTTGAACACATAATTATCAGCATCAAGCATAAATTAGCTGTAGAATCATAGAAGGAGACAGAAAGAGGCCATTCAGCCAATCATACCTGTGCTAGCTCTTTGGTAGAGCTATTCAATTAATCTCATTCCCTGCTCTTTTCCCATAACCCTGCAAATTTTCCAATTTCAAGTATTTATCTAATTCCTTTTTGGAAGTTTTTATTGAATCTGTTCAAGCCATCCTTTCAGGGAATTACTCAGGATATCCACTATTTCCTTATTTTCATTGAAAATATCACTACTATCAGTTTTTAAGGGGCTCACATTACTCCTGAACAACCTTTTTTCTGAACATAATAGCAAAAAATTTTTCTTTGATTTTGATATCCCTTGCAAATTTCTTTTCACACTCCATTTTTGTAGGTCTTACTATCTGTTTTGTCACCCTTTGCTGTTGTTCATATTTTTATGTGTAACATAAACTAGACTTTGAATCAACAGGTTAAGCAGAAAGAACATTGATAGATTAAGCACCTAAGTGAATCAGAAGCAGTTCAATGTAAGAGTGAGTTTGTACATTTTGTGCGTAAGAATGGAAGATGGGAATATAATCAAAATGGGGATGTATTGTCATGGCAGATCAGCCAAAGCACTTAAGAGTCTGGATAATTAAGAATTGACTCATTGGTTCAATAAGTGTTACGTGGCATAAAACATCAAAACAATGAAGTACTACTACATTCTCTAGGAAGGATGTGAAGGCAAAAGAGAGGGTGCAGAAAAAATTTGTGAGAATGGTCCCAGGGATGAGGAACGTCAGTTACTTGGATAAATTGGAGAATCTGGCCTCCTTAGAGAAGAGGACATTTGATTGAGGTGTTGGAAATTATGAAAGGCTTAGACAGAGTAGATAGAGAGAAACTATTCCCATTCAAGAACCAGAAGACACTGATTTTAGGTGAATGGCAAAAGCACCAAAGGCAAGACAAGGAAAAACATTTTTATGCAGCGAGTGGTTTGGATCTGGACTGCACTGCCTGAGAGTGTGGTGGAGGCAGATTCAACAGTGGCTTTCAAAAGGAAATTGGATAATTACCTGAAAATAAAAAAAATTGCAGGGCTACAGGGAATAGGCAGGGGGGTGAGGCTAGCTGAGTTGCTCTTGCAGAGAGCAAGAATGGAGCCAAATTGCCTCCTTCTGTGCTGTAATCATTCCATGGTTCTATGCCTAAGTTCTCTGAGTATGGACAAATGGGACATATCTCTGCACAGAGAGATTGCATATCCCATGCTAGGTGTACAAGATCGTTAGATGAATTCTTCAGGGTTAGTTATGAACGTTAGATTTGGTTTGTGGTACTCTGAGACTAAAGGGACAATATATATGTCTCTTGTACACGTTTAAGAAACTACAACATGGCATAAATAAGTTAAAATGCAATGGTTAAATTCACCAAGCAGTTAAAGAGTGACTAAGATGTTGATACACAACCACAAGGTGATCAGTCTTGCAGGGGACTTGCTTCAAGTGTGACTAATTCTACTCCAAGGGAACTCAAGCACCTGACTTCCAAGTGTGAGCTTATATGCATTAAAACACACCATTGAAAATACTTTCCTGTAAATAATGTTCCTTGCGTCTTCCCTGGCAACCATCTGTTCTATTGCCTCACCTGAGATGACAGACAGTACCCAGCTTCCCTATCCTCCCTAAAGCCATAAAACATAAGACTTCCTCCTTTCCCTCAAACATGCCAAGGCTTGACCAGGAAATGTTTCAATCTTTAGCTGTCTAATTAAACTGTTCTTATAGAAAGACTTTTTCTAAAAGGGAAGAATTATTCTTTAAAATAGAGCTCTCTTCATATATAAAAACCTGCAGAAGCACTTTGTTTACATTTATGGAGAGAATTGTGATGAATTTCTGTGCCTGTTGGATATTCAACCGACCAAAAAAGAAGATTCTATGTTAAAAAAATTACAGGGGTGAATCGTCCCAGATTTTCACAAAATGCAGTAGTGGGCAGGAAAAAGGACATTTTATTCATCGGTCACAATGGTGGGTTTTCGCGCTGTATCGCCCCATTCCCAGCATATCCCGCCTCATTAATAATGCATTCCCACGAAACACGCTAGAGCACCCTGCTGTCACTTCAGGCCTTCTGTAATCAGGGCACCATATTTAAAGGGTACCCTGCAGAGAGCTAGCTCTCTCTATGGGATCGGAAGCTGCTGCAAAGTCATGGCTGCCAAAGGGAGGAAACATGCTGCCCCCAAATTTAGCGACACCTCCCTCGGGCGCCTACTGAACGCATTGGAGGCCCTCTATGAAGTCCTCTACCTTGGCTCTGGGCGAAGACCAGCAAGAAAGGTTACTAATCCAGCATGGGAGGCGCTGACAGTGGTGGTCAGCACCAATGCCCTGCAAAAGAGGACAGCCACCCAGTGCCGAAAGAGAATGAATGATCTCTTTTGTTCCGCCAGAGTAAGTCACTGTTCTTATCATTCTCAATTCACACACTCACAAGCCCATCACACATCCACAGGGATCTCACTCACTGCCAGTTCAAGGGACATTGCCATTCACTCTCTCACACACACCTTCATCTCCCCTGTGGATCGTGCCCTCATTCCATCCATGGCACCACTCACCAACCACACATGTGAGGCATCCTTCTCATCTGGTCTGGCAGACGTCCTGCTTACACTCTCCATCTGTCTTCACGCAGGACAAGCTGGCACACAACAAAAGAGAGAAGTCGCAGACTGATGGAGTAATGCCCAACACCAAGTTCCTTACAGACTTAGAGCCATCCAGCTGGCCGGCGACGATCTGGACCATTCCTGTACTGACAGTGAGGTCGGTGGTGCTCAATCAAATGAGGATCCAGCAGTGTAACATCCATCAGACAATCATGCAGTGATTCAGTCCCTCTGTTCTGCAGTCCCCTGCCATGCACTAATTATCTCTCCTTGCTTTCGCCGGCACATTTGGGAAGCAGCCAAGACAGTCCACGAGCCAGGTCCTCGACTCAAGCCCCAAAGACAACTCGGAAGAAGAATCTGAAGACACCCTAATTAAGGACCCATCACACTGCTCACCCACACCCTCCACCAGCACAGAAACACACACCTCGGGACCACAATCTGGTGAGCACATCACACTGTCTGATCCACAGCAGGCAGCTGCAAGGTTTCCGGCACTCTGAGGATTGCTGGAGACCAGAAATCTGCTGACTCCAAGTCAGATGAGGAGCCCCTAGACTTGGTCATACCTCATTTGCTGGAGATGCAAAGGCAAGCTCTAGAACATTAGGGAGAGATGTCTGCTGCACTCCTCAGATTGCAAGGCACGATGGAGGAGTCCATACACCTTCAGTCTGAGGTGGCAGCGCTGGCAGGCTAACGCACCAAGGTCAACACTGGTAGGATGGTGGCTGCCATGGAGACCTTGGTCCAGTACATCAGTTCTGCACCGCTGTGCGGGTTTAACTCCATCACTGATGCCATAATTGGCCTCCAACAGTGTCAATGCGAGAGGACTGCAGGGCAGTTCGATCTCACTCCAGCTTCCCCTGCTCCTTAAGGAGTCAGCCAGGGGCCCTCAGGCACCCAGAGAGAGGAGGGTCAGCAGGTGCACACCCTAGGGCCATCCACCCAGGTGACTCCAGGAGTGTTCAGCGCATCTGAACCCACTCTTCCTGTGACTCCAGCAGCTCCAGATCCACAGGCCGAGGAGGGCGCCAATACCACAAAGCAGGACACCCAAAGCAGGCCGGGGCTCTCCAGGTCTCAGCCCTCCAGATGCGCCCAACAAGGTCATCACAGGCGGTCAGCAGGCTGCCTGCACCTCCACTGTGGATGTCCCGGAAACAGCAAGATGTAGCCAAGAATGTTAAGGAGATGTAGTTGCACAGCTTGGGCACAGCTGTTAATTACTTGTACTTAATGTTCACTATTGTAAATAAACTTCCAAGAATGCCTCCTTGCCTATGGCTCCTTATTATTTTGAACAGTGCTCGTGTCACTCAGATGTGAAACCTTGGTTCCTGCACAAGATAAACGCAGGTGTCTCAGTCCAGGGCCTCTTCCCTGTGCAGTGTGTAACCTTCAGACCAAAGTTATGGTCCAGCCTCACACTCCCTGGAAACATTAGTGATGCCTGCACCTTGATGATGCTTGTCTTTGCTGCCAGAATGTTGTGGGCAGACGTCACAGAATTCCGTCATTCTCTCTGTGTGCTCTCAGCACCTTTGTGGTGGGGCTGGTGCCCCATCTCTTCAGCATCTGTGACCAGTGATGCTGTGCTCCTGAAGGGCTCAAGTGCTTAAGGCTGACAAAGGATCAGGTGCATTTAAAGTTTCTTGGCTGCGTCTCCATGATATGACCCTGATCACAGAGCGCAAGTGAGCTGCCCTCAGCCAGACAGAACTCAGACATTCACAGAGGCTGTGTGAAGATCTATGGAGTGTCCTCACTGCATCTCATGGTCATCCACCATGGATCTTGTGGCTATGAGGGCCTCCCGAGTGCACCTGCCTCATATGGACAATGCTATGGCCTCATTGTTGGCATCCTCGCCTTTGAGCACCTCATCATCACCACCCCCTTCGACATCCTCTTTATCGCAGGATACATGCAGCTCCTCCATCTCCTCCTCAGCCAGATCCTCCCCCCATTACAGTACCATGTTGTGGATGTGCAGCAAGCAACGATGATGCGCACCACCCTTTGGAGACTGTATTGTAGTGCTCCACCAGACCTGTCGAGGCACCAGAACCTCATTTTCAAAATGCCTATCGTTTGCTCCACCAAAGTCCGGGTCACAGCTTGAGCCTCGTTCTGCTGTCGCTCTGCTGCAGCCTGAGGTCACCGCACAGGCATCATCAGCCACACCATCTGTGAGTAGCCCTTGTCCCTGAGGAACCAACCCAGCAGATCCCTGGGCCCTAGAAGATGTCAGGGATCTGAAACTTGCTAAGGATGTAGGAATTGTAGATGCTCCCTGGGAATCGTGGGTGGACCTGTAGAATGCATTGTGGTGGTCGCACTCTAGCTGAACATCTGGTGAGTGGAAGCCCTTGCAGTTGATGTAGTTGACTGCTTGTTGCCTTGGAGATTTAAGCGCTGCTTGAATGCAGTCGATGGCACCCTGTACCTGTGGAAAACCCAAGATCTGTGCAGATCCAGTGATCCTGTTTCCTGGCTTTCCTGATCTGGAGCCAAATGCACAAAGTCTGTGCCTTCACAAAAATGGCGCCTGTGACCTCCTGAAACACTTCTGTGTGGAGGCTTGCAAGATCTCACACAGGTCTGTGGGACTGTGGAAGGAGCCATTGGCATAAAAATTGAGCACCACGGTCACTTTCATGGACACTGACAGTGGATGCCCTCCATGTCCCCATGACGCCAAATCCTGCAGCAGGTGGCATACCGACTAGTGCCCTAGACATGCGCAGTCCTCGGCGACACTGGTTCTCGGGCGTCTGCAGGAATGACAGGCGCCATCCATAGACCCTGGGTCTAATGTGACACCTATGAGCAATGGCACACTGTGGATTTTCAGGCCCTGCTGCCCTTTCATCTTGAGGGAGGTGCTCCTCCCTCTTCCGAGCCAGGCGCCTCCGCCACTCTCTTCTCCTTCCCTGGCATCTGTAAGCTATAAGACATACTGCTAAATCACCAGGCTCCATGATCCTGATGTTCTCCTCCTGCATGTTCAACGAGATAGATGCATGGGTTAGAAAACGTGTCCTAAGATGCTCTCTTGGTTAAGTCTGAAGGCCCCTTCACTCATGCAGGAGAGCGCTGGCCACTACTTGGATAGCCAGAGTTTGGTGAGCTGCATGGCTGCCTGAAACCTCACCCACCTCCATCCCACTCCACTTGACCAATTGGTGGCAGCTTCAGCCATTGGACTGCATGCTGTGCTCTCAGCTCAGACACAAACATTCTCTTAACCCTCACTGCAAGGCTGCACTGTTAGCTTGAACCATAATGGATACTGGCCAAAACCTCAATAAACACATTGCAAGAGGCTCCATGAGTGGCTGTGCCCATGGCAATCTTTTGCAAAGGGATTGTACAACTTGCCCAATCAGCCTATTGCTCTGCTGCCTCCTAAAACACACATTAATCTGCAGTGTGTGCCCAAGGGGTGAAATGTCCTGGAGTATTTGGTGACACTTTCACACTTTTGAGTTGTTGAGTGGGCAGAAAAGCTTCAGAGGCCCCACTCCAAGCAAATCAATGGGGCTGCAACTGAACAGTCTCAGCTGCAGAAGAATGCTCACTTTTGACAAGCTTTCTCATGTGTGTGGCTGCTTCCCTCATCACCCCCTCCCTCTGCCATGTGCTTGTGTACTTCCTTCAGTCTGTGCTGCCTTGCACCCCACCCCCCCACCCCAGCCTGACCCACACTACAGCCTTTGCCTGGACACTGCACTGAAAGGCAGCCAGGAAAATGTGACTTGTTGGTGCCCCCCCAACCCCCCGTGAATGCACGGCTCCTCTTCCTTGATGTCCTACAGGCGATGCTCGCGAGCACTGCACGAGGTTGTGTGCACTCTCCTCCGAGTTGCCCTCGAAGTCCAGGTCACCAGGTGCATGCCTTTTAAAGGCAGTCATGAAGCACGCCATTCTGAAATCACGCCTATGTGGGCAGTAAATTTGATGTGGGTGGATGATTCCGGCAAGCAGGGCTTATAATTAAATGCAAATGTATTAAAATGACGTTGTTGATGTACGGTGGCAGGAAACACTGCCTACCATTGAGGGGTGGACCAGACGATTGTAAACTGGTTTCGCTAAGGCGTAAAACCGAGTTTTGGCCTTCATGCCATATCATCCCCCTGCCCGCCATGACGCCCGATTCCAACAGTGCCGTAAAATTTCGTCCATCATATCATTATTTCAGACACTAACTGATTTGCTTTGTATTATCATCATTTTCTGCTTTCAAGTTGATTTTTTTTGATGCTGGGCTGTAAACGATTGGAGGATTAACTTTGAAGAAGAGCCATATGGACTCAAAACGTTAACTCTGCTTCTCTCTCCATGGATGCTGCCAGACCTGCTGAGTTTTTCCAGTGTGTTCTGTTTTTATTTCAGATTTCCAGCAGCTGCAGCATTTTATTTTTAATTTATTGGAGGATTAATTTTGTTGTCCATGGTATTTCTATTGCAAAAAACTCAAATACAATTCAATGATAATAATAAAAGTAGGTTACTTGACAATTTGCCATTAAGAAGTTCTCATTTAGGCTATCTACAGAAAAAACCTAGGCTTAATTTACTTGGTACAAGAGCTAAATACTATGACAGCTGGAAATCTGACATAAAAACAGAACATGCTGGAAAAGTACTCAGCAGCTCTGATGACCTTTTGTTTTGACGTGTGGGCATTGACCTGAAACATTAACTCTGACCAGAAGTTTACCTTTGGCGTGTGGGCTCGCGCCCAACATGCCTGACACATCCAAACGTAATATGATGCGCGATGGGTGTGCGTCCTGACGTCATTGCGCACTGGCGCAATATTTCGATCGGCTGAAGTGTGCCGGAGTCGGCTGTATGCCCTCCGATAATTGAAAAGCCCATTAAGACCATTAACAAGGTAATTAACTGGAAATTTATGCTGCCCGTCCAACCTAATGGCTGGTGGACAGGCGAAAAGGCCAAGTGGTCTTTACATTTTTTTGGAAACCTCACCCATGAGCGGGATGAAGTTTCCTAAAGCTATACACATTAAATAAAAACTTTCTTTTGACATTAAAACAAGTCCCATCTCATGTGACACAGTCACAGGAGGGGCCATGTTTCATTACATTTTAATTGCTTTTATTAATTTTTTTAAAAAGCACTTCAATCTCCCTGAGGCAGCTCTGCGCCTCGGGGAGGTTGAAGCGCTCTTTCGTGCACATGCTCAAACTGCGCGCTCGACCCGACTCTCCCTCCACCCCCCACCCACACAGGCAGCGCTCAGTGCTGTCGCTCGTGATCTACACAGGGTGGGCCTTAATTGGCCCGACTGTGTGAAATCGCGGCGCGGAGCCGATCGCGGGCGGTGGTTGGCTTCCCGAAAGCCCCCTGCCCACTCCCACCGAGCCCGCCCGACGAGGGAAAAATTCTGGCTTCTCTTTCTCTCTCCACAGATGCTGTCAGACCTACTAAATATGTCCAGCATTTTTTATATCTATTTATTTGATAAACAAGAAACAAGAATGAAACCAAGAATACATTCATAAATACAAAGGGAAAATTAAAAAATGGATAAATGTTGTACATAAAATTACTTCCTCAAACTCATTTGATGTATAGGCACACAGTTCCCCTATAGTCATCTTTTTGGATGGTCTTTTCTCAGCTCCATGCTGATCTAACACTGTATCATACTTTGTTTCAAATGGCTGGAGCAGCAGGTGTCGCCCTTCCTTAGTGTTGCCCAATCTCTTTGCTTGGCTATTCATGTTGATTTTCAGGCAGAAAACATGATGAATTTCACAGCAGTCTATTGGGGGAAAGCAGAGATAGAATTGGGGGAGGTGATGGCATAGTGGTATTGTCGCAGAGACCCAGGGTAATGCTCTGGGATTTGAATTCAGTGAAAATCTGGAATTAATTAATTTTAAAAAAAGCTCTTCATATTTATACCTGTTTCCTTCCCTCTAATTCTATTAGAGTACTCACTTGATATTTTCAGGAATTTTTACTGATCTATGAATCTCAGCCCAATTTCTATGGTGTTATCATTCAAGCAGTTTACATCATTGCGGCATAGTGGAAGATTTAAGTAAGTCAGACTTACAGCTTTTACATAATTAAAAGAGAATGAAGCAGATTTACCTTGGGCGGAATTTTCCCAGATTTGCACATGCGGGCATGTAAAACGATCTTTTACCCTCCGGCACAATGGTGGGTTTTCACACCATATTGTCCCAAACCTGCCTCATTATTTATGCATTCTCAGGAAACATGCGGTTTCCATGGCAGGCGGGGTCTCATTCACCCCACTGCCATCACCTGGCCGTGCATCACACTGGCCACCATGTTTAAAAGGCAACCGCCAGCACACCGCCCATCACTACCAGCTCACCCCTGCTGCCCGGGAGACATGGCCAGCAGAGGATAAAAGACTGCAGCACGCCCCCACCCCCCCACCGCTTCAATGATGGGTCCCTTGAGTGACTGCTGGATGCCATGGAGGCCCGCCACGATGTCCTGTAGCCCAACTCTGGCCGCAGGATGGGCAGCAACATGACCAATCCAGCTTGGGAGGTGGCAGCAGTGGGCAGTGCCAATGCCCTTCAGAAGAGGACAGCCACTCAGTGCCCCAAGAGGATAAATTATCTCCTCCATTCCACCAGGGTAAGTCATTCTTTTCATCACCCTCAGCTCACACACTCACAAACCCATCACACATCCACAGGGCCCTCACTCACTGCCAGTGCAAGGGACATCACCATTCACTCTTTCACACACACCTGCATTGTCCTCATCCCATCCATGGGACCACTCACCACCAGCACAGGCCAGGCACATGTATCATCTGGCCTGGCTGATGTCCTGCTTACACTTTCTCCCTCTCTATTCATGCAGGACAAGCTGGCATACAAAAAGAGATAGAGGTCGCAGACTGGTGGCAGAATGCCCGAAATCAAGGTCCTCACGGACTTTGAAAACAGAGCCATCCAGCTGGCCGGCCAAAATCTGGACCGGTCCTGTGCTGATGGTGAGGTTGGCTCTGCTGTACTAAGTGAGGATCCAGCAGTGCAACATCCATCAGATAACCATGCCATGAGTGATGTGTCCTCTTTCACAGGCCACTGCCATGCACTAATTAACTAATTATCTCTCCTTGCTTTCGCAGGCACATCGGGAAACAGCCGACTGAGTCCATGACCCAGGGCCTTCAATCAAGCTCCGAAGAAACCTCCGAAGGGAAATCTGAAGGCACTCTCCCTGAAGTCCCTTCACAGCACTCATTCATACCCTCCATCAGAAGAGAAACACACACCTTGGTGGGACCTAGCTCTAGAATAGGCATGGGATCACATACTGGTGAGCACAGTGCACAGTCTGATCCACAGTAGGCGGCGGCAGAGACCTCCACAGTCCCCGGCATTTGGAGGACTGCTGGAGGCCAGAACTTTGCTGAGTCCGAGTCAGATGAGGAGCCTCTGGATTCGGTCATGTCACAGTTGCTGGAGCTGCAAAGGCAAGCTCAGGAACATCAAGAAGGGATGTCCGCTGCACTCCTCAGATTGCAAGGCAATCCAGATGAGTCCATCTTCAGGCTGAGGTGATAGTGCCTGCATTGCAATGCACCGAAGGCAACACTGGCAGAATAGCAGCCGCCATGGAGACCTTGGTCCAGGATGTCGCTTCTGCACTGCTCCATTGCTGATGCCATAGTTGGCCTCCAACAGTGTGTACGTGAGAGGGGTGCTGGGCAGCTCGATCTCACTTCAGCCACTCCTTCCGCTCATGGAGTCAGCCAGGGGCCCTTAGGCACCCATAGGGAGGAGGATCAGCTGGTGCACGCTCCGGGGTCATCCACCCAGATGACTCCGGGAATGTCCGGTCCACCTGAATCCCCTCTTCCTGTGATCTCCGCAGCTCCAGCTTCACAGGCCGAGGAGGGTGCCACTGCCATGCAGCAGGACCCCAAAAGCAGGCTGGAGCCCTCCAAGTCTTGGTCCTCCAGAGGATGCCTGCCGAGGTCATCACAGACAGAACGTCACAATCAGCAGGCTGCCTCCACCTCTGCTGTGGATGTCCGCGGAGCACCAAGACGTAGCAGCAGGGTTAGTGCAGTTAAGAAAACTAGTTGTACAGCCTGGCCATGGCTGTTGATCACTTGTACATACTGTTCACTATTGTCAATAAATTCCTAGAATGTCTCCCTGCCTGTGGCTCCTTGTTCTGATGAGCAGTGTTCTTGTCACTCAGATGTGAAACCTGTCTGCACAAGATAAAAGGCAGGTGTCTCAGTCCAGGGCCTCTTCCCTGTGCGCTGTGTGGCCTTCAGACCACAGTGATGGTCCAGCCTCAAGCTCCCTGGAAACATTACTAATGCCTGCACCTCAGCAGTGCTGATCATTGCTGCCAGAATGTAGTGGGCAGGTGCTACAGAGTTTTCTCATTCTCTCTTGTGCTCTCAGCACCTTTAAGGTGGGGCTGACCCCCATCACACCAGCATCTGTGACCAGTGATGCTGTGCACCAACCCCTGAAGGGTTCAGGTGGTGAAAGCGGACACAGCATTGGATGCGTCTAAAGTTTCATGGCTGAATCTCTGAGATGCCTTGACCATGGAGCCCAAGCGACCTGCCCTCAGCCAGACAAGAGTCAGACATCCAAAGAGACTATGTGAAGATTCATGGAGTGTCCTCACTGCATGTTGTCATCATCCTCCTGTGATTGAGCAACTATTAGGGCCTCCACTGCGTGTCTATGACAGGAGCATTCTCACAGAGGGTATTGGCGCTGCCATAAGCCAGACTGGAGTCAAACATTCACAACTGCGATGTTTTACGGGGACACCTCACTGCATGTTGTTATCATCCTCCACAAATCTGGCAGCTTTGGGGGCCTCCTGAGCACACTTGCCTCATCTAGCCAGTGCGAGATCCTCATCCCCGTCATCATCACCTCTGAGGACCCCCTCACCCTCACCGCCGCTGCCACCCTCCTCATACGAGGAGACCTCCAGCTCCTCCTCTCCTCCTCAGCCAGCTCATCTCCCTGTTGGAGCACCAGGTTGTGAAGGGCGCAGCAGACAACAATGATGCATGACACACTCTGCGGACTGTATTGCCGGGCTCCACCAGGCCAGCCCAGGCACCGGAACCTCATCTTCAACATCTCGATAGTCTGTTCCACCAAGTTGCGAGCTGCAGCATGAACCTCATTATACCTTCGCTCTGCTGCAGTCTGAAGCCGTCACACAGGTGTCATCAGCCACGTCCTCTGCAGGTAGCCCTTGTCCCTGAGTCACCCTGCAGTCTCTGTGGACCCTGGAAGACTACAGGGATCTGCGAGCCACTCAGGATGTAGACGCGTGCACACTCCCTGGAAACCATGCACATACCTGCAGGATGCGTTTCTGGTGGTCGCATACCAACTGCACGTTCAGTGAGTGGATGCCCTTGCGGTTGATGAAGTCCACTGAGTGTAGCGATGGAGACCTGAGCGCTGCGGGTGCAGTCGATCGCACTCTGCATCTGTGGGAATCCCAAGATCTGAGTGAATCCAATGATCCTTGCATCCTGGCTGTCCCGGTCTCGGGTGAAATGCACAAAATTGTGTGTCATGGAGAAGACGGCATCTGTGACCTCACGGATACATTTGTGGATGGCGGGTTGTGAAATCCCACAGAAGTCACCTATTCTTCCTTGTGTATTTCTCTCTTGCCTGCCAGAGAAATTATTTCACGGACCTCTGGAAAGTCTCTGTGGACCTCAGTTTGAGAAGCACCGCTCTCGGTGTTAGAGGCTGTGGGATTGGAAGGTGCTGCTGAAGGAAGCATGGTGAGCTGTTGCAGTGTATCTTGTAGATGGTACACAATGCAGGCATGGTGCACAGCTGGGTGGAGAGAGTGATTGTTTAAGGTGGTGGATGGGGTGCCAATCAAACAAGCTTCATTGCCTTGAATGGTGTTGTACTTCTTGTGTTGTTGGAGCGACATTCATCCAGAGAAGTAAATTTGGCAGCATCCTTTTCCTTGAAATAGATGCATTTAGTACCTCATCTAAGCCCTCTGCCTCCATGTGTTGATTCCCTCTTTGGTTCCCAATCAGCCCAACCCTTCCTCTTAATACATTTTTACTATTTGTGTTTACTATGATAGACTATGGACCAGTTTCCTGAGTTGAAAAATGGAAGAATCCTGTTGCATGCAGATCACTGAATGTTTATAGTATTTCACATACTTCTAATTAACTACAGCCTAAAAATTGTTTCTTGGGTATGAGGAAGGAGATGAGGGTATTCATCATTACATTAACTTGCTCCTGTTTGGAAGTTTACTGTGACTTTTTCTGGGACTGGTTTTTCAAGTTTTGGCTGTTGAAATATATTTCCGCATTGTCCCTGAGTTAAGACCTCACTCTGTATTTTGGTAAAATACACAAACATATATATATATATATATATATATTTGTGGCTTACTTATAATTTTTTTTAAAAACTGGACAGAGGCTTTAAAATGACTGATGTTATGACGGGCTATCTCAAACAAAAGGAACCCCCAGGCATTCAGAACAGCTGCCAACTAATTATCTCTGAAGAGACCTCTTGTAGGAGAATCTAGAAACAGGAGTTACTGTTTAAAAATAAGGGGTCACCCATTTAAGACAGATGAGAAGAAATGTTTTGAGGGCTTGTGAGTCTTTGGAACTCCCTCAAGAGGCATTGGAAACAGAGTCTTTGAATGTTTTCCAGGCAGGGATAGATAGATTCTCGATAGCCTCTTACTCCCTTGTTTATCAGGGGTAGGTGGGAGGTTACAGTCAGACCAGCCATGATCTTATTAAATGGTGGATCAGGCTCAAAGGGCCGAGTGGCCTACTCCTGCTCCTAACTTGTATGTGCATATATATAACGATGACCATGCAACCATTGTCGATTGCCATAAAAACCCATCTGGTTCACTAATGCCCTTCCTTTAATGAATGAAATCTGCTGTCCTTACCTGGTCTGACCTACATGTGATTCCAGACCCACAGCAATATGGTTGACTCTTAAATGTCCTCTGAAATGGCCTAGTAAGCCAGTCAGTTGTATCAACCCGCTACAAAGTCTCAAAAAAAGAATGACTGGACGGATCACCCAGCATCAACCTAGCCACCGGAAATGCCAAAGGCAAACTCAGCCCTGTCAACCCTGCAAAGTCCTCCTTACTAACATCTGGGGGCTAGTGCCAAAATTGGGAGAGCTGTCTCACAGTCTAGTCAAGCAACAGCTTGACATAGTCATCCTCACGGAATTATGTCTTAGAGATCATGTCCCAGACGCCACTAACACCATCCCTGGGTATGTCCTGTCCCACTGGCAGGACAGATACAGCAGAGGTGGTAGCACAGTGGTATACAGTCGGGAAGGAATTGCCCTGGGAGTCCTCAACAATGACTCTGGACCCCATGAAGTCTCATGGCATCAGGTCAAACATGGGCAAGGAAACCTCCTGCTGATTACCATGTACCTCCCTCCCTCAGCTGATGAATCAGTGCTCTTCCATGTTGAACACCATTTGGAGGAAGCACAGGGAGTGGCAAGGGCGCAGAATGTACTCTGGGGGAGGTCTTCAATGACCATCTCCAAGAGTGGCTCAGTAGCACAACTACTGACTGAGCTGGCTGAGTGCTAAATGACATAGCTGCTAGATTGGGTCTGTGGTATGTGGTGAGGGAACCAACAAGAGGGAAAAACATACTTGGCCTCACCCTCACCAACCCGCCTGTCGCAGATGCATCTGTCCATGACAGTGTCAGTAGGAGTGACCACCACACAATCGTTGTGGAGATGACGTTCCATCTTCTCATTGAGGATACCCTCCATCATGTTGTGTGGCACTACCATCGTGTTAAATGAGATAGATTTCGAAAGATCTAGCAACTCAAGACTGGGCATCCATGAGGCGCCGTGGGCCATCAGCAGTGGCAGAATTGTACTTGAACATAATCTGTCACCTCATGGCCTGGCATATCCCCCACTCTACCATTACCACCAAGCCAGGGGATCAACCCTGGTTCAATGAAGAGTACAGGAGGGCATGCCAGGAGCATCACCAGGCATATCTAAAAATGAAGTGTCAATGCAGAACTATTTGCTAGTCAAACAGCATAAAAGCAGCAAGTGATAGACAGAGCTAAGCGATCCCATGACCAATGGATCAGATCTAAGCTCTCCAGTCCTGCCACAAGCAGTCGTGAATGGTAGTGGACAATAAAACAACTCACTGGAGGAAGAGGCTCCGCAAATATCCCCGTCCTCAATGATGGAGGAGCCCAGTATATCAGTGCAAGCGATAAGGCTGAAGCATTTACTACAATCTTCAGCCAGAAGTACCGAGTGGATGATCCATTTTAGCTTGCTCTGATGTCCGCAGCATCACCGATGCCAGTCTTCAGTCAATTTGATTCATTCCACATGGTATCAAGAAACGGCTGAAGGCACCAGATACTGCAAAGGCTATGGGCCCTGACAATATTCCAGCAATAGGACTGAAGACATGGTCCAGAACTTGCTGTGCTCCTAGCCAAGCTGCTCCAGTACAGCTGCAACACTGGCATCTAGAAAACATTCATATTGAGATAGGTTTATTAGGAAGAATCATTAAAGTTTACATTAACTTTACTTTTTATCTTCAATTTGAAACTAATGTGCTACCCAGTGACTATGCTGGAATCAAATTGACAGATGCTGACTATATGGGGGAAAATACAGTTATTATTTATGTTTTTTGTTATTTAACAATTTCTTGCTCTTCATCTAAGTACTTTACATGGAATGGTTACAACACAGGAGGCCATTCAGCCTGTCCTATCTGTGCCAGTTCTGTGCAACAACAGCTCAGCTAGACCCACTCCCCTACCCTTCCCTGTAGCCTTGCAAAATGTTTCCCTTCAGATAATTATGGAATTATCTTTTGAAAGCCCAAATTGAATCTGCCTCCGCCACTCTCTCAGGCACTGCATTCCAGATCCTAACCACTCGCTGCACAAAAAGATTTTTCTCAAACAAAAACAGAATTACCTGGAAAAACTCAGCAGGTCTGGCAGCATCAGTGGAGAAGAAAAGAGTTGATGTTTCGAGTCCTCATGACCCTTCAACAGAACTAGCAGAAACAGAAACAGAATTTTTCTCATGTCGTTGATGGTTCATTTGTCAATACCTTAAATCGGTGTCCTCTGGTTCTCAACCCACCTGTCAATGGAAACAGTTTCTCCCAATCCATATCTCTCATGATTTTGAATGCCTCTATCAAATCTAGTCTCAAATTTTTTTTCTCTAAGAACAATGCCAGCTTCTCCAACTTATCCTTGAAGCTGCTCATCCCTGCAATCATTCTTGTAAATCTCTCCTACACACTGTCTAAAGCCGTCACATCCTTCCTAAAGTGCAGTGCATGGAATAGCACATAATAGTCTAGTTAAGGCTGATATGGTGTTATATAAAGGTTTACCATATCTTCCTTGCTATCTTACTCTATCAGCGGAATTTTCAGCCCCACCGAGCACTGGGATCATCCAGTCCTGTCGAAAGTCAATGGACTTTTAGCTGGGTGGCTGCACTCCCCGCAGCAGGTCCCACCTTCCAGAAAATCCTAGCCTATGTCTCTGTTTATAAAGGCTAGGATACAATATGCCTTTTTAACCACTTTGTCAATTTGCCCTACCTTTGCTCTTTGTGCAAATATACCCCCTAC
Organism: Carcharodon carcharias; assembly: GCF_017639515.1. NCBI lineage: Eukaryota > Metazoa > Chordata > Chondrichthyes > Lamniformes > Lamnidae > Carcharodon > Carcharodon carcharias. The sequence continues at coordinate 128,377,738 of NC_054473.1, read as the reverse complement.
AGGGGCCAAAATAGTTTGTTTTCTTCAAGATAAAAACAAAAAAACTGCAGATGCTGGAAATCCAAAACAAAAACAGAATTACCTGGAAAAACTCAGCAGGTCTGGCAGCATCGGCGGAGAAGAGTTGACGTTTCGAGTCCTCATGACTCTTCAACAGAACCAAAATTTTTTTGGTTCTGTTGAAGAGTCATGAGGACTCGAAACGTCAACTCTTTTCTTCTCCGCCGATGCTGCCAGACCTGCTGAGTTTTTCCAGGTAATTCTGTTTTTGTTTTGTTTTCTTCAAGGTCTGTTTTGAGAAAGAAAACTGCCCAGCCTAATTTTCTCACAGGCTACCTTTGGATTTTTGGGGGCTACTTTATGGTTTTCAGGGACTCCTTTCTTCGCTTTCAATAATTCCTTTATTGGGTGAAGCCAATTTATGGACAACAAGCTCCCACGAGTAGAAAATTGATAACAATCAGTTATTCTGTTTTTGGGAAGTTGCTCCACCGAGTTGGATGGTGAGGAGGAGGCAAAGAATGTGAATAATTTTGGAGTTATTCGGATGGAGAAGCTAAGCCCATACCATCTACCCTCAACCCACCTTTGAACTAACCCGCTGCTCAAGGTGCCATGGACCTGCTCCCTCCCTGCTGAAAGATTTTGTCAACTTCCCTTCCAATGAGTTATATTTTTCTGCCTTTTCTCCTCTTGTTCCCATTGCCTTCCCTCTCCCATCATCTCACCCTTGCCCCCTTCTCTATTCCTCTCCTTTCCCTCACCCCTCCATATCTCCTTCCACATCAGCTTCCTCATTCATCTTTCCCATTCTCCCCCTATCTTCCTCTTACTCCCTACTTCTCATGCTCTTCACATCGGTCTCCTCTCCTGTTTCTTTATTGCAATGATTCCCTCGCCTCAAAGAGCCAGGCCTGCATACTGTATTTGGCCTTGAATCCTCTGTGCAGCTTATATGGAAGATCGACTGGCACATTAAATTAAAATTGGACTTGATAGAACCAAGGTGGTTTTATAAGTAGAAAAAAATTGGATGGTGTTACGTGTGACACTGTGAAAATGTAGCCTGGCCTAATCTGTACTCTGCGCCTCGTCATTTGGTTTCTGGCTGCCTCCTCCCTGCTCTGGTCATTCAGCAGTTGGACAAAGCAATTCGCAGTGCAGCCGAAAGCATGCTGCATGGCAACAGTGAGACCAGTCAGAGTAACTGCCCCTCAACTTCAATCACAGGTTCCTTCCCTCCTGCCCTTGCTGCTCCTTCAAACACAGATTCTGTCTCTGGGAGGAGCAGCAAGACTGGGTAGGAGAGAACCTGTCATTGGAGGAGCTGGAGGAGCGAGCATTGGAGAGCCAGAATCTGTGATTGGAGAAGCGGCTCCTCATAGATTCTGTCTTTCCCACCATTGCTACTCCTCCAATCAAAATACATGGGGGCGATCTTTCTTTCTATGTTTTGAATCTTTCGTCCTTGTCTTTGATTTTTCATGGGCTATTTGTGATGTTTTGAGGCCGAATTCACCCATATTTTGAACCCTGGCCCCCACCCGCCAGGTCTCTCTCTTCCTGCACCCCTTTTAGAACTGCACCCTTTAGTTTATATTACCACTGCTCAATTTTCCTACTAAATTACATCACCTCACACTTTTCTGCAATAAATCACATCTGCCATGTGCCTGCCCGTGGTGAGAAACTATTAAATGGGGGTGTTCAGAGGGATATGAGTGTACATGTGCACAAATCACAGAAAGTTAACACATAGGTGCAACTAGGAATTCAGATAGTATGTTGGCCTTTATTGCAGGGAACTGGAGTACAAAATAAAATAATATTTTTCTTTTCCTGTATGTGGTTGTTATGCTTTTGCCATCTTTCCACTTTTGCTTTGTCTGTAATATCTTCCCGTTCTGAGGAAGAGCTTGTACACAACATGCTGACTTTTGTTCTGTCTACAGGTGCTGCCTGACCTGCTGAGCTTTTCCAGCATTTACTATTTTTATTTCAGATTTCCAGCATCTCCAATATTTTGTTTTTTAACGAAACAGCTCCACTTGATTCAAAGGGTTTGCTTATCTTTTCAAGACCAAAATTGGCTATATTTTGTATTAAGTTAGAGTTGAAAAATGATGCCGCCTCTTAAAGTTAGAGCTTACAATCATATCCATAAAGAAAAATTAAATGGACAGGCATAAGATTTGTTGCAAAAAGAGATTGGCTACAGTAGAAACTGAGATCCGCCTCCTGCTCCCTCGACCCTGTTTCCATTAAGCTGTTCACCATCCAACTTCTTCTGCTGGTCCCTATGTTGGCTGATATTGTTAATGGTTCTTTCACTTCAGGTGCTGCTCCTCTTGCCTTTAAATCTGACATCATCATCTCTCCTCAAAAAAATCAACCCTTGACACACAGTCATAGCAAACCATCGCCCCATCTCCAACGTTCCTAACCTCTCCGAAGTCCTTGAACGTGCTGTCATCTCCCAAATCTGTGCCTACTTTTCCTAGAACTCCATGTTTGAATTCCTCCATTCAGGTCCCTGACATAGTAAGGGGAGATGGTGGTGGCGGTATAGTGGTGTTGTCACTGGACTAGTAATCCAGAGACCCAGGGCAAAGCTCTGGGGACCTGGGTTCAAATCTCACCACAGCAGCTGGTGGCATTTGAATTCAGTAAAAATCTGGAATTAAAAGTCTAATGAAGACCATGAAACCATTGTCCACTGTTGTAAAAATATATCTGGTTCACTAATGTCCCTTTCAGAGAAGGAAATCTGGCCTACATGTGTCACCAGACCCACAGTAATGCAGTTGAATCTTAACTGCTCTCTCAAATGGTCTAGCAAGCCACTCAGTTGTATCAAAATTGGGAAAAAGCAGACGAACCACCCGGCATTGACCAGGGCACTGTAAATGACAGGAGGGCAAGCCAGGAGCAGCATAAGATGCCAACCTGGTGAAGTTACAGCACAGAGATAAAAACAAAAAACTGCAGATGCTGGAAATCAAAAACAGAATTACCTCGAAAAATTCAGCAGGTCTGGCAGCATCGGCGGAGAAGAAAAGAGTTGATGTTTGTTCTGTTGAAGGGTCATGAGGACTCAAAACGTCAACTCTTTTCTTCTCCGCCGATGCTGCCAGACCTGCTGAGTTTTTCCAGGTAATTCTGTTTTTGTTTTAGTTACAGCGCAGGATTGTTTGTGTGTCAAACAGCCTAAGCAGCAAGTAATAGATAGGGCTAAGTGATTCCACAATCAACAGATCAGAACTAAGCTCTGCAGTCCTGCCACATCCAGTTGTGAATGGTGGTGGGCAGTTAAACAACTCAATGGAGGAGGAGGAGGCTGCACAAATATCTCCATCCCCAATGATGGAGTAGCTCTGCACATCAGTGCAAAAGATAAAGCTGAAGCTTTTGCTGCAATCTTCAACCAGAAGTGCCAAGTAGATGATCCACTTGAAGTTTGCCAGCATTACAGATGCCAGTCTTTAGCCAGTTCGATTCACTCCACGTGATGTCAAGAAACAGCTGAAGGCACTGGATACTGCAAATGCTATGGGCCCTGACAATATTCCAGCAATAGTACTGAAGACTCGTGCTCCAGAACTTGCTGCGCCCATAGCCAAGCTGTTCCAGTACAGCCACAGCACTGGTATCTACCCGGCAATGTGGAAAATTACCTAGATATGTCCTCTTCAGAAAAAGCATGACAAATCCAACCTGGCGAATTACCGGCCTTCAGTCTACTCTCAATCATCAGTAAAATGATGGAACGGGTCATCAATGGTGCTTTCGATAACCCGCTCATTGATGTTCAGTTTGGGTTTCACTGGGGTCATGCAGCACTGAGCTCATTACAGCCTTTGTCCAAACATGTCCAGCATATCTTCCTTTGACGTCAAGGCAGCATTTTGACTGAGTAGGGGACCAAGGAGCCTTAGCAAAACTGGAATCAATGGGAATCAGATGGAAAAACCTCTGCTGATTGGAGACATACCTAGCACAAAGAAAGATGGTTGTTAGAGGCCAATCATCTGAGTTCCAGGACATCGCTGCAGGTGTTCCTTAGTTTAGTGTCCTAGGCCCAACCATCTTCAGCTGCTTCATCAATGACCTTCCTTCCAACATAATGTCAGAAGTGGAGATGCTTGCTGATGATTGCACAATGTTCAGCATCATTCGCAACTCCTCAAAAAAGAAAGCAGTCCAAATGCAGCAAAATCTGGATAATATCCAGGCTTGGGCTGACAAGTAGCAATTAACATTCGCGCCACACAAGTGCCAGGCAATGACTATCTCCAAGAGAGAGAATCAAACCATTGCCCCTTGACATTCAATGGCATTACGCTTGCTGAATCCCTCAGTATCAACATCCTAGGTTAGCATTGACCAGAAACTGAACTGGACCAGCCATATAGATACTATGGCTGTAAGAGCAGGTCAGAAGCTAGGAATCCTGTGGCGATCAACTCATCTCCTGACTCTCCAAAGCCTGTCCACTATCTACAAGGCAAAAGTCAGGAGTGTGATGCAACACACTCCCATTGCCTGGATGAGTACAACTCACACAACACTCAAGAAGCTTGACAACATCCAGGACAAAGCAGCCCACTTGATTGGCCTAGCCAGCAATGCCCACATCTCATGAATAAATACAAAAAAAAAAGTGACATCCTGTGTGACTGTGGCAAAGTAAAATGACCCTTCCTTATCCTTCTCGACCTTTTATAGGCTTGACCAAATCATGCTCCTCCAACCCCTCTCCACCATTGACCAGCCGGACCGGTCCCATTTTTATGTATCGGTTCATAGTCACAGTATCACTCGCAATGGCTTCTCTTCCCACTCCTGCACTGTTACCTCTGGTGTACCCCAAGGATTGATCCTTGGCCCCCTCCTATTTCTCTACTGAAGGCACAGCATTAGTTTTCACATGTATGCTGATGACACCAAGCTGTATCTTATCATCAGCTCCATCCCTTCCTCCACAATCTCTAAATTATCTGACACCCTGAACTGGATCAGCAGGAGTTTTCTTAGTTAAATATTGGGAACACTGAGCCATTGTATTTGGCCCCCGCCACAAACTGGCTCCATTTGTCTCCCTGGCAGCTGTCTGAAGTTGAACCAGACTGTTCGCTACTTCGGTGCCATATTTGACTGAGATGAACTTCTGACCACATCATCACTAAGCCTGCCTATTTTCAACTCAGATCACCACCCAACTTCACCCCTGCCTCAGCTCACCTGCTGCTGAAACTCTCATTCATCCCTTTGTTACCTCTAGACTTGAATATTCCGACACACTCCTGGCTAATTTCCCACATTCTACTCTCCATAATGTTGCCCATGTCCTTGCTCGCACTTAGCCCTGTTCATCTATTGCCCCTGTGATCACTGACCTATATTGGCTATCAGTCACAATTTTAAAATTCTCATCCTTGTTTTCAAATCCTTCCATGGATTTGCCCCTCCCTCCCTATCTCTGTAATCTCCTCTAGCCCCACGGCCCCTGAGTTATCTATTCTGCATTCCTCTAATTCTGCACTCTCAGGTACTGCCAAATTCAATTGGTGGTCACACCTTCAGTTCCCTAAGCAACCAAATCCTCCCTAAACCTCTCCCTCATTTTCCTTCCAGTCACTCATTAAAACCCACCTTTTAACCAATCTTTTGACCACATTCTGTCTCAATCTCACTTTATGTGATTGGGTATCTAATGTTGCTTTGTAACGCTCCTGTGAAGTACTTTAAGCCGTTTTATTACGTTAAAGGGGGCTTTATAAAGATAATGTTGTTGCTATTGAAACAAATCCATCATCAACACGTACGCTCACCCGGTGCGGAAGGGGGTCGGGAAGGAGGAGGACCTCCTCGTGAACCTGCTCCTGGGCCTGGCCAAGTTGGCCATTAACAGGTCCAGGCAGCGGGCGATCGACGGGGGAGTCCCGCCCGATTGTTTGTCCCTCTTCCGTGGCTACGCTCACTGCCGGATGTCCCTGGAGAAGGAGCACGCGGTGTCTGCTGGCACTCTCGAGGCCTTCCGTGCTCGGTGGGCACCGCGGGGTCTGGGGTGTTTTGTTGACCCCTTTAATCACATTTTGATTTAAAGTTTGTAAGTTTCCTTTAAACTTTGTTCTTGGTTTTACAGCTGACCTGAATTAGGGGCTGTACCTGATTTATCCCAATTTTGTTGATTTGGTTTTCATTTAAAAGATTATCAACACGTACGCATTCTCAATCACCAGAGATGTTCGCCAGCTGAGCTGATAATGCGCATACTCAGTACCTGAGGAGCCAGCTCGCGCATGCTGTGCATGCTCAGTGCCTGCTGGACCGGCCCGCTGAACTGGTGCTGCACATGCTCAGTGCCTGCCGTTTGGGCTCACAGACCACGCAAGGTCGGTGCCCGCGGGTCAGCTCGCTGAGCGGATCTTGCGCATGCGCAGTGCCTGCTGGACGGGCTTGCTGGGCTGCTGTTGCGCATGCTCAGTGAAGCGTGGTCAGCTGACTGGTCAGGTGGTCAGTAGCGGCCTCGGTTCGTGATCTCTGAGACGGATTCTTATTTCCCCCCCTGAAATGGGCTCGTTTAACGAACTCTACTTCAATGTGGAGAACGGCTACCTGGAGGGCTTGGTGAGAGGGTTCAAGGCCGGCATCCTGTCGCAGGGTGATTATCTGAATTTGGTGCAATGTGAGACTCTGGAAGGTGAGTGAATCCCGGCCTGGGGTCCTGTCCCCCGCCACCGGCTGCAGGATGATCGCGGTCGCGGCCCCTTCCTCTGCAGCGCTCTGGCAAAAATTACCGATTGTTGTTTTTCCCCCATGTGTGGAACGGTTGAAGTGTTTGGACTGAGCCGGCCACTGGGTGAGGCTTCCCCTGTTGCTGAAACGGGGAGTAATGTTTGGAGGGTGTTGTAGGGATAAAGACGTTTACATTATTTATTTTAGCGTTTGACTGTAGTGGTCGGGGAAACTCAACGTTCAGTAACCAGGGGCCTACTTAAAATCATAGAATGGTTTCAGCACAGAGAGAAGCCATTTGTTTTGCTAAGCCCAGGCCGGCCCTCTGCAGGAACAACTCAGCTAGTCCTATACCCCACCCCATGGATGACCAACTCTCGTGGAGAAGATTAAGGGACAGACTGCCGTTGGGGTGTGGAGGAGGCAGGGGCTGGTGCTGAGAGAGCTTGGTGCTGGGGAGAGCTGGGGACAGGGGCTGGAGCTGGGGGCAGGGGCTGGAGCTGGGGGCAGGGGCTGGAGCTGGGGGCAGGGGCTGGAGCTGGGGGCAGGGGCTGGAGCTGGGGGCAGGGGCTGGAGCTGGGGGCAGGGGCTGGAGCTGGGGGCAGGGGCTGGAGCTAAGGAGAGCGGGGGCTGGAGCTAGGGAGAGCGGGGGCTGGTGCTGGGGGGTGGGGTGCAGGGACTGGTGCTGGGATGGGGGGGGCGAGGGGTGGCGCAGGTGCTTGTGGGGGGGGCGCTGTCATAGCTGTGGGGGCAAACGGGAGGTGAGCAGCTAGTGTACATGCACAGAATTTGGATGATCGAATTAGGGGACAAACGGCAGCCTGGGGCGGTGTACTCAGATACAGGACAATCTCAAAATATGGGACGGTTGGCCACCCTTCCCTACTCTTTCCCTGAAGCCCTGTAATTTTTTTCTGTTCAGGTACTTGTTCCAGTTTGAAAGCCGCTTGAAAGTTTTGTGTCATCTGCGCCTTTGGGAATTATGCCCTGTACGCCCAGTCTAAGTCATGTCAAGAAAAGCAGTAGCCCTAATACCAACCCCTGGGATGCCCACATATGCCTTCCTCCAATCAGAAAAACAACCATTCATTACCACTCAGCCAACTTTATATCCATGCTGCTATTGCTCCATTTATTCCACAGTCTTCAGCTTTGCTGACAAGTCTATTATGTGGCACTTTTGCCTTTTGGAAGTCCATATACACCACATCAACTGCATTAAACTCAAACATCTCTTACCTCACCAAAAATTTCAAATTAGTTAAACATGGTTTACCATTAATAAATCTGCTGGCTTTCCTTAATCTGCACTTGTCCAAGTGGCTGTTCATTTTGTCCTGGAATATCATTTCTAAAAGCTTTCTCACCACAGGTTAAACTGACTAGCTTTTAGTTGTTGGATTTATCTCCTCTGGAACCACCCCATAATCTAAGAAGGATTAGAAAATTGTGACCAATATCTAACCAATTTCCACTGATGCAATCCTATTATGGGCTGATAACATTTAAAGACAAATCTGAACCTCATTTTAACCAATAAAACTACTCCATAAGATTATCTTTAAACAAAAACACAAACTTTATTGTATATGGCACAAATTAAAGCAAATACCATTAAGTTAACACTATAGGCTATAACTCTACATGTTATGCACTCAGCTTTATTTTTTACTTCCCCAAAGAATTCTTTTATACTTTGTTATCTTGGAATTATTTACTTCTATTGGGACCACCCAAAGTATGCCATGGCCCTCTGAAACTGTACTTTAATTCTCCCCAGTGTTTTAGCTATTCTCAGAGGTCAAACTTAACTTGCAATGACAACTTGACACCTGTCATACACCCCCCCCCCATTTTCTCCATCATCAAGAGAACCCTGGCCTTTGTTGCCCTTCCTTCCCCCTTCTGGGAATGTGGCTATACTGTACTCGAATTCTCCCCTCCTTAAAGATAGCCATTGTTCAATTACAGTTTTGCCTGTGAACCTTTGATTCCAGTTTAACTGGAACAGATTTGTTCTCAACCCACTGACATTGGCTCTCCTCCAATTACATATTTTTAATCTAGATTGTTTCTTGTCCTTTTCTATAGTTAGTCTAAACCTTGTGATGCAATGATCGCTGTTCCCCTACTGACGCTTGATCCACTTGACTTGCCTCATTCCCCAGCACTAGATCCAGCGATGTGCCTCTCCTTCTTGGGAATATTCCTTCCAATGGAAGTATAATGCTGAAGAGAATTCTCCTAAATACACTTAAACTCTTCCCCCTTCTGTCCTTTGTACTGTTGATATTTCAGTCTGTGTTAGGGTACTTGAACCCCTGCCCCCTATCGCTATTATAAAGTTGCACCTTTGTGATTTTTTAACCCCTGCAAATTTATTGCTCTACAGCTTTCCCATGGTTGGTGACTGATTGATAGAGTACAGCCAGTAGTGTAATGACACTTTGACTATTTCTCAACTCTAACTAAATAGATTCTGTCATCAACCCTTCTAGGACATCCTCTTTCTCCAGCACTGTAATATTCTCTTTAATACCGTCACCCCTCCTGCCTTCTCTCTTTCCTGAACCCCTTGTATCAGGACTGTTTAGCACTCAGTTCTGCTCTTTTTTGAGTCATGTTCTAAATCGCTGTCTGCACCTACAGTTCACCAATCTTATTTACCACACTTTGCTTTCACATATATGCGCTGTAAACCTAAATTAGATCATCTTATATTTCCACTTGGGCTGATGTCATGTAATCACTGTTTCTTTTGTCGTGCCAACTGTCTCCCAATTCTTTGTGCATCTTGTTTCACTTTTCTAATGCTACATCTTGGTTTTCACCTCCCTGTCAAATTAGTTTAAACCCTCCCCAGCAGCACCAGCTAACCGCCCTTGAGGACATTGAGTGCAAACTGTCTGGCCTGTACCTCTACCCGAACTGGACCCAACATTCCAGGAATAGAAAGCCCACCCTCCTGTGCCATCTTTCCTGCCATGTATGCCTTACTATGTCAATTTGTTCAGAATTAGCATTGCCATTTGAATGGTATTGGGGGGGTGGGAGGAGAGAGGTGGTGGTGACGTTGCTTGAATATCCACTTGTCAGCTGCATACTGCTTTCTACTATATGTGATGGTTCTTAATAAATGTTAATTATGTTTTGTAATCATTTGCAGTGCAATTTTGGGAGAGAAAAAGCAAAGCAATCAAAACATGAGGTTAGAAAAACATCAGAATTAGTAAGGCTGAAAGGAACTATGAAATTAAATCAAGGAATTTATAAAGAAATAAAGTATTCCACAGAAACATAAATATCATGAAAGTCAGGATAGGGGTAGGCTTCACAAGATAAACTTATAGGTGATGTCAATGGCAGAAATATTGAATAGTTACTTTGCCTCATTAATTATCAGGGGAACTAATGAGGTGGGTCTGACAATTCGAGGTCAAAAAAGACAGTAATTTATATAAGTAAAACATCATGCCCTGTGCTTGAAAAGGGCAACTATTTCTTGTCTCAAACCTCCTTTGCCTCATAATAAGGTGCTGTTTGAACAGTATTGGAAATTAAGGTTAAGGCAACATCTCTTTTGGGGCTGTGTAACATGAATGTCATTTCCTGGTCATCAGTTTCTTTTCCACTTCCTTCGTAGAAAACAGTATTGAGAAATCGGAATACTAGATCAGTTTTAGGAACGTGACTGTTCTGGAGTTGAGCTCAGTTTAATAGAAGGATTTGATCTATGGGCTGGTGTTGAGGTTAATCACTCAATGTTAAGTTGCCTGATACAGTAAAAGTGGTTGCCTTTTACTAAATGTTTTGCATATGAAATATTCATAATGTACTTGAAATTTTTATTTAAATCTGCTATTCTTTACTTTTAACCATGTAGCAAGTTAATGCGTGTTCACTTCCTGTTTCTGGAAATCTCAACTGATGTTGAAATTGAAAATTGTCAGCAACATAGCAATTGCATGCTGTGTGTCTGACAAATGGCATAAATTGAGTTTAAACAATGTTATGTAATTTGATTTGTCTTGTTATAAATCATGAATTGGCATGTAAAGCTTGAGTGTATACAATTCTATGTAGGTAGCAGATATGTTCAAAATGTCACTTTGAAAGTGTTGTAACTTTGTGTATGTAATGAGGTATAGAATATGCTGTGGAATAGAAAATGAACACTGCTGAGTTAAACCATGACAGCACGCAAGGGAAAAGGTACAAGCTGGTAAAAGGACAATGTGATTAAATGGGCAGCATGGTGTAGTTGGTGGCAAAATTCCTGGAGTCTTGGTGCCAAGACGGTTCATTGCTGTGGTAGGAGGTTTTGGTGGCAGGATGAGCAGAATGGGTACTTTAGTATTCAGAGTTTATCTGAATTAATTGAAATTATGCAGCAAAAACACTCTCCCATGCATCCTAGCAAGCTGTAGTTGCAGTATGTGTTGATAACTACCCATATGTTTGATCTCAGGAAATTGAGCTTGTTACCACCTTTTGACTCTAACAGTAACTATGTTTCATGTAATGGAACACTGGAGAAATTGCACTTTTAAGGTGTCACTTCATAGATGGTCTTTCAGCTGGTGCTGATTTGAGCAAATCACTATAAAAGGGGCACTATCTAAAGAATGGTAAAAATAAAGTCCACTTCACTCTATTTTGGGACAGGCAATATATACAAAGAGATTCTCGTGTGTTGTCAAAAATACAGTCACTAGTGTTTCTCTACAGAAACAAACAGTGTAAGTAGGATGCATTGGTCAATATAGATTTGTGTAGCAAGACCAAATTACAATTTTAGTCAAATTACCCAGAGTAGTAGTAGAAAAGTAAACTGTAGCATGTCAACTTGCAGCAAGCTGTTACAAAATGAAATAACCAAACTCTTGTACGTTAACTAGCGAGGCTGAGTTGAATATTTAACATGTATGTACGCATGGTTCCACCAGATTGAATTTCTAGGAAAATCCATGGGAGCTACTGTTACTACAATTGTCAGAGTTAAACATGATGGTTCACTTGTGCAGGAGAATAGATTATTTACCATTTCCAATGGTATCTGATGTCAGCATGTTGTTGCACTCCCAGGCTTGGGTACGGTTGGCCGATGTAAAGAGCAGAAAGCACTTGGTCTCAGTGGGAAGTAGTCCTTATTAGTATCTCCTGTACTTGGAATAAAGTTCAGACTTGTATATGGGAACCCATGTTCTGGATAAAATGTGATGTAAGTACTGTAGCCAGTGAATAATAGCTGGTATTCATGTCATAGATTTGGACCAGGGTTAATAAGTTTTTAAAAAATCGAAGGCAATCACATTATTCCTCGATTGACATCACAAAAACAGATTATCTGGTCATTATCATGTTGCTGTTTATGGGAGCTTGCTGTGTGCAAATTGGAGCTGTTTCCTTCATTGTAACAGTGACTGCACTTAAAATAATTAATTGGCTGTAAAATGCTTTGGGATGTCCTGTGATCATGAAAGGCTCAATATTTTTTTTTCTTGCATAGATGGGAGTGTTAAAGGAACAGTTGCTGTCTCATTGTGCCCTCTGCATGGGTTATGAAGGAATTGTTGACATTTAAATATTCAGTGTTCTAGCATGGCTACATGAGAAAAAAGTTCTTTAAAAAAAATCATTGTAGACTGCACAGTACAAATTGTGCAATATTATACAATATAATATGAATATCTAACTCCAGGAATGTGATAAATGCTCTACAGTGGTTGGGCATGGCTATCACATTGCCTGGGTTCTCAGGTGTCCAGTTTCTCAGGTATCTAGGTTCTCAGGTTTGCACATTTCAGTCTGCCTAGAGGTGTAAATATCTGACAAATTTTCAAATAATTTTTCTCAAGAGAAAGAATGCTGAAGATTACAATTAATTCCTTTTTCTGCATTTGTTTTTTGCATTTGTACATGTCTTTGAACATTGAATGCTAAGAATCTCAACCTGGAGGAGTTACTGATTAATTCAGCATTGGATGGTTGAATTAATATGCCTGCAGTTGAAGCCAAAGTGCTTCTGGATCATTCATTATGCTGTTAACATAACTTGATCATGCTAGTAGGCTTATTAAACAGACGTTTTTCATTGGGGTCATCACAAAATATTTTCAAACAATATTTGAGTAATGTATTACGAACAATGAATACACGACTTAAAGGAAGTGGGGGGGGGGGAAGAAAGCACCTTTTATCTGCATTAGCTTATCCCTCTTACTAGGTTTAATCAATTTATGGAAAGGCATTTATTGTTTTGATGAATGGGCTGCCCCAGTGACTTTTAGCAGACATAATCAGAAACCCAAAAAATAGAACTAATCTCAAATTGTATGCCTCAATTTATATTGCTTCTTGCGATATGCAAATACAATTATCTATTTTTTGTAAATTCTGCAGTGTGTGGGGTTTTTGAGCAACTGACAAATGAATTAATTTCTCTCGGGTAACCAGGAAATGTTTACATATTGGAAAGGGTCAGTATGGAAGGTGATGAGCTAAGATTGTATGAGCAGCATGTACCATAAGAGTTTGTTTTTTTTATCTATACTTTTATGATAGATGAAGGGGTAGCAGGTTGCCTGAAGGAATCAAGGAGAGTGTGGATTTACTTTTTTGTATCATTGGTACATGGATGTCTGTGAACAAGTAAGAATGGATCAGGTCTCTATTGGTTCTTTGAAATGACATCAGCGATCACTCTGTGCATGTGCGAACCAGAGCGATCTTGTTGGCCGTCTTTAACATCGGGGGCCATATACACAGTGGTGGCAACATACAGTGAGACACGAGGAATGAAAGAGACCAAATGGTACTATTATAATGGTAGCCGACATCATAAGTTCCCACATACAGGACAGCTGCTGAATGCTGGTACTTGAGGTGATGTTATTTGATGTAATAGCCTACAAACGCTAAATTTTCTAAATGTTGTAAATTTTGAATGGCACCCACAGGAAAATATCAAGTTTTTGAACAATTCCACATTTGTGGCCCTATACCTGGATTAGGAAAAATAGGGTGATCAGAAATAATGTGGGCCCCTTGAAACCTGATAATGGTGAAGATAAGATTGCAGTCATGCTAAATCATTGCTTTGCATCAGTACTTGCAGTAGAGAAAGAAAGCATGTCAGACATCCCAAGGAAACTAATATTGAATCAGGGGCAGGCAGCCAGCAAAATTATTTAAGCAAATTAAAAGTAATGAAGAAACAATAGTTCTAAATGAGTGACAAATCCCCAGGACCAGGTGGATTTCATTCCAGGATTTTAAAGGAAGTAGGTGAGAACATTGCAGATGCCCTAACAATAATTTTCCAAAGTTCTCTTGATTCAGGAGCCATTCCTTTAGATTGAAAAATTGCACGTATCACTCTGCTAGTTAAGAAACATGAGGGTGAAACCAGGGAATTAACCAGTTAGCCTAACATCTATTGGGAAAATACTAAAGCCTATAGGGACCCTGTGACTGAACACCTTAAGCTTTCAACTGATCAGAGAACCAGTATGGAATTGTAAAGGGTTGATCATGCCTGATGAACCTGATTGAAATGTTTTGAAAAGGTGCCTAGAATACAGGGGAGTGTTGTTACGATCTCTGTAGAGATCTCTTAAAAAGAAATTTGAACTTCCAGTTAATAGCTGAAAGAATGTCTTAAGATTTCCCGTTTAAAACTTTTACTGTACCAGGTGACTGGAGAAACACTATTAAAACACTATTGACTAAACAATATTTTCTTTTTGTAGGCAACTTAAACTTTAAAGTACAGAAATAAATGGTTTCTTTTTATTTATCTCACACCGCACTCTCCACAGGATTACAGTTCTTATGGCAAACTGTTCACAGTTGCTCCCGGCTTCCAGTGGGTTGCTTCCTCTGCACAAACCCAAGTAGTAACTTTCAATCTCAGAAATGACTTTCACTGTGAAGCTTACACTGGATTCTTTCCTCTAGCTCCAAGCATGGCAAATCTTCCAGCCTCCTTTTAAACACTAATGAATCTGGTCTCTTCAGTCTGAACACGAACTCCCACCTGATTTCTGTGTGATGAACAATCAACCTGCATTTTTGCTGCTTCTATCTCTTGCTCTGTCCCCCTAGCTCTTGCTCTCTCTCCTCCTCAGATGGCTGCAGACCATATCAAGCCATAACTTTCTGTTTGTCTTTGATATTCATGGATTTATAGGGAAGCCTGTAACCTGACCTCAAAAATGTGTCTACCCTCTTCCTCATGGCAATGGAAACACATTAGCTTTGTATTGAAGTAGAAATATGAACACAACTCCCTTTAAAAAATACCTACATAGCTTATAAGCACAAAAGTTTACAACTCAATACTTAATGCACCTTTCTGGGACTGTGGGTGAATCAGGTCCAAGCATAAATATCTTGCATCATCACTTCAAAAGAAGACTTATATAGTTTTGCTGATCTCCAACAATCAAACCACCAAGGCTTACTGTTAGGCAGATGGCAAAATATGCCCCCAATTCGTTTACCCTAAATTTAAAGCTACAGTCCCAAAATATAACTCATAACAATGTCTATAGATGTTATTTACATGGACTTCCAGAAGCCATTTGTTAAAATCCTTCATAAATTAACTAAAGTTGAAACTCATGGAATTGAGGACAAGCTATTGATCTGAGCAGCAGGAGACAGAATAGGGAGAATGGGCAGGCACTCTAATTGGTGGGATGTAATTAGTGATCTATTTTGGCCTTGACTACTATTCTCAATCATGGTCCTCACTTTTCTGGGTAAAAGGATTAGTAGTGGATTAGTAATCAGGTGCCACTCCTGCCCCTAAATTATAACATTCATATTTAAGGTTGGTCAAGTAATGTTTTTACAAAAATAGTTAACTACTTGGAGTAGCAATTTGAAGACTAGTTCGCAGATATAGATAGAGACATACCAGAAAAAACAGATAAAGGATAAGTGTATTTCCACTAACATTCTAAAGAAGCACATACTACTTTTAGGGAGAGTATAACAATGGTTTACTGGATTTGTTTCTGGGATGAGAGGGTTGTCCTTTGATAGGTTGAGTAGAATGGCCTATACTCTCTGGAGTTCAAAAGAATGAGAGGTGATCTCATTGAAACACAAGATTCTGCGAGGGCTTGATGGGGTAGACGCTGAGATTTTGTCTCCCCTGCTTGGAGAGTTCAGAACATGGGGAGCATCATCTCAAGATGTGGGACAATCATTTAAGACTGAGATGAAGTGAAATTTCTTCACTTTGGATGTTTGTTAATCTTAAGAATTATCTACTTAAGAGGGCTGTAGATGCTCAGTGGTTGAGTATGTTTAAGACAGAGATTTTTTGATTCCAAGCGAATTGAATACGGGGCAGGAAAATGGAGTTAAAGTCAAAGATCAGTGATCATATTGAAGGGCGGAGCAGGCTCAAGGGGCAGATGGTCTGCTCCCATTCCTACTGTGTTCTTATGCCAATGGATCTGTATTTAATATGGTTAAAGATTGTATTTGTATGCTATTAAAGGCAATCAGTTCATAGATCCCACCCAATGCAAACAGCTATTGGTCAACTCAGTATTAACAGCAGCCTCGTCCTATTTAATGCTTAACAGGCTGAAAGCAGGTTATTCATTTAATTTTTAAAAAAGCTTTTCATAATCATACGAGTTTCCTTCCCTCTAATTCTATTAGAGTATTCCCTTGACATTCTTGGGAATGTTTACTGATGTATAAAACTCAGCCCAATTTCTACAGTGTTATCATTCAAGAATTTTACATCATTGTGACATGGTGGAAGATTTAAGTAAGTCAGACTTACAACTTTTGCCTAATTAAAAGAGAATGAAGCAGATTTGCCAGAATGATATCTTGTCTTTAAAGGTTAAATTGGGAGGAGAGATTACACAAACTTGGGTTGTATTTCCAGGAATTTAGAAGATTGAGGGTGATTTGGTTGAACTTTTCCAAGGTTTTAAGTGAAACAGGATATATTGGGAGAAACTATTTCTATCTAAAAGTTAAGGGCATAGTCCAAAGATTAGAGTCAGGCCTTTTGGGGTGAAATTGGGAAACACATCTTTAAACAAAGGTTGGTAGAAGTTTGGAACACACTTCCACAAATGGCAATTGATGCAAAATCAATTGTTGATTTTAAAACTGAGATTGATGGGGAGCAAACAAAAATCTATCTCGATACCTTAAGCTAAGGCAGGTATGTGGAGTTAGGTCACAGATCAGCCACAATCCCATTGAAAGGCAGAACAGAGTTAAGGGATTAAATTGTCTATTCCTGTTCCTATGTTAGTAAAGCAAAGCAGTAAGAGATTAATATAAACAGAAAATGTTGGAAATAATTTGGCAGCATAACGGCACTTACTCAGTCCAAATTGGATGCACCCTATAGTATCACAGCAGAAACTGGCCTCTCCTTTCGCCTTCTGCCAAATGGAAGTACAAGACTTATCTTTGAAAACCATGGCAGCCAATGGGCAAGTATTTGCTTCAGATGTGGCTATCTTATCGGCTACTAACGCCAGCTACTGTTAATTTATACAACCAGATAGTGACTTTTTCTTTTCTTTTTCCTTCCTTGTGTATTTCTCTCTTTCCTGCTAGAGAAATTATTTCACAGACCTCTGGAAAGTCTCTATGGACCTCAGTTTGAGAAGCACCGCTCTTGGTGTTAGAGGCTGTGGGATTGGAAGGTGCTGCTGAAGGAAACATGGTGAGCTGTTGCAGTGCATCTTGTAGATGGTACACAATGCAGGCATGGTGCACTGGTGGGTGGAGAGAGTGGTTGTTTAAGGTGGTGGATGGGGTGCCAATCAAACAAGCTTCATTGTCTTGTATGGTGTTGTACTACTTGTGTTGTTGGAGCGACATTCACCCAGACAAGTAAATTTGGCAGCATCCTTTTCCTTGAAATAGATGCATTTAGTACCTCACCTAAGTCCTCTGCCTCCATGTGTTAACTCCCTTTGTTCCCAATCAACCCCCCCCGCCCCCCCGCTCCTTAACTACAGTCTGAAATTTGTTCCTTGGGTATGAGGAGGGAGGTGAGAGTATTCATTACATTAACTTGGTCCTGTTTGGAAATTTACTGTGACTTTTTCAGGGTGTGGTTTTTCGGGTTTTGGCTGCTGAAATATATTTCCACATTGTCCCAGATATGTGGCTTATTTATAATTTTTTTAAAAACTGGACAGAGGCTTTAAAATGACTGAAGCCGTGACTGGCTATTTCAAACAAAAGGTACTCCCTGACATTCAGAACAGCTGCCACCTCATTATCTCTGAAGAGACCTCTTGTGGGAGAATCCAGAAACAGGAGTCACTGTTTAAAAATAAGGGGTCGCCCATTTAAGACAGATGAGAAGAAATGTTTTGAGGGCTTGAGAGTCTTTGGAACTCCCTCAAAAGGCAGTGAAAGCAGAGCCTTTGAATGTTTTCCAGGCAGAGGTAGATAGATTCTTGATAGTCTCTCACTCCCTGGTTTATCAGGGGTAGATGGGAGATTACAGTCAGATTAGCCATGATCTTATTAAATGGCGGAGCAGACTTGAAGGGCCGAGTGGCCTACTCCTAACTCCAATGTGTGTATGAGACACTATTGACCTCTGTGACTGCAGAGATCAAATCCAAGGGATTTGCACAAAGGCTATTTACATTTATAAGGCCAAGGACTGGCCAACGGAAATAACCAGCCTGATGTGACAAAAGACCCCAAAACGTCTTTTGAAATTATTAATGTTTGAATCATCAACCATCTCGAGAATCTCTCTTCCCCCCCCCCCCCCACCCACCCACACACACACACACACACACACACACACACACACACACACACACACACACACACACACACACACACACACACACACACACACACACACACACATCACCACCACACCAGCTCAGTACAAGGGCTCAGTCCAGGTGAATGCCCAAACTACAAGGTTTCTACTGGAATTTCTGTACCAGTATCTACAAGAGTAATTCACCTCTACAGGCCTATCTCATCGTGGAAGTCACCTCCACTGGAAAAGTGAATTATCCAGCATCAGTCTTCAGCTTGCCAACTCTGAAAGAATGCACCCATTGGACTGTCGATTCTGGACTGGCATGAAACAGTACTTATTTTCTCTGTGGTCTTTGCCGCCTTTTCCTTATCCTTCTTTTATTGTATGAATGTACCAGGGGCTACAGAGCGATACCCACCTCCCGCGTTTTAAGTGTGTAAAATAAACTAACCCTCTGATTTTACCCTATCCTGAGTTTGCTGTGGAGTTATTAGAAATTGGATCACACCAAAACTGAGGGGTTGGGGGAAATAAAAAATCAAAACACTTTTTTTTTCTTTATGGATGGCTGTTTAAACTTAATACCTCACCTGTTCGTAACACCCATATATTAAATACTGAGTGGTGGTGGGAACATTTCAAAATTAATTTTTCATTGAAAGTTTGTCAGAACAAGTGTCCCCTCCAGTTTTTACTACACATCCATATTTTTATTGGATATCATAAAAACAAAATTACAGTTTAAGTCTGAATGCAACATTATAATCTGATCACAAGGCCTAATGACATGGTGATCTTGCCTTCTTTGGGCCTGCTTGTTGGACCATTCTTGTGCTCAGTCACCCAGTCCTTTTGATTCTTTCTCACGCTGATTGCAGCGTAGACTCAACAGTGCAGTAACCCATTTCTGGACTTTACTGTTCTTAAGAAGATTTTATAATTGCCAGATGTGAATTACGTTATGTTAATACAGCATGCTGAAATAAAAAGTGGGAAAGTTAAAAAAAAATTACTTTTCTGGAGCTTTATTCTACTTAATTGTGCTATATAACATCACTTCCATTTAAAAGTGACCAATAGGCATAATTATTTTGCACTTTTAAAATAAATTCAAGATTGAATCAGGACTGTTTTAAAGCTATTAGCAGACCTCCTGTGACATTGACCACAAAGTCAGTAAATCTCCATCAGAGTGTTAGTAATATGCTGGAGGTGTAGGGATCATGAAGATGATTTATGGAACATGTGACTCTCCATCCAGTGGTACAATAGTGCAGTTTCAGGTATGACTGGTAGAATGGTGATGCCCAACTGAGGATGTACAACATTCGTCGTCAACTGCCCCTTCGTTTGAAGATGACATCTATTCAGCACCCCCAGTTTCTGCTAATGGTCTTCATGTGACTGAACAGGCCTATTCCCAACCTGCATACCTTTAGGCTTGTGAGGCAGGATGTCCTACAAGGTCGTGGGAACCAGAGTGTTCCTTTTCTTTCCTTCTCTGCTGCCGCTCTGTCTCATCATTAAGATGTTGTGACTCAAAGCATAATGCAGCTTGATGGACAAATTGCCACCATTTGGATTGATTGGGAGCGAGCTCCTCCCAATCATTAATATCAATGTTACCACACTTCAAGACACTCTTCTTGAAGTGTTTTCTTTGTCCTCCCCTGGAATGTTGGCCATTTGAGAGTTGTGTAAACAGGACATGGCAGGAGACATGCTTTTCAGCATCCAGACACTGTCTAGTTCATTGAAGTTGATTTTGCAGGAGTTTTGCCTGAATGTGGAGCTGACTTCAGGAAGAACATTAATGTTTGTCATTCCTCCCATTGAAACCAGAAAATGTGATGGAAACATTGCTGATGGAATTTCTCTAATTCTCTTAGGTGTTGCTAATACACAGTCCAGGTCTCACTGCAGTACAGGAGTGTCGTGACAACAACTAGGACATTTTTTTGACTTGTGATGGTCTTTGTTGTCAAACACTAGCTGTATCACTTGTGTATTTGACATGTAACTTCTAGGTTGTAGTAGGCTGAGCTGATTTGGTGTTTGATGGTCTTGTCAATGGTGGCCTTTTGAGAGAGGTGGCTGCCAAGGTATGAAAAATGTTCAAAATGTTCCTGCAGCATATATGGGAGGTGGAATATTTGGCTGACCTGGTGTGAGTTGATACGAATTTTGTTTTGGCAATATTCAAAGACAGGCCAAGTCTCTTGTATGCAGAATTGAAGAGATCGAAAGTGGCTTGCAAATCTGGTGCAGAATGGGCAATGACACTGCAGTCATCCATAAATTGTAGATTATGTATGGCTCTGGAGGTCAATTTAGTTTTAGCACGGAGATCAGTGAAGGTAGAGCTTTCTGTCCAGGCAGTATTTAATACTGACTCCAGAGGGCTGTTGATCTTTGAGGTGAATAGCCACTGTCCAGTAGATCATAAGTAGCGTGGGGGCTATGTCATAGCCTTGCTTGACCTTGGTCTGGATTTTGAAGGCATCTGTTTCAGATTGCCCATTCGGGACAGTTGCAGTCATATCATTCTGAAGCAATTGCAGGATTTTGATGAAGTTTCTTGGACATTCAACTCTTTGGAGCACAATCCACAGAGCTTTGCAATAAACTGAGTCAAATGCTTTGGTCACGGTGATGAAAGCAATGAAGAGTCCCTGATGTTGTTCTCGACATTTTTCCTTGATTTGTCTGGCAACAAGAACCATGTCAGAGGTTCCTCTGGAAGGTCTAAAGCCCTACACTTTCTCTGGAAGGATTTCCTCAGCCACAGGAAGTAGTCACAGATGCGGCTGCCCAAAGGTGCCTCTGTCTCACCACAGGTGTCCAATGGCCTCTATGCATTTGTCGCCGGTGTGCAGATTCTTGAACTGGGGCTCCCAGGTTCATAGCTTTGTGCCCATTGCCAATTCTCCATCACCTCAGGAGTTGGCAAATGTACCCTGGTAGAACCATGCGTGTAACTTTGTTTAAAGTTGAGATCTTGGGGCGTCGTCATTGTCCAAAGGACCTTCTTGCCACTGCAGTTGCTTTCTGCCTTCACAGCCAGTGAGATGCACGGCCTTCCTTTGCCTGTTTTATTGTTGAGGACTATTTGGACTGAGGTTTGTCTGGCCCTACCAGGATCAAGGAGCTTCTGATGGCATCGCACAAGGGATCAGTAGAGGGACAAGCCTTTTCACCATGTCAAGGTGACAATCTATGGAGTGTGTAACATACATATTACAACAAAGATGTTGCAAAGAAGTTCTGGATTGACTCCATGCACAGAAAATTATACTCCAGTCTCTGATCTCTCAAGTTATTATTTGTGTATTTGACATGTAATTTCTAAATTGGACAGCGATAGTTTTAAAAGATGTGAACTGGACAAGCGGGAACAGCAAAGCATGTACTTCACAACTCTTGTGTACTGGCCACAGGATTAAAACTCACCGGATTCTGAAAATTTGAGATAAAAGTGCAACTGACAACATGGAGCATAGGAGCCATATATAGAGCTGACACCTTTGTATACTAGCTGTAATAAATACAGTGTATCCCTCTATAAATCAAATGGATCAGTGCAATATTTTTGTAATATACTTCAAATCCAGCTGTGATTCTGGAAGCAGCGATTCTGCAAATTATAGTTACCTCCACTATGCCTCTATGGTGAACAGTGAAGAGTGATAGGAACCAGGAAGGATGTGAATTGACACTCAGCCTCAAAAATGCAGAAAAGGTGGCAAATCTAAAATGTTAAAACAATGTCCCAGTCATCACCCAAGGTGAATGGATGGTCAAGATCCTGTGACTGGATCCAAAGATCAGAAAGTCTTTCTAATTTCCTGGCTACCATTCCTCCCTCAGTTAGCACTGTGGCCTCTGAAGACATTAAGCCCCAGATTGTGTGCAGAATAGTCACTGCATTTGTTGATCTGAAGATAATGACTGCAGACCAATAAGTAATTCAAATGTAATGAGGTCCAATACAAATGCAGTAATTTTCTAGTTTGCTAAGAACTGATAGAACTATTAAACTAGTCTAATGTATGCAATATGATATTGCTCTTTAAAATATTTATTAAGTTCTGGGAGGCAGCATTCTATTCACATTGGAAGTAATATATCTACTTGTGTTTATCTCAAAGGAATTCCATGTAGAGTTTTCCAGTCATTGTACATTGTAAAAATACATTATCCCTCCTCCAGAGGGCAGGAGTGCTGCAGCTTAGTATAATTAAAGTCAAATACAAACAAGTGTTGATCTATAACGTATGTTCCATGCACTCAAACTAACTGCTTGTATATCAGTGCTTATTACCACAATGACGAAGATGTACTGTTGCATTAATGCTAATTCTCCTAGTGTTAGACATGGCTCAGTGGTAGTTTCACTCCAGAGACTTCACAGAATCTAGGCAGCACTTCAGAGCAGTACTGAGGGAGTGTATGGTATTGAGGCACTAAACCAAGATCCTGTCTCAGGTGAATGTAAAAGATCTGATGGTGCTATTTCAAAAAAAAAACCAGCAGGAGTGCTCTCTCCAGTGTCCCAGCCAATATTTATCCCTCAATTACTGTCACTAAACTAAAATCAATTATGCAGTCATTAACATGTTGCTATTTGTGGGGCCTTATAAATAGATGCTGCCTTTCCTACAAAAGTGACTATATTTCAGAAGTATTTAATTGGCTGTAAAGAGCTTTGGGGCATTCCAAAGATGTGAAAGACTCTATAAATGCTAGTTTTTTTTCCCTCACTTTGTGGTATGCCTTGCAATAAAACCATAAGTGGCTGGTAAGTCATAAGGTTGCATCTAAACTCTGAAGAAATTCATCAGTAGTAATTTTCAAAGCATGTCAAATCATCTGGCTGTAATTTGTTAAATGTGCTAGGAGGCAGTATCCCTGCTGTGAACCCCTTTTCATTACATGGGTTCAACTTGCCCATTTTACAGTTCTGTATATTACTATACGTTAGATTATTGCCTTGTTGTCATTTATAATTTATCTACATTAGCTTCTTGGTGCATCACTTCCAGTATAAGATGTCAAACTCAGTTGATTGAATTACAGCTCCTCAGTACTGTATTCTAGGCTATTTCCATTAATTCAATGTTGTTGGATAACACCCTTCAGTTTGATTCTGTGGGGCTTTGTCTTTTAGGGACTGGTACAGTTTAATCCTTGGCAGCCAAGATTTTTTACCTTTTCATTATTGCTTTTTCTTGGTTCAGATTTAAAAATAAGCCTTCTTTGAATTGCAGATGCAATTATCTTCACATTTCTTGAATGCAGTAAAGCCCTTGATATGGATCAACTCTGAACTTGACTTTCTTACCCATATCCCCTTTCCTTGGTGAGAGGGGAATCAATAAGGCTATTGGTTGTAAACAGCTTGGTTGATTCAGCCAATGATGGTAATACTTGGAAACGATTAGTTCTAGGCAGAATACTTACAAACTAAAAGTATAGATGTATTCTTGAGCATCTTTCTCTCTTTCCCCTCCTCCAACCCACCAAAAAATTGAAAAAATTCAATGTTAAACTTTAAAATAAAACATTATTCCCAATTATGTTTTTACATTTTTGTATTGTTTATTATTTGGGCTGTTTTTTGTGACCAATAATTTTTGTGCTTCATTATCTAGGAGTAATATGTACTGACAGCCAGTGTCAGTTGTGAGAACATTAATTTTCATTTTTTCTAATTTTGTTAATATTTAAGCCCAATAAAAATACTGTAATGGCATTTGTTGTAGTACCTGACTCTGTTGTCATCCATTCTGTGTATCCATTGTCCAGCACTACAATAATGGATTTCAATATAGTTTGTCAAGCTGTGGCTCAGTTTGTAACACTGTCACTTCTTGAGTCACAAGGTTCTAGGTTCAACTCTCACTCCAGGACTTGAGCACAAAATTTAAGCTTGACAGTCTAATACAGTTTTGAGGATGTGCTGCACTGTTAGAGGTGCTGTTTTTCGGAAGAGGCATTAAACCAAGGTCCCATGTACCTGCTCTGACTTTAAAAGATCCCATGGCACTGCAAAGAAGAATAGGGGAGTTATTCTTGATGTCCTGATCAATATTTATCCCTCAATCAACATCACAAAAACAGATTATTTGGTCATTATCACATTGCTGGTTGAGGTAGTTTGCTGTGTGCAAATTGGCTGCCCCATTCCCTGTATTACAACAGTGACTCCACTTCAAAAATACTTCATTGGCTGTAAAGCATTTTGAGATATCCAGTGGTCATGAAAAGTACTATATAAATACAGGACTTTTTTATAGTACCTTACCTTGTGACCATGGATGAAATGGGGTACAACAAAAAAATGATCCCATCAGATCTCTAAATGGCATTTCTTGCTAGAATAACTCAAGATAAATGCTTTTAGACCAGTATAATAAATCTGATTTACTACCAATACGTTACAACTTTTGGGAGACTGTGCTGCATGCCTTGTTAATAGAAAGTTGCTTGTCAATACTTAAATGATTGAAAGCCAGCCTATATTTCAAATGGATTAACAGCTGTTAGAAAATGGAAAATAGTAATTCAAAGTGCTCTAAATGTGATTTTTATCCTTTGTTGTCTGTCTTGGGAGTTACAAAACCAGGATTTTGCTAGATATCATTTATGATTAATTCTATTTGATTCTCCAGGGAAATGACAAAATTAAATCTTACAAATGCAGCACTTACACAACTATTAAGAACACACTGTTCTCAATGTTTAATATTCTTCTGTCAACTATGTGATAGAAACCAAACTGGAAGCCTCTGAAGGAAAGGTATGTGTTTCGAATTAAAATGGCATCCAGATGTTCAGAAAGCTGGTTTCTTTTAAACTTTATCCTTTGGTGCACATCATTTCTAGAATCTATGGATCAGTTGTAAACTTATAATGCGAGACTAATGAAAACTTAATTTATCCATGCAAACTTAGTACATGAATGGCACCTCTTGGACATGAAGCCAAATTGACTTGAGTTTGGAAGTTTTGCATTTTATTAATTGTATTCCAATACAGTACTGCTACAAGTATGTGAAAATGTGGAAAACTGCCCAGGTATGTCCCATCCACAAAAAGGGCAAATCCAACCCGGCCAATTACTGTCTCATCAGTGTACTCTCAATCATCAGCAAAGTGATAAAAGGTGTCGTTAACAGTGCTATCAAACGGCACTTTCTTACTCAACAATAACCTGCTCACTGTCGCTCAATTTGGGTTCCGCCAGGGCCACTCAGCTTCTGACCTCATTACGGTCTTAGTCCAAACATGGGCAAAAAAGCTGAACTTGAGGTGAGAGTAACTGCCTTTAACGTCAAGACAGCATTTGATCGAATGTGGTATCAAGGAGCCCTAGCAAAATTGGAGTCGATGGGAATCATAGGGAGAACTCTCCAATGGTTGGCTTCACACCTAGCACAAAGGAAGATAGTTGTGGTAGTTGTAGGTCAATCATCTCAATCGCAGGACATCACTGCAGGAGTTCCTCAGGTTAGTGTCCTCAACCCAACCATCTTCAGCTGCTTCATCAATGACCTTCTATCATAAGGTCAGAAGTGGGGATGTTCACTGCTGAAATGTTCCGCACCATTTGAGAGTCCTCAGATACCGGAGCAGTCCGTGCCCATATGCAACAAGACCTGGATAACGTTCAGGCTTGGGCGCGAATGTTATTTGTACTTGAGTGCCAGACAATGACCATCTCCAGCAAGAGAGAATCCAACCATCAGCCTTTGACATTCAGTGGCATTACCATCACTGAATCCCCCAATATTAACATCCTTGGGGTTATCATTGACCAGAAACTGAACTGGACCAGCCATATAAATACTGTGGCTACTAGAGCAGGTCAGAAGCTGGGAAGCCTATGAAGAATAACTCACCACCTGACTCCCCAAAGCCTGGCCTCCATCTACAAGGCACAAGTCAGGAGTGTGATGGAATAATATCCATTTGCCTGGATGAGTGCAGCTCTAACAACACTCAAGAAGCTTGACACCATCCAGGACAAAGCAGTCCACTTGATTGGCACCCCATCCACTCTCTCCATCATCCACCACTGACGCATAGTGGCAGCCGTCTACAAGATGCAATGCAGCAACTCACCTAGGCTCCTTAGCACCTTCCGAACCCACAACCTCTTCCACCTAGAAGGACAAGATAAGCAGATGCATGGGAACACCACCACCTGGAAGTTCCCCTCCAAGTCACTCACCATCCTGACTTGGAAATATATCACCGTTCCTTCGCTGTTGCTGAGTCAACCCTGGAGTTCCCTCCCTAACAGTACTGTGGGTGTACCTATGCCTCATGGGCTGTAGTGGTTCAAAAGGCAGCTCATCACCTTCTCAAGGGCAATTAGAAATGAACAATAAATACTGGCCTAGCCAGTGGTGCCCACCTCCCATTAAAGAATAAAAAAAAGCTTTCAGAGAAACTCTAGTAGACGTTTGGGCTGAAAGAAGGGTGGCCTAGACAGGGGTTAATTGAAGTACAATGTTTAGGAATTCAAAAGTTGTAGAAGTCCAAAATGTTTTCCTCTTCCAGAACACATTTTAAAAATGCCAATGTGCATGTTTTTTAAAAAGTTAATATTTCTCCTCTTCTAATTCCTTTTATCTTTCCAAGATTGTTATTTCTGTGGCTGCAATATTGAGGGAAACATTGAAGAAAGTTTCTATAATTCCTTTGATGGTTTGTTTTTATTTGTTTTGTCAATTTTAATAGCTGTATGAACAGTGTAAAACAACAAGAACTTGCATTTATGTATGACATTTTAATTTGGATAAAAAACCCAAGGTGCATCATATAGATGTAATCAAACAAAATTTCCTTAACTCCAACTCATATTAATTGATTTTCCTAATAAATTAAGCATCACAGCACTTTGTATAGGAAAAAAGTTGGGCCTTTTAAGTCTGTTGCTGGAATAAGGGAGCCATATTTGCTAGCAATAGTGATGGCAGCTGGCTGCTGGAATCCAACTTAAAAATAATTAACACATTAATAGCAGCTTGGAGACTTGTACTGTCTGTGTGTTTGACGCTGGAATTGCTGTATATAGCAGCAGTGCTTAGTTTAAATATGGAAGGGAAAAGCAAGGGACTGGAGAGAGAGAGAAACAAGACTTCTGAATTTTTCAGCGGTCCAAACTAACAGTTGCAGTAGGATTGATCTCTTATGTGAAGCTCAGTTCAATGATGAATGCAAATAGCATAACATGGTACTTCCTAACCTTAATCTGATAACCCTGTTTACAGGATTCCAGATGGTAATATTGTAAATATGATCAAGATTTGTTATTGACATGCGAGCCGAAAACAGTTACACAATATCAAGTATTGTGCAGCTTCCCAGAATGCCACGTATGCATAGGTTGCTTGTCTCTGGCTGCAGGAACTCATGGTTGCACTGTTCAGGTCCTAGTTCCAGAAAGGTGGCAATAGGATAAAAGCAAAATTGTTCACTGGTCAATTTGTGCAAACTTTTGTTAGTAAGAATCGTACATTAGTTTAAAATCTAGTGAATATGGAAATGAACTAAAGGTGAGAGGGAAAAGCAGAAAATAATTGAGGAATGGGGAAGACAATTGAAGCATTGCAGACAGGAGTCACTGGAAAACTGCAGTAATGTTCTTGCTGTGGGATCCCCAGTATGTGAAGTTCCCCTGCTGTGCTCTTTGTTTATAGCCTTCACTATTGACTTGGTTCATACTGTGGCAACAATTTATTGACTGATCTTATAGATTACCCACCTCTCCTCCTCCTGAATTTATAATTTGATTGCATATACTCTACATCAGCCTGTTGATTGATTGGTGCCACACCTTCATCTCCCCTTCTATAAAGTGAGTTTTAGGAACCTTTCTTATAACAATGCTGCGGATCAGCTGCGTGGACCTTCACTGCAAAGCTTGGATGCTTTCCTGTGAACCTGTAACTAAAACAGTTATGAAAATGAAATATGACCCACAGACGATGTTTGATCAGGATGTTAATTGTGATAGAGCATGCACTGAAACAAGAATTTCTTAAATTAATCGCAGGGCAATGCCTGAGCTTATTAAAGTCCAATGGAACTAAAATACTGGTGAAAATGAGTTGTAATCCTGATTAATGTTTACAAATATGTTCTCTATTATGTAATCAAATATTTGGTTTGAAATTGGAACACTGCATCTTATAAAGCTTGCCATCAGTACAAAAAAAACATTTCTTTAACCTCAGTGGGGTTACTGATTTAAAGGCATTACTGACCCTGTTTCCTGTGAGGAAGTTAAAGTACTTGTATTGTTGATATTAACTGGGTGAATGGTTTGTTCTGTACTATACCATCAAATGTGTTTTTCACCCTCAAAGCATCTCCAGACTTCATGGGAAAACTGTTTTGTATGACTCCAGTCACCAGTAATGAATAACATATTTCTTTATATTCAAAGCCATGTTCTACTAGCTGAATGAGTTGCAGTAAAAGTCAAAGGTTGCTAAAGCCAAAACAGTGCACGCTTTTTCAATTTAATCATTCACTTTTTGTGTTCCTCTTTTAGGACACCCGACAATAGCAAAGTGTTTAAAAGGTAGTCGCAAAAGAGAAGCTACAGTGGCTGTTTCTTTTCATTCTTATGTAACTTAATTGCAACAATTAGCCATTTTTGGCAGTATTATTTAATCAGAGCTCTGGTTACACTTCCTAATTTGATTTTCAGATACTGAGGTTTCTTTGAACTTGGTTTAACTGACAGCTACCTCTGCCCTGCCTAATGTTAACTGTATAGCAGTTCCCTTATCTAGATGCACTCCAGTATTAAGTCACATCCAGCAGTATTGTTTTAATTAGGATTTTGGTGTTGACCTGTCTCTGGCTATTGCAGCATTAAAGTTCGTTCTTGATTACCAATTCCTCAGCTACCTGCGCTCCCAGGGTTTTGGATCACGATTCTGAACAGTCTGTGCTGTGGCTTTTTGCTATTATAAATTGCAATATTGAAGTCCTGTTGAAAATTAATTAATTTCACTTGCACTTTACACACTATGTATATCAGATGGTAATGTGCTGGGCTTTCCACTGTTCTGTGGTTTGCTGAGATTGTAGAGCTGTCCAGTGAATCAAATGTATAGTCCATGGTGGTAGGAAATATGTATTATGCCACACTTTGTATGGAGTGTGCCACATTTAAATGATTAAACCAAATCTTTTAGTAGGGCCTATATCCTCTGCATCCCATGATGAAATCACGATGAAATCTCCTAAACAGTTCGTGGAGAAACAAAAGTTTTTGGTCATTTTTTTTTAGACTTTACTGAGCTTGGCTCACTCTTGAGTCCAGTGGTTGTGATTTTCAGCCCTGCTGTGGATTTGAGCAATCAATCTAAACCACCAGTTCAATACCATACCTAGGGGATGCAGCATTGTTGGAGATTTTATCTTTTCAGAGAGATGTCATTTGCAGACTCCATCTACCAACTGAATTGGACAAAAAAGATTCTGTGGCACCATTTGAAGAGCAGTGAATTCTCTGTGGCTTGGTTGACATTCATCAACATTTATCACCCCACCAAAAATTGATTAACCAGTCATTTGCTGTACTGTAACTTGCTGAATGCAAATTAGCTTTTCCACCTACCTACTTAGCTGAGTGAGTAATCAATTAGCTGTGTCAGGATTTTGAATGTTCTGAATACTTGACAAGAAGCAATTGCTCCCCCCCCCCCCCACCCACCCAAAATGTCTGGATGCTCCCTAGATGAGGTTTTACCCCTCTCTCAGTGCAGGAATTGAAAATGTCTACATGTTAGTTTTGTTTAAAAAAAAATCACTTGGCACAAAATAACTGTAGCATATTGGATTCGAGTGATGCCCCAATCAATTTTCCAAATTTTCAGATGACATTGCGGGTGAAGGTCAATGCTGAGGACGACTGCAGCAAGTTACACGAGGACATTAATAAATTTGCAGTACGGGAAAATTGACAAATCAAGTCAAAAAAAGATAAATGAGAGGTTCTGCATTTTGGCAGGAAGAATAGGGAAGTCAACTATTATTCGAAGGCTCAAGTCTAAATGGGTTAGAGGAACAATGGGAACTCGAGTGCAAGTCCAATCATGAAAAGTTGTGCTACAGGTTAGGAAGACCATTAAAAAAACAAAAGCACTAGGTTTTATTTCTACGGGGAGAGAATTGAAAAGTCGGGAAATTATGCTAAACCTGTATCAAAATTTGGTTAGTCCATAGTTAAGATTACTTCATGCAGTTCTGGTCACTTTACAATAAAAAGGATACAGAGGCACTAGGGAGGATGCAGATGAGTTTGATAGGATGACATCAGAAATGCATGGGTATTCATATCAGGCATAGATTGACAACCTGGGTCTCTTTTGAAAAAGAAGGTTGAGGGATGACCTCATAGAGTCCTTTAAAATTATGAAATGTTTTGTTAGAGTGGATACAGAGAATGTTTCCTCTTGTGGGTAGAGCATAACTAGAGGCTATCAATATGAAATAGTCATGAAAAGATCCAGTAGAGAATTCAGAAGAAACTTCATCCATGGATTGGTGAAAATGGGGAACTAACTACCACAGGGAGTGAAGGTAGCAGTATAAATGCAGTTAGGGATAACTAGACAAATATGAAGGAGAAGGGAATAGATACTTATGTTAGATTTGGATAAGAAAAGATGGATGGAGGCTTGACTGGAGCATACACAACAACAGGGATTGGTTGGGATCAATGGCCTGTTTGTGCAGTACGTCCTATGTAATCCTATGTAATTCCCTTGAGCTGAATTCAGCCCAGTGTGCTGGAATGAAAATCTGTACTGGTGGTTGATCTCTATGAAATATAGATTGGTGTTTTGTGTACCATCTGCAGGCTGCATTGGAACAACTTGCCAAGCTGCTTCAACAGCAACTCCCAAGCTTGCAATCTCTACCAGTTAAGGCAAGGACAGTACACAAATGGGAAACGTCACCACCTAAGTTGCACACCATCCTGACTTGGGCATGTATCATTATTCTCTCATTGTCATTGTGTCAAACTCCCTACCTAACAGCACTGTCAGAGTAGTTTTACCTTATGGGACTGCAGAGGTTAGGGTAGATGACTGCCATCTTGAGGACAACAATGGGTGGGCAATAAATGTTGGCTTTTCTGGTGGTGCCCTTGTCCTGTGAATGAACAGATAAAAATGAGTTTGAGCAATCTCAGCCTGAAACCTACCAGTTATGGCCCAACAGAGGAAAACTGCCCTTAATTTGCTGTATGTTGGCAATCTTGGAGTTGGCTTTTGCACAATGTTCTAAAGTGGTTTCAAGATATCCACTGGCACAGAGTTGGTGATACTTGTAATATTGTGGATATACAAATGCTCACTGACATTGGGTACCAGAAATGGGATGGAATTAAGTTTCCCCCATGTTAATGTGTTCAATTTGATTGCTAAAACAGAGAACAATTCTATTTGAGCTGATCTGTGGCATAAAACTGCATGTAGCAAAGGAGTTAGACTGCAGGGAAGAAATATACAAAAGTATACTCTAACCTCCTGGCCAGAAATATATTTTTTGTTTCTTTTGACAGTTTGATGGTGATCTTTATTTTGATGGGGTGGGGAAGCTTTTGTCTCATGGAATATGGGTTAATTATGCTTACATCTTAAATTATATCTTACAGATCTGAAGCTTCATCTCCAGAGCACGGACTATGGTAATTTCCTGGCGAATGAGGCCTCCCCACTCACTGTGTCAGTGATTGATGATAAGTTGAAGGAAAAGATGGTGGTTGAGTTTAGGCATATGAGGAACCATGCATACGAGCCACTGGGCAGCTTTCTTGATTTCATCACGTGAGTAAAAAGTTGTGTGTGGGGGCAATGTAACATAGGAGAGAAAATCTACTTTGTCTTTCACGATAATATTTGTAGCATATTTACCTAGTTGTCTTGACCAGCATTCCTCCCTCAACCAACACCATCAAAAACAGATTAACTGCATATTCAGCTGATTTGCCTTTTGGGATTGTGTACACTTGGTTCTTATTTACCAAAATAACAGTGGTGAACATTTCAAAAGTAACTAATTGGGCACAAAGTGCTTTGGAACACCCTGAAGGTGTCATGAGGTGTAAATACAAGATCATTTGTGGTGTTTTAAATACCAGAAGATCCTGTCACAGTATTTTTAGTGATGCAGTCCTAAAATTATTCATGAGTGTAAAATGCTCCCAAAATTCTACCACCCACTTCAATAGCAAAATTTGGTACTTGGCCATTTCAAGCTTCCAATTCTGCTGGTTATGATATTCTAACGCAACCAAGAATTGCAAATTAAAATGCCAGTCAGCCAATAAGTTTTCTTTTGCACCATGAGTAAGAATACAATTTTAAAAACAGATATTGGGCCAGAACTTCCATGGAGTGGCAATCGTAGTCAGATTGCCCCTCTGCTCCTTTTTACTTACCCAGGTCAGGAGCTGTACATTTCTTGTTTGACCTTCTGACCCGGGCCTAGTGAGAAATGTGCAGCATACCTGGTTCCTGCGGCCTTCCAGTGCAGGACAGTGACGTCGGCAAAGTGAACCACAACCCCTTTTTAAGGTATGGTTCCTATATTTAAATGTACTTTCGGAAGCCAAGGATAAGGTAAGTAGGTAGTATGGGCGGGTTGGGAAGGGATGATGTGTAGTGGGATGGGTGGGTGGATGGGTAGGAAGGTATGTTGTTGGGGGGGGTTCATTTGGGAGGGTAGTAGGGGAATGGGGATTGGGCGGGTAGTTGAAGGGGGCAGCAGGGGATGTTGGGTGGGTAGTTGGGGTTGTCAAGAGGATGGTCAAAGGGTTATTGGGGATTCAGGGGTGGTCAAGGACGCGGGAGATGTTTGGGTTGGACTGGGGGAAACCAATCGGGAGTTGGGAGCTCAATACCATAGTTACCCAGGAGTTAGAAGTGGCTTTAATTGTTCCAACTTTTTCTGGGTAACTATTCTGCTAAGAGTGAGGACCATCCAAAGATTCAGATCTAAATTGGTGTTTTGGATAGTTCCCGTTGCAGGGTAATTGCCCATCGGAAGTTTAAACTTACTGTGCAATTCTCATGTAGTTCTTGTGTGGAGACTTCCGGGAGATGCTCCAGCTCATCTCCTGGTGTACTTCCGAAGTACAATTGTCTGGAAATTGGAAGTCCTGGGCCAGTGTAAAGCTTTAAGAAAGATAGTTGCCAAAAATACTCTTCTAGGACTGTTGTATTCGACTACTTTATATTGAGGATGCAGCATTGGTCACATAATTTAAGCATTGTTTGACAATGTTTAAATTTTGACCAATAGCCATTCAAAAAATTGCACTCCTCTCAGGATGTGTCCTTAAAATTATGTGCAGAAAGCACTTTGGAACCAAGTGGGCCAAACCTGATTAATTGAATTGGAGAAAGTTGCTTTTCCAAAATGGCTGTTGCCTTTACTGGTGCACATTACTTTGTAAATGCTATCCAGTATAAATGGTACTGATGAAAGGAGGGTTTCACCATTGGAGCATTTTAGTAACATTTACGAGATTAAAAGTTGCCTGAAGTATTTTGACATAAGCATCAGATTGAGGGGAATAGTAAAGTACACTTGCCTTTTAAAGCACTCGTGCAAACTTCAATGATCTTTTTGTTAGCTTTCAGCTCCACCATTCAGAAACTGCAAGTTATCGAGAAATGTACTGCCTATATCTTATGCATATTAAGTGGTGCTCACTTTCATCTGTTTTCACCTCTGAAACTTCCTCTAACTTTACCTCCTGGTTAATCTTTTTGCTCTTCCAGCTTGGTTATTTTCCATACTCTTTAGTTCCAAGGTTAGTGGCATAGTCTTCAACCATAATATTCTTGTGCTTGGAATTTACTTCAAAAATGATCCTCCTTGTTACATCTCTTCACTGTTTTCTAAAAGTTCAAAATTTACTTCTTGGATAAGTCATCTTAACTAGCTTCTCCCTAACTCCAGCTTATTTATGTTTGGTGTTCTGGGTGCCAAATCCTCTCTCCTACCTGGTGAAGTGCTTTGGGATATTTTGCTATGTTAAAGGCAAGTTATCTTAAGTGCAAGTGATTGCATTTAGAATTTACAACAGTATGATGGCTTTCTTTAAAAATATAACTGGGACTTCAAACTGAGCACCAACTCCCTCTATAAGCTGTTAATGTAGTTTTATTTATACAGGTACAGCTACATGATTGACAATGTAATTCTCCTGATTACTGGAACATTACACCAGCGATCCATTTCTGAACTAGTACCAAAGTGCCACCCCTTAGGCAGCTTTGAGCAGATGGAAGCAGTGAACATTGCCCAGACACCAGCAGAACTTTACAATGCCATCTTGGTTGACACACCTTTAGGTAAGGTATGGGTCTGAAGATTAAAGAATGTAAAAGTCATAATGGGAGGAGTTCAACATTTGATTAATTCTTATGAGGAAAGGCTGGACAAGTTGGGTCTATGCCCATTGGCATTTGGAAGAATGAGAGGTGATCTTATTGAAATATATAAGGTCCTGAGGGGACTCGATAGGGTAGATACCAGGAGGATGTTTCCACTTGTGGGAGACTAGAACCAGGGGACACAGTTTAAGAATAAGAGGTCTACTATTTAAGACAGAGATGAGGAGAATTTTTTTTTTTGAGTTATTAGTATGTGGAATTCTCTTTCCCAGAAAGCAATGGAGGCTGGGGCATTGAATTTATTCAAGGCTGAGTTAGACAGATTTTTGATAGACAAGGCAGTCAAGGGTTATGGGGATGGGCAGACGACAAAGAGGAGTTGAGACAAACCAGATTAGCCATGATCTTATTGAATGGTGGAGCAGGTTCGAAAGGCTGAAAGGTCTACTCTTCCTAAGTTCTATGTTTCCAAGAACATAGGTAAAAGCATCTTTCTGAACTGAAGTTTGGCTTATAATCTAATATATTTTTTCCTTAACTGTGACGATGTTTCAAGTTCTTCCTTGTAATTTGGAACTTTGTATTAGATTTTATAACAGTTGTTCTATACCTAAGTGTCCACATTATGGAAGATTGGGGGTTTGGTTACGGACCAAGGTAGGATAATTACTCATAAGGAATTACTGTGCACATGAAAGGCAGCCAAGCTGAAACAACTTGACCTAAAGGAAAGAGAGCAGAGTATGGTGTTGATGTCAGTCTATGTGCAACCTCCTATTTTTTTGCCATCACATTGAATGGGAAAGGCTACCCAATCGCTTAATGAGTACTGTGGGAATTTATACGATTGATTCTATGGATGAGTTGAATAGCGCTCTTCACTGGGACTAGTCCTTCAGCTAGGATATACTTCAGCTGTTTTATAAATCAGAAAAGTGACCTATTCTTCATGTCTATGGTATTAATGGCTCATGATACTGACCAGGAATAGCAATTAACCTATTGGGTGCCCAGGTGAATAGCGCAGATTGAGGTTGTTGCAAAGCAGTTGATTTGAATTGAAACTATTCACTTTTGGTTTTCAACATGCCAATGCATCGCCTTCAGGAAATTAAGGATCTATGGCAGTGCTTCCCAAACTTGTTCCTGGTGTGACCACATTTTAATGCCTCAGATTTTGTGTGATCCCTCAGTGAACATCTGGGGGTTGCGAGAGCTACTGAGCAGGTGGGAAGAGGCTTCAGCTCTTGAGCAGCGAGGGGAGGTTTTCAGTTGTTAAGTGGAGGGGGCTTTAGTTCTTGACTGGGAGGTGCGGAGGTGGTGATAGGTTGGTGGTGGTGGGAGAACAGGAGTTGTGTTGGGGAAGTTAATGAAAAGGGTTTCTACAAAAACAACGAACCCCTACCTTTTCACAGTATGTTTTTGCAACGACAATGAGGCCTCAGAGAGCAGGCCTCGCCTACCCAATGGGGGAAAAAGGTGAGGATTTAAAGGGGTCCTACAGCTGTCAAATTGGTTTGAGCAAAGAAACCATTGCTGCCTCTGAGCTCGCAACCACAAAATCTCATCTTGCATCCCTTTTGTGGGGGGGGGGGTGCAACCCACACTTTGGGAAGCTCTGATCTAGAGTGCAGTACAAAGAAGCTATGTAAATTGCAGTGTTTTTAAAACTAGTATGCAGTTAACCCTTGGCTTAAGAATAAAACTGGGATTATTATTTAGAACAAAAACAGAATTACCTGGAAAAACTCAGCAGGTCTGGCAGCATCGGCGGAGAAGAAAAGAGTTGACGTTTCGAGTCTGCAAAAGTTAAATACTCTTTCAAAATCAATAGCATTCTTACAGCAAATCAAAGCCTGTTGCCATAGTTTGTTTAACATTGAACACTAATTAATAAGAGAAAATGAGGCATTTAAGAATCTTAATTGTATGCAATAATGTATTAAAGTACTATATCTGCTAGAACTTGTCCTCCTTGACCCTCAACTTCTCATCCATTGCACGATGTATAGTGATCTGCTAAACATTCAAAAGGCAACTAAGGAACTTTTGATTTTCCAATCTATGCTCTTGTAGTGTAAAGCATTGCCCGAGGGCCAGAGGACAACACTTTTGAATTTGCATAACTTAGTTTTCTAAGGAAAAAACAACAGAGGGCTTCTATTAGAATGTACTGCTTATCAATGCTAAAGATGCTTATAACTACAAATTTAGCAGTTGTGTGAGGCTATTTCCACTTAGTGCAAACACTAAATTAGCAGGAGGGCTCATGTCATACCTACATCTTGTACTGCATGGACAGTAAACCTGGTTTGCAAACCTTTGAGCCCTCTGGACAATTTAGGAACCTATCTGACCTTAATCTAAGGTTTAAAATAACCTGCAATTCTCCCATTGAATATCTGTTTGGGAGACAGCTGCAGCTGCCTGTATCTACAGAGTTAATGGAGCAGTTAGTTTTCCATCCAGGCATGACCCAGAGTGTAAACAGGGATCTATGTTTTAAAATACATTTTCTTGTTGCAGAACTCTGGGAGCTACACAGTAAAAATGGTTCTGTGCTTTTTGAAATATTGTAAGTGATATTCAATGTAAATTGTTCCTTCAGAATTTTAATTTAGTGAATGCACTGTGGTTGAGATTTTCAGTTTTTCTTTATAAAATTCAAAGTAATGAGTGCAATGAGATTTTTGTCTTCGTTTCAGCTGCATTTTTCCAAGATTGTATATCCGAACAAGACCTTGATGAAATGAACATTGAAATTATTCGTAATACACTGTACAAGGTAACTGCAAAGTAACTTGTACTTCTGAAACTTTAAATGAATTCTATGTGCAGCAAGGTAAAAGATGTCATTGCTAAGAAATGGAACACATTCTCATCTTGGACAGCCAGTATTAGCATCCAGTACGTGTAGGTGGGTGTAATAAAGTCAGATTTTCAATAAGTGCCCTCTGTAGTGTACAATACCCAGAATCTTGAAACACCACTAACAGGACACAATATATTTTGCATTTCCCATAACCGCTAAACCTTAAGGGTTCCCCGGTAACTATTTTGTTGCCAACCTTTTCAAATTTTGGGCAGCTCAGTGTATGGGCATGTGGGAACTGAAAGATTAAGGCAGGTCAAATTCATTTCAGTGTGAGACCTTCATTTTGGTGAAATTTGGGCAGTATCTTGTTTTCACTATCTAGGTGAGAAGCCTGTGAATGCATTATTCACCATTTTTAATCTGGGAATATTGGTTTATATTGCCCAAATGAAATATGAAAAGTTTTGC
This sequence comes from Carcharodon carcharias, assembly GCF_017639515.1. Taxonomy (NCBI): domain Eukaryota; kingdom Metazoa; phylum Chordata; class Chondrichthyes; order Lamniformes; family Lamnidae; genus Carcharodon; species Carcharodon carcharias. Next base: position 128,339,493 of record NC_054473.1, on the reverse strand, counting down.
ATTGATTAGACAGGTTGATTATTTTATTCAGTGAGTGCTAAGTCGTAATGTGGTATCTACTATAATGGAATCAGTTAAAATCCTAACCTGCCAAAACTCACTGTAAACTCATTTAACATTGATACACGAGCAGGTGACAAAGGGCTATTGGTGTACATGGAACAGAGCTTCAATATGAATCTTTTTGGCAGAAGAGAATCTCAGATGGGCCAACTTGCAAGTTGAAACAAAGTTTTAGTTGAATGTCATGAAATCTAATGCAATTCAACCACAATAGATTTGCTACAATTCACTGAGAGGGGTTTGCTAGGCTGTTTCAACATGACTTTGGAAGCTTATGTAATTGACTTAACTGCTTTTCTTGCCCTCCCCCATCCCCACAAAACCCTAAGGCATATCTCGAATCATTTTACAAGTTCTGCAAGACATTGGGAGGTACAACTGCTGATGCAATGTGTCCTATTTTGGAGGTGAGAATTTTAAACTGCAATGCTAAACGTTCAAAAATGTCTTATTAATTTTAATTTGAACTTAGTATATTAAGTTTGAGAATTTAAAAACTCGCCATGATTTAAATATTTTTGACAGTCAGTACAAACCCTGTACATTGATTCATGTTCCCAAGGTTCTGATCAAAATGTGTAGCCAGTTGGGTAATTTCTCATTTGTTTGATTGAAGTTTGGGTTTGTTTTTAAATATTAATGAGCCTTTGTTTGAATTTTTGTTCAGAATAATCAGAGTAAGACTTAAGATTCATGTAAGAATTAGAATTTTTGTAAATGGCTGAAATGTCTCATTGTAACAGCTGCAGCTGGTTTACAGAAGGCACTGCATACAATAGTTTAGCTACAATTGTGATCTTACTGGCTTAGTAATGAGTGATCTAACGTGCACAAACAGACAAGATTCCATAGCTGGCGATAAATTCCAGATTTTTTTCAAATAGGTCCCCTCCACATCGTTACATCTAACGTTTGTTCTCTCCCCCAAACCTTGACCAAGCTGCTATTTGGAATTTTTGACACTTGGACCACATGTAAAGTTGGAACATTTACATGAATTTATTATATTTATCATACTTTTTAAAATTAACATTTAATCTAGCCTAACTTTAATTTTTTAAAAATAGATTTAGCTTGTTTACTCATTGCATGTGCAGTCTTTTGGAAAATTTATTATAATGCAATAGTGCTACTTCAACTGTGAACTGCAGCTAGAAGCTAATCTCTTGTGAAGAAGATACAACAGGGAATGGTGACCACTCTCTCTCAATTTGCACTATCTGCACCACAGATTGTGCATCCTGCTCTTTAGTGAGTTAGTGATTCATGCGGATGTTGGGATCTCCATGGAGAGCTTCAGCTGCAGTCAGGCACAGTTATACTTGAAGTTGAGAGGGATGAGATCAGATTTCAAATAACACTTAAAACAACATCTGCATGAATCACTAACTCACTAAAGAGCAGGATGCACAATACTACCTGTGGTGCAGATAGTGCAAATTGAGATAGTGGTCACCATTCCCTGTTGTGATTTCCAACCCCACACCCCTCCCGCTACCCTCTAGTTAGTGTAGATTTGAAATGTAGTTTAAATAGAAGAAAAAATTTTCAGATCAAGGTAGCCCTCAAACATCCATTAAATATTTCAATTATAATTTTTAAAGTGTTTATATTTTCTAAATCATTTTAAAATCCTTTGCTTTGTAATTGGACAATCTGAATCAATTTCCTCAGTGCTGGACCACCAATAAATGAACTGTATTAATATGGATTTCTGTGCACTACAGATACTGTGCAGCAGTGTATATAGAAGAAACTGTAACCTATTGTGAGGAATGAACACTAGACTAATTTGTTCTCCATAACATTTAGTTTGAAGCAGACAGGCGAGCTTTCATCATCACCATAAACTCTTTTGGGACAGAACTGTCTAAAGAAGACAGAGCGAAACTATTCCCTCATTGTGGAAAACTCTACCCAGAAGGTCTTGCTCAGTTAGCCAGAGCAGATGATTATGAGCAGGTGAAAACCGTGGCAGACTATTATCCAGTAAGTAGTGCCCATTTTTAGATTGAAAAGTTCTGGAGTAATTTGTACATGCTAAAGTACTGACTAAATGTAAATAGCTTCTTCCATGGATTGTGATATGTTTTTGATCTCTATTCCAAGAGATAGCTTGTTTTTTTTTTCTATTTTCTATAGGAAAATCTTTTTTATGCTTTGATATATTCCCTTATTAAGAAAGTGCAATCTCCGCTATTGGTTCATAACGGGTAATTTGATACAAGTAGCCAATGTGAAAACTACTTTAACTTACTACAAGCTAAATGCACCTCTGACTTGGGTTAAGAGGATTGGCTTAGATGTAGAATAAAGTGTACATTCACAAATTTTTTGTATTTTCTTTATTTCGTGCACTTCAGACATGCACTTTATAACACTTGCATTATGTAATTCACATCTGATAATTGAGTTGAGTGCCAGATTCCTACTGCACTTATTGTTTTTACCCCTCAGGAATACAAGCTACTGTTTGAAGGAGCTGGCAGCAATCCTGGAGACAAAACCCTTGAGGATAGATTTTTTGAACATGAGGTACTTAACTTTGAATTGAGCAGCGTGACAAAAATAGAGTATTGTGTGAGGTGTTACATTATATGCCTAATAAACGATGGTGAGTGGGAAGTGCAACACCATTCCTGGGATATGTATTTTACTGCACATTTGCTTTTAGAACTTTTGGCACAATATTAAAGAACATCGAGTAAAGTATCACTCAGCAATGCATTGTTAGATGAATTGTGGGTTTATACCTTTGAACAACCACTTGATAAAGTCAGATCTCCCCAAGTAACCTGTAGCGATCTCATTACCCAAGTTACTCTAGATTCCATGTAGGATAACACTGGAGGAACCAGTAAAGAAGTGTAGGGAGACTTAGGAATTATATGGCTCTACCTGTCCCAGTTTGTTTGAAATGTTATTGAGGAACTCTCAAGAATTGAATCTTCAGTAGCCATTGATAAAATTTCGATAGGTGCCCCTAAAGTGATTCCGTGGTAGACCATAAACTGTTGTAGAGTGTGTTCTCTAATTTCATAATAAAAATTGGGTTTCCAGACCAAAGCTGGGATTTTACCTGGGGACCACTTCACCCTCTTGGTTCCCATCTGATTCTCTACCTACCAGTAAAGACTTATCAATTTCTTTATACATTTATTGAAAACATTTAGTCTTAAGAACTTGAACAGATGTGAGACAGCCTGTGTATTTATGCGCCTTTGTATTCTAAAATTTAAACTGGTTTGTTGCATTTTGATGCAATATAAAAATTGTTAATCGCCTCATACTGCAGATGTTCAATGAACTGTAAATGTGGAGGTGTCATTCGGTATGTGAGTGATTCCTGTAGAGTCTGTGTATTCAAGGAGTAATGTCTAGCCATTTGCAACCACAGCTAGTCAGCACGATGGATGGAGATGGAAGAAGAACTTTCCATTCTTTATTCATTAGCTGTTGAGTACTGGAATTTAGAAAATAATGCAGATATACCCATATGAATGTTCAATAATTCTAAACTAGTGTATAAAACACAGTTAACTACCTTTTACACTGGCCTTGGAGGGATATTTTGCTGCATTTAAGACACTATATAAATGCATATTTTTGACGGAAACGCCAATGTAAACTTGCTGGATTTATGAAGAACAGCCACTTGAATGATTTTTAATGGGCTTTAGCAAATCCAGCATCTTTAGATTAGGGTCGCCCCCGAGTACACAAGATCTGTGCAACAGAATCCAGCAAGGCAACAGCCCTGCAGGCTGGAGTGATTTGTGAATTCGATTTATTAAGTGAACTCTCCTGTGCAAGTACAGAGAAGTGTTGAAATTATTATAACTCATTGGTGAATTATCAAACTGGAGCAACTTTTCCTGCAAGCTTATTGCACAATGATGTTAGAAAAGGTCGAGGAGCAATTGTCTTATCTGCAGTTCATGTCTGGCTTCAGAAGAAGTTTAGAAATTGCACTTGGGCTTGCTTTAATGTATTTTTTAATTGTAAAATGTTTTGGGGTCTACAGAATTTAAGAATTCTGCATGGCTGGCATTAACTTTGGATTGTTTTGCAGGTTAAGCTGAACAAGTTGGCATTTCTGAACCAATTCCACTTTGGGGTCTTCTATGCATATGTGAAGCTTAAAGAACAGGAATGCAGGAACATTGTATGGATTGCAGAGTGTATTGCACAAAGGCACAGGGCCAAGATTGATAACTATATTCCAATCTTCTGAATTCCAGTTTTGCTCACCACCACCCCCACCCCAATACATGAAATACTAATTGCATTTAATCTCTTTACTGTTTCTAGTTTATATGTTTTCATTTGTAAAATGTACATTGAATTTCCTGGACATTTTCCTCATATTCCTTTTTTTTTTAAAGGCATTGCTGACGTTTTAATTTGTAATCTGCTCCTTGAAATAAGACTAAAACAATAAAACTAACTCCAAATCCTAATTGCTTAATTTACAATAACCTGTGAAGCATTGGCAAGTTGATTCACTGTACTCATAAACATTAATTGTATTTTTAAAACTAATTTTCCAATAAGTGTGGGAAATTAGTTTTTTTAATCTTTTTTTGGCAATATTACAGTTCTCAGTGCTTTAACGTCTTTATTGGAGTTATCTTTCAATGTCTTAATTGCAATGCAAAATCATAGGGAGCAGATGGATCAGAAGGTCAGCATTGCAATTTCTTCAAATATTTGAAAATCTTTATATAATGATCATCTTTGATCAATGGTAGTCGTTTATCTTGTAAGTGCAATGCTTTATTTTTGGAAAATGCTCCACACTGCATTGAGTAGCTGAAAATTGTTTATATGTATGCTGTAATTATTCTGCCACTGTTGTTCCTGGAGCATTCACTTCTGCATGAGGTATTTTAGTATTACTCCAGCATTCACCACAAACTTGTTTACATTCAGGGAAGAATTGGCTGGCTGGGCCCATGTTCACAAGGAGTTTTGCTTGTTCGTTATGTTGAAGCATAAAATGCGAATTTTGAAAATAAATGGTAGATTCTTGAGTACGGACCTAGGAGTAAAGTATTTCTATGTGCAATTTGGTAATTCATGTGCTGTGTGTAGAAAGCTCTTGAGTTTTGTGTAATAATGTGATTCTGATTAATTTGTGATCTGAAATTTAAAATTCTGTGACTTGTTAACTGCTGTACATTGTATTTGTGATCAAGTCCTTAATAAAGTGATGGCTGCTTCCTTGAAGGTATATCCAATTAAAATTAAATATTTTAAAATGTGAAATCAGTTTAGAAGCAGATGTTCAATAATGCAATGTAAGTAATGGTCTTTTAAATTATCCATTGTACAGTTCAAAACATTTTAATTTTAGTAACCTTATTTTCCATTATACATTTCTGTTCGACTCTGCTCCCTAGAACAGGATGGAGTACCAGAGAGGTGAGTATAAAAACCTTACCTCGGGGATTCGCGGCCTAGTTCCAGGGAGCAGAGCCAGAGGGCAGACCTCAGGTCTTTTAAAAAAAAAAATTTAAAAGTGTCTCGGTAAATCTGTGCCCTGATTGGCTGGTAGGGAATCTACACTGAATTTGAAACTAAAACATTGCTAACCTAATTAAACCAAATAAATTAATCACCTGATTAATAAGTAGAGGGTATCTAGACCAGAAGCAGGAGATTACTATTCTTTAGAATTTAGCATTTATAGTAGAAATCTAGCCTGAGGGAACCTATAGTTAATAAGGAGTCAGTAAGTAGTTATTAGATTTAAATTAATTTATTAAATAGTTCTAGAAATGGCAGTTGCTGGGGTGAGTTGCTTCACCTGTGGGATATGGGGAAACCTGTGACGCTTCAAGTGTCCCGGACAACTACCTCTGCAAGAAGTGTACCCCAATTGCAGCTCCTCACAGACTGCATGGATCGGTTGGAGCAGCAGTTGGATGCACTTAGGAGTATTCAGGTGGCGGAAACCATCATTGACAGGAGTTTTGCAGATGTGGTCACACCTAAGGTACAGACAGATAGATGGGTGACCGCTAAAAGGAGCAGGCAGTCAGTGCAGAAACCCCGGTGGCTGTCCTCCTCTCTAACAGCTATCCCGTTTTGGATACTGTTGGGGGGGATGGCCTATCAGGAGAAAACAATAGCAGTAGCCAGAGCAGTGGCATCACGGCTGGCTCTGCTGTTCAGGGGGGTTCAAAGCACAGAAGAGCAATTGTCATGGGGACTCCAAAGTCGGGCTCAGATAGGCACTTCTGTGGTTGTGAAAGAGACACCAGGATGGTGTGTTGCCTCCCTGCTGCCAGGGTCTAGGATGTCTCTGATCAGGTACAGGACATTCTGAAGGGGGAGGGAGAACAGCCAGAGGTCGTGGTACACATTGGTACTAACAATATAGGCAGAAAGAGTGACGAGGTCCTGCAGCAGGAGTTCAGGGAATTAGGCAGAAAGTTAAAAAAAACAGGACTCTAGGGTTGTAATCTCAGGATTACTCCCTGTGCCACATGCCAGTGAAGCTAGAAATAGGAAGATAGTGTAGCTAAACACGTGGCTGAACAGATGGTGTAGGAAGGAGGGTTTCCGATATTTGGATCATTGGGATCTCTTCTGGGGCAGGTGGGACCTGTACAAGAAGGACGGGTTGCACCTAAACTGGAGGGGCACCGATATCCTGGCTGTAAGGTTTGCTAGGTTCACTCGGGAGGGTTTAAACTAGTATGGCAGGGGGGTGGGAACCAGAGCAATAGGTAAGCAGGTGAAATAAATGACTGGAAACTAATGAATATGGCCAGTAGGACTAAGAGGAAGGGCAGGCAGGGAGAAATTACTGAACACAGTGGGACTGGGGGTCTGAAATGCAGCTGTTTCAATGCGAGAAGTATAACAGGCAAGGCAGATGAGTTTAGAGCTTGGATTAGTACTTGGGTCTATGATGTTGCTATTACAGAGACTTGATTGAAGGATGGACAGATAAATGTTCCAGGATTAAGATGTTTCAGGCAGGATAGAGAGGGATGTAGAAGAAGGGGAGTTGCACCGCAGGTTAAGGAGAATATCACAGCTGTACGACAGGAGGACACCTCGGTGGGCTCATGCAGAGAGGCAATATGGGTAGAGTGCCAGAATAGGAAGGGTGCAGTCACGATGTTGGGTGTTTACTATAGGCCTTGCAATTGCCGGCGGGAGATTGAGGAACAGTTATGTAGGCAGATTTTGGAAAGCTGTAAAAGCAATAGGGTTGTTGTGGTGGGTGATTTTAACTTTCCCTATATTGACTGGGAATCACCTAGTGCTAGGGGTTTGGATGGTGCAGAATTTGTAAGGTGCATCCAGGAGGGCTTCCTGAGACAAATGTAGATAGTCCAACTAGGGAAGGGGCAATACTGGATCTGGTATTAGGGAATGAACCCGGCCAGGTGATCGAACTTTCAGTAGGGGAGCATTTCGGGAAAAGAGACCATAATTTAGTAAGTTTCAAGGTACTGGTGGATAAAGATAACAGGAGTGCTTGGGTTAAGGTCCTTAACTGGGGGAAGGCTAATTATAACAATATTAGGCAGGAACTGAGGAATCTAGACTGGAGGTGGATGTTTGAGGGCAAATCAACAACTGACGTGGGGGGCTTTCAAACATCAGTTGAAAAGAATTCAGGACTGGCAAGTTCCTGCTAGGATGAAGGATATGTATGGCAAGTTTCAGGAACCTTGGATAACAAAGGATATTGAGAGATTAGTCAAAAAGAAAAGGGAAGCATTCGTGAGGGCTATAAGGCTGGGAACAGATGAAGCCCTTGGAGAATATAAAGAAAGTAGGAAGAAACTTAAGCAATGAGTCAGGAGGGCTAAAAGGGGTCATGAAAAGTCATTGGCAACCAGGATTAAGAAAAATCCCAAGGCCTTTTATACATATGTAAAAAGCAAGCGGGTAGCCAGAGAAAGGGTAGGCCCACTCAGGGGCAGAGGTGGGAATCTGTCTGTGGAACCAAAAGAAATGGGAGAGATACTAAATGAGTACTTCTCATCAGTATTCACCAAAGAGAAGGACTTAGCGGTTGATTTGTCTAGGGAAGAGTGTGTAGATAGTCTGGATCATGTTGAGATCAAAAAGAGGAGGTATTAGGTGTCGAAGAATATTAAGGTGGATAAGTCCCCAGGGTCAGATGGGATCCACCCCAGAGTACTAAGGGAGGCAAAGGAGAAGATTGCTGGGGCCTTGACAGAAATCTTTGTATCCTCACTGACTACGGGTGAGGTCCCAGAGGACTGGAGAATGGCCAGTGTTGTTCCATTGTTTAAGTAGGGTAGCATGGATAATCCAGGAAATTACAAGCCGGTGAGCCTTATGTCAGTGGTAGGGAAATTATTGGAGAAGATTCTCCGTGACAGGATTTACTACCGTTTGGAAGCAAATGGGCGTATTAGTGAGGCAGCATGGTTTTGTGAAGGGCCTCACTAACTTGATCAAGTTTTTCAAGGAAGTGACAAAGATGATCGACGATGGAAGGGCAGTGGATGTTATCTACATGGATTTCAGTAAGGTCTTTGACAAGGTGCCTCATGAAGGTAAAGTCGCACGGGATCAGAGGTGAGCTGGCAAGATGGATACAGAATTGGCTTGGTCATAGAAGACAGAGGGTAGCAGTGGAAGGGTGCTTTTCTGAATGGAGAGCTGTGACTAGTGGTGGTCCGCAGGGATCAGTGCTGGGACCTTTGCTGTTTGTAGTATAAGTAAATGATTTGGAGGAAAATGTAACTGGACTAATTAGTAAGTTTGCAGACGACACTAAGGTTGGAGGAGTTGCAGATAGTGAAGAGGATTATTAAAGGATACAACAGGATATAGTTGGTTGGAGACTTGGGCGGAGAAATGGCAGATGGAGTTTAATCTGGACAAATGCAAGGTAATGCATTTTGGAAGGTCTAATACAGGTAGGAATTATACAATAAATGGCAGAACCCTTAAGTGCATCAACGGGCAGAGGGATCTGGGGTGTACAGGTCCACAGGTTACTGAAAGTGGCAGCGCAGGTGGATAAGGTAGTCAGGAAGGCATACGGCATGCTTGCCTTCATTGGCAGGGGTATTGAGTATAAAAGCTTGGAAGTCATGCTGCAGCTGTATAGAACCTTAGTTAGGTCACACTTGGAATATTGTGTGCAAGTCACCACGTTACCAGAAGGATAAGGAGCCATTGGAGAGGGTGTAGAGGAGGTTTACCAGGATGCTGCCTGGTCTGGAGGTTATTAGCTATGAGGAGAAGTTAGAGAAACTCGGATTGTTCTCACTAGAGCGACGGAGATTGAAGGGCGACTTGATAGAAGTTTACAAAATTATGAGTGGCATGGACAGAGTGGATAGTCAGAAGCTTTTTCCCAGGATGGAAGAGTCAATTACTAGGGGACATGGATTTAAGGTGAGAAGAGAAAACTATAGAGATGATGTGCAGGGCAAGTTTTTTACGCAGAGGATAGTGAGTGTCTGGAATTCGCTGCCAGAGGAGGTGGTGGAAGCAGGTACGATAGTGGTGTTTAAGAGGCAGCTTGACAAATACATGAATTGGATGGGAATAGAGGGATACGGACCCTGGAAGTGCAAAATGTTTTAGTTTGACAGGCAATATGACCGGCGCAGGCTTGGAGGGCCGAAGGGCCTGTTCCTGTGCTGTACTTTTCTTTGTTGTTTGTTCTTTGTTCTAAATAGGCTTCTTTAAGGACAGGTCAATAAATCTTTACAAACTATTACAGATGGTCTGGATTTGTATTCAGCCCTGGAAAACACATGACTTTTGGCACTTTTTATTTAGTTATTTTAGCGGGCAAAGTAACATAGCTTTCACATAAATGCAGTCTCAGATTCCTTCAGATTTTAATTATTGGAAATTTAATAAAATTTAAAATTTAATTTTACTTTTTTGTACCCTCTTCTTAATCCCAGCTTCCCCCCCTTCCCCACCCTTCATTTCCCTTTCTATACATGATTTGGTATTGAGTTAAATATTCTAACTTACACTTTCTGATCCAGACTATGCATGTCTTAAGAACTCTTCAATCTGATTGGCTAAGGAGATGCACAGTTGTTTGCCCTATTCACACAAGCCACTTTAGAGTGTCAAACTGAAGTGAATTTAATAACAAGAAATAGGAGCAGAAGTAGGCCTTATGGCTTCTTTGGTCTGCACCACAATTTAATGAGATTGCGGCTGATCCTCAACCTTAACTCCTTTCCCCCCAGATCCCCATAAGATTCCCCTCGAGTTCAAAAATCTTAACCTCAGTCTTGAGCCCTGTGTGATAGAGAAATCCAAAGATTAACAGCCCTCTGAGCAAAGAAGTTTCTCTTCATTTCAATCCAAAATGGTTGTTAATTTATCCTGAGACTCCCCCTTCCCCCCCACCCCTCAAAGATCTGGACTCTCCAGTCGGGGAAAACAGCTTCTTGGCCTCCACTCTGTGATGCCCCCTCAAAATCTTATGTCCCAATGAAATCAGTTCTCATGCTTCTAAATTCCAGAGAATACTGTCTCATTCTATTCAATCTGTCATCATAGGACAATTCTCTCATCCCAGGTAGCAATCTAGTGAACCTTCATTGTACCTGCTCTTCTTCCCAGATTCAATAACGTTACGTTTTCCCACATTGTAATCCATTTGCCACCTGCTTGCTCACTGAAACTGTCTCCTTTAGCAGATTCCTTACAACTTACTTACCCACCTGGCTTTGTATTGTCACCAAACGTGGATACATTGCACTCGGTCCCTTCAAACAAGCCATTGATAAAGATTGTGAATATCTGAAGTCCCAGAACTGATATTTGCAGCACCCCTGTTTTGTGCCCTTCAACCAATCCTTTTTTTTTACACTTGTGAAGTGACATCTTACCAAATGCCTTTTCAAAATACTGTACTAGTTTCCCTTTATCTGCCCTGCTAGTTACCTCAAAAAAACAAAACTGATTGTTAAACACTATTTCCCTTTCTTAAAATTATGTTGACTGTGTCTGACACTATGGTTTTCTAAGTATTGTTAAGACTTCCTTCATGGATTCCAGCTTTTTTCACTGTGACTGATATAGGTTAATCAGCCTACAGTTCCCAGTTTTCTCTTGTCCGCTTTCAGTACTACTAAAAAAAGAGGCATGCTGGCAAAGCTTTTTGCCTTGCACTCATCAGGTCAGATGCAAAAGTACCATATTTCAAAGGGAACAGCAGTTTATACTGCATGAGAAAAGGGTGCTGATTGATTGGCAAATGGACTCTGGACAAGGCATTGCCATGGACAATGCACCAGGGAACCACTATCCTCCACACGTTTGTTTAAATTCAAAAAAGACATGGACTCTGTTTGTTTAGATGTCACCATGTACCAAAGAACAGTATCCTCCATGCTTTTGTTTAGCTGAAAAAAGCACAATGCCTGGATATGTTCTTTTTGCTTGCAGGACACAAGGCCCTGCCTATGAATATATGTAGCTTTAGCAAGCAAAAGTGGGCCATATTGCAAGCCTGTCTGTTAACCTTAAATTGGTTGTTCGTGTAATTCTTAGTATACTCGGGATTGTTCAGTAAGTGCTGTCCAGTCGTGGAATCACATCTATTGTTGGACACCCTGTTCTGAATTTTGCAAGCACGAGCTGGTTGAGTAGGGTTGGTTGTGATGCCAGCAAGGTAGGCCATACATCCTAATGACTGGCGGATCTTACCCAACAGTATGTCCCTTTGGCTGTTCACAACTGCCAGAGTACTGACTGTAGATTCCTCTGTGTTTTAATCAATTGAGTGAGGTCATTTCTCAATTTAATCAAATTCTGTACAAGGTTTACCTGAACATGGTTCTATGATTAGTGTAAATGGACTGTCTGCCCAGTACTTAGACGTAAGAACTAGGGGCAGGAGTAGGCAATTCAGCCCTTCGAGACTGCCCCGCCATTCATTATGGTCATGCCTGATCTCATTTCTGCCTCAACTCCAATTTCCCGCCCTCTCCCCATAACCTTTCAACCCATTACTAATTAAAAATCTATCTCAAATTTATTCAGCGCCCCGGCATCCACTGCACTCTGAGGTAGTGAATTCCACAGATTCACAACCCTTTTAGAAAAGTAATTCCTCCTTATCTCTGATTTAAATCTACCACCCCTTAGCCTAAAACTATGGCCTCTCGTTTTAGAATGCCCCAGAAGAGGAAACATCTGCTCCACATCTACTTTGTCTATCCCCTTTAGCATCTTATATACCTCAATTAGAACTCCTCTCATCCTTCTAAACTCTAGCAAGTATAGGTCTAAACTGCTCAATCTCTCCTCATAAGACCAGCCCTGCATCTCCGGAATCAATCTAGTGAACCACCTCCTGTGCAACTACATCCTTCCTCAAGAAAGAGGACCGAAACTGTGCACAGTACTCCAGGTGCGGCCTCACCAATGCCTTGTACAGTTGCAACAACACTTCCCTATTTTTATACTCTATTCCTTTAGTAATAAATGCCAAAATTCCATTTGCCTTCCTTATTACCTGCTGTACCTACATTCTAGCTTTCAGCGATTCATGCCTGAGAGCACCCAGATCCCTCTGCACTGAAGCATTCTGAAGTTTCTCTCCATTTAAATAAGTTGCTGCCTTATTCTTCTGACCAAAATGAATAACCTCACGCTTACCCACGTTAAACTCCATCTGCCAAATTTTGGCCCATTCACCGAACCTGTCCATATCCATTTATAAATTTCTTATTTCTTCATTGCAACTTACTTTCCCACCTATTTTGGTGTCATCTGCAAATTTAGCTATAGTACCTTCTATCCCTGAATCCAAGTCATTAATATAGATTGTAAATAGTTGGGGACCAAGGACTGGACCAAGGACTGGACCCTGTGGCACCCCACTAGTTACAGCTTGCCATCCAGAAAAAGACCCATTTATCCTGACTCTCTGCTTTCTGTTGGTTAGCCAATCCTCTATCCAAGCTAATATATAACCCCTAACTCCGTGTGATCTTATCTTGTGTATTAATCTTTTGTGCGGCACCTCATCAAAGGCCTTCTGGAAGTCCAGATATACTAAATCTACAGGATCCCCATTATCCACTTTGCTTGTCACATCTTCAAAGAACTCTAGCAAATTAATCAAACATGATTTACTCTTCATAAAACCATGCTGACTCTGATGGATTGCATTTTGACTTTCAAAATGCCCCATTACTACTTCCTTAATAATGGACTCCAACAATTTCCCAATGACAGACGTTAAACTAACTGGTCTATAGTTTCCTACTTTCTGCCTCCCCCCTTTTTGAATAAGGGCGTTATATTAGCATTTTTCCAATCCATTGAAACCTTTCCAGAATCCAGGGAATTTTGGAATATTATAGCCAATGCATCCACTATTTCTGCTTCCACTTCCTTTAAGACCCTGGGATGTAGGCCATCAGGTCCTGGGGACTTATCACCCTATAGTCCCAATAGTTTGCTCAGTACTTTTTCTCTAGTGATGGTGATTGTTCTAAGTTCTTCCTCTATATCCTCTGCACTACCTGTTACTATTGGGGTGGTACTAGTGTTCTCCACTGTGAAAACTGAGGCAAAATATTGATTAAGCGTCACTGCCATTTCTGTGTTCCCCACTATTAACTCCCGAGTCTCGTCCTCCAAGGGACCAACGTTCACTTTAGCTACTCTTTTTATATACTTGTAGAAGCTTTCACCATCAGTTTTTATATTTTGCGCTAGTTTTCTTTGATAATTTACCTTTGCTCTTTTTATTTTTTTTAGTAACCCTTTGTTGATCTTTAAAAATTTCCCAATCTTCCAGCCTGCCACTGACCTTTACAATTTGGTTTGCCTTAGTTTTTGCCTTTAGGTTACCTTTAACTTCCTTGCTTAGCTATGGATGTGTTTTTCGCCTCTTACCATCTTTCTTCCTCATTGGGATATATTTTACTTGGGAGGAATTGAATATCTCCTTAAATATCTGCCACTGTTCATCAACTGTCCTACCTTGTAGTCTTCCTGCCCAGTCCACTAGGGCCAAATCTGCCCTCATACCTATGTAGTTACCTTTGTTTAACTCCAGAACACTAGCATAGGACTCTCAAACTGAACTTGAAATTCTATCATGCTATGATCACTCCTCCCTAGAGAATCCTTTACTATGAGTCATTAATCCCATCTCGTTATACAAAACCAAATCCAGAATAGCCTGTTCCCTGGTTGGTTCCACAACATATTGCTCCTAGAAACAAATCTCTAATACACTCTGTTAACTCTTCCTCAAGGCCACCCTTCCCAATTTGTTTAGTCCAGTCTATATGCATATTAAAATCACACATGATTATTGCCATGCCTTTCTTATATGCTCCCAGTATTTCCTGGTTTATACTGTGCCCTACTGCTAAACTACTGTTTGGGGACCTATAGATTACTCCCACCAGGCACTTCTTTCCCTTGCTATTTCTTATTTCTACTCAGACTGACTCTAGATCTTGCTCTCCAGTGCCTATATCATTCCTTACTATAGCACTGATCTCTTCCTTTACTAAAAAGCTACACCACCTCCTTTTCTTTCCTGCCTATCCTTCTGAAATACTGAGTACCCTTGGATATTCAACTCCCAAACCTGTTCTCCCTGTAACCACGTCTCAGTAATCACCACCAAATCATACCAATTTATCTCTCTTTGCGCTGTTAATTCATTAGTTTTATTCCAAATGCTACATGTGTTCAGATACAAAGCCTTTAAGTTTGCCCTATTGTCAATTTTCCCTACTCTTATATGATTCTTTGGTGCAATATGGTGTTCACACACTCTGTCCCTTCCTTTCACTTTTTGATAGCAATCAGCCTCATCACTAACCTGCACTCTTACCCTCTCCTTAAACTTAGATATTTTATATTTCCATGCAACTGAACCCCCTCCCCCACTATTTAGTTTTAAGTCCTATCTACGACCCTAGTTATGCGATTCGCCAGGACACTGGTCCCAGCATGATTCAAGTGGACCCCTTCCAAATGGAATAGCTCCCTCTTTCCCCAGTACTGGTGCCAATATCCCATGAATTCGAACCCACTTCTCCCACACCAATCTTTGAGCCACGCATTTACCTCTTTAATCTTATTGACCCTGTGCCAATTAGCTCGTGACTCAGGTAGTAATCTGGAGATTATTCCCTTTTTGGTTCTGCTTTTTAATTTAACCCCTAGCTGCTCATATTCCCTCAGCAGAACCTCTTTCCTTCTTCTACCTATATCGTTGGTACCTACGTGGACCACGACAACTGGATCTTTCCTCTCCAACTCCAAGTTTCTCTGCAGCCCAGGTGAGATATCCTTAACCCTGGCACCAGGTAGGCAACACAGTCTTCGGGACTCGATCCTGGCTACAGAAAACAGTATCTATTCCCCTAATTATACTATCCCCAATTATGACTACATTTCTCTTTTCTCCTCCCACTTGAATGGCTCCCTGTACCACAGGGCTATGGTCAGTTTGCTCCTCCTCCTTACAGTCCCCGCTCTCGTCCACATAGGGAGCAAGAATCTCGAACCTGCTGGATAAGGCCAAGGGCTGAGGTTACTTCCTGGATCCTTCTACCTGCCTCACTCATAGTCACACTCTCCTATCCCTGACCACTGTTCAAATTTAAGGTAGTTAATCTAAGGGGTGTGACTGTCTCCTGAAACATAGTGCCCAGGTAACTCTCCCCCTCCCTGATGTGTTGCAGTGTCTGAAGCTCAGACTCCAGCTCAACAACTCTGAGCAGGAGTTCCTCGAGCAACCAACATTTGCTACAGATGTGGTCACAAGGAACCACAATGGGGTCCAGCAGCTCCCACATCATGCAGCTACAGCATGTTGCCCCAATAACTAAGCTGTGAGAATTCTGTGAAACTTAGGGTACTTCTCTGTAAACAGTAAATAAATGGTAATATTTTATCCCAATTCTTCTGGCTGGTCATTTCATGTGCCCTTAAACCTCACTACCTTCCTGTCTGAGGATGACATGGGGGTCGATCAAAGCTGTTTTTGACACTGTCACAAGTAAGCAACTAGCTAAGACATGAAGCCATGCACAAAGTACTGCAGATGCTGGAAATCTGAAATAAAAACTGATGTTCGAAATATTCAGATAATCTGGCAGCGTCTGTGGAGAGAGAAACAGAGTTAACATTTCTGGTCGATGACCTAAAGCCAGGTCGCTGGTTGGATGAAACCTAAGTAAGTGAATGTTTCAAACAAAGTGTTAGCCATGATATCCGTGAATGTGACAGCAACTATGCATGAAAAGTTTGGTGCATGGTCTAGCATACATGATATGAACAACTTTTTTGACCAGACATATATCTATGCCCATCTGTTACTAAAGTCCATTTATAATGGATCAACGTTTGCAGTAGTGCTCGATTGCAATCCATAAACTGATGCAGGCTGCAAGCTCTACAAAATTCAGTCATACCTTTAGAGATTCTTACAAGTTTCTGATCTGTCTTTCAGCCATTGTGGTACTGATCACTGCCAGATTTTGTCCAATTGTACAATTTCCTCTCAATCGCCAATCTCTTTAATGAAACTTGTGTGCTTTGCACTAGGGCAAGTGACGTACTATCTAATATCTAATTACATGACTGTAATATAATTATATTACATTATCTGACATGATAGGCCTGCTTATGATTAAAGTGAATGTGTCTTTTGCATGCACCTTCATATTTGCTTCAATTCTTTAAAAAGAAAAACTGAAATACTTAGCAAGAGAACGAGCAAACATACAAAAATGACACACAAAGGGGCTTCAACTAACTTCATTCAATCTTGTTTTTGTCTCCTCAAAATAAGAATGTAAACTACATACTCTGGCCCTTTTGTAGGTTAACCCTCTTGTTTATGAATTACCTTTTTTTTCCCTAAGGAACTCTTAAGCTGGAAACACTGACCATCTGGGCCCAAATCATGGACAGACTCTAGCAGACCAAATGTGTGCCTTCATCTCTTTCTGTGTCGCTAGCCAGTGGGAACTGTGTTGCTGATTTCTTCCTGAAGTGATTCATCATATTTAACTAAAACCAGCAGCTGCTGCTCCTTTTCTGCTATTCTCAAGATGAGTAGGGCATTGGATAAGTTAGTTGACCAATATGACAATATGTTATGACATTTCACAAACTGGCCCGTCTGGCTTTAATGCACATTTACAATGCCTAAAGCTCATAGTGTAGTTTTTTTTAAAAAGGAAAACCCCTAATTCACCAATTTAAAATGTACTTGAACAGAACTGCATCCCCAAAGGAAACAAATTGATCTAAAATAATAAAGTAACATATTTGAACAATGAAAATTCTGCAATAAAATCATGGGCTGGTAAGGCCATGGTACTACAATCAGAAATCTTCCAGTTCTTGTTGCTCACCTGATTTTGATTTTCAATGATGAATTTAAGGTGTAACAAATGTTCATTAATAGGCACCAAGCACCACACAAAGTTTTGACTGAATATCAACCTGTGTACAAAGGATAAGGTCCATTTGAGAAAGAAGTTATTTATGTTTTGAATTAATCAGATGGTCCAATTTCATTCACTTTAGATTATCAATGCATAATTCAGACTTCTCCCTGTTTCAAAATCTAGTCCTGGAAACGGTGGGAACCAGCACCAAAGCAATTTACAAGATAAGGAAAGCTGTGATCAATGAACCCGTAATTCAAAAAAAAACTAACCATTTAATGCACGAGCCCTTAGATCGAGAAAGTCATACTAAGAACCTGAGGTAATATGTAACTTCAAACCTGTGCTGCCTCACGTGACATTTAACAAGATCTTGCTAAGTCTTCAAGTGCTGTACAATTATCTGGCAGTGTTACCACCAGAAACACCATTTTACTTGGCAAGTAATAAAGATTTTTTAAAATCCAATCAGCAAGGCAATAGAAGTCAATTACTTAGAATCATTAACATTTGTTTATTCCCTCAAATTCAATGAATCACTAAATGGAAAATTCCCACTGATGGATTTGATTTATGGCAAGAAATCACAATTTTCAGTACTTATTAATTATAATTTTAACTGCCAGGGATGATATAAAAACGTTACCACTGACATTTCTTATCATTAGCATCACAGGTATAAGATGGGAGCCTTTATATTTACAGAAAAACTAACTAAACTATTTTTCAAGAATTCTGACAGCTAACATATGCATTGTTAGAATTCAAAATCCTGAAACTACTACACATATGTTATCGCCACAATTGCGCACTCTATGGGCTGAATTTTATGGCTGATGTGTGGGTGGCGGAGCCCTCATGTCAGCGCTTAACATGTCATGCGCGCGTCCCAAGGTCAGTGCGCAGCATTGTGATATTTAGGTGGGCGCACCCGCCATTAATTAAAGGCCTTGTTAAGGCCCGTACCTCAGCAATTGAAGCCAATGTTGAGGAGCCCATGCAAGCTTCACCTTGGCTCACGGGCCCAACGGGCAGGCGGTTAACTGACTTAACAAACCTCATCCATGGGCAGGATACGTGGGCTCAGAAGGGTTGTTCATGTTTTTTCTGAAGTATTTAATGTAGAAAGTGTTTTAAACTTGCCTGTGTGATTGTTAGCAGTTCAGATCGATTTCCAATAGCTTGCTCTGTACTTTGAAGCTTCAGCTCAGCACTCTGCAGACAGTAATCTTTATCGGGCCTGCAGCTTTCCGGAGGCCTCCATTTCGTTTGGGTATGGGTTCTGACATCTCCACTGGAGGCAGCTCCTCTGAGGAGGAAGGGAGGGATAGAATAAGGAGGAGGCCAGGAGTGGACAATCAGCCTCCAGGGGAGCCACCTTTGGGAGCACAGGCGCAGGCATAAGGGGTGCAGGGCCAAGAGGTTGTCCAAGATGGAAGGGGTTGCAGAAGATGCCACTATCCTGCTGCCAGGGTATACAGGTGGCGAAGCAGCTACCTTAATATGACTGAGATGCAGTGCTGAAGGAGGCTCCGCCTGTCAAGGGAGACAGTCAACTATATCTGTC
This sequence comes from Carcharodon carcharias, assembly GCF_017639515.1. NCBI lineage: Eukaryota > Metazoa > Chordata > Chondrichthyes > Lamniformes > Lamnidae > Carcharodon > Carcharodon carcharias. Next base: position 128,320,449 of record NC_054473.1, on the reverse strand, counting down.
AGATGATTGGCCCTGAGATCTCCCCTAACTGTGTGGGTGGACACCCCATTCCAGCAGCTCTGAAGGTCACAGCTGCCCTCCACTTCTATGCATCTGGCTCCTTCCAGGGCTTGGTGGGTGATCTTTGCAGTGTCTCCCAATCAGCTGTACACACTTGTGTCAAGCAGGTTACAGACACTCTGTTCAGACGGGCATTGACCTTCATCCACTTCCACTGCAACCAGGCAAGTCAGACACAGTGAGCAAGAGGCTTCGCAGCCATTGCTGGCTTCCCCCGCGTCCAGGGTGCAATAGACTGCACACGTGGCCATCAAGGCACCAGCAGGTGAGCCCGGTGCCTTCGTCAACAGGAAGAGCTTCCACTCCATGAACGTGCAGATAGTGTGTGATCACAGGATGCAGATTCTGCAAGTCTGTGCAAGGTACCCAGGCAGCTCCCATGACACCTACATCCTCAGACACTCCCAGGTGCCAGCGCTCTTCAGTACTCCAGCCCAGCTGGATGGTTGGCTGGTGGGTGACAAGGGTTATCCCCTCAGAAGGTGGCTCATGACGCCTCTCCGCCATCCAAGAACAGAAGCTGAGGACCGCTACAATAGGATCCGTGGCTCCACAAGGGCTGTGGTGGGGAGAGCCATCAGTCTTCTCAAAATGCACTTTCGTTGCCTGGACCGCCCAGGGGGCGCACTCCAGTACCCCCTAGATCGCGTCTCTGTGATAGTGGTAGCATGCTGCGCTCTGCACAATCTTGCGCTGGAAAGGGGGGAATGCAGTTGACAATGAAGATCTTGAGGCACTGGATGAGGCTGCACATGATGAATCCAGCAGTGGCTCAGAGGATGAGGAAGCACAGGGCAATGATGAGGGGCAGCACGCTGACCCGCTACTACACCAAGGAGGCAGGGACACCTGGGACACTTTAATCCAACGAACCTTCAGCTAGCTCCACACACATGGATCAGCAGAACCAGCATTGCCTGGCAATTCCACACGTGGCACTTAGGTGCTACATCTACATCTTCCACCTCATCAGCTGCAACTAAGGGCTGAGTACAGAAACATCAATGTCCACTCAAGCACTCATGAGATGTCTGTGAAACATACAAATGCAGCACAAAGGAAACACCCTCAGCCATGGTCAGGAAAGTGGACTTTATTCCGTCGAAAATAAAACACAAACGTTTCTCAGACGTTTTTTTCCCTAATCTAGGGCCAACACAAAATCACCAGTAACAAACCCGTGGAGTGCCAAACATGCTTTATGCTTATGTTTGCGGGTGCTACATCTAGGTGCTGCCCCATCGCTTGGAGTGGCTTGTGCGACAGCCAGCTGACTCTGCTGTCCTGTTGGCCTCGATGACCTTGGCGGGTGTCCTCTGGCCCGTGGAGCCTGTGATGGCCCCACCTGGGAGGGAGTGGCCAGTTCCAGAACTGGCACCTCCCCAGTTGTCGCAGCCTCAACTGATGCAATGGTCACAGGCAGAAGGGCAGAGGAGCTGCTGCCCTCATCCGGAGTGCCCTGAGAGGAGCTCACCGAGCACCGACGCTTGGTGCCCAGAACATCTCCCACATTGTGAATGACCACCTGTGGCCATTAGCGCTGTGAGGGCTTGCAGGTCAGAGCATAACCCAATCAGAAGAGTCTCAATCCCATTGAAGCCCCTCTCCATGAGAGTCGCCAATCTCTCAATGGAGGAAGCCTAAAGCTCTGTCCTGAGGTTCATGCCTTCACAGACATTCTGCCTGGACTCCTCCACCACAGGGACCAACTGAAGCACACCCTCATGCAACCCTGCCAGATGCTCCCATGCATCCTGCCACTTGTCCTGCAGCTGCTGTATTGGTGACATCTCCGGAGGCACATCATCACCGCCCAACTCAGCATGTACCTGGTCCCCTGCAGTCCTCCGGCTGCTGGTGCCATTGGCACACTCTGTGCCATCTCCTCCAGCGATTATGAAGTGCCATCTCCACTGTGCCCTGGGACACTAGCCGATGTTATATTCCCCACCGAAGTGTTTGTCACTGTACTGGTACCTAGCTGGCTGAAATGATGTGCCACAAGTTGCAAGTCTTGGCCCTCAGGTGTGGAAGGGGGCTCCAGACGTGTTAGGGGCGGCCATGTGGTGGTGATGCTGAAATTAACAACAAGGACAGTGCATCAGTTAGGGTTCGGTCATTAACACCTTTCATCCCTTCCCTCTCCCCAGTCTCATAAGTCGCTCACCCTTCAAGAACCTAAGGAGACGAATATTGGTGGGGTGGTAAATAGTCAAGAGAAGGCCCAAACATTGCATATGCATACAGACAGGCTGGTCAGGTGGCTAAAGGAATGCCACATGGAATGTTATGTGGATAAGTGGTCGGTTAAGCACTTGGGCAAGACAAGCAAGGTACGGGAATACATGAGTGATGGTAGGACCGTGGGAAGTCACGACGATCACAGGGACCTTGCTGGGCAGTCCCGTTAAGGTAGCAGAACAGGAACTTAAGGCGCTTAACAAGGTCAAAGCCAGACATGCCTTCATTAGCCAAGGAATAGAATGTAGGAAAAGGGAGGTCATGTTGCAGGTGCAGAAAACACCACATCTACACTTTTGCATCCACTTGTGACCTGCGCTTCATGGGAGGGATGGTATTGAGTGGAGAGAGTGCAGAGGTTCCTGACCTGGATGCATGCTGGCCTGGAGAGTTGGAGTTATGAGGAAACAGTGCATACGCTAGTGACATTTGCCGTGGAGGACAGGAGTTTAAGAAGGTCACATTATTGACCTTCATACCGTTATGAGGGGCATAGACCGGGTGGACAGAAAGCAACATTTCCCCTTGGCGCAGGGATGACTAATATGGTGGCATTTATTTAAGTTGAGTACCATGAGGTTGACAGTTGAGGTGCTGAACACCTTTTGGACAGAGTAATGTGGGACGCACTGGCTGAAAGGGTGGAGGTACAAACCCTCCTAAGATGCAATAAGTCTTTGGATGTGCAGCAGCAATGCCATGGCATGTTAGGCCATGGAGATAGTGGTCACAAATGGGATAAGGTGACTTTAGAAGGTGCTAGAGATGTGCATCCTCAAGGGGCTGAGGGACTTTTGTGTATGACCCACATGTCTGACTGTATCAGTCTATGAATGAGCAGTGTTGCAGCATTAACGATTGCAGCAATTATCAGTGCTTTAGATGGTGGGGAGACAGAGTGGATGGGTCTGTGGCCCTCAAATACCTGGCTGCTGCACCCCAGCCTCACCGACACCTGCCGACCTGGCGACATGGGGGGCCCTCCTTCTCCCATCCTCCGAAAACAAAACATCCCCATTTTTGGACACCTCTTGGAGGAGGACAGCAAGGCAGGCATCTGAGAACTGAGGGGCACAGTCGCCCCCTGCTGGCCTACCCTGCAGCCTGCGCCACTCCTCCTCCTCTGCCCTCAAATCATGACTTTCCCTATGAGTGGCCATGGTGAACTGCCTCAAGGAGGCTGCCTGGCCGCTTTTTATACAGACTGCTGGTTCCCCATTGGAACCAGTGGTCTGAACATGCCCGCTGCCGATTCGATTTTCCCATTGTACATGGGTGTCACAAACCCGCTGGGTGGGGCTTGATTGGCCTGCCCGAGCAAAATGGCAGCGCAGCCCGTTTCGGTGGCGGCGATTGGCTGCTCGCCCGCCGCCAAGTCGGTCGGGCCCGCCCGCCTGCCTGTCGAGGGCAAAATTCAGCCCTATGTTTCTTAAAGCAATGTCATGGGTTGAAGAGAGATTGCAACATATCAGAGATTCAACCATAACATCACCGCTGACATCTAAAGTCAGGGGGTTGTATGTCTTCTGCTATTACACAGGCAACATGGCTTGTGTGTTTTGTCAATTGTACAAGTGCTGGAGGGAGCACATATACTATTATCCTGAGAGATACCACCATTCCTCCCATGACATTCGGATCGCAGCACTAGCTTAGCCTGACCACCGACCTGTTGGAAAGCAGATCTAACGTTAGCGATGGAATTGGACAATTTCTCACTGATCGTTGTCTTTGATTGGTCACTAAACCTGTCAAATCCAGAAGAGAAGCTTCACCAAACTGGCACCGGAGGCCTCTACTGTAGTAGGCTGAGCACCCATGGAAGGAATACAGATTTCCATCTACTATGGTAGGCCCTGCTGCAGATGTCCCTGGAGCTATGCACAATCCATGAAACAATCCTGAGATGCTGCACATGCTGCTGATGAACTCCTGAACTGAAGCTGAGTGTGCCATTCTGCACGAATGCCTGTTCTCCATATGTTGTCTTTTGAAATCAGGAGCCATGAGATCTAGACTGTTCAGTGAAGAGAATAATGTTTTCCTCCTTTTTTGGATCCTTCTCACTTTACTGCATGCAGCCTCCACTCCCTCTGGCTCGCTTTCTCGCTTACTACACCTGGAGATTAACTGTGAACTGGTCCTTGAAACAGTTAGAGGAAGTGACAATGTACTTAGTGCAGTGTGAGCAGCAGCAGATGTAGTGGACCCCTTGTCTGTTTCCTGTAGCAGAATACAGGAGAGAGCAAGACTAGAATAGTTTCCTGATAAGTGGAGCTTATGCCACGTCAGTAGGAGTGATACGATGCGATTCACTAACAGTTAATGTTGTGCAATAGATTAATGTTGTGCAATAGATTAATGAGAAGCAGAATGTTATTGTGAAGCTCTAGTTCACACACCCCCTTCTCTTTCTGCTGTATCTGTGCTATGGCCTTCCCCCCTAGGATTGGAGCAATTCATGAGGCTGAGAAGTTGGATATTTGCAGGCTGGAAACGCTCATAGATCTCTTCTACTGTAATGGACCATCTTAGCTTTGGAAAGAAAGCCAAAAGAGACAAGTTACCTTTGTTTACCAAGGCAAGCAATAACATGCTGTTCTCAGCATGTAGCCCATGTTGATGATGATTGTAAGATTTCTGGGTTGGGGACAACAGACACCTAAATAGGCAGTCGAATATTTGTATGTAACTTTAAGATAGTTTATTGAGTTTATTAACAGACAACTGTTTAGATATGATACATTAACTAAGTGGACAGAAAAAAAAATATACAACCTGTAACAGCTTGTGGTAACAGAATTCCATTCGCTAATCAAAGTGTCAGGAAACTGTTTCCTTGATCTCTTGATCTTCCTCCTCCTCCTTTGGTCTATCTTCCATCTGAAGAAGTCAGTTGCCCAAAGCGCAACCTTTGCTCCTTACCACCAGTATGATACCAATCTATATACCCTTTTAGACCCTTTTAGGTGGGGGCAGTGGCCGGGTGCCAGGGGGGAGGGGTGGGGGAATGTGGGTGGGGAGGCAGTAGCTTACCCAGTGCCAATCACCTATCTAACTATTCTAACCAATGGATTTAGGACAAATGCTCAAAACATCAGGGTGGTTTCCATCCCCTGTTGTGTGTCACCCTGCTTGAGGTCAGCTTTTTAGTTTACATCTTGCTGAGGGTCATATCCTGGTCCTTTTTAAACAATTGTATCGATAAGGGACACAGAAGACGCCACCTTAACTTAGGAATGACAACATGAACTAAGTGATCTTTGCTGTTTCCACAGACTTTAAAAATTGTTGCTTTCTAGAAAGCATTTTTAGGGGATGTTATATTATGCAGAAAATATCTGTTTATTCAAGACCCCAATTTCTTACAATGATGTGCAAGCAAAGTGGAGTTACCTTACACATTAGGCTTTTATTGGGATTAAAATGTGTGAAGGAGCATTTGGAGATCAGGTAGTAACACACCGTACTACTTCATGGGAATAACTAATTCAAGCACTTAACACTGTGAGGAAACATATTCAGTTTAGTACATTCCTGGAAGATGCAGCTAGCTTCCCTTACCTTTGCTGTGGCTCAGTGGGTAGCACTCTTGGCTCTGACTCATAAGGTTCTGGGTTTAAGTCCTACACTAGAGCTCAAGCACAAAAATCAAGGTTGTCACTCCAGCCTCAGTACTGAGGGAGTATTGCACTGTTTGAAGTGGTGCCATTTGGCTGACACTCCAGTGCAGTGCAAAGGGAGGGGAGATGTTAAACCAAGGCCCATCTGCCTGTTTGGGTGAATTTAAAAGATTCTATGACACCATTTTGAAGGAGGGGTGTTCTGCTGGGTGCCCTGCCCTATATTTATTCCACAATCAACATCACAAAAAACAGATTATCCAGTTGTTTTAAGCTCAAATACTGCAGCGTTTCATAGAGGCATGTCTTGCTTAAACTCATTGTAGGATGGCTGCCTGCAGAGAGAGTCTCTCATGGCAGAGGGCACATGACTACAGCAAGCCAGATAGGACACGTAGTAATGTTGCATTTCAAAACCACAACATCCCCTTTTTCAGTTACCATGGCAACAAGTGCCACGGGAGCGATAATCCCTGGACAAGGGACATCACCCAGATGAACAGCCAATGACCGCGCACGAATACCATTAAGAGACCTGCACAATTTAAAGGCTGTGGCCTGAATTTTTCAGATAGTGGGGTTTCACTTCCCAAATGCCCCGCAACCATTTCACGCTCGAATGTGCGTTAAGTGGCCGCAGGCAGGATTTCCACCTCTCACTTGGGAGGAAGTCCCACCTTAGAGATCTGTCGGCCAATCTAAATGGCTGGCAGCTCTCCAATCCCTGGAGTGACAGCACTGCAGTGGACAGTGGATCCTAATTCCTGGCAGTGGAGGCCCAGCTAAGTTCAAGGGCCAACAGGGTGGTGGCGGAGGGTGTTGGGGAAGACCTTGGAGGGTGAGAAGAGGGTGATCGAGATCTCGGGGGAAAGGCCGAGGGTGGGAGGGAGGCCTGGAGGCTGGCAGACCTTACAGTGTGGGGGGTGGTGGGGGTGTGTGCCCAACATCAGAAGGGATCTTCTGATGGAGGCACTCCTACTCCCACCTTCCCATCTGAGGTGCAATTCTATAGATTTTTGACCTTCCCCAACACCAGCTCAATCCTCCCACCAGCCTAAAAATTGACGCTGACCGGGAAACAACTCATAAGCAGCCAACAACTGGCCACTTAAGGACCTCATTTGGGGCAAGGGTGGGCTTCCCATCTAAGGCCTTTCCCACCCCGGCATAAAATCGCTGTGCGGTCGAGGCAGGCGGGAATCCGGAGGGAATCCCATCCCTTCAATTTCACGCTACCCCACCTCCCCCAACACCTAAAAGCCTGCCAGTGGGGGAGCATAAAATTCTGGCCTATGGATGTAGTGCAGCTGCATAAACTGACTAGAAGAATAAACAGTTGCTAATGCATGAGTACGGTGGGTGTATAGTGGGTAGCTTGGGTAACTCGCAGTTACACATGATTGTGCAAGCAAATTTGTCTTCTCCTTGTTAGGTAACTGTTGTTGTTTCATTGCCGTTGTTGGGGACAAGTGAACCTCTGGGATTGCTGGTGGTTACAGCTGGTGAGAACCCTTCTTCCTGACTGATCGACAGCAGTGAAGGAACAGCTTTGCTTCTTGTTTGTATCTGCCTGTGGTTGCGCAAGTATATTTTGACTCCGTACGATTGAGGTGACAAATTCTCTATGCATGTCCCAAGTTGCCACGTGGGATGACTCCTGTTGAGAGTGTTGACTCTCCAATGCTCAGCTCTGGTAATGGTTTGGCACTTTTGTCAAAATGAAATTTGGCTTTCTGCCATTTCACCTTGATTTTTTCACTCATGCGTGTTACTACTTCTAGTTTCAGTGGCTCCTTCGCTATTGGAAGAGTAGAGTAGTTTGAGAGTGGAGTGACATGAGTCTTTGGACTGGACTATTTTCCATGCCTTCAGTCAATGTATTTCTATACTTGAGGGTTGACTTGTGTATATCTGTGCTGGATTTGCTTAATTTCTTAATGAATCCTTTGGTGATTTTCACTGCCACCTCACAGCCTTTCCATTTGAGTAGGGATATTGTGTAGATGATGTATAGAGTTTAATTTCCCAACTCTTTGTGAAATGGCTGAATTCTTCACTCATGAACTGAGGGCCACTGTCACTCATCACAATGTCTGGAATGCCGTAATGACTAAACTGGGCTTTCAGGCATTCTACTATTTCTCTGTTGTCATTGAAGTCAGCTGGTCTAACTCCCTGTAGTCAGGATAGTAGTCTACATTGACAAGATAATCAGTTCCTGCCATAGCGAAGAGGTCCACTCCCAGCTTCATTCGTGATCTGTCTGGGAGGTCATGCGTCATCAACACCTCCATAGCTTGTTTAGCTTGGTACTTGTTACAAGCACTGCATTGGCCTATGTGGTCTTTACTTTTATTGCTCATGTTTGGCCAGTAGAGCATTTCTTGTGTCTTCCTCATACTCGATTAAATTCCTTGATGGCTTGCATGGGTGCACTTCAGCATCTCTCCTCTCATCTTCTTTGGGATGATGCCTCTATTTCCTTTGTACAAGACGACATCTTGGGCTGCCAATTTATCTCTGCATTCCCAATATGCTTTTGTGACCACAGGCGTGTCCTTGATGCTCTCAGGTTATCCTTGCATCACTACTTCTTTAGCACTTGGAGAGTTGCACCTTATCGGGTACTTTACTTGATTTGAGCAAGGCACTTAGTTGTCAGGTTCATTGTCTCCACTGGGCTGATGACTTCCCGATCATGTTGAGCTGCTGCCTCACACTGAATCTGGAAGATTTCACATTCTGCTGTCGCAACCTCAACTTTCTTCATGGGGAGCGCTACTCTTGACAGCATGTCTGTGATGTCCCTTGAATGTACATCACGTCCAGATGATATCTCTCTAAACAAAGTAACATTCCTTGCAGATGCTTTGGAGCAGATACCAGAAAAATACTTTGAAGTGGCTTGTGGTTGGACTCCACTGTTAATTTGTCTCCCCCAAGCAGGTATTGATGAAAATGTTCACAAGCAAAGATGATAGCCAGGCTCTTTCTCAATCTGAGCGTAGCATTGTTCATTTTGTATTACAGCCTTGGATGCAAATGTCCTAGCTGCATTAGGGTTGCTCCAAGGCCTCTCTCGCTGGCATCATGCTGCAAGGTGATTTCATCATTGATGTCATAATACTTCAGCATTGGCATTGCCATCACTAGCTGTTTGATTTTAGTGAACACTGTTTCTGGTTCTGTGCCCCAATACCACTGCACCTCCTTTGCAATGATCTTGCGTAATGGTTCACACTCCTACAACAAATCAGGCAAAAATTTTACTAAATAGTTCACAAACCCAACAAATCATTGCATTGCTTTCACATCTATTGGTCGCTGCATCGCTGCTATAGCTCTCGCCTTGTCAAGATCCTGGCAAGGACTTTTTGCTATCAGTTTTTGACCTATGTACTTGACTTCAGGCATCTTCAATTGCATTTTTTTCTTGTTCAGCTTCAGGTTTATCTGGCGAGCTCTCTCTAGCAGTCATCCTAAATTCTGATCATGGTCAGCTTTGGCTTCTTCCATTGTGTCTCCACATCTATAGACTAGTAGATCATTCACTATGGCTTCCACACCAGGAAGGTCACTGACTATCTCATGCTGTCTAATTGGTACACTTCTGGAACTGTGGAGATGCCAAACAGCATGTGCAACCATCTGTATCTCCCGAATGGCATCCAGAATGTCGTTAGAAAGCTGCTGCTTTCGTCCAGCTTCACTTGCCAGTAACCATCCTACGCATCTAGGGTCATAAAGATCTTTGCCTTGGCAAGTCGCGGCAAAATCCCTTTGATGGTTGGCATGGGATAGTGAGATCTCTTCAGTGCTGTATTTAGATCCTTTGGTTCTAAGCATACTCTTAGCTTTCCAGGTTGTTTCCTTACTCCCTTCTTTTCCAGTTCTTTCATCTTGTTTTTGAGGCTTGACTTGAGGGCAGCTGGAACTCACCTCGGCAGATGCTGAATTGGTCTTACACTCTCATCTACTTCTAGATCATATTCTCCCAGTAAACATCCCAACCTGGTAAGCACATCTTTGTACTCCTCTATGACCTGTTCAGAGGTCAATGGTTTTGTGTTTTGTGACACATTGTAAACCTCAGTTGGCATGTTCAGGGTTATCAGTCCAAGCTTTAGACTTATTCCCACTGAGAGGAGTGGCTGTTGCATTCCATCTGTGATCTGAAACACCTGATCTTAATTTTGGCCATTTGGAATCTTAGACTAATCTGTCCTCTCAGTATGAGTAGCGTGTCATCATATAACCTCAGTACTGCTTTTGAGAGCTTCATTTTTGGAACGCCATGTTGACCCACTTCGGACAAGCCTGTGAAAGTCATAAAAATAAAAAAACTGCGGATGCTGGAAATCCAAAACAAAAACAGAATTACCTGGAAAAACTCAGCAGGTCTGGCAGCATCAGCGGAGAAGAGAAGAGTTGACGTTTCGAGTCCTCATGACCCTTCGACAGAACTCTATATAGCATTCATAAGTTACATTCACTTGGGGTTCAAAACATGCCTACATGGCTTTTAAAATCTCTGTGAAAGTCATGATGTTGCATGACACATGAGTGTCTATCTGACACTTCTTACTCACTTGATACTCCTCTTTTGCAGTCATAATTGTAACAGTCACAAATCCTTTATCAGCTATAGACTTGACGGAATCAACCTGTTGTATGGTGTATAGTGCTTCATGAGACTCTTCTGCTGATATCTCTCCAGTGCCCATCTGTATAGGCTTGTTTTGCTTCTTTCCAGCCAGTCACTTGTGTACAAAATAATTCAACTTCTTGCAGTTAAAACACTGGGCAATCCTTCTTTTCCTTTGTATGATGTCCTCTGCTGTATTTGTATCCTTCCCTTTGTCTACAATTGTTCTGCTCTCTCAGCCTGGAAGTCTCAGCATAATGTATCTCCTGGTCTGTTCTGCCGTACATATGCTCTAACTGACATGTTACAACCTCCTCATTTCTACACACGTATTTTGCCTACTTGAGGGTTGGTTTCTCCTCTTTTAGTAGACTTTCTCTCACTAAGGGGGGTCTCTTATGCCTAAGACAATTCTATCTTTAATGAGATCATTTAGTTGCCCAAGTTCACACGATTCTGTGAGCTGTGTTACTGCAGTCAAATACTGATCAATGGGCTCCTTTTCACCTTGAGATCTAGTGTTGAGTACATAGCATTCATAAGTTACATTCACTTGGGGTTCAAAACATGCCTACATGGCTTTTAAAATCTCTGTCGTCTGTTTCCTTTGATTGTCAGATAGAGTTAGGGTGGAATACAATTTGTAGCAGTCTCTCTCCAGCAGTGATAGAAGTGTGGCTACTCGTATCAGTTCCAGCTTGTTAACTAAATCTGCTACCATCTCATAGTTTTGCCATTTCAAGTGGAAAAACTGCCAGTTCTTCCACATATCACCTTTCACTTCTACAGGAGCAGGGGGGAGGAAATTTTATCGCTATTTTGACTCACCTAATATTTTACTTGTAGCTTGTGCCTTTGTTTGCTTTTCCTTGTCCTTTTCAGCAGCTTTTAGCAGATTTGAACATTTCTGTGTTCCTTTTTTAGTAACTGTGGCTTCTCTGTAGATTTTCTAGGTTTTCAAACTCTACTTTAGCTGCACTCTGACATCATGATTTGAGCTCAAAGACTGCAGTTTTTCTTAGAGGAATGTCTTTATCAAACTCATCATAAGATGGACGCCTGCAGAGGGAGTCCCTCATGGCAGAGATTACATGACTACAGCAAGCCAGACTAATACGTATAATAACGTTGCATTTCAAAACCCAAACACTGGTCATTATCACATTGCTGATTGTCGGAATTTGCTGCATGCAAACTGGTTGTCACTTTTCCTCCATCACAACAGTGACTAAACTTCAAAAGATGCATCATTGATTGTAAAGTGCGTTGGTATGTCCGGTGATCATGAAAAGCACTAAAATTTGCAGATCTTTCTTTCCTTTCCTAACCTGCTAGAGTTGTTAACTTTTTTTCTATTAATAGCTCTGCATGGAATATGGCTGAGTATGCGCGTCCTTTTCATTGGCTGTCTCTTTTCATTGGCAAATCATGCTTTTTATATGCAACAAATGATGTTTATTCCTTCAAGCTGCTGCGGACTTTAAATTGTGCAGCAGCACACTGTTCGCCAGGTGGGTAAACTCCCAACCAGAAGCAATTAACAGAGCCAGAGCTCACATAGAACATTAAGATTAGGTTGAACCTGGAAATGTTGTAGATACAATTTGCATGCTAGTTTACTCCTTGTTGGGATCGCAAACAATCAGAAAACCTGGACTTTGAGTTTTAAGGCCAGGTTTAAGTGATATTTAACATCAATATTTTTCTTTCCCTCTTGTGGCCAGATATATGTCAGGAAAGTTTTTTATTTGTTTTCGTCTCGCAAGCTTGGCATGTTATGACATATGGCCCATGAATGATTGGTGACTGCTGGAATGATGTGAATGGCACACTTGTCGACTTTATTTTGCTGTCCCAGCACTGGCCTGAAAGTCAAGTTCCCACTTACAGTTTTCCAGAAGTCAGTGTACTTGTAATAAAAATAGCAACAAAAGTACATGCAGGACACACATGGTGTGTATCCACTTGTGTGACCACAATACTGACCTTTCAAAATACATTTTTATAGATAGAAAACTCTAATTGAGAAAAACTAATGTAAAAGAATCTCAGTCCAAATCCTCATAATAAGTAGCCACCAAAACCATAAAGAAACAAAGGAATCTTGGCTTTTCCTACATATAGTCACATTAACTAACAAAAGGAATTATTGGGATTCAAATTAATGCACTAAATAATGTGAATTGTTCCTAGGAAATTTAGACCACAATCTAACAATCAAGAGCTGGGATTAGTCCAATTCACGATGTTCCTCAAAGCCAAGGAGTGGCTGGGAAGTGGTTAGAACTCATGAAGTTTTGAACAGATAGAATGCTACTGCATCAAATAGCTTTTGTAAAGAGGCATTCCCCCTTAATATCCCATTCAACCCTTTATTTAATGGTTAGAGATGGCTGCAATAAATTCTGATATGAAACAATGGAGACATGGTACAAAGAGTACCAAATTGACCTGATGAGTGCAAGATGAAAAGCTTCTGCAACATGTCTCTTTCTTCAGCAATATTCAAGTTCTGTACTAGCAAGTGACAATTTATAAAGACAATTGATAAACCATGTTAAATTCACTGTGCTTATCTCTCTAAGTTATGTTCAAAAATACCCAATTCAACACTGTGAAGTGGACATGTGATTATCAAGTTGTGCTTGGGCATCCTGAAAAAATGTACCAAAAGAATGAGGCTTGGCTTTTCATGCAGCGCACTGCAGCAGCCCATTGGACTGTTATTGTCTTCACCAGTGCAACAAGCTGTGATCAAAATTTTTTGATTTTTCAAGGTGTTCCATTTCTTCTAGGCGCTGCCCTGACATCTACAGCCGGGGCGGACGCAGCCTGTGGAGTTGCTTACTCTTTTGCCTTTGATGATTTTGGCGGTCGTCCTCTTTGAGGGCTTCAAACACCGCTACGTGATGTTCCCCCGTCTCTTGTTGATTATCCATCATGAGTTGGAAGGCCGCTTCCAGAGGCTTATTAACTGACTCAGACTGAGCAGGTGGTTGTTCTCCATCAGCCCTCTGAGTGCCAGAGACTTGGCCTCTGACTTCTGTGGGGATGTGTCAGTGAAGCGTTCTCCAGAAAGTGAACCCAAGCCTCGTCTAGAAATGTGCCCCACTGAGGTGTCTGTCTATGCGCTGTTGGAGGGTGCGGGTGAGCGCTGTGAAGGTCCTTCATCATCTTCCTCCTTGGATATGGTCTGGGGCCTGGGAGTTCTGGTGTCCCTTGTGGACTTCAAACTGCAGGTGCCTGTAAGATAGAGAATGGAGTTTTAGTGGATGAGCATGAGGAATGTAAGACTGCATGTCACTCGCTGTGATTGTCAGGATGTGATGAACTCATGGAGGAATGATCTGTACTGGGTTGGTGAGACAATCCGATCATGCCTTCTCCACAGGAACCATCCCTGTCCTCCCCAGCGACCTGGCCGGCAGCCTCCTCAAACTCTGAGGTCAATGATGTCGGCTGTGCCCCCCCGGCTGGGAACTTTCCTGCCTGTTGTGGGCAAGATTGGCCTGGATGACGACACAAGAGAGGCATTTGATGAGAAGGGATGGAACATTGGTTGGGAAAATGCCTGCCCCCTGTGCGTGGTGAGCCCTCTCCAGCAGGCCTGAGGATGGAGAGTGAGCAGCCTGATAGGTGGGTAGATGGGGTGGTGGTGATGAAAAAGGTTCCTTTAGTCAATTAGTTTTTTTTATTCATCCAAGGGATGTGGGCTTCGCTGGCTAGGCCAGCATTTATTGCCCATCCCTAGTTGCCCTTGAAAAAGTGGTGTAGGAACACCCACAGTGCTATCAGTGCTGATATGTGTCCCCTGGTAATGTTTGTGTGAGATCTCTGAAGAGAGTACCCAATTTATCAAATGATGCCATGATGAGAGTTTGATATTAGAGGGAGCTGAAGGATGACTTACCCCGGCAGAGCAGATGGGATCATTCATCCTCTTCCTGCACAGGGTCTCACTCCAAGCATGGCTCGCAGCCGCGCTGACTTTCTTGGTGATGGCCTTACAGGCTCGAGAGGTGAGGCTGGCGTATTTCCTGGAACCGTCCCTGAGATAGAGCACAGCCCTGTACACCCGCACTTCTCTGTTCAAGGCCTGGAAGTCATTGTGTCTGAAGACACATGCAGCCTTCTTGTTGGGCATGGAAGATATCTGTAATGCTCTCCTGGAGACAGGTGGGCTGGAGATAGAGAGAGAGTGAGATGTATGTGTTCAACTGGTGTTTAAATATGGCACCTGGACCTTCGATGACCCCTGCCAGATGACGGCAGGGCAGATGATTCAGCTCCTGACTCATCAGGTCATTTGGCCTGATACTCACCTGTGCATAATTAATGAGCTTCCAAGTGCAGAATGGGGCATGAGTTCCGAGCAGCGGGGTTGGCGCTGCTGAAACCTCACGTTGTCTCGTAAATGGAAAATTCCACCCATTGTAACACACCTCTGCTGGTACAATGAGATGACCGCTATGGCTGATGTGGGCAGCACTTGAAATAGCGCTGCCAGCCTACATGCCTGTTCACCAGCTCCATTCTTCCAACACACCCCCTGGCCACTTTTGTAGAGGCGGGAACGGTGAGGGGGGTGGTGGGGGAGGACAGGGTTACCTGCCCACATGCAGCAGGTAGTTGACATGACTCATTAAGGGCAATTAAAGGATTTTCCAGGCACCCTCCAAGTCCCAGCTGGTGGTGGCGGCCAGTTGAACCGCTTGGGGGCTGCCTCCTGGCAGCAGACTAGGAAGCCAGTGCTCCAGGCAGGACTATCAAGGCCCTCCCTGCTTGCCTGGATGCCACAGCAGCTGCAGACTGCGCTCGGGACATAAGACTTAGATGTAGACCATTCAGCCCTTCGAGCCTTCTCTGTCATTCAATAAAATTATGGCTGATCTGGTTGCCTCAGCTACCAGTTTCACCCCATTGAATTGATAACAGGAAGGGCCATGCAATTACCCAAAGGGATTATAGTAGGAGGGGAGGATGTAGGGCCACTGAAAGGAAGAATTCGGGACTACGTAAGGGAATTAAGTAAGCAATTACGAGTTGAGAGAGGAACTTAGGGACTGACAGATGATTAAGGATATGGAAATAGACAAGTTCAAAGAGCAACAACGGACCTCCAGATGTGGAATAAGGTGATGGTCAGGGTGAGCCCTGAGCGAACTGGGTTTGCCCCAAGTTGCATGGACCATATGAAGTAATTATGAGAGGTGATACGTGCGCACTTGTAGATATGAAAATGGGAAATAAATGGAGGCATTACACACAGTTAAAGGTATATGATGAATCACCAAATAATTACCTGGACAACGGGAGCCAATGTTAATGTTTCCACAAGTCTGTGATCCTGGCTATGGGAGTGTCAGCGCTGGCATGGAAAGCACCAACGGGCAAAGTCAATAATGACATCTGCCTTCACCCTGGGCAGTACATACTGCTTCCCCAAGGAGGAAGTGGGGAATGGATATGAAAGCCCAACACCTGGATTACAGATCAAGTCACTACATGGACACATCAAATGAGCAGTTGGGAACAGGACCCCCACGTGTGATCACACAAAGAGTTGTAAGAGTACTTTACATTTAACAGCACCAGGGCAGCCAGTCCAGCTAACACCAGTTGAGTATAACAACGAGAACTGGACTGGGTTGGTGGTATGGGGGATGTAGAGCGTACATTCCCCCTACTAGTTTTTCATCAACAAGCATTTGGATGTATTAAGAGATTAATGTGACCGCCAGATGGACAGACCTACCTCCCTTTGTTTGGGGACCGGGTCTTGAGGGACAATATTGTCATGAAATGTATAAATATGTGATAGCTAGGCATGATTGTTATGATACACGATGTTTTACTTTGACTATGTGTGAATATCAAAGACCCACTCAATGTCCAGATGTAGTAAGTCCCCCCCCGGATGGGATAGTCAGGATAGGAAAATCAAAACCACTATTACATGATGTAACTATGGTCTCTCTGGAAGTGATATACAATGTCTCAGGACTCCTGTCAGTATTACATACCACTTGTCACAGCCACCAGAATTCCATAAAATGGGCTAGAAGCCAACTGAAAAGGATAGTCAATTACTATAAATTTCAAATCGTTCTGGGAATTAGAGCAAAAGTACAGGATAGGTTAAAAAAAAAGTACACTAGGAGACATTGGAGGGCTATTTGGGAGTGCCAATTCCATACTTAATTCAGGTCAGATCTATGACTTAAATGATTATGCCTCCTGGGTGGCTGCTGAGACCACCCAAGGGTTGCACTACAGTGCGCGCGGGACAGGATATGCCCTGACATCCACAGAGCTACAAGTAGAGGATCTGCTATGGATTCTTAGGCAGACTGCAGATGGGATAATAGACACAGCCGAATCACAAATCACAGGGAGGGTATGTGATATGCTAGCACGAGATTTAATTGATGGGGTAAGATCTGACATTGGGGATATCAGGTTTGGAACAATTCCTGAACACATGTTTGAGTCAGTATACCAATTAAACCTCATAAATTTACGCAAGGAGCAGCAGGAATTGCTCAAGGTGGAGGAGAGGATGGAGTTATAAAATTTATCATGGTCATTCCCCAAGAACATCATCCAAATGGGGCTTTCCTGAACAGCTATAGGTTCGAGTCCCTAGGAGTAGATAAAGGGGGGATGGTATTCTGCATAGGGCTACGTGGATATATATATGTAAAAGACATGGTACTGATGAGTACTAGAGACTGTTGTTCAGAATCAAGAAATTACATTGTGTGCTCATGTCAAACGCTGGAAGTGTTTACAAACACAAGCAAAGTTACATTCATCGCTTTACCGATACAGGAAGCATTTAAGGCAATTCAGGTATCCTCAACTCTATGGTGCTTCATGAACAAAGAGGCTGAGTTCCTTTATGGGGGCTTACTTTGTGCTAGCAACTCGAGTTTCTGCCTACAGGTGACCGATCCATTTATTATAGGAGACTTTCATTTGCCAGGCAGAACCACAGGATACTTGTTTAGCCCTTGGTGAGATGACACATTGTTCACTGATCAAACTCCTGTCAGAATAGCATGCCTAGCCATGCAGGAAGCCACAAGAATAGCTCAACCATATGTAGAAGCTTCTAGAGACCAAATCGTGAGGGGGCGTGTGCAAGTGGATTTAGCCACCCAATCGGCCAGGAGGTTAGTCCTATCAGCTACTTCCTATGTTACGGCCGGAAGACTGATGAGTTGGTGGAAAATTGTTAGAATGGGTATGATGATAGTCACAGGAATTATGCTCTTATGGGCTGTCAGACTCTGCTGCTATCAACATACAACCTGGAAAGGGACTCTCCAGGCACAGGCAGTAACAAACCAAAAGTGTGCACCAATTCCCTGACCTATGCATATTTCAAGGGGAAGGACAGGAAAAGGGAAAGTAAGGTTATACAACCAGATGATTTAGGATTCCTCCGGCGGTCTGGACGACTGGCCATCTGAAGGACCAGAAGAGGAATTCTCAACTTAAAGTGTGGCCAGCTTGGGCTTTGCCAAGGGCCAAAAAGGGCGGCCGGGGTGGGGGGTGGAGGGTGGTGGGTGCTGTTAGGGGAAAATTAAAAATGCTAAAAGAGAACATTGTAAGAATTTACCGAAGAACACTTAAAATCTCCAGGCAGACATGGCTGCTAAGCATGTTAAGAGTTGACGATTACCAGATGAAAATTGCACAGCCTTGAGAGTCAGGCTGAAGACACAAGGAGGACATAAACTAGATTACGTATACTCCCATCTCACATAGGGAAGGGGCAGATGGTTTTAGCTTAAATATGGGAAGACATACAATGGACAAAGAGGGGGCTTTGATGAAACACAAACAGTTCTGAGTTATGAGAATCAAGGTTTTTGCGTACATGTTTTAATTTGGATAATATAATTATGTATACACCCTTTAGAATAATTGGTTAACAGAATCACATGTTTATGTACTCAATAGGATAGTTTTAGCATGGTACCTGTGTGTCGGTTACCGATTGGATGTATTCAAATGTATTATGATAAGAAAAAGTACAAAAGTAATGAAATGTAATCAATCTGGGAGCTGCTGGGTCTTCCTTCTTAGCAATGATCGCAGCTCCCTTGCATATGCTTGAATAAAACCGGTAAAGGAAGCCTGAGTCTCTGTGGTCTATGTGTGATTGGAGAGTGTAACTTCTCTTCAACTGGCCTAGGTGGTACTTGCGGAATCGGAGGGTGTGCCCTTCTTCACTTCATAAAATAAACTCCCCATTCCAGGAACGTGTATAGTGAGTCTTCTCTGAGCTGTTTATAATGCAATTATATCTTTTTTCAAATAAGGAGACCAAAACTGTGCACAGTACTCCAGATGTAATCTTACCAAGGCCCTGTACAGCTGCAGTAAAACTTCTCTACTTTTATACTACTTTCCCTTTGCAATAAATGCCAACTTTCCATTTGCCTTCCCAATCACTTGCTGTACCTGCAAACTAACTTTTTGGGATTCATGCATCAGGATACCCAGATCCCTCTGTACCACAGTGTTCTGCAGTCTCTTTCCTTTGAAACAATATGCAGCTTTTCTATTCTTCTTGCCAAAGTTTACAGGCTCACATTTTCCCACATTATACTCCATCTGCCAAATTTTTGCCCACGCGCTTAACTGGTCTATATCCTTTTGCAGAGTCTCATACCTCCTTTTGGCAACTTACTTTCCTACCTATCTTGGTATCATCAACAAATTCATCCACCATATATTCGGTCCCTTCAGCCAAGTCAGCAGGACTCCTCCCATCCCCACCCCACCCCCAACACTGGTGTCCTGGTTGCAAAAGCCATTTTTTAATTTAAATTTTAAAATGTTGCAGAGAGCATGCCTCCATTTTGAAGCATACTCTCCTTCACTTACCTGTCATCACAGCCTGCTCTGTTCTAGCTTTTAGAACTCGGATTGTCTCTCCAGCTTCGAGTCAGCCCTCAGTCCTTGATTAGATGGTGGGTCTGTCCTCTCATTATTAATTGGCTGTTCCAAGGGAAATCACTGAGTGACCGTTTCGCACACAGTGCGAGCTTCTGACCAACTTTGCAGCCTGACGGCAGGGCTCAGAAGCCTGCAGGCAAAATCCTGCCACTGGTGTCCGCCCCAAATTGCAGTCCATGGCCAAGCCATCACTACTTCTGCCTTCACCCCACCGGATTTGGAGGTGAAAATTTTAATACTTTGCAGAAATATATGCTATTTTTGTAGCTCCTTTATGGTAACTTTACCTCATATGAGTTCCAAATGTGTTTTGAAAGGTTTTGATAGAGTGGATAGAGAAAATGTTTATTCTTGTGGGGAAGAGTATAACTTGATGCCATCAATGTATACGGTAGTCACCAAGAAATCTAGTAGGAAATTCAGAAGGAACTAAATTACCCAAAAGCAGTAAGGATGTGGAACTCACTGTCACAGGAAACAGTTGAAGCAAATATTATAGAGATATTTAAGGGGAAACTAGGCAAACATATGAAGAAGGGAGATGGTTACAATGGTAAAATTAGATGAGGAGGCTCGAGTGCAGCATGGGCACCAGCATGAACTGGTTGGGCCGAATGGCCTGTTTTGGTGCCATACGCCCTGTGAAATCCTATGTTTTGCTCATATGTTAAATCTCCGTTTAGTTAAGTGGCCCTGCTTACCAACTAATTTATGAACTTGATTTCAAAATAACGTGCTTTAAACATTCAGACAGGGCATTAACAAGGAATGGTTCTGCAGATTTATTTTCAATTTTTATAATCAGCACTAGAAATCTATAGCAAGTCACTAACACACTATTATGTAATGGAAGGTGTGCATTCTACAACTGCAAATGGCATCCAGTGCTCAAGGAGCATGCAGTCAATTGATGCACCCTGCATTATGTAACTTTGAGGGAGGTCTCTTTAAGATCAAGAAGATGCTTGGGATAGAAATTGAAGGCTTATCCAAGACAGTATTTACATTGTACTGGTGTAAATAAATGCATCACCATGTTGTCCCAAGAATATGATCTGTGATCTGATGTAATACAGGAAACAATTACGAAGGAAACTATGACATATGGACCTACATCTTACCACAAGCTATTCTTACGCAAAATAAAACCTGGATATTTTGTTCCATCCTGGTAAGTGAAACAAGCTGCAAAGTCCTTGGGTGAATACTAAAAGTCTCATCCCTGAAATGTTGAAAATTATTTTTATTAAAGTGTAAGTCACATGTTTTTACATTCTGTATTTTCATATTCTTTAAGCCCCTGGCATTTGCGATTCTAACTTAAATCTAATTATCAAATATTAAATTTTCAAATTTTATAAAACTAATTTTTATACTGGTACATTTATATTTCTAAAGTAAACTTACAGGTATGAAAGTAATATTAATGATAATGATGCAGATCAAGTCATTCTGCTTTTTACCTGAATTTACCCCAGTACATATTTTGCACAAATTACAGTCTTGAAAGAATGAGAATCAAAGCTTTCAGTTACTCTGCAAGTTTTGTTCCACAGGTAACAATAGATATAAAGAAACACTAACCTATCAGGTTCCATAATTACGCAGGTTATGCATCATGAACTATTGGACAGGTATAAATACTTGCAAGGTTGATGGCTACAATGACACAAGGGCTTAAATCATGCTTCATGACAAATTCATATCATTGGTGTTCAAAGCATAAATGACAGTTTAATATATAAACACACACACACACACACAGGATCAAATATATCATATACATAATAAAAGACCACAGTTATAGCTAAAAGGCTCCTAATGCCATTGCTTTTTTTTGGTACATTCCATGGTTTAATTTATACTAGTAGGCAACAATTCCTGAAGGCTAGCAGAAAGATTTGACTTTCATTAGCTGCAACAGATAGAGGTTCGTCAATAAGAGACATCAAGCAGCAGTAGAACACAGCTCTAGGCTCTGTTGGGGCAGCATCATCGCCTAATTTTAGATGTTCATGAAACAAAATGTGCTTTTTTAAGTATATTAGAATAACTCAAGGATACAAATAGTTCAATTTTTTTGAAGGCAATGGATAGTGTATGGAGAGGGTTCATTCTAACAAAGGAACGTTCCCTTTTCAACATATCCTGAAAAAGGCGTTGAGGATTCTTCCTAACTGGAAGAAATTCCCAGTGCTAATCTCTATCTTTGGACACAATCTAATTATACATTGTTGCATTCAGAGAGCACATAGCATTTGTAAAACTAGTTAGATTTGGCAAAAAATAGGCTTATTGATAAGTTCAGAAGTTCCTTTTCGTTCATTCATCTACAACCACAATTTTTTCTACAGGTTGAACAATATTAACACAAAGCATGCTAAAACAGCCCAAATGTTCCAAATAATTTAGATGCATCATCAAAAATTGTGTTGTATTCAAAAACATAATTATTCATGAAATTTTTGCTGGGTTCCACTGCTATGAATGTCATTTTATAATCTTTGTCCCACCAAAAAAGGTTCAGCCCACTTTATGTGTAGGGGTTTACTGTTTTTCAAAGTAGCAAATGTGGTTGCAGCACATTTAATCCATATTTACAAGTTACAGTAGACAAGTCATATTCAAAAATATCTAAATAATATTTGGAACTTGGGATCCTGTTGAATATTTTTGCATAATTATTACTGACTGTAAAAAAATCAGCTGTATTTCTACAGTTGCAGTTTTATATACAAAATGCCCTGGTGTTAAATACATGGGAGTAATTTTCACCTTCGGTATTGGAATCAATGGAGGAAAATTGGTGGAGGTAGGGGCAGTCCTATTATGGATGGGCAATCCCCCCCCACCAGTTTACCACCTGGATAGTGAAAGCAGAAATTACCCTCTGTTTTCCCCTCCCCCTCATCTCACTTTTCCCAGTAATGACTTGGCACCAAACAAGCAACTAATACATTGAGAATTATCAGAATAACTGGTCATTTTGGAGGAAAAATTATTCACTATATCCATTTTTCCCACACTGTACTATTTTTGCAAAGCCTTTGGTAACACTTTCCTTTTTAAGAAAAACCTGTTGAAAATTAAATCACTTAATGATGTTGGTAAAATACAGAGAAACATGTACATAATGATAGTTGATTTTCCAGCATAATATCTTGGTTTTGGATTTGTTGAGAGGATAGCATCTGTGATGCTTTCAATTACAGGACTAAAGTCCTCTTTGGCAGTTGAGATATTTTTCAAGAATTCATCTTTTATCTCTAACATATACTCTTCTCCATAGTCCTGCAGCAGTTCTGAAGAAATGCTTTTAATGAGGTGGTGGACTTGTTGCTCCCAGTATTCAAAATTACGTGATGCAGCTGAAAAATAGACATAAGTGTGAGTCAGCATCATAAAAAAATGCACTCTTTTTTAAAAAATGGGGAAAAAATATTGTCAAAGGCAATGCAGATCAATGAGAACCTCGTCTTCCTCAACCCATCAGAAAATGACTTTCGATTCTGATCACAAGTAGTGATGGAAAGCTTTGGTCCTGGATCTCCTCAGGCTTTCTGCTATCACACTCAGAAGGGTGACAGAAATACAATTCATACATACAAGTGGGGTCCTGCTGCCCTGCCAATACAAGTACAGCAAGTTCAGGGCCAGAAGCACAACTTTACAAGTAAAGCAATGTTAGAAACAGACTGAAGAGAAAGCCATGGACAGCTGCACTGTAGGACATTAGCAGCACCTACACAAATTTATGTCTCATAAGTCTGCACAATTGGCACCACTGCCACTGGACTCAATAACCACTCCTCCCCCCTGCCCATGGTGAGTTAAATTGCAAATGAGACAAATATAATTTGACATCATCTCCCTCCCAATTTTCTTCGTACTTGGCAGGTTACTCAGGCTACCACTGAGCATTGACTTTCTTGTGCATAGGCAACTTATATTTTAAAAGTACTGAACTTCCATGAAGTTATGAGCAGCTTGTTTATTTCAATGCATCAGATTGCAGGGTAATTGTGGCGCAAACATGTACACCTTAGACAAGACACTGCTCTTTTCAACTAGTCCCTTTCTACCACTTCCCCCTCTCACCATCCTATTTTACCCCTCCTCATGCAAACCATGTTACTTGTCCTCTCACATGTCCCATTCTAACTCACTGCTCATTGGTTACATTCTCTCTCTGCTCATACATCCCAATCTACCATTTTTTTATAACTGCCCATTCTACTGCTGGTCTGTCATCTCACACCTGGGCTGTTAGCTCACCTTTCCAAACATAATAACTCCCGCTTTCAGCAGAGCATATAAAACACAGAACGTGCAGGGAGGATGCACACAGCTTGAAATTCTGGGCTTAGATCCTAAGCAACCTTAAAAATCCATTCATCTTGCCAAACAGTGAAATAAAACTCTCATAATTTGACCTCACATCCATTATCCATTAACCCAGACAGGTTCAATTAATCTGCTGCCTCCAGGTGGTGTATGTGACGCATCCAATATTAAAAGTAGGTGTTTATTGACCATGCTCCATTTATAGGGTCAAAAACCTAGTCTGTATCGTAGTTCTGCAAGTTAGAAAGTATTAGATGCTCCTCGAGGGTAAATCCATTGATCATCCAAAGCTGTGTGTGTTTACCTGGCCCTGATGAACCCTGCCCAATGGGTTTGTGACCTTTAGTTGCTGCGGGTCTTTCTAGGCCATTCAGCTCCAGGTTGAGTACTGGGGTGTTGAGAGCTGCTGAATAGGGTGCACTTCTGAGTCTCACTCGAATCCAGGGCTCACTCCGGAGGCCTCATCATTTTCACCTGGCACAGACCCGCCCCTTCCCTAAAAGGCCAACCTCCTCCCACAACATTTCATTGATGAATCTGAAGAGCATTCACCATCTACATTCAGTCTCTCCCAGGACTCTGAGACCTTGTCTAACTCCTTGCCTCTCACCCTTCTCTCTGTGGGCTGTTCACTCCCAGATATATCTGCGCCTCCAATCCCAGACGCCCTCTCTCCCACGCCCGCAGCTCCTCCAATCCCAGCCGCCCTCTCTCCCGCGCTCGCTGCTCCTCCAATCCCAGCCACCCTCTCTCTCGCGCTCGCTGCTCCTCCAATCCCAGCCACCCTCTCTCCCGCGCTCGCTGCTCCTCCAATTACTGATCCCCCTCTACCTCACTTACTTGCACTTTTGCTGTCTCACATTCCTTGCTCAAACTCCCTCACTGTTGTGAGCAGCCTCTTTATTTCAGTGTGTAGCACGATGCAGATTTCTGCTTGTCCACACATCGTGTGAAGAAAATTGGTCCCTCTCCTGTGACCAATAGCACCAAGACAGACGAGTGCAGAAGTATTACGGGAACATAATTACCATCAAACTCTCATTTACCTGACACACCCCCTTGGCATAGATATATACCGTATAGCCGTTTCTTCTTCGTTGACTGAAGTGATCTAAGACAGTAGCAGCTCATCGGCCTCTCAGAGCACCGCGGATGGACAATAAATACCGGCTTGCCATCATCAGCCACACCCATAGAACAAATAACCAAATCATCGGTTCAAATTTCAAATTATAAAATGTATTTATTTATAAACAGAAAACACTAAGGGAAATGTTTTCCTTAAAGAGCTGCTGGCATTAAGAAATTTGATATAATGTACTGGGGCATATTTAGGCAGGGATAGCCCATTGCCAACTATATTTTTCTGCGGAGACCTGTGGTCAAAATTTGACCCATAATAAAGTTTCTCTTACCATACTTGGTACAAAAGAAAGAAAATAGCCAAAAACATTTCATTTGGCTGTTCCAAAAATACAAGAGGGTGGAACTTGGATAGAGGTTTCCATGGAAAAGGATTTTTAACTATTTTCTCCAGTCAACAGAAGCCAAGGAGTACAGCCTCCATTTCAAACGTTGGCAGTCTTGCTCAATGAGGTATAAGTTCAATACAACACAGGGTAACCTTTACTTTTTACTTGCTTAGGGAATCTGCCACAGCACTGTCTCTAGTGACACCAGAATCACACTATAGTAGATACTGAATTCAAATAGTTTTAAACAACAATGGAACTGTGATTTTAATTATGCCCTCTCACCATCATTTCCACCCAGATAATCAAAATATTGTTCCCAATATTTTAGAGGTACCTCAAAGTAATGTTAGAATTGGAAATCAACTATTTTCCACATTTTCAGACAGGAATGACGGAGTAGCAGAATGAAATTTGCGATTTACAACCTGTTTCCACTGATGGCCAGAGTGCTATCTTTTTGCTGGGAGCCCTAAAATAACTAGCCCAGGCGACACACAGATGGCTGTGTAGCGGGCCACACAAGCCACAATTCTATGCACCATTATACCGTGGCACTGAGAAGTGGCCAATGTAGCACGTTTGTCCAAGGAGGAAGAGAAGAATAAACTGGTAACTACAGCCAGTTGTGAGACAACTTTTAGAATCATAATGACAGGTAAAATTAGAGAGCATTTAGAAATGCATGGTGTATGTAAAGGTTAACATAGATGGGTTGATAAAAGCCAGTAGAGTGTGATAAAAATTTAAGAATACTTGTTTTTTTGCACAAGTGACCAACAGGTTGGATAAAGGAAATACAGTATGTGTGCAATAAAAGGTGCAGTAGGTTTTCATCCTCAGTGCTTTAGCATTAACCTGGTGGGGCAGCACTCACACATGTTTAACGGAACATACCTGATTTCAATTTGTGGACTGGCCTGTCCCTCAATCTACTCCACCAGCAAACACTGAGCTTACAGCACTCGTCTGCGGGGAAGCTTGATGTGAGGGACTAAGATCTCACCTGTATTTTTTCCTTATAAAATATATAGAGATGTGCTCATTACTATCTCCAAAAAATTCAAACTGGACAAAGACCTGAATGTCTGAATATACATTTGTCTGTGACCCCGAACAAAAGGAGTTACCTGGCAGCATCGGAGAACTCATACCTTGTTATCCCCGAAGAGCCACTCATGACCCCCATGTGGGCTGCACAGACCAAATTCAAAGAGCAATGCAAAGGGCATCTGCAGTTCCTAACTCAGGCTGGCCAAATGCAGTCTGCTCGTCTGTTATGACAAAGAGCCTGGCAACCTTCCTTTCAATTGTTAATGGTTGATACACTTAATCTTGGGGACCCAGATGAGGGATACACACCCCTTGTCAAAGACAGTGCTGAGAGGTGTGAGTCATGTGACATGGACCCCAATAATATTGCCTTGCTGATGTGCAAAGTTTCGGTCTGCCTTTTTATCATCTGAATAGCAGTCTCACAGACAAAAAGCTCTGGCCCTGGTTGAACACCTGGTCCCAAGTACACTGCTTCTGCTGGAAATTCTGTACCATCACCTACAAGGCTGGCTCATTTCTGCATGCCTATCTCATGATGTGAAGTCAACACCATCAGAAAATTGAATTATACAGCATTGATTTTCAACCCGCTGACCTCCATGAAGGAATACCTCATTGGACTTTGATTCTGGACTCTGGAACCCATATGAAACAATATTTATTTTCTCTATGGTCTTTGCACTATAAACTTTTCTTTTCTCTATCCCTCTTTTACTGTATAAATGCAAAGGAGGCAACATTGCAACCCTCCTCCCACATTTTGTGGGTGTGCAAATAAATTAACCCTTTGAGTTAATCCTATCTCAAGTTTGATGTGGGATTATTAATGGAAATTGGATCACACCAAAGCCGAGGGGTTGGGAAGTACACCAGGAAGAAGTTGATCAAAACACCTTTCTGTTTATGGATAGGTAGTGAAAGGAGAAATTAGTGCTGTTTACAGTAATTCCCATCTTATCCATGACACTTGACATTTCCCCAGCCCGGTGGCAGTCATCATAACAGCCTATCCTGGAGTTGGTCAAAAAATTTCTCCTTTTATTCATTTGGGTCGGAAGGGAAGGAGAAATTAGTGGAAAGCAGCAGAACAGTTTTGAATACAAGTCAAAAGGAACAGAACCAGCAGACTTCTGTTCAGCTTCTGGTGCCAAAAATAAAAGACTTGAAGGCAAACATTTTTTTAAAATTTGCCTTGATTGAAAATTATGCAACGTTATGAATTAAAGTTGCTGTCATAAAATGTGCCCCTAAATTTCATTAATATACATGACTGGCTCGTTTCATAATTTTTGTGGAACAAGCATTGATCATTTATGAGATAAAAAAATATTATTCTATGTTTCTGTTTACTTTAAAGGTGTAATAAATCTGCAGTAATGAAGGAGCTAGTATAGCTATGGCTTTTAAAAAAAATTATACAATTAGAAAGGCCTTGAAATTAAAAAAAACAAATATGTCATATGCCATTATTATGGCGCAGAATTACTAGTGAGAGACTTATACCAATATGAAAGCCATGCCATAATTTGATGGGGTGTTTGCATTGCTCTCTCCCCATCACACTGACCGTCAAAGACCCTTGCCAGCACATTGATTTTCAGTGGATCAGAGTCAATGATTTTCAGTTGTCACCCGCTGTATGCCAGGCACCAGCAGCGGCATCAAATTGGGAACATTACCCCACACGGTACAAAACATGCGCCCTAATTTCTGTTATGTAATCTGAATAGGTGAGGGTACTGCTGATGGTGTGAAGCCAGGAAAATTTCTCCTCAAAAGGCAATTTTATATTTTCAAAAAAGTCATCACATTCTAGCAATTAATAAACTAGTTTGATATTTCCTCTTTACATGTGCTTTAGCAGTTTATGTGACAGTCATCCCCACCAGACACAACAGGACAAGACGTGTTCTGACATCCAAGTGAACATGCTTAGAAGAGGTACTCTGGGCTTCTCCTGTTGCTCAGGTAAGTGGGTTATGACAACAGCCACCGATTCGCAACTTTTCATGGAAAAAAAAAGGTCAGATTCCAAACTCCAAGGCCAAAATAGTGGGGGAAAAATCCTGGAATTTTGTGTAGTAAAAACAGAATTTGACTTAGAGTCAATGATTTACAATGATTAAATGACAGTCTTTTGCATCAGTAAAAGAATGACTGGAACATTGACTTATTAATCTTGCATTCACTGGTACATAATTCTACATAATTTAAAATTGATTTTGGAACAGCATGAATTGTTGTTGGCCTTCAGGAGTTATTTCATGTGTGAGTGATAGTTCTGGTGTACATGAAATATATTATGTACATCATGCCTTACTAAGAAGCATACTTCATGGGATTTGGCATTGAAAGGTCATCCAAAATGAATGGAACCATGTAGATGTATGCATAACAAAGCCACAGGCATCTCATTCCTGGATAGGTCCAATACACGCACACACATTGAGGTGCTCTTTAAGCAATGGCTCATGTTTAGAGTTATTCAAGTGAAAAGTATTATAAAGTTATAGCTTTCCCAAGAAATTCCAGTCTGGAAATTGTGCCAGGACTTCAAAATGCCCATCCACCCCCAATGATAACCACCCATCCCAAATTTCAGGGATGGGGTCATTTACATAAAAGGAGCAGGCACCCATTCTAATTACAGCCCTACATGGAGGCAAACTTTCCTGGGTTGGTGGGGGTGCTGACCAGTGGTGGTACAGAGGTTAACAAAATACTGGAGCGGTCTCGGAATGTTTTACAAGGAAAACATTTGCACAAATGTGCTCCGCTAATGGTTTGCTGCTTTCCTAAGGGAAATCAATCAAGGGCTATTGTGGAGTTTTATTTGTTCAGGGCATTTATTGTCCATCCCTAATTGCCCTTGGGAAGTTGGCGGTGAGCCACCTTCTTGAACCGCTGCAGTCCATGTAGTATAGATACACCCACAGTGCTGTTAGTGAGTTTCAGGATTTTCACCCACTGACAGTAAAGGAATGGGGATATATTTCCAAGTCAGGATGGTATGCGACTTGGAGGGCAACTTGTAGATGGTGGTGTTCCCATGCTTCTGCTGCCCTTGGCCTTCTAGGTGGTAGCAATCACGGGTTTGGAAGGTACTATCAAAGGAGCCTTGGTGAGTTGATGCAGTGCATCTTGTATGTGGTACACGCTGCTGCCACTGTGCACACATGGGGTAGGGAGTGAGTGTTTAAGGTGGGGGTTGGGGTGCCAATTGAGTGGCTGCTTTGTCCTGGATGATGTTGAGCGCTGAATTGGTTAACTAACAGGAAACAGAATTGGGATAAATGGGTCGTTTTCAGCTTGGCAAACTGTAACTGGTGGAGTGCCACAGGGATCAGTGCTGGGGCCTCAACTATTTGCAATCTATATTAATGCCTTGGATAAAGGGATCCAAAACTGCAGACAATATAAAGATAGGCAAGCAAGTTCTGAGGAGGACACAGAGTTTATAAAGGGATATGGTTACATGAGCAGGCAAAGATTTGGCATTGAAGTATAATAAATGGAAAAATGGGAGGTTGTACATTCTGGTGGGAACAATAGAAAAGCAGAATATTACTTAAATGGAAAGAGACTGCAGAATGCTCAGGGTTGGAAGAATCTGGGGTCCTCGCACAAGAATCACAAAAAAAGATTAGCAATAACAGGTAGTAAATTATTTAGGATTTTTTGTTTACTTTTTTCTCCTCCCTTCCCTGAAGCTATTGAATGAAGTGAGCAGCCTCTTGGTACCTCGTTCTTCATGTGCAAGTCTGTACTGTGAGTTTTGGTGGACAGGTCAATGGTCAGTGGTACAGCAAGTAATAAAGAAGACAAATGGAACAGTGACCTTTACTGCATGTGGGACGAAGTATAAAAGTAGGGATGTCTTGCTACAACTGTTCAGCACATTGGTGAGGCCACGCCTGGAATACTGTGTACAGTTTTGGTCTCCTTACTAAGAGGGATATATTTGCATTGGAGATGGTTCACTAGGTTGATTCCTGAGATGAAGGGGTTGTGTTATAGGTTGAGCCTATACTTACTTGAGCTTAGAAGAATGAGAGGCAATCTTACTGAAACATGCAGGATTCTGAGCGGGCTTGACAGGGTAGAAGCCAAGAGAATTTTCCTCTTGTGGTGGAGTCTAGAACTAGGGAGTACAGGTGAAATTATGGATGGTGATGAGCATGAATATCTGCATTCAGAGGGTCATTAACCTTTAGAATTCTCTACCCTAGGGAGCAGTAGAGGCTGGGTCATTCAATATATACAAGGCTGAGTTAGACCGATTTTGATTGACAAGGGAGTAAAGGGTTATTGGGGGGCAGGGCTGCTGGCAGGAAAGTGCAGTCAAGGCCACAAATCAGATCAGCCATGATCATAATGATGCCTTAGTAGGCTTGAGGGGCCAAATGGCCTACTTCTGCTCCTGTTTATTGTGTTCTTATTTTTGGAGTTGCACTCACCCAGGCAAGTGGAGAGTATTAAATCATACTCTTAACTTGTGCCTTGTAGATGTTAAACAAGCTTTGGGGAGTCAAGTAATGAGCTACTTGTCACAGAATTCTCAGTCTCTAATCTGTCCTTGTAGACACAGTATTTAAATGGTTTCTAGTCAATGGTAACCCTCCTGATGTTCATGGTGGGGGATTCAGTGAAGGTAATGTCATTGAACAACAAGAAGAGATTAGATTCTTTGTTGGAAATGGTCATTACCTGACCACTTGTGTGGTGCAAATGCTACATGCCACATATCAGCCCAGGGCTTAATGTTGTCCAGTTCTTGCTACATGCAGACATGGACAGCTTCAGTATCTGAGGAGTTGCGAATGGTACTGAATATTATGCAATTAGCGAATATCCCCACTTCTGACCTTATGATGGAGGAGGGAACACTGATGAAGGCGCTAAAATGGTTAGGCCTAGGACATTCCAATGAATGAGTGTTGTTCCTTTTGCATGTCTTCCATTGAACATATGCTGGATGGGCCTTAAGACTCTGGGGCAGACTGGTTCCCGATGGGTTTGAGTCCCCCACCACTCCCCCAAATTCTTACCCTCTCACCTAGTTTATGTCAATTCCTTGTCAAGATGGCCCCAAATTTCTAGGCTATTATGCACACAAGAGATTGCTAAATTATATACATAATATTCTAACATTGAAAAATTATGCTGTTAAATTTGAGATTAAGCAAGTTGCAATGGTTTGCCAATTTCAAGTTTATGGACACCACAGGTAGTAAATTATTCAGGGCTTCCTGTTTATTTTTTCTCCCTCCTTTCCCTAAAGCTGTTGACTGATGTGAACAGCCTTTTGGTACCTCATCCAATTGGCTGTACTTCATGTGTAAGTCTGTACTGTGAGTTTTGGCAGGCAAGCAAATGCCAGTGGCATAACGGCCAAACCCAAGATTTTACAGCAGAGATTAAGATAGCAGCAGCAGCCCCGAGAGATTCCCACCCCAACTCTCAAGACACCAAGGCCAATTGTAGCACTCACTGCCCCGGCTGCACTGATCAGAGATCAAATCTTGGATCTAGGAACATGGGAATCTTTGAGCTTGCTCTGCCACTCACTCACATCAGGGCTAACCTTAACTTATTTACCTGCCTTGATTCCATATCCTTCAATACCCTTGGCCAATAAAAATCTATTGATCGCAGTCTAGAGAGTTCCAATTGTCCCAGCACCCAATACCCTCTGTGTTTAAAAAGTCCTTACTTACTGAGCCATTCAGGGAGCAAAGCCTACAGTTATTTTTAAAAGAGGAGAAATCAAACTGAAGAGTCAAGATGCACAACGCAATTGAAATGAATTTTTAAAAATTAGAAAATATAAAATTCTGATGAGGTGACGTCGAGACTTTTTAAAAAGCCCAAAATAGTAGGTAGACAGGAATACCGAGGGAGTTAAGGAGCTACATATTTTTGATGTCCTGGGAAAGAATGAGCGGGAGACTATGTGCAATGAATCTTTATAATACCTTACTGTAATTGTTCTTACAACATACATAAAGCTTGGAGTCAAGGGGAGTATGAGTAAAATATCCTGCACAATATTTTATAATTATCAGGAAGCACTTGAGTAAAAGTTGCATTGCATTTATTTAAATGTGAATGGTGTTCTCTAGGTTAATCTGTACATAGAGGGTGTCCAATGGATTGAGTATAGATTCGTGAGCGGGGAGAACTTGCACTCATGCCCACTGGTGAAGTATTCAGCTTACCCTGTGGGGCTCAGTGGTCACTGGAATCAGAGCACTCTTCCAAATAATGCACAGCCATGTCAGCTGTCAAGTGATAAGCCACAGATGTGCTTCAACCATATGTTTACTTGTCTGAACAATCTAAATGAGCACTGAACACTCCCATAGAATAAACTATAGTGACCATTAACTTCAACGCAATTATTTATGAGTTTTGCTTTGGTTGTTGAAATGAAAATCATGGAGCATAGTGCCATAGGAACAACCCACTCCTCCCACAAGACCCTCTTACATTGTCGAGTTTGTCTGTGCAAGAACTTTTGGATCATCAACATGGAGCACTTTTAGAAGGGAATGAAGCCAGGTCCTATTAAAACACACAGTATTTGTTTTCTCAAAGTCTTTCGTACCCCACCCCCAACCCCCCTGAACAAACTGCAATAAATATGGGCTCTCTTCAATCTTGTGAAAGGGGACTTGACAAGTGCCTGAGAGAAGAGGGCACTTCCAGTTATTGGGGAGGTAGGGGTGAGTAGATCATGAGGACTCATAAGCTGTGATGTTGTGGCACTTGCTGGGTTGTTGAGGGGAGTCAAAACTTTCTGCGGAGCTCCACTCCTTCACCAATTTGTCTTGGGGTTCTTTTCCTTTTCAAAAGAAAGATAGCTGGCAGAACTGTTCATAGAATTTTACAGCACAGGAAAATGACATTCAGGCATTGCGACTATGCTGGGTTTTTTTTTAATAGTCCCACTCCCCCATTCTTTACCCATTGTCCTGCAAATCTTTCCATTTCAAGTACTTATCCAATTCCCTCTTTAAAAAGTTACGATTGAGCATTCTTCCTCCAGCCTTTCAGGCAATACTTTCCAGATCAGAACTTGCTGCACAAAAAAATAAAATCTCACCTTCCTCCTAGTTCTTTTGCTAATTATGTTAAATGTGTCCTCTGGTTACTGGCCTGTCAGCCAGTTTGTAAAAAATAAAAAGTGGGGTGGGGTGGAGTGGGGAAGGATTAGGGGGTCAAGATCTGAAGGTCACATTAACTTGACATTTTCAGGTTATTAAATCGAATTCGAGCACCATTCCAGAACTGTAGTGGAGGTTAAAAACTCAGGACTGGCACCATCAGGCATACAAAGTACAGCCCATGTTGGCAAATAACACCTACCTGTTTTATAGGATCCAGGAAGTATGATGCAAACTTTCACTCCCCAATGACTCAACTCCAGACGTAAAATGTTTGTGAATAAGGTGAGTGCAGCCTTTGAAGCTCCATAAGCTGCTAAAGAGGGTAATGGAATCTCTCCTGGAAGGAAATGGATGGTGCAATTATATTTTTATGCAGTTGCATTAAATAAAATGCAAGATAATGCAATTGAGATTCTTGATTGATGATTTATCGATGGATTGTGCTATTAGGAATTTATTTTTGAACACATACTGTATGAAGTTATTCCACCATTGCAAAATGTCATTGTGCTTATCAATATATATGTAATCATTTAATGCACAATAGTTGGTTCAAACGTGGTAGTTTCATTACTTTATTACCTAGTACAGCCAGTATAGGCAAGGTGTACTTTAGACTTAAGGCCACAATCAGATCAGCCATGATTTTATTGAATGGCAAAGCAGGCTTGAGGGGCCAGATGGGCCTCTCCCTTCTTATGCACTTTTAATTTAATTTTTTTTAAAGTTATCAGAAAATACCATGAAACACCACTTATCAACTCTGCAGTGGCAATAACTACTTAGCCGTTGCTTATATTTAAAAATTCCACTACCAGAGGGGGACAATATATTAAAGATGGATATACAGTAAAGCAGTACGTTGATGGATTAGCACACTGCCCCCTGTAGTAACTGATTGTAGGGGGCCAGTTTCAAAAAAGCTTTGACTGCTCTATCACCATTAGCCACAAAATCCAAAAGAACAAGACTTTTATGGAAGTTAAAGAGACAGGAGTGAAGAAACTCAAAGGGTATTCATACCCTTAGTTTCTGCCTGGATTCGTCATCTTCACGAGAGATTGAGACAACCCTGGAGTACCTAATGTATGGCACCCGGTTCACCAATTGCTGGAATGCATCCAGCAACCGGGAGGTTGATCAGACTAAATGGAGGTGGGGGAAAGAAAAACAAGAAACTAAGGCCATTTCATGCAACAAGTCTTCCATATAGATATAAAAACAAAAGAACTGCGGATGCTGGAAATCCAAAACAAAAACAGAATTACCTGGAAAAACTCAGCAGGTCTGGCAGCATCGGCGGAGAAGAAAAGAGTTGACGTTTCGAGTCCTCATGACCCTTCGACAGAACTTGCGTTCGAGTCCAAGAAAGAGTTGAAATATAAGCTGGTTTAAGGTGTGTGTGTGGGGGGCGGAGAGATAGAGAGACAAAGAGGTGGAGGGGGGGGAGGGGGGGTGTGGTTGTAGGGACAAACAAGCAGTGATAGAAGCAGATCATCAAAAGATGTCAACGACAATAGTACAATAGAACACATAGGTGTTAAAATTAAAGTTGGTGATATTATCTAAATGAATGTGCTAATTAAGAATGGATGGTAGGGCACTCAAGGTATAGCTCTAGTGGGTTTTTTTTATATAATGGAAATAGGTGGGAAAAGGAAAATCTTTATAATTTATTGGAAAAAAAAAGGGAAGGGGGAAACAGAAAGGGGGTGGGGATGGGGGAGGGAGCTTACGACCTAAAGTTGTTGAATTCAATATTCAGTCCAGAAGGCTGTAAAGTCCCTAGTCGGAAGATGAGGTGTTGTTCCTCCAGTTTGCGTTGGGCTTGACTGGAACAATGCAGCAAGCCAAGGACAGACATATGGGCAAGAGAGCAGGGTGGAGTGTTGAAATGGCAAGCGACAGGGAGGTTTGGGTCATTCTTGCGGACAGACCGCAGGTGTTCTGCAAAGCGGTCGCCCAGTTTACGTTTGGTCTCTCCAATGTAGAGGAGACCACATTGGGAGCAACGGATGCAGTAGACTAAGATGGGGGAAATTCAAGTGAAATGCTGCTTCACTTGAAAGGAGTGTTTGGGTCCTTGGACGGTGAGGAGAGAGGAAGTGAAGGGGCAGGTGTTGCATTTTTTGCGTGGGCATGGGGTGGTGCCATAGGAGGGGGTTGAGGAGTAGGAGGTGATGGAGGAGTGGACCAGGGTGTCCCAGAGGGAGCGATCCCTACGGAATGCCGATAAGGGGGGTGAAGGGAAGATGTGTTTGGTGGTGGCATCAAGCTGGAGTTGGCGGAAATGGCGGAGGATGATCCTTTGAATGCGGAGGCTGGTGGGGTGATAAGTGAGGACAAGGGGGACCCTATCATGTTTCTGGGAGGGAGGAGAAGGCGTGAGGGCGGATGCGCGGGAGATGGGCCGGACACGGTTGAGGGCCCTGTCAACCACCGTGGGTGGAAAACCTCGGTTAAGGAAGAAGGAGGACATGTCAGAGGAACTGTTTTTGAATGTAGCATCATCGGAACAGATGCGACGGAGGCGAAGGAACTGAGAGAATGGGATGGAGTCCTTACAGGAAGCAGGGTGTGAGGAGCTGTAGTCGAGATAGCTGTGGGAGTCGGTGGGTTTGTAATGGATATTGGTGGACAGTCTATCACCAGAGATTGAGACACAGAGGTCAAGGAAGGGAAGGGAAGTGTCAGAGATGGACCACGTGAAAATGATGGAGGGGTGGAGATTGGAAGCAAAATTAATAAATTTTTCCAAGTCCTGACGAGAGCATGAAGCGGCACCGAAGTAATCATCGATGTACCGGAGAAAGAGTTGTGGAAGGGGGCCGGAGTAGGACTGCAACAAGGAATGTTCCACATACCCCATAAAGAGACAGGCATAGCTGGGGCCCATGCGGGTACCTCCATCCCCCACCAGGATGGTCTGAGGGCCCTTAGCTTCTTCCTCGAACAGAGGCCCGAACAATCCCCATCCACCACTACTCTCCTCCGTCTGGCTGAACTTGTTCTCACACTGAACAATTTCTCCTTCAACTCCTCTCACTTCCTCCAAATAAAAGGTGTGGCTATGGGTACCCGCATGGGCCCCAGCTATGCCTGTCTCTTTATGGGGTATGTGGAACATTCCTTGTTGCAGTCCTACTCCGGCCCCCTTCCACAACTCTTTCTCCGGTACATCGATGACTACTTCGGTGCCGCTTCATGCTCTCATCAGGACTTGGAAAAATTTATTAATTTTGCTTCCAATCTCCACCCCTCCATCATTTTCACGTGGTCCATCTCTGACACTTCCCTTCCCTTCCTTGACCTCTGTGTCTCAATCTCTGGTGATAGACTGTCCACCAATATCCATTACAAACCCACCGACTCCCACAGCTATCTCGACTACAGCTCCTCACACCCTGCTTCCTGTAAGGACTCCATCCCATTCTCTCAGTTCCTTCGCCTCCGTCGCATCTGTTCCGATGATGCTACATTCAAAAACAGTTCCTCTGACATGTCCTCCTTCTTCCTTAACCGAGGTTTTCCACCCACGGTGGTTGACAGGGCCCTCAACCGTGTCCGGCCCATCTCCCGCGCATCCGCCCTCACGCCTTCTCCTCCCTCCCAGAAACATGATAGGGTCCCCCTTGTCCTCACTTATCACCCCACCAGCCTCTGCATTCAAAGGATCATCCTCCGCCATTTCCGCCAACTCCAGCTTGATGCCACCACCAAACACATCTTCCCTTCACCCCCCTTATCGGCATTCCGTAGGGATCGCTCCCTCCGGGACACCCTGGTCCACTCCTCCATCACCTCCTACTCCTCAACCCCCTCCTATGGCACCACCCCATGCCCACGCAAAAAATGCAACACCTGCCCCTTCACTTCCTCTCTCCTCACCGTCCAAGGACCCAAACACTCCTTTCAAGTGAAGCAGCATTTCACTTGAATTTCCCTCAACTTAGTCTACTGCATCCGTTGCTCCCAATGTGGTCTCCTCTACATTGGAGAGACCAAACGTAAACTGGGCGACCGCTTTGCAGAACACCTGCGGTCTGTCCGCAAGAATGACCCAAACCTCCCTGTCGCTTGCCATTTCAACACTCCACCCTGCTCTCTTGCCCACATGTCTGTCCTTGGCTTGCTGCATTGTTCCAGTCAAGCCCAACGCAAACTGGAGGAACAACACCTCATCTTCCGACTAGGGACTTTACAGCCTTCTGGACTGAATATTGAATTCAACAACTTTAGGTCGTAAGCTCCCTCCCCCTTCCCCACCCCCTTTCTGTTTCCCCCTTCCCTTTTTTTTTTCCAATAAATTATAAAGATTTTCCTTTTCCCACCTATTTCCATTATATAAAAAAAACCCACTAGAGCTATACCTTGAGTGCCCTACCATCCATTCTTAATTAGCACATTCATTTAGATAATATCACCAACTTTAATTTTAACACCTATGTGTTCTATTGTACTATTGTCGTTGACATCTTTTGATGATCTGCTTCTATCACTGCTTGTTTGTCCCTACAACCACACCCCCCCTCCCCCCCCCTCCACCTCTTTGTCTCTCTATCTCTCCGCCCCCCACACACACACCTTAAACCAGCTTATATTTCAACTCTTTCTTGGACTCGAACGCAAGTTCTGTCGAAGGGTCATGAGGACTCGAAACGTCAACTCTTTTCTTCTCCGCCGATGCTGCCAGACCTGCTGAGTTTTTCCAGGTAATTCTGTTTTTGTTTAAGTCTTCCATATAGTTGCTTTGCTGTGCATTTATTATCTGTCTCAGATTTTGCTCTCCTGTGTATGTTATATATTATGGCTTACCTGCTGGACTGGAAACATTTACAATCCTGCCCTTTGCTCTGCGTATCAGAGGAAGGACACCCTTTGTAATAGTTATTGCACCAAAGAAGTTGACTTCCATACAGCCTCTGTAGTTGGACATGGTCGAGAGTTCAGCATCACTAATGTTGAAGCACAGTCCAGCATTGTTGACCAAACCCCATAAACCTATGAAAGATAAAATACAATACCTCCTTACTAAACTGGTGCCTGGCTTCACAGGTCTGTGCAAGTCTGAAACTAAAAAAAATTACACTTGAGAGTATTTTCCAGATGGAAAATTATGGCTGCGTGCTCCCAATTCCCTGAGATTCACTCCATGGAATTGCTGAATCTTTGTAAATGGAAAAAAAAGCAGGAATGATACAGTCAACATTAAATGCAGGAGTAAAAAAAAAAATCATCCTGCGTTTTTTTTCTTTTGAAAATGCAAGGGCTAAAATGCTAAGTTACTGTGGACATTTGGCCTTATTTTGGAATGTGACCCATAGGACAGCCTTGGGCCAATATAGTTAGCTGCTCAACCTATTCATATCCCCATTGTAAAAAGCTTCTCTCCCTCACCTCCACCACCCCCCCACCCCCCCAACTCCAACTTCTCTTGCAACAACACCATGGATCATCAGTCCCTAGCTGAGAAGCCAAAGAGATGACTTGTTCCCAGGATTCTGTTAACAAGGTATTTGGAGATGTGTGAAAAAGGAGTTGGTTCAACTTTCCTTTTAGTTTTCTCCGTCACCAGTAAGTCCAAATGACAAAAGAAACAACAACAATTTGCATCCTCTGCATGGCTCAAAGAGCTGGAACAGCAATCCACTTTGCTGGATGCCTTGACCCAGCCCAAATACATAATGTTGTTTAAAGCAGTGCTTATTAATCTTTTGGGCATGGCAACAATTTCAAGAAGTGACTTCTTTGAAGGCCATGATCAACATGCTGTGCTGAGTAATGGGTCCCAGTCCCAGTAAGCTCCTGATTTTAAATGTGCCATTTTGAACAGTTCTGAGATTACATTGAATCCAGAAACTTCATTAGGGGTGGGGGAGGAATGCGGTGCGGTGGATAACACCAAGGCCAAGAGCTTTATTAAAACATGTTCTTTAGGTTGTATACGCTTTGTAGGATACACTGGACATTTTTTTGTTTCCTGTTGCAAAAGAAGAAACTACATCCACCATGATTAAAAACCTAGTACAGCAGCTCCTTTAAGGTCCTAGAAGGTAGTGACAAGTGGTCCATGGAATTATCTAAGCATTACAGTTTACAATAAGGCCATTGGGTTGCATCTGTCTGAACAAGAAAGAAATTAAGTGTTCCGCTACTTACAAAAGACACTTCAGAACTAATGGGAAAATGTCATGACTGCCTTATGCTCTCGTTTTTCTGGTAAAGACAGTTACAGATATGAACTATGCATCCATATTGAAGAACAAATTGCAATCAACTAGGTCTTTTTTATTGGGAACTGTGGGTGTGACATTGGCCATCTCAATTTCTCTGCTCTTCTCACTCATTCTAATCTATCTCCCACTGAACTTGCACATTCCATTTTCTCAAGTCCAACCCTGACATTGTTATCCAACCTGCTGACAAAGATGTGCTCTTATTGGTTGGTCTGTGTACCAACTTCTATTTTGCAAAGGCTGAACCCCAATCTGACACCTCCCCCTAGACCATGACCCCACCACCCACCAGACATTGTTTTCAAGGCTGTTACTCACTTTAGCTCCTCTGGAGATCTTCCCTCCAACCCTGAACAACCTGCATCAACCTCCTTTCTTAGATCCACAACACAGGGCCACCCTGGCAGACCCATCATTTAAGCCAGCATTGCCCCAGAGAA
The DNA here is from genome assembly GCF_017639515.1 of Carcharodon carcharias. NCBI lineage: Eukaryota > Metazoa > Chordata > Chondrichthyes > Lamniformes > Lamnidae > Carcharodon > Carcharodon carcharias. The sequence continues at coordinate 128,280,193 of NC_054473.1, read as the reverse complement.
TTGATTTCTTACTTTCTCAACTCCATTCTTCTCCCCTTGTCCAGTCTCTTGCCATCCATATCGGTGACTCTTTCTGATACTTTAATAGTTTTGGCCCTAACCATCCCTTCTTCATCACTGATGCCCAGTTCCACTACATCTCCATTTCCCACCAGGATAGTCTAAGGGCTCTTCCATGAACAGAGACCCAAACAGCAAATCCTCCTAGCTAAAAACTTTTTAATCCAATTTTTCTTTTCCCCAACCCCCATCCCCCCTGCCAAACAGGACCATCTGTCATTTGTTCTTATGTTTCACTTTCCCAGAGCACTGACCCTTATTCTGTCTGCTATTAACACATTATGCCACTATTAGCACCTTCTTTAGTATTTAACACTCCCTTTGCTTGTATCCATGACATCTTTGTCTAATCTCTCCTGAGCTCCCACTAATCCCTGACCCTTTATCTTGCTCCATCCCCTCTTAAACAGTATAATATGCATCACATTTCTACTTCATTTTAGCTCTGAAGAGTCATGTGGACTCGAAACATTAACTCTGTTTCTCCCCCTACAGATGCTGCCAGACCTGCTGAGCTTTTCCAGCATTTTCTGTTTTTATTTGGGCCCCAGCTATGCCTGCCTTTTCATGAGATATGTAGCACACTCCTTTGTTCCAGTCCGACTTACGCCCCCTCCCTCATCTCTTTTGTCCGGTATATTGATGACTGTACCAGTGCCATTTTTTGTTTTTGTCTGGAACAGAAAAATTTCATGCCCTTTGCTTCCAATTTCCTCCTTTCACATGGTCTGTTTTTAACTCTTACATTCCTCAACTTCTGTCTCCATTTATGGTGATGGGCTATCGAACTACATCCACTATAATCTTGTCGACATTTCCTCCCACAGCACCTTAAAGACTCTTATCCTATTCTCCCAGTTTCTCAGTTCTTTTCACAGCTGTTTTGATGATGCCACCTTTCATATCAGTGATTCCAATATGTCTTCCTTTCTCTTCAACTGTGGACTCCCCACTCTCACCCACTGGTTGACAAGGTTCTAGACCGTGTCTGTTCCATTTCTCATACTTCCTCTATCATCCCGTTCCCCTCCGCCCCAGAACCACAATGGGGTTCTCATTGCCCAAACAATTAATCGCACAATCTTCACTATTCAAAGGAATATCCCCATCATTTTCATCATCTCAAGCGTGATGCAACCAAACACATCTTGCCTCCCCAACACTTTCAATAATGCAATTGGACAATTCCCTGTGCAACACCTTGGTCCGCTCCTCAAATCACCCTAAAACAGTCACCCAAACCTCCCACCCAACATTTTCTCAGCATCCTCTCGTGCAAGCAAAAGGAGATACAACACCTGCCCATTTACCTCCCCACTTCCCACTGTCCAGGGCCCCAAACACTTCTTCCAGGCGAAACAGCGATTTACTTGTACTTCTTTCAATTTAGCTGACTGTATTCGCTGCTCACTATGCAGTCTCCTCTACACTTGGAAGACCAAACACAAATTGATTGACTGCTTTGTGAATCAGCTCCGTTTACAAGTGTGACCTAGAGATTCTGGTTACTCAACCTTTTAAAATTTCCACTCCACTCCAACTGCTGTCCTTGGCCTTCTAGACTGTACTAATAGAGCTCAACCTGAGCTTGAGGAATAGCACTTCATCTTTGAATTAGACACTTACGAGGCTTCCAGACTCTGAGTTCAACAATTTCAGATTATAAACTGTGTCCCCATTTTTCTTTTTTTAAAAAGATAACGGTCGTTGCTGATGATCCTACTATTTCCATTTACACCTCCTCTAGAGCCATCTTTTATCTCTTTATTTGTCCATTTCCTATCTCCTTATGAGATGCACCATTATCCCTCATGTCATTTAATCTTCCTTGCCTTTCCAATCCTGACGACAGGTCATAGACCTGAAGCATTAACTCCGTTTCTCTCTCTACAGATGCTGCCTGACCTGCTGAGTATTTCCAGTTTTTAACCACAATTAACACTGGCACTGACTACTAACATACATACATACATACAATGCAACATACAAAATAAAACCCAAGAGAGAGTTCAGTTCAGGGCACAAAGCATGAGAAAGGGAGTGAGAATTCACCAAAATGTATTAAAGCCAAATCTAAAAAAGTTAAGTTTCTCAATGTGCAGTTTATTCCCTGCATGTCCAATCTTAAAGCTTCCATTTTAGTTTGAATGCCTTTACCATGGCAATGCAGACATGAGTAGAGTTGAAAAGGATAAAAGGGCTTGGTTTAGTATTTGGTTTAATTTATTTTTGTCTCATTAGATTTTTGATTTAATAAAGGGGATTTTTTATTTTAAACAGAGAAAATATTGGGCCCCAAAATGTTTATTTTTGATTCAAAATGAAAAACTGCCTTACAGGAGCACAACTTAAGGCACAAGTTAGATATGCCACATTTACACCCACCCATTCTAAAGTACACAGTAAATTGCAATAAAAAATGAAGACGACATGTTGACCTTCCCCCACACCCCATGTGACCCTACCCTCCCCCAAAAGTGGTCCATGTCTGCTAATGGCAGGTTAATAGCTGCTCTCCCAGAAATTCTGCCATTTACAGCTGAGAAGGGTATATCTGGTCAAGCCAGGAAGTGGTCGAGTTCCAGGCACCACAAACATTTTCTAAACGTCATCTTCAACTGAAGTAATTAGAAAAACATATTCTCAGCTCTGCGCCTCCAAGAAAAAAAAAAAGAGGCTCCAAACTGCCTTTCAAAAAAAGGGGAATCTTCTTCCCAGAATCGTGTCTTAGAACTCTCGGGCTCACTACAGGCCTTCACATATATATGTCCTTAAAAATGGAGGCAGCAGAACAGCAACAGAAGAAGCAATGAGGGAGGACACACAGAATAAGGCTAAATCAAAGATGACCACCACTTAGTAACTTCCCATCCAAGACTTCACCACTCTCTTTAGTTGTGTCAACCCTGCTGCCTTTCTCTGTGCTGATTCTTAAATATTGCACAGGGATTCTCCCTTCATCCATCTAGATCATGAGGCATTGAAGCCTGGATATGGAACAGCCTGTATACCTCTAAATGTAAAATTAGCTGGCCCTACAATGAACAACGAGGTCCTTCCCTACTTCAGTTGTAATAGTACAGCCATGCTGTAGGAATTATAGGTCCACTGTCTTTTAAAATTCCTGTAAAAATGGTGGCATTAGTCAAACCCAAGATGTATTTGTCACTTTGTAATGCTGTAACAAAATATTTTTCAATTTGTGTAAAAAGAATATGGAAACAATATTCATGTTTCCAACAATTAATGCCAAAATATTCTAGATATCAGAAAATCTGGTGTATAAGTCACTCCCATGTCACATAGTTCCAATTTTGGTTAAATAATATTGAACCAGTGTACAAGTTACTTAACCAACCAGATTTAAGAATCTCAAGCTGAGTCTAAACCACTTAGAATAATTAATTTAATATCAAATCAGGTACAGATAGCAAAATTAAAGAGAGGAAAAGAAAGATGGGATTGTGACAGAGATAAGAGACAGAAAGCAAAAAAGTTTTTTTTTCACAATAACCAAAATTTGAATGAGATTCCACACTTGTAAAAGCTCATTTTCAGTGTCAGAGAGTTCATTTGGCAGTAATTAGGGCTTATCAATGTACTTACTGAATATATATAAATACTAATGACATTAATTTTACCTTTTTCACCAAGCTTCTCCTTTGTGATTTGCAAGGCTCTTTCGATATCCTCAGGTTTCGTGAGATCCATCTGAATTAAGGTAAGTTGTTGTGAACACATCTGTAGCAGCTCCTTTGCTCCTGGCCCATCTTTATTCAACACTGTGGCAAACACTTCAAAACCCAGGGAGTCGAAGTGTTGAGCCATTGCCTTTCCAAAGCCTGAGTCACAGCCTAGAATTACCACAATGCAGAAAAATTATAAAAATTTGAGTAACAGATCAAGTTAGCTGTTTTATGCTGCTATTATATAGTAACTGGGTGGCGTTTTCCACTAACAGGATGCTGCCGTCAAGCCAAAAAGATATTCTGCCCATCACACAAATGAGTAATGTAGTATATGGATTTCAGTATCAGTGTGATGCTGGGTATGTAGGCTGCACGTCCCAAAGACTGGTGGATCATATCAAACAGCATGTCCCAGCCACTGTTTGTAACAGGCAAGGTACAAACTGTATCCAACCAGCCGTGCTTGCAAAACTCAAAACAATGTCCAACATTAGATGCGATTCCACGATTGGACAGTATTCACTAAATAATCCTCAGTGTGCTAAGAATTACACTGACAACCAATTTAAGGCTGCATGTCAGGCTCGCTGTGTGGCACATTTGCATGTACTGGAAGCTACATATATTAATACACAGAGTCTTGTTCTTTGCAGACAGAAAGAATGTGTACTTGCGCCTGTTTCAGCTAAACAAAATAAGTGACAGCCATTCACTACCTTATTCCTCCGAGCAATGCCTCGATCAATCAGGGTCAATTTGCCTGGTTTAAAATTTCAGACACTGCTTGGCAGTTAATTATCAGACACCATCACTGGTGCATTCTCCATGGCAATGCCTCTACCAGAGCCCACTTGCCAACCAATGAGAACTTTTCTCATACAGTATAAATTGTTGTTTACCCCTTACACTGGTGTTCTGGCGAAGTGCCCTGAGTGCAAGATGAAAAGCTTTGACATTTCTCTTTTTTCATCAATACAAATATTATTCTATTGGAGAACAGGCAACTCACTAGTATTGGAACAAGGAACACAATTATTTGAGTAACCTTTTACTCGGGAGAGGAGGAACTAGAATCGGCATGGGTGGACATAAGGAATAACATGGGGCAGGAAAAATTGGTGGGAGTAATTTATAGGGCCCCTAACTATAGCTATATTGTTGGACAGATTATCTAAATTAAAAAATAAGGAGCTTGTAACAAGGCAATGTAATAATTATGGGGGGTTTATTCTTCTTGTTGACTGGGAAAATCAAATTGCTAAAAGTAGTTTGGAGGGCCAGTTCATGCAATGTACTACAGACAGTTCCTCAGAACAATATGCTAAGGAACTGACCAGGGAAAAGGGTAACCTGGTGGCACTGTCTCAGAATAAGGGGTCAATCATTTAGGATTGGGATGAGGAGAAATTGCTTCACCCAGAGACATGAATCTTTGGAAGTCTCTACCCCCTATCAACGTGTATGATCAGTCAATCAGTCATATATTGTACAAAGTTTAAAGAAAAATGCCACATAAATGATGTGACAATGTTACAGCTATTAACACTGAATATCCAAACTCTATATTTCCTGCGAAAAAGAGTAATAGGCAGCAGGCCACAGCAAAGTGGAACTAACACCCATTGCCTAAGTACGAGAAGCAGAGATAACTGATCAAGCACTGCCATAATCAAAATGCTTAAAAAATACATGGCCAGCAGCCTGGAGTCACCTGGACAAGAAAGGGATTACTAACAGAAATTTTACTTCAGTTTTTAATGGAGTTGGGTTTAATGTGTTTACTTTCCACCTTCCTCCTTAGTTAGATGGGATTAGGAAAGCTAGCGTTCCAACCTTTGCCCTCGGCAATGGTTTTACAGTGCAGGAAACATGTCATTTGGTTCAAGAGGTCAATGCTGCACATGAGCTTCCTCGCGCCCTCCTTCATACAGTCCCATTAGCATATCCTTCCATTCCTTTCTCCTTTTTTTTGTTCATTCACAGGATGTGGGCTTTGCTGGCAGGGCCAGCATTTATTGCCCATCCCTAATTGCCCTTGAGAAGGTGGTGAGCTGCCTTCCTAAACCGCTGCAGTCCGTGTGGTGTTGGTACACACACACTGCTGTTAAGAAGTGAATTCCAGGATTTTGACCCAGTGACAGTGAAGGAACAGCGATATAAGTCAGGATGGTGAATGACTTGATGGGGAACTTCCAGGTGGTGGTGTTCCCATCTATCTGCTGCCCTCGTCCTTCTAGGTGGTAATGGTCGTGGGTTTGAAAGGTGCGGTGGGAGGAGCCTTGGTGAATTCCTGCAGTGCATCTTGAAGATGGTACACACTGCTGCTACTGTGCATCGGTGCCAGTGGAGGGAGTGAATGCTTGTGGGTGTGGTGCCAAACAGCAGGCTGCTTTGTCCTGGATGGTGTCCAGCTTCTTGTGTTGGTTGGAGCTGCACTCATCCAGGCAATTGGGGAGTATTCCATCACATTCCTGACTTGTGCTTTGTAGATGGTGGACAGGCTTTAGGGAGTCAGGTGGTGAGTTACTCATCACACTATTCCTAGCCTCTGACCTGCTCTTGTAGCCACAGTATTTATATGGCTAGTCCAGTTCAGTTTCTGGTCAATGGTAACCACCAGGTTGTTGATAGTTGGGGATTCAGTGGTGGTAATGCCATTGAACATCAAGGGGCAATGGTTAGATTCTCTTGGAGATGGTCATTGCCTGGCACTTGTGTGGTGCAAATGTCACCTGCCACTTGTCAGCCCAAGCCTGGATATTGTCCAGGGGAGGGAGTCGGGAGGGAGTCATCAACATCGACTCTGGACCCCATGAAATCTCATGGCATCAGGTCAAGCATGGGCAAGGAAACCTCCTGCTGATTACCACGTACCGCCCCCTCCCCTCAGCTGATGAATCATTGCTCCTCCATGTTGAACAGCACTTGGAAGAAGCACTGGGGGTGGCAAGGGCGCAGAATGTACTCTGGGTGAGTACATTCAATATCCAAAAGTGATTTGGACATAGGCACACTACTGACCAAGCCCTAAAGGACATATCTGCTAGACTGGGTCTGCGGCAGGTAGTGAGGAAACCACCAAGATGGGAAAACATACTCAACCTCATCCTCACCAACCTGCCTGCCGCAGATGCATCTGCCCATGACAGCATCGGTAGAAGTGACCACCGCACAGTCGTTGTGGAGATGAAGTCCCGGCTTCACATTGAGGATATCCTCCATTGTGTTGTGCTAAGTGGGATAGATTTCAAACAGATCTAGCAACTCAAGATGGGGGCATCCATGAGGCGCTGTGGGCCATCAGCAGCAGCTGAATTGTATTTGAACACAATCTGTAATCTCATGGCCTGGCACTACCATTACCATCAAGCCAGGGGATCAACCCTGGTTCAATGAAGAGTGCAGGAGGGCATGCTAAGTGCAGCACCAGGCATATCTAAAAACCTGGTGAAGTTAGAACACAGGGCTACTTGCATGCCAAACAGCATAAGCAGCAAGTGATAGAACGAAATGATCCCACAACCAACAGATCAGATTTAAGCTCTGCATTCCTGCCACATCCAGTCGTGAATGGTGGTGGACAATTAAACAACTCACTGGAGGAGGCGGCTCCACAAATATCCTCATCCTCAATGATGGGAGAGCCCAGCACATCAGTGCAAAAGATAAGGCTGAAGCATTTGCTACAATCTTCAGCCAGAAGTACTGAGTGGATGATCCATCTCAGCCTCCTCCGGAGGTTCCCAGCATCACACAGGCCAGTCTTCAGCTAATTCGATTCACTCCACATGATATCAAGAAACAACTGAAGGCACTGGATACTGCAAAGGCTATAGACTCTGACAATATTCCGGCAATAGTACTGAAGACTTGTGCTCCAGAACTTGTCTCGCCACTAGCCAAGCTGTTCCTGAACAGCTACAACACTGGCATCTACCCGGCTATGTGGAAAATTGCCCAGGTATGTCCTGTACACAAAAAGTAGGACATATCCAACCTGGCCAATTACTGCCCCATCAGTCTACTCTCTGATCATCAGTAAAGCAATGGAAGGGGTCATCAACAGTGCTACCAAGCAGCACTTGCTTAGCAATAACCTGCTCACTGACTCCCAGTTTGGGTTCCGCCAGGGTCATTCAGCTCTTGACCTCTTTACAGCCTTGGTTCAAACATGGACAAAAGAGTTGAACTCCAGAGGTGAGGTGAGACTGACTGCCCTTGACATCAAGGCAGCATTTGACCGAGTGTGACAGCAAGGACCCCTAGCAAAACTGGAGTCAGTGGGAATCAGGGGGAAAACACTCCACTGGTTGGAGTCACAGCTAGCACAAAAGGAAGATGGTTGTAGTTGTTGGAGGTCAGTCATCTCAGCTCCAGGACATCACTGCAGGAGTTCCTCAGGGTAGTGTCCTCGGCTCAACCACCTTCAGCTGCTTCACCAATGACCTCCCTTCCATCATAAGGTCAGAAGTGGGGATGTTCACTGATGTTTGCACAACGCTCAGCACAATTTGCGACTCCTCAGATACTGAAGCAGTCCATGTCCAAATGCAGCAAGACCTGGACAATATCCAGATTTGGGCTGACAAGTGGCAAGTAACATTCACGTCACACAAGTGTCATGCAATGACCATCTCCAACAAGAGAGAATCCACCATCGCCCCCTGATGTCCAGTGGCATTACCATCACTGAATCCCCCACTAACCAACTACCATTGACCAGAAACTGAACTGGACTAGCCACATAAATGCTGTGGCTACAAGAGCAGGTCAGAAGCTGGGAATAGTGTGAGGGGTAACCCACCTCCTGACTCCCTAAAACCTGTCCACCATCTACAAGTCACAAGTCAGGAGTATGATGGAATACTCCTCACTTGCCTGGATGAGTGCAGCTCCAACAACACTCAAGAAGCTGGACACCATCCAGTCCAAAACAGCCCGCTTGATTGGCATCACATCCACAAACATTCATTCCCGCTACCACTGACGCACAGTAGCAGCAGTGTAGCCCATCTACAAGATGCACTACAGGAATTCACCAAGGCTCTTTTGACAGCACCTTCCAAACCCGCGACCACTACCATCTAGAAGAACAAGGGCAGCAGATAGATGGGAACACCACCACCTAAGAAGCTCCCTCCAAGTCACTCACCGTCCTGACTTGGAAATATATTGCCGTTCCTTCACTGTCGCTTGGTCAAAATCCCTTCCTAACAGCACTGTGGGTGTACCTACACCACATGGACTGCAGCGGTTCAAGAAGGCAGCTCACTGCCACCTTCTCAAGGGCAACTAGGGATGGGAAATAAAGGTTGGCTCAGCCAGTGAAACCCACATCCCGTGAATGAATAAAAAAAAACAATAAACTAATTTTTGAAGTGTAGTCACTTTTATAATGTGGGAAACTCAGCAGCTAATTTGCGCTCAGCAAACTCTCAATAGGCAGCAGCATAGATCTCTGGGCAGCACCTCTTCCTTCAAGGCTGAGTAAATAGCTTTAACTCCTATTTTTCTATAACTCATTCCTCTATAACCCATTAAGTACTTTTGACCCAGCTGCACCCAAAGCCACAAGTACCAAAATACTGCTGGCACTGGATTGTCAATCATATTGCTGCAAGGGTGAGCTAGCTGCTTCAGTACTTGGTGGAGAGCTTGCCTCCTTTGTGCTAGTTTTTTCTTGTTTGAACATCCTGTGGTAAAGATGTTTCATCTGGGCGAGGAAAATTGGTCAGAAGACAATTAATATCTTAGATTGCTTAACATGAGGGGAGTCAGGAACTTTGAATGCTGACTCAGGAGACATCTGTTGTCTATACCACCTCACTCTATCTGCTAGAGGATATTGAAAGATAACAAACAGCTTGACAGCACCACAAAATTGCAAAGGCAGCACTGATGAGACATATAGGTATACCTGGTGGGAAATAGTTTAGCACATAACAGATGATTAGACAAGTAGTAGGGCTCTATTCAGTAGTTCACTGCTTTCTTTTTTGAAAATAATGTTACGACATTTTAAGAGAAATGTCACTATTGCAGTGCATACACTGACCTTTTTGCTCACAAGCAATTAAGCAAAAATCTCATAGTAATTGTCATTTTCACAATGCTCTCAATATTAATTGAGAATTTTAAAAAATCATTATCCAGAAATCTAAAAGAAATTGCATGCTTAGCAAAGATAAGCAAAACAAAAGCAGCCGAGTTTTCCATGAGGAAACAGACAATTACATTAAGTAGCATATTAATGTCATTAGCTAGAGACAAGTTTGAACAGTAACCATGTACCAGAGCTCTATGCCTTTGCCCACCTCAGGTGTTCCCTGGGAGCCTTTGATGACACTTGCCAAAGTTCCACAGAATCTCCCAAGACATGAACACCACCACATATGGTAAAAAATAATAGGATGACCTCCCTCCAAATGTTGCATGAGAAGTTGGGGCACCATAGGGCTACTCAGTGCAAGCGCACTTGGGCACAAAATTCGAGTCAATGAGAATCAGCTGGTTGGAGTCGTTCCTAGCACAAAGGAAGATGGTTGTAGTTGTTGGGGGTCACTCATCTCAGCCCCTGAACATCATTACAGAAGTTCCTCAGGCTAGTGTCCTAGACTCGATCATCCTCAGCTTCTTCATCAATGTCTTTCCCTTCAGTATATGGTTAGAGTGGCGATGTTTGTTGATGATTGCAATGTTCAGTTACCATTCGCGACTCCTCAGATACTGAAACATTTCATGTCCATATGCAGCATGACCTGGATGACATTCAGGTGTGGACTGATAACATTGATGGTTCACAAATGCTGGAAAATGACCATCTCCAACAAGAGAAAATCTAGCCATCGCGCCCTAACATTCAATGGCATTACCATTGCTGAAACCACCCCCCCACCCCCCCTCCCCACCCCCAAACAACATCCTGGTTCTTACCATTGGCCAGAATCTTTACTGGACTAGCCATATAAATATTATGGCTACTAGATCAGGTCAGAGGCTGGAAATTCTGCAGCAAGTAACTCAACTCCTGTTTCCCCAAAATCTGTCCATCTACAAGGCACAAATCAGGAGTGTGATGGAATACTCTCCACTTGCCTGGATGAATGTGGCTCCAACAACACTCAAGAAGCTTGACACCATCCAAGAAAAAAAGCAGCCCACTTGATCAGGACCCTATCCACCACAGTAAACATTCATTCACTCCACTATCAGTGCACAGTGGCAGCAATGTGTACCATCCATAAGATGCACTGCAGCAACTCACTAAGGGTCAACAGCAGCTTCCAAACCTGTGACCACCACCATCTAGAAGTACAAGGGCAGCAGATGCATGGGAACACCACCACCTGGACGTTCCCCTTCAAGCTACTTGCCATCCTGACTTGGAAATGTACCACCATTCCTTCACTGTCACTGGGTCAAAATCATAGAACTTCCTCCCTAATAGCACTGTGCATGTACCTTCACTAGATGGACTACAGTGGTTCAAGAAAGTGTAGCAAATGTGTAAATTGTCAGAATCAATGAATTAATGAGATAGCTTCGCAGAGTGGAAGGCAACTGATGCTGCAGTTGTTGTTGGTCTGGCTGCTGCTGGAGCTATTGCTGAGGGTATGGCCTCTGCTCTTGCCCCTCAGCAGAGGTAGAAGTTGGAGCTACATCAGTCACTCCCATGCTGTGTTGAAGGCTGGCAGCAGCGAAGTGCAGCTGAAGGGCCTTTCAAAACGTTGGCAACCACCAGTCAAGCAGTGAAAGCATTCTCTGGGCAAGGATGTGCTTTGAAGAGCAGCCTCTTAATGGCCATGCCTTGGGCTCTTTCAGTGTAACTTCCCAGCTTGTCAATTTTACTGAAGAAGCTCCTCTGCTGTGCATTTATCTCAGTGACCCTGGTGAGATGCAAACAGTTTGGAAGCTTACACTGGTGGAGGAAGAAATCTCAGGTTAGAAAGGCTCCAAATGCCTTTTTAAATTACCCTTATAGCTTTCCCACCAGACCCACTGAGGTTCCCCACCGGGCTCAGAACCTGCCCCAGGAAAAAGGTGGAAAAGGGCGGGAAAGACATTGGGATTTCAACCAGATGTCATTTTCCAGGACTTTTCTACTCCACGCACTCCACCTAGCTCAGAAAAATTTTGCCCAGTGTTGGGGAGCAGAATGGCATTATCACTTCATGCCCTCTGTCGCAGGGAGCTGCTCTGAAAAATGCCCCAGAGATGTCACTCACTCATTCCATGATGTTGTAAAGGCTCCCCATGCCCAAATAGGCGTTGGAGCAGCATTGGTGCATCTTGTGTGATGTTTCATGCGGGAAGCTCTGAAGATTCTCCAAAATAAAAGGACTATGTGATGAGCTTGCACCAATTAGTATTTTCAGTCCCTTCCTCTTACTGCTACTCATCTGATGCCATTGTCAATGGCTGTGATCACAATACTGGGATGGGCAATAAATGCTGGCCTAGCCAGCGACGCCCACATACCATGAATGAATATATAGAAAATAAAGCAAGGCCTCGGCAGTTCCCTGCAGCAGAGAGACCAGCGTGGCAGCCTCGTGTCATTGAATGAGTGTAAAAAGCTTAGCAAGAAGCTGCTGAATTGAGGCCTTGCCTTGTTGGGCTGGGGCACAGCCATACAGCTCCACTGTGTCCATTCCCTGAATGATTTGGATGGTTTGCTCCCCACAGACAGCTGCAGTACTACAGATTGGCACTGGTCCACGAGCGACAAAGGCTATACACAGTTTTCTCTTTTGAGAATAGGACAAAGACTCTTTGAAAATTATGAAGTAACACAAGAGGCGCCTGAATGAGGAATCTACATTCTACCTGATGTGCAGCAAGCATGTAAATTGTCAGAATCAGTGAATTAATGAAATAGCATGCTAGAGCTCTGAGTGAAAGAAATTCAGCAGAAACTTTACTGGTGAGAATGTTGAACACTATCAAATGGAATAGTTGAGGTAATTAGCATAGGTGCTTTTAAAAGAAAACCAGTTAATCACATGAGGCAGAAAGGACTAGAAGGCTATGTTGATAGAGTGAAATGAGGTAATATGAGGGGAGGCTTGTGTCAAGCAGAAACACAAACCTTTGGACGTAATGGCCCATTTCTGCTGTAAAAACAATTGGATATAACCCCTTTGGCAGACACCAAATTGGAGGCGCAACTTCTGCTGCTTAGAAGGTTTAAAATGTGAGATGAGAATATGCAGATGTAGCTGCATACTGTAAACAGTGCTTGATACATAGAAAAGCTGCGTGTTACGAGCTCAAAGAGTCAATCCTTCTAATACAACATCTTTGCTAGAACTGAATGTAACATGGCTGCCTGCAGGGAGTGCATCATAGTAAAGGCCACATGACTACACAAGCTAGGTAGGACCTTTAGTATATGATTACATTTCAGTCCCAAACATTCCCCTTTTCATAATGAACAATAGACAAATGTGCATGCACTATCATGTGTAACTGTGAGTTACCCGAGTTACCCCCATAGCACAACTATTCTCGTGTATTAACAAACCTGTTCGCTATTCTAGCCATCTCTACACATGCATTGCATACATGGAGACCTTCACAATTCAATGACTATAGTACGCATGTGCATCACTATTGGCTGTTGTCTAGGTGATATTTCCTCTCTGGGGAGTGAATGTCATTCCCATGACACTTGTTGCCATGTAACTGTTGTTGTTTCATTCCCATTGTAGTGTACTGGTGGATCTCTGGGAATGATGGTAATTCTGTACTCTGGGCAGCTTGTGAGGTCTCATCTTCCTGATCGGCCAACTGCAATGAAGGAAAAGCTTTTCTCGTTGTTTGTACATGCCTGGTTTCACTAGTATATTTGGTCATTCACATCCACTACGCAGAATCGAGGTGACAACTGCTCTATGCATGTCCCAAGATACCATGTGGGCCAATTCATGTTGTCAGCATTGAAGGTTTACACCCTGACTGGTTCTCCAATGCTCAACTCTGGTAATGGTTTAGCATTTTGTCAAAATGAAATTCGGCTTTCTGCCATTTCACCTTGATTTCTTCCATTCACGCCTGTTACTACTTCTCATTTCAGTATCTTTTTTGTTATTGGCAGAGTAGTTTGGGTGTGACGGGACATTAGTCTTTGGACCGAACTACTTTCTATGCCTTTGGTCGGTGTGTTTTTCTACTCAAAGATTGCCTTTTATGTGTCTGTGCTAGGTTTGCTCGATTTCTTGATGATTCCTTTGGCGATTTTCACTGCTGCCTCAGCCTTTCCATTCAACTGGGAATAGTGTGGAGATGCTGTATATAGAGTTAAATTTCCCAATCCTTTGTGAAGCAGCTGAATTCTTCACTCATGAACTGTGGGCTATTGTCATTCAATGTCTGAGGAATGCCATAACGACTGAACTGTGCTATCAGGCATTCTACAATCTCACTGGTCATCTTTGAAGTCAGTTGGTCTAACTCCCAGTAGTCAGTATTAGTAGTCTACAGTAATAAGATAATCAATTCCTGCTATAGTGAAGAGGTCTACTCCCAGCTTCATCCATGGTCTGTCTGGGACACCATGCATTATCAGTGGCTCTCTAGCTTGGTACTTATTACAAACACCGCACCGGCTGACCAGTAGAGTACTTCCTTTGCCAACCTCAGACTTGACTTTTTTGCTTGATGGCTTGCATGGATAGGCTTCAGTATTCCTCCTCTCATCTCCTTAGGAATGATGATTCCATTTCCTTTATACAAAATTCCATCTTGGGCTGTCATTTCATCTCTGTATGCCCAATACACTCATGACCACAGGTGTGTCCTTGATGCCCTCAGGCCATCCTTGCATCACTACTTCTTGTAGTACTTAGACAGTTGCATCCTGTTGGGTATGTTGCTCGCCTTGAGCAGGACACTTCCTGTCTGCCAGGTTCAATGTCTCTGCTGGGTTGATGACTTTGAGCATGTTGAGTTCCTGTTTCACATTAAATATTGAAGATTTCACATGCTGTTTTAGCATCCTCAACTTTCTTCAAAGGGAGTACTGCTCTCCAAAGCATGCCAGTGACATACATCTTATTTATCTTGTTTCTGTATCACGTCCAGAAGACCTCTCTGTAAATGAAGTAACATTCTTTACAGAGGCAGATAGTAATGGTTTGAGGAAAATGCTTTGAAGTGGCTTGTGGTCTGACTCCACTGTCACGGTCTCTCCCAAGCAGGTATTGATGAAAATGTTCATAAACAAAGGTAATAGCCAGGCACGCTCTCAATAGGAGCGTAGCATTGTTCAGTTAGCATTAATGCCCTTGATGCAAATGCAACTAGTTGTCCTTGCTGCATTAGGGTTGCTCCCAGACCTGCCTTGCTGGCATCACACTGCAAGGGGACTTCATCATTGACACCACAGTACTTCAGCACTGATGTTGTCATCACTAGTTGTTTGACTTTAGAGACCGCTGCTTCTTGTTCTGGGCCCCAATTCTGTGCACCATCTCCTTGGCAGTGAGCTTGCATAATGGTTCACAACAAATTAGGCAAAAATTTTGCTAAATAGTTCACAATCCAACAAACCATTGCACTGATTTCACATCTGTTGGTTGCTGCATCGCTGCTACAGCTCTGACTTGGTCAGAATCCAGGCAAAGACCTTTTGCTGTCAGTATATGACCTATGTACTCTAATTCAGGCATTTTCAATTGCAATTTTTTCTTGTTCAGCTTCCGGTTCATCTGGCGAGCTCTCTCTAGCAGTCATATTAAATTCTGATCATGGTCAGCTCTGGCTTCATCCATTGTGCCCCCATATCCATAGACTAGATGATCATCCACTATGGCTTCCACTCTGGGACGATCACTGACTATCTCATGCTGTCTGTGTTGATTCTCTTCTGGCATGTGCAACCATCTGTATCTCCTGAATGGCATCCAGAATATTGTTAGAAAGCTGCTGCTTTTATCCAGCTTCACTTGCCAGTAACCAACCTTCACATCTAGGGTCATAAAGATCTTTGCCTTGGCAATTTGTGGCATATTTCCTTCGATGGTTGGCTTGAGGGTAGCAAGATCTCTTCATCAGTATGCCCTGAACCCCACTTTTAAAAAAAAAAATAATTGCATGCCACCCATCCAAAGCCAATTTAAGAAGTGTTGGGTTCCTACTGCATGAGAAGAATTCTAACATCATATGTTCAAAACTTTATCCTTATTGCTATTTTTTAAAAAAATGGTATTTTTGCCAAGCCGAAAAGATAACTGCTATAAGTCACTTGACCACAGGGCTCCCCTTTGTTTGAGAGCCACCACCAGGAGCTTAAAGAGCTAAAGAATTATTTTCTCAGTTTATGGAATTTCACACCTCATTGTACAGGCCCCTTGTAATCACAAAAGCACAGCAGGCTTGCATATCCAACCTTGTTATGCCTAGAGTTGCTAACAGACTCATATCACACCTTGGACTGACCAGGCGCATTTCAAAAGGGATGTCATTTGCACCTGATAAACTCATCTTGCTAGTGGAGTCAGTGGGCCTGCTTAGACGATAGCTTCCAAAACACCAGATCCTCAATATAGATGGTATCTCATTCAACAACTAATGACTGGGATATTAGCAGTCCTGAAATCAAAGCCAATTCTAGACATTGGCTTCAAAAGAGATGTTTATCCATTGTGGAGAAGGAAGGTCACATGACTCAAGGGACTATTTTGACATCCCTATATGCCTTTGAGAACTGCGAAATGGTCAGTCGGTCAGTCAGTCAGTCAGTCTGCTGTGACAAGCAGCTGAGGAACCACCAAGAAACAAACCATTCCAGGCAGAACAGCAGCCTGTACCTCCAAACCCATTGGAAGATTTTGTACCATCGCCTGCAGAAACGACCCAATCTCTGTCTTTCCACTTCATCTTGCGGTCAGCACCAACTGAAAAGTGAATGCTACAACTCTGGTCTTCAGTCAGTTGAAGTTAAATTCCTGCATGAAAGTATTTCTGTGGTGCATATACAGTAAAACTCTTTTTTTTTTAAATCCCCCCTTTACTGTGTGCGAGTGTGTGCTGGGGGTGGGATATTGTGGACATGTCTCTCCTGCTTTTTTTTGAATGTGAAATAAACTAACCCTTTTGAGTTAATCCTAACTTGAGTTTGCTGTGGATTATTAAGAAATTGGATCACAAAAACTGGGGGATTGGGAAAACATGCCACCGTATAGTTTTAAAAACAAAGAAAAATTCAAAATTCCTTGTGCTTACAGACAAGTGGTAAGAAGAAATAGGTACAATTTGCCTGTCTCTCTCCTGTCTGTAATGCAACTTGCATTTATATACTGCCTGTAAGGCAGTAAAGCATCCCAAAGGCACTTTGGAGGAGGAGTATAATCAAACAGAAATTGGCACAGACAAAGAAGGAGACATTATGCAAAGTGACCAAAGGTTTGGTCAAAGTTTTTGCATTGGCACAGCCACCAATGGGATTCTGTGATTGAGATACAATGGCATCCCTTGTAGAAATCTTTTTTAAAAATATAGTGCATTATGATTTAGATATCTTCTTTTCAAGTGACACTTAATTTCACTATGCATGCATGCTACATAGCTTCAAACCAATACAAGAAAGGTCTGAACACAGGCCAACTGCAAAGATGCCAGATCATTATACTGTACAGGAACCATATGGTATCTTAAGCTAAAGATTAAAAAGCCAACAATTAAATGTGCAAATAAATCTGATAATACAGCAGATTAGGCTGTCTACACTTATTACTTTGATCTTTTGCCAGGTTATTTTTAGATTGCTTTCACTTAAAATAAGAACCCCTTCAAAGTGCATTTTTGTACTGTGATTTAATTTTTAATAAATGAAACCCATTATTGAGAGGATACACTGCTTTTGACATGAGCATTTGATTAACTACCATGTAAACTTGAAAGGAACTCAGCAGGCAGTCAATCTTAACTAAGTGTCTCAGTGAAGCATATTTATTTAATGCTTTAATATCCAGATTTGGGAAATAGAATTCAAATTTTATCAGGGCACCAAGAACAGTTAATAATTAGCACTAATCTTCTGGCAAGTCCCTTATTTCTTGGTTCCTTCTTGCTAATAAGTATTTGAAATGGTTGTTATACTCCAGTGTGGTGCCTATGGGGCTCTTAACATGAGCAAGCAGCTCTTGTTCTGCTGGTTCTTTGCACCTCGATTGATTGTGGACATGGCGGAGTTCTGTGCCTATCCACCAAGCGCAGCCAGAGAGAATCAATAGCTGGCCAACAACTCAAAAAAGGAGATAAACAGAAAATACTGGAAAAACTCAGCAGGCCTGGCAGCATCTGTGGAGACAGAAACAGAGTTAACGTTTCAGAGCTCTGTAGAAGAGTCATATCGACTCGAAACATTAACTCTGTTTCTCTCTCCACAGATGCTGCCAGACCTGCGGAGTTTTTCCAGCATTTCCCATTTTTATTTCAGATTTCCAGCATCTGCAGTATTTTGCTTTTAACTCAAATGAGTTCCCTGGATAATGTATATATTTTTGTTACCCTATTATTATAGCCCAATGTGGCGCAGCAAGATGTTTTAGGGTTGAGAAAAGCAGACTGCCAGCTAACTAGAATGTAATGGCAGCTGAAGTCCCAGTGCCAACAGCTGAGTCCATCTCTTCCAGGTAGACTTGTTATTGGTGCCACATTTTGCGTTCTTGCCAGGTCAGCGGTGTTACACTCACTTTAGCACTGGTGTAGCCCCAACTGCTGCAATACTGCAAAGCTAATTGTGAGGTACAAAGGTAACTTTAAAATATATCAAGATATGAAACATTCTGGAGAGATTACAAATAAAGGGCGGCATCATCCCAGATTTGCACTAAGTGCGGTAGCAGGTGGAACAAGAACATTTTACCCGTCGGCCGCAATGGCAGCTTTTCACGCCATTTCATCCTGATCCCACCTCATTAACCTTTCAGAGCTTCGTGTAAGCACCCTCCCACGCACACAGATCCTTCTTGCATCACACTTACCCCAGTGTCCTCATTAATCATGCATTCCCAGGAAACACGCCATTTCACTGGTGGGCAGGCTCTCATTCGCCATCACCCTGTCGTTTCCTCACGCTGGGCACCATATTTAAAGTGCAGCTGCGCGCACACCTCTCAGTGCTCCCAGCCTTGGACTGCTGCAAGAAGACATGGTCCAAAGGGCAGGAAGACTGCAGACCCCCAATTCAGTGATACGAGCGCTTTTTGGACACCGTGGAAGCCCGTGATATCCTCTATCCCCGCTCTGGGTGAAGGCCGCCAAGCAAGGTCACCTTTGGTCACTCTGATCACCAAGATCACCTGGGAGATGGTGGCAGCGGTGGTCAGCGCCAAGGCCTTGCAAAAGATGACAGCCACCCAGTGCCACAAGAGGATGAATGGTCTCATCCATTCCGCCAGGGTAAGTCACTCTTCTCATCACTCAATTCACACGCTCACAAACCCATCACACATCCACAGGGATCTCACACCTCAAGTGACAACACCACTAACTCACCCTCACATCTCCATCGGGCTCATGCCCTCTCGAACTCACATCATTATTCCTGTCCATGGCTCCGCTCACCACACAAACATCCATGCAGTGCCATGCATCCTGCTCACACTCTCTCCATTTGGTTTCTAACAGGAGAAGCTGGGTCACAGCAGCAGGGAGAGGTCCCAGACCATGGGTAGAGTGGCCCATATTAGGCCCTTCACTCACTTTGAGGAGCATGCCATCACACTGACTAGCAAGAACGTGGACTGGGCCTATGGCGAAGGTGGGGTCTGTGGCAAACACCCATGAGGATCCTGCACCACATCTGTAACTGTGAGTGCTCTCTCTCCTGCCATGCACTAATGATCGCTACTTCGGTTCACAGGGAGCTCTGCCAAGCAACCGACACCCTCAGCCAGCCAGTCCCTCAGCTCCATCCACGTTCTCACCTCCAGCCAAGAGGTCACCTTCTCCATTAAAGAGCTGGAAATAAGCAGCCTGGAAGACCCATCACAGTGCTTACCCTCACCCTCCAACAGCGCAGAGAGTCATATCTCGGTGGGACCTAGATCTAGAGCAGGCTTGGATTCACTGCACAGACACGTGTCCGTGGCGGGAGAGACATCTGTGAGATCTGATTCAGATGAAAAACCTCTGGATTCGGCCTTCCAACTCATCATGGAGAGTTAGAAGGTGGGGGAACATCACACAGAGCTGTTAAGAGCCCTCAACAGAGTGACACATGAGTCGGAGGAGAGTGTCTGCCTTCTCTCTGATGAAGTGTGCCTACATGTGCACGTATGGAGGTCTCAATGGGAAGGATGGTGGACACCATGGAGATCCTGGTCCAGCAGAATACGGAGATGCGCACAGACCTGCACTCCATCACGTTAGCCATGGGTGAGTTCCTGCAGTGGCAACGCAAGAGGGAAACGGGGCACCTCGAAGTCCTTTCAGGCGCTCCTTCCCTCAAGGAGTCAGGCCGGGGCCCTCAGGCACCCAAAGGGAGGATGAGCAGCAGCTGGCACCCCTGGATCATCCACTCAGGAGTCTCAGAGGCAGTCCACACCCTCCAAGTCCCCTTTTCCTGTGACCCCCCCCTCAATCTTGTCCTCTGCGCAGGGGGCGCAGCTGGCCCACAGTAGGACAGTCAAAGCTAGCCAGGGCCCTCAAGGTCGCAGCTCTCCAGAGGACCCGTGCTAAAGTCATCAGAGGCAACAGGGCCAACCATTGCACCGTCTGTCTCCACCCCTACTGTGGATGTCAGGGGAGTAATTAGAAGTGTAAAGCCTATAAAAGTCAAGGAATTCTGATCACAGTTGGTTGCAGGGGTGAACACATTTTGTCACTTTATAATCTGTAAAATAATCACTTTCACTGAATAATGTGCAATTGTGTCTTTCAACTTCAAATACAGGCTTCGTGAGTCCTCCCCCGGACTCCCCCAACCACCCCGCCCCCTCTAGCAGTTCAGCTGCATGCAGCTAGCCTACGAGTGATTCTGGGGTGAAAAGTTGTGTGTGGCAGGGCCTTTCGGAGCTTCGTGTAAGCACCCTCCCACGCACACGGATCCTTCTTGCATTACACTTACCCCAGTGTCCTGAGCATTTTCAATGCTGCGTGCTGGGGTTCGCATTCAGTTATCCATCTGAGCTGAGCTGACCTGTATCTCTGCCCACCCACTGATCACACTCCCATGCAGCACATGTTCCCGCCCACCACAAGTCTCCTTTCACTTTCGGATTTGTAAGTATGGTGCATTTAACATTCTTCAGGACCCCATTCTTTCTCCTTCCCCAGTCACCCCTGTCTTTTCCACCTCCCCACCGTCACCTACCAGCCACAACCCTTTCCCTTCGGGGATGTCCAGGTGAACATGCATGTTCCCTACCTCCCAAAAATCCCACCCTATCCACATTAACCTCACCCAACTGCCTCCCTCCCACCCCCGGGGTCTGTGTCTGCCTCAGACTCCCACCAACCATCCTCGCCCTCTGACCCTACCACCTCACTCTGCCCTTTGGCATTCTCATCATTCCCTCTTACCACACCCCACCCTCAGTTCGCACCCCGGGAGGCAGTCATCGACTTCACAGGCCCCTTCCTTGCAAGTTCACCTGGACATCCCTCCTCCCTCCCCTGACTCCTTTCCCTCACACATCCCTCCCCCTTACACCTACCTCCCCAGTTGCCATATTCTCCCCTGTACTCCTTCCCTGATGCCTTCATTCCCCCCACCCAACCTCAACCCCTCCGGACACTTCGCTTCCCCCCCACAACCTCAACTCTACCCTCCCTCCCCCACAAATGCCTTCCTCTCCCACCCCCCCGGTACATCTGACTCGCCTACTCACCAGGACCTTCCTCTCCACACCCTCAACGATCAACCGTAACAGACCATGGCCAAGACACTGAAGTCGCAGAGCGGACCCTCAGTGATTTTCCACCTTCTGTGAGCTGCTTTGTGGCAGAGCCTTGTCCGCAAGAATTCACCCAGCATGCCATGGATGTTCCTCCAAGGTCCCGTTGCTGTTGGACTCCAGCATATTCTGCTCCTTGGATGCCTGTGATGTGAGCAAGGTCCCGATGGTAAGTCCCGACTTCTGTACGTCACACTTTTCGAGAAGTGTTCTGCACAGGTGTGTTTTCCCGCTGACATTGGCGATAAATTTGGTGTGGTGGGGTGGATGATTCTGGTGAGTTGGGCTTATAATGATATGCAGATATATGAAAATGAAGTTCCCAACGTGCAGCGGCAGGAAACGTGGCCCCGCCACTGATGGGCGGAGTGGATTATTGCAAACATGTTTCACGATGACATAAAACCGATTTTTGGCCTTCCCGCCATATTGTCCACTCACTCCCGCCATGACTCCCGACACCAAAGGAAACGGATGATTCTGCCCAAAGGACTAGAATGTTAGCAAAGTGGGCTAATTGGAGGAGGAGATAAATTCAGCGAGGCATACTGTTACAAAGTAGACCCTGTGCTCAAGTGAGCTATTTAACACCGGCATCTCAATAGTCAACTTGAAGTCACCATAAAACGCACCTGCAAATGGCCATTGAAGTGTTCACACAACAGAAATTATGGGCTGGATTTTACTGCCACAAAATTGGGTGGACAGCTTGTCTTCCCACCCACCCCCTCCATCCAGCGCGTACATAAAATATGGCGTGATGATGTTGAGTTGGCAATCCAATGTCATCATGCCAGTCTCCAATATTAGGGAAGGTGAGCAAGATTGGGAACCATGTGGCCTCCTGCCATTTTGAATTAACAAGTTATTGAGCTTGTCAAAGAGCCAATTACATGCAATTTCTCATTGCCCACTGCATTATTCAGGTGTCAGATGTGAAAACATTTGGGAGTACTTTATGCCAAATATGACGAGGCAGCACAAGGGCAGCAGGAAAGGAATTTAATAAAGGAGTGGCAAACAAGTGAAGATGATAGGAATCATCTGCAACATGACATAGATAGACTAGTAGAATGGGTATGCAAGTGGCAGGTGGAATTTGAGAGAGAGAGAGAGAAAGATAAAGTGTGAGGTGATGCATTTTGGCAGGAGGAATAGGGAGAGCAATATAGACCTATGGCATAATTCTAAAGACTGTGAAGGAACAGAGGGACCTGGGTAAGTATGTGCATAGATCATTTTTTAAAACTTATTCTTTCATGGGATGTAGTGTCACTGGCAAGGCCAGCATTTGTTGCCTATCCCTAATTGTCCTTGAACTGAGTGACTTTTAGGCCATTTAAGAGGGCAGTTAAGAGTCAACTACATTGCTGTGGGTCTGGAGTCACATGTAGGCCAGGCCAGGTAAGATAGCAGATTTCCTTCCCTAAAGGGATTGTGAAAATCAAAACACAAGATCATCGGCCATGACCTTAATAAATGGAGGAGCAGGCTTGAGGGGCTGAATGGTCTACTCCTGTTCTTATTTCTTATGTTCTAAAGGACACTAGTGAACCAGATGGGTTTTTACAACAATTGATGATAATCATGGGCACCATTACCGAGTTTAGCTTTGAATTTAAATACAATTAATGAATCTAGAATTAAACCAGCTGCCATGGTGGGATTTGAACCCATGTCTCCAGAGCATTAACATGGGCTTCTGAATTACTGGTTCAGTGATATTTTCACTACATCGCCATTTCCCACTAAATCTCTAAGGTACAAGACATATTGAGAGAATGGCTAGCAAAGTGTATGGGATCTTGGTCTTCATAATTAGAGGCATCGAGTATAAAAGCAGTAAGTTATGCTGAACCTTTATAAAGCTCTGGCTAGGTCACAACTGGTGTGTTGCATCCAGTTCTGATCACCACCCTTTAGGAAGAATGAGGGGGTCCAAGAGGTCAATCAGAATGGTTCCAGGAATGGGGGATTTTAGTTCCAAGGTTAGGTTTAAAAAACTAGGCTTGTTCCCCTTGGAGCCAAGGAGGTTGAGGGGAGATTTGATAGAAGTGTATACGATTGACAAGTTTGGATAAGGTGGAAAAGGAAAAACTGTTCCCATTAACCGATGGTACAAGGACCAGAAGACACAGATTTAAGGCTTTGGGCAAGAGATGCAGGGGGGGGATGCAAGGAACTTCTATTTGTTTTTAAAGAGTGCAGCAAGTGGTAATGACCTGCAACTTGTTGCCCACAAGGATGGTGGAAGTGGAGACGATGAATGGTTTCAAAAGGAAATTGCATGGACGCTTGAAGGAAATAAACCTACCAGGGCGACAAGTACTGAGTGGGGGTGGGGGTGGGGGTGGGTGTGGGGGAAGTCAGGCTGACTGGATTGCTCCAAGAGCTGATAGCATGGACCTGATGGGCTGAATGTCCTGAATGATTCTATGATTCACTGCTGTGGGGGACGACAGCAAATGTACTTTTAAAAAAAAAAACTACATACAAGTTTACAGATTAATCAAATAGGTCAAGTGCAAACAGTTTCATTTATAAGCCATTTCCTTCTCTTCAGCTGCAGTGCATCCCTAGTGCCCCAAGGTGACCTTTCCCTCCTTTGCTCCATGCAATTAAATCAATTTAATGTTACTCATTAAAAGCTTCTGAATGTGCCCATTTGTGAGTTGGGAAATTTAAGAGTTCACATTGCTGAAGAAATACACGTTGTCCAAACTTTTCATTTTGTGCTCATCAGGATAATTTGCAAGAATGCCAAATGCAAAGGGAACAACAATTTATACTGCATGAGAAGAGAAAGTGTTTATTGGTTGGGGTAAGGGGGCACCATGGAGAATGCACCAGTCATCATTTAAATTCAGACCAGGCAGGTTGACTCTGATCGGTCAAGGCAGTGCCTTGGGGAATGAAATTGCCATTGTTTAGACAGCTTGATGGCAACATTGCTGCAGCTTGGTACTAAGGATCCCTATTAAACTATGCTACATACAAGTGTACACATTGAAAGTTAAAGTTCTCGATATAATTGCAACTCTTTGGAGGTCAGTATCAGGCATCCTTGCTAAGCCACTGAGCATAAAAACCCAGGCCCATGTTCACAACTGCCGGAAATGTGAAGAGGACCTCGGAAACAGAGCTTTTCCAGGGCACTTTGTCCAAGGCTTCACACTTAAGCAATATTTATACCATAAATTCTCTGAGAACATCACCTAAAAAGATCAAGTGCTGCGCTGTTCCACATTATAGGAGTCACCCGCAGAAAGGAAGTGACTGGTTATCAACATCTTGCTAGGGGATCCCTTGGTCTGGACGAAGTATGAGGGGAAATGAGTCCAGGCAGAGCAGCACCAACTGCTGCAGTAGAGGGAGAGGAAGGCCAGCAGACATTATTTCCCCGCTGTGGGTTTCAGACTTCTCTCCTGCTCTGAACCTCCTTCACTAGGACATCCAGCTTGGCAGAGAATCTGTGCGCTCTCCTGCTCGATCCTTGATGCGCCACTGTAGAGCATTCCGTCGCTTCAGTGGAAAAGTGAGTGCAAGGCACCCACATTTACAGTCCATGAAAGTTGCATCTAATCAGCACTTGAGCACCTCCAGGTAAGATCAAATTATAGCAAATAGGAGAAAAATTGTTGAAAATTCTGGATTTACTGAACATAGTAGTCTCATTAACAAGCACCAATTTAACACATTTTCACCCTTTGGCCAAAATAAGCCCACAGTGGTTCAACTGTTACAAGACTCCACTGTAGGTGAAAATAATAAGCCAAGCAAAGAGCAATTTAGAAGGATATTTCTACCATTGGAAAGTCGCTGGATGGGTTTGTGTTATTTAGCCACGTGAGGCAGGTGTACAAAACACCACTTGTGTAATAAATAACATAATGGGATAGATTTTCACTTTGCTGCCCAGTCATAAAACTTACATTGGGGATTTCCAAAATCAGATGATCAGTTTGTAACGCCAGTTTTACACCTGGGGGTCCCATGTTGAAACTTTACTCAATCTTGTGTTGCTATTCACATCTCCATTAAAAAAAACTGACACACAATTGCTCTACATTTACTGAACATAGTAACATAGCCTACCCTCCTGAAGGTGCCAAGATACGTCAGCAGTTTGGATCCATTGCGGCAGCGACAATGCTGTACTGAGGAAGGGTGTTCAACCTGAAACTATGGCCAGGATTTTCTGGTCCTGCCAGTGATGGGCATCGCCACAAGCAGGGCAGGAAAATTTGGAGGGCAACCAGATGGCTGCCCTCCAAATTTTCTGTTCAGCTTGCAACGATGCCTGCTGCTGCCGGGACTGGAAAATCCCACCCATTAACTTTTCTTCTCTCTCTTCAGATGATACCTGACCTGCTGAGCATTTCTAGCATTTTCTGCTTTTATACCATGCAGCACTCTATGGGAACAGCCATTGTCCTTGAGCAACTTTAGATAACAAGCACTGTCTGTCTTTTTGACCATGGGAGTCAACTTCCAGTGATTTTTGTTTCCGCTCCTCACGCAAGGATGCTGGAGCGTTTGGTTATGCTTTTAGTGCTGAGATTCACAGGCACTGACCAAGAGCCAAGTAGCTTAGTATTATACTGGAAAGCAAGTGGCTAAGAAAGATGCTTATGACTCAGATTGGGAAGATTGGGCTGGAGAGTAGATCTGCCTAGAACCAGCTGTGTCACAGTCCCCCAATGGTTTAGTTGGACTATATATAGTGAATGCTGTGCCATGAAGCGCAAAAGGTCTCAAGGTTAATTCCTTGTGCATGCTGTTAGCTGACCTTGCTAAACCAACTGTTCTTCAAGCCCAAGAAGTGAGTGTTAGCAGGAAAATCAACTATAAGGAAAGATTCACAGCCAAGTCTAATCTTGGACCAATGTTCACTCACTTCCAAGAACAGGAATCCTGCACAATATTTCTCTCCCTAATATAGGAGTGAGGTGACCAAGAAGAACGGCCAAGTGCTACCTCAGCTGAAATCAGCTCAAATTAACAGAGACCTGGGTGGATTCTGGGACCTTCCGGTTCTCTCTAACTCATTATTTGTCTTTTTCGGGGAGCCATATTTGCCAAACATAGCAATGCTGTAAACGCTAGACAACATTACAGCGGGTTGTATAGAAGCAAGTTATTCCTAAATATAATGGAGACCTAGAAGTGATTTCAAATCTCAGAAGTCTCGATGGGTTGGTTAGCATTTAAACTACACCACCACCCTGCATTTATATAGTACCTTTAATGTAGTAAAATATTCCAAGATACTTCACAGGAATGATCAGACAAAATTTAATACTGAATCACAAAAGAAATTTTAGGACAGGTAACCAAAAGCATGGTCAAAGAGGTGGGTTTAATAAAAGTGTTGTGATACAGAGAGGTTTAAGGAAGGACTTGCAGTGTTTGGGGCTCCAGAAATTATTTGCAACTGGGGCACTGAATGGTCATTGAGCACCAGGTGAGCCTGGGCTCTCCAAGAAGGCTTGTTATAGATCAGAGTGGCCCCCTCCTCATTCAAGGGTCACCCTTTCTTTCAGCCTCATTATTTGGCCAACAGAAACCAGATTTTCCAATTGGTCTTTATCCTTGACACTGAATAAGTGATTATGGCTGTCGGCCTGAGGCACTCCCCAGTGCATCATACATTCTGCTATAATAGATTGACTCCTGCTTCAAAAGAAGAGGTGCCTCATATTAGATTATTAAAAGGATGTTTTTATATGCTTTACAGAAACTACAGTGCCCACCACTATACTGCACCAAAGCTGCAATTCTCCCATTTTGAAGTGGTGTCTTGGAGATGTGTCAACAATAATGATTTATAAATGGAAGTGAAGAACCTTATTTAATTCACCTCCCCTCTTGCGAGCTTAGCTCAGGGCTTTGCCATCTGATTAATGCATTTACATTCATTTACAGTGGCATTTCTCGGCTATAGTGCTAATGTTTAGCGTAAAATTATAATGCCACTTCAAAGAATGAAACAGCTCGCTTGAGTTAAAGCAAAAATTAAAGTGCGAGATAATGTTTGCTGAACACGTTCTCACAACCAAATGCAACTTCTAAAAATAGAATATATTTTAAAAATCTATCGACAACATACTTATTGATCAAACACTCAAGGAATGTTACACTGTGTTCCTAAAGTCAATTCACCATGACATCTCTCAAATTCATATCAAATCATTGGTTGGACTTAGATATGGTGCCAAAAGCATTAATAAGCGGAAGCAATTGTTCTTCCTGTGCATCAGTTGTTAGATGACTCACATGGCTTTCAAAACTGAAGTTTTCGTCACTGTGTTTGGAATTATAGTGAGGCATATACTGACAGCACAAAAAAGAGAAGAGACTATTTGGCCATTTAACTGCTCCCTTCAGATGCCTGAGCCATTGTGTTTTCTTTTGTCGGATTATGCTGCTGTGAAGCTTGGAATGTTTTACTATGCTAATGGCACTATACAAATATAAGTTGTTGTTGCATGATCTGCTTTTGCTTCAGATTTTTAAATGGTATGCAGTTTATTTTGTTTTTTGCTCCCCTTGCATCCAAGAACCAGAACTTGACTGGGAAGCAACTTCAACTTCACATCGTCTGGGAGAATCCTCATTGCAGCCATTCAACATCAATCACTGCCAGAGATGAAAATTGTCTTTAATTCTTTCCCAAGCCCTGTTGCCCCAATATCTTTGTTCTCACATTCTAACTCAATTACTCATAAGGGTAAATGTTTATCCTTAAATAATCTCAGCACCATGTTTATAGCCCTAGAAGCAAAACAAAAAGTATTCTGGCTAACACCCCATGGTCCTCTAGTCATTAAAGAAGTCCCCCCCACCCCCCAACCCCCCAAACTACCCCAATATTTTCTAATACACCTAGGCAAAGGTGCTTACCATCCTCCTGGAAGCAGGGTGCATGGTGATCTCTGGTGCATTTCAACTACCAACTACTATAATTGTTTGCAGTTTCTGTCTGGACTGATAAATGAATCAATGGACTGCACTACTTCCCTCATTTGATCAACTGGAAAGAAGGGGTAACTTACAGGGGAGCACTTTTTAATTCATTGGCCCCATCGGCTTTCACAGGTGGAGAACCCTTGATACTATTTTGAAGAGGGGCAGGGGAGTAATCTGCAGTGTCCTGGCCAATATTTATCCCTCAGTCAACATCACAAACAGATTATCTGGTCATTATCACATGGCTGTCTGTGGGAGCTTTCTGTGCACAAATTGGTTGCCATGTTTCCTACATTATAAGAGTGACTACACTTCAAAAGCACTTAATTGGTTGTAAAGCACTTTGGGACATCTAAGGGTCAAAAAGGCACCATTTAAATGCTTTTTTCTATGTATTCCTCCACCAGGCTGGTTTAAATGATGTTGACAATGGAAGGATTGACAATTATGCACAAAAGTAGCTCCACAGTAAACAATGGGCACTGTGACTTCAGACCAGTCCAAGGGCCTATCCAGAGGTGCTCAGACCCACTGAAATCGCACTACTAGCTGGGAAGTCTCTCATCATCTGCACATAGAACAGCTTCCCAGTGTTGGTCCTTTCTGGGATAGCTCGCCAGAAATGGTGGCAACCTAAAATTTCCCAATGCAACTATGAAATATTTAATAAAGAAATTATGGTCGACATCTACCAGCAAAGCTAGTTCAAGATTGGTTGATGCCCTTTGCCTTGTTCTAACATATTGTACAAACAAGGATTTGATATGTACATCTGCACAAAATGTGAGTTACACCTGGGCTCCTAACCAGTTTACAAACTTGCGAACAGCATTAGTGGCTGCTGTATGCATGAACCTCAAACCTCCCGCAAAAGGGATTGCATCATCGTACACAGTGCAAATCACGTTCAGACTGAACCAGCAACCTTATCAACTTTAACATGTCTCCCTTTCCTTTAATACCATGTATTTTTTGGGCCGTATGTGTGCACGTGTGTGTGTGTGTGTGTGTGTGTGTGTGCGCGTATCTTTGTGTGAGATCTCCACCAGTTCCTGTAGGATTTCAATGAAAATAAAAGACATTTAAAAAAATATTCATATGGAATAAATCTTCAACTGGGTATTATGTCAAAAGAAAATTTATTCCCCAAAAGAATTGGAGATGAAGAATCTGCCATTGATTTCCTGCAATACTGGCAGCCAGTGTGAAGATAGCTGTTGAAGAAACTGAAATTAAATACATTAATTGTTTTAGTATGATGAAGTGATTCTGAATTCAGCACAAATCCGAGGAATACATCACAGAAACTGCATGTCAAAGCATACCACAAGATTCTGCTAGCAATTATTTTGAAGAAACAAAGGTACAAGCCAGAATTTTAAAAATAAATCATAATTCCTACCAATTTCACCACATTAAAAATAACTCTGACAAGAAATGACAGTCGGCACATGCTGGTGACATGCTTTTACTTTTGTACTGAAGTTATATTAAACTACCAAATGCTGACCAGTGAATACAAATGAAATCCCTTCAGAGCTGTGCACCAACAGCAGGCAGAGTTAGCACCTATCCAGCTTCCAGCCAAAACTGACCACCAGGAAGGATAGGCAGTTAGCATAGGGATAACAATTCCCCAAATCCTCTTCCTATTACCCAAGACATGGTGGTGCAGGAGACAGGTATTAAACTAGAGTCCTACCAATCAATGGTGTTTTATATACAGTCCTTGTATAGATAAAAAGTTCTATCTTCACACTGAGGACACCCTCCTTCGTGTTGTGTGGGCACAACTACATTGTAGATGGGATAGACTTTAAACAAAGCTAGCAGTTCAAAACCAAATATCCATGAGACACTGGACCATTAGCAATAGAATTGTATTCAACCACATTCTGTGACCTCATTGCCTGGCATATCCCCCACTCTACTGTTACCATCAAGCAAGGGAGCCAACCCTGGTTCAAAGAAGAGTGCAGGACAACATGCCAGCAACAGCAGCAGGCAGATCTCAAAAGAGGTGTTAACCTGGTGAAGATACAACACAGGACTACAAGTGTGCTAAACAGCAGAAGCAACATGCGATGGACAGAGCTAAGTGTTCCTAAAACCAACGGATCAGATCAAAGCTTGCAGTCCTTCCACTTGCAGTAAGCAAGCAGTTAAACGGAGGAGAAAACTATATGAACATCGCATTCCTCAATGATGGTGGACCCCAGCAAAGGGCAAAGTTGAAACATTTGCAACCATCTTCAGCCAGTAGTACAAGTGAATGATCCATCTTGACCTCATCCTGAGGTCCCCACCATCATCGATGCCATTCTTCAACTAAATGGACTCCACATGAACTAACACTACTACTGCAAAGGCTGCGGGCCCTAACAACAACCCAGCTGTTGCACTGAAGACTTGTGCTCCAACTATCAATGTCCTTAGCCAAACTCTTCTAGTACAGCTGCAACACTGGCATTTACCAGGCAGACAATGTGGAAAATTGCTCACGTAGGTTCTGTCCACAAAAAGCAGGACAAATCCAACCCAACCAACTACTGGCCCATCTGTCTACTCTCAATCATCAGCCAATTGATAGAAGACATCATCAACAGTGTTATCAAGAGGGACTTACACAGCAATAACCTGCTCAATGCTCAGTTTGGTTTCCATCAGAACCACTCGACTCCAGGCCTCATTACAGCCTTGGTTCAAAAATGGACAAAAAAAGAGCTGAACTCCAGAGGTGAGGTGAGAGTGACTGCCCTTGACAACAAGGCAGCGTTTAACCGAGTGTGGCATCAAGGAACCCTGGAAAAACTGGTGTCAATAGGAATCGGGGGGAAACTGGCCCAAAGGTTGTGGTTATTAGAGGTTAATCATCTCAGTTCCGGGACATCACTGCAGGAGTTACTCAGGGTAGTGTCCTAGGCCCAACCATCGTCAGCTGCTTCATTAGTGACCTTCCAAAATAAAGTCAGAAGTGAGGATGTTGCCTAATGATTGCACACTGTTCAGTACCACTAGTTAACTTCTCAGATACTGACGAAGTCTGTATCCATTTGCAACAAGATCTGCGCAACATTCAGCTTGAGCTGCTGAGTGGCAAGTAACATCCATGCCACACAAGTGCCAGGCAATGACCATCTCCATTAAGAGAAAAGCTAACCATTTCTCCCTGACATTCAATGGTATCATCAACACTGAATCCCCCATCATCAACATCCTGGGGGTTACCATTAACCAGAAACTGAACTAGACCAGTCATATAAATACAGTGGCTGCATGAGCAGGTCAGAGGCTGGGAATTCTGTGGCAGGTAATTCACCTCCTGACTCCCCAAAGTCTGTCCACCATCTACTTGCTGGATGAGTAAAGCTCCAGCAACACTCAAGAGCTTGACACAATCCAAGACAAAGCAGCCCACTTGATTGGCACTCCATCCACCATATTAAACATTCACCCACTCCACTACCAACACAGTGGCAGCAGTGTGTACCATCTACAACTTGCATTGCAGCAACTCACCAAGGCTCCTTCAACAGAACTTTCCAAACCCATGACTTCTACTCCTAGAAGGAGAAGGACAGCAGAAGTATGGGAACACCGTTACCTGCAAACTCCTCTCCAAGCCACACACCATCCTGACTTGGAAATATATCGCCGTTCCTTCACTGTCACCGGGTCAATATCCTGGAACTCCCTAACAGCACTATGGGTGTCCTCACACCACAAAGACTGCAGCGGTTCAAGAAAGTGGCTCACCACCACCTTCTCAAGGGCAATTAGGGATGAGCAATAAATGCTGGCCTAGAAGGCCAAGATGGAATATAAAGAAAAGCTGGATTGCCACAGACTATTTTAAACAAATGTTTCTTTGAAAAGAAGAAAATTATTTTGTGACTGGGCTGCCACAAAGATAAGCATGACATTTGAGAACTTATTTATTTTATTTAATGGGTTGAAGTGATTGTATGCTGGGCCTTAACCTGCTGCAATAAATTACTGCCCTGTTGCTACACTAATTGGCTCAGTCCTGTAGTTGGGAAGGGCTGAATTTATCGACTAGGAAACCCGTCAGAGTCTGGATCATTTGAAAGTCTGGAGGAGCCCTGGAGATCAATGCAGCAATGGACAATGACTCCACCTCTCTTAACATAAACAAAACATGAAGGATAATTGTTCAAATTTCACATGATGATTTCTTCAATGGTGTAAATGCCCATGCTACAAATGATAAAAGCCTGAAGAGAACTGAGTCAAAGAAAAACATGCACCCATGCATACCCACATCCCTACCTGAACAAGGCAGACATCGAACAACAAACAAAACTTCCAAAATGAAAACAGAAAACGCTGGAAACACACATGGCATCATCCATGGAGAGAGAAACAGAGGTCATGTTTTAATGTAAAAGTTGATGACTTTTCAATAGAATTGGAAAAGGTTAGAAATGTAACAGATTTTAAGCAAGTACAGGGGCACGGGAAGAGGTGGGGGCAGCACATGGAGGACAAAAAGAGCAAGGGTCTGTGATAGGGTGGAAAGCCAGGAGAGATTAAGTAACAAAAGGGATAAAGGTGCAAAGCAAAAGGGAATGTTAGCAGGACAGGTAAAAAAAAAACGGAAGAATCTCAAGGAGGCATATTAATGAATCATCAACAGCTGCCACCCAAAAAAAGGAAAAATAAATGAGACCAATGCTTGTGATCTGAAATTTCCAAATGCCAATGTCGAGTCCAAGAGGCTGCAAATTGACTGAAAGATTAGGTGCTGTTCCTTGAGCTTAAATTGTACTTTTTTGGCATAAAGTTTCCTTGCCTGTGTTTGACCTGATCCCATGAGACCCCATGAAAACTCTCAGCATCAGGTCAAACATGGGCAAGGAAAGCTCCTGCTGATTACTACGTACTTCCCTCCCTCAGCTGATGAATCAGTGTTCCTCCATGTTGAATACCACTTGGAGGAAGCACTGAGGGTGGTATGGGCGCAGAATGTACTCTGGGTGGGGGTCTTCAATGTCCATCACCAAGAGTGGCTTGGTAGCACCACTGCTGACTGAGCTGGCCAAGTCCTAAAGGACATAGCTGTTAGACTGGGTCTGTGGCAGGTGGTGGGGGAACCGAGAGCAAAAAACATTTCTGACCTCATCCTCGCCAACCTGTCTGCCACACACGCATCTGTCCATGACAGTATCATTAGGAGTGACCACCGCACAGTCATTGTGGAGACGAAGTCCCGTCTTCATATTGAGGATGCCCTTCATCCTGATGTGTGGCACTACCACCGTGATAAATGGGATAGATTTTGAACAGGTCTAGAAACACAAGGCTGGGCACCCATGAGACGCTGGGGGCCATCAGCAGTAGCTGAGCTGTACTCGACTGTAACCTGTAACCTCATATCCCCCACTCTACCATCACCATCAAGCCAGGGGATCAAGCCTGGTCAATGAAGAGTGCAGGAGGGCATGCCAGGAGCAACACCAGGCATACTGGGAAATGAGGAGTCAACCTGGTGAAGCTACAACACAGGACTACTTGCATGGCAAACAGCACAAGCATCAAATAATAGATAAGCGATTCCATAACCAACAGATTACATCTAAGCTCTGCAGTCCTGCCACATCCATTCTGAATGGTGTGAACAATTAAACAACTCACTGGAGGAGGAGGCTCCACAAATATCCCCGTCTTCAATGATGGAGGAGCCCAGCACATCAGTGCAAAAGATAAGGCTGAAACATTTGCAACAATCTTCAGCCAGAACTGCCGAGTGGATGATCCATCTCGGCCTCCTCCAGAGGTCCCCAGCATCACACAGGCCAGTCTTCAGCCAATTCGATTCTTTCCACATGGTATCAAGAAACGGCTGAAGGAACAGGATACTGCAAAGGCTATGGGCTGGGACAATATTCCAGCAATAGTAACAAAGACTTATGCTCCAGAACTTGCTACGCCCCTAGCCAAACTGTTCCAGTACAGCTATAACACTGGCATCTACCTGGCAATGTGGAAAATTATCCAGGTATGTCATGTACACAAAGAGCAGGACAAATCCAACCCAGCCCATTACCCACTCCCCCATCAGCCTACTCTCGATCATCAGTAAAGTGATGGAAGGGGTCATCAACAGTGCTATCAAGTGGCACTTACTTAGCAATAACCTGCTCACTGATGCTCAGTTTGGGTTCTGCCAGGGCCACTTGGTTGAAAAATGGACAAAAGAGCTGAACTCCAGAGGTGAGGCGAGAGTGACAGCCCTTGACATCAAAGCTGCATTTGACTGAGTGTGGCATCAAGGAGCCCTCACAAAACTGGAGTGAATGGGAATCAGGGGGGAAACTCTCCACTGGTTGGAGTCATATCTAGCACAAAGGAATATGGTTGTGGTTGTTGGAGGTCAGTCATTTCAGCTCCAGGATATCACTGCAGGAGTTCCTCAGGGTAGTGTCCTAGGCCCAACCACCTTCAGCTGCTTCATCAATGACCTTCCTTCCATCATAAAGGTCAGAAGTGGGGGATGTTCACTGATGATTGTACAATGTTCAGCATGATTTGCGACTCTCAGATATGGAAGCAGTCCATGTCCAAGTGCAGCAAGACCTGGTTTTGGCTGACAAGTGGCAAGTACCATTCGCACCACACAAGTATCATGCAATGGCCATCTCCAACAAGAGAGAATCCAACCCTTGCCCCTTGACATTCAATGGGATTGCCATCGCTGAATTGCCCACTATCAAGATTCTTGGGATACCATTGACGAGAAAATAAACTGGACTAGCCATATAAATACTGTGGCTACAAGGGCAGGTCAGAGGCTAGGAATCCTGTGGCATGTAACTCACCTCCTGACTCCCCAAAGCCTGCCCACCATTTATAAGGCACAAGTCAGGAGTGTGATGGAATACTCTCCACTTGCCTGGCTGAGTACAG
Source organism: Carcharodon carcharias (assembly GCF_017639515.1). Classification (NCBI taxonomy): domain Eukaryota; kingdom Metazoa; phylum Chordata; class Chondrichthyes; order Lamniformes; family Lamnidae; genus Carcharodon; species Carcharodon carcharias. Next base: position 128,244,645 of record NC_054473.1, on the reverse strand, counting down.
CTCCCACAACACTCAAGAAACTCGACACCATCCAAGATAAAGCAGCCTGCTTGATTGGCACCACATCCACAAAGATTCACTCCCTCCATCACCGACACACAGTGGCAGCAGTGTGCGCCATCTACAAGATGTACTGCAGGAACTCACCAAGCCAGAACTCGCCAAGCCTCCTTTGACAGCACCTTCCAAACCCACAACCACTACCATCTAGAAAGACAAGGGCAGCAGATACATGGGAACACCACCACCTGAAGGTTCCCCTCCAAGCCACTCACCATCCTGACTTGGAAATATATCGCCGTTTCTTCACTGTCACTAGGTCAAAATCCCTTCCTAACAGCACTGTGGGTGTACCTACACCACATGGACTGCAGCGGTTCAAGAAGGCAGTTCAACACCACTTTCTTAAGGACAATTAGGGATGGGCAATAAATGCTGGCCCAGCCAGTGATGCCCACATCCCCCATAAACAAATTTTTAAAAATCATTGAGGGAGGCCAAGGCTAGAGGGGTCAAGTTGGGAGCAAGGTGAAGAATTAAAATGATAGGCAACCAGATGCTTAGAGTCATGCTTGTGGACTGAGGTGTTCTGCAAAGCGGTTATGCAATCTGCCTTTGACTTCCCCAATGTGGAGAGACAACATCGTGAGGAGCCAATAGTATATGAAATTGAAAGTACAAATAAAGCACTATTCCACCTGGAGGGAGTGCTTGGGGCCTTGGATGGCAAGAAGGGAGGAGGCGAAAGGGCAGATGTTGTGTCTGTGCTTGCATGGGAAGACAAACAGGTGATTAAGGACAACCAGGTTATCATGGAGGGAATAATTTCCTCAGAATGCTGAAAATGGAGGGAAAAATGTGTCTGATGGCAGCATCACAAGGTGAAAAATGATCCCTTGAATGTGGAGGCTGGTTGGGAGGAAGGGAAACCCCATCATGATTCTGGAAAGGAGATGTAGGGGTGAGAGCCAAAGTGCAGGAAAGGGAACTGACATAGTTAAGGGCCCTGTCAACCAACAGTGGGAATCCATGGTCAAGGAAAAAGGAAGACATATTGGAAGTACTGGCATAAAAGGTGGCATCATGAAACAAAAGGTTGCAACAGAGACAGGAAATAGGGGAATGGTACGGAGTCCTTACAAAAAGGGTGGGTGTAAGTGTAATCATGGCTGTGGCAGGCTTACAGTGGATATTGGTTGATAACCTATCCCAAAAAAATGCTAACAAAGTTCAAAAAGGGAAGGGAGGAGTCAGAGATGGACCATGTGTAGCTGGAGGGAAGGGTGGAAGTTGGAAATAAAGTTATTGAAATTTTCCAGTTCAGAGTGAGAGCAGGAATTGACACTGACACAGTCAGTACTGGGTGCAAACCTGAATCATACTGGGACAGAGAACGAACTACCATGAAAAGGAAAGCACATCTAGCGCTCACATGGATTTCAAAAGCAACAAGTTGTATCTGGAAAAATTTGAGTGGAGTCAAAGGAGAAGTTGTTCAATGTGAGAACAAGTTCAGTCAGGCTGAGGAGGGTGATGCTGGGTGAGAACTAGTAACGGAGAGCTCCCAGACCATCCTAGTGGGGGATAGAGGTTTAGAGGAACTGGAAGTATATGTTGAAAAGGAGACAGTTATGGCCAGTATACTGCACTGTTAACGTGATGAGGGCATCAGAAGTGTAGTGGGGAATGTAGTGGATTCACAAATGTAGTGGGGAGATACTGGGCAAGGGGAGAGAGAGAGAGAAAATCAGTTCTGTGGTGCAGGAATAGGATAAAATGATGGATTTGACAGGAAAGTCGCATTTGTCGATCTTGAGAAGGAGGTAAGAGCGGCTACAGGCAGTTGAGGGGGAAAAATCACCAGAGGATATGAGGTCAGTGACAGCCTTGGAAACAATTTATTTGCTTGTCCGATTACCACCTTTTCTCGCCTTGCACTATCATCCCTTTCGGTCATTTAATCTCTCATGCCTTCCACCTTACCACAGAACTTTTCTTTTCATCCCCTCTCCGTCTCATCTTCCCCTATTTCCCTGCCTCTGTACTTGCTTAAAACTTATTACATCTCTAATCTTTCCTAAATCTGATGACAGGTCATCTACTGGAAACATTAATTCTATTTCTCTCTCCACAAATACTGCCCAACATGCTGAGTATTTCTAGCATTTTCTGATTTTGTTCCATTTTCAGGCTTCCTACAGATTGAATCAAATGTCCAAGCTCATCAAGGATGGATGGAGCTAGAAGGTGGAGATTAAGAAGGAGAGGGGGAAATGGGAACTAGCGAGGGAAGCAGGCATACAATCAAGGAAAAGAAGGATTTTGAAAGCAAAGAGGGAAACAGTGAACTGGTGGATTTTAGGGAAACAGTTCAGAGGGCTAACCATGGTAGCCAAAAGTAGAGCTGATGACATGGCAGAACCACAGAATCTTTACAGTGCTGAAGGAGGCCATTCAGCCCATCGAGTCTGCACTGACTCTCTGAAAGAGCATTCTACCTACTCCCACTCCTCTGCCTTATCCCCATAACCCTGCACATTTTCTTTTCAGATAGGCATCCAATTCCCTTTTGAGTACCTCAATCTAACCTGACTTCACCAACCTCTCAGGAAGTCCATTCAAGACTTCCTCCAAACGTCCAATGGGTGAAAAATTTTTCCTCACATCACTTTACTTCTTTTGCCAATTATTTTAAATCTGTGCCCTCTAGTTCTTGATGTTCTCTTGAGTGGGACCAGTTTCTCACTGTTTACCCTGTCCATACCCCTCAGGATCTTGAATACCTCTATCAAGTCTCCTCTCAGCCTTCTTTTCTCAAGGCAAAAAAAGAGTCCCAACCTCTATCCTCATAGCTACAGTTCTTTATCCCTGGAATAATTCTTGTGAATCTCCTCTGTACTCTCTCCAATGCCTTCACATCCTTCAACTATGGTGCCCAGAACTGGACACAGTACTTCAGATGAGGCCTAGTATCTTATACAAATTCATCATTACCTCCTTACTCATGTACTCAATGCCCTATTAATAAAGCCTAAGATACCACGAGCTTTATTAAATACCCTCTCAACTTGCCCTGCCATCTTCAATGACATGTACATATATACCGAGGTCCCTCCATTCCTGCACCTCCTTTAGAGTTTCTCCCTTTATTTTATACTATCTCTACATATTCTTCCTGCCAAAACGAATCATCTCATACTTCTCTGCATTGAACTTCATCTGTCGCTTGCCTGCCCAATCCACCAACATGTTTGTGCCCTTTTGAAGTTCAAGACTATCCTCATAGTTGACAATTTTTCCTATGTTTGTATCATTTGCAGATTTTGAAACCATACCCTGGACAGTCTAGGTGACCCCTGAGGAGCTCCATTACAAACTTTCATCCAATCTGAAAAGCATCCATTAACCACTGCTCTATGTTTCCTGTCACTCAGCCAATTTCCTATCCAAGTGCCTACGCTCCCTGTTATTCCGTGAGCTGGAATTTTGCTCACAAGTCTGTTGTGTGCCACTGTATCAAATGCCTTTTGAAAATCCAGATACATCACATCAACAGCATTGCCCTCATCAACCTTCTCTGATACCTCCTCAAAAAACTCCAACAAGTTAGTTCAACATGATTTTCCCTTAATGAATCCAGGCTTCATTTCCTTAGTTATACTGCACTCATGTAAGTGACTGCTAATTGTGTCCCCAACTAGTGTTTCCTAAAGTTTCCCTACTAAAGTCAAACTGACTGGTCTGTGATGGCTGGTGTTATCCTTGCACCCCTTTGTGAAAAGGGAATAACATTCACAATTCTCTAGTCCTCTGGCACCAGCCCTGTGTCTAAGAAAGACTGGAAGATTATCACTAGTGCCTCTGCAACTTCCACTCTCATTCCCTCAATACCCTTGGATGCATCTCACCCGGTCCTAGTACCTTATCTATTTTAAAAGAAAATGCCTTTCCATCACCTCCTCCTTCTCAATTGTAAATTCTTCTAGTGTACCAGTTATCTCCTCTCTCACCTTGGTCAGGGTAGCACCTTTGTAAAGACAAATGCAAAGTACTCCTTCAATACCTCCACTATTTCTCCTGCCTACACATGCAAGGCCCCTTTTTTTATACCTAATCGGCCCTACTCTCTCTTTTCCCACCATTTTATTATTTATGTGCTTATAGAAGTTCTTGGGATTCCCCTTTATGTTAACTGCTAGTCTCTTTTCATGCTCTCTCCTTGCTTCTCTTATTTGTTTTTCCACTTCCCGTCTGGTCTTTCTATATTCATCCTGATTCTCCGTTGTATTTTCTACTTGATATCTGTCATATGCGCACTTCTTCCTTTTCATCTTCAGCTCTAACCCTCTCATCATCCAGAGCGCTCTGGATTTATTTGTCCTACCTTACCCCTTCAAAGGAATATACTTTGACATTGCCTGCAATACTTTTTCTTTGAAGGTGGCCTATTGTTCAGCCACCGGCTTTTCTGCCAACGTTTGATTCCAACTCACTCAGCTCAGATGCATTTGTATCCCATCGAAGTTGGCTTCCCCCCAATTAGTTCTCCCCGCTCTGGATTGTTCTTTGTCCTTTTCCAAGGCAAATCTAAACCTTAAGATACAATGGTCACTGTTCCCTAAATATTCTCCAACTGATATTTGATCCACTTGAGCCAACTCATTCCCTAGAACCAGATCCAACACTGTCTGCCCTCTCTTTGGACTGGAAACATATTGCTGCAGAAAATTATCTTGAACACATTCCAGGAACTCTTGCCCCTCTTGTCCCTTTGTACTATTCCTATTGCAGTCTATATTTGGATATTTGAAGTCCCCCATTATAATTACTCAATAATTCTTGCACCTCTCTAATTTTTTCACAAATTTGTTTCTCTACATCCCTTCCACTGGTTGGTGGTCTATATAGTACACCCATCAATGTTATTACACCTTTTTCATTCCTTACCTCTAGCCAGAGAGATTCCATCCTTGACCCCTCTGGAACATCCTCTCTCTCCAGTATCTCCAGTACTGCAACTAATCTTTAATCAATATTGCCATTCCACCTGCCCCCCCCCCCCCTCACTTTTCTTCCTTTCCTGTCTCTCCAAACACCTCACCCAGGAATATTTAACACCCAGCCCTGCCCTTCTTTGAGACAGGTCTCTGATATTTCAATAATATCATAATTCCATTTGTCGACCTGTGCCTGTAGTTCACCAATCTTATTAAACCCACTCCATGCATTCACATACATGCACATTAAAGCCTAAATCAGGGTTACATTCCCCTTATTCTAATCCCATCTAATGACTTACCATTGCCCGCTCTAATTCTATCAAACTCAGTATTACTTTCTGATATATCCTCATTATCAGTTGATACTTCTCTACTTCCCACTGCCAGTTTTTCTCCTCTTCACACTGAATTTGCCCTCAGGTTCCCATCCCCCTGCCAAACAGCACTAGTGAACCTTCTTGCAAGGACATTAATACCAGTCCTGTTAAGGCGCAACCCTTCCTTCTTGTACAGGTTCCACCTGCCCCAAAACTGGTCCCTATACTTCAAATCTAAAGCCCTCCCTCCTACTCCATTTCTCCAACTACGTGTTGAACTGCTCAATCTTCCTGTTTGCATGCTTACTAGATTGTGACACTGGCAGCAATCTTGAGATTGCTGCTCAAGGTCCTGTTTTTTAATTGCCTTCCTAACTCCCTAAAATCTGCTTTAAGGACCTCATCCCTTTTCCTACCTTTGTCTTTGGGACTAACGTGGACCACAACCTCAGGCTGTTCACCCTCCCCCAAAAGAACATCCTGCAGCTGCTGCGACATCCTAGACCCTGTCCACAGTCGCAGAAATGCCTGTCTGCTCCCCCAACTATGGAATCCCCTACCACTATAACTTTTCCACTCTTCCTCCTCCCTTCCTGTGCAGCTGAACCACCAGTGGTGCCAAGAACTTGGTTCTTACTACAGTCCTCAGAGGAACCATAGAAGAATTGAGAAAGACTGGAGGCGCAGGATGTCTACATGAAGACTGACTGAGGTAGGTTGTGAAGTGAATAGAGATTTGAATACACAGATGAGAATCTTGTTGGGAGTGAAGGAATTAAAGTATAGGCCAGGATACTAGAGGTAACTTCTATATTCTTTGACCTAGCTCCACTGGATCTGTTCCCTGCAGAAGGGAGCAGACAGTTCCTCAGTTTAACATCTAATCTAAATGATGGCACCTCTGACATTTTAGCACTCCTTCTGTATCATCGAGGTATCAATCTGGATTTTGCGTCCAGTCTGTGAAGTGTGACTTGAACTCACAACCTTCTGAATCAGAGACGAAAGCTACCACTGACCCACAGCTGACACCTGGAGAAGAGAGCCTGGTTGTGGTGTTCAGGGTTGTTGCCTTCCATGGAATGCGGAAATGACCAAGAATGTTAGAGAAAGCAACTCCGTTTATTTTATTTCCTATGGGTACCTAATAGAATCCCTAGTTTCCTATATCTTAACTATCTTATGTATTTAGCTCTATTGTGCTATGGGATAGCAGTGCTGGGGAATGAAGCTGTTCTGCTTTTGACAGCCAGCGTTGAAAGTTCAGGTCCACCTACAATTACGCAAAGAAAGTGCCTAAGAAATATAGCCCTTCTAGAACAATATTTCCATTTCTCACTCTAGCCCATCTTTGAGGCCTCGCTGAGCAAAATTGCCAATTTACTGTCAATTAGTGCAAACTTAAGGGCAGATTTGTACTGTGGACTCCTGCCCACTTGGAAACAGGTTGAGATTACACAACCGCCTTTCAGTGAAGGGCCCAGGCAGCTGTGAAGAGGGACCATCGTCACTGCATTAGGCTGGGCTGCATTCAAATGGCTCAGGAATGAAAGGATATTGCTTTTACTAAAAGTGTCACAGTTTCAAGAGCAGCTGCAGACATAGCCCAGAAATTTCACTGCCTTGTGATATAGTGCAAAGTATGCACCAGATTGCACGTCTCACTTATTATTGAAAAGTTGATTCACCAAAACCTGTTCTTATTTATTCTCAGAAGCTGATCTGTTGCTCAGTTTCAGGAAGACAATTGGCCCAAAATTTTATTTCATTTACTGGGTTAAACTTCAATAGTGATCTTGAGGGTCACTCCCTCAAGATTCTCTTGATTCAACCCAACTCACTCACCCAATACCAAAATACCATATGTTTTTTGCAAATTTCCTTTTTTTAAAAAAGGAGTTAATGTTTTTAAAAAATGCTTGTTCAGTTTGAAAAACAACAATTGGAATGCTATGTACTGAATTGAGTACAAAACTGGTCTATAGAATTCTTATCTTCCTGTTATCTGATTTTCTTTGTAAGGAAGTAAATTTGATTTTTGCTTAAAAGCAAAACATGCATACATTAATGTAATCATCATTTGTGTGCAGTCAGGCCCCTTTAAAAAGCAGTTTTAATTATTTTTAATAAAAGTCTGTTGAAGCAGAATTTGAGAAATCACCAATTCATATTCAGGATGTGGGATAATGTTCAAATAATTGTCAAAGCTGCCATACTTGTTCAAAAGATGGAATGTGGCATAATTCATAGCAGAAGCATTTTGTATCCTTGTCCAGGCTACATTAGCTCATCCCTGCCTGGGAATGACACAAAACACCTCAGCTGGCTTCAGCACCCCCGGGCTAAAAAGGGGGATGGAAATAAAAGTTCCCACTTCCAAATGCTATCAACATAAACATGCATGTACAGTGAACTCAGCTGTGATCCTCATAGATTCTTGGGCCATGATATTCCATGGAAGCAAATCACTTGGCATAGCTGCCAGGAACTTTTACTGGAGATCCAAACTCTGTGGCAGGCATGGGCACCCTAACTTAACAAATGGGGGAAAGTATCACTTGGGTGTCCACCGTTTGAAGAAAAGTTGCAACATGCAAAGGAGACTGTCTACCCTTTATAAAGGAGGCTGGGGGTGGGGTGGGGTTGGGCAGGGCGGGAGTGGAAAATAGTTTGGGTACAGGCCAAGTTCCAGACCTGTAACTAAAGACAGGTTAGTAGTTCTGTTAGCTGACAGGCTAGTATATCCTCTGCTCACTGGGTGTATCAGTCTGCCACCAGATTCCCAAGAACTTCCGGCCTGGAAATCCACTGGCCATGATCTTGCTGATGCAGGTGACATTGTTTGGGAGATGCCTACCAAACAAGGCCATAGAGGAACAGACAGAAAAGTTTGGAACCTGATAGCTCAGACTTCTCCGCCACACTTTAGTAGGACTGCACAGGAAGTGTCGAGGATTTTAAACTCTCTCATTGTCTAAGTTATAAATCCATTTCCTCTCAAAATGTCAAAGTTTTCCATACAAGGATCTGCTTCTTTATTGCTGAAATGCAGTGACATATGCAAAAAGCCAGGGCAGTCATTCTGCATCAACTAATCTATTTTGAAAATGGCACTGGTTAAGGGAGGAATGCAAGCTTGGTGGGGGGTGGGGGAGGGGAGAGAGACAGCCTGCTCCATTTCAAATAGTGCTGTGGAAACCTGAATGCCCACCCAAACCACATGCGCATCTGCAAGAGGGCACTTCCTCAATACTGCTGCTATTGTGAGCCCATGCCACAAACCTCTGGTCTACAGGCAAGACCACTGTCAATTGACTCAGATGGTGAGCATGGAGAATGATACATATGGGCGAGGTTTGATACCCAGCACTTCTTTGGCACCTTCAGGTGAACAGGAGGAGAAAAATTAGAAAACCTTTGCTTCAGCACCAATTTTGTAGCACCAATGCTATTTAATCCCTGACATTGATGGCAAATCTTTCAACTTCACAGAAAATAATGCTGCTTTGATAGATATTGAAACACCTCAGGCATTTTTTAAAAACACAGTAAAATCTGACAGACATCTACTAACTTCTTTACAACCAAATACACAGCTTTGCAACCAGGAACATAAGCTAATTATGTCACTAATTATAATCCTCGTTGTGTTAAGGAATAATGAGAGATACAGTGCAATGGGTCACTTACAGAAAGCCTCAACGATCAAATAGAAAATTTCTATGTGGCGTCAACCCGATCATAAGTAAATGGAAAGGTTTAACTCTTTCACTGCTGAGTTCCACAGGAGCAATTTTTTTTTAGTTTCATGAACACTGTTGAGTGATAGAAATAGTTGAAGGAGTTTCAGTCACTCCAAAAGGTCCCAGTACAAAACACCGTTGTTGTGTCAGATTTCCAGAATTCTAAGTGTTGGGTTTGGAAGAATTCTCCCATTTCCCTATTCCAGCTATTGTTTACTTCCTTTTAACCGCCAGAGATTTTTTATTTGTTATTACTTGTCAGTTTACATGAGCTTCATTAGTTTCAGAAAAAATCTTGCCCACTAGGGAACACACAGCCCAAGGAAAGACAGAAACAATGGCGCTTTGTAAGTGTTGATAATATCAAAAGTAAAAGCCAACACCAAAATAGTTGTATAAAAATGATACAGGAATGAAGGAGAAAGCATACTTATCTCTGGGTTTCATCATGCTTCAAATTCTTTTGAAAAAATGATACCAAGTGACACTTGTTGACAGGTTTTTACACTTCACTTGAGCCTTCAATCAATAACTTAAGACAAGAATGCAGCATTGTGTCAGCTGTCTGTTCTTTGTTTATATTGGAGAACTACTTCTATTAAAAGCAGCTTCATATAATATTGAGGGTTCTAATGCATTGAGTTTGCTGTGCTTACATTCCAGTGCAGAATTGAAACCATTAATAGCTACACAAAGAAAAAAAAATACCCCTACACTGGCCATCACCAGTTGGTTTCTCGAAGTTGAAGATATGAGAACTGCATCAATAGCCAACATGGGTGGGCTTAGAACTCAATCTGTCTATCATCAACTGCTCAGTGTTGTCTTCTGAGTTAGTTATTAAAGGCAGGGTCTCTACAAGAAGGAATCAGGGATGGAAACAACGCCATTAATTTTCCTTCTTGAAATTTTTAAAAAATGGAGGAAATCTTTACAGTAGAGAAAATCTTAATGCTGAAAATATTCCTTTTCTTCCATCCTTATGTGGAACATCCCCCACAAATATTCATCCCATTGGATAGCTGTCATTCAGTGCATCTAATTGCCAACATGTTAAAAAAAATCCATTCCATTCAGTTGAACGCATGTTGAAAATAGATCTGTTGGCTCAACCCCTCCCAGGCTAAAAGTTCAGGCAGAACTGGATGGTTCACGACCTGGGTTCCACTAGATTCTGAACCAAGCTTCTGGGCCTCTTTCACCTCCATTAATATTGCCCAACTCTGCCTATCTGATGCTGAATCCCTCATACTATTGTCATCTCTGGATGCAATTATTCCAATGTATACTTGACCAGCCTCCCTCCTTCCACTCTCCATAAACGCGTTCATTCAAAACTCGGTACATGTTGGAATAGGGGCAGCAAAGTCCAGTTCACACTCTGTGTTCCCCTGTGCTCGCTGACCTATACTGGCTCCTGTCTACCAATGCCTCAGTTTTAAACTTCACCCTCTGGTTCAAATTCGATTATGGCCTCACTTCTCCCCATCTCTGTCACCACCTCCAGTCCTACAGCCTATCTGTTTCTCCAACTCTGTCCTCTTTTGAATCTATTAATCACTTCACCCCATCACTGCCAGCTACCTAGGCCTCGATCTATGAAATTCACTCCTTAAACTTCTCCACCTCTCCCTTGACGCCTTTAAGACTATTCTTAACATCCAGCTTTTTGATCAAGCTTTTAGTCACCAATCCAATATCTGCTTTGTCTCAGTGCCATTTATCAAGCGCTGGCCTCACAATGAGTTTCTCCGGTTACGTTCCTATGTCGAGGCACCCAGGAGTGTTTTACTATTTTAACTGTGCTATATAAATGCAAGTGACTATTACTGTTTCCCAAGCATTCCATTTCCCAATTTATGCAGTTTATTCTCAATTATTGTGTATGCCTTAGATGGAAAGATGAATTGTTGCAACCGTGACAGCAACTCCAGCAACAGGTCCAGTGCCCCTCCCAGCAATCTACCAACATTATTTTGTGCTAACATGCAGTTTTCACAGTGGGGAGAGTGCACAGACACAGAAAAAGTGAGCTGCATATAGGGAAAGTGACCAATCAAAAGGAAAATGCAATGGAGGGCAATAGATGTAGATCTTCCACAGTCACTCAGGAAACAGAGAAGAATGTCACACACATGCAATGCAGGGACAAGTGAGAGAAAGCAAACAATTCCCAAAGTGACCCAAAGGAAAATAAAGTAACATAATGGGAGGAGGGAGAAGATCACAACGAAAGCAGTGAAGAACAAGAACTGAAATGTGGAAATACCACAAGGTAACTAAGGGATGGCAAGGGGGGGTTACTATATGTGAGCAACCTCAAAGGCTGATGAGATTTCCACCAATTACTATTTTCAGCAGAACAATAGTGTGGTTGACTCAAGTTAATGACTTGGACTTGAATCTGACTCCAGTCAAATTTTTTTTTGACTTGTCACTTGACTTGGGGAACATTGTTTAAAACTGAGGTGTGTCACCAGGTTTAACAGGGTTTTATACTTAATGCCAGCATGACACAACTAAATCGATGTTTCGGCGCAAACCACAATGTGTGGAATCCAGCACAGGTTCTGTTCTCCCACCACCTGATCCCATTGCCATCACTGCCAAATCCACAGGTGCGATTGGCTGAGGAGCTTGTCAATCAGGAATGGTCAAAGTGCCAGATCCCCCATTCCCTTCATCCTCACTGACCTTGTGTAAGGAGAGGTTTGTTTTTTGGCATCAGTGGTAACACCCAGGAGGTGGATGATGCAACTCCAACTTGTGAGTTAAATAAAGGGTTTCAACCCAATTCCCATCAACAAGCGCTGCCCAGCCCAAAGCCCAAGCAAAAAACTTTCCATGACTAGCGTGCAGGTCATCACCACATACAAGCAAAACCTTGACAGTGTTACATGTACTAACTGCACTGAATGTTGAAATGCTGAGGCCACTTTGGTAATTGCTTCACATGTGACATGTGTATTGCTCTCACAAGCTACACAACAATCATGTCTTCACCAAAAGTCATAACTTTTATAGCCAAATGATGTGAAAGTTCGCTCACAAAGAGAACTACTGTCTGTAAAAAATGTGAAACAAAGGGTGGCTGATTTCTTCGCCACCGAAAATCCATCCTGAAAAGTAAGTTTTAACATTATTTTTTCATAAATAAAGACACATGTACCGAATTTAGAGTTTTGAATGACTTGAGATATTATATCAATTGTAATATAGCCATCGAAATCGCTCATCTTGAATGACTGTAAAAAGTTCTTTGTAACATTTATGCTACTAACAAAAATTACAATCAATCATCACTAATGTCAGAAAATGTGCATCCAGAAAGTAGGCAAAGTTCATCCAACTACAGGAATAGGCCTACTAGACTGTAGGCTGATCATCATTGCTCAGTCAACAAATGGAACAAAGTAAAGGCTCCTTCGCTTCCATCCTTCCATGCAAAGGCTCCAGCACCTCCTATTTAAAGGCTTTAATGGTTAGTCCTGTAATGCACCACCCCACCTCCCCATATGATTCATAGGGTTCATAACGGATAGTTACCAATGCTGCCTGTGGCATTTAGATGCTCTTTCTTAACTCAAAGAACTCTTGGGTCAACTCAGCCTGTCCAAAACCAGACTCTCTGTAGTAATTGTAGCTTAAAGCTACAGTCACGACATTCCTTAAAGACTTATTGTGTTGTGTAGTATCACATGACAGTGTGAACAAATCAGCTCCAAGCATGGGGAATATTAGAGTGGGAGTTCTTCATCTAGTTGTGAAGCTTCACAGAAGCATGTAACTGCTGTTGCAGCCTGTAAATAAAATTCAATGTTTCTAATGAGAAACCTGTCTGGAAAATCAAGTCCATAACAAGTTGACAATGAGAATAAAAATTGGGTCCAGCTTTGTCCCTCACCCAGCAACTGAGGGTATCTTGTTTAAACAGAAGAAAAGGAAGGTATACTCCCCAGATATGCCATATTTTGGCAGTATTGACCCCTTTGAACCATCTGCAAAGGATTATGTCAATATGTAGAACATCTCAGGCTCGATTTCCAGGCAAACAAAATAACGGGGAAGGAAAAGAGGAGAGTAATTTTCTTATGCGCTTGCAGGAGTAAAATCTATAATTTAATCTGAAGTTTTATGCCCCCGAGTACCCCCAATTTGATGACCTTCAGTGAATTGGTAGACCTCATTCAGGGATGCTTTCAACCCAAATCCTCAGTCATCATGCAGAGGTTCAGGTTTAATTCAAGGGTTAGAGCCCCGTGAGCGACTATTGCTACATACGTGGCAAAATTGAAACAATCTGATTGAACACTTGTGATTTCGGCGAGGCCCTAAGTGATATGTTCAGGAATTGTTTGGTCTGCAGCGTGCGAGATTATGCCATTCGATGACAACTTTGATTTAAAAAAAGCATCGGAAATAACGCTCACAATGGAAAGCACCGAAGCGCAGGCTATACAAGGTACACAAAATGGCGCCATTTTCCAGTTGGGGCGGGAACAGACAGCCGGGTGTGACGCAAAAAGTTGGGACTCTGCCACGAAACGGGAAACAGTTCCCATTGCCCGAAAATGTAAAATAAATACAGGAAACAGCTCAGCAGCAAATCTGAAAATGAATTGTTACCAATGTGGAAGCAATCATACTCTTGAAATTTGCTGTTTTAAAGGGTTGGAATGCCATTTTTGCCACAAAAGAGGGCACATACTTATGCATTGTAAAGCAAGATTGAGACAGACTCCCAGGCAACAAACTAAGTCGACCAAAGTACATAATGTGGAAGAGCCAGAAACCACCAATTCTGATATTTACTCCCTCTTTAATGCAAAAGTAGGGAAGACAGAGCCAATCTCTGTTACTCTGCAAGTAAATGGAAAACATTTAATGGTGGAAGTGGACACTGGTGCTTCAACCACACCTTCAAATATTTAAACAAGGGTACTCAACAATTGAATTTGGAGCAGACTTAAACCAAATTGAAAAAAAAACTTATACTGGCGAAGCTGTCCAAGTGAAAGGTGTTATCACTGTATCTGTTTACTATAAGCACCAAACAGCACAACTCCCAGTGATGGTACTAGAAGGTGAAGGGCCGTGATTGGCTGAAAGAAATTAAACTAAATTGGTCTGAGATTTTCTAGCTACCGAGTGGGAGGGCTGCCAGAGCTGCTAAAGAAATATGACAAGGTTTTTGAGATGAACTGGGGAAAATCAAAGACCAACATTGACTTGGAATCAACTCCTCGTTTCTTTAAAGCAAAGTCGGTGCTAAGCGCTTGGAGGGAGAAGGCTTGCACCGAATTGAACCATTTAGAGAGGCTGGGGGTCATACAGCTGGTTCAATTCTCAGAGTGGGCAGCACCTATAGTCCTTGTATTAAAACTGATCAGACCATTCAGATCTCTGGAGACCATAAGCTAACAGCAAACAATGCTGCCAATGTTGAGGATCTCTATGCTAAATTAGCAGGAGGAACAACTTACACTAAACTAAGTATGAGTCACACATATCAGCAGCTGGAACTGGATGATACCTCCAGAGAGCTTGTGACCATAAACACACACATAGGGTTATATCAATACACACGTCTGCCCTTCAGTGTTTCTTCAGCCGGCATGATTTTCCAGAGAACGATGGAAAGGTTTTTGGCTTTTCCTTAATTTCAGCACCAGCCTTACCCCACTTCCAATACCTCCTGTTTTGCCTTTGGCACATCCTACTTAAAGGCTGGATTGGCAAAACCCAACACCCCCAAATAATTGGGTAATATCACTTAATTATTTTCTGTGAAACCATTGCTTAGTTATTGAGTATATGGATTTTCCGTCCTTCAATAAATCATAAATTTACCCACAAACCCATTGGTCCTGACCTGATTTTCATAGATAATGATTGGGCCAGACCTCAGTCCCTATCGCACAAAAATAGGCTGGTTCTTGTGGTCCCCAATAGTGGCAAATGCTGAGACATTCGTCACTCTTAAGGGCCACAATGCCACCACAAGTTTTGGGGAGCCCACACACGCTCAAATCCAGAACTTGTGGGTGTGCCTTTTTGAACTCCGGGGAAGCCCGCGCTGCTGGTGCCAGTTCCCCATTGGCTGTTTCAGTAACAAATAAAGAGAGGAGTTTCCCTCACGCATATCATCAAGCAGAGCTAGATAAGATATAGAAGAATTCTCGCATTCCCGTTAATTGACATTAAATGGCTTAAACAATATTGCTACGTAGGTAGGCATTTGAAATGCACTGAACTAAGTTTTATAAGAAATGCCATAAAACAGACAAAGGTGGGATTTCATCTTTTTCTCTCTCACGTGTTTGGATGGTAAACCCCTCTTTTCTGATTGGCCATCCGTTAAACGCTTCACTTGATTCTTCTTACCATTAATCTCACTGGAATCTGCTCTATTAATTGTCTGACTGGATTTTCAATCTGTAAGATTGATGTTGATTTCAATCCTCACTGCCTCCAATATTGAAGCTACTTGTCTCCGTGAGTGACACGTGCAGGGATATTTGGCTCATTGATGGCAACAATCGGAACTGGAGGGAAATCCTCTCGCAACCATATGGAGCTGCGTACCTGTGACACAGAGGCAGCCCACACAGGGACCATGTCGAGTCAATTCTACCTACATTATTATGTGGGGCACAAGGGCAAGTTTGGCCACGAGTTCCTGGAATTTGAGTTCAAGCCAGATGGTAAGAGCTGGCTGGAATGTCCAGAGCTCACAATGTGGCTGTGAATCTGGATCCGGGGAAGGTTCAGAGGTGGTAGAGGGAAGGGAGGGCCCGAGGTCCCAGATATCGCACAGCTGTTGCTGAATGTCTCTGAGTCAATGTGCAGCAACAGCAGTAACTCTCCTGTACAGCACCCTGACTGTAAAAAAAAGACCTTTCAGCTCCCTACACACAACTTTCTCGAACAGGCATTTCAGGATCTCTGAAGCTCAAGATTCCTGGGATCAAAAGCAGCATCAATATCCCCAAACACTCTGCTGTGTTTGCCCACTGTACATTAATTCTTTGGCAGCAATGGCCTGAGGATGTGAAATGGAGGATAATGTGTGTATTCCCTGCTGGCAGCTTTACATGGAATTTACAACACATAAACAGGCCATTTACAGCACATGAACAGGCCATTTGGCCCACCTCATCTATGTTGGTGTTTATGTTCCACACAAACTTCCTCCCACCCTTCTTGATCACATAATCAGGGTAGCCTTCAGCTTCTTTCTTTCTCGTGTTTATCAACAGCCTTGAATCTTGTATCTATACTAGAATCATAGAATGGTTACAGCACAGAAAGAGGCCATTCAGCACATTGTCTCTGAGTCAGTTCTCTGCAACAACTCAACTAGACTTACTCCTCCACCTTTTCCCTGTAGTTCTGTAAAATCTTCTCTTCAGGTAATTATCCAGTTCCCTTTTGAAAAGAAGTTTTTCCTCAAGTCCCCTCTGGTTCATTAGTTAATCACCTGAGGGTTCTCGACCTTCTGCCGATGGGGACAGTTTCTCCCCATTTACTCTATCCAGACCCCTCAGGATTTTGAGCATATCTAACAAGTCTCTTTTCAAGCTTCCCTTCTCCAAGGAGAGCAGCCCCAGCTTCACCAATCTATCCAGCCAACTGAAGTCTATCACCCTTGAAACCATTCTCGTAAATCTTTTCTGCCCCCTTCCCAAAACCTTCACATCCTTCCTGTTGAGGTTGAACCAATGTTTTACGAAGGTTCATAATTTACTTGCTTTAGTACTCTGTGCCCTCAATTATAAAATTCAAGATTCCGTATAATTTATTAACTGCTTTCTCAACCTGTCCTGCCACCTTCAATGATTTATGCACATATACACCCAAGTCCCTCTGCTCCTGCATTTCCTTTAGAATTGCACTCTTTATTTTATGTCACCTTTCCTCATTCTTCTGACCAAAATGTATCACTTCACATTTCTCTACACTAATTTTAATCTGCCACACTTTGCACCCCAAAATTTGGTATTACAGCCCCGAATATAGTGGAATAAAAAGAGTAAGAGGACACATTACTGACTTACGATTTAAAATGATTTGTGACTGGGGAGGTTATGGGACAGGGGGGGTGAGGGGAGATGAGGGGGAATGACTTTAGTTACAACTCTTACAGAATAGCAAACTCATTTTTGGAGTGCATTTATGATTTTGTTAATAGATAAAAGGCAATCTATCTGCTGGGATTACATTGCTGCTGACATGTAGCAACAAGAAATCTTGGCTCTGAAACATCAAATGGATGAGAAAGATGGTTTAAATAAAAATAACACATAGATTTAGAGTGAAGCAAACAAAGGGAACTGCATGTGTTTTAAAAGGAGTGGCATCTGTGCATAACTGTCACTTCAGGACTACTTTAAGATATACTGCTACCTGCTTGGTGAGCTATGCTGCCCTGCAAACATTTGTAAAAAAAGATACAACTGGTGCACAATGCTTGTGACAGCTGTTGTTCCCATAGCAGCAAGCAGAATGTCTGTCCTAATCTGACCCTTTCCTCAGTGGAACTTTTAACTGTTGCTAAGGTGATTCTCGGTTGTGCTAACAGCAATCTGGAATTACTTCCCCCCACCACCCTCACTGTGCCCCATCCCTCCCAAAAATCTTGGATATCTATGATATCCTTGTAGCACACTTCCAGCATCAAAGAACACAGTCACAACAGAACATCATTATGTTAATCAATGTTACTTAGTCATCAACTTGCTGACAGCAGATGACTTATTAGTATGGGAGGGTTTATGAACAGAGCTGCTTATGCAGTTGAAGGAGAGCATCAATGGCAATTTTGAAAAACAAAATACAGGGGGATTACATTCTGTCTTCCCTGCCAACACCAACCTCACCCCCCTCCCCCAACTACCCCAGGCAGTCAAAGTTATGCTATAAAAACAAAAAAAAACTGCGGATGCTGGAAATCCAAAACAAAAACAGAATTACCTGGAAAAACTCAGCAGGTCTGGCAGCATCGGCGGAGAAGAAAAGAGTTGATGTTGGGAGTCCTCATGACCCTTCGACAGAACTTGAAAGGAAATTGGATAAGCACGTGAGGAAAATAAACTTGCAGGGCTAGAGGGCTAAAGCGAGAATGAGACTGACGGGATTGCTCTGCAAGATACTGATATGGACTCAATAGGCCAAATAGCCTCCTCCTGAGACTCCGCAGACCTTTAAAAATGGTGGGAGCCAGGTTCAGAAGTCCCACCCCCATTTCCAACAGGTCCAAAGGGGCAGGGCATGACTCACATGAAGAAAACATGAACTTAACAGCGCCATTTGAATTCAGCGTTGATTTGCATTGTAGCAGTGTGGACGTGTTTGAAAGTTATGCTATGTTTGTATAAAGCTCTGGTTAAAATGTATCTTGAGTATTGCATTCAGTTCTGGACATCACACCCTAGTGTGACAGTCTTGGAGGGGCACAGCACAAATTCAGCAGAATTATACTAAATTGCAATTATGAGGACAGCTTGTGTAGAAAAGGGTCGTATTCCCCTGAGTATAGAGGTTAAGGGGTGATCTAATTGGAGGTGTTTAGGATAATGAAAGGATTTGATAGGATTGATAGAAACTATTTCCTGTTGTAGGAGAATCCAGAAGGAAGAAGTAGTATCATAAAATTAGACTGAGTCGCTCAGAGGTAATATCCAAAAACACCTCTGCCACTAGTGTGTGTGAGAAATCTAGAATTTTCCATTCTCAAAAGGCTACGATGATCTGGCTAGAATAGAAATTTCAGATTTAGTTAATAGATTTTCGTTAGGATAGAGATTAGCCACGATCAAATTCAATTGTCGAACAAGCACGAGGAACTGAATGGCCGACCTCCCCACACCCCATTATTGTGTGGAATAAGCTTATAAAACTAACATGGATTTATAAGTGGACAAGATTGTCAAAATCTGATCATTATGGATCTGTTTTAACTTGTTCATTTAAAACAACAAATGCAAAAAAAGGGGCAAAATGCCCCCCTTTGTATGTGGAAAGTGCCCATTCATCTATTCCTGGCCCAGTGGATGAGGCTGATTTGTAGCCAACCAATACGCTAGAGTTAGAACATTTGGTGGCTTGAAACACTTTTTTAAAAAAGTTAATTCAATACTTGAAGTAGGGGAGTGCCCTATTCAATGGTGTCTGATCTCCGCTAATCAATTTAAACTATACCAGTTTGTCCTCGGGCATTGATAGGGATGAAAGGAAGTGGAAGAATGAGAAAGGAAAGGACAGAGAATCACATCTGTATCTGGGTGAATGTTAAAACTTTGTTCCCCATTGACTAAGGGAAATTCCCCAGCCCTTTTCCTTCAACTTGTAAAATACTCAAAATTCAAAGATACAAAATGAACATTCATCCCATTTCATCATAATTTCTTTGAAATAACAATCACAGTCTGCACCCCAGACTGGTACCAGACCAGCTTAATTGTGTTTAGTTTTGACCAAATCTGCAAAGTGATTGCCAGGAGAGATTAATGTATTTTAAAATTCAAAACTCCAACTTTTGTTAAAAAGTGATTCAGTAAAGTAGTTTTTAAACAAAGGATATGGGTAATTTGAGACAGGTATAAACACAGCGTGAAGCAGTGCCACAGTTCCAGCATAGTAAATGTTTCCATAATGTCCCAGCTCTGAGGAGTTTCGCAGGTAAATAGCATCACTCGGAGGGCGGGACAGTGTGAGACAACACAATATTTTTGCCACTGTGGGACTAAGGCACAGACTTTAAGAGGTTGTACACAATGCAACACAGATGTTTTATCATTTTATCAGAACTGGTCTTCTGAGGCATACTAAGACTTCAAATTGTCCATTCACAATTTGAACTAATAAGCTCTCACTGTTAACATAATTTGTTTCTAATTAAAGATAGTATATTTGACAGTATTTTTTTTAATCTTCCTGAAGAAAATCCCAATACATTTGCATTTATTTCGTTTTCAGTCAGCAACGGGGTGCCTCTTACCTGTAATGAGCACAGCCTTTCCCTGCACAGATAACTTAGGAGAGGAAAGTGACTGAAAGGCAAGCAAGCATGCTGCAGTGAAAATCAGAACCCCTGACAAGCCTGCCAGATACATGCAACAGATCCTCTCCAGGACAATAAGGAGAATCGCATAAATGATCAGGCGATGAGTCAATTGTGCTTCAGACGTCACCAGTCTCAGAAAAGCAACAATGCCTAGCACGGTGATAACAGACACACACGCTAAAAAGGAACTGGAATACCCCTCCATTGGTTCTGGCAGAGGCACACTTGCAGCTGGTCCAAGACGCGACTGATTCAAAGACCGTATTTATACTGTTCGAAAGGAGCGAGTAGCCCCAAAGGGGGAGGGACTATGGAAATATGCACTAGCTTAAAAGTTAAGGAAAACTTTAAAAAAAGATCCTCGGAGGTCCAGTATGAAATTTACGATTAGCGTCCAGACGATTTTAAATCTTGAGCCAACAGTTGGAGGCGATGCTAATGCATATTGCCTTCGGTACGTTAGCTTCCAAGTTTAACACAAATACGAATTCCGGCTGACAGAACAGACTGCTATTTCATGTTGGAAAGTTGCCAAGAGACTGAACCTGGTACCGTCAAGGACGGAGTTGTAGCGGTGGTAGATGCCACAGTGCGATTCGAGGACAACAACAAATCGTTGGGGAAAGCTTGGGCACTTGAGACTGAGATCTGCGAAGTACACGGGAACTTTCAGGGCGATCTTTAATTAGAAATTCAACAGTGTGCAATGTGCGCAAGTGTAACATTCAATCGTTCTAAACAAAAAGGCAGTCCTTCAATTCCCGGTCTGAGTGCAAGGAAAGGTTAAATGCTTCCAGTGGTTGTAAAGGGGATGGGAATCGGGGTACATCCTGGAATGAGACTGGGAGAATGCAGCATTTTATTAGCCCAGCAAAACGTGGTTAATTTGCTATTCCGGGTTCAATAGCTTCCAGACTCCGCTTTTAAATTGCAAAGAACACTCCAAGGGCGTTTGCTTCTGGTATAAATGCATTGTCATTCTAGATTGCTTAACAACAAAGGCTGCAGCTGACCTCATGTTGAGGACATACAAACACACAATTTCCCAGAGACCTATAAGTGAACGAAAAAAGCCACAGGCAGAATCCTCTTATTCCAATACTCGCTGCTTTTTGTTCTTAGTGTAAAAAAACTTCTAGCAACTGAGGTGGGCAATCGACTCCTAGGCAGGTAAATTCAAATATGGTGGAATGGATGACTCAGCTCCTGATATAACAATTTACTGGCACTCTCCAAAACTGCTTGAGGTCATCTGTTTAGTGACCTTTGCTGCTGTCACTGTGACCTCATCCCTGACTGAGGGCAGGCCCCCACCAGCCACCCCTGTCATCCTCGAGCTGCTTAATTCCTATTTACCATCATGCCCTCCAAACTCATTCAACTTCAGCAGGGGCCAAAAAAAGTGGCTGTTTGAGGATTGACAGCCCCAGTACACCACGCATTTCCCTCCCCCCACATTTCTCAGATGCTGTCATTGGAGAGGAAAATGCAGCAAGGTATGAAGGGCAGTCAAACCACGACTGTTCATTTTGCACCCCTGGAGTTGGATTTTAACCCCATTTGTCCCTGAGACTCATCTTCACCCCATTCCCACGAGAATGCTGATCCTCAACTTCCCTTCCTGGCCCCTGTGCTCGCTGATATTAAAAGTTGTCCCCTTTTCTCAGAAACTGGCCCCTTTCAAACCTGCCATCTTCACTTGCCTCCTCGCAAAAAAACAAACACAGTTCTGCTACCCTTGGAAACGACTACCCATCTCCAACCACCCTCTCCAAAGTCCTTGAACATGAGGCCTATCAAAGCTATAAATCTGGAAAGTGGGATTAAAATAAGCAGCTAGTTTCTTTTCTCTCTTTTTGGCCAGCGCAGACACAATGGACTGAATGGCCTCTTTTTGTGTTGTAACTTTTCTATGGGCTGAATTTTCCCAGAATTGCACAAAGTGCAGCAGTGGGCGGGTAAAATGGAGTCCTACCCACAGATGAAAATGGCGTGTTTTCACGCCGTATCTTCCCGAGTCTGCCTCATTATATATTCACTCCCGCAAAACACACCGGTTCCATGGTGAGCAGGCTCTCATTCGCCCGCCTGTCACCACCCCACTGTTGCCAGCCACCATCTTTAAAAGGCAGCCACCAGCGAGTGCTCATTGCCATCAGCTCATCACTGCTGCCTGGGAGACATGGCCAGCAAAGGATAAAAGACTGCAGCCCCCGCTTCAACAACGGCTCCCTCGAGTGACTGCTTGATGCTATGGAGGCCTGACGGCTCAACTCCCGCTCTGACCACAGGATGGAAAGCAATGTCACTAACTCAGCTTGGGAGGTGGTGGCAGCAGTGGTCAGCACCAACACCCTTCAGAAGAGGACAGCCACCCAGAGCCGCAAAAGGATGAATGATCTCCTCCGTTCCGCGAGGGTAAGTCATTCTTTTCATCATTCTCAACTCACACATTCACAAACTCATCACACATCCACAGGGCCCTCACTGACAGCCAGTGCAAAGGATATCACCATTCACTCTTTCACACACACCATCATTGTCCTCATCCCGTCCATGGGACCACTCACCACCCACACAGGCCAGGCATACTTATCATCTGGCCCACGGGTGTCCTGATACACTCTCCATGCAGAACAAACTGGCTCACAACAGGAAGGAAAGGTCGCAGACAGGTGGAGGGATGCCGGAGATCAAAGTCCTGACAGAATTTGAAAACAGAGCCATCCAGCTGGCCAGCGATGAGCGGGACCAGTCCTGTGCTGATGCTGAGGTCGGCACTGCTCTACCAAGTGAGGATCCAGCAGTGCAACATCCATCAGACAACCATGCCATGAGTGATGTGTCCTTTTTCACAGGCCACTGCCATGCACTAATTATCTCCCCTTGATTTCGCAGACACACCTGGGAAGCAGCAGACGGGGTCCATGACCCAGAGCCTCCAATCAATCTCTGAAGAAACCTCCAAAGAGGAATCTGAAGGTACCCTCCCTGAAGTCCTGTAACAGCGCTCACCCACGCCCTCCACCAGCGCAGAGACACACACACATCGGTGGGACCAAGCTTTAGATTAGCCTCGGGACCACAATCTAGTGAGCACATTGCACTTTCTGATCCACAGCAGGTGGAGGCAGGGACTTCCCAGGTCCCCAGCAGTCAGAGGACTGCTGGATGCCAGAAATCTGCTGAGTCCAAGTCAGATGATGATCCTCTGGACACAGTCATGTCACAGTTACTGGAGCTGCAAAGGCAAGCTTGGGAACATCAGGAAGGGGTGTCCGCTGCACTCCTCAGATTGCAAGGCGCGATGGAGGAGTCCATCTGTCTTCAGGCTGAGGTGATAGTGCCGGCATTACAATGCACTGAGGTCAATATTGGCAGGATGGCAGCTGCCATGGAGATCTTGGTCCAGGACATCACTCCTGCACTGCTGTGCGGGTTTAACTCCGACACTGATGTCATAGTTCCAACAGTGTGTACACGAGAGGGGTGCTGGGCAGCTTGATCTCACTCTAGCCACCCCTTCCACTCATGGAGTCAGCCCAGGGCCCTTGGGCACCCATAGGGAGGAGGATCAGCAGGTGCACGCTCCAGGGTCATTCACCCAGGTGACTCTGAGAGTGACTGGCCCATTCGAATCCCCTCTTCCTGTGACCTCCGCAGCTCCAGTTTCACAGGCTGAGGAGGATGCCACTGCCACACAGCAGGACCCCGAATGCAGACCAGGGCCCTCCAAGTCTCGGCCCTCCAGAGGACACCTTCCAAAATCATCACAGACAGAACGTCACAGTCAGCCGGCTGCCTCCATCTCTGCTGTGAATGTCCGAGGAGCACAAAGACGTAGTGGCAGGGTTAGGACAGTTAAAGAAAATTGTGGTTGCACAACCTGGGCATGATTGTTAATCACTTATTCACAATGTTCACTATTGTCAATAAACTCTCAAGAATGGCTCCCTTGTTCTGTGGCTCCTTGTTCTGATGAGCAGTGTTCTTGTCACTCAGATGTGAAACCTCTCTACACAAGATAAAAGGCAGGTGTCTCAGTCCAGGGCCTCTTCCCTGTGCTCTGTGCAGCCTTCAGACCACAGTGATGGTCCAGTCTCACACTCCCTGGAAACATTACTAATGCCTGCACCTCAGCAGTGCTGATCATTGCTGCCAGAATGTAGTGGGCAGACGCTACAGAGTTCTGTCATTCTCTCTGTGTGCTCTCAGCACCTTTAAGGTGGGGCTGACCCCCATCACACCAGCATCTGCGACCAGTGATGCTGTGCACCATCTCCTGAAGGGCTGAGGTGCTGAAGGCAAACATAGCATCGGATGCATCTAAAGTTTCATGACTGTGTCTCTGAGATGGCCCTGGTCTTGGAGCACAAGCAAGCTGCCCTCAGCCAGAAAGGAGTCAGACATTCTCAGAGGCCATGTAAAGATCGATGGGGTGTCCTCACTGCATGTTGTCATCATCCTCCTGCGATCGATTGACTATTAGGGCCTCCACCGCATATCCATGACAAGAGCATTCTCACAGAGGGTATTGGCACTGCCATAAGCCAGACTGGAGTCAAACATTCACAACAGCGATGTAAGGGTCTATGGGGACACCTCACTGCATGTCGTCATCATCCTCCACAAATCTGGCAGCTATGAGGGCCTCCCAAATGCGCCTGCCTCGTCTAGCCAGTGCAAGAGCCTCATCCCCGTTGTCGTCACCACTGAGGACCTCCTCACCCTCATCCCCATCAGTTCCTCCTAATTGGACGAGACATGCAGCTCCTCCATCTCTTCCTCAGCCAGCTCTTCACCCTGTTGCAGCACCAGGTTGTAACGGGCGCAGCAGACAACGACGATGCATGACATCCTCTGTGGACTGTATTGCAGGGCTCCACCAGATCCGTCCAGACACCGGAACCACATCTTCAGCATCCAATGGTCTGTTCCACCAAGTTGCGAGCTGCAGCATGAGCCTCATTATAACATCGCTCTGCTGCAGTCTGAGGCTGCCGCACGGGTATCATCAGCCACGGCCTCTGCGGGTAGCCCTTGTCCCCAAGGAGCCATCACTGCAGCCTCTGTGGATCCTGGAAGACTCCAGGGATCTGCGAGCGACTCAGGATGTAGGGTTCATGCACACTCCCTGGAAACTGTGCGTACACCTGCAGGATGCATTTCTGGTGGTCACACACCAGCTGCACGTTCAGTGAGTGGAAGCCCTTGTGGTTGATGAACTCCACTGGGTGTAGCAATGGAGACCTGAGTAACACATGAGTGCAGTCAGTCGCACCCTGCACTTGTGGGAACCACAAGATCAGGGCAAATCCAATGGCCCTTGTATCCTGGCTGTCCCGGTCCCGGGTGAAATGCACAAAGTTGTGTGCCATGGAGAAGATGGCATCTGTGACCTCATGGATGCATTTGTGGCAGATTGTGAAATCCCACAGAGGTCACCTGTGGATCCCTGAAAGGAGCCACAGGCATAGAAATTGAACACCCAGTCACTTTCACAGCCACTGGCAGTGGATGCCCTCCATGTCCCATTGGCGTCAAGTCCTGCAGTAAGTGGCAGATGTGAGCAACCAGGTCCCTAGACATGCACAGTCATCGGCAACACTGGTTCTCAGTCATCTGCAGGAATAACGGGCAGCGTCTATAGACCTTGGGTGCCCCTGGGCACCGACCAGTCACGGCTCGCCTTTGCACAGCCAGGAGCCTCAGTCACTTTCCTCCATCTTCTATGGTCTCTGTTGGCCATCAGGCATACAGCTAGGTCACCAGGATCCATGATCCTGACATGGTCATCCTGCAGCATGAAAGAGAGAGAGACGTGGTTATCATGGCTGCACTTAGCACCTTTCCTGGCCCTGTGTGACTGTCCCTTAATGCTTCCAGGAGAGTGCTGGTCACCCCTCGGATGGCCACGGATAAATGTGCTGCATGGTTCCCCTGTCCACCTGCAACATGGGGGACACTGTTCCAAACCGGGATGCTAAGATTACAAGGGGCTGTGAGGCACTCCAGCAGTGACTGTTACATGGCCAGCGTTGGTGAGGAGATTGTACAACGTGTGCAGTCTAATTGCTCCGCGGTCCAATAAAGTGGCGGTGGACTCGAAGTCTGTGCTGGCGGGGGAGGAAGGTAGTAACGTATAGAACACTTGGTGGCCCTTTGGTGCCTCCGCGTTGCTTGCATTGGGCTGGCAAGTTAGGAGCCCGACCCCAATCATATCATTGTGGCTGCGCCTGATCTGTCTCTGTTGAAGAGGCATGGTCAGTTTATGCAGGTCTCCCTAATGCGGGGCCATGTCCCTCACTTACCCTGACACCCCCCCATCTCAATTGCCTGTGCGCGGGATGCAGCAACAGGGCAGCACTTGCCCCCCACACCCCCGCCCCCAGCAGTCATCTCTGAGACTAAGCAGCACTTGCCCTCAGACACCCCCCACCTCAGCAGTCGCTTGTGGGGCCAGGCATCAATTGCCCCTGCCCCTCAGCACCCCTGAGGCCTGTAAACAACAGGCGAGCTGTGGAGAATGCTGCTGCTCACTCACCTCAGCTCCCCCAAAGTGAAGGCTGCCAAGTGCATGTTGCCTGTGTGCTGTTGTGAAACACGTCAGCGTGCTTTCCCGCTGACATGGACAGACGATACGGCGGGGTTCCAAGAGCCTGGTGGGATGGCCTTTTAATGATATGCTAATGTATTACAATTAGCTCCCTGCCGAACAATGGCGGGAAACGCGGCTACCTATCACGCCCTCCGTCAGCGGGCTCGGAAAATTCTACCCTATGGATTTAAATCCACGTTTGAATGTCTACAATCAGGTTTCTGCACAATCCTCAACAAAGTGACTGTGCTGCTGTCTTCATCTTGCCCGCCAGTACACTAGAGGCCTTCTGTGATCAGTGGGCACTGCGGGGGCTGGGATGCATCATCACCCCTGGAAATGACATTTTGGTTTAGTTTTGTAAGTTTGCTTTCATGTTTTTGTTTTAGTTACAGTGTCCAGCCAGGGGCTGTCATCCCGCATTGATTTTTAGGCTGTTATTGATTTTGTTTCTAAAAAGAGTCTATAACAAAGAACTCACTGCGGGGGCTGGGGTGGACCATCAGCCCTGGGAACACTATTTTATTTAGCTAAGTTTCCTTTGGAAGTTTTATTTTTGTTACAGTGCCTCTTTAAGGGGCTGTCAGCCTTGTTAATAGTTTATTACTTTATTTTATTGGATATTTACTGGTTTCTTTAAAAGACCATATATAAAGAAACAGTGCAGGGCTGGAGTGCATCATCAGCCCTGGGAACACCATTTTAATTTAAATGAGTTAAGTTTCCTTTGGAATTTTTATTTTTGTTACAGTTAGTTTATTTTTTATGGTTTCTTCCAAAGAGCGCATAAAGAAAGACTTCACAGACTTCCAGGCTGCCTATATTTTCTGCAGCCTCAAGGACTCTGTGTTCCATGTATATTTTTAGGCTGTCAGAGGCTGCAGCCCCTTTTTGATTATCTAAAGGGGATTTTGATTATCTAAAGGGGATTATCTAAAGGAGACTGAAGTCTGTGTATTAAAGAACAAATGGGGCGAACAGCTGCAGAACATGAAAATCGGACAGTGTAAAACTAGCTTTTGATTTCAAAGACTATTATTCCTACTGCATTGGCTGAGATAGTTTGTGTCTTAGCTCTGAAGAAGAAAACTGAATGCTAAACATAGCATTAAAAAGCCCATGGGATCTTGAATTCATTTAAAATAAGAGCTGAGAGGTTACTTTGGGAATGTTTGAGCATGTAATATAGCTAATCTTATTCCACACCTTTCTTTAAAAGTCCATACACTTCCTTCAAGTTTGTAGGTCTGTTCACATAACTACATTAAGGAAACTTGCTTTTTTTTATTCATTCATGGGACATGGGCTTCGCTGGCTGCCCATTCCTAGTTGCCCTTGAGAAGGTGGTGGTGAGCTGCCTTCTTGAACCACTGCAGTCCATGTCATGTAGGTACACCCACAGTGCTGTTAGGAAGGGAGTTCCAGGATTTTGGCCCAGTGACAGTGAAGGAACAGCAATGTATTTCCAAGTCAGGATGGTGAGTGACTTGGAGGGAAACTTGCAAGTGGTTGTGTTCCCATCAACTCTGCTGCCCTTATCGTTCTAGGTGGTGGATCATCTTCCAGAAGAGCCTCTGCCTGCGCTGGTGGCCGCGGTGCAGTCAGTGGAGGTGGCGGCCTGCACACGGCCCTGGCAGCTGCCAGCCAGTGTGGCAAGGCCACGGACCCTGCTGGGGCTGGGTGGTGGCCTGTGTTGGCGCATCTCGGTGAGGGTGGGCCACCTCTGCACTCTTCTTCCATCTGCAGGCTGCTCCCTCTCAACCCCAGACTTGTTGAGTTGTTGCTACTCATGGTGTGTACTGCTGAGACACCATTAAGCAACCTTGTAGAAGTTACTAAGAAGTCTTTATTAACATTACTGAACAATGTCCATATTTACAGTAGAGGGTACAGGAATAAAGAAGACTCCATGGCATGGCCTTACATGTTGCTACCTAGCTTTACACTGCTGACCTAAACTCTAAGGTGCCTTCTTACATCTCCAGTGGACAGTGCTGTAATCAGTCCTGACTAATGACTGGATCCTTCTATTGCACCTCCACCCCCCACCCTCCCTCCAAGTCTTTCTCCCCTGGATATAGACTGACAAAATTATTCACAGTTTGATTCAAGTCTTGTGTAGTCATAAGGCTTGTGTACTTAACTTCAGTGTTGCAACTATAGCTACTCTAACTCTGAACCACTTCATGATTAACATTACAACATTAACAGCATGTATTAGCAGAGTTTATATTACCCCGTTACCCTCCTTCAAGTCTTTGAAAGCGGAATTTGAGGTGGTCTGGAGATCTTGTACCCCTGCAACATCGCATTTGCCGCCCACTCGAGAGAGTGGCAGGACCTAGGGGCTGTTGACTTTGGTGATGGATCGTTGGTTGGAGCTGGGTGCAGGCATGATTTCATGTGTGCTTTTCCATTAGTGAGTGCTGTACCACGTCTGGTTAGTCAGATTGCTGCAGCAGAGGTTTGGTACCATGAGTAGTGGTGGTTTCTTTTTGGGTGGGCGGGACTGCTATCCATCCGGCTGTCTGTTGCGTTCCTTCTTCTTCTTCTGCCTTTTCCAGCGTCAGGAAGCCTTCTGGATTTGTGGGGAGCCGCCTGTGGATGGAGGAGGAGTGTGGAGGCAGCTCACCTTTGTTGGGTGATGTTTACGCGGGCTGCTGCCTGTTTCTAGTGGACTCCGTAGTCTCATTGCACTGGCTGGTGGTTGCTGGGGCCATGTATTGGTCGTTGTCCCAGCTGATTCCGCTGTGGTCGCTGGTGGAGGTGGAGGCTCTTCTGGAAGTTGTTCTGGCTCTGATGTCACCTCCACTGGGAGTGCTGTGGTAACCTCCTGTGCTGTGGGTTGGTCTGGCTCTGGTTCGGTTTGGGGACCTGAAAAGGAGAAGAACAGAATTGCTCCGTGAACAGGGAAGAGAGGTTATAAACAGAGTCAACATTGGGTTGCTGCTTTGTAGTTGGGCTTTTGAAAGGATGGGTGTCTGGCTGCATGAGGACCATGGTTGTCTTCACACCTTCTGACAGTTGAAGCAGGTTGAGATCTATGCAGGCGCCTCTACTGAGGAGTGAAAAGGCTCCTCGTAAAAGAATCGAGAACGAGAGGGCACAGATTTAAAGTGATTTGTAAAAGAAGCAAGTGTGACGTGAGAGAAAACTTTTTCACAGAGCAAGTGGTTTGGGTCTGGAATGCACTGCCTGGAAGTGTGGTGGAGGCAGGTTCAATCGAAGCATTCAAGAGGGCATTAGATGATTATCTAAATAGAAACAATGTGCAGGGTTGCAGGGAAAAGGCAGGAGAATGGCACTGAGTTATAATGCTCTTTCGGAGAGTCGGTGCAGACATGATAGGCTGAATGGCGTCCTTCTGCACCATAACAATTCTGTGATCCTGTGACCACCGTGTAAGCCTGCTCCAAGATGGCCATTAATAGGTTCAGGCAGCAGGCCGTGGAGTGTGCTGTTAGACCCAACTGCCTGTCCCTAATCCGTAGCTACATTCGCGCCCGGGCGTCCCTGGAAATAGAGGACCCGGTGTCCACCAGTGTGCTTGGGGCCTTCCACGATTGACGGACACCGCGGGGCTGGAGTGCACTGTCAGCTCCAGGGACACAATTTTAATTTAATTAAATAAATTTCCTTTGGAAGTTTTCTTTTTGTTACAATACCCCTTTAAGGGGCTGTCACCCCTGTTAATAGTTTCTTAGTTTATCTTATTGGTTATTTACTGGGTTTATTAAAAAAGCAAATAAAGAGAAGACTTCTGGGACACTGGGAATTGGTTAGGGAGGAGCCAGACATTTGGAATGTTGTATTCTGTAAATTAAGTTTAGTATTAAGTAAAAGATTAGTGTCTGGTTTCCTACTTCACAATCTGGCTATTAGTGGTTTAACAGATTAGTGGAGGATGGTTGTCTAAAGGTGAAGATTGGAAACCAAGATTTTTTTTCTGATAGGAGATTGTAATGAGTTACATTTGTAAAGAATGGCTGAAAGGGAGTGTAAATTGTCAGGCTATAATTACCCATCAATGTTGTCAGAATATGAACCTTCTGACCAGAGGTAAAATGGTAGATATGTGGACATGGATTACGTTCTCACTGAAGGGAAAACAAGGTGTGACCTTGGCATTGTCACTTCCAAATAAAAGTAAAATCGGAATCCAAGTATTTTGTGAGCTGGATGCCTGTCTGTTGGGCTCTAATGAAGGTTTGGATCTTCTATTAACCTTCATGGGTGAAATTTACAAGAAAGATGATCTATTAGTTACCTATGAGGCTTTTGATAGATTTTGAAAGACTGACAGTCATTCCTTGGAGCAATATATCATAGACTTTAACAGACTCTATAAAAGATTGCAGAAATTCAATTTGGAGATTCCTTATTTGCATTTAAATTGCTGGATCATGCTAAGGCGTCGCATCTGGATAGGTTCCTGGTCTTAACTGGCATTCAGTTCTCTGAGAAAGACCCTATTTTGAATCAAATACATAACGCTTTAATAAAAAAATTCCTAGGGAAGCAGTCATTTCCAGCAGCCTTGATGGCACAAATGGGACACTCTGCAGTGTCACAGAGGGTGGAGTACTGAATGATTGTGGCCTTTCAATATTGTTCAGATACAGGGAGCAGGAGCCAGTACAACAAAAGAGTTACAGACAGAAGGAATGTGGACAAGGGCACTTTTACAGATCTGGATATCACAGAAGATGACAGGACTGGAGGAGTAAAAATAGATGAATGAACCCCAGGAATACCCATGGAACAGTTAGCAGATGTGACTCAGATGTGATGAACTGCCCAGTGGAAAAGCAGGGTTTTTAAAGTGACGCATGACAAAGGGAATTTGGAAGTTGATGCTAAGGATCAGTCTCAAGGAATTGTACTAGTCATAAGAAGCTTTAGTCTGGTAATGAGTGTATTAGCCACAAATTCATTTATTGTGCCATTTAGTGGTTGCACCTCGATTGTGTGTCGAAGAGATTGGTTGAAATGTTATTTAGATTCACTCAGTAGTAAGGATTAAAGTAAGGTCAGGGAGTATGGATATTCTACATGTTTCAGATTCGAGGATGGGAACACATGGAGGTCACTAAAAAGAGTGGTGAACCCTGAAAATAATTGGAGTAAGCCACTTATTAGTAGTCTCTAGTGAATACTGCCGAGCAAGCCTTCCATGAAAGAGGCATAATTGAAATTGGACGTGGAGCATGATAAAGCAATTGTTTTTGGAAAGTCAGTAGATCTGCAGTTTACCCAATTGCATCCCCTTAACAAAACCTGACATTTCTTCTCTAATCAGAATGTCTAAAAAAAATTAATGGCATCAGGTGATAAGAATTCAAGAGAAAAAGAACATTTTTTAAAGTTGCAGATAATTTACTCACCCTTCATGTCACAGATTAAAATCCTGCTAAAGGATGCAGATGTTGCTGATGATGAGTATACAAGGCTAATTGAAGCGATTAGTGAAAAATGTGACATATAAAAAGTATCTGAGGACGTTGCTATGTCCCACTTGTTGGTCCAAGTCGAGTGGAATGCCTGAGGTGGCAGCTATGGCTAAGGGCGGTGCATCCTGCAAGATGTCGAAGCAGTCGCTGGCTAAAGTCACCAAGAAGTCGCCCAAGAAGCAGAGGAAATCTCGCCAGCAGAGCTATTCCACTCACGTGTACAGGCTGCTGACCCAGGTCCACCCTTCCACCAGGATCTTATCCAAGGCCGTGAGTGTTACAAATTCCTTCGTTGTTAACGTTTTCGAGCACGTCGCCTCCGAGGACTCGCACCTCATTCACTACAAGCGCCACACCATCTCGGCCAGTGAAATCCCGAGCGCCATCCACCTCCTGCTGCCAGGGGAACTGGCCAAACACGCCGTCTCCAAATGCACCAGAGCGATCACCAAAATACATCAACTCTGTTTAGGTCGATCATTCTAAAGATTATTGGCACGAGGTTAATGAAGTAGTAGCCATGCATTTAAATGTATGGGACAAAGACAGGAACATTTTCATTTTACATTTTATAGACATTATAACCAAATTCAGTCTTTCTACATTAATATGTGGTAAAGATAAATGGGCGATTGTAGATAAAGTCATGGAAAAATGGATAGGGAACAGACTTGGAGCACCAGTTAAGTTTCTGACTGACAATGGGGGGAATATTTGCTAATGATGAGTTTTGAGACATATGTCAAAATATGAACATTGTGGTCATGAACACCACAGCTGAAAGTCCTTTCAGAAATGGAATCTAAGAAATCACTCAGTGATCAATGAGATGCTCCATAAGATCTTAGTCGATCAACCAAACTGTAAATTGACAACTGCCCTGGCATGGGCGGTCCATGCCAAGAATTCACTTCAGATGGTTAGCAGGTATAGTCCTTATCAACTGGTCTATTGGAGGAATCCCAACTTATTTTCTGTCCCATGTGACAGTCCCCCTGCCCTAGATGGACCACAATTAGTTTCATTTTTATCTGCACCCTTGAATACTTTACATGCAGGGAGAAGGGCATTCATCAAGGCTGAAGAAAATTCAGGAGAGATCTGAGGCATTGTATAGGACTGTCAGAAATAGACTTTAGTCCTGAGGATTTAGTGTATTATTAAAAAGGTCATAAAGAATGGAAAGGTCCAGGTAAGGCGATAGTGTGTAACGGTAAGACAGTGGTTCTCCAATATGGGAGTCAAATGATTGGGGTCCATTCATCATGGTTAATTGTTATTTATTACAAACTTTCAGATTCTGAGCAGTTAATAGAAGGCGATAAGGCATCCTGTACCTCTCATACTCATGTGTTGACATTTGTGAGGAATGGAATACAGTAGATCAGGGGCCAGGTGGCAATTGGCAAAATGATTCTGATCCACAGGACAAGACAATTGTATTCAAAGGACAACTGTCTAGAGTGGATAATCAGGTGATGAACATACCAGAAGGGTCCAGCGAATGGAGAGATGTGACTATTGTAGGGAGAATAGGGGAAGCTACTGGCAAGTTCAAATATTGGCTCATTGTCCAAGATGATGGACAAAAAGTAAGATCTATGGACTGGCAGAATGGGGCAAAAGAGTAAGAAACAAGATAACTCTGAGTTCTCATAGTGGATCTGGGAGTGACTCTTGCACTAGGAAACAATCATGTACAAGTGATAGAACCTCAGATCATTGGAGGGAGAGATCCTATGGTAATAGCTCAGAAAGACATCAAAATGCAAATAGAGGCTGTAGCTTGACTAGATTGTGCACAAGGATTAGATTATAACAAGGGCTACAGAACAATCTACAAACACTACTGAAAATAAAAGCCCTTATGACTAGGAAGTTTTGATGGCTGCCAACAATTTAGAAAATAAATTAATAAGAGGCAAAACAAAAAGAGTTGGATAGTTGGAAGGAATTTGGTGACTATTTTGAAGTGCCAGATAGAGGACGGCCAGCCTTATCACATAGATGGATAAATATGGAATAAGTCCTTTCAGATGGAATTTATAAGGCTAAAGCGAGACTAGTGGCTTGGGGTTTCAAAGAGTGACCTGAAGATCAAGGTATTAGAGTGGACTCCCCCACAACAGGAAAAATAATCCTGAAAATTCTCTTAACTCTATTGGCCAAATATTCCTGGAAATGTAGTTTGATCAATATAAAAGCCACATTTTTGCAAGGGGGAAAATTTCAAAGGGAAGTGTTTTTGAAATCTCCTAAAAAGGCAAGCGATGTAGAAGTGAAGCTGGGGAAATTAAACAAATGAATTTATGTATCGAATGACGCATAAGGGGTATGGTATTTTTCAGTTAGATATGTCTTGCTGAAAGTAGGTTATACTCAACTGAAAGCAGACCTAGCTATGTTCTAATGGTACCATAAAGGGAAACTCTCAGGCATCTTTATGATGCATATTGATGATTTTCTTTGGAGAGGTTCTGTGGAATTTGAACAATATGTTATAAATAAGATTAAAAGGGAATTTAAGATTAGATGTCAGGCTTCAGGGGCCTTTAGAACATAAGAACATAAGAACTAGGAGCAGCAGTAGGCAATTCAGCCCCTCGAGCCTGCCCCGCTATTCAATACAATCATGGCTGGTCTCGTTTCGGCCTCAACTCCAATATCCCGCCTTCTCCCCATAATCTTTCAACGCATTACTAATTAAAAATCTGTCTATCTCCTCCTTAAATTTATTCAGCATCCCAGCATCCACTGCACTCTGAGGTAGTGAATTCCACAGATTCACGACCCTTTGAGAAAAGTAATTCCTCCTCATCTCTGATTTAAATCTACCACCCCTTAACCTAAAACTATGGCCTCTCATTCTAGAATGCCCCAGAAGGGGAAACGTCTGCTCCACGTCTACTTTGTCTATCCCCTTTAGCATCTTATATACCTCAATTAGATCTCCTCTCATCCTTCTAAACTCTAGCAAGTATAGGCCTAAACTGCTCAATCTCTCCTCATAAGACAAGTCCCACATCTCTGGAATCAATCTAGTGAACATCCTCTGAACCGCCTCCAGTGCAACTACATCCTTCCTCAAGTAAGGGGACCAAAACTGTGCACAGTACTCCAGGTGTGGTCTCAGCAATGCCTTGTACAGTTGCAACAACACTTCTCTATTTTTACACTCTATTCCTTTAGCAATAAATGCCAAAATTCCATTTGCCTTCCTTATTACCTGCTGCACCAGCATACTAACTTTTAGCGATTCATGCACAAGGACACCCAGATGCCTCTGCACTGAAGCATTCTGAAGTTTCTCTCTATTTAAATAATAAGTCGCCTTTTTACTCTTCCAACCAAAATGGATAACCTCATACTTATCCACGTTAAACTCCATCTGCCAAATTTTGGCCCATTCACTTAACCTGTCCATATCCATTTGTAAATTTCTTATTTCTTCATTGCAACTTACTTCCCCACCTATTTTGGTGTCATCTGCAAATTTAGCTATAGTACCTTCTATCCCTGAATCCAAGTCATTAATATAGATTGTAAATAGTTGGGGCCCAAGGACCAAACCCTGTGGCACCCCACTAGTTACAGCTTGACATCCAGAAAAAGACCTATTTATCCCGACTCTCTGTTTTCTGTTGGTTAGCCCATCCTCTATCCAAGCTAATATATTACTCCTAACTCCATGTGATCTTATCTTGTGTATTAATCTTACACAATAGGCTTAGCCATTAAGCAGAATAGGTCTGCAGTAACTGTGAATCAATAATCTTACCTAGAAAGTGTTATCTGTATCCTCAAACATCATGTTGAGTCATCACAGAAAGATGTTGCATTTAAAGAAGAAACAGAGCAATTAAGAAGCTTGATTGGACAGTTGAATTGGCTATGCATTCAGAGAAGACCAGAAGTTAGTTTTGATGTATTGGAGCAAAGTATTATGACGAAACACACTACAGTTGAGGATGTTTTAAGGGAAAATAAAATGTAAAAAAATTACCGAGAAATGCATACTCAAGTTTCCAACTGTGGGGTACCCAAAGTTTATTTATTTTCAGTGATGATTCTCATGCCAATCTTCCAAATGGGTATGAGT
Organism: Carcharodon carcharias; assembly: GCF_017639515.1. Taxonomy (NCBI): domain Eukaryota; kingdom Metazoa; phylum Chordata; class Chondrichthyes; order Lamniformes; family Lamnidae; genus Carcharodon; species Carcharodon carcharias. The sequence continues at coordinate 128,208,373 of NC_054473.1, read as the reverse complement.
GCAGCTGGTTGAATAATATTCTTGGTGGGTAAAAATGCAAAATGTTGTCCCTTTTCCTGGGAAGCTAAGAAAATAAAAAGTGTGGTTAAAAATACTTTAGCTGCAGAAACACTGGCTCTTGTGGAAGCAGTAGATATGGGGTTTTTATTTGTCAAATATTTTAGGGAAATTCTATACAAGGGACATTCTGGGAATAGTTTATCACTTAATGTCATATAGATAATCATTCCCTGTGAGATAACGTACATTTCAACAAAGTGTGACTGAGAGAAGATAAGGATTGACCTTGCTAGTATAAGAGATGCTGGGAAGAAAATAAATATCCAAGATAAATGGCTGATGCAATCTATTTATTGCTGGATTGCTTTATAAAAAGGAATGCTCGCACAAAGAGACTATTGGAGTTCCTCACAGAGGAACGTCTTGTGTTATGATGTGATGTGTATGAATATGGAAAATCAATTTTTTCTTTCTCTTTTTGATTTGTTTTTAAATATTGTTTGTGTGTTATAAAGTTTTGATTTAAAGAAAGAAATCTGTTAATGGCACGTTAATTGTATTGTTAAGGTTAAGGATATACAGGTGGAGGGCATTGAATGATTAAGTACCTTGAGCACATATGAAGAGAGACTCCTGGAACACAGTGTTGGTTATCAAGGAGGCAGACAATTGTAATATTGCATTTTGTAAATTAATTTAGTGTTAAGTAAAAGATTGGTGTGTAGTTTCCTACTTCACCATCTGGCTGCCAAAGATTTAGCAGCTCCAGCAGCAAGTGAATATGAAATGGTGAGTAAACATTTAAGTAGTGCTTGAAATCCACATCAACGTCATGTTTACTCCCAAACAGCGGGATGCTATTAGGAGAGGGCATTAGGACAAGCTCCAGCCACCAAAATTCTGTGCAGCATTTTTACTGAACACCAGCAGGCATTTTAAGTGTCAAACAGTTGTTTAATGATCCTCTGGGCAGCCGTAATTAGCACAAGCTTCACTTCCTTTACCAAGATAGTCTTGCATTAATGCAGGCTAAACTGATATTGTGACTTAAAACCCAAACTTGGGCCACCTCACAGGCTCTTTAGCACATTAAGTATTCACTGAAAATCGCCCCTAACATTCTCAGCGAACTTAACACAAGCCAACTGCCCTTAATGCTGTATATGAGTAAGGTGTCCGACTTTTTTTTGGGTGAATAGCAGACTTACAAGGTTGTGCTACCAGTGAAGAGACTTGCCTGCTGGCAATGCCAGTGGCAATTTAGATGCACATTTCCCAACCATTTGCCACCCTTCAGTTCTTTGGCATAATTTCTGTTTCCAAAGACTTTTAGCAAATTATGCATTGTGTCTCCATTATCTCCTCAGCCACCTGCAGAATGCTGGGAACATGCCATCTGGGCCTGGGCACTGTTATAAATTTAATTTCCTCAATTTTTGTTTTTGTTTATTCAAGTTTTCTGTTGATAATGATAGTGGAACTTCACATCCTCTTCAGATAATTCTGTAGTCCCACTATCACCTTCCCTTATAAGAACTGAGCAGAAATACTTGTTCAGCAGCTCAGCCATTTCCTTGTTCTCACATATTTGATGGCTCCTTCATCTTGTAATTAGTGCCAACAATTTTTTGACTTTCCTATTACATATATGCCTATAAGAGCCAGTATTATTTCATTTATATTGGCGAGCAGCCCTTTTTCAGATTCTCTCCTAATCTTCATTATCATCCTTTTTGATTCCTTTCCATGAATTTTATTTTTCTCATTTTTTTTATATGTTTACATGCGCCTCTCTTTAAAAACATAATTTTACCTCTTGGCATTTAACCCATCATTTTGCACACACCCTTTAATCATGGTTGAAATGTATTTAACCCTGCACCTTTTCTACCACACATTTAAACATCTCTCATTGCTAGTCCAACCAATAAATTTGCGCCGTGTCCTCTTTCACCACACTGGAATAAGCTCATTTTCAACCCAATGTATTTACCTTGCTTGACATAAGACTTAAATTATTGTGCTATATAGTGTCGCACTTTTAATGAGGTGTACACATTACCCGATGGGTATGTCTGGCAACAATTCAGATGATTGCAATTGAATACTGTTGTAATTGGCAAAAAAATAAAATTCCACACATATCTCAATGTCAAATAAAAATACAAAAATATCTGGGATGGCATTATGCAAAGCCAAGTGAGGAGAGATGGATTGCAATATATAAACTCTCGCAGCTACTGCAGTCCCTATTCAGTAGTACTAAAAAAAGCCCAACATGCAATTGGTTCCATTTGGAGCCAGAATTCCTGTCAAAGCTTTATGTTGCAGTTTCCTTTCAATAATCCATTTTGTCAGATTCTGAGGTCAGTTTTGGATGTGACTGTTGGCATAATGCATTTGCTTAAAACTCAAGTTTACACCCATTGACTATGAAGTGGTGGAAAATCTGAAGTCTCTGGTGCAGCGGGATTGTGCTGTCCATCGCGTTTATGGTGAGGCTCTGCTGGCCGTGCAGCGAGCTCCTACTCCTATTACATATGGGGGTTTTGAAGACGATATGGTTGATAATATAGTCCCAACACTGTGGCAGTTGGCAGTGTTGCTCTTTGGGCACTGCGTGTGCTTGTAGTGCTTTGAACTAACCTCAGATTAAAGTCTAAGGTCAACTCATTGACATAACACCACAGAACTCCCAGTACCTAGTGCTCTTAAAGAGTCTCTGGTCATCTTATGACTATGCAAATGTATTACAAGTACGAACGAATGCGCCAACTCTAAAGAACAGCATTCAGTTAGGCAAACCAAGAAAACCGCAGTGAAAATGCGAGTCCCGCAAACCACATACATTATCAAAGTGTGGGGTTAAAGGTGACCTGGCATCCATTTTCTATGGACTAGATTGCAGAAGATCACAGGGAATCCATCAGGGGAATTTTATGGACACCACAAGAGCAGGAAATGCGGCATACTTACTAAAGCAGATTGCAAAATTTCGATTTCCCAATGGTGGGTTGAGATGCAGCGATAAAGTCAGCGGTGTGTTTGCGGTGTGTCAAAAATGATGCCGGCCTGTGGCAGGTTTGTATTTATAATCCATTTGCAGGCATGAATACTCATTAACGTGAAACAGTTTCCAATCAAGCCCTACGCTTGGGATAAAGTCAGCGGCGCATGAGAATTTCATGGCACCTGGTTCACAATTGTTTAAAGGTGGTGTGCACCAGTCAGCTTTGTGCAGTTATGATTAAGTTAAGCAGGTTTCCATGTTAAACTCTGGCACAAGGTGGGAGGCATTGAAAGGTTGGTGTTCAGGTGCAGGAGGCTGTGGTGGAGGGAAGAAACGAATGTCCTGGCTGTGGTGGTCCTTTAAAGGGGTGGGTAAAACAGGGATTGAAAGATAGATGAAGGGCCTAAAGGACAAGATTGGTGCTTTCAATGGTAGGGTCCTGAGGGTTGAATTGAGGGTGCTTTGTGACAGAGGGAACAGTCACAGTCAAAGGAGGAAGTTGTACTCGGTCTGGAGACAAGTCCAGAGTCAGTGTCGGGTATTGGAAGATCTCATGGGGTGGGTGACGGCAGCGAACAAAAAGATTGGAGGAGGGTAACGAGAGTGTTCCGGCCAGAGTGGGCATTGGAATGGTCATGAGTGTAGGCAGAGATGACTTGTGTAGGGGAATGTTCATAGGATCCAGGGTAATGGGGGATCCAAAGTTATATTGGATTGGCTAAGGGTGATGGGAGAACGTGTGAGGTGACAGAGAGAGGGTAGAAGGTACAGAATTGGGTTTGGATTGTAACATGCACCATTATCTGTGGCTCACTGAAAATGCGTGGTCAGTGCAAGGATTGCAGATTGAAGTGGGAGGAGAGTCATTTGGGCAGGTGGGGCTCATGTTGCGTACAATTAGCTGATTAAGGGGACTCCTTAATCATTAGTTAATTAGATGAGAATCATGGATGAGCATGTTCTCACATGTATATGTGCCTTCATCATACAATGCAATTACGACCGTAACCATTGGCCTCATCCACCCGATTTTCCTGCAACCTCAGGAGCAGGAGGAGAGAATGTGAAGAGGGAGAGCTCTTGCTGTCCAATAATAGAGGCCTCAAGGCTAGGAACAGGCTGTACCAAAGTGGGAGGTTGGTCTGGATGCAGACATCCAGGGAAGGCATTGGCAAAGATGGGCACTGCTGCGTTAGCACATCCCAAAGAAAAGGACACACTACCTCCAGATGCCAGAGATATTGGAGGATGTCCTGGGAAATGGTTTCTGAGAAACATCAGATTGTTTGTCAAGACCTGCTGCCATGTGGATTTGGTGGGAACTCCATGCCAATGGCCCTTAAGGTTACAGCAGCACTTAATTTCTACCCCAGCGGTGGCTTCCAGAGCATGACAGGCAACATGTGTGGCACCTCACAGACTGCCACACATATATGCATTAAGAGGTGACTGATGCCCTATGTAGTTGAGTCAATGATTTTATCCACTTCACCACGATGAAGACAGCCCGGCTGTAAGGTCAGCTGCAATCGGTGTGATCGCTGGGTTTCATCAAGTGCAATGGGTCATTGACTGCACTCGTGTGGCCATAAAAGCTCGCTGGGAACAGCTGGTTGCATTTATAAATTGTAAAGGGTTTCACCACATGAATGTGCAACTGGTGTGTGACCATTGGAGGAGAATAATGCAGATCTGTGCTTGTTTCCCAGGGAGCTGCCATGACACATACATCTTCCACAACTCATGTCCCCCAGAGCTTTTTGAAGCCCCAGCCCACATTGATGGATAGATTCTTGGTGCTACAGTCAGGCACACGTGTCCACCACAGCCATCATCGAGCACACCATCGCCCTTCTTAAAATGCACTTCCGCTGCCTTGACCGGTCTGGATGGACTCTGCGCCACACACCCCAGAGGGTTTCACAAATAGTAATGGTCCACAGTGCATTGCACAACCGACACTACAACGCAGACAGATGTTGCAAGGGGAAGAGTGCGAAGAAGATCAGCCCTCCCTCAGATGAGGAGGATTTCTCAGAGAATGAGGAGGAGACCATAAATCCAAATGAGCCTTTCATGGGTGCCAGGGCCATGGAGAGGCATGCTAAAGATGTCAGGGACAACCTGATCTGCACAAGATTTGCACCACAATGGCGCTTCTGCATGACCATCGCTCCATTGTCTGACCACTATCACCTTCCTGGGGTGTAGATCTAGAACTGCCACCCTCCCTTGCTGAGTTAATTCTAAATCTGCTTCCTCTCCCATCTAGAATAGAACAGGGAGTGGAGCTTTGTCACACACGCACACCAGTGAGTGCTGGTACCAAGGACATCATAGAGGTATGTGGACAACCATGTAACAACCTGTCTTGCCCAATTATTCTGATCCAGCACCTTCATTCAAATGCTTTGAATGCAACTGCACCTGTCTCATTTATAACCGCTGAACGTTAAGTGGGCCAATAACCTCTAGAGCACATCTGATACAATGATAGGCCCCAACAATTCTCAAGAATTATGAATGATTATAGAAAACAAATTATATTGTGCATTTTTTTCAAATGCAAATGAAATGGAAAAATCACCTGTGCCGCTTTAGTGCTCATACATTTTTCAATTTTCGTTTTCTTCCACTACAACCCTGACAGCAGCAGCTGAGGCAGAGGCAGTCTAGTCTGCTCAGTGCCCTACCCCGCCCATTGCCTTGGATAACCATTGCAGGCATCCTCTGGAGGTGTGGGGCCATGAGGATTCCAACCTACTGAGGGTCTCCTGCACTAGTGCAGAGATGCCCCCTCACCTCGCCTGCTGGAGCTGTTGGAGTGTTGAGGAAATGCTGCAAACCCTGTGAATGTCCTGGAGACGAAGGTACCAGGGCAGCTGCCAAGCGCTCCTCCTCCATCTGGTTGGGCAATGACACCTTCTTGTCTCCCTGAGGGAAAGGAGCTCCTAAAGGGAGCCGCTGCTGCACTGACCCCATGGCTAGAGTGATGGAATGGAGGTCAGAGTGCATATGGATTGAATGCTCAACCTAGCAGCTCTCTGTGGCAGTCACCATCCTCTCCATGGATGAAGCCATGCACTCAAATGCCTGGGATATGGCAGGACTCATGGTTATCATGGACACCACACCCCACACAAAGCTGTGCATAATCCCTGGCCTCTCTGTCATATTTTCCCCTATCCTCCGCTGCATGTCTAGCAGGCTTCTCATGGCGGTGACCAGAGGCCTGTCATCAGTGTGGGGTTGGCAGGGGCCTGGTCCCCAGCAGTCCTCTGACCACCTGAGGAACCAGCTGTCACATTCTCTCTCAGCTGCTGGGGCATGTCGGTGCTGTGCTCACCAGATTGTGCTCCTGAATCGACACTCAAACCCTCCGCAGATTGTGTGGATGTAACTGTGCTGGTGGAGGTGGATGATGAGGCTGACCTGGGGCACTGGTTGCTTCGTCCCCAGAGGTGGATTCTTCTGGCTCCTGTCTTGGCTGTGGCCTGGTCCTTGGATGGTGATGACCTGTGGTGGAGAACAATAAAAAAATCAGATTAAGCATCATCACAGTTTGAGTGCTTCACATTTCATCACACCCATCCTGTGTGCCCATGCCGCTAATAGGATTGTTGGTTTGTCCTCCTTACACCTGGCTGGTTCACAGTTGCCCTCTGCCACTGATCGAGCTCCCTCCTCACCAGCGATCTCCATCACTGCCTCCTCAGCTGCTGTGAGGAGCGTCAGGTTTAGAACTCCTCCGCACGTTTCCTCTTGTGGAAATTGTGGATCTGCTTGTCCTGTGTGACAAAGTGCAGAGTTAGTGACATGCCTATTGGCCCACTTAACGCTCAGCAGCTATAAATGAGACAGGTACTTCTCTGCATGTATCCCTATCACACATATTGACCTGTCATTCAAATGCTGCATCCAAGCACACACAAAAGGCAAACCTCTACATGCTTTGGCCTCAATTGCCATGTGGCATTAAGGCTGATCGTGCATTCATTCTTCTGGCATAGCTGCCCACTCGCACATAAACGTTTTTGATGACTACGTGAGAGACTCCTGTTGAAGACGCAACACTTGCAATTACCCTTGCGGATCTGAGCAGGTAACTGACCAGCTTCCTGAACCAGACCCAGGTTTGGAGGATGACCCCACACTTGCTCACCTCCTCTGCCACCTCCACCTGAGGGGAGGGCTTTCTTATACTATCTTCTGGAACAAGCACCACCTACCCTTCCCTGACAGCCTGGAAGAGAACATGCAGGGAGGCATTACTGAATCATGGGGCTGACCTACTGCAATGGTCAGACATTTCTGCAAAGATTATGCTAATTTACCCAGTGGTGGAGCATCCTGGCAGGGATGTACCAGCCTCCCTGTTTGAACAGGCAGCTCTTTAATCAGTTGCTTATAGATACAGCATTGTCAGCTGACAATGGGTTTCACCAATGAAAAGCTTCCCCCAGCGCTAATTCGCATGCACATCCCTGGCACTTCAAATTTTAATTATAATTGCATATGGAAAAGACAAAAAGAAAGTGAAAGTGGCGCTCCATTCTGGTTATGATGTCGGGAATGACACGCTGTTGACAAAATCCTGGGCCATATGTGGGACTAATTTGCATTCATTTAAATAATTTTGACAGGTCTAAGAAGGCTAGTCCATATAAGCCACAGCAACAAGTAAATGAGACCAATCAATGGTACTCAAAGTGATGGATATTGGTGCTGTAATATCAAATAAAATTATTATGCAAAATTAAATAAATAAAGAAAGACTTGCTGAGAAAAAGAGACATGCTGTTGAAACTTTTTATCTTGCTTTCATCAGGACAGATTCACAAGAATACCAATCAGCACTCTCTTCTCAAGTGGTATAAATTGTTGTTCCCTTTACTATTGGTATTCTTGTGAATCAGTCCTAATGAGTGCATGGCAAAAAGTTTCGACAGAATGTCTCTTTTTGCAACAATACTCAAGTTTTGTACTACCAAACAAAAACTTGCATTTATATAGCACTTTTCACCACCACCAAACATCTCACAGTGCTTACAACCAATGATGTACTTTTGAAGTGCTGTCATTGTTTAACGTTATGTGGGAAATACTTTCCAATTTACTCTCGATACTGATACTGAGCAGTCTCCCTTTAGGTCTACCACATGCCAGATGCACAATAAAGCCTTCTGTACTCCAGTCCAACAATATGTCTTAATTATAATCTTGCTCTACTGGACTCACATTTTAATTTCCCACAACAACCTTCCTCAATTTCTCCGAGTAAAATTATTAATATGGTTCCAACTTGCATCAAGTTTTGGGACCGTTTTATGCTCTGATGTGTACCAACAGGAAACTGGTTTGACTTGCAGGTGATCGAAGAAGGCCAGTCTGAGCCCTGGAGCACAAATTGGTTAAGGAGTTGTGGAGAGATGGTGGAGTAATGGTGAAATTGATAGATATGGGAAGGCTGAATCCTGTGTCCCTCTCTGGGGGAGGTTATAAGACAACAATTATGTTCATTCAGGTTCCAAGTAAAAATCTCCCTTCTTTAAATCCATCAGGTCATCAATTTCTGTGAGGGAGTCTTGTACTAAAGCACCAGTGGCAATCCAGTATGGGTGCCTATGTGCTGAACAAATGGCATCTTACTATTGTTTTCATAGCATTGCCTTCCACTTATATCAACTTCTGTTTATTGTTTCTGTATTCCATGTTACCCTTTTTTTTTAAGTCTGATTGCCTGAGATTTTCTGTTTTATGTGTGCTCAGCTTATTTATTTGTCTGTCAGTGCCAACAAAACGGCTTCACTTGCCAAAATAATTCTACAAGTGCTGGGTCATTGATGTAGCATTTATTATTAGTCAGTTGGTAGAAAACTAGAGATGATTTAAGGGCTTAAAAACACGTGTTCCTTATCTCTCAGCCATCTTAGCTAGTGTTATGCTCCCCATGCCATAAATCAAAATAACTATTTACTGAATGACCCCCAAATGAAGAAATTACTAACCAGATTGCACTTTATAACTTTTACTTTAACACAAATCAGGATCCACATAAATTAATCATGAATTAACAGGCAAATTATACTTCAAATAAAAAGGTACATTTTATTTTAAATAGTCAACACAACAAAGATCCATCTTACACAACCACAAGCATTTCCCTCTTCAACATGTATAGCATTACGTAGCTACACAGTTCCACAATATACTGTTCTTTATTCCTGCAGGATAGGTCAGGAGTCCTGTCCCACAACAGCTTTCACCCCCGAGTTTCAAAGGTATGAGTATCATCAACAAGACACATTTCTATGAACCCTCTCTCCCCCGAGTCACCACAGTCATCACAGTCCTGATGATGTAGCTTTATAGAGTTTCTTTTCAAGTGACCAACCAATAAAACTCCTGTTTACAATTTGGCCACTTCTGGTGAAACACTTAGTTCTTTAGCATCTCTGAGCTATTCATACAACCTTCCAGGTTTTGAACCTTTTACGCCAGTTTGCACAATGCCTCCAAAAGCTCCTGGCTCCTTCTCTGACAAACAGAAAAACTGACCTCTTCCTGAGAGAGATTTACCTCTTCTCTTCACAAGAATTCTGTGTTCTTTTTTCTATCTTTGTATGCTTTCTCTTTGCCTCTGCATCTGTGCACTGGTTGCCTTCATATCTTCTTTGTGTCTGCCAACCACACAACATATGTTAACTTCCTTCCTGTTGCCACTGCTTCCAAAGGTCACCACCACATGGATCAGTATTTCTTATTATCCAAGAAAATTCTAATTGACCCATTTACAATTGATGCAAACTCTTAAAAAGTCCTTTTCGAACATTCTTGAAAACAATTACAGATTCCACAGACATTTTAAGGAAATTACAAATTTTCCTAATTCTTCTGTTTCCAAGTCAAAGGTTGTCACACTAGCTACATGCCCGTGATTAATATTAATGCTTCAAATTCAGTTGGATAGCATGGGCAGGAAGATGTTGGAAGATCTAGAGAGGGAAGGCTGTGTAAACCCCGCCCTCCCTCATTAGCCTACCCAGAAGGAAAAAACAGTTTGGACCAGTAGTCTTATTTCCCAGATTTTTACTGGTGTTCCATTTCAAGATAGTTTGGACCAGTATCCTTATTTCCCAGTTTTTACTGTTTTTATCCTTCTGGGTAAAGAACTGGGACAGTTGGTGCTGGCCAGTAAAGACTGACCTCAGTTTAAAAAACATCAACCTCAATTGGAAGTCAAGGAACTTTTCCCATTTGATAGTATATGCAAAGTTATACCAATATCCATACAACTTGGGGATAGAACTTCAGTACTGGTCACTGAGAGTGCAGCCTGACAGGTACAGCCAGTCAGATGATGCAAAAAGGTTCAGGAGTTATTTTGGTGAAAGAATGAAAATAGGTCCTGTGCTGTGATAATAAGTTTAAAGGTCTGGTTTTAGCACACAATTTTGGTTCTAATTGCTGATTACCATAATTTGAACTTGCTTGGAGGTACTAAAACAAAGCTATCTGCAGATTCAGCACTCAAGTGTTGATCAGGTGAAAGTTTCATGGAGCTGGTCTCAAAACATCCACTTCCAGAAGATGTAGGGTGGGCTGCCTGACACACAATAGCACATTTCAGGACACTTGGGGACAGAGTGAGAGGGTGCACAGGTTCTCAGAGATAGGATTGGCGGACCAATGGTGGTGGAGGTCCAGAGGAGGAGGAATGTCTTGAACCCGCAGGCGAGAAGGAGTCCGTTTCACCCTCCTCTCTCTCTATTTACTGCAGCAGTTGGTGCTGCTCTTCCTGTCCTCATTTCCTCTTCCCATTCCTCCTGCAGACCAAGGTGGACCTCTAGCAAGGTGTCAATGGCCAAGCATTCTCTTTCACCTAGTGACTTCCGTAAGGCAGAGTGGCACAGTACTCCCTCTTTTTAGGTGAAGGCCCAGAGAATTTCCAGATTAAATGTTGGTAGAGTGTAGGTGAAGTCCTGTAAAAATGACAAATAAGTCTCCTGATATGTTCCAGAAGTCTGCTTCAAACCTCCAGCAAAAAGTGAATGGTAAAAGCTGATATAGCTCTTAGTAGCACTCACAATCTTCAACAATTACTTGTTTACTCCCAATCAGCCAGTCGATATTAAAGGCTGTTAGGCCAAGCGTTAGCTACCAAAATGCTGTTCAGCCTCTTTAATGAGTGCTAGCAGACAATAAGTGGCAATCAGCCCCATAGCAATCTTCCAAGTGGGCTAAACAGAATTTCAATTTAAGACCTCATCTTAGCCACCTCAGAGGCTTTTTAGTGCCAAATGTATCTGTGGAAAATTGTGCCACCTCACTCTATTTACTGAGAAAACTGAATGACCAGTATAACCTGATAGGCATAACTGGGCATATTTATGCTGAACTTGAGAAAATTTTCTTAAGCCTCTCATTGCATTCTGGGTCCCAATCTCTTGCATATCGTTAGACTAACATGTATCATACCTTCTGAAAGGTTAATAAAAAAAAGGAGTGGTTATATAATGGGTAGTCATGAATGGAGAAATAAAAGTCCTGGAGTTCATCGAAATTTAGTACCTGACGCTGAAACTCAGCGCAGGCAGGTATGCTTGCTTTTAAAATAAAGTGATGCAAGTCTTTTTCTGATTTAATTTCCTAACTTGGCCTCAGGCAGATTAAAGCAGTGGTAGGTTTTCTTGACAGTGCTAAAAAAAAAAGATGAAAAAGTCCTGCATAAGCACTTGATGACAAGATCTTCAACTTCTTCCATGCTAAACTTCAAACATGGTTATTTATAGATGGTGTATTCAATAATGTTAGCAAGAATACAGGTCAGCACTTCTCCCTGCGCACCCCTGCCCCATGCCCGCACTCCTCCCCTCCCCCACGCCCCCCCAACCCCTCGACCCCGTTATCCTTATTTGCACAGAATCTTTATTTTTTTCTTCTTAAAACACCCAACTTCCCCATCCCAGAGATGGAAAGAGTCACAATGATACATTTCCATAGCCTGGCCCCTTGGATTGTTGCAGTTCACATAGTACACACACAAATAAACTTAGAACCAAAACTGAGCATTTATTCTTTAACTTTTCTACGCTACTAGGTTACCATAAGCTGAAGAAAACATTTGGCACTGTTAATGCTTAAACGTTTAATGGTTGTTGCATGACTTCAACCGTGTGTTTTTTTAATGTTTCTATTAAAATACTGAACAGAGAAATGTTTCATGAAGCATGTGGCTGTTAGTAGCTAGTTAGCCTTGGCTCAGTGGTAGCCTCTCACATTTGAGTTAGAAGGTTGGGGTTTAAATCCCACTCCAGAGACTTGAACAGGAAATCTAAGCTGACACTACAATGGAGGACTGAGGGAGTGCTGCACTGACAGAGACACCATCTTGTAGATGTGATGTTACACCAAAGGGAGAATTTTCCCCATGTTGGGCAGGCCGAGCAGGAGCAGATGTGGGCAGGTGTGGGCAGGTGGGGACCCGATCGCCACCCGCAATCGGGTCTGCGCCACCATTTTTCGGGGGCAGGCCAATTAAGGCCTGCCCACTGTAATGTGTGACTCTGGAGGATAGCGGGAGTGGGCGGGCAGTGGCGGGAGTGCACCGACTGCCAGGTCTAATGGCAACCCGCCGGCTTGTTTAAATGAAGTCCTGGTAGCCTTTGCAAGGCTGCTCACAATGGCAGGTTGAAGGGCTCTCCAGAGGGCTTCTGGTGAGCAGGCCAGCCTGGAGGGTAGGCCAGTGAAGCAGGTCAGGCTGGAGGGTAGGGCAGCGGGGCAGGCCATGCAGAAGGTAGGGCAGTGAGGCAGTGCGCCCCTTGTTTTTCAGACGAGTGCCTAGCTGCCCTCCTGGAGGGCACTGATGTGGTGTATATGGACTTCCAAAAGGCATTCAGTACAGTGCCACACAACAGACTAGTGAGGAAAGTTATAGGTCATGGAATAAAAGGGACAGCAGCAGCGTGGATACAAAATTGGCTAAGGGAGAGGAGACAGAGAGTAATGGTTATTGGGTATTTTTTGAGCTGGAAGAAGGTTTGTAGTGAAGTTTCCCATGGGTCTGTATTGGAATCCTTGCTTTTCCTAATATATATAAATAATCTAGATTTTGGTGTGCAGGGGACAATTTCAAAGTTTGAGGATGACACAAAATGAAGGAGAATTGTAAACTGTAAATTGTAAACCCTTAATCTATTGTGTGACACGGTATTGAACACCTTTTGGAAGTCCAAATACACCACATCAACGGCCTTGCCCTCATCAACCATCTCTGTTACCTCTTCAAAAAACTCCAGCATGTTAGTTAGACACGATTTTCCTTTAACAAATCCATGCTGACTCTTCCGAATTAATCCACATTTTCCATGTGACTATTAATTCTATCCCAAATAATTGTTTCTAGAAGTTTCCCCACCACCAAAGTTAAACTGACTGGTTTGTAATTGCAGGGTAGATCTTTACAACCTTTTTTGAACAAGGGCATAATGTTTGCAATTCTCCAGTCCTCCGGCACCTCCCCCACATCCAGGGAACATTGAAAGATTATTGCCAGTGCCTCTACAATTTCCACTCTCACTTTCTTCAATATTCTTGGATGCATCTCATCTGGTCCCAGTGCCTTATCAACTTAAAGTACTGACAGCTTATCCAATATTTCCTCCTCATAAATTTTAAACCCTTCTAGTGACTGAGTTTCCTCTTCTGTCACCATGGCCTGGGCAGCACCTACCTCGTAGGTAAAGACAGATGCAACGTATTCATTTAATACCTCAACCATACGTCTTGCATCTATGTGTAAATCCCCTTTTTGGTCCCTAATCGGCCCTACTCTTTCTAATACCACCCTTTTACTACTGATGTGCTTATAGAATACTTTGGGATTTCCTTTTATGTTAGCTGCCAATCTTTTTTCATAATCCCTCTTTGCTTCTCATATTTGCTTTTTCACATTCCTTCTGAACCTTCTGTATTCAGCTTGGTTCTCAATTGTATTTGCTACCTGATGCCTGTTATAAGCACACTTTTTCTTCTTTAACTTAATTTCTATCTCCTTTGCCATCCAGGGAGCTCTGGATTTGTTTGTCCTACCCTTCCCTTTTGAGGGAACATACCTTGACTGTGCTCTCTTTGAGGGTAGCCCATTGTTCAGCTACTGTTTCTCCTGCCAACCTTTGGTTCCAGTCTATCCGGCCCAGCTCCATTCTTGCCCCATTGAAGTCCGCTCTCCACCAGTGGATTATTCTTACTCTGGATTGACCAATATCATTCTCCACCATCATCCTAACCCTTATGATATAATGATCACTGTCCCCTAAATGTTCCCCCACTGTCACTTGATTTACTTGGCCCATCTCATTCCCAAGAACCAGGTCTAGCAGTGCTTCCTTTCTTGTTGGACTGGATGCATACTGCTGTAGGAAATTCTCCTGAACACAATCTAGGAACACTTGTCCCTCACTGCCCCTTACACTACCACTATCCCAGTCTATATAGGGGTAAATAAAGTCCCCCATTATAACTACTCTACAATGTTTACACCTCTCTGTAATTTCCTTGCAGATTTGTGTCTCTATATCCTTCCTGGTGGTTTATATACGACACTGAGCAGTGTAATGACATCTTTTTTATTCCTTAGCTCTAGCCAAATTGACTCTGTCCTTGAATCCTCTGACACATCCTCTCTCTCCAGTACTGCAATACTCCTTAGCCAAAGATACCATCCCTCCTCCTTTTTTCCCTTTCCTATCTTTTCTGAACACCTTGTAATCAGGGATATTTAGCGCCCAGGCCTGCCCTTCCTTAAGCCAGGTCTCTGTTATCGCCACAACATCATAATCCCACAAGGCAATCTGTGCCTGTAATTCCCTGATTTTATTAACTATACTCCATGCATTCACTTACATGCAGTCTAACCTTGATTTACACTTCATTACTTGCTCCCTTACTCTGATTCCACCTATTAAATTACTATTTTCTATTTTAGCGCTAGCTGCCTCTCCCAGCATTCCATGCATCCTGGTATTACTTTCTAATATTCTTTCCTGGTTCCGACACCCCTGCTGAGTTAGTTTAAAATCTCCCCAACAGCACTAGCAAAACCTCAAGGAATTCAGTCCCAGCTCTATTCAGCTGCAGCCCATCCAGCTTGTACAGCTTCCATCTCCATCACAGCCAGTCCCAGTGTCCCAGGAATCTAAAGCCCACGACTCCCCACATGCCACAGGATGGGCATTCCACTTGGCTGAGCTGTCCTGACATGCCTTAACCTTAAACTTTTAAGTCACTTAAACACTTCAATCACTTTATTTACTTAAACTTTAGTTTAACTTTACATTAAAAACATTTTAACTTTAATGTTAAAGTAAAGTTAAACTAAATGTTAAGTAAATAAAGTGATAATAAATGTAATATTAATTATAAACTGGAGATTAGTAGAAAATAGAAATTCTTCACCCTTACTCACAAATCAGCTCGCTCTCCTCTGCCTATAAATTCTTACTTTCCCTCTGCTTGTTCAGGAATTTACATTTTTCAAAATTACTAGGGTTGAATCACAGTCCCTAATAGCAGCTGCTCAAGAACCAATCAACTCACAACTTTCCTCTGATTTCACTCACTCACTTTCTTCAAATCCACTGAGGAGCTCAGGAAGGATACTCCCCCGCAGGTGCAACTCCTCTCGCCCCTGCTCACTAATCAGTTTTTCATTCTGGATACCGGTGAGGGCAATGGATCCTTGGAGGAGTGCAGCAAGAGCCAAGCCCATGGCACCACGGGTGACCCAGCTGTACTGTAGGGGAGGAAGGAGAGTGGAGGGGCAGTATTGATAGGGGATTCTTTAGTTAGGGGAACAGACAGGCATTTCTGACTGCCTCTCCTTTCACTCTGTTTTCAATCTCCCGACTGCCTCTCCTCCCACCCTGTTTTCAATCTCCCGACTGCCTCATCTCCCGTACTGTTTTCAATCTCTCGACTGCCTCTCCGCTCGCTTTATTTTCAATCTCCCGACTGCCTCTCCTCCCGCCCTGTTTTCAATCTCCCGACTGCCTCATCTCCCGTACTGTTTTCAATCTCTCGACTGCCTCTCCACTCGCTTTATTTTCAATCTCCCGACTGCCTCCCCTCTCACACTGTTTTCAATCTCCTGACTGCCTCATCTCCCGTACTGTTTTCAATCTCTCGACTGCCTCTCCACTCGCTTTATTTTCAATCTCCTGACTGCCTCATCTCCCGTACTGTTTTCAATCTCCCGACTGCCTCCCCTCTCACACTGTTTTCAATCTCCTGACTGCCTCCCCTCTCACACTGTTTTCAATCTCCTGACTGCCTCTCCTCTCATGCTGTTTTCAATCTCCTCTCTTCTCATGCTGTCTTCTATACTTCCCCACAGACTTTCTATTGGCTTTTGCTCACTGGAACATGTGGTAATTAAATCCACTTCAGCACAGCACCCTCCACAGAAACCACAGAGCGAGCAGGGCAAGTAACTGTGTATTTCCCTAGCCAATCAGAATGAAGAATCTTTACTGAGTCATGACGGGGGGACAGGGGGGGTGGGCATGGGGGATGTTTAACTTGGCGATGCGCAGGCCAATAGTGCATTGGGAACCTGGAAGTTTCAGCACTGTGCTTATCAGTGGCTTTTTAACTCAACCACTGCATTAGAATCTGACTTGCAGATTTCCCAACCACTTAATGTGAGTGGGCAGGATGATGCTCCACATGAGCCCATTTCAGCTGAACTATTCGAAGGGACCTTGCGAAGGTGACATTTGAAGGATTGTCTGAGTATTTGAACAGAGGAAGAAACAGCAGCAATGGATTCCCAAAGTGGCAAAGCCACCTTTCCTAAAAGCTTCCCTACAGCTGATTCTGCGGTCCATAAGGACGCACAGGGAGATACTCCTCCCTGCTGATGGCTGGGGGAAGCCTGCCTCAGACAACAAGAAGGCATTGCAGGAGATTACAGAGGAAGTTAGCAGCAGGAGTGAGGTGCTATGCTCCTGGACACAGTGCTGGGAGAAGTTTAATTACTAATGAGGTCAGGAAAGGTGAGTATAGTGTCATATTCAAGTATATCCTGATGTGCTTTTCACTCCTACACCCCCCTCACTTTACCTTCCCAAGTCTACTTCTGCGCATCACTCCTTATACCCAACTTACCTTACAGGCTCACCCGTCCCTCTCTGTCTATGACTTTCCTCACATCCCCATCTGATGGTTCATGAATGATACTCGCCCTCATCTGCAATGTCATGCTTCAGCCTCAACAAATGTTGTCCATCCAGCCACTCAACACATTCCAATACTCTCATCCATATGCCTCTTCTTTATCCCCTTGCTGGAGAAGAGGTACAGAATAGCAGCAAGAAATAGAGAACTGGTGGACGCTGTTTAACAATTTCCTTACTAACAGCCACAGAGGAGGAAGCGCAGGGGATAAGCTGAGTCTGGACAGGCTTGGGACAAGCATATCTGATGATCCAAATACTTTATTCTCACAGTCAGGTAACTAAGGTATTAAGTCTTAAATTGCTATTGTATGAACAGCAGCCTCTTGACTGAGGCTTTGTCTGCTTTGACAGCTGGTCTCCAGAAATAACAATGCTCAAATCATAGAGAAGACTGTGACTCATGTTCTTTAACAACTGCAACACAAAGTACTGAATTCAAAGATAAAATAATCTTTGACGCAATTAACTGACAATTATGGGCGTCAACATCAAATGAGGAAAGCAGCTAGGTCAGAAAAGTTGCACTTCTCTAGATAGTTTGGTACATTTGTTCACTTTCCCATCATAGGGAAAGGAAATGTGGGCTACTTTTTCTGTCTATTGACTACTAATAGGTAAGAAATATATTTCAGCATAAATTTACTAAACTAAGGTTTAAAATACCATGACAGCTAAATTAGATAGCCCTGAAAACAGGCACAGGGGTCAAGATGCACATTAGCCTGTGCCCAATGATTGAATTGCAGGTAGCATGCCATTTTCATGGTCAAAGAGGCTCCCAAGGCGTCAGAGTCCTCCTGTAATCGGTTCTTCAACAGACCTCCTCCCTAAAGATTTTTTGCAGGTACAGCCGCCTGCTAAGAGTCCTTCACCCCCCCCACCTCCTCCTCCTCACCCTTCTAGCAGCTTGGCCTGCTCTGCATGGCCTCTGCTCATTCTCCCAGTCATGTTCAACACTAAGAGGAAGTCCTACTAGGTCAGTCCTGTCTGATAGATTTGTGCAGTAGCCTTGGACAGCACTTGCCACAACACTCTCTGTAGACTTTGCAACTTGAAGCAACTATGACAAGCCCCAAACCTTTGTAAAATTGTAGCAACAGCTGGAAGAAATCAAACAGCAATAGTGTGTAAGTAGTTGATGATTCCTTTAAATAGCACTGGTAGAGAGTACCCTTTGTGCTACTCAATGCAAATTAAGAGAGGGCATTGGCTGAAACATGGAACTTCAAAGTGGCACTGCTGATTGATGTCTGCCTGCTCTGCATACTTCCAGTGGGCATTAGCTGTACGTGCATTAACCCCTTCACCAATTTGGCCTTTGGTAGGATTCATAATGGAAGTGTGCATGCATGTGGCAGGTAGCACTTTGGTTCTTGTATTGTACCCATAGTGGTCAAACTCCATATAATACTGAGCTCAATTTTGCACCCCTTTTATCTAAAATTCCATGAAAAATACATAAATTGGGATATTCCTCTTATGAGGTATATTGGGACAGTATTTCGTTCATATTTATAAAATATAAAGATGATGTGACATTTTACAATTAAGTTTAGAACTTATAACCATTGAAGCCAGACTTACAGAAAGTCACACTTACTGAGAGCATGACATTAATAGTGCCTATTTGAACATAAATTAGTAAGAATGTGTCTTTGCTTAGATGATTCATAAAAATCAAAGTCAACTAGCTCTATGCATGTTTGCTTTGTTCAAACGATCTGTTATCAGAAGAGGAAACATTTGCCTTAATTCAGCATGGCAAGCAAAATCTGCTGCACAATGTTCTTATTTCCCCTGTATGTGAACTTGAGCTTGTTGCAGAAAGAATTGGCAATCAATCAAGGCACTGACTGTCATAATATCAAGGAGTGCCATTGATCCCATCTTGATGCTTGCAGTCCAGAGGTCAATCTCAGTTGAAGGGAGCTCCTTTCACAAGCCTGAATCCATGAGAATGAACTGTGCTGTTTAATTGCTTTAGGTTGATCCACTTACAGATGATAGCTGGAGTTTTCATAATGAATAAATAAGTCTTCAGATAAGCAGATGAAATGTTTACTTTTGTGTTCTAAGCAATTAAAGTTTATTTTGCAGAGTATCTCCATTAACATACTTAGAGATATTTGCAAGTAAAGATCACAATTAGTTCACTGACCAGGGATTTTCTGTAGCAATAAACTTTGCATTGCCTACTTCACTGGGAGATTGGGGTAATAAGACCAAAGTGCAGTTTTCGAAGAACATTTGGCATCGTAAGCGAAACATAATGTTCTTTCACGATCATCATTTGCCTGCCATAACTCCCTGTCCATCTGGCATGCAACTTTACTTAGAAAGAGGCTGCCATAGGCGGATATAATTCTGAAATTTGTTTTGATATCGTGCCAATTCTAATTAGAAGGTAAGATTGCAACACTGATGTAGCTCATAATTGCGGACCTCATTATTTGAGGAAGGCATAGAAATGAACAGCATCACTTAACTTTCATATCAACTGCACTGGCTGTTGTTAGGCTGCAAAAATCCATGGACCCTGATTCTAGTGATAACATCTATGCTGACAGCGCTGGAATTTGAGAAGTCAGTGAGAAGGCATCTAATTAGTAGTAGCACAAATGCATCTCTGCCCAATGTTGCCAAGAAATCTGTTGCCTGGCTGCCATCAGGAGAGACGCGCCCAGATCAGTCCTGAGGATCCCAGTCATAAGGGGGAACTTCCCAAAATATTGAGGTATTTTCTAGTGCGGATCCTCTTTTTGGGGTGCACTTTTGAAAGTCTGACATGCCTGATATATTTTAGCACGTCCACCTCTTGCCACGCCAATCTTAACCTCATACAAAGGTGGTGTTTCTTTTGTAATTCAGGCGGTGTTGAACCCACAGTTGCACAAGGAGTCGTGCAATAGTTGAGAAGAAATCATGCTGCTAACACTGGAGGCAGTGTTTTACCAGTTTTTTCTGTCCATACCTAGCCACCAGGTATAGCTTCGTGCAAGCATCTTCATTTTCGAAGTGCCTGGATGCGCACTATGAGACTTGGACAAGAGTGGTTCTCTTCCTTGCGAAAGGACGACAATTCTTGCTCCCCACAACACAATTCAATCTTGACAACGTAATTCAGTTTTATGGGCATAGGATGGTTTTATCTCTTCAGATACTGGTGCATTTGACCATCCTTGCAGTACCTGCTCTTGGACTTCTGATATAATTGGGTCCTTGTTGTTCCAATTCTTTATCTGCTTCACACAGACTGGCAAGGAGTCCAGGAAGTTCAACAAAAGTACAACTTCTTGTGCCACTGGAGCATGTATAATGCTATCTGGCAAAGGAAGACTGCTGAGGGCATCTGCATTTGCTATAAACAAACCTGGATGATGCATAAAAGTGCACTTATTTGCCAACAAAATTAAAGTCCATCTTTGAATTCTAGCGGAGGCTATTAGCAGAATTGCTTTATCTTCGCTAAATAAACCGATTAGTGACTTATGAATAAACCTTTTTGAGGTTGTGAGTAACCCTTCTTAGTTGCAGAGAGGGTTCTGGAGACATAGCCTATTGGTCCTTCAGGTTTTATTTCTGTCTTTTTTTCTTGCGTTTGCCACAGAGCTTTGTCTTATCCTTCATTTTGATTTCACAGTCAGCCAAATTTCTCTCTGGTGAAATCTTAACTTGGTTTAGTGAGGTGGTTGAGCTACTCATGATTTCGCTACCCACTCGCATCTTGGAAAGTTCCATGATTTTCCTGCTAATGTCTCTTTTGTTTCAATCAACTGATTCTTCAGCTCTTCTGTCTCCTTCTCATATCTTTTGGCTTCCTCCTGGAACATGGCACATTGTTGAGTTTTTTCTGCCCACTGTTTCTTCAGTTGGTTCAGAATTTGTTTCTGCTGAATTTGTTTCACTTCTTTTCATGATTTTCCCGTGGAACCAACTCTAACCTGAGGGATCCTTGCATCCTGCAAAGGTCCTTCGGTTCTCCTATCTCATTCCAAAATACACTGTCATATTCCCTTGTCAACTCAGGATTTCTTCCTGTTCTAACTTGAAAAATTTCTGACCAGTTGAGCTTAATTTCTTTTAACCAATCATGACCCAGAAGACTAGGTCCTTCACCTGTTACAACAACACTGGAAGCTGGGCTGTCAGTTGCCTGTAGCATACAGGTACAGAGGCGATGCCTTTCACCTGTATTGCCTCTCCAGTGTATATCTTCAGCTGAGCTTTGGTTTGCTCCAGATTCAGTGGCTGGGTAGCTTCACTTAGGTATTTAAATGTGTGTTCTGCCACCACGGTGGTCAATGCTCCTGTGTCAACCTCCATGACTAGAGGCTTCCTATTCACTTGAAGGGTGACGATGATTGGTTCAGTTGACATTGTATAAGGAATAGATATCAGGATCAGCAGCTTCTGGTTCAGTTATATTGTTCACTTCAAACATCTTGGCCTGCTGTCTGACTGGCTGTCTTGATTTTGCCCTGCATTGCTTTATAACTGCCCTTCTTTTTGTGACAGTAGTGGCATTCTGCCTCTTTAAATCTGCAGGTTTCTGGTACGTGGTTACCCACCCCCACATCAGTAACAAATTAATTTCTGAATCGCTGGTGATATGCTTCCAGTGTTCCTTTTTTGTTTTTCTAGCAGTAGAGACTGTCCCCCACTTCGCAGTTGTCTCCCTGGTTTTCATACCACGCCAAATGGTAGGTTCCTATCCCAACTGAAGAACGGCACCATGTTGCACACTCTGCAAAGTCTGCAAGTCCCTCTCAGCACTCTCCATTGCTAGCGCTGTTTCCATGGCGTGCTTCAGGTCAACGTTAACTTTTGCAAGTAAATGGTGCTGAAACTGTACACCACAAACCAAACAATCTTGCGACCTGTCATTGAGAGTGTCTCTGAAGTCGAAGTGCTCAGCCAACTGTTTTAACTTTGCAATGCACATTGCGATTGCCTCACCTGGGGCCCTTACTCTGGATAAAAGCAAAATACTGCGGATGCTGGAAATCTGAAACAAGAACAGAAAATACTGGAAAAACGCAGCAGGTCTAACAGCATCTGTGGAGAAGCTACATGCTTGAACCAGATCTATGACTAGAAAGCTCTGCCTCTAAGACTACCCGCGCTTAGGGCTGATTCATCAGTACAATCATGTGATCCATAAAATAGTATGAAAGGTTTTACTTACAATCACTACAGTCCTAATCTTGATCTGTCTCACCATTGCTGAACTTCTGGAACCTATATCATGTAAATAAAGCCACTAGTTTGGTACGAATATATATTTAGTCTGCTGTTTGAAGAGAGGAGAATCACATGGTGGCTATCACAATCCCTGAGTCTCAATATTGGTTACATAAACATTGGCTAAGTGCACACTTCTGTGCACACTCAGCCAAGCTGAACATTTTTGGGAAGCAAGCAATGGCATACAATTATTGCTGTCTTTCGATTTTTAAGGGATTCTCAATTTAAACAGAGTCTCTACACACTACAGCAAACAGAACTCATGACTGACACTACAACAGGGCTATTTCTCTGGGAAAATGCAGTGAATGGGGGATGGTTACATAGTATAACTTATATGCATAAAATCAATTCCAGACACTTATAGCCGTGCAGGCATGATCCAGTCACCTCCATGATGGCTAGGACTATATGCAGCCTTAATTAAAAGTCTGACCTAAGTATGATTTATATACATGACTGCACCCTTCTGATTTGGAAATAGTTGCCTAGATAAACTACAGTGGATTCATTCACAATACATTAATTGATTTAATTGATGCTTTGACATTACTGATTTAAACATCTGCTGCCTTTTAAACGTGTATGAGAAACAAATCAACTGTAATCAGTATCAGACCACAGCATTCTTGCACCCGATCAAACATCAGACATGGCATTGTACGAATTGAGATTACTCCTCACATTATCAATCCTAATGAAAGTCACGATTAGCAAGTACTAAAAACATCTATTTGCATTGTTCTTCTAGGTGGGTCTCAGTGATATAACCTGGTTTGGAAAACTTCAATGATGGTAATAGCTGCTTATTGACTCCCCAGTGTGAATAATAAGTTTTGAACAGAGCTTTTATTTTTCAAGATTTTTTAACCATTAGCTCACAGAAAGGATTTGGGGGATAAAAGGATTACTATTAAACCGGGATTTTCCAGCCCCACCAGCAACGGGCATTGTTGTGGGCAGGATGGTAAAATTTGGAGAGCAGCCAAAAGTCTTTTCCAGAGGCTGGAAAATCCTGCCCATAGTGTGGATTTGCACAAGTTAAATAAAAGGCATGGAGCTAATAAGCGATTGAAATAATAATAAACTAAGTTTTGATATTATTTTCCTATAGACTAAAAATTCATAAGCAATTTGGTAGCCTGTCTTAGCAATAGCTTATTCCTATTGTGCCTGGGAACCTCTATCCCCTTCTGTCTGCAAACAGTGGATGATTAACAATGACCCAGATATTCCGGTCTCTGGATGGTCTACAGGAACCCTCGGAAGTCCCAATGCAAGGACTCCATAGGAATTGCCCAGTAAGTTTCAACTTCCGTTGGACAATTCCCCTGTGTACGAAAGCCTCCAAGAAAGTCTCCAACTCTGAATTAGAGTTGTAGATATCAGAGGGTTCTGACTCAGTTATCTAGATAGTGACCCATTAGACAGAAAAAAAGTCACTGGAAACTATACAACTGAATCCCCTGATTCCCCACTGACCCCACCCCTGACTGCCTCCTGATGCTCCAACCCCTCCCAGCCCCTCCAACCCTCAATACCCTGAACCTCTGACTAACACTCTGAAAAGTTACTTAAATGTCCCAAAGCTTTTCAGTGTGTTAGTGAATGAAGACTTACCGAAGTATGGCAGCTAGTGCTGTAAAAAGGGGGCATGGCTTGACTTCCCTCAATGATCCTGCACTATGAAGGAGGACTCCCAGAATAGGTATACTCCCCATTTCTGAAGAGGCACAGTTTGGAAGTCCGGGCCAGAATGCAGAGCTCCAGCTTAGCGTAAGACAGCAGGAACAGAATGGCAATCCAATGGTGTTTGCCACTCCTCAGAAGATTTGGCTCAAATATAGACACAGGTCTTCAAACAGAAAGTTGCAGAGGTCTGCTTTGGCACAGAGGTTTACCATAAGGAGGGTGATTAAGAGTTTTAGTGGCTTAAGTTCCAGGTGCAAGTTTGATGGCACACAGTAATGGTGTTAGACAAATATTAACACTTTTTTATTCTTTCATGGAATGTGGGCATCGCTGGCTAGCCAGCATTTGTTGTCCATCCTAAATATCCTTGAAAAGGTGGTGATGAGACACATTCTTGAGCCGTTCCAGTCCACGTGGTGTAGGTACATCCACTGTGTTGCTGAAAAAAGAGGTCTAGAAGTTTGATCCTGTGACACTGAAGGAAAGGTGATATAATTCACTGTGCTTCAGTAGGGAAGGGAGCGAATTTTTAAGGTGGTACCAATCAAGCAGGCTGCTTTATCCTGGATGATGTTGATGGAGCCGCATTCATCCAGGCAAATGGAGAGTATTGCATAACACTTCTGATTTGTGCCTTTTAGACAGGCTTTGGGAAGTCAGGAGGTGCATTATTTGCATTCACAGCCTCTGACCTGCTCTAGTAGCGACACCATCTATATGGCTAGTCTAGTTCAGTTTCTGGTCAATGGTAACATCCAGGATGTCGATAGCGATGGTAATACCATTGAATGTCAAGGGGCCATGGTTAGATTCTCTCTTGTTGGAGATGGTCATTGCCTGGCGCTCGTGTGTCACAAATATTACTTGCCACTTATCAGCTTAAGCCTGAATGTTCTCCAGGTCTTGCTGCATATCGACATGGACTGTTTCAATATCTGAGGAATTGTGAATGGTGCTGAACACTGTGCAATCATCAGGGAACATCCCCACTTCTGACCTTATGATTGGAGGAAGGTCATTGATGAAGTAGCTGAAGATGGTTGGGCCTAGGACACTACCCTGAGGAACTCCTGCAGTGATGTCCTGGAACTGAGATGATTGGCCTCCAACAATCACAGCCATCTTCCTTCAGGAATGTGAACTGCAGGAGACTATGTGGTGCCTGAACGCAACTCATTTTTTTGGGGCTTTATGCGTTTGATCCCATGCCAAGAGATAGGTCTGGTGGGGGAGGTAATCAAGAGGGGTTGGAGTGGATGAGTGTGGGTCAACAGCAGCTTGCATTGTCTTGTGGTAGGAGCAAAGTTCCACAAAAGTATATATATTTTTTGCTTTTGGACCTTTTTGAGCAGCCTCTGCGGTCTTTTTAAGAATCGCTGGTTAGGCTGCTCAAGACTAGAAATGCCAATTGGAACTTGTAAGATCTGACTGGGTTAAACAAGTTTAGGCGTCAGGGTCTGAAATGAGTACAAGAGCCTTATTTCATTATTGCTGACCTCCTAAGAGAAAGCTTTGGCCAATTTAGCATTGACCCAAGTGCCCCTGGAAATTGATGTGTGTTTCTGCACCGCTAAATTGATTATTGTTACACTTGCTTTAGGCCCATAAAATAGGCACAACAATATTATATTTGGACCTCATTTTGTTTATGTCAAATAAGACAACCCAATAATGTGAGGAAGTATAACTTGTTTGTTATTTTGTATAATTTATATTGATTGAACAATGTAAATTTGATCATAAAAGTTGCTTTGTATTTCCCACTATGAAACAAAATGATTCAACAATTTGTTTCTGACTTCAGCTTATCAAATGCTTTCTGTCTGTCTTTGAAGGATTTGTAGAGGCTTGTGGGAAAATTATGCATTCCTGCTTTAGATCACAAGGAGCATTGTTACATTGCTGGATTACATTATTGGGCTAGATTTTGTGACCAACAGTGAAGTAACCGTTTGCTGTTGACTTCAAAGTAAGCTGCCCACAAAGATCAAGTAATCTCAATGGCGTGGACTTCCCTTTTTCTGACAGCAGTTTAAATCTGCACCAAGCCAAGGGATCACCAGGCGTGCAGCAGCAGTGATGTCCTTGTGGAAGATAAGCAGCTAATCACATTGAAGTATTCTCACAGCCAGCAAGACAAGAAGTTGAAAGTAATTTATCCTTCACTTTTAATTTAAACTTTCAGATAGCGAATCAAATGGATGATAGCATTTAGATAGAAGCTAAAAATATCAATATAAACAAACTTTCAAAAAGAAGTACTATTTTAGAAATATCTGGTTTTTTTTTATCATAATGGAGAAATTTGGCATTCCACAAATATAAAATTAGTTTTCAAAGCCAGTAAGGGAGTCTACAAGTAATTATGAAGTTAGTATGCCATTAAAAACCTAGTTACGCCTCATTCAACAAGGTGTAAGTTTTTCAAAAGATTTTACAGTGTGACTAACAGCATAAAAGTGGAAGTTTTTGTCAACTCACTGATTGCTTAGGGTTTCACTCTGGGGGAGGAAATCATTGACAGCAATTTCTGGATTTCCACGTTATTCGGTACGTTTTGCAGACTCCCAAAATCGCTATCATTTTCAGTGATGTAATGATGGCAAATATTGACAGTTTCACAGTCCTTACCACCGCAAAATTTGGGCCATTATGCAGTTAGGTATCGAGAAGTATGGGCATATTCCTCAATAAAAGAATCTCGGACCACTTACAGGAGTGACTGTCACCACCATATCCAAGAGAGGATGCTGAATTTGTAACAGTGGTATTGAATTTTGCTTTCACTTTGAAGCTTCAAATGTGATCCAGTTCTGATTTGGACTACTGGGGTCAGGAAATGTTGAGTCTTGTCTGGGCAAAGGTAACGTGGTTTATTGATCCCAGATATATTGATCACTGATTCCGTATATAATGTGTAACATATCCTAACCTCTTCATGTTATTTCAGGCTTTATAATGGCCTCTGCTTACTTCAAGACCTACTACTCCACAAATCAATTCTTGTTCTTCAAATAAAAATACTGAGAAGAGCACTCAAGCAGAATGTTTTCCATTACTTCAAAACTGTTGGAAAAATTTAAGATTTTATCCTTGAGTAAATCCTTCAAATTATCTGACATAACATCGCCAGCTATTGGAAGGGTATGGATCTGCAGATGCTAGTGAGAAAGTATTTAACTCACTCTCAGGATGTGGGCATCACTGCCAAGGCAGGCATTTATTGCCCATCCCTAGTTGTGCTGTAAAGATGATAGTAGGCTTTCCCAAACCACTGCGTTTGATAGAACAGAATGAGTAGTTAAGAGTCAGCAATACTGGGCATTGGCAGGTTTCCTTTCCCAGAGGACAACAGTGAACCATTGGATTTTTATGACAATCATGATCAGCTTCTTACTTCCAGACATTTTAAACCAAAATCATGGTAGGATTTGAGCTCATGTTCTGATTGGATTATTAGTGCGGACCTAGTAACATGACCACTACACCACCATATCCCTCTGTATGGCAATTATACACTAAAATCCATCCTTCAGATGAGACTTAAAGCAAGATCCAACCCCTCCTCTCAGGTAGACACAAAAGGCATCATGCAATTTGAAGACGAGCAAGGGAGTTCACCAAATGCCCTGACTAATATTGAACCCTCAAGAAACAAATGATCTGGTCATCCATCTCATTCTGTGTGGGAACTTGTGTGCAACTAACTGCCGCATTTCCCGACATAACAATGGTGACTACTCTTCAAAGCATTTGCAGGCATCCTGAGGTCATAAGAGGCTCAAAATTTTCTCTTTAAAGTTCCTTCTTCCAGTGAAATGGATTAGAGACGGGCTTTCGCTCTCTTCCTTGCCCATTGATTGAAGACCCACTGCCATCACTGTAAAAAAGTAAGAGCAAACTATGATAGCATAAATGTTGTAATTGAGTGGAATGTTACTGTGAATACAATTCTTCTGCACATGTTTTCCCTTCACAAAAATATCCAATAATTTTCCTTTTAAAGACTGAATACTAGAAATGGGGAGTAGGGGTCCAGTCCTGCACAAAATATAGATCATTCTTCTTAGGTCAATAACCGCTAAAATAATGGAACCAATTATCAGGCGCAAATTTAAGGATTTGTGTGACCATAATATAGTAAATAGCAGCCAAAGATGAAGATCCTGCCTGCCAACCTCTTTGACATATTTTGGGAAAGTGGCATCCCAAGCAAATTGCAAAGCCTTATAATGACTTAGATTTCCAGAGAGTCTTTCATAATGATCTTCACATTAGTTCTGCTACATGCATTGAAAGCAATAGGAATTAAAGATAAAACTAATGAAGTTGATAAGAAGCAGATTGAAGGAAAGGAATCAGCTGTGATTTGATAAGGAAGTATTGTCAGGTTTCTAATCTACATCAATGACTTGGATTCCAAATTATGGTTATATTTGCATATGATACGAAAATGAGTCTGGAGTCTGAGAAAGCTACTCAGGACATGCTGAATAAGTTGTAAGGTTGTATGTTGTCTCAGTAAGAGGTCTAGAGGCTTGTATGATTGAACAATAACAGTTTATTAATTACACATAACTATATAAGAGAGATATATATATATATATATAAATGTATACACTCATACAGGATACAGTCCTGTCTAGGTTATATCTTCATGCCGACTTCTACCAGACTCACCACTCCACCCTACTACTCCTATGTGACTCTCTACATCATAATGTGGGCGTTACTGTTTCCCCAGTCCCACATTAACCTTACAGTCCCGAACACTATATCTCCTAATACTATATCTCTCCCCAAGTCTTTACCCAGATGTATTTATAATAGTATTTACATGCTATCCCTTCTGCCCCCAAGTCTCTGACTTTACAGATTCGGATGGTCTGGAGGCTTTATGACTGTTCCTGATCTCGGTCTTTTGAAAGTTTGGAGGTGTGTTAGTCTAAACCACTTTGGGCTGACTTTGTTGGTCTGGAGTTGAAGTTGTAATACTTGACATTTCTCTTCTTTGGGTTTCTACATCTGGTTCGCTCAAGGGTGTGATAGGAGGTTTGCCACAAGGAATGAGGAGAAGACCCCCTGTTCAGTTGTGCCTTCAGGGGTATGTATCAAGTAAGACCATTATTGATTTTCATCCCTCAGGACAATGACACCTTCTCTGTCAAGGTCCTTGATTCAAACCTGTCACCTCTGTTTAGCCTGGGCAGGTTTCTAGTACAGTACCTCCTACTGTAAGTGGAAGATTGTCTCTGTCTATAGAACTGTTCTCAGTCCTGAACCTCCTGATAGTCTCTGGCTGCCAACCTGGGATTAATACTTTGGTAGCAGGGGGAGTTGAGTGCAAAGTTTTCTGCCCATCAACAGACCTGATGGGACTAATTCACATTGCAGTGGCTGTTGGAAAGTCATCATTTTTCTTCAGGGGGATTTTATTAGTGCGGACACCTCTTTCTGCCTCCTGTTTATTTTGTGGAAACCTTGGGGAGCTGGTGTGGTTTTGAAATCCATAATTCTTGACAAAATGAGTGAAGTATTCATTAGCAAAATGTGGGCTGCTCTTGAGCACCACCTGGTCTGGGATGCCATGGATTGCAAAGATTTCTTTCAATAACCTAGTGACCGACTCTGTGCTTGTGCATAAATACTTCACTTTGATCCACCGAGAGAAACAGTCAGCAATGAGGAGGAAGGACTTGCCATTGTATATGAATAGATTCATTCCCAAACATTCCCACGGTCTGGTAAGGAACTGTGTAGGGAAAAGGAGCTCCCTCTGGACTGGTTTGTACAGTGTGCATACCTACCAGTTTAAAAATCATCTCTTCAATTGCTCTTGATATTCCCGGCCACTACATTGCAAACCAGGCTCGTGCTCTGCATTTTTGATGCCCAAATGGCCTTGGTGGATTTATTGTGGAATCTCCAGCTGGAGTGAGACAGGAATGGCCAACCTTACAGCCAGTACTGACGGATGCAGATGCACTGTTCATCTCGCATCTGTTCCTGGCGTATCTATTGAAGCTTTTTGGACCTCAGCGGCAATTATGTTGTCACAAACTGGGAATATGACTCAAGCTCGTCAACCAGATTGACATCATGTGTTGCAGGATGGTCGACTGTGGCCCTGGACAACATGTCCACAGTCTTTTGATGCTTCCATCCATACACCATATGCAAAGCGCATGGGACGCAAGTGGAATCTCTGAATTTTGGGGGGCATCCTAGCAAGTTCTTTCATGTCCAATTGACAAGTGCTAAACATCCGCATGTGGGCAGAATGAACATACGCAGTGGAGGGTGTAGATCTGGTAGAAGGTAATGTTGAAAGGGATCGGGGAGGGTGTGTTGGTAGACTCAGAATCATCGAGGAGCAGCATAAAAACTGAATGCTGAACTGTATTGCTACAAGAGTAGACTATAAACAAAGGATATCATGCTTAAACTGCATAATGGTTTGGGATCTGCCTCAATGATCACTTTCAGCCTAACAATATAGGGAGCTTCTCACAAGCCCATGTAACGGTGAGGGCCTCTTTTTCAATAACTGCATACTGCATCTCTGCGTTGGGCAGACACCAAGAAGCATAATGTACTGGCCAAAGTACCCATCCAGCTGTTCTAGGAACAGAACTGTCCCTAGTCCTGCTGACGAGGCATCTGCTGCGAATGTAATTGGCAGGGATGGGTTGTACTGAGCCAGGATAACTAGTAAGAGTATCATGTCTTTGATCTGACAGAATGCTTGCTCTTGATATGCATCACAACACCTGCACGCTTGGGCCTTTTTGTGGTGTCGCAGAGGCTCTGTGCCCTGCGTCAGGTTGGGCAGAAATTTCACCAGCTGAATTTAAAAGCTTATTTCAGCCTCATTTTGGACTTTGCTCACAGTTTTGCAATCTGGCTAGGTCCTTTGACTTTCCTTTCGCCCGAGTCTCACAACACTCCTCCATGTGCTTTGGTGGAGTCCTTTTATGCTACACAGTGGATCTTTCTTCTGCCCTTCAGCCTTCACATCTGTAATGGAGTTTCTTAGGCAATCTCCAGTTGTGTTTTCGAGGTCTTCAAGTTAGGCACACTTCTCTCAGGTCAGACTGCAGTTTCTTTACTTCTTTGTTCTTAGGGATTTTGGGGTCCTCCACCTACTCCCACCATGATGTAAGGTTGTGTGTTATCTCATGAAGAGGTCTAGAGGTTCGTATGGTTGAACAATAACTGTTTATTAATAACATATGACTATACACATATATACAGGATACAGTCCTGACTAGTTGCTATCTTCATGCCGACTTCTACCAGACTCACCACTATACTCTACTACTCCCATGTGACTCTTGACATGATAATGTGGGCGGTACTGTCTATCCAGATAAAATCTCTCAATAGTCAAATGAATGGCAGGTGAAATTTATTGCAGACAAGTGCTAAATGTCTGCATGTGGGCAGAATGAACATATGCAGTGGAGGGTGTAGGTCTGGTAGAAGGAAATGTTGAAAGGGAGCGGGAAGGGTGTGATGGTAGACACAGAAGCACCGAGGAGCAGCATAAAAACTGAACTGTATTGCTACAAGAGTAGACTATAAACAGAGGATATCATGCTTAAAATGGATAGTGTGTTAACCAGATTGCACTCCGAGTCCAGTCTATGTTACAAAGACATAGAGAAGAATTCAAATTGTGGTAAAATAAATGCAAGATCCTATTAAATTCAATAGGGGAATAAAGAGTAATTTCTTTACACAGACAGTGGTTAGAATATGAAACCTACTACCACAGGAAATGGTTGGCGAAAAGCTTAGATGCCCTTAAAAGGAAATTAGAAGGTAATATGAGAGAAAAGGGAATAGAAAGATCTGGTGAAAGGCTGAGATGTGGTAGATGGAATGGGAGAAGATGGAATGTGGATTATGAATACAGCACAGAGTAGTTGAGCCGAACAGTTTGTTTCTATGTTATTTATTCTATGTGAGTCAATAGTGAAGAAAAGAGCCATGAGGTTGATCTCCGTCATCAAAGGATTGAATTATAAAGAAAGTGTGAAGAATCTGTGGTTCTTTAACCTTCAAAGGTATCAGTCTTGACTGCCTGGTAGCACTTTCTTTGAGTCAAAAGGTCATGGGTTCAAGTCCCACTCCAGCGAGCTGAATTCAAGGCTAACACTTCAGTGCAGTACTGAAGGAGTGCTGTGCTGTTGAGGATGCCATCTTTTTGGATGAGATGTTAAACTTTGGGACAGATGCCAAAGAATATTCACGCAGAGAGTATTCAAAATGGTCTTCTGGGCAGTGTAGTGATGGAAAAAACAGAATCACTCAATATCTGGTTAAATGATAAATTGAAATGAGCTAAGATGCCTCAAATGGCTAAGATCAGCAGTTTTGTCTTATGATTCTTGAGTAGTATGTTGAGGAATTCATTTATCCTCTCAGACTGCTCATGGAAATGAAGCCACAATCTTTTCTCTGCTTCCCATGGGCACGCTTTATGTAGTATTTCAATATCTTGTTGGACAAAATGATTCAGAGTAACTCTCTCTCTAGGTCAGCGTTTAAAGCTTAACAAAGACTGTAAAATATCATTTTGTTAACCAACTACAGTCAAAACAACTTAAGCAACAGATTTAAAGCTAGGGTTATTCTACTTTTAATCACTGTCCAAATGAAGAAACTTCTATTTCTTCTGATAATCAACATTACTACGTATTTCTGGGTATTCAACTCTTGCAATTTCTGAATTAGCAGAGCAAGATTCTAATCTATTTAAGTAAACACTTAAAATTAAATTGACTTTCACGACTCAAATATCACAGGCAGTTTCCACGTTTGTGAACAGAGACTAAGTTTATTCAGTGGAACTGTGGAGATGAGGCCCAATCTGACTCTAGAGAGTCTCACTCTAATTACCTCCCAGTGATGATCAGGCACAAGTTCCAAATTTAGGCCTCTTTAAGATTATACTGCAATTTTCAATCAAATGTATCCTTAGAACCATCAGTAACTGTATCATAGTAAATAAGCAACTTGATTTTGAAGCCTGTTCAGAGTGCCAAGATGTAAAAACTGATGCAAAAACAAGCTACTATTTTATTGCTGTGTTTAGAGTGCCAGAAATTGTTACTGTTTTGACACGTTTGAAGATGTGCCCTGGCAATAATTAAGCTCAACAGCACACAAAGCACCAGTGTTGGAATTTCCATTTAGTCAGGGTACGGGAAACTATGACTTTAATTAAATCGACTGATGTGCAGTTTAACCCTGGCATTCTGCCACATAGCATTATTCCCTCAAAAGGGCTGTGCTTGATTGAGTAAACAGAGGAACCATTGTCAAACAGACTCCTGAAATCCAAGTTGATATCATAGCCTGTAAAGGATTACATTCTTAAATGATCTGCAACAGTCAAAAGGCAAACTATTAAAAGGAAGAAAAAAAGAAGGAACTTGCATTCGTATAGCACACTTCTTGATCTCAGGATGTCCCAAAGCACGTCACAGCCAATGAAATACTTTTGAAGTATAGTCACTGTTGAAATGTTGTAATGGCCCATTTCAGCCAATCTGAGCACGGCAAACTCTCACACCCAGCAATGCGATAATAACTGGATTTTTTTAGAGTTGCTTGTTGAGTAAATATTCTATATGACAATACGTCAAAACTTAAATATAGCAGAGTAAACCTTTCAGATTCATTGCTCCTACTGCAAATCTTCACACAAAGGAAGGGCTTACTAGGAATTCAGCGGCGTGCCCCATTTGCAGCCCTCTCAATTTCCACCCATTAACTTCAATAGTTGGAAAATCATGGTAGCTGCAGCTCAGGTGCATGCCAGAGCTTTTGAACTCTAAGAAGAGTTTTCTCTTCCCTGCGCTAATTTTTAATAATTTCCCCTCAGGATGCTGCATAGCATTTATCAACAACAAACTGAGCAACAACTGCAGCAAATAGTAGGGAGAGAGCCTAATCTAATAGTTTTCCGCTTTGCAACTAAAATTATCCAGAGACCATGTCACTAGCACAAGCCAATGCGGTCAGTTGTTTATAGACCAATTAAACCTATGATCAAAAGTTAGTTCTAATGAAAGGTCATCAACCTGAAACAATAATTCTCTCTCCACGCATGTTGCCCGATCTGCTGAATATTTCCAGCATTCTCTGATCTAATTATAGTTTTTCAGCATCTGCAGTATTTTGCTTTCATCTAAAGTTATTTCCCAGGTTACATCTGGTGATAAAATTAGAGTATTTTTTAACCTGTGTCAAATAGGAACATATTCTGTGAGATATATTTAGAGTGTTTTTAGTTGGGGTAAAATAGTTGAGTTTAGTTGGGTTGACATTTGAATTTCTGTCAGGGAAATACATAAAACTGCTCACCTATATCTGTTTCAATGGGGAGATGGTGGCATAGTGGTAATACCACTGGACCAGGTTAGTGCCATGTGGGCACAAGTTCAAATCCCACCACAGCAGCAAATGGAATTTAAATTCAACTAATAAATCTGGAATTAAAAGTTAGCCTCAGTAATGGTGACCATGAGAACTATCATCAATTGTTGTAAAAAACCCATTTGGTTCACTAATGCCCTTTAGGGAAGGAAATCTGCTGTCTTTACCTGGTCTGGCCTACACGTGACTCCAGACCCACAGCAATGTGGTTGACTCTTAACTGCCCTCTGAAATGGTTGAGCAAGTCATTCAGTTCAAGGACAGTTAGGGTGGGCAACAAGTGCTGGCCTTGCCAGTGATGCCCACATCCCATGAAAGAATAAAGACAAAGAATGTTATCAGCCTTTGTTATTATTGTTAGTATATGCACTCAAGCAGATTATATCAAACATTGTTTGGTATCTGGACAGTGCTTCTTTGCAGTGTCAAAATGAGGAAATTGGGAAAGTTTATTAGGCTGTTAGGGTCACCAAAAATCCTGGCCAGTGGAGATGGTTGGGTTACTCACCCATCAATCACTGCTGTCGGTAATTGGGATTGATTGCACATAATTTGTATTGTGTAACTAACCTCCACTCACTGCATTGTTGCTTGAAAAATAATCCTGCTGCGCTCAAGAGACTATTTGCTGGAGATTCTGTTATTAAATGTTGAGACTCTCTGGACCCATCCCACCTCCAACTCACTGGCTGCTACAGAGGTGTCACTATTTACTCCAAATTTATTATCTCCAAAGGCTGATTACTGTTCATGAGTTGAAAAATAGTTAATATCTCAATTGAGTTAGCATTAAGAAACATTTGCTTGATAAATCAAGTGTATTTAAAATCCTGGTAAAGACGACCATAAGACTGAAGAGCAGTCCTGAAGCAATGAACAAAATTATGTGAGTTATCTCTAATTTAACACCCATCAAAATTACTGAGATTACACTGGAGATGATATCAGGAAGAACTTCAAGAAATTTGGAGTCTCGTTTTCAAACAATCAATATATTGGCAAGTCAAGTATTCTATTAATAGCTTCCTGCTGTGAGACCATTAATGAAACTAAGGCATGTTAGGCTCTGTTCTATGCTAATAGTAGCATTTTTCAGCAGTATTAAACCCATGTCTGTTCCATAAATTAGGGGTTACTTTGTGAAGCCCATTGGAAGAAAAGGCTGTCAATGTTTTATAATCTTTTTCAAATACATAAATTGACCCATGGAACAATTTCTCAGAGCAGCTTGCATTTCTTCAACGTAACAAAATACTGGCACAGCATAAGGTGGAAAAAAGGAATGACTGGTATAGAGCATGTTAATTTTATGTAACGAGTAAATGTTCCTCTCCTTCTTGCCCCTCTCTTTTTTCTGGCTTGATACTTACTTAAATGATGTTCATCTCAAACATCTTCCAGTTCTGATGAAAGTCATTGATCTGAAACATTGGGCAGGACTTTGACCCTGATATGGGGATGGAAATAGAAGCAGGCAGGGGATGAATTTCCATTTTCCTGAAGTCTGGATTGGGCAAATATTGGTGACCCACCCACAAGCAGCAGGTAGCATGTTAAGTTAATTAAAAGGCTATTGACTAGAAGCCTTTAGGCCTCACCTGCAGCCTTGGAAGCAGGGTGGCAGATGCCTGGAGGGTTTCAATGGTGGTCCAGCCACTGTTGCCATTTTTAATTCCAAATATTTTAAAGTGCTGAGAGGGTGCCTCAAGATGGAGGTGTCCTCTCTCTCTCCCCTACATTCAATGGGAGGCTGCAGCCTCTTCCGTGTTAGAAGGCCTCCTATTGGCCTTCCAGCTTTGAGAGCCCACCCACTGTTGCTAATTGGGCATGCCCTCCAGCCACTAATTGGCCAATCCTACAAAAATCGTTGTCGGGTTGCTGCTCCCAACATAATGTGGGGCTTGGACTTGCATTTAATCTGAACGTTGGGGCCCTGCCAGATAACTCTGTTTCTCTCCACAGATGCTGCCAGAGTTGAGTATTTCCAGCATTTTCTCGTTTTATATCAGAGTCACTGCATCCAAAGTATTTTACTTCGGTAACAATGATGATACCACTTTTGCTTTGAGAATGTTAACAAATTAAACATCCTTTGTTTTCAGCCAACATTTAGCACTTTGCCAGCCCCTAATCCTCTTTAATCAGGTAACAGCAGTGCTGCAACTGCAAATTTATAGCCTCTTTGAAAAAGTAAAGATAGATTCCCAATGAAGGATCCTTGTACCCTTCATTAAACAGCAGTACGGTTGCCCGCTTTCTAAGTTTTTGCACGTTGAATCCCATTGACAGATCTGATTCTGCTGGTCAAGATACTTACTCTTGTATCCTCTAATAAACACTTAAAGCTGCA
Source organism: Carcharodon carcharias (assembly GCF_017639515.1). Taxonomy (NCBI): domain Eukaryota; kingdom Metazoa; phylum Chordata; class Chondrichthyes; order Lamniformes; family Lamnidae; genus Carcharodon; species Carcharodon carcharias. Next base: position 128,171,394 of record NC_054473.1, on the reverse strand, counting down.
TGAGACTCGTAGGGCTGAATCTTCTGTTCTGGCGTAGAAGTTTGGCAGTGTGTGCAGAAGTGAGTAACACTCCCTCTCGGGGATGGGATGGCTGGCCACGCACAATCTCGTGCTGGTCAGTTCATTAGATATGCAAGCACGAAGAGCACAGCGAATCTTGTGGCAGGGGCAGACCCCGCTGTTACCTCACGGGTTCAAAGTTCTGGGCACCACATATAAAGGTTGCCTGGATAGGCATTCACTCACTGCAAGCCTTTCTGAGTGGAACTGCAGCCAGACTTTTGGATCTTTTCCCAGTTGGAAATATCTCAGAGCAGACAACATGTGGCCCCCATGGTTCAGCGACACCTCGCTGCAGCTTCTCCTCCTGGCCATCCACGAAAGGCAGGAGGTCCTGTTTCTCAGGGCTGGCAGCAGGAGGCCTTCCCATTGGACCAAAGCAGCCTGGTCAGAGGTCACAGTGCAGGTCAGCACCAGTGGGGCCCATACCAGAACCTGGCTCCAGTGTAGGAAGGACCATCTAGTCACTGCAAAGTGACACTCATGGGCCATCAGGCAGTGTAACTGTGTGAGTGCAAAGAGATAGGATGATCATATGCAAGCCTCAGCAGCAGATGGAATATGTGGACTGAATGTGTGGCAGCCACTTCGTGCTATCAATGTTGTACCAGTTGCAGGACAGTGTTGTTGTTAATCACTTACTGGGGAGTACAGAGGGGCTGTCATAGGCATGCCTGCTCATAAACTGCTCATGCGCCCAATGGGATTACATACAATCATTCTACCTGTCTGCAGGACAAAAATGTACACAATCGCCACGAGGGTTCCAAGACTGGAGAAGGAGTTCCAGATATCAGGATTCTTACACCCTTTGAGAAGAGGGCCACCTTGCTGGGGAGGACTGGGACCGAGCCTGCCCAGATAGAGAAATAGGACTCTTCTAGCAATCCAGTGAGGATGCCTCCAGTCTGCTGCTGAGAGATGGACACACAGGACTAATGAGTGAAACATTGTTCAGATAAGGGACTGAGCATAACCATCAGCTAATTCTTTTTGTTCTCCACAGCAGGACCTCAGCAAAGACAAAGAACAAGAGGAGGAAGCAGCCAACATCCAGCTCCGCTTCCACCTTCACCTTGAGCACCACCTCTGAGGATGATGACTTCCAATCCTCAGGGGCTGCAGTGTCACGGTGTTCAGCTGCCCCCTCCACCAGCGCACATACATTGACCTCAGTGGGTACACGTTCTAGATTAGGCCCGGGGCTACAATCTGGTGAGCGCATTACTGACATGGGTACACAGCTGATGGAGCAAGTGACAGCCGAGGTCTCTGACGTTGGAGGACTGCCAGAGACCAGGCCCCTGCTCAGCCCCATGCAGATGATGAACCTCTGGACTCGGCCATTAGAGATCAGTTGGAGGTGCAGAGAAAGGCATGGAACATCGGTTAGAGATGCCAGAGGTCATGTGTAAACTAGAGCGAAGGCTGGAGAAGTACATCTGTGTTATGAGTACAGGCATGGGCTCCAGCATATGAACATTTGGTTGCCTGCAAGGCTGGTGACCCCCATGGAGAGCCAGGCCCAACAGAACACACAGTTGCTGCCAGATAAGCACTTGGACTTGCATTCCATCATGCTAGCCATGGATGCAGTGCTACAATGGCTAGGCAAAAAGGGGATGGGACACTTTGACCTCCCTCCAGATGCCCCTTCTCAAGGAGTCAAGGAGATGCCATCTCGCACCAACAGGGGAGAGTCAGCCAGGCACCGCAGGGCCTTCATCCCAGGACACTCCAAGGGCACCACACCTCTCCACCTTCCCCTCTGCCAGTGACCCCATCGCCTCCAGCAAGACAGGCCGAGGAGAGTAACCTGCAACTGTGCAGGAGCCCTCTAGACCTCAGGCCACCAGAGGACGACTGCCAAGGTCACCTCAGGTAATGGGGCATAGCAGTCAGCAGGCTTCTTCCACCTCAGCTGTGGATGTCAGGGCTGCACTTAGACATAGTGACAGGAAGAGAAAGATTAAGAAATTATAAGGGCACAAAGATGGAGCAGGTGTCTAATCGCTATATATATAACGTACTTAGAAATATATGTTTAACTGCACTTCATTCATGTATGTTGTATTTTCATTATGCCCGTTGCTGCTAATTGCTCCAATGGTCACATGCACTTAAGGGCGTTGCACTTTGTTCCCGATCAATCTCGGATGATGTGGGCCTATATACCATTTATTGGGTCACATTGTCAGTAGTGGCATCCCTTATGATGCCACTACTGATAATGCTGATGATGAGGGCCTGGATATTGCAGATGCAGCAGCAGAAGCCAGGGGAATGGTACAATATGGTCGACAGGCCTATGACCATCTTATCACCACCAGACTCAAGGGTGAGTGCAGCACTTCAACACTGCTGTTTTTAATCCTCATTTGGCTGGGGAGATTATTTCATTTCATTTCTTGCAAGTGAAACATCTATGCCAAGAAATTTGTCTCAGGCTGTGGCAACAAGCGGGCAGTATCAGATTGGAGCTTAATATAGACTGTACCTGATATTTATTTCGATTGCAGTTAAAGGAATTAAATATCAGTAGCTATGAATAACTGGCGGCCGATCTGATACTGCACTTTTTTCACCACCTGTGACACTTTTTCCTCTGCTTCACTTTTAAAGGGTTTGACAAAAAATTACTTTATTCTTGATAAAAGTTTTGGTTTGGATTCTTAATTAAAACCAGAAGGTGAGGAATTAAAATCGAGCAGGCACAAGGGGCAGGAGTGACTAAAGAGTCTCCAAGGTGGCCAAGATGGGGTTTTGAGCTGCAGTTTCTTGGTTAGCCTGCCTTTAACAGAAGTTTCTATCTTGGTAAAAAAGTTTAACTTTGCACAAGAGCAGCCGCCTGAGGTTTATTAAGCCTCTGACTACTAAATAAATTAGGAAGAAGAATCTACATGTTATGTTACTGGCTAGCCCTGCGATTATCAACCTTGGGCCTAACAGCCACCAGCTGATCAGGAGTAAAGGAAGTCAGTGATGAGGATTGAGAGCGCTAGTTAAATCCATGCTCAGCTTTTACTTTTCACCAACTGATTCTGACCAACTGACTATACTGCATTTGAGGTACAGTTCTGATACTCATCGGGAGACTTTCTGGGAGCTTTGGTCAAGACTTCACCAATAATGTTTTTTCGAGAAATTTTCTGGCTTGCTGCATACTCCACAATGTAGAGATCATTATTTGTCCTGCTTTTTGTACGTCCTAACCACAAAAAGCAGGATAAATCCAACCCGGCTAATTACTGCCCCATCAGTCTGCTCTCAATCATCAGCAAAATGAAGGAAGGTGTTGACGACAGTGCTATCAAATGGCACTTAGTCAGCAGTAACCTGCTTACTGATGCACAGTTTGGGTTCTGTTGGGATGGTGTTGGTTCCAGAACGTGTCTGTTACAGAAGTCTTCATAGTCTTCTGTATGTTAACAGCAAGTCTTTAAGAATTACTTGTAACTATATAGTAAAGGGTACAGACACAGAGCTATCTCCATCATGGGTCTTAACACATCTCCGGCCAACATCACACTGACCCTAGGTCTAGGTCATGTGCCTTCTTACATCACCTTGTGGGTGGCACTTTACTCAGTCCCACTTTAACCCCGTATATACCAGGCACTTCTATTACACCTCCCCCAAGGATTTATCCCACGGATGCAAAATTATTTAAGTTTACTTCAAATCTTATATTGCTATAAGTCTTATTTACCTTTCTGTTACAGCCTTAATGCTATTCCAACATTATTGCTATTACAGTATTAACATTAACAACATTCTCACTACCCTATTTACCACCTTCAAGTCCTTGAAGTTGAAGGTTCAAGCAGTCTGGAGGCCTAATAACCCTCCACATCTCATTCACCGTTCTGTCAGGAGATTGGTAGGCTCTTGTGGTTCTGGTTCTCATTGTTGGCTTGGAGGTTGGGCTGGCATTTGGGTATGCTTTCATTCTTTTCTTCCATTGCTTTAAGTTGAACCATGTCTGGTCAGTTTGCCTGCTGTTACTCTCAATTATTTCATGCGAGGTAGGCGAAGGTGGTATTTGTCTCCTTAGCGCTGCTTTTTCTTCTTTTTCCATGTGGGCCATCTGGAAGCCCTTTGAGGCTGAGGAGGAGCGTTCCTGTGGTGAGAAGAAGGTTGAGTGGTATACTCACCTCTGCTTTTTGTTGATGGTGATAGACTGCCACCCAGTTGCAGCATCCCATGTAGTTGTGGCATGCTGGCTGGAAGTTGTAGTGTGTGCACAGTAGTTGTGTCGACCAGCTGTATCATCATCGTGGTTGGAGGTAGAGACTTCTCAGGCTGCTGATCATTCTCTGGTACCACTTCCACTGGAGGTGCCATGTAAACTTATGGGCACTAGGGTGGTCTGACCACTGGATACTTTCCCGGACCTGGAACGATAAGGGACGAACCTGGTCTGCAAAGAGAGAAGAGAGATCGAAGGTGAAATTTGAGCCTGAATACTCTAGTGTTTGAGCACTCAGGTCCCTGCTGTTCTGACTGGCTAATGACAGTGGTAGCGTTTACATCCTCCGCCATCTGGAGGAGACCGGGAATGACACAGACATCCCTGCTCAGCAGAAAGGCTGGTTATGGATGACGTACATCAGCTCAAAGATTTGCTTGCTGCCATACCTCAGTGGTTCCAGGATCATGCCGATAACCGGGAGTCGGACTCCCCCTGCTCCATAAAGTGGAGTGCATGTTGTTCGAAGCCAGAGGTCTTTGAGCTATGGTTCCTCGTCTGACAGGACTGTTGCACTGGCACCTGAATCTAATTTAAAATTTGTTAGATGACCAATTACCAGGATGTCAGCATTCCAAAAAGAAGAACCACAATCTTTGATCTCACCCAAGAAGCATAGCTGTGTGTTTTCTAGGTTTTCAATCTTGGATTACCTTTGGGATGTCTGTGTGGTGCTGGGGTTTTGCCTTGAATGGTTAGTAAAAGTGTCTCTGGCAATTGCAGTGGAAGAATTGGCCTGTACTTGCAGGACACTGATCTCTCCTGTGAGGGCACTTCGCACTGCAGCACTAGCACGGTCGCTCTGCTGGGCCTTTCAGGAATTGCTTTCCCTGACTTGGATTGTCCCTGTGTCTTTGTAACCTGATAAACTGGGCTGAGGGTTGGCTTCTGAGCCAGATTGTATTCTCTCCCTTTAGGATTGTCCTGTGTTGTGCACGTGGCTCAGAAAGTCTAACTAGCTGGATTGCTTTGTCTAGGGTAAGATCATCTTTTGCTTGTAAGACGTCAGAGTGTGAATCACCTGCAATACCACCATAATTCTGTCTCGGGTGAACTCAGACTTTAAATCTCCATATTCACACCCCTCTGCCGCCCTGTAGAGGTCATTTATGAAAGAACCAGTAACTCTTTCGAGTACAAACATGTTTCCATCTGTTCCTATTCAGATGAAGTTACATTATTTCATAGTTTACCATTGTGAGATTTGAACTCTTGATCTTGGGGTTACAAACCCAGTACCATAACCACTTGGCTATTGAGGCCAAGCTAAACCAGTAGGTTACCCAGGCAGTTGGCCTCTCTTATTGAATTCAGCTATTTCTAATATTTTGTTGGATCTCAAGTTGAAATAAATGCAAAAGGATTTTAAAGAACAGAATCACAGAACCACAGTGCAGAAGAGGCCCTTGAGCCCAAGTAGTCTGCACCAACACGTGAGAAACACCTGACCTACCTACCTAATCCCATTTACCAGCACTTGGCCCATAGCCTTGAATGTTATGACGTGCCAAGTGCTCATCCAGGTACTTTTTAAAGGATGTGAGGCAACCCGCCTCCATCACCTTCCCACGCAGCGCATTCCAGACCGTCACCACCCTCTAGGTAAAAAAGTTTTTCCTCACATCCCCCCTAAACCTCCTGCCCCTCACCTTGAACTTATGCCCCCTTGTGACTGACCCTTCAATTAAGGGGGACAGCTGCTCCCTATCCACCCCATGCATGCCCCTCATAATTTTGTACACCTCGATCAGGTCGCCCCTCAGTCTTCTCTGCTCCAACGAAAACAACCCAAGTCTATCTAACCTCTCTTCATAACTTAAATGTTTCATCCCAGGCAACTTACTGGTGAATCTCCTCTGCACCCTCTCCAGTGCAATCACATCCTCCCTATAATGTGACAACCAGAACTGCACACAGTACTCCAGCTGTGGCCTCACTAAGGTTCTATACAACTCCAACATGACCTCCCTACTTTTGTAATCTATGCCTTGATTGATAAAGGCAAGTGTCCCATTTTTTCACCACCCCACTAACATGCCCCTCTGCCTTCAGGGATCAATGGACACACACGCCAAGGTCCCTTTGTTCCTCAGAACTTCCTAGTGTCATGCCATTCATTGAATACCTCCTTGTCAAATTACTCCTTCCAAAGTGTATCACCTCACAATTTTCAGGGTTAAATTTCATCTACCACTTATCTGCCCATTTGACCATCCCATCTATATCTTCCTATAGCCCAAGACACTCAACCTCACTGTTAACCACCTGGCCAATCTTTGTGCCATCCGCAAACTTATTAATCCTACCCCCAACATAGTCATCTATGTCGTTTATATAAATGACAAATAATAGTGGACCGAGCACAGATCCCTGTGGTACACCACTGGACACTGGCTTCCAGTCACTAAAGCATCCTTCTGTCATCACCCTCTGCCTCCTACAACTAAGCCAATTTTGAATCCACCTTATCAACTTACCCTGTAACCCATGTGCATTTGCCTTCTTTATAAGTCTCCCATGTGGGAACTTGTCAAAGGCTTTGCTGAAATCCATATAAACTACATCAACTGCACTACCCTCATCTACACACCTGGTCAACTCCTCAAAAAATTCAACCAAATTTGTTAGGCACGACTTCCCTCTGACAAATCCATGCTGACTATCCCTGATCAAACCTTGCCTCTCCAAGTGGAGATAGATACTCTCCTTCAGAACTTTCTGCAATAGTTTCCCTACCACTGACGTGAGACTCATTGGCTTGTAGTTCCCTGGCTAATCTCTACAACCCTTCTTAAATAGTGGAACCACATTAGCTGTTCTCCAGTCCTCTGACCCCCCCCCCCCCCCACCGTGGCCAGAGAGGAATTAAAAATTAGGCTCAGAACCTCTGCGATCTCCTCCCTTGCCTCCCTCAGCAGTCTGGGACACAAATCATCTGGACCTGGAGATTTGTCCACTTTTAAGCCTGCCAACGCCTCTAATACCTTGTCACTCCCTATATCAATTTGCTTAAGAACCTCGCAGTCTCTCTCCCAGAGTTCAATACCTTCATCAATTGGCCCTATTGAGTAAAGAAGTGTGTTTACTGGTTCCACTTCTATTTTTTTTAAACCTGAAGCAATGCTGTATCTTAAAAGTCTTTTCCTCCAAAGACTCCAATTTTGTGACTGGTCTAGGCCTTGGGCAAGTCCCAGTGAAGCTGGAAGTGTGGAATTGAGATCCAGGTTGAAGATTTTAAAAGTGTGAGTACAGCTTTAAGAGCTTACAGGCTTGATGACGTTGCTGTTCACTGCAGAACAATGGATTTCCTGCACTTGTGGTTTTGGCGACTTCACAATATGGCAGCGGTATGCTTCAGGAAGAAGAAGTTTCAACAATGGCTACGTGGGTTGGCAGTTGCCAACTTGATATAATCAGCAATATAGTGTTGCAAGCAGCAAGACATTTGAATGAACTGCAGGCTCGCTGTTTAAGTATTCGGATGGTCGTGAGGTTCCCGGGGGTCGAGTAAGTTAACTATCACTTTGTTTTCTTCCGTTCAACTTGGAAGCCATGTTTTGATGCTTGGAGCTGGGGAATCGGGATTAGTGACAGGATTCATTCAAATGCTGCTTGTGATTGTACTAATAACAGGGCTTCTCAGGCCTGGCTGCAACTTGGAAGTGAAAAGGATTTAGCTCACTCTTGTAGGCAATGAATTCTGCGTGCTGAAGCTGAACTTCCAAAGGAAATTGTGCGGAGCCTTCTGCTGAAGTAAAACTCCTGCCCTTAGATTTCAGGCTCTTCTCTCTGGGGCTTTATCTGGCAAATTTTCTCAGCATCAGTGGCTTCAGTTGGGAGCTTCTTTTGGTTCAGATTCTGTTGAAGATGTCCTTTTTTCTTAGTCTTGCAATATTTCTGTGAGAATGAGGGCTTTTGATCCCACCACTGCCACCATGTTGGGATGGTGTTGGTTGCAGAATGTGTCTGTTAAAAAAATCTTCGTAGTCTTCTGTATGTTAACAGCAAGTCTTTATTAACTACTTGTAACTATATACATACAGGAAAGGGTACAGGCTTGGAGCTATCTCCATCCTAGGTCTTATCACATCTCTGGCCAACACCACACTGATCCAAGGTCTAGGTCATGGCCTTCTTACATCGCTGTATGGTTGGTACCATATTAACCATGTATATACCAGACTCTGCTACTACAAGTTCCGCCAGGGCCACTCAGCTCCTGATCTCATTACACTCCAAACATGGACAGAAGTGCCAAACTCAGGAGGTGACATGAGAGTGACTGCCCTTGGCATCAAAGTATTTGACTGAGTGTAGCATCAAGGAGCCTTAGCAAAACTGAAATCAATGGGAATTGGGGGAAACTTCTCTACTGATTGGAATCAAGCACAAAGGAGGATGATTTTTGTTGTTAGAGGTCAAGCATCTCAGTCCCAGGATATCACTGCTGAGCTCCTCAGGGTAGTGTCCTAGGCCCAACCATTTTCAGCTGCTTCATTAATGACGTTTCCTCCATCATAAGGTCAGAAGTGTGATGTTCACTGATGATTGCATAATGTTCAGCACCATTCGTCACTTCTCAGATACTGAGGCCAGCAGGTTCCTGCTCCAAGATTCCCATGCCACTAACTTGGGCATCTGTTCAGGCTACCCACTGATATGCTGGAGGACAAATCTCTGGGCAGCATTGACACTCTACGAGACCCTTTCAACTGAGGAACCCAGACTCACTATGGCAGATACCTGAGCTTCTATTGTAGCACTTTGCCGTTCTATGAAAGCTGTTTGGCATTCTATGGAAGCTGCCAGGACTGCATTGGAAGCTGTAACTTCAGTCATCAGGTACTGCAATGATGTGGGCTCCACAGGTCATTAGATGGAAATTACCAGCCTCTGTATATTAGGGAGAATGGGTTTCATGCTTTGTCTCCAGCTATGGGCCAGGTTGGAGGTGGACTACAGATATAAGATTCTAGTTAGGCCTCATCCGAAGTACTGTGTCCTGTTCCGCACAGGCTACCATACTTGAGGAAGGATGGGAAGGCATTGGAGAGAGTACAGAAGAGATTCACATGAATGATTACAGGGATAAAGAACTGTAGCTCATGACTCACTGGGGATAGTGTGCTGTAGCATCAAGCCCCACTGCTCCCTGAGCCATGACAAATGTGAGAATTGCCCCAATTCTACCTAACTGTTTAATTTAGCAGAATACAAGCACCAGGTTTGTAAACTTAACAAGTAAATGACTGTTTATTAAACAAATTGACTTTAACCAATGGCAAAAGAAAGAAATATGAACTGCTAACTTTTAAGCTATAATATAAACTCTACCCCGTCTTAACCCCTATACACACACACGACATACAAAACATGGATTTTAAGGGTGAGATAAAACAGTTCAATGGCACCAATCTGGAGTTCAGAATTAGATCAACTGACTTTGATTGCTTTCTTTCAAATTCCTTGCAGGTTGTTGTGCCTGACACGAGATGGTGTCCCAGCACTTGCAGTCTGTGGTTCTCTGGTTGAAACTTGCTTTTAATGTCTCTACTGGTGATTTTTCCCCTTTTCTTCCTGACAGGGTTTTCTCAAAGGAAGCAGGATACAGCGATGTGAGGAATGGCCAGCTTGCTACTATGGCAGGATTACTGGAGTCTTACAAAACACAGGAGAGAGAGGTTTCAGACTTTTCCCCTTTCAGGCTAGCAGCTGATCTTCTGCACTATCCTCAGAGAACCTGGCCACTTGGTCAGGAGCCAATCAAAACGACATAACTAGGCAGTTCCCTCTTAAACTCGCCTCTTTTCCAGCACCATTCTGTCCAACTGGGTACATACTGTTCCAGGAGATAGCAACATTGTAGATCTTTTTCTTCCTGCTCCAGCAAATATCTCTTTTGAACCGCAGACCTGGTCGTTTTTACAGCCACAGTCCAATCTTAAAGCCACAGTCCAAGAAAAATAAAAATATGTTCTTTACAGTAGATTGGAAAGGTTGGGACTATTTTCCTTGGAGAAAAGAATACTGAGAGGAGACTTAATAGAGGTATTTCAATATCCTAAGGAATATGGACAGGGTAAATAGTGAGAAACTGTTCCCACTCAAGAGGGCAACAAGAACTAGAGGGCACAGGTTTGAAATCATTGGCAAAAGGAATAATAGGAATAACCGGGATGGCTGGAGTCTGGAACAGATTTCCTGAGAGGGTAGTGGAGGCAGGTTTGATCGAGGTATTCAAAAAGGAATTGGATGCCTATCTGACTGCTAGAAGGGGCAGGCAGTCAGTGCAAAAATCCCCTGTGTCTGTCCCCCTCTCTAACAGCTATACCGTTTTGAATACTGTTGGGGGGGAATGGCCTATCAAAGGAAAACAACGGCTGGTTCTGTTATTCAGCAGGGGGGTCAAAGCACAGAAAAGCATTTGTCATAGGGGACTCCATTGTCAGGGGCTCAGATAGGCGCTTCTGTGGTCGTGAAAGAGACACCAGGATGGAATGTTGCCTCCCAGGTGCCAGGGTCCAGGATGTCTCTGATCAGGTACAGGACATTCTGAAGGGGGAGGGAGAACAGCCAGAGGTCGTGGTACACATTGGTACTAACGACATAGGCAGGAAGAGTGGCGAGGTCCTGCAGCGGGTGTTCAGGGAGTTAGGCAGAAAGTTAAAAAAACAGGACCGCTAGGGTTGTAATCTCAGGATTACTCCCTATGCCACGTGCCAGTGAGGCTAGAAATAGGAAGATATTGCAGCTAAACACGTGGCTGAACAGATGGTGTAGGTGGGAGGGCTTCTGATATCTGGATCATTGGGATCTCTTCTGGGGCAGGTGGGACCTGTACAAGAAGGACAGGTTGCATCTAAACTGGAGGGGCACCGATGTGCTGGCTGCGAGGTTGCTAGTGTCACTTGGGAGGGTTTAAACTAGTATGGCAGGGGTGTGGGAACCAGAGCAATAGGTCAGCAGGTGAAATAAATGACTGGGAACTAGTGAATATAGCCAGTAGGACTAAGAGGAAGGGCAGGCAAGGAGAAATTATTGAACACAGTGGGACTGGGGATCTGAAATGCATTTGTTTCAATGCGAGAAGTATAACAGGCAAGGCAGATGAGCTTAGAGCTTGGATTAGTACTTGGGACTATGATGTTATTGCTATTACAGAGACTTGGTTGAAGGATGGACAGGATTGGCAGATAAACGTTCCAAGATTTAGATGTTTCAGGCAGGATAGAGAGGGATGTAGAAGAGGGGGAGTTGCACTGCAGGTTAAGGAGAATATCAAAGCTGTACGACAGGAGGACACCTCGGTGGGCTCACGCAGTGAGGCAATATGGGTAGAGCTCCGGAATAGGAAAGGTGCAGTCACAATGGGGGTTTACTATAGGCCTCCCAATTGCCAGAGGGAGATTGAGGAACAGTTATGTCAGCAGATTTTGGAAAGCTGTAAAAGCAATAGGGTTGTTGTGGTGATTTTAACTTTTCCTATATTGACTGGGAATCACTTAGTGCTAGGGGTTTGGATGGTGCAGAATTTGTAAGGTGCATCCAGGAGGGCTTCCTGAGACAATATGTAGATAGTCCAACTAGGGAAGGGGCAATACTGGACCTGGTATTAGGGAATGAACCCGGCCAGGTGGTCGAACTTTCAGTAGGGGAGCATTTCGGGAAAAGTGACCATAATTCAGTAAGTTTCAAGGTATTGGTGGATAAGGATAACAGGAGTGCTCAGGTTAAGGTGCTTAATTGGGGGAAGGCTAATCATAACAATATTAGGCAGGAACTGAGGAATCTAGACTGGAGGTGGATGTTTGAGGGCAAATCAACAACTGACATATGGGAGGCTTTCAAACATCAGTTGATAAGAATTCAGGACTGGCATGTTCCTGCTAGGATGAAGGATATGTATGGCAAGTTTCAGGAACCTTGGATAACGAAAGATATTGTGAGATTAGTCAAAAAGAAAAGGGAAGCATTCATAAGGGCTATAAGGCTGGGAACAGATGAAGCCCTTGGAGAATATAAAGAAAGTAGGAAGAAACTTAAGCAAGGAGTCAGGAGGGCTAAAAGGGGTCATGAAAAGTCATTGGCAACCAGGATTAAGAAAAATCCCAAGGCCTTTTATACATATGTAAAAAGCAAGAGGGTAGCCAGGGAAAGGGTAGGCCCACTCAGGGGCAGAGGTGGGAATCTGTCTGTGGAGCCAGAAGAAATGGGAGAGATACTAAATGAGTACTTCTCATCAGTATTCACCAAAGAGAAGGTCTTAGCGGTCGATTTGTCTAGGGAAGAGTGTGTAGATAGTCTGGATCATGTTGAGATCAAAAAAGAGGAGGTATTAGGTGTCTTGAAGAATATTAAGGTGGGTAAGTCCCCAGAGCCAGATGGGATCAACCCCAGAGTACTGAGGGAGGCAAGGGAGGAGATTGCTGGGGCCTTGACAGAAATCTTTGTATCCTCACTGGCTACGGGTGAGGTCCCAGAAGAGTGGAGAATGGCCAATGTTGTTCCATTGTTTAAGAAGGGTAGCAGGGATAATTCAGGAAATTACAGGCCAGTGAGCCTTACGTCAGTGGTAGGGAAATTATTGGGGAAGATTCTTCGTGACAGGATTTACTACCATTTGGAAGCAAATGGGCGTATTAGTGAGGCAGCATGGTTTTGTGAAGGGCCTCACTAACTTGATCGAGTTTTTCAAGGAAGTGACAAAGATGATCGACGATGGAAGGGCAGTGGATGTTATCTACATGGATTTCAGTAAGGCCTTTGACAAGGTCCCTCATGGCAGACTGGTACAGAAGGTAAAGTCGCACGGGATCAGAGGTGAGCTGGCAAGCTGGATACAGAATTGGCTTGATCATAGAAGACAGAGGGTAGCAGTGGAAGGGTGCTTTTCTAAATGGAGAGCTGTGACTAGTGGTGTTCCGCAGGGATCAGTGTTTGGACCTTTGCTGTTTGTAGTATACGTAAATGATTTGGAGGAAAATGCATCTGGGCTAATTAGTAAGATGACACTAAGGTTGGAGAAGTTGCAGATAGTGAGGAGGATTGTCAAAGGATACAACGGGATATAGATCGGTTGGAGACTTGGGTGGAGAAATGGCAGATGGAGTATAATCTGGACAAATGCGAGGTAATACATTTTGGAAGGTCTAATACAGGTAGGAATTATACAGTAAATGGCAGAACCCTTAAGTGCATCGACGGACAGAGGGATCTGGGTGTACAGGTTCACAGGTCACTGAAAGTGGCAACGCAGGTGGATAAGGTAGTCAGGAAGGCAATTGGCAAGCTTGCCTTCATCGGCAGGGGTATTGAGCATAAAAGTTGGGAAGTCATGCTGCAGCTGTATAGAACCTTGGTTAGGCCACACTTGGAATATTGTGTGCAATTCTGGTCACCATATTACCAGAAGGATATGGAGCCATTGGAGAGGGTGCAGAGGAGGTTTACCAGGATGCTGCCTGGTCTGGAGGTTATTAGCTATGAGGAGAGGTTGGAGAAACTCAGATTGTTCTCACTAGAGTGATGTAGATTGAGGGGCGACTTGATAGAAGTTTATAAAATTATGAGTGGCATGGACAGAGTCAGAAGCTTTTTCCCAGGGTAGAAGAGTCAATTACTAGGGGAAATAGATTTAAGGTGAGAGGAGAAAACTTTAGAGGAGATGTGCGGGGCAAGTTTTTTATGTAGAGGGTAGTGAGTCTGTGGAATTTGCTGCCAGAGGAGGTGGTGGAAGCAGGTACGATAGTGGTGTTTAAGACGCAGCTTGACAAATACATGAATAGGATGGGAATAGAGGGATACAGACCCCGGAAGTGCAAAAAGTTTTAGTTTGACAGGCAATATGATCGGTGCAGGCTTGGAGGGCCGAAGGGCCTGTTCCTGTGCTGTACTTTTCTTTGTTCTCTTTGAAAAGAAAGAATGTACAAAGTTATGGGGATAAGGTAGGGGAGTGGGACTAGGTAGAGAGCTCTTTCAGAGAGCCAGTGCAGACTCAATGGGCCGAATGGCCTCCTTCTGTAAAGATTCTGTGATTTTGTGACTCCTCCACCCTCCCTAGCCATAATCCATAACCTTTCAGGTAGGCGGTCCATTGCACCAAGTAATCGGTCTGTCAAACCCATCAGCCTTTCTCTGAAGCTTGGCTGTGCAAGATCCTCATCCGGCTCCTCGACAGCAGAAACAGTGTGCGACATTGCTCCCTGATAAAGTGGCACCGGTGATGTATTTTCCACCTGACATAGCCACTGCCCACTAGTGCCCAAAGTATGCCACTGTGGGGAACCTCTCTTCTACCCTACCATCTAGCCAATGTGGAGGCACTCATCTCTGAGCTGCTGCCTGTGATAACGTTAGATATTGCCACAGTACCTTCCTTCTTGCTCTCCTCTTCCTCCCCCTGTTCCTCTGGGGATGAGGCAGCTCTTCCTCCTTTTCTAGTTCCCCCAGGGGGACCAGGTAAATCTTGCTTGTTGGTACCTGAAGTGATAAAGCCAGAAGGATTTTGATGCCGTGTGTGTGGCTATGATAGGAGGATGTGGAGGATGAGGCAATGTGGAGCTTGTGAGTGAGGAAGGGTTCAGAAGGTCTTGGGTTGAAATTTTAAAGTGACTGGCAGCAAACTCTTTAGGGTTAAATCAGACGTTGTTTATTCACATATTCAAACCTGGGGAATGGTGGAAACTTCATATACACATACCAACACACAATAATAGGATAGGAAAGAGGAGTTTTTACAGCTATGAATAACTTAAAAGAAAATGCACCACAGATGTGGATATCAGTTCATGTGATTGCCTGAGTCTAGAAAGTCAGAGTCCAATGAGGGTTCCTTCATAGAGGAACTACAATTCAGGCGGGTTCAGCTAACTGAAGCAGCATTTTGCAGAATTCCGTCAAAATTGATGGGGACATAGCGAGATGAGGTTGGTACACAGACACTTGGTCTGCTTGGCATGCAATGGCAGGAATCTTCCCGAGAAACAGGCTCCAAGGAGGCTTAGACTTGATGTAGCTGTTGGTCAGCCTGGAGTCCTGATTTGACGTTTGTAGGCTGGAGTTTGAAAAGCAGACTGAGTTGTGACTCTAGAAATGTAATATTAAAACTTTGCAAAGGCATGAAACTTAGGTCATGTGATGTTGCCCATTAAGGAGTCAGTTGCAGGCTAACAAGCAGTTTTTTCTGTCTCTGGTCAAAATCAATTGTTCACCTTAGGAGGGAAATGGTGGCTTTTAGTGCCTCTGCAGGTAAAATGAGTTTTGCTGGCTCTCCCTTTGTTATAGGACCAGGCTGGGGAGACAGGTTGTCTGTTGGTACCTGGTTTCGTTGATTGTAATGTGTCCCATCAATGAGAGGTGTGAGATCCACAAGGATGAGGGTTAAGCTTTTGTCCTGTCCAACATCCTGATGTTGGAAATTTACAGAAACTGTAGCCAACTTGTGAATCATGTGACCTGTAGCAGCCATCATTTGGTTCAGCAAGTCCACTTTTTTTAAATAAGCAAAAGGTAAGATTTGATTTAAACCGTTTATGTTCTCTTCCATGTCTTAGGGACATGACAATATGTAAGGAAGCTGGAATGACCACATACTTCTGGGTCTCAAACCTTTTAGGTGAAGGACAACTTTTCAAATGGATTAGTAATCACAGACTCTACCCTATCTAAAGTATATGAAGCATACTCATGATATGAAAGTGTTACATCTAAAGAGTGTTTTAATAATGCTTTGAAGAAAACAGGTATGTACTTAAAGATATGAGTGAAAACAGCATGTCTTCTTACTCCTTGTGCGCTCCTCTCCTAGGTGAGTAACCAGCCCTCTCTGCCCGGCCCATGAGACAACTGTACTCCGCTCCTGCCTCCGAGCTTGCATTTTATTTTGAAGTCCCTCAGAAAGGGTCCACAGATCTCCAGGGAGTCCAGAGGCCCCAGTTTGTGAACCACTGGTTTCGATGACCTGTCTCTGTCTGCCTGTAGCCGTGGAGTCTGCCACTCCTCTGCCAACCACCACCAGCATTGGCTCCTTGGGAGCAATCTTGTGTAGTTATAGTTCCCTTCCCCCAGTCAGGACCTGCTATCATGCACTCTCTCGCCTTGGAAGAAAAAGCATGTTTATTGTGAATGAGCGTATTGGCAGGTGTGTTTGTGTGTGTGTAATGCCTCACATAATTGAAGATCGGTGAGATGTACTCAGTTATGAGAGGTTCCTGTGAAGTATGTAATAGTGTGGGATGTCTAAATGCCAGTTTATAGTTAGATGGTGGATATAGTGTGTTGAGATTGTAATACTGGTGGTTGAGAAATGCATTTGTGAGATGGAATCTTCCTCTAATTCATGTTAAATCATTAGATATTTTCTAGCATTAGAGCCATGTCCTGGGGAAAGGTTCCTGCCTATTACCTCCTTAGTGATCTCTCCCATCTCTGCCTATGTGGCCTCCTTCCATCCTGTGGCTACAGGATATCCCTCCTCCACAAAGGAATTCAGCACGACAAGATTGCTTTATAAAAAACTGCATGATGAAGGATTACACTGAACGATGAGTACAAATTCCCGAAGGGAAGAATCAAGTTTTGAGATGAAGTAACTGATTCTTCATGAGTCAAAGAGGACTCAGAAAACACCCAAGCCCACTTTCAAGACAAATGTCAGTGAGGTTTTCCGCTTCCTGGGAATGGTGAGATCCATTAGGCAACAGCTGATGGAGAAAATTAAATCATTAAAGGACCACCTTAAGAAAAGAATGATTAACAGGACTAAGGATATCGTTCATGCTGATGTTATATGAGAAAAGAGAAACTAATGACTCTGTGAAATCATCCTTGTATGGATTAGGAGCCAGCTGACTATGCCTATTCCAGTAAGCTGATGGCTACAATAGTGCATACCTCAGAATGAGTGATCAACATGGAGAAAGAAATGCACAAATAGAGAAGTGTACACTATTATTTGAGCATGAGAGTTCAGCAGTACCTTAATGGAAAATGCCTCCATGTTGAGAGTGTCCACAGATGATTGTTGCATTGTTACCTCTACTGGGTCATAAGAATATTGATAAATTGCCTCCAAGAATACAAAAGATTTATCTGCTTCTTCTAAGATGCCATAGAATCATAGAAACTTACTGCATAGAGGAGGCCCATCGTGTCTGTCTGATTCTGAAGGAGCAGTCATATTTAATCCCACATCCCTGTTTTTTGTCCATAACCCTGTAAGTTCCATACCCTCAAATAACTGTCCAACTCCCTTATCGAATAAGCTTCACCACCTTCTCAGGTAGCAAGTTCTAGATCCTGATAACTCTCTGAGTGAAAACATTTCTCCACATTGACCCTCCACATCTTTTACTGATGATTTTACACCTATGATCTCTGGTTATAAATTCACTCAGCAGAGGGAATTGTTTTTCTCTATCTACTTTATCAATTGCCTTGAAAATCTCTATCAGGCCCCTCCTAACCTTCTCTGTTCCAAGGAAAACAGTTCTGATTTTTCCAATCTCTCCTCATAACTGAAGTCCCTCATCCCTGGTAACATCCTGATAAATCACCGTTATAACTTTGCCAAGGCCTTTACACCTTTCCTGAAGTCTGGTGCCCAAAATTATTCACAATATTACAGCTAAGGCCTATTTAGTTATTTTATAAAGTTTGAACATGATCTTTTTGTTTCTAAATTCTTTTCCACTGTTATATAAGCAAATAACTCAAATGCTTTTGAAACTTAACAAATTACTCTGCCTCTTTTAAAGATTTGTGTATATGAATATCAAGATCTTTCTGCTCATCTACACTTTTCAAAGTTGTGCCATTTATAGTATGTGTCTTTCCGTATAAGTCCTCCCAAAGTGCATCACTTCACACTTGTCTGCACAGAACTCCATCTACCATACTTCTTCCATTTCACCAACGTGTCTGTGTCACCCTGAAGCCTATAACTGTTCTCATCACGATTGAACACACTCGACCTCACCCTCCAGCAGCACCGCCGTACCCTTTTTCAAAGCTGCGCATGCCCCCAGTTTCATTTTATTCTTCGTCTCATCCGACTCCTCAACAGGAAACTATTTCTCTTTCTCTCAAGTGCTTAGGAACGCAAGCTCCAACAACTCATTGACACCAACACCCATCTAGGACCCTCAACCCCTGCCTGTCCCTCTGTCCCCACCCCATCTTCCAATGCCAGCCCCAGCCGTGTATTCACTATACCCCCTGACCTTCCCCTCTCCGATGCTGAACGTTCAGTGCTCAGCAAAGGACTTAGTTTCATACCCTTACGCCCTCACCGCAATGAATTTCGGGCTCGGCATGATGCTGAACTCTTCTTCCGCCGCTTCGTCTCCGGGCTCACTTCTTTGGGCAGGAGTCCTCTCCCCATTCAACAGATCCTTTTACCCACCTCCAATATTCTCTCTCCACCTGGACCCCTCCCTCTAGATTCTTACCTTCTCTTGATCTTTTCATTGAGAACTGTCGGCGCGACATTAGTCGTCTCAATTTCTCTGCTCCTCTCACCCATTCTAATCTCTCTCTCTCTGAACTTACTGCACTCCGTTCTCTCAGGTCCAACCCTGACATTGTCATCAAACCCGCTGACAAAGGTGGTGCTGTTGTTGGCTGGCGCACTGACCTCTACCTCGCGGACGCTGAGCATCAACTCGCAGACACTTCCTCCTACCTCTCCCTGGACCATGACCCCATCAGTGAACATCAAGCCATTGTTTCCAGGACTGTCATTGACCTCATCTCCTCTGGGGATCTTCCTCCCACAGCTTCCAACCTGATAGTCGCCCAACCACGGACGGCCCACTTCTACCTCCTACCTAAAATCCACAAACAGAACTGTCCCAGTAGACCAATCGTGTCAGCTTGCTCCTGCCCCACAGAACTCATTTCTCATTATCTTGACTCCCTTCCCTCTCCCTTTGTCCAGTCCCTTCCCACCTACATCCGTGATTCCTCTGACACCTTACGTCACATCAACAATTTCCAGTTCCCTGGCCCCAACCGCTTCCTCTTCACCATGGACGTCCAATCCCTCTACACCTCCATCCCCCACCAGGATGGTCTGAGGGCCCTTAGCTTCTTCCTCGAACAGAGGCCCGAACAATCCCCATCCACTACTACACTCCTCCTTCTGGCTGAACTTGTTCTCACACTGAACAATTTCTCCTTCAACTCCTCTCACTTCCTCCAAATAAAAGGTGTGGTTATAGGTACCCACATGGGCCCCAGCTATGCCTATCTCTTTATGGGGTATGTGGAACATTCCTTGTTCCAGTCCTACTCCAGCCCCCTTCCACAACTCTTTCTCCGGTACATCGATGATTACTTCGGTGCTGCTTCATGCTCTCGTCGGGACTTAAAAAAATTTATTAATTTTGCTTCCAATCTCCACCCCTCCATCATTTGCATGTGGTCCATCTCTGACACTTCCCTTCCCTTCCTTGACCTCTCTGTCTCAATCTCTGGTGATAGACTGTCCACCAATATCCATTACAAGCCTACCGACTCCCACAGCTACCTCGACTACAGCTCCTCACACCCCGCTTCCTGTAAGGACTCCATCCCATTCTCTCAGTTCCTTCGCCTCCGTCGCATCAGTTCCGATGATACTACCTTCAAAAACAGTTCCTCTGACATGTCCTCCTTCTTCCTTAATCGAGGTTTTCCACCCACGGTCGTTGACAGGGCCCATCTCCCGCGCATCCGCCCTCACGCCTTCTCCTCCCTCCCAGAAACATGATAGGGTCCCCCTTGTCCTCACTTATCACCCCACCAGCCTCCACATTCAAAGGATCATCCTTCGCCATTTCCGCCAACTCCAGCATGATGCCACCACCAAACACATCTTCCCTTCACCCCCGCTGGCAGCATTCCGTAGGGATCGTTCCCTCTGGGACACCCTGGTCCACTCCTCCATCACCCCCTACTCCTCAACCCCCACCTATGGCACCTCCCCATGCCCAAGCAAAAGATGTAACATCTGCCACTTCAATTCCTCTCTCCTCACTGTCCAAGGACCCAACACTCCTTTCAAGTGAAGCAGCATTTCACTTCCATTTCCCCTAACTTAGTCTACTGTATTCGTTGCTCCCAATGTGGTCTCCTCTACATTGGAGAGACCAAACGTAAACTGGGCGACCGCTTTGCAGAACACCTGCGGTCTGTCCGCAAGAATGACCCAAACCTCCCTGTCGCTTGCCATTTTAACACTCCACCCTGCTCTCTTGCCCACATGTCTGTCCTTGGCTTGCTGCATTGTTCCAGTGAAGCCCAACGCAAAATGGAGGAACAGCACCTCATCTTCCGATTAGGCACTTTACAGCCTTCCGGACTGAATATTGAATTCAACAACTTTAGGTCTTGAACTCCCTCCTCCATCCCCACCCCCTTTCTGTTTCTTCCCCCTTCCTTTTGTTTTTTCCAATAAATTATAAAGATTTTTCTGTTCCCACCTATTTCTATTATTTTTAAATATTTTTAAATCTTTTATGCTCCTCCCACCCCCACTAGAGCTATACCTTGAGTGCCCTACCATCCATTCTTAATTAGCACATTCGTTTAAATAATATCACCAACTTTAACACCTATGTGTTCTTTTGTTCTTTTGTCTGTGACATCTTTTGATGATCTGCTTCTATCACTGCTTGCTTGTCCCTACAACCACACCACCCCATTCCACTTCCCCCAACACCCCCCCACCACACCCCCCCCCACCCCCACACACACACACACACACACACACACACACACACACACACACACACCTTAAACCAGCTTATATTTCACTCCTTTCGTTGGATTCACCTAGTTCTGTTGAAGGGTCATGAGGACTCGAAACGTCAACTCTTTTATTCTCCGCCGATGCTGCCAGACCTGCTGAGTTTTTCCAGGTAATTCTGTTTTTGTTTTGGATTTCCAGCATCCGCAGTTTTTTGTTTTTATCTCATCACGATTGTTCATGTGTGCAATTTCTTATATAGCACAGGAAAAAACAGATATTAGCAGATACCTCAAAACAGGTTCCAGCACGAGGAGGGACTGGAGCAGATCCAACCTCTCAAGTAGAAATAAGTTTATGTCTAAACATGACTTTGCAAAGCATTCTAGCAACAGCCACTGGAGATAAAGAACAAGCATCGAGAGCATGGAATGATGTAGACAAGGATGGTCAGGGAAATCAGGACTGATAGCTGGCTGGTGATATGCTGAGCTACTGCAAGCAGGCTGGTAAATCAAATGGACTACTATTAAAATGTAGTCACCTGTGTAGTATAAAGGATTAATGTTAAGTATATAAATGTATAGATGACTTTTTTTCTGTAACTCCCATAAATGAATTGTCAAATTAACTGGAGACTGGACTGTGTTCAGGACACCCAATATAGTTTCAAAACACTATTCTAGCAACAGCACTTTTCCACTAGTTTTCAGTCCAGACATGCATTTGGATCCAACATATTACTGTTAGTGTTACTGTACATACCATCCAAGTCATACGAGCAGGAAGCTTGTTTCATGACGACACAATAGACATTACTTGGCAGAAGCTAACCAGACACATTTAGAAAGATTTATTAATGAGGGTTCTCATACACACATTGTAAATGTCTCTGGGCTGCTTGATAACCAAGCTTACCAAGATTGGATATCGCAGGACAATTTTCTTGGTTTGGATTTGGCAACATACGATGTGGTGCTAATAAAATTAGAATGGATAAGACGACGATGTAACTAGAGTCTCAACTTGATCTAATTATGGCACTTAATTTGCAAATTTTAATTTTTACTTGTGAATGATTCATTCTTGAAGGGAAAATTTACATTAATTTGTATTGTTATCTTAAAAATTAATCACTCTCTTTATGTTATCTCCCATGTTGAAACTATTTCCTGACTTACAGGAGTAGTTGCTGAGTGAGCCTCTGCAATGATTCTTCAAAAATAGATGTTAGGA
Source organism: Carcharodon carcharias (assembly GCF_017639515.1). Taxonomy (NCBI): domain Eukaryota; kingdom Metazoa; phylum Chordata; class Chondrichthyes; order Lamniformes; family Lamnidae; genus Carcharodon; species Carcharodon carcharias. The sequence continues at coordinate 128,149,123 of NC_054473.1, read as the reverse complement.
TGCACATAAAGAACTGGAGAGGAGAATAATGGATTCATAGTTATGGTAATGACATAGTGATGTAATAGTGACATCAGCAGTCATGTGCTAAAGACTAAGAAGAAAGATGGAAATGTTTGTTTTAGAGAGAGATGTATTTACCTAGAAGCTTAGAGTGTACTATAGTGTAAATAAAGCAGTTTCGGAAGAAACCTACACATTGTTAGTTCCAAGTCATTCATAAGTAGTGGGAAACCTTCCCAATGCAGATCAGGCCATGAGTTACCTGAAGGGAGATCCAAATACTATTCAGAGTGGAATCCAAACCACAAACCATGGTAGCAGGTGGTGTTGACACTAATCTAACAACAATTTGGTGACATCGACAGAACACCCACTGGGAGAAATACTGGGAGAAATCAGAAGAAGACTTCTTCAAAGGAAGAAGCAGAAGACTTACCCTGGTGAGAGGCACACTGAGAACTGGTAGCAATGTCAGCACCAGTCGAGCAGTCACTGCTCCTTCTGCAGTCATTTGCAAACCCCAAAGGCTCACAGAGAGGCCAGTGTTGAAAGTTGTGGAGAAAGCAATCCCAGGAGTATCAAGTAACGTGCCAAAGAGTTGAAGGACCAGTTTAATCTGTTCCTGTATGCAATGGGGCCATTTACTGACAGGGTCTTCCTGAGTCAGGGGTAGGAGAAACGTTTATAGATTTTGAAACCATCCTGCCCACTCAAAAGCCCGCTAAAACCAGGGAAAGGGTAGGAAATCCCTGCAGTAACAATTTTAATGTGCCCACGCCGTGGAGCTAAAAAGCAGCACAGAAGACAAGATGGCCCAACAGAATGTTTCCAATGCAGAAAGACAGGACACTTCAAGCAGTTGTGTAAATCTCTAGGTACACAATTAAAGGAAGGAAGCAACAGAATGTCAATGAAAAGTAGACAACCCAGGAAACTGAGAATAAGGAAAGTAATTAGAATACGGATTTCCTAGGAGAAGTAAAGGATCAAGAAAAACATTTTGGACAGTTGCTTTAGAAGTTAAAGGCTTTAAAACTGATAAAAACAAAAAAACTGCAGATGCTGGAAATCCAATTGCTTTAAAACTGAGTTCGAACTTGATACTGCAGCCAATGTTATTGTATTGGCTGACCATCTGGAATAGCTCAAAGTAGTTGACATCCAGCCATCAAGAATTAAATTGCAAGGCCAAGGTGGTACAGATCTTCTAGTGAAAGGTCAGATAACTTACACCCTTAGCCACAGGGGCAAGTGATTACCGAGACCCTCTATATCTTGCACAATCAAAGCACATCTTTACTGAGTAGAAAAGTGTGTATACAACTGAATCTTCTGGAAAAAAAATACAAAGTCATGCAGCAGGACAGCCAGGTTCCATTCGGGGAGGAATTTCCAAGGTTGGATGATGAAATGATGAATTTCGATTCAGGTGGGGTTTATTCATTTAAGCAGTGGATCATTCTTTATTACAGAGGCGCCATTCACTGGACCCCAGGAGGAGATTGTAGATATCTCAGTTCCTTTCGTTAACAGGCTGGAAACCGTGGAATTACAGGGCACTGAGGAAGACGGTGACCATCCACTAGAGGAGCTGCTAGACCTAAGTTGGCTCTTTCCTGAAGAGGTTATGAGAAAGAGGCCATTGTAGCAACGAGTGATCCATTGGAAGATGAGATCCTAGAGATTGGTATGTTCTTTGAATTTACTGCCAAAGCACATGAAGCCTCTACTGTCTTTTTTGAGGAGTCAGCTGTGTTTTCTGTTGAAGAGCTGAATTTGTACATTTGTCCCACTGAACCCAGCACCGAGATGCATTGTATATCGTTGACTGACCACAGTGAGCTGTCCAGGGAGAACAAAATGCTTGATTCCAAGTTGAATCAAACTGCTAGAGAGAAGATAAAGCCTATTAGTCTGTGTGAAAGTAAGTTGATGCCCACACTTCAATCTCATCAACAAGTCATCCTTCCACTAAAGTCATCCTTCAGTACAGAAGCATAGGCCAATAGTACAGAGCTTCTGTAGTTCTGTATAGGATTATACAGGAGAGTCCTATATAGGAATTTCATCAAGATTCAGTCCCAGAAATTCATTTCATTGTTGAAAATGATATGGTTTTACCTTCTTATGCTGATACCATTATCCCATTGCCTACAGAAAAGCAGTCTCACACTGAAGCAAGTATAGCAATGTTACCATTACGTAAAGAAAGTGAAAGTAGTACCTTAGGTGTAATAGGAAAGTTGTATTTTCTTCATATCCTGCAATGTCTACAGGATTTCCGTCATTCTTCTTCCAGATTTGTCCTGATCTCAGATATTGAATGCTTTTATTGTCTTCAATGCAGCAGTGAATGATACAGCTGTGGAATTCTTGGAAGTTGAAGGTACTTCATTTTCTCAGGCCTTTCTCCAGCATGCTAAGGGGGAGCTGAAGATTCCAGAGAGAGTGCTAATTTGTTCAAGATAGTGCGATTGTCCATGTCTTGAGATTTTCCCTCAAGAGTCAGTTTTTCATTGAAAAGATTTCACAACCCTTACAGTTCAGTCATCATAAATATCACAGCCCAGTCATCAGCAGTCATGGAAAGCTGCTATCGCCAATGTGTTTGTTTACCAGGGAAAAGACAAGCAACAATGTGTGGCCACAATGTCCTCCTGGAGAGCCAAGAACACTGTGGGAGATTGAAGCCCTTTAGGACAGTTACTTGGGGTGTGGGGCAGTGGGTGGGTGGGGGGTCTAAGAGTTGGATAAAATTTGTAACAGTACAGGAAGGTTACAGAAGTTTGAAAATGTAATGTAAGTAGTTTAAGAAAATAGTTTGATTGTTATTAAATAAGTTGAGATATATGGAGGAGATGTAAAATAATGGGTTAATAGTTATGGTAATATGATAGTAATGTGTTTCATGATGAACAATGACATCAGCAATCATGTGCAAGAGACTAAGGAGAAAGATGGAATAGTCCACTTGATACAGATTTACTTACCTGGAAGCTTAGAATGTACTATAATGTAAATAAAAGAGCTTTTGAAGAAATCTACCGGAGTTGGACCTAAGTCATTCATAAGTAGTGGGAAATCTTCCCAATCCAGATTAGGCCGCAAGTTACCTGAAGAGAGATCCAAATACTATTGAAAATGGAAACCAAACCACAAACCAGCCGACTGCTTGATGGTTTTCCCTTTCCCTCTTTGGGGAAGGACCTCATATGGCCTAATATCTCCCCTCAATAGAACTGTAGACAGCAAGGTACCAAGGTCTGCCAACAAGGAGTGCAGAGTGTTGTTGCCACCTGATACAGTTTATTTACTAGAAAAATGTTTTTCCAGTTGATTATTGGAGCCTGAGCTACAGGTTCTGGCAGCAAGAAGCTGCCCAGACTGCCAGGTTCTATTATTTCCTCAATGTGACGCCAATAAAATTAAATCAAATACTGTGTCCCTTCGCAGCAAGTCAATCTACTAGAATGGCGTCTATAACCTTCAGACATTAATAGCATTATAGGTATGGTAATCAAGCTCTAAATTGTAAGAAGCAGCCACATTTTCCCATAGAGTTTCAGTAAGTCTATATAAAATGGATCCAAATATACAGAACAAGGTGGGCAACACTGGTCAGCCAGCAGACTTCTGGATTGTTTACAAGGTATCTGTGAGCCATATTGAAAATGACTGTGACTGATTTTCACAAGGCACTAACCTGCACTTTGAAGCATAACAGGCATCCCTTATCAATGAGACTCATTGAGGTCCCTGTCGATGCCAAAACAAATGCTTCTGGTTCAGCAGTTTCAGCCCACTGACAGCAAATACCAGGATTTTAACAACAAAGCTCCTTACCAGAGACAGTCATGTGCAACAGTTAAACATTTAAAAATGACTTGGCATGTCCTGGGATCACAAATAGAGCAGGTTAAGGATTCAGTGCCTGTAATGAAGCCAAGTTAAGAAGGCCAAAGAACATTCAGTTCTCTGCTAAACCAGCAGAATGTATTATCAAGGGAGGTAACAATTAATAAACTAAAGCAAGATTCTGGGGTCTAAATGCTACACTCTATTGCAACTACTTAAATTTTAATGATGAATATAAAAATAAATTTTATTCCTTGAATGTGGAAAATATGTCCTATACCTCACTTCCATATAGGTCACCCTACAAAATTTAGAAAACTTAATGAACAGCAGCAAAAAACTGACATTAAATTTGCATAGCGGCAGATTTCCACATACTTATTGGAATTAGCAGTACACATTCTGGGAGGCTAGCTGGCCCTTTCAGCTAAAGGCATCAGATTCCTGAAGTAGTGGCTATATCGCACCCTCCCTCTGCACCAAACTCCCAAGTGGTAAGCTCCAAATTGTTGGTGACAATACCACAGGAACCCATTGAAAATATGGCAATAGACTTGACCCCGTAAAATTTGCTGTGGTTAACGCATATTCGCACAGGCAGGTAGGAAGCCCATTCGCCAAGCTTCTATCAGTGATAGCACCAGGAAATCAGGAAAATCCTGACCAATGTCTGTAAGGAATGCAGTGGGCCAGGGTACAGTCCTTTAATTAGACATATCCATTGAAATTCTTGTGAAGGAAGTAAAGTACAGGAAGTGAGTCCCCTTGGGCACGAAGCATCACAGGATCCTCAAGAGTAGCAACAGCAGAAAATGGAGAATCAGAGCTGAAGGCAACAAATAAATACAAGTATTTGACACCAAATATGTTTAGAACGCAATCTATTTATTGTGTGCATCCACGCGTTTGTTTCTAAGCAGTAGACATATCAGGAAATAAACGCATTTACCCCTTTTTTCCTCTGGGTAGAGGCATTACTGCACCAATCTTTTCAATCCTGATCCTAGAAGTTGTGAAGGAAAGTTCATGATCTTTATAGATCACTTGTCACCCACACCATCCTAGATGATTCTGATAACAGTTACTGTGAACAAGATCCGTAGAATGAGGAAGTTTCCACAAAACACCAGGTGCCAACTCGTTTATCATTTTGGCTTCCGATCACTATCTTTGGCCTACCGTATTGACAAAAAGTCATCACTAAGCATGAATCACACATCCTGCACTTTCAGATGAAGCTAAATAACACAGTCACCCTGGCACATTAAATTCTGAAGTAGCTTGAGATTGAACAACTTTAATCATTTCATTATTTCTAACTGCAGTAGAAGTCCACAGGCATTTATAAGTAAAAAGAAAGCAAAAATCTTAATCATATGAGGTTAAGCCAAATATTAATCTTATATAGAAACCTAGGGTATCTTAAATGCTTCACCATATAGTGTGCTAATAAGCAATGCCAGAGGAGCTTTAGTGTTCTCACCAGGACAGCCAAGGTAGAAAAACCTTTCACTCATGAAATGTACCAAGTATAATTACTTCTACTTTACACTGTCTTAAAGTACTTTCAAAAGTTAACATGTTCATTATGCAACAGGATGCACTTTGCACCCCCAGTCTTCAACCGAGGTGTTCCTTGCACATTCTTACATGTGTTCATGCCAAAAGAATCCTCCGATCCAATAAAGCTTAGGTTTGCATTTAAATGTCATTACACCTAATTCACACAACTTCCCAGGTTTTAAATCTTTTTAGCCAGCTTGTACATTACCTCCTCTTTTTCTGCCAAACAGATAAACTAACTTCTTCCTAAGGCTGACTTGCTTCTTCCCCCAACAAGAATTCTCAGTGTTCTTCTTTCTGTCTCTGTCTACCTTCTCTTTGTGTCTGCCAGCCACATGGATCAGCATTTCATATTATCCAAGAAAATTACAGTCAGTCCCTTTATTATTGATGCAAACTCTTAAAAGTCTGTTTCAAACATTTTTAAAAACAATTACAAATTCCAGAGATTTTAAAGAAATTACATATTTTCCTTACTGTACTGCTTCCAGGTCAAAGGTCATCACACCTGGAAGGGTTTTATTAGCTGCCACGCTGGTGTTCCTTCTGACACTGCTGATACCACTACTATTTTCCACTGTCATTTACATCTTCTGCTGCGACATGGTTTGTACAGGCAAACAAAGTATTCTGGAAATCCTGGGGAGATTATCCATACAGTCCCTAATTGGTTTAATCATGTGAAGTGCTGTTTCAAGATACTAATGGTATGTTTGGTAACTCTGGTTGTAGCTTTATTGCACCTGTTTTCCCACTTCTGTTCATAGTTGACAAGGAGGTTTGTGCCTCCTTAGCACCAGTCTTCCACCTTTCACAATAAAGGGAGGTGCAGAAAGCCTTAAAATGAAAGCATAGTGAGATCTTCCAGAGTATCAGACATTGACCTGCTTGATTCTGTGTTGGTTGCATACTCTACCCATGCTGCGATTTATTTATAAAATATTTAGATCATTGGAGGATGGAAACCTGTGCCTAGAACCCAAACATGAATGGAAAGCCCGCTGGTCCTGGAAAAGGCAGCAGTTCTTCAAAATTGCTGGAGTTGGCCAGTTGCTGAAAGCAAGGATATTATTGGTTCTCTTGGCTAACATGTCATTCCCTTCTCTGGTACAGCTGTAGGCACCAAACTGGCTTCTATTTCTCCCCTTGTGGTGGTAGAGAAAACACAAAGATTAGAACTGAAGGGCAAGATTGACTTTATGGCTACAGGCAATGCTGTATTGATGTTGTGTGGAGGCCTTCAGAAGGACACATCTCTGTCATCATCTCACTGCTAAGCCTCCTCAGGCACATGTCCACTGCTATTAGCAAGTACCTGAGCCTGTTAAATATAGTACAGCAGACCATATGTGCCATCTGTAATCGCAGGCAGTTTTTTCCTGCTCCTGCTGATCCTTGTATGACAAATTACTGGAGCACTGGAGTCTCTGTTTAGCCAAAAAATGTTTATGCTGCCAGGACTTTCCAGGTCTAGACTCCATAATTTTTATTAGCCATCAAACTAATGTTTGCAACAATAACTTGTAAAAGAACAGTTCACAAAGAGCCTGGAAGATTTTTATAAACGTTTGTAGTTAGACTTCGACTTCCCACACCGCACCCCCGCCCCGCCCCCGCCCACCCCCCCCCACCCCCCCCCCCACCACCACCCGATAAAGCATGTTTCATAATGCAACAAAATTAATTCTAATCACACATAAGCCTGGAAGTATTGAAGGTGGTGTGTTCTCAAAGCTTTGTTTTCAAGCAAGCAAAATTTCATGGAATAAAGCAAGATTAATACAAAGGAACTAATATATATTACTGTTTATTTTTAGTGGGAAACCAAGATGAAAAGGTCAAGACTCACGGTGCAGGACAATCAATACTGAGGAAAGTCAAAAGAGAAATGAAAGTTAATTTTCATGCTAAATCCCACACAAAATACACCCACGAGCATAATGAAATGTGAATCTGTGGTTTAGACTTTCTGGCCTCGTCCTAATAGTTTTGCAGCAGTTATGGGGTTGATTTTCCCCCACAGCAGTATCAGGGGAGTTAGCCAGCAGAATTCCAGCTGCCTGGTAGTCCCAGAGGGAGACCCAATCTGGTTTGAGGACCAAGACTCCTTTGTATCAAGCTGACAGGCTGTGACTGGAAACCAAGTGCCCTAGGACACCTGCCAGCTAGAGTGCACTGCAAGATCCAAAGTATCTTGCCAGAACAGATTTATTTATCCACTTGCATCTTTGGGTTACCCTAAAGACCCAGTTCAAACCCCACTATCTTTCAGCATCCATTTACTGTGGCGCCCGAAAATTAGTTGATGAAAAAATGAGGTGGAAGGCTGCAAAGACCCTGTTCCACCTCAAAACCATTATCATGTGTCTGCTTCCGACCCAAGCCCAATGCCACAACCTCAGGAGTTCCTAGATCATCCTAGCCCAGTGTGAACAGAGACCTGAGATAATGGGTCTCCGCTTCATTGTGTTTTTTTGCTCCAAGAGTGAAGGATTCCCCAGAAACAGCAATGAGGAACATGTGCTACCAGATTACCTTATCCTTTTCATCACACACAGAATCAGTACCATTGTCCTCAAATTGCTTTTTATGAAGCATCACTGTTCACTGCTAGCACATATCAATTTATTTTCCACTTTCATTTGGTACAAAGTTACTTGCATTTTACATTAATATTCAGCGTAACATCGAACTAACTTACTGAATGTCACCGGTAAAATGACAAAATACAAATTTAACAACTTGAAAGCATTACATACAATATGCAGGCCACAAGTTCTATTAGGAATCATATTGGCCGACATTACCCTTTTTTTACACCTTTTGGTACGAGTTTGTGTGCAATAAAAACCTGATTAAGAATAGTATCACTGACCAAAGAAGGCAGAAAGTAGTAAAGGGTTTTTAGCACATCGATCACAAACTCAGTGGTGTATCTAGGCTTTGGGTTTTGCACTAACAAAGCAGTGACAATTGTGTCGATTACTGGGCCTACATGCTGTCGGAAAAGTGGACCAATTCTCATCATCCTTTGCTGTATTTCAGCAAAGTAATCTTCTCCGTAGTCATGTAGAAGCTCTGGAGAGAGGCCATCCATCAGCTTTTCATGTTGTTGCTTCCAGAATTCGATATTCCCAATTTGACCTGAAACACAAAATGTGAAGAAAAGATTTACATTCTTTACTTTGTCCTTTGTCAGTTAACAGTTGAGTCACTGGGGTTTTCCTTGTATACAACATCTAAAGAACAAATTCAATGAAGTATTGAACAAAGCTGGGGGTAGTATTTGTAGCCTAAGCAAACCTAAACAATATGGCCTATTTTTATTGGTGCTTTATTACACTGAGCTAAATTCCCTTTGATTTTTAAAGTTTTTTTGATCCATTTATATATATAAAATATTATTTGTTATTTTAGATAGATGGTTGATCACTTCTTGCCCAACTACTCCTTCTTGCCCAATGCTCACCACCATCAATGGCTCACTTTGCACAGGCATCATTCAATGTCTCCTTCAAACTGCCCATTATCACTCCCTTGAACAATCTACCCTTGACCAGCCACATCGTCTTGAAGGTCTTTGAGCAGATTCTATCCATTTCATGCCACCCATCCTAAAATTCATTTTCAAAACCTTTCAATCCAGCTTGTTCCCTGCACACACCAACAAGAACACTCTGGTCAAAATCTCAATGACATTCTCTATAATTGTGGCTTACTTCGCTTCTTTTCAACGTTCAACATTGCTGATAACTCCATTATCAACTGCCACTTCTCCATTTTCCACTGTTGTGGGGTTATTCCCACTTGGCTTCATTCCTACTTGTCCCAGTGTAGCTATTATGTTCCGGCAGTAGCTGTTTCTGTACCTTCATATCCACAGTATCTAAAGTTTTGGTCTGGCCTCTCTTTTTCCTCTTTTGCATGTTGTATTTAGGTACAGGGTCAATATCCATGAGCAGAATTTTGTCCTTGATGGATGGGCGGGCCCCACCAGCTCAGCAGCGGGCGGGCAGCTGATTGCTGCCGCCAAAATGGACCCCGCCGCCATTTTAAGTGGGCGGGCCACCCAATGGGAAGCACTATGTGCTTCCTATGTGGCGGGGGAGGGATTCCCCAAGTGCTGTCTCAGGAAATCGGTGAAAGGTTTGTAAACTTCAAAAATAGAAAAATAAAAAAATTATTAACATGTCCCCCTCATGTGACAATGTCACACGAGATGGGACATGTTAATAAATATCATAGAAATTTTATTAAACATTTTAAAAATAGACATAAAACCTCATCCCGCTGGTGGATGAGGTTTCATGGTTTTTCAGAAGCCCGCTGGTGCTCCTGGCCTGCCCACCAACCTGAAGGTTGGACGGGCAGGGCCTTTAACTGGTTTAACTACCCTGTCAATGGCAGGTTGGTGGGCCGGCAGCTGATTTCGCTGTCCACCCGCTTTCCAGAATATTTAAATGGGGCGGGATCCCGCGTCACTTTCACGTCGGCGAGCGGGTCCCATCCCCAGCTCACCGACAGAAAAATTCTGCCCCGTATAAATGCTGACAATATCAATCTCTAGTTCTCCACAATCACCCACAACTCCATCACCCCACCTCCATGTTGCTAAACTACGTACCCGATTTCAAGTCATGGATGAGTCAGAACTTTCTCCAACAACAACTTATATACTTATTTAGCACCTACAATGTAATAAAGCATCTCCAAGGAGTTTCACATGAGTTTTATAAAGCTAAATTAGACACCAAGCTACATGAGACGATGTTAGTACAGATGGCCAAAAGCTTGGTCAAAGATCTAAGTTTTAAACAGCATCTAAGAGAGGTAGATAGCCAAAGAGATGTAGGGAGGAAGTGCAGAGCCTAGGGCTTAGGCAAGTGAAGGCCTGTCACCAATCATGGGGAATTAAAATCAGAGATGTTCAACATGTCAGAATTAGATGAGTGCAGATATCTCAATGGCTGTGGAGCTGGAATGGACTACAGAGATAGGAGGGGCAAGGGTATAGAGGGATCGGAAAACAAGGATGAGAATTTTAAAATCAAGTCATTACTTGACTGGAAGCCAATGTAGGTCAGTGAGCTCAGGGATGATAGTGAATGGGACTTGGTATAAGAAAGGACATCATCAGCCAAGTTTTGGATGCCTCATGTTTACAGAGGTTACAATGTGAGAGACCAGCCTGGAATGCATCGGAATGATCAAGTCTAGAGGTAACAAAGGCAAGGAAGAGGGTTTTAATGGCAGATGAGTTAAGTCAGAGGGTAAGGTGGGTGATGTTATGGAGGTGGAAATAAGGTCTTAATGATGGCATGGATATATGGTCAGAAGCTCAGCTCTTGGTCAAATATGACAACAAGGTTACAAACAGTTTGGTTTAGTTCAGACAGTTGTCAGGGAGAGGGATAGACTCGGTAGCTAGGGAACAGAGATTGGAGCTGGAGCCAAAGGCAATGGCTTCAGTTTTCTCAATATTTAATTGGACGAAATTTCTCCAATTAAATATTAGGAAAATTAAAGCATTTTATTTGGCTCCAGCCAAAACTCCATCCTCTTATCTCTGAATCACGCTTCTTCAAAATCTCGCTCAAAAGGTCTTTCAAGCTCCATCACAAACTCCAACTCATCCACCACCTGCACCCTGGCCACCCCTATGCTCTGTTTGCCCGTGTTTTACCTGAATGCCACTGACTCTCCCTCCACCAGTATACTGAATTCAAAATGCACATCTTCATTTATAAATTCCTTTATGGTTTCACCTTTACCAGCCCTATGATACCAAGCTTCAGTCCTCCTTCACATGGCGGAGAGCCTGCAATCATCTTAGCCACATGGCTGCAACCACCTCCCCAAGCCTCTTCATCTGATTATCTTTAAAAAATCTCTTCATCATGAATGTGCTTTTGGTGATCTCTCTTAAGATTCTTTACAAACCACTCAGTGCCCATTTACTCCTATGTGAAATACTTTGAGATACTGTATTTATTATGTCCTGGATGCTTTATGAATGCAATTTAATGTTGTTAGCTGCATACATTGTTCTAATTAAACACAAAGCATGTTACCTGTTTTGGTGGCACCAGGTTGGATGATAGATATTTGTACTCCCCAGGCCTTCATCTCTTGACGCAAAATGTCTAAAAAAAACTCCAGCGCTGCTTTGGATGTTCCGTATGCTGACATGCTTCCAAATGGCAGTTCTCCTGTGAACCAGATCAGTCAGGAGATCATTAGGAATACAAGAAGTGTGCTTTTAATTCATGCTCAAATGAATCAAGGTATGATAAACTAATGTTCACTGAGAGTGAGTATTCCTTGGATGTATTAGCATCTTTCGATTTCTTTTGATACTTAACATTATTTCTTAGTGCAGCTCTCCTGACTTAGTGTGAGTTTATTTATAGTGTACCACAATACAAATACAATTTGGCCCTACTCAACTCTTCTGTTAGTAAAAATTACAGAAGGAAAGACTGGGCTGTCATATTTTTTCAAAATAAATTAGCAAGATGTTTTATTGTTGGCTTCCTGGTGATCAGCCATTTTACGTCTCCACTCACTCCTGAGCCAATTTGTGCCATTGGATATTCTGGGGCAGGATGGGGGATAGATGGATTCTAAATATATTCTGACATAGTTTCATTGATTTTATGTATGAACCAGAAAGCTGGTCTAGATGCACACCAGCCACCTACAATCAGCCACCTACAATCTGGAAATCAGGCAATTTTTCAACCCTAGAGGGAGGATTATTGAAGGCCTCCTGGCCTCCTGCCAATTTATAGCATCTCCCTTCCTGCCCACCAACCCCCACTAATACCTCCAGCGCAGCATCGGTCACCCTGGAACCCTTTCTCTGCCGTGATGTTCAACTTTGCCATTATTTAAATTGCAGCAATATTCTTCAGTGCAACTTCCCTTTAAGAAGGGCAGCCTACCTTTAAGAAGAGCAGACTGGTTGCACCACATGGGTGTATGAACAATGTTGCTGCACCCACACCCCTGCTGAGTATGGAGGCAGAGGCAATCAGCAGTGATAAGATGTCAGCAGCACAGAATCTGCTCAGCCAGACACTACGACCATGCTGGTGAGGTGGGTGCACCAAATTTGCATTCCACCCACCTCAACCTGAATGGGCAAGGGCAGGGGGCGAATCGTGACCCTCATGCCCGAAAATTGGGATAATCCAATTTCTAACCCCATGTCTTTTAAAAAGATGAATACAGATCAATAGGAACAGCTTGGGGAGATGCATATCACGAGTTGTACAACTCATTCAGCTTTCAAATCTTGCATCTAACAAGGGTAGACCATGCTATCTTGTGTATATGGATACATCAGAACTTATATCTACCTTCTTGGCTGGATATTAAGCAGCATTGTGGTCCTCATCCCACCCGGCTAAAAAGTCTGGGGAGAATGGGGGTTGGGGGGTGGGGGCGCGTTTGTTGGTGGGGGGTGCCCGCCCACAATCCCGAAGGCTGCCCTGCAGCAATTTATCATTGGCAGCAATGTTAATTCTTTAAGGCGAGACTTCTGCCTCTATCCGAGGAGGAATTCCCCCTAGATTATGTAGTCCAGCAGCACCAACCAGGAGTGGTGGCCAGTGATGGGACTACAGGCAGTCAAACAACACTGAGGAGCCTAGGTAAGTGTGCATCAGAGGTCTCATCGAGGGAGATTTGGGGGTGGGGGGGCCAGGTTCAAGAGGCCGGTGGGTGGGGGGGAGGGTGAGGGTTAAAGGTGGGTGATTAACACCAGGTAGGGGGAGTGCCTCCAATGGGCCCAGGGTCCCACAAAAGAGGTCCACCCTTACCCAACACCAGCCCATGCAGCTGAAACTGCTCGGCTTCCCGCTCGGTGTGGGCTTGACTTGCCACAGGTAAAATGCCGGCAGGGCAACTGAAGGGCCTCAATAGGCCTAAAGGCTGGATGAGTCTCCCTACACCTCCCCAGCCCCCAGTAAAATTTCAGACAGGTCGAAGGCAGGCAAATATGCAATGGGAGGCCACCACTGTCTTCAAACCCATCTACAGGGCAGCGTAAAATCCAGCCCTCTGTTTCGCTTTCTCCCTTCATCTGTGTTGCCTGGTAAACACTTAGGGCAGAATCTTCGGCTCAGTGAGTGGGGGCGGGGCCTGCTCGCCGAGGCGTAAAATGACATTAAGGCCATTTAAAAAGCCAATAAAGCAATTAGCTGAGCTGCCCATCCAACCTTAAGGTTAGCGGGCAGGCAAAGGGCCCAGGCGGCCCTCGCATTTTTCATGGAACCTCGTGCACAGGCTGGATGAGGTTCCCTGCACAACCCCCCCGACAGGGAGAAAATTCTCCCCTTAATGCGAGATCAAGAGGATGGGCTTAACTTTTAACACGTTCACAGGTCACAACAGGAGTATAAGGAATACAACACCCAATTCTACAAAATTGTTAGTCTGATAATTAAACATTTAAGGAATGTCAGTCAGTATATTGCCATAAATGTAATGATTGGATTATTCATTCAAATAAAAACAAGAAGCTTCTGGCAATTAAAATCTTAATTATTCAGTGTATTGCTATTCTGAATCACACATAAGAGTGGTCGAGCAAGATGTGAAAAGTCTAGAAATTTATTTAGAGTTCAACTCATACATTTTGACCTTGCCCACCTGGCAGGAACTAGCCGGGTGGCTTGTTAAAATGGCTGCAATGACTTGCCGCCAGTGATGCCAAAGCCTTCCTGCTGTTTGCAATTTTAACCTGTGCTTCTGAAAAGGCAAGAGGGGCACCCACCAGAAATCAGTGAGGTTCTTCTTTAAATATGCTGATTGAGCTCTGATTACGTCATCAGGGACTGACCGCAATTTTAACAATGAGCCTCCATGGGGAAAAGGTATATATCTTTAAAAGTTATTACATTAAGTTGTCCTGGTTGTTTTGTTGGGTTGCTGCCACCCATGGTGTGTACTGCTTAGACACCATTAAGCAGTCTTGTAGAAGTTACCAAGTTACCTTTATTAACATTACTGAACTATGTACATATTTACAGTAGAGGGTACAGGTATGGAGAGGACTCCATGGCATGGCCTTAAATGTTGCTACCTAACTGTAGGTCAGGTGCCTTCTTAAATCACCAGTGGGCGGTACTGTTCTCAGTCCCAGGTTAACCCTTAATGATCCTTCTACTAAACTGGGTTTGCCAACTGGCCAACTTGTCAGTAAGTGGAGCTACAGCCAGAAGAAACTCAGAAGAGTAAATTAATTTGCTTTTGTTACCCTTGGTCTGGAAGGAAATCTTGGCTCTCCCCTCCCACAGGCATCTCTCCCCTTCCACAGACTAGATGCCTTTCCAAACACCCCCATTTCCAACCACTTACCTGCGGGCTAAGGACTGTTCCTTCAGGTCCCTTGCAGCAACCAACTGCTGCTTGAAATCCTGCTTTCATCCACCAGCCAGCAAGTACTTGCTGTTGGGTTCTGGGAGAAGGCTGACAGGCCCTATGCAGTTGAGGCCTGGTAGTTAAAATCTCTTGGCCTCATGCTGTGGAGGTACTGGATAGTTTGCTGACCACCTTGGCCCGAGCCTACACGATTCGTGTCAGGAGTTATAAAAAGGCCTGGCGGTATTTATGATATTTATCATTGAGCTGCTGGGGTGAGAGGATGCTGAAAACCTGGCTGAACCACATGGCTGGATTTGAACTGTATACTGGCAGTAAAGATCCTTACCCATAGCCTGGGGCATTTGGAGTGCTTTGTCAGAAAGTAACCACTGACCCGCGACGAATACCAACAATGCAATGTCAAGCATTCAGCACACATACACACACGAGCGCACGTGCAGACATGCATATCAGCAATAAGGGAGTTGGAGTCCAATAAAAAAGTTAAAAGAATGTACAGTTAAGTGTCCTTTGATTGTCCTTGAGGCATAGATTTTAAATGTTGCGGCCAATTTAGGTTAGCTGATTTCTTGGATGCAGTTAGATGTAGATGATGTTGCAATTATTACAAGATCTCATTTCACTAATAGGTTTCTAGTAGAGTTGGCTTCTTGAACTGAACGGCACGCTTATTCCAAAAAAAAGAGATGGAGAGAGCAAGCAATCCCCAGCTTGTTTCCACTGCTGAAGGCTTACTGAACACCGCCTATATGACTTGCAATCTCTCTCTCGTGGTTGGCAGCCTTGCCTTGAAATACTTAACCCATTGTGTATTTCCAAAAGGTTTTAGGTGTGTCTGTCTGTGGCAGCCATTGGTTCAAAATCCAGAACTTTGCATTTTTAATATCTTGAGACAGTTATGCGTTTTGATGGGTGTCTGGATTATAGAAAATATCTCTTTCTTCACGCTCCCCTGAGGGGGAGAGGGCGATTTGTTTGTTTCTCACCTTCACCTTGGAATGTGCCCTTTCATTTTTAAGCAGCTTGTTCTGTCTCAGTTCAAATTGCAGAGGTTTCAGTCAGTTGAAAGTTGAAAAATCATACTTTCAAAAATAAGGAGGCATAGCCTCGTGACAACACAAACAAACACAATTTAGGTTGGACAGCAATTTTCCAGCAGAATTTTCGATTGGCTCCAAACTCCATAAATACCTGACACTAAGGTGGCCTTGGCTCCACTACTGCTGACATCCTGATCAACATTTTCATCACCTGAATCCCACCGCTACAATTCCCTCATTGGCCTCCTGTGTTCCACCCTACACAAACACCAACTTGTACAAAGCTCCACAGTCTCACACCAAGTCCTACTTGTCCATCACACAACTCCTCGCTGACATCTACTGGTGCTCTGTCTCCCAACACAATGAATTAAAAATCTTTATCTCTGTCTACAAATCCTTCCCTGAACTTACCCCACCATTAATCTGGAACCTCCTCCAGCCTTGTGACCCAGCCCAACACCCTATGGTTTTCCATCTCTGGTCTACATTGCCTCCTCCCCTCCTAGAATTTAGGGCATAGAACAGGCCATTTATGCCGATATTTATGCTCCACATGAGTCACTTACCACTATTTATTCTAACGTTATGCAGATGTCCTTCCATTCTTTTCTCTCTCATGTACTTATCTAGCTTTCCCTTAAATACATTAACATAGTTTTCGGTTTATAACCAACTAACTGAAACTCTCTCCCTAAATATCTTCATCATGCATTATGCAAATATAAATGAATACCATGTGAATTACTAGGGCAGACAATAGGGGCTCATTATATCAACAAATTCAACAGCACCTAACGATAAAAATTGCTGAAGGAGATTGGCAAGTATTGTTTGGGCACTAGGTCTGGTCAAATGATTATTGTTGATCCTGTGCTCCTCAGAAAGATGCATGAAATTCTAATACTGGTTAGCAAATCAGTTATTTCACGGAACCTATCATGTAATAGTCTAATGCACAAAAGTGCAATTGCATTGGATGACTGCTTGTGTGAGCACATAATGTTCATCTAGAAGTACTCAAGTTTTTTTTAAAAAGCTGGACAGTTTTATTAAGTGACTAAGTTCAGCACAGGGTTGTACACAGGACATTTTAATAGGTCAAATATTTTAGTTCCCAATAAAATTGGCTGGTCAGCTGTATGTATCTCAAATGTAATAAAGTGTTACAGCCCAAAGGGCAAGATCATTCTGAATGCCAATATTGTCAACTTTGAATGGACAAATATTGATGATATAAATGACCCTTAACGAGATGATTCTATGCCAATCTTAGAATCACTCAGGATTCCAAACTTGGAAGCATTCCTGTGCTTTTGTCCTTGCAAAAATATAATTTGTATTTAACATTGAGAGATACTTGGGGATAAAAGACAGTGTGAGTAATATAATCCAAATTAATAAATTGGACACATTTTAATGTACAGCTAATGACAAAAGCAGGTGGCATTTTTGCTGAGATTTCAACTAGATTTCAAGTTAAGACCCATTTTTCTTTCTGTGCTAACTAGAGTAGTGAATGTTCAGGGACAGGATAATAAGCCTCCCACAACTGATGTGAATGGGCCATGAGGGGGTTAAAACAGTGGCAGCACATTTCCTTCCATATTAGTGCTACATCCATTTGTGCTGGGTCCTGAAAAGTAGGGGTGCATGTGACCTCGAGGGAAGCGGTCAAGTCGAAAGTTGACAAAGGGCATGGGGACATCAACATTAAAGGGTTCGGGGAGAGAACAGGAATATCCAAATGGACAATGATGGGGTCAAGGGTAACAGGAGGGGCTGGATAGTGACAGGAGGAATGGGAATTAGGAGGCAGTGAATATGGAGTAGGATAGGAGGAACATAGTGAGTGATAAAGGAAGATTAGAAACAGGTCACACAGACGAAAGTCGGCACCAGTATTTTCGATCTCACCTAAGAATGACGCAGTTTGTAAAACAAGCTAGAAAAAAGAAATCAATTGGGGAGGGGTCTCAGAGCGTGTTGGAGGAGTTCAACACAGCAATTTGTGGCCGATTGATGGAGCACTTTATTACTGTCCTGTTCAAACCATGGGGAGCATGGCTCAGTTAAATGCTGGACTCAAAGGTCCAATGCACAATGATCAAGCTTGGCTGCTTTACTAACGGTGCGCATAGAGGGGAGAATCCACCAAGTTTAGGTGCTGCGGTGCATATGGTCTTAACTGGCACCTGATCTTTGCAGATGCATGTCAGAATGGATGGATCAAACAATCGAGGGCCACATCTGCTGTGCAAAGGGATCATGAACCCTACAAGCCTTCATGTTCCCAGTGCATTGGTCAAGACTGCAAGCATGGTGCCTTGGATGCCATGACATAAGTGCAAAGATTGGGTATAGATAGTTATTGTCAAGGCCACTGGAGGACAATCACCAGAAGCATAACAGTGAATCCTAGGACTTGGGTCTTATGACCCTAATGAAGACCCTCGTTGTGAATGTGCAGTCACGACAGGGGGGAAAGCTCAGCCAAGTGTCATCCTCCAGGATGATATCATCCTGCAAGGGGTGGCCTTGGTATGCGATGTGCAGACTGAGGGCAAGTCAAAAGCTAGAGACTGGATTCCTGCCTTATATATGGAGGGAGACCATTCAATGGGAACTACCATTGATTACTTAATTGTATCTGTTCACAGATACAAGCAGTAGAGGAGAATGCAGGCTGCAGGTAACACTGCCTTGTTGATAGCTATGATTAGAATGATGAGAAGGGCCCATCGCTGATTGGCACTGCTCAGGGAAAACCATTGCCCTGAGGAACAAGAACTAGCGGGACTCCAGGAAGTCCCAGATACTGATAAAGGGGGGCTCCAAATCCACAAAGACGTTTGGCGGGACCAAGGGTCTACAAAAGGCACAGCTTATGCATTGAGATGCGTGAACAACAGTGTCGCAGGCGCCTTCAATCATTTAGCGGTGTGGTGGCTCATATTTGCCAAAGTCTCTGTGAGGAACTCACACATCACGGGCTCAGAGACCATCCACTGCCAGGTGCTTTGAAGGTTACCACTGCACTGAACTTTTTTGCCAGTGGATCCTTCCAGGGGTCCACTGGGGACCTTTGCAGAATCTCACAATTGGCGACACACAACTGCATAATGGGGGTAACAGATTCCCTTTTCAGTAAAGCTCACCATTACATGCAGTGGCTGAAACCAGACAGGCTGCCGGAGCTGTGGTATTCTCTGTGATCTCAGGCTTCCCACAAGTGCAGGGTGCCACTGACTGCACACAAATGGCCTTGAGAGCTCCCTGGCAGAAACCTGTGAGATTCATTAACAGAAAAGGATTTCACCCTGAGCATTCAGCAAATTTGTGATCACAGAAAGCAGATCCAGCATGTGTGCGCTAGGTACCCAGGGAGCACACAAGATTCCTATATTTTGAGTCACTCCCAGGTTTCAGAGATATTTGAGGGAGCTCAGCATTTAGAGGGTTGGCTCTTCGGTGATAAGGACTACCCCCAGAAGATGTGGCTAATGGCACCCATTTATTACCCACAAAGTGCAACTGAGGAGAGATACAATGGCCCATAATTTCCATGCACTCCAGTGTCAGATTTGGAAGGTACCCCAAAGATGGGCTGGGGAATCTCTCTGGCAAGTTCCCAGGCAAGGATTTGCACAACAATTGCCCTGAAGTTCTAACTTCCTCTGGACAACTGCGCTGCTCTAGGAACCATCCAAAAATGTGATTTAAATCACAAACTTCGGAAGGTTCTGCTGGGGCTATACCAATAGTTACCCAGAAAAAGTTAGAAGAATTGAAACCTCTTCTAACTTCTGGGTAACTACTGTAAAGACCCCATGGGACTCCCCACATCCCCATCCCCCTGACCTCTGACACCACTCACCTCACCCCCACACCAACCTCACCCCTCCACCCGACCTCACGACCCCCCAACGGACACCCTCCCCCAACCTCCGGACACCCACAACCCCGCCCCTGACCTCCAGACCCCCCACACTCTTGACCTCCTGACCTCTCCACCCCCCCCAACCTCTGGACACCCCCAAACCCAAACTCCAAGCACACCCCAACACCCCCCCCGAACACACCTCCAACTCCCTCCCCGACCCCCGAACACACCCCAAGCCCCAAATCCTATCCACTTACCTTAGACATTTACCTTCACCCTTGCCTGTCAATTTCACTGGCCCTTTAAACTTAACTGCTTTACGGCAGCAAGTGCTGTAAAAAAAGGGGG
The DNA here is from genome assembly GCF_017639515.1 of Carcharodon carcharias. Classification (NCBI taxonomy): domain Eukaryota; kingdom Metazoa; phylum Chordata; class Chondrichthyes; order Lamniformes; family Lamnidae; genus Carcharodon; species Carcharodon carcharias. The sequence continues at coordinate 128,129,041 of NC_054473.1, read as the reverse complement.
CATGGCCTCCTTGAATACACAGGATCTACACCTCTTTCGATGCAGGCCTCAAGCAGCTCTGGCGAACAGAAGTGGCAATGCAATTTTCAAGTCCAGGTAAGTGTGCTTTTATTTATTCTAATTTCTGCGGGCCAGCACTTTCCGATGTTAGGTGGAAGTTATGGCCCAATGTTGCACATTGTACAAAATCCATAATAGAGCAGATTATTGCCCTCTTAAAGATGTGTTTCCAATGTTTGGACCGGTCAGGCGGAGCTCTCCAACACTCACTGCAGAAAATGTCCCGCAGCATCGTTGTTTGCTGTGCCCTGCACAACCGAGTGCTACAAAGGGTTGATGTGTTGCCAGGGGGAGGAGCTAGGTGTCTGCTCAAAGGAGGAGGAAAACTTGGAAGAGGAGGAATCTGAAGAGGGCCACGATTCAGACTGGGCACATGAGGATGCCATTGCACGGGCACGACTGGGCAGACAGGCCAGTGACAACCTCATTGCTACAACTTTCAAGGGGAATAAGATGAAGACAAGCTTTCACAATTGAAATTTTCTTCAGGCTTTGATGCAGTGGACACAACAAAACCTTTACTGTCAGCATCAACATAGCACAAAAGGTCACCAATCTCACAATGATCACCAAGGCAGCATAAGTCACCTTCAAGCCTAACAATGGGGTCATCCTTGAAAGGTGCAGTAGACTTGGGGACATATCTCCAATGTGATCAGCACTCCAGTAGCTCACCTCCTTAAGCAACTACACATACTGCAGTCCTTTCAGCCATGGCATCAACAAGTCAATGAGCAAGGCATCCTTCGAGAGGCTGAAACGACATTGCCCACATGGATACACACATGCCAGTATGACAGCAAGGCGGCGCTAACAGAAAAAAAACAATGGTTAGGCCCTGGCCATCTCAAGATCCGGACAACAATCTCGAAATGCCAGCTCTCAGGTATGAATAATGCAGAGACCTCATCTTGCTACTGAGCCCCAAGATGCCATCGGACCATCAAGACACAGTGACTCGTTACTCGACAGCATGGACCCAAAGCTGCAAGCTATGTTCGCAATGTCCTTGCAGAGAGTAGCTCAGCAGGACCATTGTTTTATTTTTGAGAAACACTTATGACGCTGCATTCATCAAAAGTCTACCAAGCGTCTTGCATTGCCTTGGCATTTGGGAGAGACGTGGCTCAGTCAGTATTGATACTGAGGTGAACAACAACGTCTTCCCTTCATAGATTCTGATGAGCATTCAGGAGATGTGCTGAAGCATCACTTTCATAGCATTACAGTCCTCAACATTGTCCATCTCACAAAAGGCAATCCTTTTTATCTACCCTAAGTTGATGAGTGAACAGTCATGCAATGAATTCCATACCAGTTTGCGTACTGCGTCTCTACCGAAATATTCCATAAAGCACCGCTAGGCAGCTGTTCAGAAGCAAAGCACAATCCTCACAGGTAAGTAGACGGCTTCAGAAGGATGAGCACACACCTCTGACATCACACACACATTCCCCTCTAGCAGCCATTTCCAATGTCACTGAGTGGAGCCAAGTTCCATCGTTCAGCATCATGCATGGGGAAATTCAGCCTTAAACACAAACTAAAACATGCTGCAGGGAGGCATGAAAAGTGATGGTGCTCGACAACGAATACTACTTTTCCCCAAAAGCTCACAGTCAGAAAATAAATGCCATTGCAAAGTACACTTGGGAGAAAAGACTCTTACAGTCAATGAACCACCATTGTGCATTCAAAAGCTACCGCTATATCTGGGTGCTGCCCTGACATCCGCAGCCGAGATGGAGGCAGCCTGCTGGCTATGCCCTATTGTCTGAGATGACTTTGGCACACATCCTCTGGTGACCCTGGCTGCCAAGGGTCTCCTGCTCTAGGGCAGGTGCTCTCTCCTCAGCCTGACCTGCTAGAGTTGATGGGGTCACAGGCAGAGGTGATTTGGAGTGGCAGGACAACCTTGGAGTGTCCTGTGTGGATGCCCCCAGAGTATGTGGCTAGCACTCCTCCTCCCTTTGGGCGCCTGAGGGCCCTTCCTTGACTCCTTGAGAAGGGTCACCTGGAGGGAGGCCAAGATGCCCCACCCACCTTTCACCTAGCCGCTGCTGGAATGTACCCATGGCTGGAGCAACATTGTCAGGTCCACTTGCAAATCTGGCAGATACTGCTGAATCTGGGTCTCCACGGCAGCTGCCACCCTTGCAATGGAGGCTTCAAGATGCTCACACGCTGAAGCCAACACATCAGACAGAATGTAGATGGACTCCTCCATCCTTTGTTCCAGTCTGCTGAGGGCATCTGACAACTCTGCCTGATGTTCTTCTGCCTGTCTCTGCAAGTCCAACATTTCTCTCAGGGCCGACTACAGAGGCTTGTCATTGGACTCAGACTCAGCAGGGGCCTGGTCTCCAGCAGTCCTTCGAGTGTCAGAGGCCTTGGCTGTCACTGCCTCCACCTGCTGTGGAGATGTGTAAGTGAGGTAATCGCCAGAGAGTAATCCTGAGCACCCACCAAGGTGTGTGACTTTGTGCTGGTGGAGGGTGCAGGTGAACACAGTGATGGCTCTTAAAGTGGATCCTCTGCTTCTTCATCTGAGGTGATCTGGGGGCTGGGGCTGAGGGACTGTCTGCAGCTCTTCTGTCTTTTCTTGCTGGAAGGTGGAAGAGAGAGGAGAGAATCATGAATGATTGACTAGGCAGGATCCGACATTATAGGCCACTCACAGTCATTGTCCGCACGTATACTGGATGCACCCGCGCTGGTTTGTTTGCAGGAGGCCGATCTTGCCTTCCACGCAAGAACAATCTCTATCCTCACCAGCCAGCTCTGCTGCCTGCACCTCATAGGAGGAGAGTGTCCTCAGCTCAGCGGTCTCCCTCCGGTCTTCGCGCTCTCCGTTCTATTGTAGGAGATCTTGTCCTGTGTAAAGACAGATGGATTGACTGTGAGCACTGTGAATGAAAGAGCAGTTCAGAAGCATGCATACCTGTTGTGTTACTTGTGCAGGATCTTAAATGAGATGGTGAGCTTCAAGTGGCTGGCAGAGATGCAGTACTGATGTTCCATCTGTTGGTCATGTGTGACATCCCTGTGGACTCTACAGCCCTTTGAGTGCCTTATGTTCTTGTGGGAGTGAGAGTTTGGAGCGAGTAGAAGTTTCACTTACCCTGGTGGAGCACGACAAATCTTTCATTCTTTTCCTGCGCTGCAGGCTGGTCCTTTTTTGCGTCCTACAGGTGCTGACCTTCCTGGCGGCTTCTTCCAAGTCCGGTATGGTCATGTGGGAGGACCTCCAGCTACCATCTCGAGGAGAGAGGGCCTCCTGCCTTTCCTAGATAGCTTGGAGGAAAATCCCCAGGGAGGCCTCGCTGAACTGTGGAGCGGAGAGTTTTGTTCTTCTGGGCACCATTATGAAGCAGAACTTAACAACACACCTGGGCACAGTGAGTGTCTGTGCAGGTGCTGTTTAAATATGGCTCCAGGACCTTTGACCCATGAGGTAAAGGTGGGGGCAAACGAGACCCTGGCCGCCCCACCACAAGATTGAATGAGCTCCTTGACGATGCTTAATTAATAAGCTGCGAATCAGAAAATCGGGCAGATTAATCTGACCCACTGCCCGGCGGGAATCATGCCAACTTTCTCACCCGCCACCGCATTTAGTCTCCAGAATGGAAAATTTCAGCCATAATCTATGCAGGAATAGCTTCCCAACATCAGTCTTAATTTGCCTTACACTAAAGTCCCCTTTGACTTATTGGGCTTTATCAGGTAATAACACTGGCAGTAAATTGGGCAATTTAAGTCTCCACTGAAACCTTCTAGTACAACACTGCCCAAGAATTAGCTTTCTGCAGGAGCTCAGGGTAACTGTAAGTCCCTGCAAACAATGCAGACTTTAGAAGTTACTTCCGTTAAATTTTGCTACTGCTTCACTGACTGAGTATTCTATGGTATGTTCGAACAATATGTAGAGCCCAGGATGCTGCAGCCATTATTGGCTATCTCTGTGCAACATGAGCAGGAGTCAGTTAGAAACAGAGAGGATACAGGAGGCACACAGCTGACAGAATAGGGTTACCAACTGTGATTAAATGTATTCCTGGAGGTTTCATCACATGACTTGTCCCCATACTCCAACCATTAGTTAGCCAACACATCTAACCTTGTGACGCACTGCCTTCCAATGCCAACTGGAAAGCAAAAAAACTCATTACCCAATTGGATGACGCTTGACTGTTAGTCAAACAGCCTTTTTTCCTCCCAATTTTTAATATTTTTATATCTGGTGAAGAGAAATGTTCAAACAAAATGACAAAAAAAAGATTTTTTCATGTCTCAATGATTTTTCTCCAGGATTGCACATAGCAGTGTCCAGGAGATTGATTTTCAATTCCTGGAGATTCCAGGCCAACCCTGGAGGGTTGGCAACCCTATAAACTATCCAAGATCATGGATCTATTGGAACAAGTATAGTAACAGCGTCAGCCAACTGATGATGTAAGAGCAAGGCATGATGAGCGTTAAGTGAATTGTACCATCTGGTCCACAAAGGCCAGCAGTCACTATAAAGCAGAGATTTTGGATACTCAAGCAATAGGTCAGGAAGTCAGGTAGAATCAGCACGCCTCAGATAAAGTTGTCAGAATATGCTGCACAGTGTCACCATGGGCAAAGCACTCACTCAGTTTGGGTGAAGAGCGGCTGTCAGAAGAGATTACCGTGTGCGGTCACAACCAACATTGGGCCAAAACTCACATTTTAAGGAGTAAATTTTTGATTTTGTGCTTCTTGGTAGGCTGTCTCATTGCCCTGGGATTGCAAATTGAAAACTCAGTCATGTGTTGCGCCTATTTTGTGGGCCGTTGAAATTAATGGTTGATGACAGTATCTGCGCGAAATATCTCTGTGGACAAGACTTCGTATTGAGGGAGTGAAGTTAGAATAGTAACACCTTCCTCTCAGATTGTGTATAGAAGTAATTCACATTAAACTTACATTGTGTCCATTGTAACCCACTTCCTTACACTGAGACTATGAAATGAAAGAGCATCTCCATAATTATAGATCCCAAAACTAGCAAATGCTGTGCATTCAACTGAGAAATTGTCAACAAAGTAAAGTGCATTGAAGCTAGAAAAACCATGATTAGCTTTTTAGATATAAAAAAACAAGGATCGATAGGTGATTCATATGCCAAGTGTGCTGCTCGTTCACTGGGAATTAGCAAATTCTTTTTCCTGCACACACAGTGTAAAGATTTATATGCGAAGAGCTTAACACCTAATGGCCCCCACACATTTTTGCACACACAAGCCAAACATTTCAATTGTCAGCCTAGTCCAAGAAAAATTCCTCAAAGTTAAAGGAGAGATTACTAACTCTGTGCATAACTGATATGTTCCGAAGAGCCCTAGATATTAAGCCTTGGGCCTTAGTTTCACATCTCACAGAGAAGGCCTTGCAGGTAACCGATGGAAGTTTGGGGTTACAGCTAACAGCTCAGAGGAAACTCAAGTTAGTGAGTCATGGGACTCGGGACAAAATCGCGACCCAAAAGTAAGTGATTAGCCGAGCTGGGGTGGTGGAATCTTGGCAAAAGAAATACAAGAAAAGTAATCCAAAGGCACAGATCCAACGAGGTAGAACAAGTAGGGAAAAATTCAGGTCCAACTTTCAGAAAACAAGCCTTCAATATCCAGCACACACCTTGCCAGCATCACCCATTTTACTTGGACTCGTAAAGCAGATGGAAAAAGTCCAATAATAAATTAGAAAATTGGACTTTCAAAAGGCAATTAACTTGCCAGGCATGGCTATTCCAAGAAGTAATCCCTGTAGAATCATTGCAAAAAACAGTTCAGATTCCACTAGCCATTGCTCCTCACCCTGCACACCCAAATGGCCCTGGTACAACCAATCAGCAAAGCAGTTTGGAAAATCTACTTTCTTATCACATCCCTCAGGCACGTGAGGGCTGAATAGGCAACAAATCCCATCATGCTATTTCAACTGCACAGAAGCACATCACCACACTCCAGCTTCGTTATCGCCCTCTAATTAGACGCCTGTCAGGAGAAAATTGCGCTACCTTGAACTTTTAACCACTTGACAACATGATTTTCCACAACAGACCTCATTAACCAAATCAGAGCCCTGGAGAGGGCACAATATTCCACTGAACCGCCCCCATTATAGTTTCAAGTGCTCTGAAGCAACCCAGTTCAACATATTCCAGAGTCACAAAGTGGGCTGAAATGAAAAGGTTTTATGTTATAAGACACCAAAATTTTGCTTGAAGTGAATCTGTAAACTTTCTCCTTACGTTTTCTGATGGTTCAGTGATATTTGTGTTTTCGCTGAGAACTGATGTTCTTACCATGGTCAATTGTGGAGCTACAGATTGCAAAGGAATTTATTGGCTGAGTCTGCAATATAAAAGTCATCCTGTGGAAGTGTTATTAACTTAATCATAGGCACCACTTCCAGCTAGCAAGAACAGTCTTGGGCACCCTTTTAAAGCTAATGCAAACTCTTATGCATTCCCAATTTCCTTCTCCTCGCGATTGATACTCATTCAGCTGACACTCCTGTGACATGCCTTGGGGCATCTTATTATTCAAAGACACTATATGAAGGCAAGACAAAAACAGAATTACCTGGAAAAACTCAGCAGGTCTGGCAGCATCGGTGGAGAAGAAAAGAGTTGACGTTTCGAGTCCTCATGACCCTTCAACAGAACTTGAGGACTCGAAGGGTCATGAGGACTCGAAACGTCAACTCTTCTTCTCTGCCGATGCTGCCAGACCTGCTGAGTTTTTCCAGGTAATTCTGTTTTTGTTTTGGATTTCCAGCATCCGCAGTTTTTTTGTTTTTGTGTTTATATATGAAGGCAAGATGTTGTTGTAGTCAATATGCTTCAGCAACAACACTGACAAATGCATTTATCAAGTTGAGCCATTGGGGGTAGTTAATCAATAAGTTTTTGATGACAGTTTCTAGCACAAGGTTTGTTCAGTAACAGCCAGTTTCATTCGGTGCCTGTGAGTGATTGTTCCCCTCACAAAGAAGACTCACAGCTGCAGCTGAAATGGTGACTAATTCCAATTCTGCAGACACTCCAGCCAGACATGCACAAAATTTGGAGCCTGTGCACCATAACTGCAACAGCAGTCGAAGTAATTACACTGTCAAAAGTAATCAGGAAGGAACAGCATTCCCCTTGTGGGGAGAGGGCTGTTATCTAATCGAGCAATTTTACTGCCAACAGCCTGTATAACTAAACTACATGGCCTCAGAAATAATATATATATACACATATATCATCTGCCTCAGGTTTAAAATAATAAAGAAATGTAAAGGCACTCAAGATCATAATTAGGATAGCAATTTTTGATTTGACCCAGCTGTGGACACTACATTTATGGGCTCTTAGCAAACCGTCTCAATCAATTAGCAGCACACATCATGAGGCAGAGTCTGTAAACATTTAAAACCCAGCCGACATACGATCAGACAGAGATTAGGAGCAGGATTTTGCCTTTTGGTTCTGGACCCGAACATCAGGTCAAATGAGGGTCACAACCTCACATGATATGGGGAGCAGTCACCTGGCAGTCTCTTTCCCGTAGCTGTTCTGCTCGTGGCTAGAGGGTTTGCTCAACATCCAATTAATGACAGCGGGCGGGATCTCGGAGCTGGAGAGGCAAAAAGGAGGCGCTCCAGCACTGACAAAGCAGCAGCTTCCAGGTCAGGTCAGGCGCCCTCTCTCCAACTTCTTAAACTTTTAAACTTAAAAGTGTTTTCAGCAGCCAGGCCATCATTGCGGAGGGGAACCCCCTGGGGGGTGGCCTGCGACTGTTGTCAGACAGGGGTGGGGCTGAAACCTCAAAGCAGCAGTATAAGGAGCTAAGAGCTATTATGCTAATAGCTAGAGTGCAACATCACTGATGTCAGATCACATTTAACTGCATCCAGAGGGAAAATGGTTCTAAAGGAGCCCTGCTAAAGTCCGTCTCTGTAAACAGTGTAAATAGTCAATAAACGTTCATTACTTTGCAACAGCATGGTTTCTGGCTTTCTTCTAAAGGCACACAGAGCCCGGTCATGATTATAATATAATAGTGGTCTGTGAACCATTAATTAAGGATCCCAGTTGAAGCCAATAAAGCTGGGAAAAAGGCATATGCCATCAACCCAGCAGAGTATAAGAAACGAGAAAAGCCTGCAGCAGCATTCAGAGCAACTAATCACTACCGGAGTCACAAGACAGCCAACTACAACGGAGCTATGGAGAAAGTCTTACCTCTGCCTGGGCCCCTGGACCTCGTGGAGTATCCCGAACAAGCTGCGCACTGGAGAATCTGGCTTTGCCGGTTCATTTGATACCCGACTGCCTCCATACTCGCTCAGAAACCAGATACAGATCAGGTCAGTGTTCTCCTCTATGCGGCCAGCAGCTGTGCCGACGATATGAAGACGACAGGGTTGATGGAGAAACCACTAAATATGAAGAAGTCATCAAAGCCTTTGATTCCTGCTATAGCCTACGGTGCAAAACTATAAACGGCAAGGCAAAATTCAACTGGCAAAGTCAGGAACCTGGAGAAAACGTTGATCCTTTTCTAAACAGCCTGTATCACTTAACAGATAACTGTGAATATGGGACATTGAGAGAGGAATTCCTCAGATAACATCATACTGGAGGTGGTCGATGAAGCATTGTTGAACTTCTCGTAGTCCAGAAAAGATCTCACTTTGTCCAAAGTAGTACAGTTAGCCAGGCAGGCTGAACTTCGAGCAAAATGAGATATTCAACCAGGGTGATAAGAAGCCTTCCGGGGGCAGCCCACTCACTCGGTCCAATTCGTGAACCATCGGGCTATCAGCACACCTGTCTGAAAACAGCCAGTATGAAGACTGGCTGCGGTCAGCGCTGTTGCTCTATGTCTGCATTGTGGCAGGAAAAAACCTCATCAGTGCTAAGCCTGCCCAGCCATTAATGCTGAATGCCACTTCTGCCGTAAGAGGGGGCATTTGAAAATAATATGCTAAAGCAGCAGGAAATTTCCATTTTCAAATCAAAAATTTAAAGACAAAACCATCCCAATCTGCAAGTGTCCCAGACATAGCTGAGACTCAAGAACAGGATGTAATCTTCTTAGGAAAAGTGGCAGAGCCACAGGAGCCTTTCTGGTATGCAGACATCATGGTTATTGGCCGGAAGACAAATTTTAAACTGGAGACAGGATCAGGAGTGTCCATTCTTTCCAGTACTACACTGTGGCTGAAGTCTGAATTTCTACTACCATTCAACTTCACGGTGCAGGAGGTATCCCACTCAAGGTGCGAGAAGAGATTTTGCATTTTGTTATAATGGTATAGAGCAACTTAATACTCTGTCATTCCTAATCAACATTGTTCCTTGTTGGGTAGAGAATCTTGTATAGCTTTCCATCTTCTTTATTCACCAGTTACAGAAGAAACTCAAGTTTACTTAGAATGCTGTCAATCAGTCTTCATAGACAAAACTCCATCCCTACAACCACAGGAGGACATCGTAGATACTCTATTTCTCTTCGAGGAGAGGCCGGATGAAGCAGGAGACAGGTCCACAAAGGATGTAGGTGACCAGACACAAGATAACATTCTAGACCTTAACTTGCTCTTTAGGGAAAGAGTGGAAGATGATGATACTGATATCGATGATTTGTCGCAGGAGGCAATCCTGAACATTGTTTCACTTTTTGAAGACAACATAGATGATGACAATGATAGCCCAGATACCTCTGCTGAGGGGTATCAGCACTTTATTGAAGATGGTGATAAAATCCATCTGTTCATTCTGCTGAAGACACCAAGGACATACAACAACAATCTGATGCAGCAACTTTGTACAATGAAGAACCGAGACTGAGATGTTCTTACTATTACCACTGTAATCATTGTAGAACAAATCCCTGCTATTGTTGGATCTGAAGTTAAATTTGGAGATCATAAAACTACAGAGGTGATTACTACAGATCTTACTAATGCCACAGGTCCGCAGGAAAGTGTAATTTCTCTGCCTCTGTATGGTTCTTGCACTACTGGTGCTGATGACAACATACATTCTGATGAAGATCCAGAGATGTTAATGCCTTCTGAGGAGCAAACTCACACTGAAGACAGTGTGCAAATCAAAGCACTACAATGTTAGCAGGATAATAATTTTTCTTCAGAACATTCTTTGTCCCTCTCTTGATCCATCTGATTCGTTCATGGATGAGGCATTACATGATACTTTGTTCATTGCAAGAGTGGAGTTTGTACACCCTCTACAGCTGTACAAACCATCACTGGAGCTGATTGAGCTTCATTCTTTCAAGTAAAATTAGCCAGCAGTTCAATCTTTCCCCAAGTACAAAGAAGAAGAAAGAAAAGGAAAAAGAGAAGTAAAGTCTCCGCTCCCTGCCTTTATACTGTGGACCAGAAACAGAAATCTCTGTCTGCGGGGTCAGCACCTTCCAAGGAGAAGATTACAGACCATATATGTCCTCAAAGAGAGCCAAGAACACAGTTGGAGATTGATGCCACCAGCTCAAGAGATTAATGAATAGAACAAAAGACTTGGGAGAAGATGTAGTGTGAAGGGTTAATTACTATAATGCTAATAGCTGGAGTGCATCATCAGTGATGTCAGAAGATGCCAGATCATATGTAACTGGAACCTGAGGGCAGAAGGTTTTAATGGAGTCCTGCCAAAGTCCATCTCTGTAATAGTCAATAAATGTTCACTAGTTTACAATAGCATAGTATCCAGCTCACTTCTATCAAAGGCAGACAGAGCACAGTCATGATAATAATATAAATGCCTGTCTATTGCTGGGAGGCCACCTCCAGCCAGTTGGCCTAGGCCCTGAAGCCTCATGGGGCTTGAAGGCTTTGACGGGCGCTTTCTCAGGGGCTCTGACAATACGTCATATAGGTCTTTAAAAAAACCTAAACTGACGACCTGCTGCCTGCAGACATGTGCCCCCACTGCCCCACCATCCACTCCGGGTATTGGTCAGTATTGCGGATTTCTGTACATGTTTACTTCCACACTCACCTCAATTGGAGACAATCTTAAACCAGAGAGCTTAAGTCAGAATCAGCAGTCTGCTGGCTACTCACTGGAAGCTCTAGATTCCCCAGTCAGGAGAGTCAGGTCAGGCGGAGAATGGGAGTTTCAACCCCCAAGAATGGGTGAGTTGAGGGCAAGTGCAAAGGTAAAGAAATTAAAAAATCTAAAACCCAACTTGCCTCCTACACTTTCGAATTTAATGGAGGTGTGGTTGGCTGCATGTGAGTGACCTGCATGCCAAAGGTGGATGGATCATTACTGCATGAGAGTAGATCATTATCAAAGGGAATAGATCATTAACCTAGGCTAAGAAACTGCAAATAGTTTCAACAGAGATTTGAATTTAAACATTTCCAGCACGGGATTTCTGAGAAACTCACCAGAAATCTGGGACAGGATTGAATTGCACCTCCTGGGATCTGATTGCTTAAAATGAATAAAGGCTCAGTCCTTCCAGTTGCTTTCTCAATTCTTTCTGGCAAGCATTTTTCAGAGAGTTCGTATTGTCACAGACATTTTCAGATGTTTGGAAGCTTTCAGGATGGGGAGGTGGTGGTCATAGATGTTTTCAAAAGGACATCGGATGAGGAAGGCCATCCATAACAACAATAACTTACTGTGGGGGTTCCACAGCTACATATGTGTGAGAGAGAGAGAGAGATGCATAACACAAATATGGAGAAGAGCAGAGAGCCAGTGTAACAGAGCAGCTGAGTTCACAGGAGGTGCTATCCACTTAAGAGGGTCTACAGACAGAGGCTTTGACTTGTCTGAAGAAAAATGCTTCCACAAGTTCGGACTGGCAAGGAGGGTGGCCACAGACATCTGCGGCCTTCTTCAAAAGCTGCTCCCTGCTGGACCACCTGTCACTGTTGAGGTCACCACTGCCCTCAATTCCTTTTCCTCTGGTTCTTGCCAGTGCACCAGCAGAGGCAGAGGGTCTCTCAGCTACACATAAATGGTCATGGGTTGTTTGTCAGGGTGTCAATTTATCTCAATTGTCCCTGCAGTGACAATAACCAGAGTGACCAAGCAGCTATATCGGATGTTATTTATTACATACAAGTACATGTCCGAGGAGCACCAGAGCAACCAGCATGTTTTATCAGCTGCAGCAGATTTAATTCCATCAATGGACAGCTGGTGTGCAGCCACAGGAAGGGATTTATGCAGGTGTGTGCCTTGGTACCTTTAATACCGTGGCAGTAATACTTCGAGAACACAACCACCTGGAAGTTCCCCTTCAAGCCACTCACCATCCTGACTTGGAAATATGTCGCTGTTCCTTTACTGTCGCTAGGTCGAAATCCTGGAACTCCCTCCTTAACAGCACTGTGGGAGTACCTACACCACATGGACTGTAGAGGTTCAAGAAGGCAGCTCATCCACCACCTTCTTAAAGGCAATTAGGGATGGGCAATAAATGCAGGCCTAGCCAATGATGCGCACATCCCATCAATGAATAAAGAAAAAGTCCAAACATCTTTAGACCAAGAAACAGATTGAACGCCTGGCTTATAGAAAGCAAATTGTACTCTCTTCAAGCTTGGCTAACGTCACTAGGGAGGAATCCTAACATGAGTGGTGGGAAATCTATTAAAAACCATTGCCAAGCGTGGGTTAATGAGAGTCATTAAAGGCATATCATGTCTGACTGACCTGATTGAATTCCTTGAAATAACAGTGGTTATGAAGGTACTGTGGTAGGTATTGTATATATGTACTTTCAAAAGACATCTGATAAGAAGTACCACTTAACAGATTTATTAAGAAAACAGAAGCACATTAAAGGGATGATGGCAACTTTGGTCTATTAATTGCCTAAGGGATAAGAGGCAGAAAGTGGTGGTGAATACTTTTCTGACTGGAGAGAAATCTGCAACAGTATCTCCCAAGGCTCAGTATTTGCTTGACTTATATAGAAGAAGTGGGGGGGATGTGGTTGTAGGGACAAGCAAGCGGTGATAGGAGCAGATAAACAAAAAATATCACAGACAAAAGAACAAAGAGGTGTTGAAGGTGGGGATATTATCTAAACGAATGTGCTAATTAAGAATGGATGGCAGGACACAAGGTACAGCTCGAGTGGGGATGGGGTGGAAAGACTAACAAGGCATAAAAGGTATAGATTTAAAAATAATGGAAATAGGTGGGAAAAGAAAAATCTATATAAATTATTGGGAAAAATCAAAAGGAAGGGGGAAGAAACGGAAAGGGGGTGGGGATGGAGGAGGGAGTTCAAGTTCTAAAGTTGTTGAATTCAATATTCAGTCCGGAAGGCTGCAAAGTGCCTAGTCGGAAGATGAGGTGCTGTTCCTCCAGTTTGCGTTGGGCTTCACTGGAACAATGCAGCAAGCCAAGGACAGACATGTGGGCAAGAGAGCAGGGTGGAGTGTTAAAATGGCAAGTGACAGGGAGGTTTGGGTCATTCTTGCGGACAGACCGCAGGTGTTCTACAAAGCAGTCGCCCAGTTTACGTTTGGTCTCTCCAATGTAGAGGAGAGCACATTGGGAGCAACGAATGCAGTGGACTAAGTTAGGGGAAATGCAAGTGAAATGCTGCTTCACTTGAAAGGAATGTTTGGGCCCTTGGACGGAGAAGAGAGAGGAAGTGAAGGGGCAGGTATTGCATCTTTTGCGTGGTCATGGGGAGGTACCATAGCTGGGGGTTGAGGAGTAGGGGATGATGGAGGAGTGGACCAGGGTGTCCTGGAGGGAACGATCCCTATGGAATGCCGCTGGGGGGGGTGAAGGGAAGATGTGTTTGGTGGGGGCATCATGGAGTTGGCAGAAATGGCGGAGGATGATCCTTTGAATGCGGTGGTTGGTGGGGTGATAAGTGAGGACAAGGGGGACCCTATCATGTTTCTGGGAGGGAGGAGAAGGTGTGAGGGCGGATGCGCGGGAGATGGGCCGGACATGGTTGAGGGCCCTGTCAACGCCGTGGGTGGAAAACCTCGGTTAAGGAAGAAGGAGGATATGTCAGAGGAACTGTTTTTGAAGGTAGCATCATCAGAACAGATGCAACGGAGGGGAAGGAACTGAGAGAATGGGATGGAGTCCTTACAGGAAGTGGGGTTTGAGGAGCTGTAGTCGAGGTAGCTGTGGGGATCGGTAGGCTTGTAATGGATATTGGTGGACAGTCTATAACTAGAAATTGAGACAATTGGTCAAGGAAGGGAAGGGAAGTGTCAGAGGTGGACCATGTGAAAATGATGAAGGGGTGGAGATTGGAAGCAAAATTAATAAATTTTTCCAGGTCCCGACGAGAGCATGAAGCAGCACCAAAGTAATCATCGATGTACCGGAGAAAGAGTTGTGGGAGGGGGCCGGAGTAGGACTGGAACAAGGAATGTTCCACATGCCCCATAAAGAGACAGGCGTAGCTTATCACCCCACCAGCCTCCGCATTCAAAGGATCATCCTCCGCCATTTCCGCTAACTCCAGCATGATGCCACCACCAAACATATCTTCCCTTCACCCCACCTGGCGGCATTCCGTAGGGATCATTCCCTCCGGGACACCCTGGTCTACTCCTCCATCACCCCCTGCTCCTCAACCCCCACCTACGGCACCTCCCCATGCCCACGCAAAAGATACAACACCTGCCCCTTCACTTCCTCTCTCCTCACCGTCCAAGGGCCCAAACACTCTTTTCAAGTGAAGCAGCATTTCCTCTAACTTAGTCTACTGCATTCGTTGCTTCCAATGAGGTCTCCTTTACATTGGAGAGACCAAATATAAACTGGGCGACCGCTTTGCAGAACACCTGCGGTCTGTCCGCAAGAAAGACCCAAACCTCCCTGTCACTTGCCATTTTAACACTCCCCTGCACTCTTGCCCACATGTCTGTCCTTGGCTTGCTGCATTGTTCCAGTGAAGCCCAATGCAAACTGGAGGAACAACACCTCATCATCTGACTAGGCACTTTACAGCCTTCCGGACTGAATATTGAATTCAACAACTTTAGATCTTGAACTCCATCCCCACCCCCTTTCCGTTTCTTCCCCCTTCCTTTTGATTTTCCCAATAATTTATATAGATTTTTCTTTTCCCACCTATTTCCATTATTTTTAAATCTATACTTTTTATGCCCTGTTAGTCTTTCCGCCCCACCCCCACTAGAGCTGTACCTGTGTGTCCTGCCATCCCTTCTTAATTAGCACATTCATTTAGATAATATCCCCAACTTCAACACTTCTTTGTTCTTTTGTCTGTGACATTTTTTGATTATCTGTTCCTATCACTGCTTGCTTGTCCTTACAACCACACCCTCCCCACTTCTCTCCCCCCCCACCCCTCACCTTAAACCAGCTTATATTTCACCCCTATCCTAATATTACTCAGTTCTGTTGAAGGGTCATGAGAACTCGAAACGTCAACTTTTTTCTTTTATTGGGAGGCTGGCTGCCCTGCAAAAAGAGGGGGAGAAATGGCTGCAGCAAGACAAGGCAAAGAATTGCTCTATTCAGCAAAGCACATTACTGCAAAGCTGGACAGGGAAGAATGTTCCACCGGGTCCACCACCCCTGCACTGCCACCTGTGAATATTTGTTGGGAACTCCAGGATGGCATATCACCTCCCCTATTATTCCACATTGTCCAAATAGTATTCATATCTAACTTTAATACAGAATAAACAGATACTTGAATTCCTGCACAAGCCTACCTCATTTTAAAATCCAACTACTTACAAGTAACTTCATACCCCAAAATCCTTTATGGAAAAAAATGATCAAAAGAAAACTTCTGAAACATGGCTTCCTTTTAAGCAAAACAGCAATGTTTCTAAACAGGTAAACAGCCAAAATGTGAGCAAATACAGTAAAGGGTGGGAACACAATACAAACTCACTCACAGCAAAGCGTTTTTCCAAGCAAAGATGATTTATACAGGCCGCCGAACATTGCATTAACGGTCTCTTTGATTGTTTGATGGTTGTGGGAAAACACACTGGTTTGTTGGCTTTTGTCTAGAAGTGTATTCAGGCTGTTGGCAGGGGGGTGAGTTTCCCAACTTAGTCAGCTAACAGTACATAACTGCACTGTAAACCATATTTGCACTGTTCTTGCATTCATCAAAGCCAACTGGCCCATGAGCAGGGTCAAAAATGTATACTGGCCGCTAAAGGAAGCCAGTGCAAATATTTTGGAAATATGGAAATCCTCTTTCTTAAGATGGCATTCCCTACCAGAAAAATTGACATCATTTGCATTCAACAGCATTCAACAAGCATCATATGGGCTCAGTTGTGAGCACCTGCACTCAAAAGTGATCATATAGAATCATCACTTAAAAGTGATCATTAACCATCATTTGTGCTCAAAAGTGATCATTTAGCTATCATTTGGCATCCCAGGCAGCAATTAGCTATTAATTATCAATTAACATCAAATAAAAATCATAATGTTCAAGTAACATCATTTGCAATCACTTAGCATTATTTAATTGCCTTCAAAACGCTCAGAAGCATTCAACTGACATCAAAAGTGATTGTCCATGAGGAATCAAGAGATTATGACAACATTTGACTAAGTTTCAGACATCAGTTGACAACAACATATTGTGCCTTATATTTTTCTAAATTTCAGCTGATGCAGTATGTTATACATGCATTATGTAGATTGCACTCACCCAAAGCCCATTGAAGCACATTCCAATTTCCGGGTTCCAATGCAAGTGAGATTGCCTATTGTGCCTATGCTCTGACGTTGCAATGCCATTCTGGCCCTCAACGGCAGTGAACATCTCAGTGTTCACCACTCTTGAGAAAGGAAAATTGGCCCACTAACAAAGATATAGTCACAAGACTATCCTATCTTCTACATCCAGGAAGGATACACAGTCAACCAATAGGATTATTTTAACTGTGGCAATAAAAGTGAGAATTGCATTGACATTTACACTTCTAGATCCTGCCAAAGGCTATAGTAGCTGTGATCCAGTATAGTATCCACCTCAGTGTCAGGGAACTTGTAAGTGCTTTATTTTGTGACACAGCAGCTTCCTTGTCCAATTCACCGAAGATTGTCAGCAGCAATATGAGACATACTTGAATGGAAAACAATTCAACTTCGTCAGAGCATAGGCACAATAGGCAACAAAAATATAATCATTTCAGACCCAATGCACATCTTCACTATCAAATCTCAATAGAAAGGACTTATACCACATCTCAGAAACATGGATACATGCATTCCTATATGCTTCCTACATACATGCTTGATCAAAGCCATTAGCCTTTAACTCGCAGAGGTCATGCCCCCAGTAGCTCATGTTCAGCCTGCAGAGTTCCTTCTTGTGCTGGGCTGTCTTCATGGAGCTGCCTCCCCTGTGAGAGTCACTGCAACTGGATAGGGCTGAGAGTGAGGCTGTGGCTGTAGTTGGGGACGGAGGGGCGGGGGGAAAAAGCATGGGTCTGCAGCTGGGGTGGGGGGGAGTGTAGGACTGTGCGCTGGGGCTGAACGCAGGATGGCAGCTGGAAGGAACAGAGCAAAGTTGAGGCCACGGGTGGGGCTACAGCATGGGTCCGCCACCTGAGGGAGAGAGCATGTTTGAAGCCAAGGCAGTGTAGAATGCAGGTTCCACTTCTTGCTGCAGCTCAACATTGAAAGGATCTATGAGAATGTGGTTCACTGCCAGTGAAGCCATGCCCTTAAGATATCATGAGATGAAGACACGCCCCATGAGTATTTTATTATGGTTTTAAATACATTTGAACACTCTTTCAAACTTATTTTAAGTACTTTTAAACAATTTTCCAATGGCGCAGAGAAGAGTGATACTTGTAACAATGCAATTTAACTCATTACAGAAAATGTTCTCTGAATTTTGCAATGTGATTACACAGGCCTGTATTTTTGAAGTTTGAAATGTTGATTTATAGATATGTGGTAAAGTGAGGTCCGTTTAAGAAAACGCAAGTGTACTGATCATGTGACAGCACTGATGAATCACTGTACAGCACGGGCAACTGGGAAATGTAAGTCTCGTTCTGGAGGTTTCTGAGTGAGCACGTATGATCTGGTGCTCTGCCCTATGTCTCAATAAACCATCATTGTTTATTCTTACATCAGTCTTGATTGCAAGCAGCAATTGAGGAGAACATAGGATGGCATGCAGTTAGAGTTTGGTTGGCCAACAAACTCATTTACCCAAGGCATCATAAGATAGGTAAAGAAAGATGTTTAAGTTGATTATTCTATAGCACCAGCTGTTGCAGTGGGGCATTTACTGATGGTTCTAAAAGCAATTCATTTTAAAAAGAAACACTGCTGCAACTACAGCTGGCAGACTTCAACACCTCAATGCGAAAATAGATGAGATGAATGGTTGGATTTTGAACAGATGGTTAATTATCACAATTTAACATAAGGTTCTTAACAAATTACAGCGATCCGACTAGAACAGATTGAATTGAAATAGGGCAACAATAACTTCTTTGGTAAAGTCAAACAACAGAATTATTGCTAAGCAACAGGCAAGTTGTTTGGAAACTATGTTAACCTATAATAATGAGACAGTGCTTTAATTTCCTGGCCAGTTCTAGTTATACTGAAGTACCATTTCATAATTTGCATTATATGTTTCAAGTATTTGGTTGCTGAGAAACCACAACACAACTGTGAAATTTCAATAAATACAACTGCATTGATGTCCAGCACTTTGCCATCCAGTCAGCAATTTTTCTCAGCTTTCCAGTGACAGGGAAGTAAAGCATCAATCACAATGGCTTTGGCGTTTTTGATGCTGATTCGTAAATGTTGCATTTCGCCATGAAAATTCAAGGTAGGGATTGTTCCAAATGCACCTTTATCCAGACCTAAAGGCAGCATCTCTCAGTAAAGATTTCCAAAGTATGCCCATATTCCTCATATCTTCCACTCCCAAACATTAGCGAAACCCCCCCTCCCCCCAACCCCGTTTTTTGGTTTTATTCATCAGTCTCTCTCCTTCATAGCCAAATGTTGCACCCTTCTGTTTTGTTTTGAAGGATTTTTAAAGTCTTACATTTACATTTTGAAAAGCGAGATTCAAGGGAATGTGCCAAATAAAAGTTAAACTGAAGTAGCATGTTCCTTTCAGTGGTGTTTACGAATGGGGATGTGTGCCTGAGCAGGCTCTGCACCTGCTGATATCCGCTCTGAATAAACTGGAACAAAAATCAGAGTAACTTGTGGGCAATCAGACCAAACACTGGATTACAGGTGCCTACGCTTTACCAAGCGGAGAATTTTTTTTGAGAGGGTCACGAGTCTTTGGGACCCTGCTTCTGCCACCTTTTGAGGAACAGATTCTTTGAATATTTTTAAAGCAGAGGTAGATAGATTCTTGATTAACAAGGGGGAGAAAGGTTATCAGGGGTAGGTGAGAATGTGGAGTTGATGTTAAAATCAGTTCAGCCATGATCTTATTGATTGGCAGAGCAGGCTCGAAAGGCCGAGTGGTCCACTTCTGCTCCTGCATATTAAATGGTAAAATTTTAAAGGGATACAAGAAGAGAGGGACCTGCACACTGTGCACAAATCTTTGAAGGTGGAGGTACAGCTTAACAGTTGATAAACTATATGGAGTCCTGGGCTTTGTAAATATAGCATAAAAGGGAGCGGCTCAGCAGGATCATCAATGTAAGTCCCTCTGGAGCCCACTGAGGCACACAGCAAATCCAGTTTGTGGCACAGATGCAATTGTCAGAAGTTGTGGTGCCGTTGCAGCCCTCAATAGCAGCAAACACTATTGGAACTGCAAAACCTGTTCATGCTTTTAAACATTTCCATCAAATCTCCATTCAAACTGCTCTAAGGAGAGCAACCCCACTTCTCCAGTCTCTCCATATAACTAAGTCCCTTATATCCCTGGAGCCATTCTAGTAAATCTCTTTTGCACCCTCTCTAAAGGATGCCTTTGTATTCTTCCAGAGTGTGATGCCCAGAATTGAACAGTACTCCAGCTCGGGTGAACTAGTTTTTTTAAAATATAGATTTGGCACCACTTCTTCCCTTTTATGCTATATTTACAAAGCCCAGGACTCCATATAGTTTATCAACTGTTAAGCTGTACTTCCACCTTCAAAGATTTGTGCACAGTGTGCAGGTCCCTCTCTTCTTGTATCCCTTTAAAATTTTACCATTTAATATGCAGGAGCAGAAGTGGACCACTCGGCCTTTCCAGCCTGCTCTGCCAATCAATAAGATCATGGCTGATCTGATTTTAACATCAACTCCACATTCCCACCTACCCCTGATAACCTTTCACCCTCTTGTTAATCAAGAATCTATTTACCTCTGCTTTAAAAATATTCAAAGGCTCTGTTCCTCAAAAGGTGGCAGAAGCAGGGTCCCAAAGACTCGTGACCCTCTCAAAAAAAAATTCTCCGCATCTCTGTCTTAAATGAGTAACCGGTTATTTTTAAATGGTGTCCCCTAGTTTTAGATTCTCCCACAAGAAGAAACATTCTTTCTACATCCACCCTGCCAAGACCCCACAGTTATGTTTCAATCAAGTCACCTCTTACTCTTCTAAACTCCAGAGGATACAAGGCTAACCTGTCCAGCCTTTCCGCATAAGACAACACACCCTTTCCAGGTATTGGTCCAGTGAGCCTTCTCTGAATTGCTTCCAATACATTTACATCCTTCCTTAAATAAGGAGACCAATACTGTACACAATACTCTAGATGTGGTCTCACCAATGCCCTATATAACTGAAATATAACCTCCCAACTTATGTATTCAATTCCCCTCACAATAAATGATAACATTCTATTAGCTTTCCTAATTACTTGCTATACCTGCATACTAGCCTTTTGCAATTCATGCACTAGGACACCCAGATCCCTCTGCATCTCACAGCTCTGCAGTCTGTCATAATATGCTTCTTATTTTTCCTGCCAAAATTCACAATTTTACATTTTCTCACATTATACTCCATTTGCCAGGTCTTTGCCCACTCACTTAACCTATCTATATCCCTTCGTAGCCTCCTCTTCACATCTTAGTGTCATCAGCAAATTTAGCAACCAAACCTTCAATCCCTTCATCCAAGTCATTCATATAAATTGTAAACGTTGAGGCCCCAGCACTGATCCCTGTGCATACCACTCGTTACATCTTGCCAACCAGAAAAAATACCCATTTATGCCTATCCTCTGCTTCCTGTTAGCCAGCCAATCTTCTATCCATACCAATATGTTACATATACCATGAATTTTTATTTTTTGCAATAACCTTTGATATGGCACCTTATCAAATGCCTTCTGGAAACGTAAGTCCAGTACATCTACAGCATATATTACAGCAAAGTATTCCAATAAATTGTTTAAACATGATTTTCCTTTCGTAAAACCATGTTGATTCTGCTTGATTACCTTGAAATTTTCCAAGGGCCCTGCTAGAATGTCTTTAATAATAGCTTCTAACATTTTCCCTATGACAGATGTTAAGCTAACTGGCCTATAGTTTCCTGCTTTCTGTCTCCCTCCCTTTTTGAATAAAGGAGTTACATTCACTATTTTCCAATCTAATGGAACATTCCCTGAATCTAGGTGATTTTGGAAATATCTAATCAATCACTTACAAATGATTATCTGTTAACTGCTAACTGCACCTGACCTTGTAGTTTCTTTTAAGTTACCAGTTACAAAACCAAGCTAAATTCCAATTTGATGGCTACTTACTTAATAACTACCAGTGAATTCCTACTATCACCAAATTCTCAGCCTTCACTGTGTCTCTGATCCACTCGATTACCATTCACCCAGCTCTGTGTTGAACCTTGCTTGAATGCATCTTTCAGATGCCAATCTTTCAAAAGCAGGCTATTGGCACACAGCCAATTTGGCAAGTTGAAAATTTTCCTCCTTGTATCTTCAATGGTCACTGAAATCTTTCCCTACTGGTAAATCAAAAAAGGGTAAAGAAGTGATTGATAGTCATTGCAGATGGCAAATGTTCCAGAAGGGCTATGTTAATTTGTTTTGCTCTCACTTTTTACCTATTTAAGTTGCTTAGACACAAGCATGTAAGAGCACCATTGAACATTAAGGAAAACTTATTTTGACGAGGTCCGGTTACTTGCCAGTTGAGGAGTTGGCTTCTCTTGTTAGGGCAGCAGTGATTCTACATTGTCCAGAATTTCCTTAACCCATGTTCCAAAGGCATCTTCCAACATCCACAAGTCTAGCAATCAACAGTTAGTGTAACAGAGCATGCCTCAAAAACATCAACCATGCAACTTTGACTATCTTTGCATTCAGAATGTTATCACTTCCAGTGGAAGTGCATTATATCCCTCACAATGGCTTACACCAAGCTCTGCTAGGACAGCCACTTTCTGATAAATAACATTTTCTGAGGGAACCTGATGTACATCTCCACTTTCATTTTTAAAATACACAGGGATGAACCATTTTTCCTCAAGCTTCCAGTTTCCTGGATTCTAAAAGGTACAAGAAAATAAACAGGAGTTCCCTCAGAACTCTGTAAAGTTTGACTAGTACTTAAAAAACAACTTAGAGTTTTCTACTCCCGGTCTAAACTAGATCCTTGAATGAAGTGAAAGATGAAATTCAGGAAAGCTTCTGATACTACACAATTCCAAAAGATCCATGATTACGAGTGGAACTCAATCTGCAGGAATAGTAAATGATTTATTAATTGCTTGTATCAATTTTTTTTAAGAAGCTCATCATTTTTCTTTAGAAACTCTCCTTTAACAGGAAGGATGTGTGAGGAGTCTTTCATTCACCAAGGTATGAATTTATTTGAGTACTATAATCAGCAACTGATCTTAGTGTCTTGGTATGAAGGTCAAAACACATCATCCTGTATCTCTTTCTCCACACATCACCAAAGCTAACCAAACCAAAGCACTGGCAGAAGAGACAGGCAACAATAGAAGTTACCACAGGCTGCCAATTCTTTCCTTATGAAGGATTTTATGAGGGTTAGATGCGATCCTCCTTCTCATAAAAGAAGTTTGCAGTACTATTTCTAGTGTTGCAAGCAGCATTTAATAAGGCTTCAGCTAAAAGACTTCTTGGAAACAGAGATTCAGAATCACTCAAAAGATCTTGCAGACCTCGTATATAAATTGGAACAGCAGTATCAACTTGTGATTTAATGACCTGTTTGAAAGTATTTAGAAGTTTCTGTGTTGGAAAGGGTATAAGACAGCACCTGTGCCCTTGTTATATTGGGTTTTCAGACAGATGGTTTGGCAGCATATGGTGCCAGAGTCCCTTAGCCATCTGTCAGGACTGAGGTTTAGAACTAAGCCACAGAAAGACTGCTGAGTCTTGGAAAAATAGAACACTATATTCTTGACATTTATAATTGCGGGTTTTAATTGAAAAGTTTCAACGTGTATCTACTAGGAATCACTAAACATACAGACTTCTACACTTCACAACGAATAAACTATTAGCTCATTCAGGACATGAGGAATTTGATTATTTGCAACTACATAGCAATTAGCAACTAAAAACAACAGCAACAACCTGAGTAGACATTCTCTGTCTCCAGCACTTTACCTTAAACTCTGTCCTTCAACGTGCTGAATTGTACAACTTCTGGTCACACACATTTTGTTTTTGCTGGAAGGGAGGGGAGAACAGTTTGAGATTTGAACATCATTATTTCTTATCTCTCTTCTGTGACTGTGGGTATGCATACTAAGAACTCCCATTATTTGTTGAAACATAATCAAATATAATCTCTTTTTACTATTCTTCAGTATTAAGCTTTGATAGATTGCAGTTTAAAATGAAGTTGTCTCATCTACAGTTTTATTAGTTTTATTTCTCCTCTGTTAGGAACATAGGAACGGGAGAAGGCCATTTAGCTTATCGAGCGTGCTCTGCTGTTCAATACGATCATGGCTGATCGAACACTACAATGCCTTTTACCCTCACTATCCCCATAATCCTTTACATTATTGTTAATCAGAAATCTATCAATCTCTACCTTAAACATACTCAATGGCTGAGCTTCCACTGCCCTCTGGGGCAGAGAATTCCAAAGATTCACAACCCTCTGAGTAAAGAAATTTCTCCTCATCTCAATCCTATGTGGCTTCGCCCTTATTTTGAAATTGTGTCCCCTGGTTCCAGACTCCCTAACCACAGGAAGCATCTTACCTGCATCTATCCTGCCTATTCCTTTAAGTATTTTGTAGGTTTCAATGAGATCACCTCTCATTCTTCAAAACTCCAGAGAACACATGGCCAGTTTCCCCAATCTCCCTTTATAAGACAGTCCCACCATCCCCAGTGCAAGTCTGGTGAATCTTCGTTGCACTCCCTCTATGGTGATAATATCCTTTGAGGTAAGGGGACTGAAACTGCGCACGGTACTCCAGGTGCAGTCTAACCAAGCTTCTAATACAATTGAAGCAAGATTTCACTACCCCTGTACTCAAATCCTCTTGCAATAAAGGCTAACATTCCATTAGCCTTCCTAATTGCCTGCTGCACCTGCATGTTAGCTGTCAGTGATTTATGGACAAGGACACTCAGGTCCCTTTGTACATCTACACTTTCTAATCTCTTTACCATTTAGGAAATACTCTGCACATCTGTTCCTTCTACCAAAGTGGATAACCCCACATTTTTCCATATTATATTCCATATGCCATGTTCTTGCCCACTTGCTAAGACTGTCTAAATCCTCCTGTAGCCGCTTTATATCTTCCTCACAACACACATTCCCACCTAACTTTGTATCATCCACAAACTTGGAAATATTACATTTGGTCCCTACATACAAATCATTGATACAGATTGTAAACAGCTGGGGCCAAAGTACTGATCCTTATGGTACCCCACTAGTCACAGCCTGCCATAGTGAGAATGACCTGTTTATTCCTACTCTCTGGGCTGAATTTTTAGGTTGGCGGGGCGGCAGAGCGGAGTGGGAGCAGGTGTGGGCAGGTGCGGACCCGATCGCCACTCATGATCATGTCCACGCTGACATTTTATGCAGGGGGGGCCAATTAAGGCCCACCTAGCGTACTTCACAACTCCCACGCATTGCGGGAGTGGGCAGGTGGCAGCAGAAGCGCTCAGGCCGCCAGGTCCAATGACGACCCGACGGCCTGTATAAATTAAGGCCTGGCAGCCTTGGTATGCTGCTCGCAATGGCTGGGCGAAGGGCCAGCAGAGGGGCAACAGAGGTTATCAAGTCTGGAGGGTTGATCTTCGGGGCTGGCCAGGCCAGAGGGTAGGGCGGAGGGCCAGTGTGCCCCTCGTTTTTCGGATGATTGCCTTGCTGCCCTCCTCAAGGAAGTGGCAACATGGAGGGAGGTGCTTGCACCCCAGGACGGGAGGAGGAGGCCACCCCCACATGACTGTGAGGAGGTGGCGGAGGTGGTGAGCTCCCGCGACGTGGTGCAGTGCACCCGGATCCAGTGTCGCAAGTGCTTCAACAACTTGTTGCGCTCTGGCAGGGTGAGTACCATGTTGGCACTGGTCATTTAATACAGCAGGTAGGCTTATCCCCCTGCTGCCCCCCCACCGCACCCGTCGACCCCCAGGCCTAGCATCTTAGTGTGAGTGCTCAGCAGCAGCAGGGTGAGGAAGCACTGGAGCCCTGATATGTCCCACTCTGGTTGGGGTGGGCCGTGCGCAAAGCGAGTCCATGTGCAATTTGCACTAACCATTGCTTGTCTCTCATTTTCAGGAGAAGAATGCTCATAACACAGCAGAGTATGTGACGATTGGTGGCGGCCAGGCGCAGATCGCCATTCTTAGCCGGCTTGAGCAGGAGGCCCTGGATTTGTAGAGGCACCATGCGCCCAAGTCCACTGGTGTTGGTGAGGCTGAGGTGCCACAGGCAGGTATGTATGCCCAGCAGTCAGGTCACCATTGTTCTCCCAACAGCTATAGCAGTGCTGAATGTTAATTGATTTAATTTTGCAACTTGGCTTGACCATTGCTTATGGAAGGATGAGCGCGTAATGATCTGGAGGTCAGGGATGCACTCTGTCATTGTCTCCACGTTAACTGATCCACTGTCCTTGTTCTTCCTTTCAGCATCATCGGAGCAGTAGAGGCCCTCTCTCACACCTGAGTGGCCTGAAGTTTCACCAGTGTCACACCATCTCTGCTACGCAGGCACCAGCGCAGGTATTAGCACTTCGGTGGGAGTTAGAACATCAACTGGTGTCCCGGGGCAGTGGTGAGGGCGCTTCACAGTCACTGGAGAAGCTGACAGAGACAGAGAGTGCCCATAGCGCCAGCAGTCAGAGGACTGCAGGGGGCCAGGCACATGCTCATGCGGTGACTGATGATGTGCCTCTGGAGTTGTCCAGAACACAGCAGTGGCAGGTGTGTGGGAGCATCTGGCGGAGATACATGAGGCTATGCTTGGCTTAGTCTCCATGGTGGAGGAGTCTCTGCAGATGCTCACCGAAGCAATAAGCCACATGTCTGAGCGCCATGCATCCTCCATGGAGAGAGTGGCAACTCTCATGGAGAGGCTCCTCCAAGAGACCCATCAGGGCTTTCTGGGGATGCGCTTTGACCAGCAAGCCCTCACATCGGCATTGACCTCAGCTGGTCAGTGCCAGTGTAGGAGATGGTCTGGGCACCAAGTTTCCCAGCTCAATGCCCATCCATCCACGGTGAGCAGGGAGGTCCGAAGCGACCTCAGGTCAGCGCAGCAGCTGCCTGGCGTCTCTGTGGGCTCCTCTCAGAGCACTCCGGATGAGGGTGGCAGCTCCTCCACCCCTCTCCCAGTGACTGTTGCATCCGGTGAGGCTGCGACAACTGGGGAGATGCCAGCTGTGGAACTGGCAGCTCCATGCCAGGCGGGGCCAGCACAGACTCCACGGGCCAGAGGACGACCGCCAAGGTCATCGAGGCCAACAGGACAGCAGAGTCAGCAGCTGTCTCAGTAGCCACTCCCAGTGAGGGGGCAGCACCAAAACGCAGTGCCTGGAAATGAAAACATAAGGCACCTTAGACACACCATGGGTTTTTCACTGGTGCTTTTGTGTTGGCCCGAGATGAAGTCCTTATGATCTTGTTCTGATTTGTAACACTATTGTCTTTTTTTTTGCATAAGTTTGTTTGCTTGATATATTAAATTCAGATATGTCATCATGGCTGAGGGTGCCTCCTTTCTTCTGCATGTGGATGGTTTCTAAAAATGTAGAGTGCTTTGTTGGACATTCAGCTTTATTAACAAGGCCCTTAGTTACCGTTCCTAACCTGGCAGATTTGGCACTTAGGTATCGAGTATGGAGCCTACAGTCCAGGCTTGTCCTGAAGGTCCATCTGTGGTGTGCTAGCTGAAAGTTCATTGGATTAAAGCCTCCCAGGTGTCCCTGCCTCCCTGCAGTATGCCCGGGTCAGTGTCTACCCCCTCAGCATTTCCCTGTGCCTGCTCATCCTTGGACTCACTGCTGGACTCATCGTGTGCAGCCGCAGCCACTGCATCGACATCTTCATCGTCCACTACGTCCCCCGTTTCCAGCGCAAGATTGTGGAGAGCGCAGCATGCAACCACTATCACCGACATGTGATCTTGGGAGTATTGGAGTGCACCCCCTGAGTGGTCCAGGCATCTTGAGAAGACTGATGTCTCTCTCCACCTTGGCTCCTATTGTACCACTGCTCAGCTTCTGTTCTTGGATGGTGGAGAGGCGTCATGATCCACCTTCTGAGGGGATAGACCTTATCACTTAGCAGCCATCCATCCAGCCAGGCTGGAGTGTCTGCATATGTAAGCGTGGTGGGAGCTGCCTGGGTACCTTGCACAGACCTGTAGAGTCAGCATCCTGTGATCACACACTATCTGCACGCTCATGGAGTGGAAGCCCTTCCTGTCAACGAAGGCACCGGGCTCACTCACTGGCTCCTTGATGGCCACATGTGTATAGTCTATTGCACCCTGGACACGGGGGAAGCCAGCAATCGTCGCGAAGCCTCTGGCTCACTGTGTCTGGCTTGCCTGGTTCCAAAGGGAGTGGATGAAGGTCAATGCACACCTGAACAGAGCATCGGTCACCTGTTTCCCACAAGTGTGGACAGCTGATTGGGAGACACCACTAAGATCACCCACTGACCCCTGGAAGGAGCCAGAGGCGTAGAAGTTGAGGGCAGCTGTGACCTTCAGAGCCACTGGCACAGGGTGTCCACCCAAACAGTTCGTGGAGATCTCAGGGCCTATCATCTGACTAATATAGTTGACTGTCTCCCTTGAGAGATGGGGCCTCCTTCGGCACTGCACCTCTGACATATTGAGGTAGCTGCTTCGCTGCTTGTATACCCTGGCAGCAGGATAGTGGCGTGTTCTGCAGCCCCTTCTGCCTTAGTCTACCTCTTCGCCCTGCGCCCCTTGTGCCTGCACCTGTACTCCCAAAGGTGGCTCCCCTGGAGGCTGAATGTGCACTCCTGGCCTCACCCCCCCAGCCCTCCCTTCCTCCTCAGAGGATCTCCCTCCAGTGGACAGTTGAGCTCCCATTCCCAGGCTAAGGGAAGGCTTCCTGAAACCTGCAGCCCCAGAAAAGATTCCTCATTGCAGAGTGCTGACCTGAAGGTTAAGAGTCCAGACAAAGCAGCTGGCGTGCATTTTGAAGTATTGCAGATCACACAGGCAAGTTTCAATAACTTTGAAAAATAAATACTTGACAGAGCACACTTACAACCCCAGTGAACCCTCTTATCCCACCTGTGGATGAGGTTTATAGAAATGTGTCCTATCCGCCTGCCCATTACGTTGGTGCGCCAACCCAAAGATTGCATGGGCGCCAGAAAATTGGCATCGATTGGTGAGTCAAGGGGCTTAAGTGGCCTGTCAATTAATGGCAGGTGTGCATCAGACATCATCGTGCGCCTACCCAACGAAATATCACGATGGTGTTCAGTGACGTTGGGACACTCGCCCGACGTCTCCACACGTCATTTCACACGTGGACATGTGGGGCCTGCCCCCACACACTAACAGAAAAATTCTGCCCTCTGTTTTCTTGCCTGTTAGCCAATCCTTAATCCATGCCACTATATTGCCTCCTGTCCCATGTGCTTTTATTTTGCTAATCAACCTCCTGTGGGGGACTTTATCAAAAGCCTTCTGAAGATCCAAGTATACTACGTCCATCGACTCTCCTTTATCAATTTTGTTAGTAACATCCTCAAAAAACTCCAACAAGTTCTTCAAACATGATTTCCCATTTGCAATTCCATGTTGACAAGGCCCAATTAGATCATGATTATCCAAGTATCCATTTATCACATCCTTTATAATAGATTCTAGCATTTTCCCTAGTACTGATGTAAGATTAACAGGTCTGTAGTTCACTATTTTCTCTCTCCCTCCCTTCTTAAATAGCGGGGTGACATTTGCTGCCTTCCAGTCTTCAGGAACCATTCCACAATCTATAGAATTTTGGAA
The DNA here is from genome assembly GCF_017639515.1 of Carcharodon carcharias. NCBI lineage: Eukaryota > Metazoa > Chordata > Chondrichthyes > Lamniformes > Lamnidae > Carcharodon > Carcharodon carcharias. The sequence continues at coordinate 128,099,529 of NC_054473.1, read as the reverse complement.
AATGATCACCAATGCATCCACTATCTCTATAGCAACCTCTTTCAATACTCTGGGGTGCAGAATATCAGGTCCGGGGACTTATCAACCTTCAGTCCCATTAATTTCTCCAATACAACCTTCTTACTTATAATAATTTCCTTCAACTCCTCATTTTCCCTAGTCCCTTGGATCTCTAATTCTGGGAGATTTCCTTATCTTCCTCAGAGAAAACAGACACAAAGTAATCATTTAGCTTCTCTGCCATTTCTCTATTCCCTATTATGAATTCTCCTGACACTGCATATAATGAACCCATATTTGAATTAGCCAAATGCTTCCTTTTTACATACGTAGAGAAGCTTTTACAGTCCATTTTAGAATCAGAGAAAATCATCATGTTGAATTTATGTTTTATTTATAGTTAGAACTCTTGGAGCTAAAGACTTGTGAAGGCCTGTTTTCTGTCATGGGGCTGTGATTCATGGTCTATCTATTTCCATTGAGGCTGACAGCTCTTAAACTTCTTGCTGCCTCCTCATTTAAATGACTGTAGCAATGGGCTGAGCTGGTCCCACACTGCTCGTTGGCTAAGCACACAGCAGATGGCCCAGCTGCATGCATTGATCATCTGTTCCTCTTAAAGGCAGCCTGTCTGTCTTAAAGGGAAACTGCACTCTTGGAAGGAAGTTGCTATGACTGCTTGTCCTGACACTAGCTGCAAATAGAAGCTGCACAAATGGAGCATCAGGAAAGAGAGAGCTAAGCTTAAGTATACAGTGCTTGTTACGGCAGGTAGATGGTAAATGCCAAGCTGCTCAAATCCCAAAGGGAAACTTGAAACAACTGCCACAACTGTTTTGCAATTTGTATATTTTGAGAGATGTGTGGCTTGAATTCAGTAGTAATAAGACCACTGAGTCTTATAGGTTTCTTGCAAAACCAAATCAAACCTTTATTAAATGGAAAAAAAATGATTTTAAGCACATACATAGGCTTACAAATTACTAAGAAAACTCCTAACTCCCCTAGTTAATCTAACTCTGAGTTACACCTCCGTTAAGGCAACAGTAAAAACAGATTTTAAAAGACCCAGGCAAAGTAACACACAATACGCTGAACAGTCGAATTCAAAATGAGTTTTCTTAACTTTAGTTCTTGCAGACAGCAGTTTGAGGCTTAGAGGCTAGAGGCTTTTCACACTTGTTAGATCTTAGAATTCCTTCTTCCTTGCACACATCATCTCCTTTTTTCCCCTTTGAATGCAAATTCCCATTATTTCACCATGTCTTTGGACTTTACCTCTATAATAATAAACATCCATCATCGTACCAATTTTACCAGTAATCTTTGGGAAAATAAATACACTGTTTAACTTCCCCAAGCTAGGTGAAACATTTCACCCCTTCTTTTGAATTCACGCTAGTCTGATTTATTTAAAAATGCAAATGTTCCCTTTATGCCTCACATTGTAAAATTTCACCCATGTTTCCCTACTTAGCATTTCAAACCTAGCTTACCTTCTGATACATCAAATCCTTCAGACTAGCTGCCTTTAATTCAATTAAGTCTCTCACACACACAGACCCATAGACACAGATCACAATATTACTCTACTTTGCAATAAATTTCAATAACATTATGAAAATTATTATATTTTCCTGACAGGCTAGAGGAACTGAATGGCCTAATCCTGTCCCTATATTCCTACCATGGATGCTGCTGGACAGAATGACGTCAATGGCATAACAGAATGAACTAATTGCCATTAACATATTAATCAACACAGTCTCCCACACACACAAGCTTCTTTGGCAGCCTTCCATCTTGTGAGACAATGGTTTGCACCTCGATGGTTAACCCTGTGTAACATCTGTGTAACCAGTAGTCATTGGCGCTGCACCTAGCAGTCTGTTGGACTTCAATCAGCTCTTATTGAACACAGAGTCTTCTTGCCCAGATCTTCCTTGTAATTAATGAGGGCAGATCACTTGGCTTCAGTGATAGGTTCCATTAGAGCAACATTAGTCCCAAACCAGTCAGCATTTTTTCACTCTTGCTTCCTGTACGTTGAGATTGCAGTATTGTAAATAGTGTCTCAAATTATGTTCCATTTCACTTCTGCACTCTGTTAGAGTGCCAGCAAAGCTTGATCGTTCAAAGCAGAAAGGCCATCTTCTCATCAACGTCTGCCATACTGCCTATCTAGATAAGAACTTACAGTTCCTTGACTCCACTGAACAGGCAATTGCCAACAGGAATAAGTTGCTCAATAAATTAATACTATGCACGTATCAGACTGTCATGAATATTCTCTGCAAATTGCAGAAATAGTTAGCAATAACCAAGATCAATGTTGAATGCTGTGACCAGCCGGAAGGAATCCAAGTTGCAGACAAAATGCTTCCTTTTTGTCACATGTTGATAATGATGTTTTGTATATATCATTCTATTACATTCCTCTTATCGTTGTCGTCAGTACAAACTTAATTTTTATTAATGTGGTGCTGCGCAATTTTAAAGGGGAAAGATAGTTAAAAAATGTCAATTATTTATTTGAAAAATAATGTTTAAAATGTCAATATTTCACTCGCTTCCACACCTGGATTGAGTAAACATTACAGATCCTAAATAATTCTAGCTTTCACATGAGAAAAGAACACATTGGCCTCAATCTTGGAAGATTCTGATAAGTAAAGGTTTTAAGGGCAGAATTTTCCCCCTGTCAGGGGGTAAGTTTAAGAGCGGACATGTGGAGGTACGCCTCCGATTGGTGCCCCCGATAGTGGGCATGCTGCCATTTTACGTGGGAATGCCAATTAAGGCCCGCCCAGCGTGACATCTGCACGGAAGTGCTATGCACTCCCTATGCGCGGGGTGGGGGTGATTTCCCTGAGCCGAGAGTGCGCTCTTTCACGCATGCGCATGAAGAGTGCACAGATCTCCCTGAGGCTAAGTGCTGCCTCGGAGATCGACTCTACAGTAAAAAATGTGACAAACAGAACAAAAGTTTTTCCTGACATGATACTGTCACATGAGTTGGGACATGTCCATCACTTTTAAATACAGTTTAATTACATTTTTTAAAACCTACATGAAACCTCATCCCGTCTGTGGATGAGGTTTCACACTTTTTCTAATGCCCGCCGGGCTCCTGGCCTGCCCACTACCTTAAGGTTGGATGGGCAGGTCCTTTAATTACTTTATCAATAGCCTCAATTGGCCATTGACAGGTTGGCAGATGCACAGCTAATTCTGCTGCGCCCCCGCCTACTTGAAAATTTAAATGGAGCGCGGTAACGTTGGGAGTTCTGCCGGACCTCACCCCACGTGTCGGCGAGCAGGCGAGGAAGTCCTGGCCTAAATGTTCCAAAGTTTCTTTGAAAAGCCATGGAGAGAAGGTAAGTGAGTAAGAGGATAAGGTGGGTGAGGGGGTAACGTAAGTAGGTAACAGGGTAAGGTGGATGAGGAGGTAGGGTGGTGGCTGGATATGGTGGTGAGGTTTGGTCAGGTCGGGTCAGGGGGTTAGCTGGAGCGATGGGAGGAGTAGTCTTGGGGGAGGGGCAGCGGGTGGAGTCGAACGTTAAAGTTGGGGTAGCTCGGGTCAGGAGGGAGTCAGGGTGTGGAGGCGGGGGGCAGTGGGAATTGGATTAGGTTGGGCCGGAAGAGTTGGCAAGGACAGTTCAGTTGTATAGTTACCCAGAAGTTAGGCTAGAATTTTTCTGCGTTTCCTGGCTAATTATTCAGGTTAGTAAGTCAGAACCATCTGAAGTCTCATACTCTAACTCAGAATTGGAGACCTTTTTGAAGGGTGCCAGGGAGCATGGGAATTGCCCATGAGAAATTCAAACTTCCTGGGCAATTCCCACAGAGTCAATGCATTGGGACCACTGAACGGTTCACTTGTGCATCTTGTGGGGTACATCCAGTCTCCAAGTATCTGGAGACTGGAAGATCTGAGCCAATAGTTGTAAATTAATTACAAGTGGAATTTCTAATCTTGCTCCACAGAAACAACTCCTACTCGTTTATAATCATTATTGTTCGGTGCATAGGAGTTAATTTTTTTTTTATACTGAGCCAAGTCAGACATTGATTACTAGAAATGCTTCAGGGAGCTGTTACAGAAAGTACACTTCTACAAATCTGCAACCTGAAGTGCAATTTCTATCTATCTTTCTTAATAAAATCTCAATGGTTCCATTTGCCTGTCTCTTACATTATTATTGTTTTCTGCTTCCAACATCTGGCTCCATAACACCATTGCTACCTTCACGCTGATGTGCAATGGCTTGTTTTTTTAAACCCAACACTAGTGTAATGAATTTTCAAGCACTGACATAAGAACAGCAAAGGTCCAACACTTTTACATTATTCCAAAACAGCTTCTGAGCACTGGATTTTAATACAGTCCAAGATGACCTGGTCATCATTGGAAAAAATTTTACCACATCACAAACGTTAATTGGAATTTGAAATTGTACCTTCTATCTGTAAATCCAGCATTCAAGATGGTCACCTTAAAACAATGTACATCAATAAGCCAACATTCTGGAGGATGTTTTCACACTTAGTTGGAACTGCCAATTAGTTCCAGAAGTACCTGCAGCACTTATATATTTGGCATCAACCCTTTTACTTAATATCCTCAGCCAGGAGATTAATTCAGACAAAATTTATACACTACATCTCAGCAAGAGTTTTCACACTGTTTTTTCCAGGAATATGCTGGAAACTTCGAACATTCCACCAGAATACCGACATTGATAAATACACAGCTCCATCGCATTTGTTCTGAGGATGCAACCTGCCACTCAGTGTTTCTGATATGCCTTCCTTTTTCCTCAACCAAGGATTCCCCGCTCCCCACCACCGCCCCCCCCCCCCAACACCAACCCCCCAACCCCAACCCTCACTGTGGTTGACAGGGCCCTTAATTCTGTCCGAACCATTTCCTGTACTTCTGCACTCATGTGCTTCCCCTTCCTTCAAGAACTCCAATAGAGTTCCCCTTGGACTCACTTTCCATCCCACCAGCCTCCATATTCAAAGAATCATCCTTCACCATTTCTGCCACCTCCAGCATGATGCCACTGCCAAAAGCATTTTCCTCTCCCCTATCAGCATTCCAAAGGGATCGTTCCGACTACAACATGCTGGTGAACTCTTCAATCACCCCCAACACCTTGTTCCCTTCCCACGGCACCTTCCCATGCAATCACTGGAGGTGTAAAACCTGCCCAATTCCATCATCACTCTTCACCATCCAAGGCCCCAAACAGTCCTTCCAGGTGAAGCAGTGATTTATTTGTACTTCTTTCAATTTAGTACACTGTATTTGCTGCTCACAATGCAGTATCCTCTACACTGGGTCAACCAAATGCATATTGGGAGACCGCTTGTTGACTGCCTTCGCTCAGTCCATAAGCATCACCCTGAGCTTCTGCTTGCTTGCCACTTTAATTCTCCACCTTGCTCTCCCACTCATTTCTGTCCTTGGCCTGCTGCAGTGTTGCAGTGAAGCTCAACAAAAGCTGGAGGAACAGCACCTCATCTTCTGATTAGGCACTTTACAGCCTTCGGAATTCAGCACTGAGTTCAATAATTTCAGATTTCAGGCCATGAACTCTGCCCCCCATTTTGATTTTGTCTTTTTTTTGTCATGTGTCAGTCTGAATCCGGTTTTTCATGTTTTTGCTTTTGGACAGAGCTGTTTATTATTCTGACACTCAGAAACATAGAAAATAGGAGCAGGAGTAGGCCATTCGGCCCTTTGGGCCTGCTCCACCATTCATTATGATCATAGTTGATCATCCAACTCAATAGCCTGCTCCCACTTTTTCCCCATATCCTTTGATCCCTTTCACCCCAAGAGCTATATCTAACTCCATCTTTTGGCCTCAACAACTTTCTGTGGTAGCGAATTCCACAGACCCACCACTCTCTGGGTGAAGAAATTTCTCCTCATCTCAGTCCTAAATGGTCTACCCCGTATCCTCAGACTGTGACCCCTGGTTCTGGACTCCCCCACCGTCGGGAACATCCTTCCTGCATCTACCCTGTCTAGTTCTGTTAGAATTTTATAGGTTTCTATGAGATTCCCCCCTCATTCTTCTGAACTCCAGCAAATAGAATCCTAACCGACTCAATCTCTCTACATATGTCAGTCCCACCATCCCAGGAATCAGTCTGGTAAACCTTTGCTGCACTCCCTTTATAGCAAGAACATCTTTCCTCAGATAAGGAGGTCAAAACTGCACACAATGTTCCAGGTGTGGTCTCACCAAGGCCCTGTATAATTGCAGCAAGACATCCCTGCTCCTGTGCTCAAATCCTCTCGCTATGAAGACCAACATACCATTTGCTTTCTTTACCGCCTGCTGCACCTGCATGTTTACCTTCAGCAACTGGTGTACAAGGACACCCAGCCCTCGTTGCATGTTTCCCTCTCTCAATTTATAGCCATTCAGATAACAATCCTCTTTCCTGTTTTTGCTACCAAAGTGGATAACCTCTCATTTATCCACATTATACTGCAACTGCCATGCATTTGCCCACTCACTCAGCATGTCCAAATCACACTGAAGCATCTCTGCATCCTCCTCACAGCTCACCCTCCCACCCAGCTTTGTCTCATCTGAAAATTTGCATTTAATTCCCTCATCTAAATCATTAATATATATTGTGAATAGCTGGGGTCCCAGCACTGATCCCTGCAGTACCCCACTAGTCACTGCATGCCATTCAGAAAAAGACCCATTTATTCCTGTTTCCTGTCCGCCAACCAGTTTTCTATCCATCTCAATAAACTACCCCCAATCCCATGCACTTTAATTTTACATGCTAATCTCTTGTGGGATTTTGTTTAAAGCTTTCTGAAAGTCCAAATAAACCACATCCACTGGCTCCTCCTCATCAACTCTAGTTACATTCTCAAAAAATTCTTGTAGATTTATCAAGCATGATTTCCCTTTCATAAATCCATGCTGACTCTGTCCGATTCTGCCACTGTTTTCCCAAGTGCTCAGCTATTAAATCTTTTATAATGGACTCTAGGATTTTCCCCACTACTGACGTCAGGCTGACTGGCCTATAATTCCCTGTTTCTTCTCTACCTCCCGTTTTAAGTCGTGGGGTTACATTAGCAATCTGTAGGGACTGTTCCAGAGTCTATGGAATCTTGGAAGATGACCACCAACGCATCCACTATTTCTAGGGCCACTTCCTTAAGTACTCTGGGATGTAAATTATCAGGCCCTGGGGATTTATCAGCCTTCAATCCCATCAATCCATCAATTTCCCCAACACCATTTCTCTACTAATACTGATTTCTTTCAGTTCCTCCCTTTCACTAAACCCTGTGTTCCCCAACATTTCTGGTATGTTATTTGTGTCCTCCTTTGTGAAGGCAGAACCAAAGTATGTATTTAGTTGGTCAGCTGTTTCTTTGTTCCCCATTATATATTCCCCTGTTTCTGACTGTAAGGGACCTACATTTGTTTTCACCAATCTTTTTCTCTTCACATACCTATAGAAACTTTTACAGTCAGTTTTTATGTTCCCTGCAAGCTTACTCTCGTATTCTATTTTCCCCTTTTTAATCAATCCCTTGGTCCTCCTTTGCTGAATTCTAAACTGCTCCCAATCCTCAGGTCTGTTGTTTTTTTCTGGCCAATTTGTATGCCTCTTCCTTGCATCTAATATTATCTCTAATTTTCCTTGTAATCCATGGTGTGGCTACCTTTCCTGTTTTACTTTTGCACCAGACAGGAATAAACAATTGTTGCAGTTCACCCATGCGCTCTTTGAACGTTTGCCATTGCCTATCCACTGTCATCCCTTTAAGTAACGTTTCCCAATCCATCATAGCCAACTCGCGCCTCATACCATCGTAGTTTCCCTTATTAAGATTCAGGGCCCTAGTCTCAGAATCAAATACGTCATTCTCCATCTTGATGAAGAATTCTATCATTCTTTGGTCGCTCAAGGGGCCTCGCACAACTGGATTGCCAATTATTCCTTTCTCATTACACAATACCCAGTCTAGGATGGCCTGTTCTCTATTTGGTTCCTCAACATATTGGTCCAGAAAACCATCCCATACACACTCCAAGAATTCTTCCTCTACTGTATTAATTCTAAGTTGATTTGCCCAATCTATATGCAGCTTAAAGTCACCCATAATTACAGATGTTCCTTTATTGCATGCATTTCTAATTTCCTATTTAATGCCACTCCCAACATCACCACTACAGTTTGGGTGTCTATATACAACCTCCACTAACGTTTTTTGCCTGTTCCTCCGCTCTATTCATACAGATTCCACATTGTCAGAGCTAATATCTTTCCTCACTATTGTGTTAATTTCCTCTTTAACCAGCAATGCAACTCCAACGCCTTTTCCTTTTTGTCTGTCCTTCCTAACTACTGAATACCCCTGGATGTCCAGTTCCCATCCCTGGTCACCCTGCAGCCATGTCTCTGTAATCCCGACTATCTCATACCTGTTTACATCTATTTATGTGGTTAATTCATCCACTTTATTGCGAATGCTCCTCGCGTTAAGGCACAAAGACTTAGTGCTTGTTTTCTTAACGTTACTTGTCACGTTCCCACTATTTTTCACTGAGGCCTTATTTGATTCTTGCCCTTGATTTCTCTGCCTATCACTTTTCTTATTCCCCTTTCTGTTTTTTGTTCTTGTCCTTGATTCCCCCTCCTCTTGCATAGGTCCCCATCCCCCTGCCATTTTAGTTTAAACCCTCCCCAACCACTCTAGCAAATATTCCCCCTAGGACATCAGTCCCGTTCCTGTCCAGGTGTAACTTATCCAGTTTGTACTGGTCCCACCTCCCCCAAAACCAGTCCCAATGTCCCAGGAATCTGAAACCCTCCCCCTCACACCATCTCTTCAGCCAAGTATTCATCCGACATATCCTGCTATTTCTACTCTGGCTAGCATGTGGCATTGGTAGTAATCCTGGGATCACTAACTTTGTGGTCCTACTTTACAAAGTACTTCCTAACTCCCTGTATTCTGCTTTTAGGACCTCATCCCTTTCTTTAACCTATGTTGCTTGTACCAACGTGTACCACGACCACTGACTGTTCACCCTCCCCGTTCAGACTCACTCTGGATAAATGCTTTGTTTCTTTAACAATTAAAACTCCCTTTGCCTTTTGTTCCATGGCATCATTGTCATTTAATTTCTCCCACCCTAAACCCTATCTCTGACCTTCCTTTTTGTTCTTCCTTTCCCCTAACCAATTTCAACAGCATAAAACCCATCACATTTCTACCTTCCTTCAGTTGTGAAGGAAAGTCATATTCAGCTCGAATCGTTAACTCTGCTTCACTTTCCACAGATGTTGCCAGACCTGCTGAGTATTTCCAGCACTGTTTTTATTTCTGATTTCTAGATTTTGCAGTATTTTGCTTTTAGTTACATGCACAGCTAGTTGCAGATCTGAAATAAACATACCTGAGGGACTAGAAATATTTACAATTCTTCCTTTCACTTGACGAATCAGGGGTAAAAATGTTTTAGTAACTTCGACTGTTCCAAGGAAATTGACTTCCATGCATCGTTTATAAGCAACTGTTGGGATGATTTCTGCATCACCAATGTTGGCTATGATGCCAGCATTATTAACTAAAGCAAAGAGTCCTAGAAAAAGAGAAAAATAATTCACTCTTGGAGGGGTTTATCACAGATATTATTGTTCCTCATTGAAATTGAAAATGGCTTTCTAAATGAACACTCAATTTAAAAATACTTAAAATAAAAATAATATAATCTTTTTTACATTACTAGATTCTTTAAAAGCATTTTTTTTGAAAGGAAGTTTATTCCAAGCCTTCAGCATATTATATGCTAAGTAGTTTCAAAATTGACCAATTTCAAATGCATCCCATGTATTTGTTATAATGAGGCACAGAACTGTGCTTCACAGCAGCAGTGATAGTTTTACCATGAACCGTGCCTGCACAAAACATTTCTAATATTTAAAACAGAAAGATGCTCATTTGTCATCCTTTACCATAAAAGCAAAGGTAGCTATATGGAGTACTGTATTTCTTCATTAATCAGTGTTGTTCAGGCCAGAAATTGGAGCCTCCACCAACACCATCCATAGCTCCAGGCTACATGCAACTTGGGCTCCTTGGAGGGGGCGGGCAGGGGAGGGGGTGCTGGTCGGCTCAGTTGGCTGGATCAAAATGGTGCCAACAGCACAGGGTTTGATCCCTGTTCCAGCTGGGATGGATCTGGGACCTGCCTCCTTGCCCTATCAGTGGTGGAAATTGTGCCATAGGTCATGCCTGCCTTTGGACAGAAAACTCAAGAAGATCATCAGATTTGATGCTATATTTAACAGCATAGAATGTTAGGTAAATAAAACCTTTAAAACTCTTTTGACATAACAGAAGCAAGAGATAAATATGTGCATCAATCATCAAAGAATCATCGAAACATAGAATGAATACAGCACAAAAAGAAGAGATTTGGCCAGTTGTGTCTGTATCAGCTTGCTGCAAGAGCAACTCAGCAAGTCCCATTTCCCCCTTTCCTTGTAGCCCTGCAAATCTTTCTCTTCAGACACTTATCCAAATCCCTTTTGAAAGCCATAATTAAATCTGCCTCCAGCACACTCTCAGGTAGTGCATTCCAGATCCTAATCACTTGCTATGTAAAAATGTTTCTCCTAATGTCACCATTGTTTCATTTGCCATTCGCCTCATATCGGTGTCCGAGTTCTTGACCCTTTTGCCAATGGTAATAGTTTCTCCCTATCTACTCTGTCCAGACCCTTCATGATTTTGAACACCTCTATCAAATCTTCTCTCAATCTCTCTTCTCTAAGGAGAAGAAACCCAGCTTTTCCAATTTATCCATGTAACTGAAGTCCCTCAGCCCTGGAACCATTCTTGTAAATCTTTACACCCTCTCTGATGACTTCACATCCTTCCTAAATTTTGCTGCCCAGAATTGGACATGATACTGCAGTTGAGGCTGAACCAGTGTTTTATACAGCTTCATCATAACTTCCTTGCTTTTTTATTTTATGCCTTTATTTACAAAGCCCAGGATCTAGTGTACCTTTGTAACCTCTTTCTCAGCTTGCTCTGTCATCTTCATCAATTTGTGCACATATATGCCCAAATCTCTCTGATCCTGCACCCCTTTTAGAATTGCACCCTTTAGCTTATATTGCCTTTCCTTGTTCTTCCTACCATTGGTAGAAAGATTAGAGGGGACATGAGGAAAATCTTTTTCACATAGAGGGTGGTAGGCGTCTGGAATTCACTGCCTAAATCAGTGGTTGAGGCTGAAATGCTCAACTCATTTAAAAGGTACTTGGATTTGCATCTGAAGCGCTACAAGGCTACTGGCAGGGTGCTGGAAAGTGAAATTAAAATAAGCGGCTAGTTTCTTTTACATTTTTTTCTGTCCAGCACAAACATGGGTTGAATGGCCTCTTTCTGCGCTGTAACTTTTCTATTGTTTTGTGGTTTCACACTTCTCTGCATGAAATTACATTTTTCCCATGTCTGCCCATTCCGCCAGTCAGTCTATGTCCTCTTTAAGTCTCTTGCTATCCTCCACAAAGTTCACAATACATCTAAGTAATGTGAATTTGCTGCAAATTTTGAAATTGTGCCCTCTAAACCCAAGTCTAGGTCATTAATACATGTCAAGAAAAGCAAGGGTCCTAACACCCATCACTGGCCAACCCCACTGAATACCTGCCTCCAGTCCAAAAAATAACCATTCACCACTACTCATTGTTTCCTTTCACTCAGCCAACTTTGTATCCTTGCAGCTACTCTCCCTTTTAGTCCACGGGTTTCAAATCTGCTGGCAAACCTATTATTTGGCACTTTGCCAGATACCTTTTGGAAGTCCATGCATACCACATCAAAAACATCACTCACATTAACCCAAAGATAAAAGCAAAAAACTGCAGAGGCTGGAAATCCAAAACAAAAATACCTGGAAAAACTTAGCAGGTCTGGCAGCATCTGTGGAGAGGAGCATAGCTAACGTTTCGAGTCCGAATGACCCTTCAACAGGACTAAGTAAAAATAGAAGAGAGGTGAAATATAAGCTGGTTTAAGGGGGGTGGGACAAGTAGAGCTGGATAATAGGTGATAGGTGGAGATAACCAAAAGATGTCACAGACAAAAGGACAAAGAGGTGTTGAGGTGGTGATATTATCTAAGGAATGTGCAAATTAAGGGTAGAAAGCAGGACAAGCAAGGTACAGATAGCCCTAGTGGGGGTGGGGTGGGATGAAGGAATCGAAAAAGGCTGAAAGGTAGAGATAAAACAATGGATGGAAATACATTTCAAAATAGTGGAAATAAGTGGGAAAAGAAAAATCTATATAAGTTATTGGAAAAAAAGGGGGGAAATCGGAAAGGGGGTGGAGATGGAGGAGAGATTTCATGATCTAAAATTGTTGAACTCAGTATTCAGACCAGAAGGCTGTAAAGTGCCTAGTCGGAAGATGAGGTGCTGTTCCTCCGGTTTGCATTGAGCTTCACTGGAACAATGCAGCAGGCCAAGGACGGACATGTGGGCATGAGAGCAGGGTGGAGTGTTGAAATGGCAAGCGACAGAGACGTCTGGGTAATGTTTGCGGACAGACCGAAGGTGTTCTGCAAGGCGGTCACCCAGTCTGCATTTGGTCTCTCCAATGTAGAGGAAACCGCTTTGGGAGCAACGAATGCAGTAGACTAAATTGAGGGAAGTGCAAGTGAAATGCTGCTTCACTTGAAAGGAGTGTTTGGGCCTTAGGATGACGAGGAGAAAGGAAGTAATGGGGCAGGTGTTACACTTTCTGTGGTTGCATGGGAAGGTGCCGTAGGAGGGGGTTGAGGAGTAGGGGGTGATGGAGGAGTGGATCAGGGTGTCCCGGAGGGAATGATCCCTGCGAAATGCTGCCGGGGGGGGGGGGTGAAGGGAAGATGTGTTTGGTGGTATCATGCTGGAGTTGGCGGAAACGGCGGAGGATGATCCTTTGAATGCGGAGGCTGGTGGGGTGATAAGTGAGGACAAGGGGGACACTATCATGTTTCTGGGAGGGCGAGGAAGGTGCGAGGGCAGATGCGCGGGAGATGGGCCAGACACGGTTGAGGGCCCTGTCAATCTCCATGGGTGGAAAACCTCGGTTAAGGAAGAAGGAAGATATGTCAGAGGAACTGTTTTTGAAAGTGGCATCTGTTCTGGCCCATCTCCCGCGCATTCAAAGGGTCATCCTCCGCCATTTCCGCCAACTCCAGCATGATACCACCACCAAACACATCTTCCCTTCAACCCCCCAGCGGCATTCCACAGGGAACGTTCCCTCCAGGACACCCTGGTCCACTCCTCCATCACCCCTACTCCTCAACCCCTTCCCACGGCACCTTCCCATGCAACCATAGAAGGTGCAACACCTGCCCCTTTACTTCTCTTCTCCTCAACGTCCAAAGGCCCAAACACTCCTTTCAAGTGAAGCAGCATTTCACTTGCACTTCCCTCAATTTAGTCTACCGCATTTGTTGCTCCCAATGCGGTTTCCTCTACATTGGAGAGACCAAACGCAGACTGGGTGACCACCTTGCAGAACACCTTCGGTCTGTCCGCAAGCATTACCCAAACCTCCCTGTCGCTTGCCATTTCAACAATCCACCCTGCTCTCATGCCCATATGTCCGTCCTTGGCCTGCTGCATTGTTCCAGTGAAGCTCAATGCAAACCAGAGGAACAGCACCTCATCTTCTGACTAGGCACTTTACAGCCTTCCGGACTGAATAATGAGTTCAACAATTTTAGATCATGAACTCTCTCTTCCATCCCCACCTCCTTTCCGATTTCCCTCCAGCCCCCGATTTTTTTCCAATAATTTATACAGATTTTTCTTTTCCCACCTATTTCCATTATTTTTAAATGTTTTTCCATCCATTGTTTTATCTCTACCTTTTAGCCTTTTTCGATTCCTTCACCCCACCCCACCCCCACTAGGGCTATCTGTACCTTGTTTGTCCTGCTTTCTACCCTTAATTAGCACATTCCTTAGATAATATCACCACCTTCAACGCCTCTTTGTCCTTTTGTCTATGACATCTTTTGGTTATCTCCACCTATCACTGGCCCTCTATCCAGCTCTACCCCCCCACCACCGCACCCACCCCCCCCCCAAAAAAAAACCAGCACATATTTCACCTCTCTTCTATTTTTACTTAGTTCTGTTGAAGGGTCATTCAGACTCGGAAACATTAACTGTGCTCCTATCCGCAGATGCTGCCAGACCTGCTGAGTTTTTCCAGGTATTTTTGTTTTTGACCCACATTAACCCTCTGTTACCTCATCAAAAATCTAACTAATTTAGTTAAATATGATATGACTTTAACAACCAGTGCTGGCTTTTCTTAATTAATCCATGTTTGTTCAAGTGACTGTTAATTTTGTCCCAGATTATCGTTTCTGAAAGCTTTCCCACTACCAAGGTTAAACTGGCTGGTCTGTAGTTGCTGGGTTTATCCTTACACCATTTTATCAACAAGGGTGTAATATTTGTAATTCTCCAGTTGTCTGATATCACCCCTGTGCCTAAGGAAGTTGATGGCCAGTGGTTCCACAATTTCCTTCCTTACTTTCAAATACTTCTCCTTATCAATTTTGAGCCCATCCAATGTTTCACTAATCTTTCTGCTCTTTCACTAGTGGCAGAATTTTCTGCCTGCCGGGCGGGCGGATGGGCCCGACCCAATCTCCGGTGGTCGGGGAGCTGATCCCTGCCGGAGAATCGGGCCCCACCGCCATTTTACATGGGAGGGCCAATTAAGGCCCACCCAGCACGACGTCCACCGGGAAGCACTTCCTGTGCGGGTGGGGGGGATTCCCCAAAAGCGAGAGTGCGCTCTTTCACGCGTTTTAAAAACATTAAAAATAGAAAAAAAATTCCTTAACATGTCCCCCTCATGTGACAATGTCACATGAGATGGGACACGTTGATAAATTACACTAAAACTTTCTTAAACTTTTTAAATCCCTACATGAAACCTCATCCTGCCAGTGGATGAGGTTTCATGTTTTTTCTAATTCCCATCGGGGCTCCTGGCCTGCCCGCCAACCTTAAGGTTGGACAGGCAGGTCCTTTAATTATTTCAATGATCCTGTCAATGGCCTCAATTGGCTGATTTTGCTGTGCCCCCACCTTCCTGAAAATTTAAATGGGGTGGGATGATGTCGGGGGTTCCCCCAAACATCATCCCGCGTCATTTTAAGCATCGGCAAGCAGGCCCCACCCTCTGCTCGCTGACGGCAAAATTCAGCCCTAGGACTTTGGAAGTGTTTCTTCCTTGTTAAAATATGCATTCAGTATCTCAGCCTTCCCCTCTGCCTCCATAGATACATAGATCACCTTTCTGGATCCTAATCGGCCGATCCTTCTAACTGCCCTTTTACAATTTATATTCCTATACTAGACTTTTGGATTCCCTTTTATGCCAGTTGCCAGTCTCTTCTCATACTCTAATTTGCCTCTATTTCCTTTTTCACTTGCCCTATGAACTTTCTACGGTCACCTTGATTCTCACTTGTATTATCAGTCTGATATCTGCCACAAACACACTTTTTCTGCTTCATCTTACTCTCAGCATCCAGGGAGCTCCAGCTTAGCTCGGCCTACCTTTCCTGTTGTGGGAATCTACCTCGATTGTACTGTATTGGACCTAGTTTTATGTGCGTTAACTTGGTGAATACAATTTTTAAAAAGACAAAATGTTTATCAATAAACTAATATTTGATGGTCAGCAATTATCTCTTGCTCCAGTGATTTCTTAAAATCAATTTTTCTCACTAGATTTCTTCAGCCAAAAGTGTTTCCGCCAATTGCAGATGAGAGTAATAAAAATAAGTAGAAAGGCAAGTTGAGGGGATAGAAGGATCAGAGGCAATAAACAGTAGTCAAAGAAGAAAAAGGTAACTAAATAGCAGCAAGGGGAAGCAAAAAGAATGGGAAGTGAACAAAAGTAATTATGAAAATTTAAAACTCAATTTAAATAAAATTCATGCTCACACACAAGCATACATGAGGAGCACAGAAACAGCAACAACTTACATTTATATAGTGCCTTTACCATAATAAAACACCCCAAAGCACTTAATTGGAGCATTATGCAACAAAATATGACACCATACCACATAAAGAGATATTGGCCAGGTTTTTGTTTGGTGATAGAGGTGAGACTCTGCGCTATTTTGTATGACCTTTTTGCATGTTGGAAAGGCCTTGGACGTGACCCCGCATGTACTACTTCGGAGGTCAGGTGGCCATTGTGAACCTAATCGGAAATTTGTATTTCCTCCCCCTCAGTTCCTTGCTATTTTCATGTGCTGGTAAGGGTTTTGGAAGCCCTTAAAAAAAAGCTTGCCTTGTTGGAAAGTTCGTAACCACTGGGAGAAGCCTGTTGAGGAGTTGGAACATTCTGACAGATAAGTGTTAAATGATTTGACAGCTTCAAATGTCACTATTAGATGCTGCATGGTAATGTAGTTGTGTTTTAACTGCAGTGATTCATTGCAGGGTTCTGTCCTGAAAAGTATGTTGACCATTGCATTGACCAGCTTGTGTAAGTTTTGAGATACACTGGAGTACACTGGAGTACAAAAGGGGTCTTATGCATTTAAACTGAATAAAACATTATTTTGGATTTCTAGTGTAATGATTTGCAATGCTCTAAATGCCCAGAGCCCTTTCAAATTGAAAACCAATCCTTCAGCAGCTTTTATTTAGAGTAGAGTAAAAGAAGCAGCTACCTGCTTCTGGATGCTTTGATTGACAGGACATCTGATGTAGCTTAGAAAAAAAGGCCACATGCTTTTCAGTTTTAATAAACTCTATTGTTTACATTTCCAAGGGTGTGTTATCATAGTTGAGGTCATTATGAATGCACAGCTGAGTTTCAAAAGTTCCAGGACCACTTATCTCAGCAGGGGCTGTGTTCACATTTTGATTGAAAGTTTTAAGAGATTCTCAAAGATATATCCATCTTTGATGTGGTAAGCGATGTGTTTATTTTTACAATAAATTGAACCCTTGAGGGGATTTATTTCTTTTTGAATGGCTTTTATGAATGAGATTTCAGTATGAAGTACCTCTATTAGATTGTTAGAAGTTTTTTTAATGCCCATTTTAGGACATGCCGAGGTCTGCCCATAATGGATACTCAGTGGGTAGCTATGGAGGATACAATGGAGGGAGGGGGGGAGGTGCATGGGGGCATTTGGGGGGGTTTGAGGCTGAAACCTAGGGGACATAATAATGATGTTGGGAGCTGGGCTGCTATCCCTGAGAAAGCAGGCCTTCTAACCAGTCTGCCTCTACATCCATACACCTCCCACACTGCATCATGGCTTGCAAAAACCAACCCCTCTCTTTTTGCATCTCTCAAAGACAAAATTATGGCAGGAATGGGATTTGGAGGTGGGCTCGGGTTTCAGAAGTCAGGAACAGGCTCAACTCATGTTTTCCCAGCCCAAGATGAAAATCTGGGCCATTAGGTCAAACGACCAAAAGCTTGGTCAAAGAGATAGGTTTTAAAGAGAATCTTAAAGAAGGAAAATGAAGTTGAGAGGTAGAAAAGTATAAGGAGGGAATTCCAGAGCTTAGTGCAACTGATGGTGCAGCCACCAGTGATGAAGTGATTAAAAGCATGGATGCTCAAGAGGCATCAAGAGAAATAGATGAGGGTTGTGGGGCTGAATGAAATTACAGAGATAGGGAGAGGTGAGGCCATCGAGGAATTTGAAAACAAGGATGAGAATTTTAAAATCAAGATGTTGCTTGACCAGGAGCCAATGTAGGTCAGTGAGCACAGGGGTGATAGGTCATCAAGACTTAAGACACAGGCAGCAAGCTTCTGGATGACCTCAAGTTTATGGAGGGTAGATTGTGGAAGACTGGCCAGGAGTCCATTAGAATAATCAAGTCTAGAGGTAATAAAAGCATGAATGAGGGTTTCAGCAGATGAATGGAGATGGGGGTAAAGTTATGGAGGTGGAATTAGGCTGCCTTATTGATGACATTTTGGTTGGAACCTCATTTTGGGGTCAAATATGATACCAAGGTTGTGAACTGACTGATTTAACCTGACTATTGTCAGGGAGGGGGAAACTTAGAAACTTTGGTTTCTATATTTTTTCTTGGGGGTCTTTGCGCAGAAGTGCACGGAAGTAATGCTGACAATTTTATTCATTTGTAGAATGGGGACCCTGCCCCTTATTGTATGTAAAACTACAAAGAACCATTTGTTGTTGAACCCTCTGGCCAGGTGTAGCTTGTCACAATTAAATATGCTGTTGAAATGGCATCACGGTTTAGGCTGAAGGATCCCATAGTGCTTTCTTTTTTATAGCTGCTGAGAAAATGCAATGCACTTTCAAGAAAATTTCTGTACAAACCAAAAGCTGAAACCCAAATCTCATTCAGCAGGGGGATTAGTGACCCACTTGCTGGGTGTCCCTTTTTGTTGGACCTACTTTCAAAGTTTACAGCAACTGGAAAATGACACTGCCAAACAGCTGGTCCTGGAGGTTGCCTGTCAGTAAAATATTACTCATTTGTGCACTGTGCAACTACCCTCCTGAGTCCTGTAATGGCGTTGGTAACTTGACAATGAAACCCAGTCCTATCAAGATTGCCCAATACAAATTTTATAAATGAACTACATGAACCACAAGCTAACTGTGATCTTTGGAAGTTCACTCTTCTCAGCAGCAGTAATTTCATCAAAGTAAATGTAGCACATGTCTTTACATTCCCACAGGAATGTTCACTGCCATGCTATTTGGCTTCAATTATATATTTCAGCAACCTTATAAATCTACAGATTTTCTAGCAGGCATTTAGGGAACATTGTAGTTGTTTATATGCATGATTCTCAAAATGCAAACCAGGTTTCCTGAACATTTTCAGAAAGATGCTAAATGGTAATGACTATTAGCCTGATAGATTTAAATATATAACCTTATAATACAAAAGCAGCAAAGTTAGGAGCTTCCTGTCCTCCTTCATTCTTTTTAAGATGCAATTGTGCTGTGAAGCTGTGAGAGGTAGTGTTCTTTTAAAAAAACTCACAGCAAGATTTACCTGGGAAAAAGCATGTTTTACACAAGCTTTGAAGGAATTCTCAAAATTCTGCCATAGGTCTGGGCACAGTGGTACATCCAGTGAGCTTTATTTTTAATATTTTGTCCTCTTGTATTCACAACAAAAATTTAGAGCCAAAAAGGTAAACTGGTTCCACGGCTTTGTTTAACAATAGTGTTTTATCCAACCCTTAACAATAACATCATGTATTTATATAGTTCCTTTACAGGAGTGTAATAAAGAATCCATAAAACAGATGGCAGATGGCCAAAAACTTTGTCAAAGAGATTGAAGGTGTCTTAAAGAAGGAAAGAGAGTCAGAGGAGTTTATGGAGAAAATTCCACAGCTTTGGGCCTAGACAGCTGAAGGTGAGGCCACCAGTGGTGCAGCATTTATAAATTAGGATTGCTTAAAGAAGTTAAGTTAGGGAAACAAATAACTTGGAGGGTTGTGAAGCTGGAAGGGATTACAGAGACAGGGAGAGAAACAAAAATAGAGGGAAAAGCACCTGCCTTGTATAATGCAAAAAAACATTGCTTACTAATTATTTCAGGGACCAAGTGATTAATTACAACTCATGAGCAAAATTATCATTTACTTTTGCTCATTAGCTGTGCAACATTTTACAAGTCTCTGGCTTTAAATAATTAGCACATACTGAACGTTGTATTGTTAAACTGTCCTGAAAACTCTCTCATTATAACATCAACTATTGGACTCCCAAGATGTCTTCTTCTGGTTTTGTTCTTTTCATCAGTGAAATGATGTTCAAAAAAATGATATCATCAACAACTAAAGCTGCAATATTTGACAGTTACAGGGATATCTAAATGATGATCATTTTTGAGATGGCATCTGGAATGTTATTTATTATACAATTTTGGTACTTGGCAGTTGGTCTCTTCATGCATTTTTAAATTATTTGCTATGAAAGGCTCTCACTGGCAACAATCACCATTTGTTCTGCAGAGCTGTAGGTTCAGGTTTACACAATCAATACGACATTATGAGTTTTGGAAACAGATACATCACTGTGAACTTAATGGTACAGTAAAGCTGACTAGAGCATCCTATACATACATACATACCCTGGTTACCCAGCTGCTTTGCAACTTCTTTTTGGACTTTGTGGATCATTGCATGATTTGTAACATCCATTTCAATAACTGTTAGCCGATTAGAACGGACCAACTTGAGCTTTTGCGCACCATCTCCTTCTTCTTGAAGTACCATTGCAAACACATGGAAACCAAGAGAATGTAGACGCTTGGCCAAAGCGTGACCGAAGCCCGAGTCACATCCTAAATAAAGAGAAAAACAGGTTTTTAAAAAGGGCTGCAACTAAAGAAAGGCATGTCAGTAAGTGTTTGTCTGACAATCCAATACCTGTTATTTTTTTCAAGTGAAAAAGAAGTTTCAGCACCATGTTCTTTCCTGGTCTAACAATTCTCTACTGTCTACCGCTACATAAGAGAATGCATTTCCCTGTATTAGAAACTTGTCTGCTCACACATGAAACACCTCACACAACTAAATAATTGATCCAAAACTCCTTTCCATTCCCAATATGTACGAAGCAGAACACAGATGGTTATAATGAGTCAACTGCTGAGGAGGCATCAATCCTCCACATGGAATGAATTCCTAATCTTCACCACAGAATTAGGGGGCAAAAGAAAGCATGAAAGTCCTCAATAAATAAACATGGGATCAAGATGATGCCTGAGTATTATCACCATTTTCAGTTTTTATTTTAAATTATATTATGAGTAGTGATGGGTTTATAGATTGTAGCATAAACAATGGCTGTTTGTTTTAAACATTGTCGCCTCCGAGTCAGAAGGTTATAGATTCAAGTTGTATTCCAGAAAAACTGAACACAGAATCTAGGCTGACACTTTGGTGCAGTTCTGAGGGAGTGTTGCACTGTTAGTGCTATCGTCTTTTAGATGAGATGTAAAACGGATCCGATCTGCTTTCTCAGGTGGATGCGAAAAAACACCAAGGTATTATTTCGAATATGAGTTGAATATATATCTCCCAGCATCTTTTAGCCAACAACAAAAAAGACGATCCAATTATTATCACACTGCTATTTGTGGGAGCTTGCTGTGTTCAAATCGGCTGCCATGTCGTCCTACATCACTACAGTGACTATACATCAAAAATACTTAATTGGCTGTGAAGCACTTGGGGCATCCTGAGATCACAAATGGTGCCATATGCAAGTTGTTTCTTTGAATAGGTGTTAGCAATTAGAATCTCTGTCTTACAAGTGTTAGCATTAGCAGAGACAGGCAAGAGGAAGAGGATATTCTCTGAGTTGGCATACTCAAAGTGTAAAGCGGCCTTAATGAGGCTATAGGATAATATGCTGTTGTATCGTAAGGTAAAGCTGACACGTTAATGTATCGAGTGCATAATCAAACTGACAGTGCTGTTTATGCTGCTGAACTTCAAAATGTACTAACTTGTGTATGCTTGCTGGGCATTGTCACCATATTGTGAAACAAGACAGCCTTGTGATCAAACAATTGCCTAAAACAGTGATAGGAAGGGGAAGAATGCGAGACAGCTGTATGATTAACTACGTGATTAATGTTAAACAGCTGGAGTTCTGTGAAGAGCCTCATCAGCTGGTGGAATATTTGCGAGATAGAGAAAATATCTGTTATCAGTCCTATGCTCAGTGATGTACGTTGGCTCGTGGTTAATGCATTGATTTTAAAATTCCTGTTCTCATCTTCAAATCTCTCCAATGACCTCACCCTCTCTATCTCTAATCTCTTCTGGTCGTGTAATCCTCCAAAGTATCTGTGCTCCTCTAATTCTGGCCTCTTGCACAATTCCAGTTTTAATCACTTCACCATTGGTGGCTGTATCTTTAATTGTCTGGGTCCTCGGCTCTGGAATTCCCTCCCTACACCTCTCCTTCTCACTTTCCTTCTTTAAGACACTCCTTAAAACCTACTTCTGAGCAAACTTTAGGTCACCTTTCCTAACATCTCCTTATGCAGCTCAGTGTCATATTTTGTTTTATAATGCCTTTGTGTAGTGTCGTGAAATGTTTTATGTTAAGGGTGCTATATAAGTTGCTGTTATTGGAAATTAAGTCATTTGCACATTGAGGGAACAACTGACTATCTTATTGCAACAGATTGTTATACAGAAAGGCATATGTACAACCAATTCATCCATATCAAAAAGCATCCGCAGTTCTTTGCTTTTATCAATTCATCCATATGGTCGATTAAAAAGCCTGACAGCACAATTATCAATTTCCTAGCCTGTGGTCAGGGAAACATCATTTTATCTCATATTCCAGCACAGTTATAGTGGTTTCTCCACTCCGGACATCTCTAATAAATTTTGGAGTGTTCCCTTTGGAATGAGGACCAGTAGAAGTTTGCCTTTATCTTCACTGATGGCAGTATACCAGGGAGTCCATTATGCACCCACTGAGAAATGAAGGGTTTCTCCTGGTTGGAATGTGCTCAACAGTATGTTAATGATTTACTACTCACTGCTAAATGGGAAGAAGGGCCTAAGCTGCTGCTAACAGAGCTCTTGCAAATGTTACACGATGGGGGTCTCAAAGTAAACCCAAAGAAAGTACAACTGATGCAGCTGCATGTGACCTTCATTGCCTCATCTGTCTCTGATGAGTATCTAATATCTGATCTGCATAAGGTGCACCTTGCTAATGTCCTTGCTGGTATCCAAGGCAACACTTGGGTCTTTCTCGGACTTGTCAGTTATCAAAGAGTTTTTATCCCTCTGATTTGTGGAGCTTGCAAAATAAGTGTATTGACTACTGAAGGGGAAAACATTGCAAGAAGGAACACACCATGATAGAGCAGATGACTTCTATTTGACAGAGAGATATACAGGTGAAAGGCAACTGCCAAAGAGTGCCACTAATCAGGCAAATATAGAGGTAACCAAGGGCTCTGGAATCCCAAAATTGAGAGTGCACTCTTTCGAGCACTCGTCTCCCTGAGGTTAAATGCAGCCTCAGGGAGATCGGCTGTACTTTAAAAAAGATAAAAATAGAAAAATAAAATTTCCCTTACATTTCCCAACTCATGTGACAATGTCACATGAGTTGGGAAATGTCCATAATTTTTACAAAATCTTTATTAAAATTTTTTAAAGCCTACATGAAACCTCATCCCGCCCGTGGATGAGGTTTCATGTTTTTTCTAGTTTCCACCCGGGCTCCTGGCCTGCCCGCCAACCTTAAGGTTGGATGGGCAGGTCCTTTAATTACTTAATTGACCCCGTCAATGGCCTCAATTGGCCATTGACAGGTCGGCGGGTGCGCAGCTGAGTTTGCTGCGCTCCCTCCTTCCTGAAAATTTAAATCGTGTGCGTTGACATCGGGAGATCCCCCCAACGTCACCATGCATCATTTTACATGTCGGCGAGCGGGCCCTGCACTCACTTGCCAACTCGTAAAATTCTGCCCCATATGTCTCCTTTCCAAATTACATTTACTGTCGCCAGCTTGTGGCACAAAAGCTGGGGAGGAAATAAATACAATAACTATCACTGGAGAAAAAGTACTAGGGAAACTAATGGGGCTAAAGGCCGATAAGTCCCCTGGACCTGATGGGTTGCATCCTAGGATATTAAAGGAAGTAGCACTGGTAGTTATCT
The DNA here is from genome assembly GCF_017639515.1 of Carcharodon carcharias. Taxonomy (NCBI): domain Eukaryota; kingdom Metazoa; phylum Chordata; class Chondrichthyes; order Lamniformes; family Lamnidae; genus Carcharodon; species Carcharodon carcharias. The sequence continues at coordinate 128,075,754 of NC_054473.1, read as the reverse complement.
TCCAAGAATCCTTAGATTCTAGAAAAATCCCAGAAGATTGGAAAACTGCCAATGTACCACCCTTATTGAAAAAGGGAGGGAGAAAAAAAACAGGTAATTATAGCATAACATCTGTCATTGGGAAAATGTTTGAGGTCTATTATAAAGGGTGTACAGTAGCAGAGCAATTAAAAATGCATAAGATAATCAAGCAGAATCGGCATGGTTTCATGAAGGGGAAATCATACCCAACAAATTTATTAGAGTTCTTTGAGGAGGTAACAAACAGCATAGATAAATGGGACCCAGTAGATGTAATATATTTGGATTTCTAAAAGGCATTTGGTAAGGTACCACACATAAGGCTACTTAATAAGGTAAAAGCACATGGTGTTGGGGGTAGTTTATTAATATGGATAGAGGATTGACTAACTAATAGAAGACAGAGAGCTGGGATAAGAGTGGCATTTTCAGGATGGCAACCTGAGACTAGTGGAGTGCCATAGGGATCAATGCTGGGGCCACAATTATTTACAACATACATTAATGGCTTGGATGAGGGACGTGAATGTACTATCGCTGTGTTTGCAGATGACACAAAAATAGGTGGGAAGGCAAGTGGTGAGGATGACACAAAGAGTCTGCAGAGGGATATAGACAGGTTAAGTGAATGGGCAAAAACTTGGCAGATGAAATATAATGTGAGGTTATGCACTTTGGCAAGAAGAATAGAGGAGCTGAATATTATTTAAATGGAGAAAGACTACAGAAAGCTGCAGCACAGAGGGATTTGGGGGTCCTCGTGCATGAATCACAAAAAGCTAGCATATAAGTTCAGCAGGTAATAGGGAAGGCAAATGGAATGTTGGCCTTTGTTTCAAAGGGAATGGAATATAAAAATAGGGAAGTCATGCTAAAATCACTAGTTAGATCACACCTAGAATACTGTGAACAATTTTGGTTCTCTTATCTAAGGAAAGATGTACTGGCATTGGAGACAGTCCATAGAAGGTTCACTAGGTTGATCCTGGGTATGGAGGGATTTTCTATGAGGAGAGGTTGAGTAGGTTGGGCCTGTACTCACTGGAGTTTAGAAGAATGAGAGGCAACCTTACTGAAACATAAGATTCTTGGGGGGCTTGATAGGGTAGATGCCAAGAGGACATCTTGTGGGAAAGTCTAGGACCAGAGGGCATAATCTCAGAGTAAGGGGTCACCCATTTAAAACAGAGATGAGGAGGAATTTTTTCTCAGAGGGTAGTGATTCCGTGGAATTCTTTACTGCAGAGGGCTGTAGAAGCTGGGTCATTAGATTTATTCAAGGCTGAGATGGGCAGATTTTTAATCAGTAAGGGAATCAAGGGTAATGGGGGAAAAGCAGGAAAGTGGAGTTGAGGATTGTCAGATCAGCCATGATCTCATTGAATGGCAGAACAGACTCGATGGGCCAAATGGCCTACTTCTGCTCCTACATCTTATGGTCTCATTGTGGATGAATGTCCTTGTCAGACAAGTCACAAGAATGTCACCATTGTAGGGTGGCAGCAAAATAATCGAGAGATTACAGAGGTCTCCATTATTAAACTGCTTGCATAACACATTCCCCAAATTCTACGTGTTGGGATAAAATGGGAACATATGCCATTAATGTTGGATATGCTAAGACAGTTATGCCCGAAATGCATTGTGAAGTTGACCTGAACTGGACCAACATCACTTGTGTTCATTGATTCCAATAGTCCTGTCAACAAACAGCTAGAAGCCGTTGGGGTGAGGAAAATACCCCAGGTGTGAGTCAGAAATTGAACTAGAGTCTGCCAGAAATAGAATGTATTAGTCAAAATCACACCCAGATAATGAAATCATATTGAAGGTATGCAGTAAAAAGGTTGTAAGATTGACTTTAACTTAACATTAAGTATTTGTGTTAATGTACTAAGTGCAGAACTTAAATGACTGTTACTTATTCTAATGAAGTGCAAGATGTACTGAACTGCGACTGCTTGCCATACCTTTTTACCATTCTGAAGCAAGACAACCTTCTGATCAAACAATGGTAATCAAACAATGATCAAAATGTGACACTAATAAAAACAAAAAAACTGCGGATGCTGGAAATCCAAAACAAAAACAGAATTACCTGGAAAAACTCAGCAGGTCCGGCAGCATCGGCGGAGAAGAAAAGAGTTGATGTTTCGAGTCCTCACGACCATTCAACAGAACTAGGTGAATCCAAGGAATGGGTGAAATATAAGCTGGTTTAAGGTGTGTGTGTAACACTAGTCCTCTTAAGGAGATATTAGGGCAGATTTGGTCACAGATGGCTTAAGTAGTATCTTAAAAAAGGCAAGATAGAGAGGCAAAGAAGCTTAGGTAGGGAATTCCAGAGCCTAGGGCCCAGACAGCCAAAGGCACAACTTGTGCTTTTGTTCACCTGTCCTAATATCATTACGTGGTTTAGTGTCAAATGTTATATGTTAATGCTGCTGTGAGGTTTCAAGACATTTTACTACGTTAAAAAGTATTATACAAGTGCAAATTGTTGGTTTTGTGTACTTGACTTTCTGCAGCATTCAACATTATCAACTATACTATTGCTTTTCTATTGTCCAGTTTAATGGAGTTATCCTCATTTGGTTCCACCTTTTGCTTACCTGAACATAATTAGAGCATCTCTATCAACAGCCTTTCTTCCTAACATCACCTTCACATTTCCTCAAGCATCCATCATTGGCCCTCTTCTTTCTCACCTAAATACCACTCCTCAGTGACATGATCTGCAGACTTGAAAACAACTTCCACACAATGTCACTCAGCTTGATCTCTTCACCACTTTCTTAACCTCCCCATTGTCTGTATGCCATCAGAGACCTAGTTCAACATATTTTGGATGAGTTACAGTTTCCTCAACCTAAACATTGAAAAGACCATAGCTTTAATCCTCAGCCTCCACCAGAGGACCATGTACTCACTACCAACACCATCTTGTGCACTGGCCACTGTCTTAAACTGAACCAAACTGAATTGAATACTGAGATTGTAAACAATCTTGAGCTCTAGTTCCATGTCCGATGTTTTCTCCATTACATAGACCACCTACTTTCACCATTATATGGCTTACCTCCATTCCTACCTTAGCCTATCTGCCACTGAAGCCATCATCCACTTATGAATCCCTCTGCCCCACATGTTAAATCCAATAGAGACGAGACAAGACGGTTCCTCAGAACATGTTTATCCCCCACCCCACAGTGCCCCAGCTGTCCCCATTTATACTATTTTGAGTAAGCCAATGAACAAAAAGGTGGGAGAGTAAATTAGCAAAATAAATAAAACAAACAACTTAGGGGGCCAGTTCCTTAAAGGGACAGTAACAAAAAACAAAACAAACTAAATCAAAAAATTTTTGGTGGTCAACAATGCACCCCGGCTGTCTCCATTTATAGGTGTACCCAGATCCTTCACTTGTTTAATGATGTAATTGCCATTGGACCTTAACAATATAAATAATTAAACATTGACCTCACACCCCCTTCTAAACCTTCCTTAAAATCTACCTCTCTGACCACACATATCTTAAAGACTCTACGTAAACTTGTGCTGCTCTTTTGGAGACAGTTCACATAGATCCTATATGGCATCCCGTGGAATCTCAATCTCTGAACACACAGTTCCTATGATAGGAATTTTATGTTCTATAGGTTCTGCTTTGAGGACAATTCAAGGTGGTGCGACTGCGCATTTGGAGCAGCCACACAAGATGCTGCTCATCCTCCACATCGTCCATTCCACCTGGAGCAATGGGATTCTGAGAGGGGAGTAACCTTGGAGCCTAGAATTAGAAGCCCCAAAATTGATCCCAAGCAATGCTTTCAGTTACAATCCTCCAAACCTGTCTGGTAAATATCCAAAATGCAAATGAATAAGCAAGAATTTTTCCAGAACAATGTAAAGGCTGAAACAACACCCTAGGTTTCAGGAATGGCTAGGCATCAGTGACCAATAAGAGCACTGCAATGGAATGTATGACTTAACACCATTGCTCCTTTTGTACATTTTTTGGCTCAACATCACTTCCAGCAGAGAATTGTAAATAAGCAAAACTGGGCAGGGGCACAATGGAGCATCTCCTTGATGCATATCATTTCCCCATCCACACACTGCTTCTGTAGAAAATAAACCACATGTCACAGCCAACAAATTAATATGCACTTCAATCTAAAAATGTATGTTTTCCATTAAATCCAATTCAATAAAAAAAAGTTCTTATTAATTCTCAGTGTGCTGGTAAAGCTGGGATTCACTAGCCAGTTTCATTTGCCCTTGAGGAAATCATGGCAGTGGGCCTTCTTGAGCTGCTGCAGTTTGTGTGATCAAGGTGCTCCCACAGTATTGTTAGGTAGGGAATTCTAGGATTTTGACCACCGCTACAATACAGAAATGACAATACAGGCTGGATTTTCATCCTTGAGGTGAGTAGCAGGTGTCGGGTAAATCCCTTTCTCCCTTCCACCTCGGGAGAAAGTGCTAGTAAGGACAGCATTTTCATTCCGGGGTGCAAGCTGTCATTGGAGCAGCCCAAGCAGGATAAAGTTCGGAGGCAGCCACAGGGGCTGCAGGGTAGGCTGTTTAAAAGACCCACCTTGGTGCTGTGAGATTTTGTCCCAGTTACAATAAAAAAACAGAAAGGCCCTTAAGTCCTCACCCCTCCCAGTCCCTCATCCTCTACCCACTCCCAATGGTCCCTCATGCCCCTGTGCCAAGGTATGCCCCCCAACCAACCCCCCCCTAAGGACCCTCAGCATCTGCCACCCCCCCCCCCCCCCCCCCACCCAGGGCTAAGCTATGACAATTCCAAGACTGTTCACCTTCTATACAATGTATAGAACTAATGACCCTATAGTGACAATAGAATGTTAAAAAAGCTTTTAAAGCACCCAGTACTTCATTGGTAACTTTCCATTTTCTTTAAAAGAAAGCTGTTTTTTTACTGCAGCCCCAGGGTCAATTATTCAGAACATTTAAAGCATCAACAGCAGAACTGAAAGTACTTGAAACTTAATAACTTGTGTAGATAAACTGTGCAACCTACAATATATGTCAGAGAGCCAGAGCTGTCAATCAATCAATGTTTTTCCTAGGGTTCAGGCGTTTTAACAGCCTAATGGATTTCTAGGCTCTCAGCCAAGCCCTTTATGAGTGGCAATGCATGGAGTGTATGCAGTGCATGAGTGGCAGGGAACACCACCACTTCTCCCACCACTCCACCAGTGTCGCTGCTGAGGCCCATCAGCCTGCCAGCCTAGACTGCTGCCGGTCATGCTGAGGTGGTTCAATCTGAAGCCAGGCCCAAGGGTGTCCTGCACGGCCATACACAGTCTTCTCACTGAAAGTCAGCAGCCTTCCACCAGCCATGCTGTAGTAACTGAGCAAGACTGCATAGGGGATAGTGGAAGCACGTTGGTGAAGAGATGATCTACCAAGGGAAGTAGAGTCTAAGCAGGCACTCACTGACAGCATGCTCAGAGCAAAGTGGTCTGAGTGCCTCCACCTGACATCCTCCTCTCCCTCCTCCCAAGAAAGTCACTGGTGACAATGGCTGCACCCCCATAAGAGCAATGTTGTAGATGACATAGCAGACCACTGCAAGCTTTGATGCACATTCTGTAGAGTACTGTTGGGCTCCCATTGAGTGGTCAAGTATCAGGACCATTGCTTAAGCATGCTGATGGTCAGCTCCACAATGTTTTTGGCTTTCACTGTATGCCCACTGACCTTGTGTTGGCAAGGGTGCAGCGGGTCAACCATGTCTCGATGGGAGTATCCGTAGTCTTCAAGAAGCCACACTCTGTTCTTCTTGTTGGCCTGAAGATGGCAGGATTGGCAGACTCCCTCAGGATGAAGGTATCCTGGCTGCTACCAGGATAATGGCCATTCACCAGCATAATGGTTTGTGCATAATTGCACACCAACTGAACATTAATGGAGTGGTAGCCCTTGCAGCTCCTAAACTTCTCCCTTTTGACATGGGGCATCAACAGAGCCATGTGTGTACATTTGATGGCTCCCTGCGCACTAGGAATCCCACTATCCTAGAAAATCAATGTGCCTGCTCATCTTGATTCTTTCTCTCTGTGAAGAGACAAGATAATGAAGTCCCCTCTCCTCACATACAGTGCCACCATTACGTCATGAATACAGTGATGGGCAGTGTATTGGGAGATGGTCACTGTGTTGCCTGCTCTTGCCCAGAATGTTTCAGATGCATAGAAGTTTAAATCAATACTGTCCTTGACCTGATGTGGGGCTAAAGCCCTTGATGAAGGAGGTGGCACAGTTATGCGATCACCTTCTTGTTGAAGGTTCTTGGTAAGGTGGAGGTAGAAATGCTCCCTGAAAATCCACTGTGGGTAGGGCCCTCTGGAGAGAGCTCTTCTCCTCCTCTTCCTCTTCCTCCCTGCTCTGTGCAGAGGTTCTCTTGTTAGGAATCTCTGCTCCATTTGTCTGTTATGTTACAGACCCAGAGGCACTGCAACTACAGCCCCCATTCCTATTCCAGATTTGGTGTGGACAGATGACCAAATTCCTCTGTACTCCCTGTATGGATGCACAAACTCACCAGAGCATCTCCAAAAACACTTCACAACATTTCCAAAAAGGTTGCTATCATGGAGGTAAGTCAAAAGCACCTCAACTGCATGTTGGGTGTCTGGCCCTTTAAAAAAGTGCTGAAAGATTGGGGTGGGGACGGATGGACTTCCACCTGCACCAAATCAGCCAGAACAGCAGATTGTCATCACGGGGGACACACAGCACTTTAAAAATCACAATCAGCCCGTCCGACTGGGGATTTGAATTGCCTTTAAAACGCGATGAATGTTTACAGAACAAAGTACAGAGGCCCTTGGCAATTTTGAAATCGTGAAGCTACTTGTTCATTTTTAAATGCGGACATGTTTTAAGAATGAACATGTATTTACATTTCCTGTGACATTTTAATTGCAGTACATGTAGCTACTAGACTAGTAAATTGGATTTTTTTGAAATTTTTTTAAAAAACTGCATTTTTATAAAACATTGAAACAAGGTTAATATTATAACTTGAATTTAGTATTTCACGTTGTTAAAGCTTGAATTAAAAGTGAAGAATGGTACGACGGTCATTCACCCATCTTGGTAGCAATAAGTTTAAAATTGAAACTAAGAACTGGCCAAAAAAAAATGTTCACTGTAGGCTAGAGAAAGGACATTGAAAAAAAAGCACTGGTTTTCCACTGCCTTCTTTCACCATGCTACTGAAATGAGCATACTTTTTACACCTATTCAATTATGTTGGTTTTAAGCTTGGATTCTAACCATGATTGCATAGCTATTTGCCTGAAATAAGAACTTTGAAACCACAGGCAAATAAAGCATTATTATTCAGCATATTAGTCCTAAGCAGAGAGTGGATAAAAATGGAACAGCATTAAGTATGCATGAGTGTTTAAACCCCAAAGGTTTGGTATTCAGGTGTTAAAGCAGTAGTAGCTGACGTGGAAATGGTTTGATTTCTCAGAAATATTTTACATTTTCAGTCAGGAAAAAGAGAATATTGGTTTGCATTGCACTAGAGATATAACAATGGAAATTCTTTGTTCATTCAATATAACTATGAAGAATACAAAGAGCTATGTATAATATATGAAGAGGTTGCACTGAAGAGATTGCATTATTGATGTTATCTGAATGGTGACTTTTATTTGAGAACAAGACATCCAATTTGGACAATGAGGTCTCAGGCAAATTCCAAATCGAAGATTTAGAGATTTGTTACTCGTTTTACTACTTTGTGTTAGTGGTGTAATAAGGATTACAAATCCTACACATCCTTTTATCACAAATGGATGTGGTGGAGGTGGGGGGTGGTGGGGGGGGGGGGGTTGCTCAATGGGGGCAGGGGAAGAAGCTTCTTCTCAATAACTCTGGATTATTTCAGTAGAGTTCCAGACTAGGAGAGAGGCAGGGAGATATCTGTGCTACTGATGTGACATGGGGTCTGAGTTTATTTCATGGAAATGCCGTTTGGTCTTTTCACTGATAGTTTTAAGTATTTTAAGTTCTAAGGTTTACAATGGACTCACAGCTCCATTTTAAAACTAACGTCATTCGTCCAAGTTATCCCAATAACCATCTCCAATGAGAGAATCCAACCATTGCCCTTTGACATTACCATCACTGAATCCCCCACTAACAATGTCCTAGGGGATTACCATTGACCAGAAAATGAACTGGACCAGCCATATAAATATTGTGGCTACAAGAGCAGGTAAGAGGCTGGGAATCCTGCAGCGAGTAACTCACCTCCTGACTTCCCAAAGCCTGTCCACCATCTACAAGTCACAAGTCAAGAATGTGATGGAATACTCTCCACTTGCCTGGATGAGTGCAGCTCTAACAACAATCAAGAAGCTCGACGCCACCCAGGACAAAGCAGTCCACCTGATTGGCATCCTAACCACAACCTTCAACGTCCATTCCCTCCCCCACGGATACACGGTGACAGCAGTGTGTAACACCTGCAAGATGCACTGCAGCAGCTCACTAAGGCTTCTTAGACAGCATCTTCCAAACCTGTGATCTCAACCACCTAGAAGGGGAAGGGCAGCAGATGCATGAGAGCATCTGAAACCACCTGAAAGTTCCCTTCCAAGCCACACACTATCCTGACTTAAACCTATATCACCATCCCTTTATTGTTGCTGGGTCAAAATCCTGGAACTTCCTGTTAGAATCGATCATTAAGGAGGTTATAGCTGGGCACTTAGAGAAACTCAAGGTAATCGGGAAGAGTCAGCATGGTTTTGTGGAAGAGAAATCATGTTTAATCAATTTATTGGAGTTCTTTGAAGAGTAACATGCGCTGTGGATAAAGGGGAGCCTGTAGACATGCTGTTCTTGGATTTCCAGAAGGCATTTGATAAGGTGCCACATCAAAGGTTATTGCGGAAAATAAAAGTTCATGGAGTAAGGGTAACATATTAGCACAGATAGAAGATTGGCTGGCTTAAAGGAGAGAGAGAGACAGGGAGATGTGTGTGCTACTGATGTGACATGTAGACAAATTTGTTACTTGTTTTAGTACTTTGTGTTAGTGGTGTAATAAGGATTACAAATCCTACACATCCTTTTATTACAAATGGATATGGCGGGGGTCGGGGGGGCAGGGGAAGGAGCATCTTCTCAATAACTCTGGATTATTTCAGTAGAGTTCCAGACCAGGAGAGAGAGACAGGGAGATATCTGTGCTACTGATGTGACACGGGGTCTGAGTTTATTTCATGGAAATACTGTTTGCTCTTTTCACTGATAGTTTTAAGTATTTTAAGGTCTAAGGTCCACAATGGACTTGCAGCTCCTTTTTAAAACCGATGCAGTTTGTCCAAGATATTCCCCACAGGCAGTCACTGAGCAGTGAAAAATTGTCAAAGGTGATCAAAAGTATTTAAATGCTTATAATATTTTTTAAAGTGTTTAAAAGTATCTAAAGTCATAATAGAACATTCATCTGCTTTTAAGCAGAAGACTGAACTCAGGGAGAGTGTCTTCAGCTTGTGCTGTCATTAAGAGGCATTGCTTCACCCAGATGCACCATGCTGATTAGCCTCACTCATCATTTCGGCATTGGCCCATGCTGCTGCAAGAAGTTGAAACTGTCAGTGTGGCTAACCAACTATGTAAGTTCATAATAAAAATAAAAATACCTGGAAAAACTCAGCAGGTCTGACAGCATCTGCGGAGAGGAACACAGTTAACGTTTCGAGTCTGTATGACTCTTCAACATAACTAACGAAAAATAGAAAAGAGGTGAAATATAAGCTGATAAAAACAAAAAAACTGCAGAAGCTGGAAATCCAAAACAAAAACAAAAACAGAATTACCTGGAAAAACTCAGCAGGTCTGGCAGCATTGGCGGAGAAGAAAAGAGTTGACGTTTCGAGTCCTCATGACCCTTCGACAGAACTTGAGTTCGAGTCCAAGAAAGAGTTGAAATATAAGCTGGTTTAAGGTGTGTGTGTGGAGGGCAGAGATAGAGAGAGAGAGAGAGAGGTGGAGGGGGGGTGGTGTGGTTGTAGGGACAAACAAGCAGTGATAGAAGCAGATCATCAAAAGATGTCAACAACAATAGTACAAAAGAACACATAGGTGTTAAAGTTAAAGTTGGTGATATTATCTAAATGAATGTGCTAATTAAGAATGGATGGTAGGGCACTCAAGGTATAGCTCTAGTGGGGTTTTTTTAAAAAAAAATAATGGAAATAGGTGGGAAAAGGAAAATCTTTATAATTTATTGGAAAAAAAAGGAAGGGGGAAACAGAAAGGGGATGGGGGAGGGAGCTCACGACCTAAAGTTGTTGAATTCAATATTCAGTCCGGAAGGCTGTAAAGTGCCTAGTCAGAAGATGAGGTGTTGTTCCTCCAGTTTGCGTTGGGATTCACTGGAACAATGCAGCAAGCCAAGGACAGACATGTGGGCAAGAGAGCAGGGTGGAGTGTTAAAATGGCAAGCGACAGGGAGGTTTGGGTCATTCTTGCGGACAGACCGCAGGTGTTCTGCAAAGCGGTCGCCCAGTTTACGTTTGGTCTCTCCAATGTAGAGGAGACCACATTGGGAGGAACGAATGCAGTAGACTAAGTTGGGGGAAATGCAAGTGAAATGCTGCTTCACTTGAAAGGAGTGTTTGGGTCCTTGGACGGTGAGGAGAGAGGAAGTGAAGGGGCAGGTGTTGCATCTTTTGCGTGGGCATGGGATGGTGCCATAGGAGGGGGTTGAGGAGTAGGGGGTGATGGAGGAGTGGACCAGGGTGTCCCGGAGGGAGCAATCCCTACGGAATGCCGATAAGGGGGGTGAAGGGAAGATGTGTTTGGTGGTGGCATCATGCTGGAGTTGGCAGAAATGGCGGAGGATGATCCTTTGAATGCGGAGGCTGGTGGGGTGATAAGTGAGGACAAGGGGGACCCTATCATGTTTCTGGGAGGGAGGAGAAGGCGTGAGGGCAGATGCGCGGGAGATGGGCCGGACACGGTTGAGGGCCCTGTCAACGACCGTGGGTGGAAAACCTCGGTTAAGGAAGAAGGAGGACATGTCAGAGGAACTGTTTTTGAAGGTAGCATCATCGGAACAGATGCATCATTTTCACGTGGTCCATCTCTGACACTTCCCTTCCCTTCCTTGACCTCTCTGTCTCAATCCCTGGTGATAGACTGTCCACCAATATCCATTACAAACCCACCGACTCCCACAGCTATCTCGACTACAGCTCCTCACACCCCGCTTCCTGTAAGGACTCCATCCCATTCTCTCAGTTCCTTCGCCTCCGTCGCATCTGTTCCGATGATGCTACCTTCAAAAACAGTTCCTCTGACATGTCCTCCTTCTTCCTTAACCAAGGTTTTCCACCCACGGTCGTTGACAGGACCCTCAACCGTGTCCGGCCCATCTCCCGCGCATCTGCCCTCACACCTTCTCCTCCCTCCCAGAAACATGATAGGGTCCCCCTTGTCCTCACTTATCATCCCACCAGCCTCCGCATTCAAAGGATCATCCTCCGCCATTTCTGCCAACTCCAGCATGATGCCACCACCAAACACATTTTCCCTTCACCCCCCCCCCATCGGCATTCCGTAGGGATCGCTCCCTCCGGGACACCCTGGTCCACTCCTCCATCACCCCCTACTCCTCAACCCCCTCCTATGGCACCACCCCATGCCCATGCAAAAGATGCAACACCTGCCCCTTCACTTCCTCTCTCCTCACCGTCCAAGGACCCAAACACTCCTTTCAAGTGAAGCAGCATTTCACTTGCATTTCCCCCAACTTAGTCTACTGCATTTGTTCCTCCCAATGTGGTCTCCTCTACATTGGAGAGACCAAACGTAAATTGGGCGACCGCTTTGCAGAACCCCTGCGGTCTGTCCGCAAGAATGACCCAAACCTCCCTGTCGCTTGCCATTTTAACACTCCACCCTGCTCTCTTGCCCACATGTCTGTCCTTGGCTTGCTGCATTGTTCCAGTGAAGCCCAACGCAAACTGGAGGAACAACACCTCATCTTCCGACTAGGCACTTTGCAGCCTTCCAGACTGAATATTGAATTCAACAACTTTAGGTCGTGAGCTCCCTCCCCATCCCCTTTCTGTTTCCCCCTTCCTTTTTTTTTCCAATAAATTATAAAGATTTTCCTTTTCCCACCTATTTCCATTATTTTTTTAAAAAAAACCCCACTAGAGCTATACCTTGAGTGCCCTACCATCCATTCTTAATTAGCACATTCGTTTAGATAATATCACCAACTTTAACTTTAACACCTATGTGTTCTTTTGTATTATTGTTGTTGACATCTTTTGATGATCTGCTTCTATCACTGCTTGTTTGTCCCTACAACCACACCACCCCCCCTCCACCTCTCTCTCTCTCTCTCTCTCTCTCCGCCCCCCACAGACACACCTTAAACCAGCTTATATTTCAACTCTTTCTTGGACTCGAACTCAAGTTCTGTCGAAGGGTCATGAGGACTCGAAACGTCAACTTTTTTCTTCTCCGCCAATGCTGCCAGACCTGCTGAGTTTTTCCAGGTAATTCTGTTTTTGTTTTTGTTTTGAAATATAAGCTGGTTTGGGGGGCTGGGGTGGGGGTGGTACAGGTAAAGCTGGATAGAGGGCCAGTGATAGGTGGAGATAACCAAAAGATGTCATAGACAAAAGGACAAAGAGGTGTTGAAGATAGTGACATTAAGGGTAGAAAGCAGGACAAGCAAGGTACAGATAGCCCTAGTGGGGGTGGGGTGGGGGGAAGGGATCGAAATAGGCTAAAAGGTAGAATAAAACAATGGATGGAAATACATTTAAAAATAATGGAAATAGGTGGGAAAAAAAATCTATATATTTACTTTTGTTTTAGATTTCCAGCATCCGCAGTTTTTTGCTTTTATGTAAGTTCATACTTCTCAGTGCAGTCAGCTGCAAATGTCACAGCTTTGCCACTGATTGCGAAATCCACAGTGTATTTTGTGTTGGTCCTATTAACATGCATGACACTGCATTTATATTACTTGTCATTTTGGTGTTTAGCGGGCAGGCTTCATGTTGGGTTGATACATTGGTAGATCATTCTAAGGTACACCTTCCTTTGTCCTCAGGATGCCCTTTCACACCGCACTTGCAACAGGCTTCATCCACGTCTTTATTACTTCCGGGCTATGCCAATGGTCTCCTGGCCAGCTTTCCATCATCCACCGTCAGTGAAATTGAGCTCATCCAAAACTTTGCTGCGTGTAATCTAACTCAGAGCGAGTCCTGGTCATCCAATACCATTGTGTTCATTGATTTGCATTGGCTCCTGGTCCACTAATACCTTGATTTTAAAATTCTCATCTTCATGGTGAAATCCCTTCACAGCCTCCTTACCTCTATCACCTTGTCCAGCACTGCAAGCCTTTATAATCACTATGCTCTTTCAGGTTTCACCTCTTCAACACCTCAACTTAAGTTGCTCCAACAGTGATGGCCGTACCTTCAGCTGCCTAAACCGTAAGCTTGGAATCCCCTCCCTAAACCATTCTTCCCTAATATAAAAGCAAAATACTGCAGAAATTTCTAACATTTCAGTTCCAACCTCATATTGGAAATAAAAACAAAAAAACTGCGGATGCTGGAAATCCAAAACAAAAACAGAATTACCTGGAAAAACTCAGCAGGTCTGGCAGCATCGGCGGAGAAGAAAAGAGTTTTCTTCTCCGCCGATGCTGCCAGACCTGCTGAGTTTTTCCAGGTAATTCTGTTTTTGTTTTCTCATATTGGAAATGTTTATTCTGTTTCTCTCCCTACAGATGCTGCCATGCCTGCTGACTTTTTCAGCACTTTCTGCTCTTCTCTTTATGTCTCTCTTGTTTTATGGTGCTCCTTCAAACCTAGCCCTTTGTGCAAGCTTTTGGTCATCTATTTTAATCTCAAGAATAATAATTAATAAGGATATAAAAGGGTGGAGTCGGTGATGTTATGGGAGTGGGGGTAAGTGGTCTTGGGGTCAGAAGCTTGCTCTTAGTCTCAAATATAATACCAAGGTTGTAAATGGTCTGGAAGACAATAGCTTTGGTCTACCCAATATTTAGCAATAATATTAATAAGTAGATTAATGCAAGTTGTTATTTAGTTTAACACCCAAAGGCTTTAAATTATAGCATAATCCCCATTTTGTTCTATCTGCAAACTATAGTTCATCATTTACCGAGAGTTACATACAAGCTTTACATTGTACGTAAATCACAGAATGGTTTCAGCGTAAAAGGCCATTCGGCCCGTCGCGTCTCTGCCGGCTCTCGGTCCTACTCCCCCACCTTTCCCCCGTAGCCCTGCAAGTTTTAAGAATTATTTTACATTCATGTCACTGTGATCAACTCAGTTGTGCTTACCAGTGATTAGGACAGCTTTTCCATCCGAAGAAAGTATTCCATTGGAGCAAATCGATTGATAAACCAGACAGCAGCAAACGGCGAAAAGGAGAAGCCCCACGTACAACGGTAGGTAAATGTAAAGCAAGGATCCTCCGGCAAATAACAGCAGCGAGGACAGATTGGTGAAAGGGTTTAAATTCAACCGGGCTTCCGATTTCTGAAAGTGGATGGCTACCGCTGCCCCAAGCACCGCGGTGATGAACCCATACAGTCCGAGTACTGAGGCACTGCTGTTCTCCATTCCAGCCGAAAGCTGCAGCTACTGCATGTATTTCAAATGGCAATCAGCCAAAGTGCAAAACGAACAAAACTCTCTCGGCCTGCCACCCAACCAGAGTAAACTATCCAGCTCTAACTGTCCCACTCCCCCTTAAACCAGGTTAAAGTTCACCTCATTTCTATTTTTCCTTAGTTCTGTTGAAGAGTCATACGGACTCTGAAAGTTAACTGTGTTCCTCTCCGCAGATGCTGTCAGACCTGCTGAGTTTTTCCAGATATTTTTGTTTCGGATTTCCAACATCCGCAGTTTTTTGCTTTTATCAGAGTAAGAGGAGACCACATTGGGAGCAACGAATGCAGTAGACTAAGTTGGGGGAAATGCAAGTGAAATGCTGCTTCACTTGAAAGGAGTGTTTGGGCCCTTGAACTGTGAGGAGAGAGGAAGTGAAGGGGCAGGTGTTACATCTTTTGCGTGGGCATGGGGTGGTGCCATAGGTGGGGGTTGAGGAGTAGGGGGTGATGGAGGAGTGGACCAGGGTGTCCCAGAGGGAACGATCCCTACGGAATGCCGTTAGGGGGGGTGAAGGGAAGATGTGTTTGGTGGTGGCATCATGCTGGAGTTGGCGGAAATGGCGGAGGATGATCCTTTGAATGCAAAGGCTGGTGGGATGATAAGTGAGGATAAGGGGGACCCTATCATGTTTCTGGGAGGGAGGAGAAGGCGTGAGGGCGGATGCGTGGGAGATGGGCCAGACACAGTTGAGGGCCCTGTCAACGACTGTGGGTGGAAAACCTCAGTTAAGGAAGAAGGAGGACATGTCAGAGGAACTGTTTTTGAAGGTAGCATCATCAGAACAGATGCGACGGAGGCGAAGGAACTGAGAGAATGGGATGGAGTCTTTACAGGAAGTGGGGTGTGAGGAGCTGTAGTCGAGATAGCTGTGGGACTCGGTAGGCTTGTAATGGATATTGGTGGACAGTCTATCACCAGGGATTGAGACAGAGAGGTCAAGGAAGGGAAGGGAAGTGTCAGAGTTGGACCATGTGAAAATGATGGAGGGATGGAGATTGGAAGCAAAATTAATAAATTTTTCCAAGTCCAATAATAAGATTAATGACCAGTTAATTTGTTTTGGGCGGTTTGTTAAACATTGAGTGTTGACCAAGGCATCATGAAAGCTTCCAGCTTTTCTTCATAAAAGGTCCTATGGGATCTTTTATAGCCTTTGCAGTATAGAAAGGTTACACAGAATCTCTCTCTGCTTTGGACACCTGCTCCATTCTGTTTTAAATAGGATAAATGTAAAATATGCTTCAGTATCCGATGGTATCACTTATCATATTGCTTCCATGCACCTGGCTTGCATATGCACCCTATAAACAATCTGCTTATTGGAGGACTTATAAATATTTACCATTTAATGAGAAATTGCAGTCACTCAAAAAATCAGCATAGTAAAATTTACGGAACTGTTAAGTACAAAGTATATACTTATAAATCATGTGACCAATGTATTGGTAATTTGGACTCAATAGTTTTTGCTGTCAGTTACTTCCAGAAAGTGATGATCTTTATATATTACATGGAATTTTTATTGGTGTTTGAGGATCACATTCCACAATTCTGTTCATTTATAATTAGGTTTACTGGTTTATAGTGACTGAATGTCATATTCTGTTTTGCTGAAAAAAAGTGGCAAGTCGAAGCTTTTCATTATGCACTCATCTGTTCACTGCAAGAATACCAATATGAAGGGAAAACAGCAATTTAAACTGTATGAGAAAGGAGTGCTGATTGGTACAGGTATTGCCAGGAGGGAATGCACCGATTGATGGTGACTGACAGTTAAATGCCAGCATTGTTTGAATTTTAAACCAGGCAGCTTGACCTTGATTGGTCAAGGCATTGCCCTGAGGAATGAGTCAGTGAATGGCTGTCACTAATTTGGTTTAGCTGAAACAGGTACAACATGTATATATTTCTTTCTGTCTGCAAAGAATAGGGCTCTGTGTATTAATATATCTAGCTTCCAGTGCACACAAATGCACCACAATTTGAGCCAGACTGACGATCTTAAATTGGTTGTCAGCATAATTCTTAGCACACTAAGGATTATTTAGCAAATGGTGTCCAGTCATGGAATCACATCTAATGTTGGGACACTGTTTTGAGTTTTGCAAACACGGGCTGGTTGGGTACGGTCTGTACCTTGCCCATTGCGAACAGTGGCTGAAAAATGCTGTTTTATATGATCTGCCTGTCTTTGGGATGTACGGCCGACATACCTAACATCACACTGGCACAAATTCATATACCACATTATTCATTTGTGTGATAGGCAGAACCCATTCATGAGTGCAGTACGCATGCGTGATCTGTCTCAGTCTCCGTTTAATGCCATCACACTGCCAAGCTATCAGATCACTGTTTTACAATGGCTAATGACCTTCTGCATATTAACTGTGCACATTAATTTATTTGCTTTAAAACGATGCTTTAAAACTTCCCAGAACTCTAAATTACACAAACTTTAAATGAAACTTATTAAATTAAAATTTGTCAAAACCAAATAAGTGGGGATAGGAATGAATAGGTGGCCAAACTGCTCCACTTCCACCCCCTTCTCCTTTCCTCTTTTTCCCATAATTTTTCACCACCCTCGCTTCTCTCTTCCTTCCCTAACCTTTCCCACTGCCGGCGAGCGTGGTGACGTGCAGGCGCGGCGCGGCGCAATCCATTATCAAGTCGCAGAGGGAGCATTGTGACCCAGAGAGGAGAATGCGGCGGTAACCATGGGTGACAGCGCGCGGAGCGGCCCTCAACCCAGCTGAAAGGTAGTCGACTCATAGATGCTTTTCTGATAATCGTGTTGTAGAGCCGGCGGCAGAGCAGTGGAGCTTAAAGCGCCTGTAACCTGACCTTTAACCTGTGTCAGTGGGTGACGGTGCGGCATTATGAAGGGATTCCTAGTTTTTCAAAGCTGCTGAAAGGAAAGCGTCCCCTCTCCCCGCTCCCAGCCGGACCGGTGACTTGTTGGCGGCTACGAGGTTCTTATGGCAATCAGATGGACCGGCTTCTGGCTGAAGGACCTCCGAGTCAGAGCTAGGCCGGAGCCACAGCAAAAGGCGAAGGCACCAGTGCCGCACCGTCAACTCAGGTGTCAATAGCCAATGTGAATTTAAATATCTCGCGTGCCATGTACTGTTTGTGTGTAATTATCGGTGTAGTGTAGTTTGGTATAGGGCCGTTTGTGTTAATAACAATGAAGTGTGTGCTACGACATACTGCTATTGGGTGTTAAACAACTTGCGTTTATGCACTAAGATAAAAGCAAAAAACTGCGGATGCTGGAAATCCAAAACAAAAACAAAAATACCTGGAAAAACTCAGCAGGTCGGGCAGCATCTGCGGAGAGGAGCACAGTTAACGTTTGGAGTTAACGTCCTTCGCCTGCTGCATTGTTCCAGTGAAGCTCAAAGCAAACTGGAGGAACACCTCATCTTCCAACCAGGCACTTTACAGCCTTCCAGACTGAAGATTGAGTTCAACAATTTTAGATCATGAACTCTCCTCCATCCCCACCCCCTTTCCGATTCCCCCCCCTTTTTTTTGAATAAGTTATATAGATTTTTCTTTTCCCACCTATTTCCATTATTTTTAAATGTATTTCCATCCATTGTTTTATCTCTGCCTCTTAGCCTATTTTGATTCCTTCACCCCACCCCCACTAGGGCTATCTGTACCTTGTTTGTCCTGCTTTCTACCCTTAATTAGCATATTCCTTAGATAACAGCACCAACTTCAACACCTCTTTGTCCTTTTGTCTATGACATCTTTTGGTTATCGTCATCTATCACTGGCCCTCTATCCAGCTCTACTTGTCCCACCCGCCTTAAACCAGCTTATATTTCACCTCTCTTCTATTTTTACTTAGTTCTGTTGAAGAGTCATATGGACTCGAAACGTTAACTGTGTTCCTCTCCGCCGATGCTGCCAGACCTGCTGAGCTTTTCCAGGTATTTTTGTTTTTGTTTTGCGTTTACGCACTGCCTTGAATGTAGAGTAATAGGAACGTTCCAGGTACTTCAGAGGTGTTATCACAAGAAATGGATGCTGACCCAGTGAAAGATATTATTGGGAGGGGTGACCAAAAGCTTGCCAAAGAAGAGAGAGCTAGCGAGAGAATGCGGGGCTCAGGGAGGGATTTTAAGTGTGATGCCTTGGTGGCTGATGGCATGGATGACAAAGATTTGTATGAAGTGCGCTAGTAATTTACTAATGTTAGCTGAAATCTCTTAAGTCTGTATTTATATTGCAATTGGGGTATGCTTCGATTTTATATTGAGACTACATTTATAGTGTAAATATGGAGTCAGGGCTTGACTTGATTCTGGAGGCACCCAGAGTGCAATACTTTCCTCTTGTTTGCGCTGGAGTTGGGTTGGATTGTAGATTGGGTTTACATAATTTTCTGAGCAACTTGCCCATACATATTCAGGCTTAAACATTTTAACACCTATACTAATACATTTACATTACAACTGTATGATAAACATATTTATTGTGAGTTTTATGCCATGATTTTATCAATGAAAACTTTGTGGAAGAGCTACCATGACAACATATATGTAAAAGCCTTTAACATCAGCAAACATCATTTGGGAATTAGGGAAGGGAATCCTCCATCCTTGCCTATATTTAATTCCAGATCTATTCCAATGTGGTTAACTCATACGCACCCTCTAAGATGGCCAAACAAATCACTCAGCTGTATTCAAGAAGGCAACTCATCAGCACCTCCTCAAGGGCAATTAGGGATGGATAACAAATGTTGGCTTTTCCTGTGACACCCATATTCTGTGAATGATGTTTTAAAAATCCAGAACATTTCTCTTTGTTTATTTTTCCCTAAACGCCCCCTCCCCCCACAGTGCCATCTGTCACGTGTTTTTATGTTTTGCTTTCACAGAGTGCTGGCCTTTGTTCTGCTATTAACACCTTTTCTGCTATATTACCTTTATGCCACTATCAGCACCTTTACTCTTTTACCACTATCATTAACACTCCCTTTGTCTTGTGTCCATGACATCTTTGTCAATCTCTCCTTAATTGTCACCTATTACTGACCTTCTATTTCATTCTACCCCCTCCCAAACAGTACAAAATCCATCACATTTCTTCTTCTTTAGCTCAGAATAAAAACATACCCTTGTCAATTAGTGATCTATAATGAAATTCTGCACTTAATAGAAAATGATCACTAGCAGGAGCTACATTGAGCGAGAAATAGATTCAAGTTTTGCTTCGGTTTGAAAGAAGACATCAATGCAGAAATACATCAGGTTTTAGGAGTGATACTGTTTTATGCATACTGTCACTTAGATTATAGATCACAACTAAAGATTCCTTTTTGGTTTTAAAATTGGCAGCTACTTTGAGAGTCCTTGAGAAAGGAATTTGATCGTTTAGAATTACTGTAGACTTGATGAATACTGTATAGTTCTTAAGTAAAAGAGATTAGATTACATCTTAGAATTGCTATCTATTTACTCCACCAAGTCATTTAGATCATCTGTCTCTGTGTAAAGTGTGTCTCTGTGTGAAAAGTTTATCTCTGTGTCTGTGTGTAATGTGTGTCTCTGTGCGTAGAGGGTTTCTCTGTGTGTAAAATCTTTCTCTGTGTGTAAAATCTTTCTCTGTGTGTAAAATCTTTCTCTGTGTGTAAAATCTTTCTCTGTGTGTAAAGTGAGTCTCTGTGTCTCTGTGTGTAAAGTGAGTCTCTGTGTCTCTGTTTGTAAAGTGAGTCTCTGTGGGTAAGGTCTCTGTGTGTGTGTCAAGGGTGTCTGTGTGTGTGTCAAGGGTGTCTGTGTGTGTGTCAAGGGTGTCTGTGTGTGTGTCAAGGGTGTCTGTGTGTGTGTAAAGTGTGTCTGTGTGTAAAAGTATTTCTCCGTATGTAAAGTCTTTGTGTGTAAATTGTGGCTCATTGTCTCTGTGTGTAATGTGTGTCTCTGTGAGTAAAGGTTGTCTCATTTAGATCTTGTTGGATCAGTATAATATCACTACTGCTTGTTTGTCCCTACAACCACACCACCCCCCCCTCCACCTCTCTGTCTCTCTATCTCTCCGCCCCCCCCACACACACACCTTAAACCAGCTTATATTTCAACTCTTTCTTGGACTCGAACTCAAGTTCTGTCGAAGGGTCATGAGGACTCGAAACGTCAACTCTTTTCTTCTCCGCCGATGCTGCCAGACCTGCTGAGTTTTTCCAGGTAATTCTGTTTTTGTTTTGGATTTCCAGCATCCGCAGTTTTTTTGTTTTTATTACCAAAGAGGATTTGATGCTGTTGATGAATCCAGGCATGTTGACAAAAGCCTTAGCTAAAGTTCCAAGAGAGGTCTGAGACAAAAAACTGATATTGATGATATGTTGCTGCTTGATCTGCTGTGTACTTCCAGTATTTTCCATTTATATTTTGAATTTCCAACATCCACAGTACTTTGCCCTTGTGTAATCTGATAAAATGCTTTGAAAAAATCCTAAATGCGCGATAGTAACAAATGCTTGAAATATTTACTTGGTAATCAGGTCATTAAAAGTAAGGACTTAGATTTATAAAGCACCTTTTGCTTCCTCAGGATGGCCCAAAATGCTTTACAGCCAATGAAGTACTTTTAAAGTTTAGTCACTGTTGTAATGTAGGTAATACAGCCGACAGTAGTTGAGATAATGATAAAATGATCTATTTCAGTGATGTTTGAGGGATAAATATTGGCCACTGAGAAACACTCCTGTGCTCTTCTTCGAATAGCCACGTCATCTTTTAAATCCGCCTGAGAGGCCAGACAGAGCCTAGGTTTAATGTCACATCTGAATAAGGACACGTCCAACAATTTAACACTTGCTCAGTACTGCAATGAGGTGTCAGTCTAGACTTTGTGCTCAATGATGACTGGCAGATCATATCAAAAAGCACATCCCTTCAGCTATTTGCAGTAGGCAGAGTACTGACTGTACTTAACCACATCATGTTTGCAAAACTCAGAACATAATGTCTAACATTAGATGTAATTGTGTGATTAGGCAGCCATGGCTGATCAATCCCAAGTGTGCTTAGACTTGCAATAATGACCAATTTAAGATCACCAATCAGGCTCGCAATGTAGTTCACTTGCGCTTGCTGGAAGCTACATATATTCACACGCAGGGACTTGTCCTCTGCGGGCAAAAGGAATAAGTCCAGACGTTGCACCTTTTAGAATAAACAAAAGCATGGAGGATGATAGATCCCTGGTCAGCACCAACTTGCCAATCAATCAGCACCCCTTTTCTAATGCAGTATAAATTGCTGTTCCCTTTGAAATTTGGCATTCTTGCACTTGTCGTGATGAGTGCAAGAAGAAAAGCTTTGACAGCATGCCTTTTGTCAGTAATAATAAATTTGTTAAACACGATTTCACTTTTGTAAAACCATGTTGACTCTGATCATATTATGATTTTCTATATCCAGTAGTAATGACTGTTATGAACTCCAGTAAGACACAAATCAAGCTACAATGGCTACAACAGCAACACAAAAGCAAAAAACTGTGGGTGCTGAATATCTGAAATAATAACAAAAGATGCTGACTCAGTAAGTCGGGCAGCATCTGTGGAGAGAAGCTGAATTATTGTTTCAGATTGAGATGAGCTTTCATCAGAATATTAAACCAAATGTTCTGAATCTTTGGACCAAATGTTTGAAATCAATGATGAAACAAAAGTTGTATTTCAGAGTTCAACATTTATATGTATGTCTGAGTTGTTTTGAGGTGCTTTGCATATATAATGAATCATGTTAACATACAAAGTCTGAGATTTTGATTTGTCCCAAGGAAGGATAAAATGCAGGGCTAGGTGTTTTGTCTCAGTCGTGACTCAATTGGTAGACTTTCACCCCTGAATCAGGAGGTTATGAGTTCAAGTCCCACTCCAGAGACATGAGCACAAAAATCTGGACTGACACTCCAGTGCAGTACCGAGGAAGTGCTGAATTGTTGGAAGTGAAATGTTAAACCGAGGCTCATCTGCCCTCAAGTGGACCTAAATAGTCCCGCAACTTTATTTCATGGCTAATATTTATCCGTCACATCAAAAACAGATCATCTGCTCATTATCATTGCTGATTGTAGGAACTTGCTGTGTGCAAATTGGCTGCCGTATTTCCTACATTACAGCATTAACTACACTTCAAAAGTATTTCACTGGCTGAAAGGGGCTTTGGGTGTCCTGAGGCTGTGAGCAATTCAATATTTAAAATAATCTAAAAGCTCAAGTGGCAGCCATTTGAAGTGCCAATTAATTTTGTAGAATAGACTTGCAAAATCCAGTGCTAATTGGTGGGATGGACGTCTAATTTTCAGTGGAGACTGTGTTACCCCCCCCCCCCCCCCCCCCCCCACCCCCGGCAGTCATCTTTTAACAATAACAGCAGTGAGACATTAAACATAATATAACAATTGTAATAACATCAACTTCTGCCAATTGCTCCATTGGAGTTAGAGTTAATTCAACAATGTGTGTTTACCATGTTGGTTTTTATTTACGCTGCACCAAAAAATCTCTTGCATCATCTTCTGTTAGCTCATTAATGAAGCCTCAACCAACAGCAGCAGATTATTCAAAATTTCACTTCCAATTTCACTTTTTTTTTATTAGGGTGGAACACCTTAATACAGAAGTAGCAAAATAAAACCAGCAGGTTTAGCTTTCTCCAAGTGTTCTTCCAACTTTTTAATACCTTTGCTATTGTTGTCCTTAAAGACCTGTGCAAAAGATCCATCTTTGAGAATCTGCTGATCCCTTCTTTATTATCATTCTCTTTTCACTTTTTCTTCACTATGATCATGAGTAGTGGTTGAAATCTCATTCTAATGTGAGGTTTTGAGTCTTTTTCCCATTTTATTTGAAAGTTAGGGTGTGATTTATCCCATTCAAAGTCCACCCACTAGCACAGATTTTAAAACTGTGCTCAAATGTTGTTTAGAATCAAATGTTTGTCCTATCTTTCATATCTTCTGGGTTGCTTGCTGAGCTGCGTATAAACGGATTTGTATTGGAGATGGTATCTTAAAGGGTCTTGAAGCAATTATGTTACAAACTGATTTATTGGCTGGCATTAAGGCATTTTCAGAGGGCATGTTTGACCATTTCAGCCAAGGCTCAACGAGTAGCGAGCAGCCTTGCCTTTGAGTCAGGAGGCTGAGTTCAAATCCCATCCTAGATCTAGGCTGACACTGCTGTACTCAAGGAGTGCTGCATTGTCGGTGGTGCCATCCTATGGTTGAGATCGTAAACCAAGACTCCATCTGCTCTCTGTGGATGTAAAAGCTCCCATGGTGCTACTATGTTCTTCAAAAGAATTATAATTGGTGTCCTGACCAATATTTATCCCTCAGTTGACATCTCAAAAACAGATTATTTGGTAAATATCACATTGCTGTTTGTGTGCAAATTGGCTGCTGTGTTCTCTACATTTCAACAGTGACTGCACTTTCATGTGCTTCATTATTTTGGGACATCATGTTATCATTAAAGGCACCATATAAATGCAAGTTTTTTGTTATTAATTAGTCATTCATGTAGAGTGGGACTTGTGCCACATGTAGGTCACACCCTACAGGTGGCAGTTTACCTTCCTTGAAGGATATCATGAGGTCATTTGTTTTTCTGTTGTTAGCCTACAAGTTCACAGATTTATTATTGAATTTTTACAACTTGTCATGGTATACTAGCACAGAAACATAGACAGATACCAGAGAAGGCCAATCAGTGACAAGTCACTCACCAACTGAGCAGTGTTCCCTTTAAATTTTCATTGTGTGCGCAGCCAGTTTTTTTTTGATGTGTGTGGCTGTGTATGCATGGTATTTAACACAGGGCAATGCCTGTGTGGTACCTTCCAGGCTGATGCACTTTGCACAGCTTAGCAGGAACATTGATACTGAGACCTCAAGTCCTCTGCATTATTTACGATGCTTAAATCAAAAGTGCAAAGGAGTACTCTCAATCTGCAGCTGCAGCTATCCATCTACAGAACAGCAAAATCAACTTACATTTCTATAGCACCTTTATTGTAGCACAGCATCCTGAAGCACTTCACAGGGGTGTTAGCAAGCAAAAATGGACCCATGGTAAAGGTTTGGAGCCCAGCCCAGAGAGCACTGGAATGTATGAGTCGGGTGACGATGATATGACTGAGGCAAGGCCAGAGGGGGCCATGTTACATAAGTGGACAAAGGAGATTTTTGTCATAGAGTAGACATCAAGTCAAATAGAACACCCAGGTTGTGCAAATCTGGGTTAACCTGAGCTAGTGGCCAGGAAGGAAGGTGGAATTGTTGGTGAGGGAAAGGAGTTTGTGGTATGAGCCATAGGCGATGACTTGGATCTTTCATTTCAGTGATGTGGCAACATTCAAAAGCTTGACACTACCAAGATGAGCCAGTTTGTTTGATGGGCACACCTGCCCCTAAACACCTATCCAGCCCTTCTGTTAGCAGCACACTAACTGCAGTATGCATGTCCTACAGGTGTACTGCAGAAAGTCGCTAAATATTACTTTGACAACATCTTTATGCTCTGTGACCACCAAGAAAGTAAAGCAATAGCTTCAGGTCTCCATCACCTCCAAGTCAAATACTATACCTTCATCACAGGGTCAATATCCTGAAATTTCTTATTAATACCATTTTGGGAGCATTGTCAGCAGCAGTTCAAGGAGAAGGCCAGCCATCACCTCGAGACAACTAGTGCTGCATTATAAATTTGGTCTTGTGTACATTGCCTACATCTCAAGAATTTTTTTTTAAAAAGATAGTTGATTTAAAATTAAAAATCAAAAACTAAACTCTTGCAACAAAACAATTGAGTAACATTTTTCTTCCATCTGTTTACCAACTTCAGTGTACAGCCAAACCATGCTAGACTAAATAGTTTGAAGAAGTTGTTGAATAACAATGAGGATCCTGAATTTATACCTGTAGAGATGGATGGACAGCAGTTTTGCTGATTTAACTGTCTAGGGATCCACAACTCCTCATTGGCAATTGCCCTGACAATGTTAATAGTGCTCAACTCCATTCAGGGAAATTATCAACGGACTGAAATAAACCCAAGAATGTTGAAAGATATAAATCAGAAATATTTAGGTAAGTGCCATTTTTGATAGAGCTATAACATTTAAAGGCATACAGTCAACTAGGCATAACTACTATTGAAGATTATGTATTTATAAGTTATAAAGTTAACATTTATTTAAACGACATACTTGATTTTTAAGAATTCACACTGAGAAAGCTCATTGAGAAGCCCCATATTTATAATTGTTAGTGCAATGCTGCAATGTGTGCGTTCAGTATCGCTAATGGTAGTGACATTGCATTTATTGTTTTCCATTCATATTCATCTAACGTTTTACATCTTAAATATTTATGTTGAAACCATGAGGCCATCATACCACTAAGTTATTTATTTTACTGTATAATAGATTTATTTTGTTTTTAAAAATTGGACATTAAAGAGCACTGGCTGTATGTTTAGTGGAAGTTATTTTAGACAACAGTCTTTGAATCTGTTCCCAGGGTAAAATTGTGTATTTAGTAGGACAATAATTTGATGTATTCAAACCTGTTCTGAGAGCAGCCTGAATGGAGTGGTCCACATACCTATAGGGACTACTGTCTCTTGGTGCAAACAATAAGTTAGGGAGGAGAAATAAACATTGCTGCTCAAGTCACAAGGTGCTTTCTCATCACTTTTTGGAGATTTTTGTCACTGACGAGCTTTAGAACCAAGAAAGATTGGATTGAGAGAGAGAGAGAAAAGAAACAAAGAAAATTTTTTTAAAAATTAATATTCCATTTTACATTTTTAAAATTCTCCAACAACAATTAATACCTGAAGGAATAAGATTCCACATTTGTAATAGGTAATTTTCAATGCTAGAGTGGCTTCTTGGCAGTAATTATCATGCTATTAAAAAGTTACTTGTGCTTAAATTGACAAGACCTAACTCTCTGTGGAGAGTTTAGTTCATATCTACCTCTCAAGTATAGCAACCTTACAACATTCGATGTTCATCAATGATGAAGCAGACAGCAAAATGCTGATCTCACAGAGCTAACAGTGGTGCAGCACAACTCAATTAGCAAATTTTGGATCTTGACATTTTAACCATGCATCTCATTGATTGAAGTTGCAGTACCATTTACACATAAATAAGGATGAGCACCATTAGCCTCACCTTTATTTTGACAGCTAAATCTTGACCACTGTATTCTCATGTAGATATCTTTGGCTGAAATTAGGAGTCCAGTGCCTGTACCACTCCCAAGGTAGCTTGGGACAGGAGAACATTGGTAAGATGGCAAGATGTTTACTGTGAGATGTTCTGGAACACTGTGGCATAGAAGTCTGCAAATTCCTTTAACAAAATATTGCAAATGCTCGAAGTCAGAAAACAGAACAGACATGTTGAGAATGCTCAGCAGGTAAGGCAGCATTTGGAGAGAAGTGTAAGCCACTCAGTGTTTCAGATCTAAAAGTGCTTTCCTTGGGACTATATGATATTAAAGATAAACAGCATTTAAAAAAGAACAGAACAAGGGGAAGGGGAGAAAAACAAAAAAAAAAGGATTTGGATGGAAAACAGGAAACTTAAAAGAACAAAGTAACAAAAACAAAAAATATCATGAGGCAATTCTAAGAAATTTACAAGGCATAGGGTGAGATTGCTAACAAGGGATTAGTAGAAAGGAGTTGGTAGTACTGTTTGGTGACTTGTGCATTTTCGGTGATGATCTGCTTTTTTTCTCCCACCAGATTCCTAGGCATTTGGAACTTGCTGTGCCTTGCTGGTTTTCCATGCTTCCTTTTCTCTCTGACTCTTTTTTTAACTATTGTCACACTATCCTTTGTCTCATGTATAGGAACATGTGCTTCTCAATTTTTTCCCACTGCGACCCCATTTCAAGGCTTCAAAATTGCCATGTCCACTCAGAGAGACCTGTGAGAATGGTGGGATGGGGTGAAGGCACCTGTGTTGTAGTGGGGGGGTGGTGTTGGGTGCAGAATTTCCAAAAAAAATTTCACATACTTTTTAAAAACTTACTTTTTCAGTGGATTTCTTGGTTGTGACTAGTGGGGTACTGCAAAGATTAGTGCTTGGACCCCAGCTATTCACAATCTATATCAATGATTTGGATGTGGGGACCAAATGTAATATTTCCAAGTTTGCAGTTAACAGAAAACTAGGTAGAAATGTGAAGTGTAAGGAGGCTGCCATGAGGCTTCAAGGGGTCTTTGACAGGCTGTGACTGGGCAAGAACATGGCAGATGAAATATAATGTGAAAAAATGTGAAGTTACCCACTTCGGTAGGAAAAACAGAAATGTATAGTATTTTTTAAATGATGAGAGATTAGGAAGTGTTGATGTCCAGAGAGATCTGTATGTTCCTTGTTCATGAGTCACTAAAGGCTAGCATGCAGGTGGACAAGTAATTAGGAAGGCAAATGGTATGTTGGCCTTCATTGTGAAAGGATTTGAGTACAGTAGTAAAGATGTCTTGCTGCAATTGTACAGGTCCTTGATGAAACTGCACTTGGAGTATTGGGTACAGTTTTGGTCTCCTTATCTAAGGAAGGGTATACTTGCAGGAGGGAGTGCAATGAAGGTTTACCGGATTGATTCCTGGGATGGTGGGATTGTCTATGAGGAGAGATTTAGGAGTGTATTCTCTAGAGTTTAGAAGAATGAGAGGCAATCTCATTGAAACAAAGTTCTTACAGGGCTCATCGGGTTGGATGTTTATCCTGGCTGGGGGCGCGGGGGAGGGTCTAGAACCAGGGACACCGTCTCAGTATATGAGTCAGTTAGGACTGAGATGAGGAGGAATTTCTTCAGTCAGAGGGTGGTAAGTCTTTGGAATTCTTAACCTCAGAGGGCTGTGCAGGCTCAGTCATTGAATGTGTTCAAGATAGAGATTGATAGATTTCTAGATAGCAAAGACATCAAGTGATATGCGGATAGGGCAGGAAAATGCTGTTGATGTAGAAGATCAGCCGTGATCTAATTGAATGGTGGAGCAGGCTTGACAGGCCGAATGGCCTACTCCTCCTATTTCCTATGTTCTTGCAGCAGGAATCAGGCCTCAAGTATTGGCTGTTTAGGCCATGCCCACCATTAAAAAAAGTGAGGATTTAAAGGGGCCTCCCAGCTGTTAACATTCAGTTGGAGCTCCACGGCAGCCGTTACTGCTGCAGAGCCTGCAACCCCAGAATCTTGTTTCACAACCCCCAGCTTGGGAAGCCCTGACCTAGAAAGCTCATTTGCTGCTCTTCAACTAGTGCAGTCTATCATCTCTACTGCTGTAGGCAGACAAAGTCTCAGTATAATATTCCAGCTGAAAGATGGCACATCTGACAATGCTGCACTCCTCTGTGTCTGAACTGCACTGAAATGTCTGCCTGTGATCATGTCCCCCAAGCTTAGAATGTGTAGTTGATTCTGGAGTTGATTTTATTTGGGTTTGAGTAAAATCCTTTCTCTGTGGGCTTGCTATTCATATACAGGGCCTAGGTCAATAAATTGCAACTATATTGGTGGTAACTTTCCCTGGTGTGCCCAATAATTGCTAGGACCTTGTTTAACAGAAAGTAGAATCTCCTCCCATTAATGCTATGCTTTCCAGTGTGAGGAAAGTGAAAGGAACGCAGAAGTGAGGATTGTGAAAACATTCTTACATAGGACGTAGCTGTTGAGTACTGTGATAAGCTCAACTGGCCTCCTTATTAAGATACAATGCCATTCTCTCTGGGGATGGTCTCTATAATGTGGAGGAAATGCTTGTTAATCAACATGGACATTCCTGTGCTCTTGGATAAGTAAATGACTACCTTTCTTTGGTTTACCAAGCCCTTTGTGAGTTTGATTTACTTTGAAGGGGTCACAATTATCCCTCGCAGAAATACCACAGATTTTCTTCCATCTGGTTGATTAAGACTGTAGATATCTGGGGACATGATTTAAATTTCAGTCACCTTAGTGCTGTGTATGCAGGGGCCTAGATATACCTGGCATTTTGCATGCTGTCAATAGGTAAAGGGGGTTCCCTAGCAATTGTGGATATACCCTCCCATAGTGGTGCCTAATGCTCCTTGTAAGCTGTGCAGCAACCTGAAATTCACTGCGAACAGTTGGCCCCTTTACGTTAGTGTGCAAAAAGCTTTATAGGGACTGACACTTAAATGAATCACCCATGCACTTCAAAAACAATATTAGAGGGTACATTGATGGTGCCCTATGTTATTGAGGTTGTTCCCTTTGACCCTGTCATCCTGTGTTTATTTCCAAAACTTTCCCATGGGTTTGTCGCCATCAGTATGTGTACAGTGTTGTGTATACCTTTCCCCTAGTTCTGTATTTAAAATGAGTTCTCATACCCTCTTCTGCTTCTACTTTCTGTTGAGATTCCACCGTTTCTCATCTAGTAATCCCACATGAATAGTGAGCTATTGTCAGGAGATGAGTTACTTGCTGCAGAATTCCCAGCCTCTGACCTGCTCTTAAGCTGCAGTATTTATATGGCTGGTCCATTTCATTTTCTGGTCAATGGTAAGCCCCAGGATGTTGATGGTGGTGGATTCAGCGATGGTAATGTTATTGAATGTCATGGGCAGATGGTTGGATTCTCTCTTGTTGGAGATGGTCTTTGCCTCGCACTTGTGTGGCGCGAATGTTGCTGATCATTTATCAGCCCAAGCCTAAATGTTGACTAGGTTTTGTTGCCTGTTGACCTATATGTAGCTCTTAATTGCCTTCTGAAGTGGCCTCATAATCACTCATTTGCATCAAAACACTGTGCTGAAGCAGCTCAAAATGATAAGCTGTACTGCTATGGTACCTGTTTTAAGATAGAAAAAATTGCTTACACAAGTGACTTTTTAATATTATCTTGCAGATGAATTTCATCAATAAGAGCAGCAATAAAACTGCACCAGAGAGGAATATACGTGCTTCAGCAGTGGACTCCCATCATCGCTCAAGGACCAATGGCTGGAGTTGGCCCCTGCATCCGTATCAGATAATGTGTTGGATAGTCTACCTCTACTTTGTCATTGTTGTTTTTGGCATACTTATTCCTCTTCTTCCATCTCACTGGGTACCTGCTGGCTACATTGTATCTTTTTATATGGAGATATAAAGCTCTATCATCCTATTAAGGAGCTTATTCCAGAGATTGTCATTGCTGTCTATACTCTACATACTTAAGGAAGTGGTGGTACGTTCTCCATTATTGTGCAGTCTTGTCTGTTTCAATTCTTTGTTGCACCTTTGATAATTTGCCTCTTGTACCAAAGCAAGTTCAGGAATGAGACAGAAGATTGCACAGTTTGTGTAATGTTAATGATCACCAAATTTGTATAAATTTAAAACGAGAAAGAATACCAGTATGTGTGCTTTAATCTTTATGTCTACAACATTTTTTTGTTAAATTGTGCAGATTTAGCAGACTTGGATGTAGTGATGCACAGCATAAAGTATTGAAGTGAATGCAAGGGCATCCTCACTGCATGGTGCAAGTGGCTGAAGGTTTCCATCTGTCATTGAATGCAAACAAATAATCTTGGGCTCTGATCCAACTTGGAATCTTGAAGTGTGTTTGTTTTCCCCAAAAGTCTATTTATACGAGGTAGTTGGATGCTTAAAATATATTAAAAGATTTGTGATGAGAAGCAAGGATTGACTTTGGGCTTAAATGTAAAAGCAAAATGGTACCCAAAGTTTAGATACGTTTATGTCCCATTTATCCCAAAAGAAAACTGTACAAAATGCTTGACTTTAATAGATTATAAAGAAAGAATTTGAATTTATATAGTTTTTTATGACTTCAGGATGCCCCAAAGTACTTTACAGTCAATTAAGTACTATTCAAAAATAATACCAGAATTACACAAGCTTCATCCCCTAGTCACTAATTCCTTCCTGCTCCCTGGTCATTGCCTGACACCGAACCAGACAGTTTGCAGTCTTTGTATCCTAGCTGCCCTGAAGTGAGCTGCTGGTCTCATATTCTTTCTGTCATGAAGTCTGCCTATTTCTAGTTCTGGGACATTGCCCATCTCTGCCTCCTGCCTTAACTCATCTGCTGAAACCCTAATCCATGAGATAATCATCTTTATTCCAGCTAAAAGCAAAATACTGCAGATGGTGGAAATCTAAAACAAAAATAAAAATACCTGGAAAAACTCAGCAGGTCTGACAGCATCTGCGGAGAGGAATACAGTTAACGTTTCAAGCCCATATGACTCTTCATCAGAACTAGGAAAAATAGAAGAAAGGTGAAATATAAGCTGGTTGGGGGGTGGTGGTGGTTTGGGGGGTCGGGGGAGGGGGGGGGGTGGCGGTTGTGGTGGTGGAACAGGTAGAGTTGGATAGAGGGCCAGTGATAGGTGGAGATTGTATTCCAGCACTTTCCTAGCTGGAATTTTCACCTTGCACCCTTCATAAACATGAGCTCATCCAAAATTCTAACTCATTAATCCATTACCCCTATGTTTGCTATCCTACATTGGCTCCCAGTCCAGCAAAACCTCAATATTAAAATTCTTGCCCACACTTTCAAACTCCTCCATGGCCTCGCCTCCTTCTAACTTTGTAACCTACGCCAGCCCTACAACCCTCCAAAACTTATGTGCTTCCTCCAACTCTGGCCTCTTGAACATCCTCAGTTTTCATTGCTTCACCATTGGAGACCATGCCTTCAGCTGCATAGACCATAAGCTCCAAAATTTCCTCCTTAACTCCTCTATCTCTCCCCTCTAAGATGATCCTTAAAACCCAAACTTTTAGTTACCTGTTCTAATATCTCCTTATGTGGCAAAGTGCCAAATTTTGTTTAATAACAATTCTGTCAAGCACCTTGGGATGTTTTTGAATGTTAAAGGTGCCAAATAAATGCAAGTTGCAGTTGTTAGCCAAGGGGTACTGGAAGAAGTTCCTTGCTGTTCTCTGGTGCTGCGGGTAGATGGGGCCTTGCTTTAAGGTCCCATCTGAAAACTGACACCTCTGTACTCTGCTGAATTGTCAGCATAGTTTATGTGCCCAGGTTTCTACAGTAAAGTTCTCAGCTGGGTCTCGAAGAAGATTTCTCTGTCTCCAGCAAATTTTCAGATTGCTTCTGAATGATTTCATGTTGACTGGCTATTGTTTTGTTTCCAGTGATCACTGCAAGCATTACTGTCAGTGACCTGGATCCTAGAACAATTATCTTTCTGCAGGCAGGTTTCAAGGATTGATGAAGATCTCTCAAAGATTTTAGTGCGTGTATATATAGAAGAGATGAGGAGTCTGTTTGTGTAGAGGCAGCCTGCTGCCCTGTTGGGTGAAAGATGTGATGTTATTGGCCCAGCTTTGCCTTCGCCTTTTAGGATCCCATAATGCTGTGATAGACTTTGAGTGACAGTGGCTGCCACTCTTGTAGCTAGCTTATTAAATAAAATGATTAGAATGAGTCAAAGAGAATCACCGAACATCTTACCCGGGGATATGCCACAATTGTTTTTGCAACATTCTTCATACGAGTTCTATACACTGGTCTAAAGCCCATGAAATTATTTTCCAAACAGCCCATGTAATGCAATGGTGAGCTGCATGGCTTAAGATTGCAATACTGATACTGATTTTCTGAGGACATTTTGGCAGACGTTTTAGTATGTTCTGTTTGGATTTGCAACTGAAGTAAAAATATGTTTATGTGAAACAATGGTTGCACCTTTCTTGATATTATGAACATTGATTCTTGCTTAAGTAAGCAACAGGTTGAAAACGGTATACATTCAATTTTCCGCTTTAAAGCCACAAATTCACCTCCTTGAATGATCAATCCTACTTGTGCATTATATCAGCCATCTATTAAAATGAACTTTGAGATGTGATTTTTTTTTTTTAATTCTTTCACTGGTTGTGAGTGCTGCTGGCAAAGCCAGCTTTTCTTGTTTATCCCTAATTGCCCTTGAGACTGGTTTGGTGTTTTGAGCACATTTTCAGGCACAAAAAGTGGAATCCCAGTTTATCATTGTAAGACCCTGCAAAATCTGAACATTTAAATATTTATCTAATTGGGGAAAGAAGATTTGATAGTTTGAACAAACACAGAAAATGCTGGAAAATCTCAGCAGGTCTAACAGCATCTGTGGAGATAGAAACAGAGTTGATGTTTCGAGCCCATATGACCCTTCTCTGAAGAACGGTCATACAGACCCAAAACGTCAGTTCTGTTTTTCTCTCCACAGATGCTGTCAGACCTGCTGAGTTTTTCCAGCGTTTTCTATGTTTGTTTCAGATTTCCAGCATCTGCAGTATTTTGCTTTTATTTTGATAGTTGGAAGCTAGTTATTAATCATTTTAAAGATGCAGATTTCCAATACACATACTGTGTCCTATTTATCTTATTAACACTGGTGCAGTAAAGTTTACAAAAACAGGTGAACTTATCAAATACATTAATTGTTTACTTGCTATATTTTCAGTAAATAAATCCTTCCAATAAGAATCCTGCCTAACACGCTAACACAGCTTTTTGCTTCTAACACAAAGTTGTAAGTAAAACTTGCTAATTTTAGGAATTTGAAACCATGCAATGACCAACAAGAGGGAAAAATACACTTGACCTCATCCTCACTAAGCTGCCTGCCGCAGATGCATCTGTCCATGGCAGTATCAATACGAGTGACCGCTGCACAGTCCTTGTGGAGACAAGGTCCTGTCTTCGCATTGAGAATACCCTCCATCGTGTTCTGTGGCACTACCACCGTGCTAAATGATGGGATAGATTTCAAACAGATCTAGGAAACTCAAGACTGGCATCCATGAGGCACTGTGCCCCATCAGCAGTAGCAGAATTGTACTCAACCACAAGCTGTAACCTCATGGCCTGGCATATCCCCCACTCTACCATTACCGCCAAGGCATGGGATCAACCCTGGTTCTGGGGGGCTTGCCAGGAGCAGCACCAGACATACCTTAAAAAAAAAATGAGGTGTCAACCTGGTGAAGCTAGAGCACAGGACTACTTGCATAAGCAGCAAGTGATAGACAGAGCTAAGCAATTCCACAACCGACGGATCAGATTTAAGCTCTGCAGTCCTGCCAAATCCAGTCGTGAATGGTGGTGGACAATTAAACAACTCACTGGAAGGGGAGGCTCCTAAAATATCCCCATCCTCAATGATGGGAGAAGCTCAGCACATCAGTGCAAAAGATAAGGCTGAAGCATTTGCTATGATCTTTAGCCAGAAATGCCAAGCAGATGATCCATTTCGGTCTTCTCCAGAAGCCCCCAGCTTCACACATGGCAATCTTCAGCCAATTCGATTCAGTCCCCGTGATATCAAGAAATGGCTGAAGGCACTGGTTAATGCAAAGGCATTAACAAAGGCATTGACAATATTCCGGCAATAGTACTGAAGACTTGTGCTCCAGAATTTGCTGTGCCCCTAGCCAAGCTGTTCCAGTACAGTTACAAAACTGGCATCTATCTAGCAATGTGGAAAATTGCCCAGGCATGCCCTGTACACAAGAAACAGGACAAATCCAACTTGGCCAATTACCACCCCATCAGTCTACTCTCTATCATGAGTAAATTAATGGAAGGGGTCATTAACAGTACTATCAAGCGGCACTTGCTTAGCAATAACCTGCTCACAGACGCACAGTTTGCGTTCTGCCAGGGCCACTCCGCTCCTGACCTCATTACAGCTTTGGTTCAAACATGAACAAAAGAGCCGAACTTCAGAGGTGTGAGAGTGACTGCCCTTGACACCAAGGCTGCATTTGACCTGGTGTGGCATCATGGAGGCCTAGCAAAACTGGAGTCAATGGGAATCTGGGGGAAAACTCTCCACTGGTTGGAGTCATACCTACCAGAAAGGAAGATGGTTGTGGTTGTTGGAGGTCAGTCATTTCAGCTCCAGGACATTATTGCAAGAGTTCCTCAGGGTAGTGTCCTAGGCCCAACCATCTTCAGCTGCTTCATCAATGACCTTCCTTCCATCATAAGGTCAGAAGTGAGGATGTTCACTGATGTTCATTCGCAACTCCTCAGATACTGAAGCTGTCCTTTTCAAAATGTAGCAAGACCTAGACAACATCCAGGCTTGGGCTGACAAGTGGCAAGTAGCATTCGCCCCACACAAGTTCCAGGCAATGACCAGGTAGGCATCTCCAAGAAGAGAGAATCTAACCATCGCCCCTTGACATTCAATGGCATTACCATCGCTGAATTCCCCCCACTATCAACATCTAGGGGTTACCATTAACCAGAAACTGAACTAGACTAGGCATATAAATACTGTGGCTGCAAGAGCCGGTCAGAGGTTAGGAATCCTGCAGCGAGTAACTCACCTCCTGACTCCCCAAAGCCCGACCACAATCTACAAGGCACAAGTCAGGAGTGCGATGGAATACTCTCCCCTTGCCTGAATGAGTGAAGCTCCAAGAACACTCAAGAAGCTTGATGCTATCCAGGACAAAGCAGCCCACTTAATTGGCACCACATCCACAAACATTTACTTCCTCCATCACTGACGCACAGTGGCAGCAGTGTGTACCATCTACAAGATGCACTGTAGAAACACACTGAGACTCCTAGACAGCACCTTCCAAATCCACAACCACTACCATCTAGGAGGACAAGGGCAACAGATACATGGGAACACCACCACCTGGAAGGTCCCCTCCAAGCCACTCACCATCTTGACTTGGAAATATATTGCTGTTTCTTCACTGTGGCTGGGTCAAAATCCTGGAACTCCTTCCCTAACAACACTGTGAGTGTACCTACACCAAATGGACTGCAGCGGTTTATGAAGGCAGCTTACCACCACCTTCTTGAGGGCAACCAGGGATGAACAATTAATGCTGACCTAGCCAGTGAAGCCCACACCCCTTGAATGAATAAATAAATAAAAAACTGACTCTGCTGCAGAGCAATTAATCCTCTCCAATGTTCAAATCCTGATCTTAATGTGCCCAGAGTTCATCAAATCTTTGCACACATTATATATTATTTGGAAATAAATGCTATTTAAAAAGAATCAATTATTTCAATCTAATGCTGCTGTAGGTTTTGGAGCCTGGTGTGGGGTATGCTCCAGAACTATCACAACACCAATGTTCTGATGGTATTTCTGAGTCGCAGAACTAAGACCATAAGACATAGGAGCAGAAATTAGGCCATTCAGCCCATCGAGTCTGCTCCGCCATTCAATCATGGCTGATAAGTTTCTCAACCCCATTCTCCCGCCTTCACCCCGTAACCTTTGCTCCCCTTACCAATCAAGAACCTATCTATCTTGGTCTTAAATACACTCAATGACCTGGCCTCCACAGCCTTCTGTGGCAATGAATTCCATAGATTCACCACTCTCTGGCTAAAGAACTTTCTCCTCATCTCTGTTCTAAAAGGTCTTCCCTTTACTCTGAGGCTGTACCCTCGGGTCCTAGTCTCTCCTACTAATGGAAACATCTTCCCCACGTCCACTCTATCCAGGCCTTTCAGTATTCTGTAAGTTTCAATCAAATCCCCCTTCATCCTTCTAAACTCCATCGAGTATAGACCCAGAGTCCTCAAACATTCCTCATATGTTAAGCCTTTCATTCTTTGGATTGTTCTCTTGCACCTCCTCTGGACCCTCTCCAGGGCCAGAACATCCTTCCTGAGATACGGGGCCCAAAATTGCTCACAATATTCTAAATGTGGTCTGACCAAAGCCTTATAAAGCCTCAGCAGCACATCCCTGCTTTTATATTCTAATCTTCTCGAAATAAATGCCAACATTGCATTTGCTTTCCTAACTACCGACTCAACCTGCAAATTAACCTTAAGAGAATCCTGGATTAGGACTCTCAAGTCCCTTTGCACTCCAGATTTCTGAATTCTCTCCCCATTTAGAAAATAGTCTATCCCTCTATCGAAGTGCATGACCTCACACCTCCCCACATTGTATTCCATCTGCCACTTCTTTGCCCATTCTCCTAACCTGTCCAAATCCTTCAGCAGCCTCCCCGCCTCCTCAATACTACCTGTCCCTCCACCTATCTTTGTATCATCTGCAAACTTAGCCAGAATGCCCTCAGTTCCTTCATCTAAATCATTAATGTATAAAATGAAAAGTTGTGGTCCCGACACTGACCCCTGCGGAACTGATTTCAGTTGAGCTGCGTTGGAATTTCTGTGCATTTGTAGTCGCTCTTTCCAATTAGATTAATGATACAGTTATATGAAGTACTGAGGGAGCCTTTCTTGGTGAACTGTTTGACGGATGATAGCATTTGAACTTGAGTATACCAAAGTGATTGATCATCTTTCATAGAATCATAGAGCCAGAAGGAAGCTAATCAGCCCATTGTGGCTTTGCCGACTCTTTGTTTAATTACATAATTAGTTTTTATGCATTTAAAGTTCTTGTGTTACAGGGTCTGTGGAACTTTTGTAATGTGGGCGGGATGGGGAGGGGGGCTGGGGGTGTCCCTCGGAAAACTAAAATGATTAAGAACCCCTGCCTGCTATAGTGTGAGGCATGAAACTACAACTTTCTGAATCCGAGCTGAGAGTGCTACCGCTGGCACCTAAGTTCTGTGTAATATGAGTCACAGAATTATCTGTCAGATCTTAGTGAAGCAAAAACATGAGAAATATAGCTGTGATCATGTTGAGAATTAGCAGTGATAGATTTTAAATTTTAGAATAGTCCCTTGGCATAAAAGACCAATGTTCGCTGCACTAAACTCTGTCGATTTACTGGAAAGCTGTCTTACAAGGTTCATTGAAAATACGGTTAATTTCTATTAGTTGAAACAGGACATGAATCGCTTTTGTATTAAATTCTGGATAAATTGATTAGCATTTTTACTGGTCAGTCATAAAGAATAGGTGTACATTATAAACAAAAACAGAATTACCTGGAAAAACTCAGCAGGTCTGGCAGCATCGGCGGAGAAGAAAAGAGTTGACGTTTCGAGTCCTCATGACCCTTCGACAGAACTTGAGTTCGAGTCCAGGAAAGAGCTGAAATATAAGCTGGTTTAAGGTGTGTGTGTGGGGGGCGGAGAGATAGAGAGACAGAGAGGTGGAGGGGGTTGGTGTGGTTGTAGCAACAAACAAGCAGTGATAGAAGCAGATCATCAAAAGATGTCAACAACAATAGTACAATAGAACACATAGGTGTTAAAGTTAAAGTTGGTGATATTATCTAAACGAATGTGCTAATTAAGAATGGATGGTAGGGCACTCAAGGTATAGCTCTAGTGGGTTTTTTTTTAATTAGCACATTCGTTTAGATAATATCACCAACTTTAACTTTAACACCTATGTGTTCTATTGTACTATTGTTGTTGACATCTTTTGATGATCTGCTTCTATCACTGCTTGTTTGTCGCTACAACCACACCAACCCCCTCCACCTCTCTGTCTCTCTATCTCTCCGCCCCCCACACACACACCTTAAACCAGCTTATATTTCAGCTCTTTCCTGGACTTGAACTCAAGTTCTGTCGAAGGGTCATGAGGACTCGAAACGTCAACTCTTTTCTTCTCCGCCGATGCTGCCAGACCTGCTGAGTTTTTCCAGGTAATTCTGTTTTTGTTTTGGATTTCCAGCATCCGCAGTTTTTTTGTATTTATCTAGGTGTACATTATATATACTTAAACTATAGGAATGCAATTAATTTGTCATTAAATGGGAAAAGAAAATCAACTAAGAACAAAAAAACTGATAGGACCATAGGAACAGGAATAGACCATTTAGCTGCTTGAGCTGTTTTGTCGTTTAGAAAGGTCTTGTTTGATCTGATGAGATAATTGAAGGTTATTTGAGTGTGAAATTCCTACCAATTAAAACTGCCTGATTTTCTGCATAGTTAACTGATCTAAGTAGAGAATTGTATTCTCCGAACATGCATATTTAAATACTTAACTGTCTTGTGATTTCTGTTGATGTGCAAGAGGCTACGGATTGCTTTCCTTTAATTAATGACCTAACTAACTTGTGGGAACATGCAACTTTGAGATTTGTGAGATTTGAGAATATGAATCTGTCAGCTCATTGTTAATTACAGAGAAAAATGGGCCTTCGCCTGCTCATTACTCAGTTAGTCCTTTATTTTGCATTTATTGCAGCAAAAGCAGATACAGTTAAAAGTTTAATCATATGAATAATAAGCTATCCAAATTTCCTAATAAGTATTACTTTATACACCCCCAGGTTACTATTTTCTAGAGATTAAATGTTTATATGATGTGTGACATCTCTCAGTAAAGCCAATAATATGAACAGCCAAAGTGAATTATTGGAATATGGCCTAAGCACATTGAAATCAACTTGGATCAGCCTCATTATCTCTGTCAGAATTCATTCTTGCGTGTCAGAATTATTCATTATTTTAATCCACAGAGGTTTTAGTGCAGTGTGAATCAAATCGATTGTGTCCTTTGGTAATTATATACATTAAGTTGTCCAACACCTGCAATTCTGCCCATATATTTGGTGAAAATGGCAGTTGGTGTGACTTTCTTGTGTAATGTGTCTTAATTTGGTGGCTATGTGTTATCCGGTACTGTATTTTACATGATCAGTTTTAAAATTAACAATAGTCACTTCATAGTAACCTTTTGCAAGCTTAATTTAGTTTACTTATTTCAAAAATTGATATGTGAAGTTTTACAGTAAATCTATAGTGTCGCCATCCATCATATTCATAAATATTTAACCTTAACGCTCTTCAGTGGCTTGGTGTTATGTTTACTTGCCACCTGTTTGTTCATTTGACTTCAGCCAGCATCGACCCAGCTGATAAAAACGTTCGAGCCAAGCACTATAATAGGCCAATTCCAGTGTTTGACCGCAGCAAACATAAACACGTTATTGAAAATCATCACTGCTACCTTTGTGAAGTTGATGTGTAAGTGTCTAAAATGTTTTCCGGTCAGACAGAATATTGCTTCTTCTATTGAATGTGGTAGGAATATATGAGCCATTAGAATGATATGAAGTGATGTCCTATACTACCCACTGCAAACCTAATTGAGGCTAGCCAAACTGATTTCATGTAGGCCCTTACAGCTAGCAGAGGGTAAATCTTCATCTCATTAGTCTGAGCTCAATTTAAGTATGGGACCAAGCAAAAAGCCAGTGTGTCCAACTCACTTGAATCCAATTCTCTTTCGAAAGGAGAATAATGCAAGTTCCAGACCCACTAGTGAAATTTTAATTTTCCTAACCATTGTGACATTGAGCCATACAGACTTGGAAGATTTTTTTTGCCTGA
The DNA here is from genome assembly GCF_017639515.1 of Carcharodon carcharias. Classification (NCBI taxonomy): domain Eukaryota; kingdom Metazoa; phylum Chordata; class Chondrichthyes; order Lamniformes; family Lamnidae; genus Carcharodon; species Carcharodon carcharias. The sequence continues at coordinate 128,034,697 of NC_054473.1, read as the reverse complement.
GGTATGATATCAGGTAGCATGTACTACAGATGGCCTCAGCAAACCTTGGCTTGGAAGAGTGCAAGGTAACTATGTCCTACTCCTGATTGCTGTCCAGTAACTCTTGCTAGAAAGTGTCCACGGATGACCATCTAGCAAGGAGTTCAGGTCGAATGATGATGAAATAGCCTGGAACTCATTGGCTTTGCTTTCCCATAAATAATTATCATTTGGATGAGTTGCTAGAGGACAGCTGATGCACATTGAGCCATACTACGTCATGAGTATTATAAGGAGGATAAAGTAGAGTTAGATTTTTTTCCCCCCAGAATTGGCATCCGCCAAGTGAAATTATTTTTCTTTATGGTTGTTAGGTACCATTGCAGTAGAAATGTCAAAATGACAGTGTGTGGCTGAGGAAGTTTGTAATGAAGCCATCGCCCTTATTACAACCTCTCCTAAACTACCCCAATACAGCAAATAACATTTACCTCAGAACTAATTTTAGCATTAAAAAAATATGCAGACCGTAATTTAAGCTTATGAAATTGATAGCTCATTACAATGTGAGTAAAATATACAAATAAAGGGAGTGCAGTATTGTATACTCAGATGGAAAGGCGTAAAGGAGGGGAAGATGTGGCACGCTGAACACCTTCTGCCCACCAGCACCTCTCCTCTCTCAGTCAACAACTGCAGCCCTCCCCACCTTATTCCCCTCTCCACCCCCAACTTTTCAACAACTCTTCCCTCCAAATATTCACCCTGTGGTCACACAAAGTCTGAGGCATTAAAATGGGGTCACAACGGGAAAAGTTTGGGATTTCAAAAGTACACCTCATGCCACTATTTTATCTTTCTACATAGTTATATACTGGCATAGAATTTCCCTGTAATTGACTGCAAACTATCCATTGGTGAAGATCATATCACAAGCGATACTTGTGTAATATATGTTTTCTTGCAAGGGCATGGAACCATCAGGTTGGATCCTCGATGGTCCTTGCCACGATGGAAATAGTATAAAACCTACTTGTAAAATTTAAGTATAATTACACATGTCATTTCGATGCATAAATGAATGAATGCATTTTTGTTGTTATATTATTTCCACAAACTATGCCCCACCTCCAGCCCCACAATTGCCATCCTCCCAAGGTGCATTAGTATTACTTCAGAAATCATGTATTATTTATTGTAAGCTGAACAAATCGAATTGCCTCCCTGTGACTCTGGTTTTGTACCTATTACTAAATTGGCAAAGTATGAGTGCCGCAGTCGATTATTGCAGAAATTGCATGTATATTCTGATTAAATGTATACAGTATGATCGAGTCTCGAAAGCTCCATTGACATCCCAATGGTTGACAAGTTCCCCAAGTCATAATTCCATTGGTTTTGCCATTCACTGCCATTATAATTCCAATCAGTTGTCTGCTTTATATTGCCAGTTCTGTTTCTTTCTCCTATCCCATCTGAAACTAGAGTACTAGTTGGTATTGGTCAAGATGAATTTTGCTCGTTGTCCTTTTAATTCACACTGATATTGATCATTGCTGATGAGTATACTGATATGTGCTAATTTTGACAGTTGAAAAAGGGGTTTGGGTTCTGAAGGTGTTGGGTACCAGATTAAAGGCAAAAAGTTTGAAACATTTAAGGATAGAATAAATTAACTAACAGAATAAAAGCACATAAATAAAGCAGTTAACAAGTGTGAAGGGAGTGGAATATTTCATGAACCACATGCTAGGAAAACAAAGTGAAACAGGGTTGTGGGATCTGTCCATTTATGGTGTGAAGTTGGAGAACATGTGAAATATTGTGACTTCACAAAATGCCTGGAAAGGATTATTCAAGTGAAGTGTGGAGGAAACATTGAAGAGATACCAGTATTCAGCTGTAGCTGAAACAAAAACAGAAATACCTGGAAAAACTCAGCAGGGCTGGCAGCATCGGTGGAGAAGAGCAAAGTTGATGTTTCGAGTCCTCGTGACCCTTCAACAGAACTAAGTACAAATAGGAAAGGGGTGAAATATAAGCTGGTTTAGTTGGGGGGGTGGGGGGGCGCGGGTGCGGGAGAAGGTGGGGTTGTTGGGGCAAGCAAGCAGTGATAGGTGGAGATAACCAAAAGATGTCACAGACAAAAGAACAGAGGTATTGAAGGTGGTGATATTATCTAAAAGAATGTGCTAATTAAGATTGGAGAGCAGGACAAGCAAGGTAGCTCTAGTGGGGGTGGGGTGAAATAAACCATGGGTGGAATAGGTTTAAAAATAGTGGAAATAGGTGGGAAAAGAAAAATCTATATAAATTATTGGAAAAAACAAAATGGAGGGGGAAGAAACGGAAAGGGGGTGGGAATGGAGGAGGGAGTTCAAGATCTAAAGTTGTTGAACTCAATATTCAGTCCGGAAGGTTGTAAACTGCCAAGTCGGAAGATGAGGTGCTGTTCCTCCAGTTTGCGTTGAGCTTCACTGGAACAATGCAGCAAGCCAAGGACAGACATTGGCAAGAGAGCAGGGTGCAGTGTTAAAATGGCAAGCGACAGGGAGGTCTGGGTCATGCTTGTGGACAGACCGCAGGTGTTCTGCAAAGTAGTGACCCAGTCTGTGTTTGGTCTCTCCAATGTAGAGGAAACCGCATTGAGAGCAACGAATGCAGTAGACTAAGTTGGGGGAAATGCAAGTGAAATGCTGCTTCACTTGAAAGGAGCGTTTGGGCCCTTGGACGGTGAGGAGAGAGGAAGTGATGGAGCAGATGTTGCATATTTTGCGTTTGCATGGGGAGGTGCCTTGGGGGGGGTTGAGGAGTAGGGGGTGATGGAGGAGTGGACCAGGGTGTCACGGAGGGAACGATCCCTACACCAGGGCGGGTGAAGGGAAGATGTGTTTGGTGGTGGTATCATGCTGGAGTTGGCGGAAATGGCGGAGGCTGATCCTTTGAATGCGGAGGCTGGTGGGGTGATAAGTGAGGACAAGGGGGACCCTATCATGTTTCTGGGAGGGAGGAGAAGGCATGAGGGCGGATACACGGGAGATGGGCTGCACACGGTTGAGGGCGCTGTCAACTACCGTGGGTGGAAAACCTTGGTTAAGGAAGAAAGAGGACATGCCAGAGGAACTGTTTTTGAAGGTAGCATCATCAGAACAGATGCGATGGAGGCGAAGGAACTGAGAGAATGGGATGGAGTCCTTACAGGAAGCGGGGTGTGAGGAGCTGTAGTCGAGATAGCTGTGGGAGTCGGTAGGCTTGTAATGAATATTGGTGGACAGTCTATCACCGGAAATTGAGATGGAGAGGTCAAGGAAGGGAAGGGAAGTGTCGGAGATAGACCATGTTTCACCCCTTTCCTATTTCTACCTAGTTCTGTTGAAAGGTCATGACTCAAAACGTCAACTTTGCTCTTCTCCGCCGACGCTGCCAGACCTGCTGAGTTTTTCCAGGTAATTCTGTTTTTGTTTTGGATTTCCAGCATCCGCAGTTTATTGTTTTTATATCTGTGTTTAATTGACTGCCACTTCTCTTCAAGAAATGCCTACCTTGAAGAAGTTTTGTACTCCTCTCCGTCAGGATTTTCGAATCTCTCTTTTGCCTTGTTCACCTTCATTGCTTTCCGTTTCTCTCCTGGTGTTTGACAAGGTGTTTACTAAAACCTGCTTTCATAGCCATATTTCCTTTCTCAGTGACTGTCTCCGTCTCGTGGATTTCAACTGAAATTCAATCCCTCATGTTTCGAACCCACCCAGGATTACAGGTATCTCCGGGACATAAAACATTTCTCTGACTGCTGTTCCCGTCGCATTCTGAGATCCACACTCAGTGCCATGTGCCGCCATTTTGCAGGCTTCAGGTCCCATGTAAATGGAAATACATGTGCATAGGGAGAGGAGGAGGGAGGAAAAGGAAGGTGAAATATGTTACTCCATTACCCATTCATCTGTTTGTAATCATTAATATGTCAGATCGGTAATTCATCAGAGCTCCTTAAAAATGCTCCCTAAAATCTATCTCCTCTACTAAGTTATTGATTCTCTGGCGCTAATAGTGGCTGGGTGTCAAATATTGTTTCAAATTGCTCTTGTGAAGTGCCTGGGAAATTTTATTACATTGATGTCACTATTTTAGTGCAAGTTGTTGTTTTTGCTTGTATCTCAGCACTTGGATAGTACACTAGGGCCTTTTATGAACAAATTCCTGAAATGACAGATTTGTATTATATTTGGTTCACAGAGGTTTGAAGTCCAAGCACTGCAGTCAGTGTAACAAGTGTGTAGCTGCATTTGATCACCATTGTAAATGGCTCAACAATTGTGTAGGGGGCAGGAATTACTGGTGAGTCTGATTTTTTTTAGTTTTGTTATTACAGAATAAAAGAATAGTACAATGACTGTAATGTTTTAATGCATTTAAAGTTCATCTGGAACAATAAATGAGTTGAACCGTGTTACAGCAATATAAGAATTTCATTGAATAATGTGAATTTTTGTTTTCATCATGAGATGTGGGCCTTGCTGGCATAGCCAGCATTTATTGTCCATCCTTAATTGCTACTTATTGACTAGACTGCATGAGGATGGCAGATTTCCTTCCTTGAAGGACATCATTGAACCAGATGGGTTTTTACAACAAGTCTGATCACCAGATTTTATTCCAGATTTTTTTAATCAACTGAATTTAAATTCCCTACCTGCTGTGGTGGGGTTTGAACTTATCACCATATCATTAGTCAGGGCCTCTGGATTACTACAGTAACAAAAACCACTATGCTACCATTCCTGACACATAAATATAGAAGTTATGACCTTGTTCCTAACATTAAACTGCATTTGAATTTTACTTCAGTATATGATGGGTCTCTTTATTTAAAAAAAACTTGCATTAAATAAACTAGTTTACAATCACAAGACTTCCCAAAGCACATTACAGCTAATAAAGCACTTTTATTGAATTGTTGGCACTGTCGCCATGTAGGAAATGCAGTAGTCAATTTGCACAAAGCAAACTCCCACGGAGGGCAATGTGTAATGGCCACATCATCTGTTTTTGTGATTTTAATTGAGGAATAAGTACTAGCTGGGGCACTGGGGTAACTCCCCTGCTCTTCATGATACTGCCATGGGTTCTTTCACTTCCACCTGAAAGGGCAGAGGGGGCCTCAGTTTAAGGTCTCATCAAAAAGACGTCCATGAGTGCAATAACTCCCTCAGTACTGCACTGGAGTGCCAGCCTTGATTTTTGTGCTCAAATCCTTGAGTGGAATTTTGGCTTGGCCTGCAGCTCTGTGATTTATAGCATCAGTTTCCCTCGTTGTCAGGAATGTATGGTTCCATGATCTCTCTTGAAAATTAGAGTGCAAGAACATATATTATGGGTCTACATATTTAAAAGAAATATTTTTTTGGATTCACCTATTTGCACTGGAGAATGGAAGATTTTTCTGCTTTTGGTATGCAGTGTCAGCAGTGTAGGACTTCCCAGTCAGTTGATGAAGCTCATAATGCATGGTTTAACCTCACCAAGCTAGCTGTACATGTAATTTGGGAGACAACCTCCATTTTAAAATTGGATTGAACGATTTGTATAATCTGAAAATAAAGATTTAGCACATCGGCAGTTGCCCAGATACTGAGCCTGATTGAAACCTGGCTTGCATGTTGTAAATTAATTCATTCTCAGTTGTATCAAGCTGTTACCCTATTTGTATGTTGCTTCTTTGAATATTTTCCAATTCACTGAGCTCCCCCTTGTCCTGCCCCATGGCTACACAATTTGGAAACTGGTTGCAGCAAGATGAATAAATTATCTTAAAATATCCTGATGTTCACCCTGAAGGAATGTGGTATGTTACCAGTTTGAAATTCTTGAACCTCAGTGGGGTGGACACTTCCAAAGCAGTGTAAATGGTGCAGGTATCTATCTCCCATTTCATGCATGCATTCAGTGCCTGGGCAGACTGGTGGCTAAAGTCCTATCTCGCTACATTTCTCTATGAACTTTAGACTGCTTGTAATTCAGAGTTTCCTATAGCATTAACGTATGGACCAAAGATACTATACTGTATAATAAAAATGGAAAATTCTGGAAACACAGCATCTGTGCAGAGAAAAACAAAGTTAATGTACGTGATGACTTTTCATTAGAGTTATAGTGAAAACAGACTGGTCTCAGGCAGTTTTTAGAAGAGAAATGCTGGGCCAGGAGTAGAAATTTACATTTACCGATGTCTTGTTTTGCCAGTCTAATTGGAATTTACTTTGAGACTTTACTGTATATGGTTTTACTGGGTGTGGGATGGGGGAAGCTCTATAAAAATGCCCACTTCATCAAGGAATAGTTCTGGATAGCACAAAATGAAAAATTGTGCATCATATTATTAACAAAGTTCTGATGAATGGTCATGATCTGAAACATTAACTGTTTCTCTCTTCACAGATGTTGCCTGACTGCTGAGTCCAGCATTTTCTGTTTTTATTTCAGATTTCCAGCATCCACAGTATCTTGCTTTTAGAACAATGAAACCTAGTCATCTATCAACAGAAATATTGGAGTATCATATCTAATTTAATGCTTTTGTCGCAGAGCTTTGCATAATGTGAGAGTTTTCAGACATCAAGATCAATGTGACTGACTTGCAGCCCGCCAATTTTCCAGTTTAGCCCAGTATCTCAATTAGTCAACCCCATTTCTTGCTGTTTGTCTTGCTTTCAATTTAACTTCATTCAGTTGTTAAACCTGCTTGTTCTTGTATATTTATTGCCCATCCCTAATTGCCCTTGTTCAGGGACATTTGATGTGAGTCTGGAGTCACATGTAGGTGACCAGGCCAGGTAAGGACGGCAGATTTCCTTCCCCAGATCAGGTTTTACAACAGTCGGCAATGCTTTTGTGGTCATTTTTATTGAATTTGAATTTCAAACCCGGGTCCCTCTGGATTACTAGTCCAGCGACAATACCACTATGCCACCGCCTCCCCTGCTCTCTAAATGGCCTCATTATCTCTACAAGAGATAGAATGAGGTTAATTATTGCACTGTTTATTTTCATTAAATAATAGCAGTGGTAATATTAAGTAAGTACCTAAGCTACATATTATTTGGTCTAACAATTGAAAGCAAACATACTTCTTTGCAGAAGTAACTTGTCAGAGGAATGTAATGTAGAAGATAATTTTATGACTGATGCAAAATGTAAACTTTGCAGGCACTTCATTGATAAGAGCTGAGTTAGCAAATGGTTGTCTGTTTGATTCTGAAATCTGATTGACCTGGGGGTCACCACTTGAGCAGTGAACCCAAGCTCCTGGTTGGTCATGGTATCCTCATCCAATTGATTGTGTAATAGTTCAGTGGCTGTCATCTTGCTCTATTGCTGGCTTACCTGGCTCGCTCCATTTCAGCCTTGACTCCAGTTCACAAATCACTTCATCATGAACGTTGTCCTGATTTCTATATGTTATCACTTCCTCTAAGCTAGCCCCAACTTCTCTTAACCCTTCCAGCAGCCAATGCAGGCCAAGACCTCCTGTTCATCCCAAGGTTTCCCCTGAGGCGTCTAGTTGGGAATCCATTATCTACCCAAGTTCTCTCAATCTAGACTTTATGATCACAAGCTCACTTGAGCTCTGTTTCAGTTCTTGCCTTGTCCTTGCCACATCCCTGCTCCCTTTAAACCTCAGCAGAAGCCTTTTTTGACATTATGCATTTTTAATGTTAAAAAGCTTGTCCATGTGTGACTTGTCACTCGGTTGTTTTCTCCTCTCTCCTCCTGCGATTTTGGTCAGAGAAAAGGACCAGAGCCATGTAGTGCGCCTCACTGCTCTTGAGGTCCATAGACATGGTATAATAAAATATTTTAGATGGCCTTTAACTGGACATTTCAATAAATTTTCTGACATCAAGTTCAATGTATTTGATTTGCAGCCCAACCAATTTTCCAGTTACTGCTGGGTATACCAATTAATAGAGTTTAGCCCAGTACCTTAATTAGTCAACCCCATTTCCTGCTCTGAATGCTATTGAATTTGGTCAGAAATCTGCTCTGAAATTGTAGTATGGTTCAGTTGATTTGTGCAGCATTTTTGCCATTAAGGCCATAAATGTGGAGCTTTATAGAACCACAGGCTTTGCAGCATATCATAACTCCTCGATAACTTGAGGATATTGTTGGAAAACAAGTTTTTAATTCAGAACATGCTGCAAATGATTTATCTTTTCTAAAATCACTATTATAGGCATATGGCTTTCTATGAAAAAAATGAGAGAATTCTCTATGCATTATCATTTCCACTGCTAGATGCTATTTCATTTTATGGAATGCTGAATGTATACAGCTCACCAAGGAGGTCTGCTGACTGAAATTTCATACTGAGACTGTGGCTGTAAAAAGTTTTGCCCTTAATAGTTAGTTAAAGGCTTATCCTTACAATAATTTGTTTGCAGATAATAATTTCATTTTCATTTTTGAAGACACCTGGTTTCTATCTTGAAAGCTACTAAGGACATTCAATAATTCAATTTTTAAACCAGGACAATTTTTTTAATAATGTGCTATGAATATTATTTTGTTACATTTCTTTTATTCTGAAATATATTGAAATAAAATTTAATTGTTCTCAGTCTTTACTAAAATGCACAATCATCCTTTATATAGTATGTTTGCCCCTTTAGTTAATTCTATAGTCTTTGACATCAGAACACTATTATCAACTTGTTTTGGTGAGTAGGGGAGTTAAAGGAATTTTAAATTTGTGGATCACTGCATTCGTATTGTAAATTAATTAGCATTGTAATGTTCCATGTATTTCATATTGTACAGTATTATGTTTAATTTGCTGCTTTCTCATCTAGGCATTTCCTGAATTGTGTTATCTCTGCTGTCCTTGGTATCCTGGTGATTGTCTGCATCGCATCCTTTGTGTTTATTGGGTACTTTGTTGATGCAGATATGCTTCGCACCAACCAGAAATTTGAAAGTAAGTTTCCCATGCGTAATTTTAGTTTCAGTATATCCATGTGATGTGTGACTGCTTTCTGTCCAAGTACGTTATTTTGATGCCTATTTTAATTGCATATAAACTGAGTCTGAATGACATGAGAGTTGTTTAAAGATTTGGTTCTATGTTAAAAGGTTTTCTCCTTTTTTATCTGCCCTTTTCTCACTTCCTTACTCAGGTCATTAAATAATGATTGAGTAGGAACACTGGCTAATTTATTTTTTCCCCTAGCCCTTGAACCTTGTGTTAAACTTCTGACAGCTAGTTGGCGAAGGAAGAGACCAGCTACTGTTTTAGATTTACTCACAAGCCGGGTATCAAAAATGTATACATCCTAACTCTACAACCCACTAATTGTGTCAGTGTGTCTCTTTACGTGCATAAGTAACTCTCCAATGAGGGTCCTCCACCTTATACACTTAACCTTAATTTATGCAATTAACACCAATTATAAACACACTGTAGCTCCACTGACTGATATTAGCTAAATTGTTCTGTGCTACACCACTTTTTGTAGAACCATCAGGGATTTAATTTTAATTTTTACTGATACTACGGGCTGTCATAAAGCAAGATAAGTCTGGATCTTCTGAGCACATTATATACTTATTTTAGAAAAGTCGCTCAAACAGGAAAAGTAGTCTTATGGAATTGCATTTTAAAATTGCTGTTGTCAATATTCATTTATCTGAGCAAAAGTAGATTTTTATTCATTTAGGGTTTCATGAAAAATATTCTGCTTTTTGCTCATCAGTCAGAGATTATTTCTTTTCGATTGAGTGTGTTAATAAGAGCTCACCAGTTTTTGTTTTGAATTCTCACATCTTTTTGAATGTTTACGCAGAGAACATTGATTGGAACACCGCGTAAGATTTTAGGGTTTCAAGGTATAAAACCCTTCTAATTAAAATCTCTAAAGTTCCAAGTTCTTAGTGCAAATCTGGGATGATTCTGCCCCAAGTGTGGTAGCGGGCATGAAAAAGTCATCTTACCCACTGGCTGCAATGGTGGGTTTTCATTCCTGGTGCGTCCTGCCTCATTAATAATGTAGTCATGGGAAACATGCCAAATGGCTGATGGGGCAGTCTATGATTTGCCTACTCCTCTAGGCCTTCAGTAATCCAGGTGCTATATTAAAAGGCGCCCCTGCACAGAGCTAGCACTCTCTAAGGGATCGAAAGCTGCTGGAAAGCCGTGGTTGCCAAAGTGAGGAAACGTGCTGCCCCCAAATTTAGCAACACCTCCCTCGGGCACCTACTGGACGCAGTGGAGGCCCGCCGTGAAGTCCTCTACCCCCGCTCTGGACGAAGACCAGCAAGCAAGGTCACAAATGCAGCATGGGAGACAGTGGCAGCAGTGGTCAGCACCAATGCCCTGCAAAAGAGGGGCAGCCACCCAGTGCTGAAAGAGGAATGACGCCCTTCGTCCCACCAGGGTAAGTCACTATTCTCATCACTGTCAACTCGCACACTCATAAACCCACAGGGATCTCAATGACCATCAGCTCAAGGGACATTACCATTCACTCTCTCACACACACCTTCACCTGCCCTGGGAATTGTGTCCTCATCGCATCCAAGGCACCACTCACAACCTGCAGGTGCCAGGCATCCTCCTCCTCTGGAGTGGCAGGCATCCTGCTTACACTCTGTTCACCTGTTATCATGCAAGATGAGCTGGGACACATCAAAAGGGAGAGTTCGCAGACTGGTGGGGGAATGCCCAACATCAGGCTCCTCACAGACTTTGAAAATAGAACCATCCAGCTGGCCAAGAAGATCTGGACCGTTCCTCTGCTGATGGTGAGGCTGGCAGTGTTCAACCAAGTTATTATCCAGCAGTGCAACATCCAGCAGACAATCATGCTGTGAGTGAGTTCCACTGTTCCCATAGTCCTCTGCCATGCACAATTAATAATTATCTCTCCTTGCTTTCGCGGGGACATCTGGGAAGAAACCAAGGGGGTCCTCGACTCAAGCCACAAAGCCTCCTCGGAAGAGGAGTCTGAATACATCCTCAGTGAAGACCTGTCACAGAGCTCGTCCACACCCCCCACCAGCGCAGAGAGACGCACCTCAGTGGGACCTAGTTCTAGAGTAGCCTTGGGGGTCACAGTCTGATGAGCACATTGCGTTCTCTGATCCACAGCAGGCGGCGGCATGGACTTCCCAGGTTTCCGGCACTCCAAGGACAACTGGAGTCCAGAAACCTGCTGAGTCCAAATCAGATGAGGGACCTCTGGACTCATTCATACCTCATTAGCTGGAGCTGCAAAAGCAAGGGAACGTCAGGAAGGGATGTCCGCTGCACCCCTCAGATTGCAAGGCGCAACGGAGTCAGTCAGCCTTCAGCCTGAGCTGATACCACTGGCGTGCCAACCCACCAAGGTCAACACTGGTAGGATGGCAGCTGCCATGGAGTCTTTGGTTCAGGACATCAGTCCTGCACTGTTGCACGGGCTGAACTCCATCGCTGATGCCATAGTTGGCTTCCAACAATGTCAACGTGAGACAGGTGCGGGACAGCTCGATCTCACTCCAACTTCCCCTTCTCCTGAAGGAGTCAGCCAGGGGTCCTCGGCACTCCTAGGGAAGAGGATCAACAGGTGCACACCCTGGGGCCATCCACCCAAGTGACTGCAGGAGTGTCTGGCCCATCCGAATCCCCTCTTCCTGTACCCTCAGCAGCTGCAGCTCTACAGGTCGAGGGGGGTGCCACTGCCACACAGCAGGACTCTGAAAGCAGGCCTGGGCCCTTCAGGTCTCAACCCTTGAGAGCATGTCTACCAAGGTCATCACAGACAGGGCATAACAGTCAGCAGACTGCCTTCACCTCCACTGTGGATTTCGGGGGAGCACCAAGACCTAGCGGCAGGGTTTTGAAGGTTAAGAAAATGTAGTTGCACAGCCTGGGCACAAATGTTAAATCAGTGTGCATAATGTTCACTATTGTAAATAAACTGCCAAGAATGTCTCCTTGCCGATGGCTCCTTGTTATAATGAGCAGTGTTTGTGTCACTCAGATGTGAAACCTTGGTTCCTGCACAAGATAAAGGCAAGTGTCTCACTCCAGGGCCTTTTCCCTGTGCAGTGTGTAACCTTCAGACCAAAGCGATGGTCCAGACTCACACTCGCTGAACACATCAGTGATGCCTGCACCTTGATGGTGCTTGTCATTGCTGCCAGAATGTCATGGGCAGCGCTACAGAGTTCTGTCATTCTCCCTGTGTGCAACACAAGTCTAGATCGTGGCATGAGCTTCATTGTACCATCGCTCTGCTGCACGGACGTCATCAACCATGTCCTCTGTGGGTAGCCCTTGCTGCCGAGGAGCCAACCCAGCAGCCTTTCTGGACCCTAGAAGATGTCAGAGACCTGAGACCTGCTAAGGGTGTAGGAGTTGTGGACACTTCCTGGAAATCATGCGCAGACCTGTAGAATGCAATTGTGGCGGTCGCACACCAGCTGAACATTCAGCGAGTGGAAGCCCTTGTGGATAACATAGTTGACTGCTGATTGCCACCCTGCACCTGTGGAACTGCGCAAATCCCAGAGCTCTTGAGTTCTCCTGAACCTGGGCAAAATGCACAAAGTTCTGTGCCTTTGCGAAGATAGTGTCTCTGACCATCTGGATATATTTGTGCATGGAGGCTTGCAAGATCTCACACAGGTCACCTGTGGAGCACTGAACGGAACCACTGGCATAAAAACTGAGTGCCGCAGTCACTTACTGCCACTCGGAGTGGATGGCCTCCATACCCTGTGGCGCCAAATCCTGCAGTAGGTGGCATATGTAACCAACCAGTTCCCTAGACAGTCTTCGGCGACACTGGTTCTTGGCCGTCCTCAGGAATAACAGGCACCATCCATAGACCCTGGGTCTAGTGAAGTGAGCCGTTATTTGTAGGTACTGTGGATCTTCAGCTGTATGAGCAGCCGACCCTGCTGCATCTTCATCTTGAGGGAGATGCTCCTCCCTTTGCCCAGCCAGGAACCTCTGTCGCACTCTTCTTCTGTAAGCTATGAGACATACTGCTAAATCACCAGGCTCCATGATCCTGATGTTCTCCTTCTGCAGGATCAAAGAGAGAGATGTGTGGATTAGTATATGTGTCCTAAGAACCTCTTTTAGTTACGTGTGAAGGCCCCTTCACATATGTAGGAGAGTCCTGGCCACATTTGGATGGCCAGTGTGTCATGCATTCATTGGTTCTCCCAAACCCCACCCAAGTCTGCCCCACTCCACTTGACTGGTGGCAGCTTCGGTCACTGGACTGCATGCTGTGCTCTCAGCTGAAGCACAGGCATTCTCTTAACCTGCACTGCAAGGCTGCGCTGTTAGCTTGAACCATGAAGGATACTGGTCCAAACCTTAATAAAGATATTGCATGGGGCTGTGAGTGCCTCCACCATTAACTATGTCATGGCCAACTTTCGAAAGGGGTTCTATAAGTTACCCAGTCGGCCAGTTGCTTTGCTGCCCTCCAAAATGCACATTAATTTGCAGTCTGCACCCAAGGGGTGAAAAGTTCTGGAACATTTACCGCCTACGTCAGTGTGAATTCAGAACGGCATGCTTCACAACTGCCTGTAAAAGTCATGCACCTGGCAGCCTGAACTTCGAGGAGAGTGCAAGCAGCCTTGCGCAGCGCTCGCAAGCAATCACCCATAGGGCATCAAGGAAGAGCGCATGCCTTTGCATTGCTTGAATGGGTAGAAAAGCTTCAGAAGTCCGACTCCAAGCATATCAATGGAGCTGCAGCTCAACAGTTTCAGCTGTGGAAGAATGCTCACTTTTGTCAAGCTTCTCCAAGTGCGTGGCTGCATCTCTCACCCCTCCTTACCCCCCCCCCCTTCCCGGCATGTGTACTTCCTTCAGTCTGTGCAGCCTAGCAGTCCCCACCCCCAGCATAACCCACATTGGAGCCCTTTTCCCAATTGGGAAAAAATGACTTGCCTGTGCCTCTGCAAATGCGCAAAGCCTCTTCCTTAGTGTCCTATGGGCAATACTTGTGAGCCGCATTCACACAAAAATTGCGTCCACTCACCTCAGAGTTCCCCTCGACGTTCAGATCACCAGGTGCACCCTTTTAAAGGCAGTTGTGAAGCATGCCATTCTGAAGTCATACTGATGTGGGCAGTGAATTTGATATGGTGGGGGGGGGGTGGATGATTCCAGCGCGCAGGTCTTATAATGAGATGCTAAAATATTGAAATTAGGTTCCTGATGTGCGGCAGTGACAAATGCACTCCGACATTGACGGGTCGAGCAGACAGTTGCAAACTGATGTCATGATGGTGTGAAACCGATTTTTGGCCTTCTCACCATATTGCCACCACACCCCTCTGCCTGCCATGACGCCCAACACCAACAGGACCAGATGATTTTGTCCTTAATTTCTAACACTAGAGTCCTCATTTGTGCCTGTCCTAACAAGGTAGGAATAACTAGTATTTATGAATCAAGTAGAATTTATTAATCAAGATTTTACATATAGTTAACAAAAAACAGCGAAGACAACATGAAAATGTCTCATTCCTCAAGTTCCAAGGATTCCTTGAGCGTTGCCAGTTGAGTCGATGTCATTCTCTTCTGTCTCTGAAGTTGAACTGTGTCTCGGAAGAATCATATCACTGAAGCCGTGATAAAACTGCGTCAACAAAGACTCCAATTTTCCAACTTCTATCCCCACTTCTCATTATTCCAGAATCTCTTATTTGGAAATAGCCCAAATTCACTTCTTCCAGTGGCTTAGGGTGTGGGTTATCTGGTGTCATCCCAGCTCTGTAACTAGAGTCATGTAGACTGAAGAAAAATTTCCATCCCTTCTTCCCTAGGCTCCCACGGTTTACATTCCATTGTGAATAAATGACACATTTTCTCTAAATATAGAGCATATACAGACAAACAATGTCACATCCTCTTCAACATATTTTAGCCCAAGTCCCACAGATATTAAAACCATTAAGAACAAATGTTAATAACACTTCCTACCATAATGTCAAAACAGAAAGAAAAGTTTCCCTCTAATACAGATGTTCTGCCCTACAAACATGGTTAATCAATTAAACAATGCATGGGTTTTGTTTAAAGATAGTGCCATCCTAAGTAAGCTGCCTTTCAGCCTTTTCTTCAAAGCTGATGAAAAGACTCACAATACAATGGCAAGACAATACAAACGTCCACAATGCAATTAAGACAACATACAACTGTTTGAAAACAGAATTACCTGGAAAAACTCAGCAGGTCTGGCAGCATCGGCGGAGAAGAAAAGAGTTGACGTTTCGAGTCCTCATGACCCTTCGACAGAACTTGAGTTTGAGTCCAGGAAAGAGCTGAAATATAAGCTGGTTTAAGGTGTGTGTGTGGGGGGCGGAGAGATAGAGAGACAGAGAGGTGGAGGGGGGGTGTGGTTGTAGGGACAAACAAGCAGTGATAGAAGCAGATCATCAAAAGATGTCAACGACAATAGTACAATAGAACACATAGGTGTTAAAGTTAAAGTTGGTGATATTATCTAAATGAATGTGCTAATTAAGAATGGATGGTAGGGCTCTCAAGGTATAGCTCTAGTGGGGTTTTTTTTATAATGGAAATAGGTGGGAAAAGGAAAATCTTTATAGTTTATTGGAAAAAAAAAGGAAGGGGGAAACAGAAAGGGGGTGTGGATGGGGGAGGGAGCTCACGACCTAAAGTTGTTGAATTCAATATTCAGTCCGGAAGGCTGTAAAGTCCCTAGTCGGAAGATGAGGTGTTGTTCCTCCAGTTTGCGTTGGGATTCACTGGAACAATGCAGCAAGCCAAGGACAGACATGTGGGCAAGAGAGCAGGGTGGAGTGTTAAAATGGCAAGCGACAGGGAGGTTTGGGTCATTCTTGCGGACAGACCGCAGGTGTTCTGCAAAGCGGTCGCCCAGTTTACGTTTGGTCTCTCCAATGTAGAGGAGACCACATTGGGAGCAACAAATGCAGTAGACTAAGTTGGGGGAAATGCAAGTGAAATGCTGCTTCACTTGAAAGGAGTGTTTGGGTCCTTGGACGGTGAGGAGAGAGGAAGTGAAGGGGCAGGTGTTGCATCTTTTGCGTGGGCATGGGGTTGTGCCATAGGAGGGGGTTGAGGAGTAGGGGGTGATGGAGGAGTGGACCAGGGTGTCTCGGAGGGAGCGATCCCTACGGAATGCCGATAGGGGGGTGAAGGGAAGATGTGTTTGGTGGTGGCATCATGCTGGAGTTGGCGGAAATGGCGGAGGATGATCCTTTGAATGCGGAGGCTGGTGGGATGATAAGTGAGGACAAGGGGGACCCTATCATGTTTCTGGGAGGGAGGAGAAGGCGTGAGGGCGGATGCGCGGGAGATGGGCCGGACACGGTTGAGGGCCCTGTCAACGACCGTGGGTGGAAAACCTCAGTTAAGGAAGAAGGAGGACATGTCAGAGGAACTGTTTTTGAATGTAGCATCATCGGAACAGATGCGACGGAGGTGAAGGAACTGAGAGAATGGGATGGAGTCCTTACAGGAAGCGGGGTGTGAGGAGCTGTAGTCGAGATAGCTGTGGGAGTCGGTGAGTTTGTAATGGATATTGCTGGACAGTCTATCACCAGGGATTGAGACAGAGAGGTCAAGGAAGGGAAGGGAAGTGTCAGAGATGGACCACGTGAAAATGATGGAGGGGTGGAGATTGGAAGCAAAATTAATAAATTTTTCCAAGTCCTGACGAGAACATGAAGCGGCACCGAAGTAATCATCGATGTACCGGAGAAAGAGTTGTGGAAGGGGGCCGGAGTAGGACTGCAACAAGGAATGTTCCACATACCCCATAAAGAGACAGGCATAGCTGGGGTCTATGCGGGTACCCATAGCCACACCTTTTATTTGGAGGAAGTGAGAGGAGTTGAAGGAGAAATTGTTCAGCGTGAGAACAAGTTCAGCCAGACGGAGGAGAGTAGTGGTGGATGGGGATTGTTCGGGCCTCTGTTCGAGAAAGAAGCTAAGGGCCCTCAGACCATCCTGGTGGGGGATGGAGGTATAGAGGGATTGGACGTCCATGGTGAAGAGGAAGCGGTAGGGGCCAGGGAACTGGAAATTGTTGATGTGACGTAGGGTGTCAGAGGAATCACGGATATAGGTGGGAAGGGACTGGACAAGGGGAGAGAGAAGGGAGTCAAGATAACGAGAAATGAGTTCTGTGGGGCAGGAGCAAGCTGAGACGATCGGTTTACCGGGGCAGTTCTGTTGAGTGCCCTACCATCCATTCTTAATTAGCACATTCGTTTAGATAATATCACCAACTTTAACTTTAACACCTATGTGTTCTATTGTACTATTGTCGTTGACATCTTTTGATGATCTGCTTCTATCACTGCTTGTTTGTCCCTACAACCACACCCCTCCCCTCCACCTCTCTGTCTCTCTATCTCTCCGCCCCCTCCACACACACACACACCTTAAACCAGCTTATATTTCAGCTCTTTCCTGGACTCAAACTCAAGTTCTGTCGAAGGGTCATGAGGACTCGAAACGTCAACTCTTTTCTTCTCCGCCGATGCTGCCAGACCTGCTGAGTTTTTCCAGGTAATTCTGTTTTTGTTTTGGATTTCCAGCATCCGCAGTTTTTTTGTTTTTATATTTATACAACTGTTTGAACCCAGTCTCTCAGGCAATCTAAAGTCATAAATCCATTTTAAGTGTAGTTTCTCACAGCTGCCATTCTGTGAAGTGTCCCAACTAGGAGAAATTCAAACTGAGCTATTTAAAAAGCGGTTAAAAGTAAAATCCATAGATATTACTTCAACCAACAACAAATCCTAAAAGCCAGTAGTATTATCAAAATCGTACAACAGTATTCAAATACGTTGAACTAATTTTAAAAAACTTGGACCACCCAACCCTAATTGTATTGCTGAGCAGCTCCATTAACACTTGTATTTGAATTTCTTTACAAATCCAATGCCAGCCAGGCTTTAAATATGCTCTCATGTTGGAAAACTCTTCTGTTTAGAAAGAAAATGATTACATGTATTGTATTTTTCATTAGGATTAGGCATTCTAAATTGAATATACCATGCAGTCTTAATTTCAAATTACTTGGTTCAAATAATTTATTAATTTGCATTGAAGTTTTGCAGAAATATCTCCTGCACTGAATTTGAATTCCTAGCTGTTCTGAATTTTTTTAAACAAAAAATGGCTTTGAATTAACAGCAACAGGCTGTGTATACCTTGCCCCTCTGTTTTTGTGTGTTCTTTGTCTTTGTTTATATGAACCTCATGTGCTCAGATGTGAAAACACTACATTACCAAATCTTTAGTTGCTAAACAGATTTGATGCATTTTATTCATATAGTTATAAACCTTAAGAATAGACTTTTGTCTTAGGGTAAACTTCAAGAAACATTTTTGCATTCTGTGTATGCAACCTTCTAGTTGCCCAAGTGAAAAGCTCAAATCAATTTAACGCATTCATTATTGTTGCACATTTCTAAATACGCTCATTGATTTTGATTATCAAAAACCCTTTGATGGAGAGGGTACTCATTATCCCGTTAGGTGCATAATAGAAATTGAAAGATAATGGACTCTTCAAAACTTGGTCTAATAGAAATGTACGACAGTAAGTATCAGAATTGAACGAGTGTCATACAGGTAAATAATGCATTGTTTTATCCACCAACACGAGGATTTGGACCAAAAATTACAAAAGAAACACTAATATATATGAGAGGCAGCATCTGCTATAAGGCTTTGTCCTGCAAAAATAGTGATAGACAATCAGTAATAACTGACCATTGGAGCGCAGTAAATGGAAGTTTTACTGCCCTGATTTTTTATAAATGGACCCTGAACCATGAAGCAGCAAACACATTGGGAGAGAACTGCAGTGGTGTTTAAATTCAATTAATGAAGTGTTTTATACCTTTTTTTAAAATTTTAACAGCTATAAACGATACGGATACCTGGTTTGCATTTCTGCCCCATGCTGCTGTTCATACAACTGCTACTGTCATTCTTATTGTGTCTGCGATGACTGTTCTGCTAGGTCTGATTTCAGTGTCACTTTTGGGTCAACTTCTGTGCTTCCACATCTACCTCTGTAAGTAACATACAAGATGTTCAGTGCACTTATTTTATCAATAGGATTCTCACTGTATTGCTAAAGAAATTAAGTTTTACTTTTAAGCTTTACATTGGATGTTAAAGATTTTGTGCGGTTTCTAAATGTTTATCTTTGAATATTAGGCTTGATAAAATTTCAGTGCCATACAGTTGCATAAATCAGTTAAGTAGCTATCTAATTTGAAAATAAGTGGAGGTTTAGTACATTGAAACTAAACCATTTGCCACAGGGGGGCAAGATAATCCTAATTTACCAGAAGAGTGTTAGTAATTCATTTAAAGCAGGAATTTGTCCTACACCATCACAAAAGCTAAGGTTAATGTATGAACTGTATTGTTTTAGCAAACAGTAATTTGATTCCTACCATTTCTATGCTGTTTCAAGGGAACTTGGGTATTGCAGACTTCAAAGCTTGCATGGTGTTTTTGAATGAGATTTCCTCATATTGTCTCTATATGTTGATGGGGAAGGAGGAGGAAATTGTAATTTTGGCATATTTGCTGTATGGGTATGGTATTGTAGCAGTTATGTTACTGGGCTAGAACTCAGAAGCCTGAACTAATAATCTAGATAATATGAATTCAAATCCATGCATGGCAGGTTGAGATTTTAAAAGGGGATTTTAAATCTGTGTAAGTGTAAAACTGGTTCGCAAATGATTTTTACGAGAGGAAATCTACTGTGCTTATGTGGTTTTTGCTTTGTGACTCCAGTCCCACACCACTGCCGTTAGTTGACTCTTTGCTGCCCTCAGTTTATCAAACGTTCTCAGAGCAACAAAGGATGGGCAATAAAATGCCAACCTTATCAGCCATGAACTCATTCTGAGATTGATTTATTTTAAAGTGAAAAAGCATTTAATAACTGAATATAAAGATAACCACCAGGCACTATAACTATATAAATTGAAATACAAAATTTCTGAATAGAAGCATTATAGAACTAATCAAATCGGCGGGGGGAATTGGGTGGGAAATCTTTTAGAAAACAAATAGTTTTCTTCTTTAACTTCTCTTTTCTTCTGAAGATCTCATTCTAAAGAATAATTCAATGATGCCAGTTGCCCTCTTCATATGTAAACCTGTGGCGAATGTTGGCAGGCAGTTTGACCATGGAAAGCACCCCAGCTGAGTTAAATTCTCTCTCATCCCCAAACACACAACATTTGCAGTACCTGCTGCTGGAAACCACTGGAAATCTCTGATTAATGCCATGGAGTCTATTGTGTCCCCTGCAGTGAACAGATATGACCTCAATTTGACATACCATGCAAAAGTCTCCCTCACCACTGCACTGAGGAGCTGACGTAGATTATGCATTCAAGCCTTGGAGTGAGGTTTGAAGTCTCGACCTTTCTGAATTAGAAGTGAGAATGCTACCACTGAGTTGAACTGAAGCCTCTAATGGTCATAGACAAGCTGCCCATTATTTTCAGTCCATTAATGGATCTAAAATTGTGGGCAAGCAAGCTAGACTTCCTCACCAGCACATATTTAGAAAATCGTAACCAGAATTTTCACGTAATATTGCCACAGATAAAATCATTTGAACCTTTGGAGGTTAGAAGAACAGTTTGCTTGTTGATTGAAAAATTAAGCTTTAAAAATGGATATTCTAAAAATAGTGCAGACATCCAAAACCTCTGACATATCACCCAGGAGCGAAATTAACATGAGTATTTACCAAGATAAACTTCAAAAAACTCGTAGTGTCTAGCAGCGGGTTTTACAAAGGGGACATTTTAACTTTTTTTTTGGAAAGGTATTAAGGGTTTTCAGCACATTTTACATGGAAATATTTTTCAATTGACAGTCATGTGTCTCTCATTTACATTTGAATTAGGCTTTTCAATAATTCCCAAAGCTATCAATAACATCACAAGTGAATTTTGGAATTGTATTTCATCTTGCTGTGTTTGTAATGTAGAAGTTATAGATTGTGCATTTGTCAGTACCTTTTCTTTTGACAGTGTGGAACCGGCTTAGCACTTATGAATACATTGTGCGCCAGCGTTACCGGCGAGGATCCAAGGTCTCGCCCAAGAACCCAAAGGCACAGGAATCTCCATCGAAATCCAATCAGGTAGAAAGGTTTAAGTTTTAACGTGATTTATGCAAATTATAATTCAAGACACTGTTTACTGCTACTTACACTTTGCATAAATGATAACTTCCCAGGGCCAAACTGATTGAAATACTCATGGTGGACGAATGGTGCTATTTTTTTAAACTTCTTTGGGGTAGGAGGAGATGAATTGCTGCCACTCTTTCTACAACATAGTGGGGGTGATGATGACAGCTGAATAAAATAATTCTTACACCTTTTCAAATAGCAATGTTACTTCATGTAATTTACCACTGCAATGGGCTGTAAGTATGTGTATCTGAGGAGGCTCTGGAAGAGCCAATCTTGGAGATAACTTTAAAATGAAACAGTTGTTGCATATATAAAACAAAGCTAATGTCTTAACTAAAAGTACAAATGTCACCATAGAACCATAACAGCACAGAAGGAGGCCATTCAGCTCATCATGTCCATGCTGACCTCTGCAAGAACAAATTAGCTAGTCCCACTTCCCAGTCTTTTCCCCATCGTCCTGAAAATCTTTTTTCTTCAGGTAGTTATCCCTGTCCTTTCAAAAGCCTCCACCACACTCTCAGGCAGTGCATTCCAGATCCTAACCCCTCACTGTGTTTAAAAAAAAAACCTTTTCCTCATGTTGCCTTTGGTTTTTTTTTGCTAACCACTTTAAACTGTCCCCTCTAGTTCTTGACCCTTCTGCCAATGGCAGAAGTTTCTCCCTATCTATGCTGTCCAGACCCCTCAAGATTTTGAACACAAATCAAAAGTCCTTTCAACTTTCTCTTCTTTAAGGAGAATAGTCCCGGTTTCACCAATCCATCCACATAACTGAAATCTCTCATCTTGGAACAATTCTTGTAAATCTTTTCTGCACGTTCTCCAATGTCTTCACATCCTTCGTAAAGTGTGGTGCCCAAAATTGGACACACAACTCCAGTTGATGCCAAACTAAAGTTTTGTAAAGATTGACCCTAATTTCCTTTCTTTTGTACTAAATGCCTCTACTTATAAAGCAAAGGATCCCATATGTCTTGACCGCTTTCTCAACCTGCCCTGCCACCTTCAACAATTCATGCACATATACCCCCAGGTCCTTCTGCTCCTGAATCCACCCCCTTTAGAATTATATCCTTTATCTTATATTCCCTTTCCTCGTTAGTCCTACCAAATCACATGACTCCTAGAATACTGAAAGAAGGAAGGACTTGCATTATACAGCACCTTTCACGGCCATAGGACATCCCAAAGTGCAAAAAGCCAATAAAGTATTTTGAAATTTAGTCACTGGTGTAGTGTAGGAAATGTGGCAACCAATTTTCCCACATAAAGGATCCACAAATACCAATGAAGTATTGACCAGATAATCTGTTTTAGTGATGCTGATTTGAGGGCTAAGTATTGGTCAGAACACCAGGGAGAACTTTTATATTCCAGAAAGCCATTTGGCTAAGGATGATACTGGAGCCTTTTTTTACACAATTTTAGATTTATTTATGGAATGAAACATTACAAACACAACACCTCCCAACTTAGTTTCAGTAAGTGTCCCAAGTTTCAAATGAAATCTGAGCTAATTCCCTGAGTCTGAATGTTTTTTGGTTTAACATGATGTGAGTTATTATATCTTATGGGTATCTACACAGCGACTTCTCTCATGTTTCCATTAATGATTTGGGCAGGGGCACATGAGGTAACACTTGAGGGGCTTTGCAAACTAAGGAAGACTGCAGGAGGTTATAGACAAGTTAACAGGTAGGTGGAAGCTGCAATACAGTGCCAGAAATAGGAAGTGCATTTTCAGTAAAACTATGAAAGAGAATATGTCCTAAATGAAAAAACTCTTAAGAAAAGGGAGGATATCTAAAAATATTTAATTATATAAATGGAGATAGAAAAAGCCTAATTCGACTCCAGATTATTATAAGAACATGATGGATCATCAACCTGAAACATTGGGCAGGATTTTCGAGGCTAGATGGAGCAGGACAGGAGTGGGCAGGCTGTAAAAGCTAACTGGTTTCCTGGCACCATCAGCCCTCAAGCCATCATCAGAGGGGTTTCCTGGGGGCAGAACGGCTACCTGCTACTTGTGAGGTAGTTAATGGACCTTTCCTCACCAACTGGAATCTTCTGGCTGAAACATGGCCAGTTAAACAAAACCACCTCTTGATGGGAGGATACAGCACTTCATCCCGCTAGGCTCCCCTCCTCCCATCCACACTCATCATGGCCATTGAGCCACAGCTGCAGCACCTGGCCGTCCAGAGGAAGAGATGCCCCTCCACTATCCTGGCCAGGTAGTTATGTCCTCTTTTAATGTAAATTTTATTACCTGGTCTTCAGAGGGCACTTCCATTGCCTGGTTCTCGACAGGGTGCATGTTTAGGAGTCACATTTGATCCTGACATCAAGGTCCCAACCTTAAACTGAAAGCCCTGTCCATTAACTCTTTCTCCCTTTACAGATGCTGTCAAACCTGATGAACATTTCCAGAGTTTTCTGTTTTTATTTCTCATTTCCATCATTTGCAGTTTTTAGTTTTTGAGCTTAACTTACATTTTCTTGATTTTAGGAGTTTGAGGGGTGATCTTCTCAAGGTGTTTAAAATGCTATCAGGATTCGATAAGGTAACAATAGAGAAACTATTTCCTTGGGTGATGGAATCAAGAACTAATGCACGTGATCTTACAATTAGAGCTAAACCATTCAGGAGCAAAATTGGGAAACACCCTTTCACAGAAAAGGGAATAGAAATTTGAAAAAAGCTTTCCCCAATGAGACTGTTGCAGCACAACTTTGGGATCGGGTACTTTTGATTCCAACGTTGATTCCAGAAGAGAAAGGGAAATAGTGACTTGTGTAGGAGTATAGTCTTATGGGTAAATAGTATTCTTATGGCATGAACCTAGAAATTATACCAAGAAATTATAGCCAAACCTAGCTCTGCCTTTACCTGCCACCCACATACGTGGATATTGCAGCAGAGGTTATTGTAGGTGGAAACTGCAATAAGATCAACTAACTCAACCTGGGATCTTTCTGCTCTTTACCAGCCCTGCTGGTATGTTTACCCACCAGCCCATCTGAGAAATTGAAGCAATAAAGTATTTTTTTCTTAGAATGCAAATAAACCACCACTACTAGCCAATGTTATCCCGACTCACATGGTCACCTTTTTGTTTTTTGGCTCCCCACCATCATCATCTCAGTAATGACCTCCCCCGCAACTGGGATCAGACACTAACTTTCATCTTTTCAGTACAACAGGTGGTGTCGGAGGCGGTAAAGTAAGGAGTTGGTTTATATTGAAGTCATGGGTCAGTTGGTAGCACTCTCGCCATTGCATCAGTAAGTTGTGGGTTCAAGTTACAATTCAGGACTTGACCACGAAAATTAAGGCTGACACTCCGTTGCCGTAGTTAGGCAATGCTGTAACTCTGGAAGAGATCAATAAAAAGATACTCGTATTTGGCAAAATAAAACATGATGCTGGTGATGCTACCCAGTCTACGTTTGAAAGAAGCAAACCTTTAATAAAGTTTTTACTACAGCTGCAGAAGCTCTTATGAAATGGATACTTCTATATTTTCCAGAATTTTGGAAGTGCAGGATCTCTTGGATACACAAATAATGGAATTCAGTTCGAAGGCACCTCATTAACAGTGTCATTGACAAAGGAGTAAGTGTTCATTACAAATTTATTTTCCAAATAAGATTAAGAACAATTAATGGGAGCACTATATTAATACTACATATTGCAGTATGCAAATTTGCCACTTGTATAAGCTGATCAACTAAAATCCTTGTACTTTGGATTGTAATTTTGTTGCAAATTAAAAGAAGAAATTAGATAAAAGGCTAGTTTTATTTTAATATATATATTGAATGAGAAGAAATCGACCTGACTGGGAGGTTATAAATAGTGAGACTGCTTTACAAGTGAGTCATTGTGGAGGCTAATACTGTAGCTTATTCTGTAGGAGTGCATTCTTTTGCTTCTCAGGAGGTCACACCATTCTATTTGTTCTGAACACGCCAATGATGCCTCTCACTCCTGGATTGTATTTGTGCGACATGTTGCTTGATCAATGCTTGATTTAAGCTCAAATTGTCTGTGCTGTGAGTTGCTGTGATGATTAGGACAGATGTTCACCCACATCTTGTATGTTGGTTGGTTTCTTTTTTAGAGATTGTTGGTTGGTATATGAGGTAATAGACTCTTAACTTACTGTATAAAATGTGTATATTATCCAAAATCGCATGTTTGAGATGTAAATGATTCATGATGAGGACTTTCAGATATGATTCATATTTTTCATGTGGATTGGGATGAGTTAATTTTGGTCTACATCATGAATGGAATATTTCATGAAGACAGCATCAACCTCTGATACTGAGTGCTGGCTTTAAGTTAAAACTACAAATGTTTTATATGTTATTTATTTTCTCCTGTTAGGCCTGTATTAGGTCAATAGCCATAGGTTTCTGTACAAGCTGTATTTAGAGTAAATATTGCATTATTCGCAACCAAATTAGCCTCGAGTCAGAGGTACAAATTTTCTGCTGTAGTATGAAGGAGCTAATCATTCAATAATTTTTTTTAAAGTGACATTGTCTACGTTAAAGATAATACAAATTTTTAACTCCATTTTGTCACAAAATTGCTTATTGTAGAATATTTCTCTAACAAAATACCTACAATAGCATTGTGAATTATCACATAGGAAAGTGTATGAAGTAATATTTGGCCAAGGGTCAATATAATAAGTAATGATTTACTTGAGGGTGAACCTTCTAGCCCCTTCCAATAAAACTCATTTTTAACAACATGGCACAGTTAACCTTACTACTTTCCCCAAAACTGGCTTAATGCTTCCCTCTGGTTTCCCTTCTGTTAAGTGATACACACTATCATCCCTAAATGATTGCGCTGAACCCTCCTTTCCCAAATGTATCCAACTGCTTCCTTCTCTCTTCCCAAATATGGTTGACATTGCTTTCCTCCCAACCCCTTCCACCTTGCTTTGGAATAGCCTGATCTTCCATGCTTCTGAAATCCACCAGGGCTTATCCTCAACGTTCCCATCACCAGAGTTTCCACATCCCACTTCACTTTTTCCAGCTTATCTTAGGATCTCAGAACATGATTGAGAATCGGGTACGAAGGCGTGGAAGACTTCAAAAAGACGCAACACTCTTCGTAGTAAATGAAAATTGGTAGCCACTATATTGGGCATGAAAAATAGACTTTTCTTACCTAGTTTTAATTTGAAAATAATTGGGCAACCCATTTAAAAGAAATACAGATTCTGTGACACAAAATGAACTGTTGGAAATCCTACATGGGAAACATTCAAATTTGAGAAAGAGTTCAGAGAAGAGTCATGAAGCAGTATCTAGTTTTAGAAAAGGTAAACGTGGAGCATTATATCATGTGGAAATGTATCAGCAGCGCAATGGACAGAGGTTCAATTTAGGGCAAGGCAATATTTAGGGCTAATGTCGGAAAATAGATTATACAGAGAGTGATCAATGGACTGTCAGTAAAGTAATGGAAGCAAGTGCCTTGGAATTATTTAAGACATCTATTGTGATGGTGCAATAAGGTTTTTCCTGGATGGAAGAGCTTAAATGGACCAAACTCAGCAGGTCTGGCAGCATCTGTGGAGAGAGAAACAGAATTAACTTTTCAAGTCCATGTGACTCATCTTCAGAGCATTAATGATTGCCCCAATGTTAGATAATAGATTGATGGTAGTTGCAAACACTAATTGATATGAATGGTTCAATTCTAAGCTGAAACACTTAAGAGGAAACCTGGAATTTGCAAGTGCAGTAGAATGCTTGCAAATGATTGAGAAGACAGGATAATAGCACAATTTGTTGGAGCATGCAATGGGCCAAAATAATGGTTTTAGACATGAGATGACTTGACATAACAGTGGTCACAATCACTCTTTACTCGGCTATCATAGCAAATGTTAAGTTTGATTCTAGGTTCTGCATTTGCACTTTGGAAGATAATTCCATGCAACAATAACAATTTGCCCGATATTTTACACATAGACATCAAACACATTGAGAATGATGCTCCCTCCTTATGAGAAGAGGTATTTCTATAGAGCTGGGTTGCCCAGCATTGGGGCATGTGTGGCCCCTGAACCAGGTGACTCAGTCCTATTTATACTTTTAGTTCTTATGTACTGGTTTGTCCTGTTTGCATTTTGTGGGCTTGGAGGTTAGAAAAGGGTTGTTTTTAAAACTCTATTGCTTTATTGGTGGATAAATCCTCAATCAGAACAAACAAAATCAATTTTATCGGTAGCTTTAGATATTTGCATGTCAATCAGAGCTTAGCTCTAATCTTTATAAATGATCTCAGAGGCTTATCATACACCCTTATGCAACCCATGAAAATAAAGGTCTGAATTACCTGGAAAAACTCAGCAGGTCTGGCAACATCGGCAGAGAAGAACAAAGTTGACGTTTTGAGTCCTCATGACCCTTCAGTAGAACTGTTGAATGATGATCCATATGTAAGAGGCATTTTTTACTTGGAAATATATATATTTTCAGCTGTTAAAGGGTCATGAGGACTTGAAACGTCAACTTTGTTCTTCTCCGCCGATGCTGCCAGACCTGCTGAGTTTTTCCAGGTATTTCTGACTTTGTTTTGGATTTCCAGCATCCGCAGTTTTTTGTTTTTATAAAATAAAGGTCTGGATGGGCACCTCTATCAAATAGGATACTGAATGAAATTTGCAATTTTAAATATACCAGACAAACATTGAAATTATTTTTCACATCTCACAGTTGTTACATCTCAGCAATTCTCTTTTGTTCAGTAGTGGCTTTTTATTTATAGTACCCAACATGAGAATTCACAGATTTGAGCATTATCTCATTGTTTTAGAAAGATAAATTATAACAGGATTCATTTACCAGTAAAAATAACTTGGTTGAGCTACAATCCCAGGATGATGTGAAATTCCAGGATGACTTTATACCCTTACCATGTGTATCAGGTACTTGGTCATGCAAAAAAGTGTTGTGAAGAAACTGATGGATTAGCCATCTAATAGCCCTTTCCAGAAGGCTAAACAGGTGTAGGAAACACTTGCAAAGAAATTCAACCATTCATGAGGCTTTTTGGGTCCATGTACACTGGACCTAATTTGGCCTGGCCCAGCAAATGCAAGCTACCTTTAGACAAGTATAAGCAGATTTATGGCAAAAATATAGGTTACAGTGAGGACTACCAAAGCATGTACTTTTTCCAGCTTTTGAAAGCCACCAGGGAAACTTGATAATTTGCAGGTTCGCTAAACAGGAAATAAGCCACTTTCTCTTATCCTTGGAATATTTTTACTAATATTTGCAAGTTTGATTGAAAGATTTATTTAAAGGTTTGTAAGGAGCTCAATCCTTTTTCTTTAAGAAGCTCTTATTTGTTTGTAAGGTGTTATGGCCATGATAAATTGAGAGAAAGAACTTCTTATTGCAAACAATTACCTCTAGGTCAATTCTCTGTGTGCTATTGGCAGGTTCAGACATGTCTTTGATAGGCATCACTATTCTAGTTTAATTGTAGCAGGTAATATAATGATTAACTTTGTTCTATGTAGCTTAGAAAACAAGATGATCCATATGTAAGAGGCATTTTATTACTTGGAAATATATATATTTTCAGCTGTAATTGCTCTTCATTTGGAGTTCACGAAACTGTCTTTTTTTTATTCTTTCATGGGATGTGGGCATCGTTGGCAAGGCCAGCATTTGTTGCTCATCCCTAATTGCTAGCTATTTTAGAGGGTAGTTAAGAGTCAACTACATTGCTGTGGGTCTAGAGTCACATAAAGGCCAAACCGGTTAAGGATGGCAATTTCCTTGCCTAAAGGGCATTAGTGAATAAGATGGGTTTTTACAACAATCTGTGATAGTTGCCATGATCACCACCACTGAGACTAACTTTATATCCCAGATTTATTAATTGAATTTAAATTCATCCTGCTGCCATGGTGGGATTTGAACCCATGTACCAGAGCATTAGCCTGGGTCTCTGAATTCCTAGTCCAATGACATTACCACTGCCACCATCTCCCTGTCTCTTTTGGGATCATTCTTCAAATGAATTGGCTGCTCAGGATGCTATGACTAGAAAATACTAGCTAATGAAAATTATTTTTTTCTATCATGGGATGTGGGTGTCGCTGGCTAGGCCAGCATTTATTGTCCACCCCTAATTGCCCTTGTGAAGGTGGTGGTGGTGAGCTGCCTTCTTGAACCGCTGCAGCCCATGTGATGTAGGTACACCCACAATGTACATAGCTATATAAATACTGTGGCTACAAGAGCAGGTCAGAGGCTAGAATTCTGAAGCTGGCTAGGGAGTTCCAGGATTTTGATCCAGTGACAGTGAAGGAATGGCGATATAGTTCCAAGTCAGGATGGTGTGTGTCTTGGAGGGAACTTGCAGATGGTGGTGTTCCCATGTGTCAGCTGCCCTTGTCCTTCTAATTGATAGAAGTTGCTGGTTTTGGATTTGCTGTTGAAGGAGGCTGGGTGAATTGCTGCAGTGCATCTAGTACATAGTAAACACTGCTGCCACTGTGCACTGGTGGAGGAGTGAATGTTTAGGTTTGTGGGTGGGGTGCCAATCAAGTGGGCTGCTTTGTCCTGGATGGTGTCGAGCTTCTTGAGTGTTGTCGGAGCTGCACTCATCCAGGCAAGTGATGAGTATTCCATCACACTCCTGATTTGTGCCTTATAGATGGTGGACAGGTTTTCGGGAGTCAGGAAGTGAGCTACTCACCTCAGAATTCCCAGCCTCTGACCTGCTGTTGTAGCCACAGTATTTATATAGCTGGTCCAGTTCAATCTTAGGCCAATGGTAGCCCCCAGGATGTTGATAGAGGGAGATTCAGCGATGGTAATGCCAATGAATATCATGGTGAGATGGTTGGACTCTCTGTTATTGGCGATGGTTATTTCTTGGCACTTGAGAGGTGTGAATGTCACTTGCCACCTTTCATCTCAAGCCTGAATGTTGCCCAGGTCTTGTTGCATATGAACACAGACTGTTTTCATATGATATGTTGCAAATGGCACTGAACATTGTGCAATCATGGAGGAAGCAGCTAAAGATGGTTGGGCCTAGGACACTACCCTGTGGAACTCATGTAGTGATGTTCTGGGACTGAGGTGACTTCCAGCAACCACAATCAGTTTACTTTGTGCTAGGCATGACTCCAACCAACGGAGAGTTTTCTCCCGATTCCAATTGACTTCAATTTTGTCAGGGCTCCTTCATGCCACATTCAGTCAAATGCTGCCTTGACGTCAAGGGCAGTCACCCTTACCTCATTTCTTGAATTCATCTCTTTTGTCTGTGTTTGGACTGAGGCTGTAAGGAGATCAGGAGCTGAGTGACCCTGGCGGAACCCAAACTGAGCATCAGTTCTTTGCAATATTTAGTCCAGTAAGTTGGAGACCAGCAGGCTCATCTGACAGGGAGCAAGTCTCTTTAGATTATCTAGGTGGAAAAATTTGGGTAGTCTCAAAATAAATCTCCAAATTAGAGGACAATTGGTGTTCACTTTTCAATCTTAGTCCAAACAGTCCATTCTGATGGCAGATGCTATCCGTGTGGTATTAGCCATATGAATGCAGAAAATGCTTTTTCCAATTTTCAGTAAATATCTTTGTATTTCATGTTGCTCCGCAGCAAAGATATGCCATTCCTGAATTTAGAAACAGGATACTGCTGTATAGAACTTCAGCGTATAAATTACTTTATTAGAAAAATCTCCAATATATAAAACAACTCTCTTTTTACATTTCCTGGGTCAACCTCTTCCTTTCTTGAAATTTATATTGGAAATGCCTATGTAAACTTGTCACGCTTTAATTGCATTTCCTATAGCATTGTAGCACCTCAATTTTGCCCCTCTCAGCTCCTCATTCTGTGCTGCAGAAAAACTCCAATGCTGCAACTCTACTTCCAAATTGCATTAAAACGAAAACAGAATGTATGATTTTAAAATGGGAGCTGCATTACGTACCCTGATTAAAATGTTTCCCATCCTTTAACCCCACTTGGTCTAAAGACTACACTTGATCTTGACTGCCTATTTTAAATGCCACAATAAATTGATTAGTGTTGATAATGAAGAATGCAGTCAAGTACAATAGTGCCATTTTAGATCATAGTGTAAGGTTTATCTTTGCGCCAATATGCAATATCTTCCTATGCTCAAATTCAAACTCTCTAGTGCTGTTCATCTGCCCAGCTACTGTGTTTCTGTATCACCTAGAAACACTATCTGACTTATACTTAAAATAAACTTAGGCTAGGCTGTTTATTGAAATCATATATCTCTTTGTATATAACCAGACATTTGTTTAAATAGACTTGCTAACTGATAAATAATTACTTTTATTGCTTTGATAAGCCATTGCCTTTGTTTAAAAGCAAGCAAAGCTCAATTCCTCAAACTTGAGATATAAATTATGCATCGTCTTTCAGGGGGAGATGTTGCATGGCTCCTTCAAATCTCGATGCATTGCATTATAGTATTCGGATGTGTGTTTGTTCCCCTGATTCCTCACCTGTTATCTTCCCATTCTCTCCTGTTCCTTTTGTGGGAAGGTGCTGAATAGAGGCAAGATTTTTTTCCTACAAGGAGGGAAAATCACACAGAGCTGCTCTTGCTCACCTCTTAGCAATCATTGTCAGATCAGCATTGGTGGACAGCTGGGAGCAAGTTGCATTCCTGCCGCCTCAACTGAAGATAGTGTATAGCATGGCAAACTAACCAAAAGGAAGGGGAGAAGATGATTTGCATTAAGGGCATCCCACTCTCACTAATCTTAGGTATGCAATCTTAGGTATGTGAATGGTATGAGCAAGACTACAAGGATAACATTTTGGAGAATGGAAGCACTTACACTAAGGAGATTGCTTCTGAAGTTTGGGAATTAGGCTAATTGGGAAGGTAACAGGGAGGGAGCTTTGACCCAGTGCTTGATGCTGCCATTAAGTAAAAGTGTTTCATTCTTCAATATTGTGGTTCACTTCTTTTGCAAAGGTTAAAATTCACTACTCAGAAAAAAATGGAAAAGTTAATGGTGCTTATTTGTTACGTCAATGACTGGGGTAAATTCTGTAACATAGAGCTTGCTAACTTGTTCGATGTTTATGTGATGAGTTTTGAACATTCTTAACTATCTGCTGATTAGAGGTGGGGCAGAAGGCAGATTTGCAGTGATGTATTTGAAGTTGAACTGGTAACACCAGTGTTTTCTATATCTTATTCATATGACCATGGGAGTCTACAACTGTAATTCTCTGCTCACTCCAAAACTGGGATCATTGCATAGATCAGAAGCTAATGTAAGTGGAATAGAGACTCCTAAATGGAGAAAGAGAATAAAAATGGCAAGGTTCGATAATGGATTGGAACAGCAGAATTAGTGTAAAAATCCCAAAATAATTATTCTGAGTGCTTTATGCACCTCTAAAATTAATGAATAATTCCTAAATTGAGTTTAAGGTGAAAGGAAGTTAAATAGCAAAGTTGAAGTAATTTCTTTACAGCGGTTTCATTGCAGTTTCAAATTCTGTCAAAAGGAAAGAAAAGCCTTCTCAAAAACAAAAATACCTGGAAAAACTCAGCAGGTCTGGCAGCATCTGCAGATAGGAGCACCGTTAACGTTTCGAGTCCGAATGACCCTTCAACAGAACTAAGTAAAAATAGAAGAGAGGTGAAAGATAAGCTGGTTTAAGGGGTGGGGGGGCGTGGGGTTGGGAGAAGGAGAGCTGGATAGAGGGCCAGTGATGGGTGGAGACAACCAAAAGATGTCACAGACAAAAGGACAAAGAGGTGTTGAAGGTGGTGATATTATCTAAAGGAATGTGCTAATTAAGGGTAGAAAGCAGGACAAGCAAGGTACAGATAGCCCTAGTGGGGGTGGGATGGGGGGAAGGGATCGAAATAGGCTAAAAGGTAGAGAAAAAACAATGGATGGAAATACACTTCAAAATAATGGAAGTAGGTGGGAAAAGAAAAGTCTATATAAATTATTGGAAAAAGCAAAAAGGAGGGGGAAAACCAGAAAGTGGGTGAGGATGGAGGAGAGAGTTCATGATCTAAAATTGTTGAACTCAATATTCAGTCCGGAAGGCTGTAAAGTGCCTAGTCGGAAGATGACCTGTTCCTCCAGTTTGCGTTGAGCTTCACTGGAACAATGCAGCAAGCCAAGGACAGACATGTGGGCGTGAGAGCAGAGTGGAGTGTTGAAATGGCAAGTGACAGGGAGGTCCGGGTAATACTTGCGGACAGACCAAAGGTGTTCTGCAAAGCAGTCACCCAGTCTGCGTTTGGTCTCTCCAATGTAGAAGAAACCATTGGGAGCAACGAATGCAGTAGACTAAGTTAAGGGAAGTGCAAGTGAAATGCTGCTTCACTTGAAAGGAGCATTTGGGCCCTTGGACGATGAGCAGAGGGGAAGTAAAGGGGCAGGTGTTGCACCTTCTGCGATTGCATGCGAAGGTGCCGTGGGAGGGGGTTGAGGTGTAGGGGTGATGGAGGAGTGGACCAGGGTGTCCCGGAGGGAATGATCCCTACGGAATACCGCTGGGGGGGTGTGAAGGGAAGATGTGTTTGATGGTGGCATCATGCTGGAGTTGGCAGAAATGGCGGAGGATAATCCTTTGAATGCGGAGGCTGGTGGGGTGATATGTGAGGACAAGGGGGACCCTATCATGTTTCTGGGAGGGAGAAGAAGGTGTGAGGGCGAATGCGCGGGAGATGGGCCGGACACGGTTGAGGGCCCTGTCAACGACCGTGGGTGGAAAACCTCGGTTAAGGAAGAAGGAGGACATGTCAGAGGAACTGTTTTTGAAAGTGGCAGCATCAGAACAGATGCGACGAAGGCGAAAGAATTCAGAGAATAGGATGGAGTCCTTACAGGAAGCGGGGTGTGAGGAGCTGTAGTCGAGGTAGCTGTGGGAGTCGGTAGGCTTGTAATGGATATTGGTGGACAGTCTATCATCAGAAATTGAGACAGAGAGGTCAAGGAAGGGAAGGGAAGTGTCAGAGATGGACCATATGAAAATGATGGAGGGGTGGATGTTGGAAGCAAAATTAATAAATTTTCCAGGTCCAGGCGAGAGCATGAAGCAGCACCGAAGTAATTATCGATGTACCAGAGAAAGAGTTGTGGGAGAGTGCCGGAGTAGGACTGGAACAAGGAGTGTTCCACATACCCCATAAAGAGACAGGCACAGCTAGGGCCCCTGCGGGTACCCATAGCCACACCTTTTATTTGGGGGAAGTGAGAGGAGTTTAAGGAGAAATTGTTCAGTGTGAGAACAAGTTCAACCAGACGGAGGAGAGTAGTGGTGGATGGGGATTGTTTAGGCCTCTGTTTGAAGAAGAAGCGGAGAGCCATCAGATCATCCCGGTGGGGGATGGAGGTGTAGAGGGATTGGATGTCCATGGTGAAGAGGAGGCAGTTGGGGCCAGGGAACTGGAAATTGTTGAAATGATGTAGGGTGTCAGAGGAATCACGGATGTAGGTGGGAAGGGACAGGACAAGGGGAGAGAGAATGGAGTCAAGATAGCAAGAAATGAGTTCCGTGGGGCAGGAACAGGCTGACATGATTGGTCTGCCGGGACAGTCCTGTTTGTGGATTTTGGTTAGGAGGTAGAAGCGGGCCGTCCAAGGTTGGGAGACTATCAGGTTGGAAGCTGTGGAAGGAAGATCTCCAGAGGAGATGAGGTCAGTAACAGTTCTGGAAACAATGGCTTGATGGTCAGTGGTGGGGTCATGGTCCAGGGAGAGGTAGGAGGAAGTGTCTGCGAGTTGATGCTCAACATCTGTGAGGTAGAGGTCAGTGCGCCAGACAACAACAGCACCACCCTTGTCAGCGGATTTGATGACAATGTCAGGGTTGGACCTGAGAGACGGGGTGCAGCAAGTTCAGAGAGAGACAGGTTAGAGTGGGTGAGAGGAGCAGAGAAATTGAGACGACAGTTCTCAGTGAAAAGATCAAGAGAAGGTAAGAATCCAGAGGGAGGGGTCCAGGTGGAGGGAGAATATTGGAGGTGGGTAAAAGGATCCGTTGAACGGAGAGAGGACTCCTGCCCAAAGAAGTGAGCACGGAGACGAAGGCGGTGGAAGAAAAGTTCAGCGTCGTGCCGAGCCCAAAATTCATTGAGATGAGGGCGTAAGGGTATGAAACTAAGTCCTTTGCTGAGCACTGAATGTTCAACGTTCAGCCTGTTCCTGCCCCACAGAACTCATTTCTTGCTATCTTGACTCCATTCTCTCTCGCCTTGTCCAGTCCCTTCCCACCTACATTCGTGATTCCTCTGACACCCTACATCATATCAACTATTTCCAGTTCCCTGGCCCCAACCGCCTCCTCTTCACCATGGTTGTCCAATCCCTCCACATCTCCATCCCCCACTGGGATGGTCTGATGGCTCTCCGCTTCTTTCTCGAACAGATGCCCGAACAATCCCCATCCACCACTACTCTCCTCCGTCTGGCTGAACTTGTTCTCACACTGAACAATTTCTCCTTTAACTCCTCTCACTTCCTCTAAATAAAAGGTGTGGCTATAGGTACCCGCATGGGCCCCAGCTATGCCTGTCTCTTTATGGGGTATGTGGAACACTCCTTGTTCCAGTCCTGCTCCAGCACCCTCCCATAACTCTTTCACCGGTACATCGATGATTACTTCAGTGCTGCTTCAAGCTCTTGTCTGGACCTGGAAAAATGTATTAATTTTGCTTCCAATTTCCACCCCTCCATTATTTTCACTTGGTCCATCTCTGACACTTCCCTTCCCTTCCTTGACCTCTCTGTCTCAATCTCTGGTGATAGTCTGTCCACCAATATCCATTACAAGCCTACCGAATCCCACAGCTACCTCGACCACAGCTCCTCACACCCCGCTTCCTGTAAGGACTCCATCCTATTCTCTCAATTCCTTCGCCTCCGTCGCATCTGTTCTGATGCTGCCACTTTCAAAAACAGTTCCTCTGACATGTCCTCCTTCTTCCTTAACCGAGGTTTTCCACCCATGGTGGTTGACAGGGCCCTCAGCCGTGTCCAGCCCATCTCCCACGCATCCGCCCTCACACCTTATTCTCCTTCTCAGAAACATGATAGGGTCCCCCTTGTCCTCACTTATCACCCCACCAGCTTCCGCATTCAAAGGATCATCCTCTGCCATTTCCGCTAACTCCAGTATGATGCCACCACCAAACACATCTTCCCTTCACCCCACCTGGCGGCATTCCGCAGGGATCGTTCCCTCTGGGACAACCTGGTCCACTCCTCCATCACCCCCTACACCTCAACCCCCTCCCACAGCACCTTCCCATGCAATCGCAGAAGGTGCAACACCTGCCTCTTTACTTCCCCTCTCCTCACTGTCCAAGGGCCCAAATGCTCCTTTCAAGTGAAGCAGCATTTCACTTGCACTTCCCTTAACTTAGTCTACTGCATTCGTTGCTCCCGATGCGGTTTCCACTACATTGGAGAGACCAAACGCAGACTAGGTGACTGCTTTGCAGAACACCTTCGGTCTGTCCACAAGTATTACCCAGACCTCCCTGTCGCGTGCCATTTCAACACTCCACCCTGCTCTCATGCCCACATGTCTGTCCTTGGCTTGCTGCATTGTTCCAGTGAAGCTCAACGCAAACTGAAGGAACAGCACCTCATCTTCCGACTAAGGACTTTGCAGCCTTCTGGAATGAATATTGATTTCAACAATTTTAGATCCTGAACTCTCTCCTCCATCCCCACCCCTTTCCAATTTTCCGCCTCCTTTTTGCTTTTCCCAATAATTTATATAGATTTTTCTTTTCCCACCTATTTCCATTATTTTTAAGTGTATTTCCATCCATTATTTTATCTCTACCTTTTAGCCTATTTCGATCCCTTCCCCCCACCCCACCCCCACTAGGGCCATCTGTACCTTGCTCGTCCTGCTCTACCCTTAATTAGCACATTCCTTTAGATAATATCACCACCTTCAACACCTCTTTGTCCTTTTGTCTGTGACATCTTTTGGTTATCTCCACCTATCACTGGCCCTCTATCCAGCTCTTCTTGTCCTCCCCCCCCACCCCCACCCCCCTTAAACCAGCTTATCTTTCACCTCTCTTCTATTTTTACTTAGTTCTGTTGAAGGGTCATTCGGACTCGAAACGTTAACTGTGATCCTATCCGCAGATGCTGCCAGGCCTAAGTTTTTCCAGGTATTTTTGTTTTTGTTTTGGATTTCCAGCATCCGCAGTTTTTTGCTTTTACATAAGAAAAGCCTTCTGTTGTTTTTGAAAGGTCTCATTGCTAAACTGAAGTCATTGGATTACTGCTATAAGAACTTGAAATGGGTTAAAAAGTTAATTACAGTATATACTACAAATTTCAAATAACTTTTTATCTTAATACAACAGCAAAATACTGCAGATGCTGAAATCTAAAATTAAAAATAGAAAATGCTGAAAATACTCAGCAGGTCTGGCAATATCTGTGAAGCGGGAAATGGAGTTAATATTTCAGGTCAATCATCTTTCTACAGAACTTCCTGATGATAGGTCCTAGACCTGAACGTTAAGTCTGTTTCTCTCTACATAGACGCTGTTAGACCTGCTGAATATTTCCAGCATTTTCTGTTTTTATTCTTGTTTATATCTTATATTATTTGAGCAAGTCTAATTTGGAAACGTGGAAAACATTCAGGTGAAAGTTATGATGCCAGGGTTTGGCTGTTTTGGCACATTTCAATTCTATGTGGATCTCCCCTTTTACTCTCATAAACTAGAACGATTAGATATGGCAAATAATGTTCTCCGAACACACACTGTCCAAATCCAATTGTCTACATAGCGTAAAAATTGCTCTTTCCTCCCCTCACACTCCTCCAGTATTCCTTGAAATTGTATCATCTGACAAGGTTTGCCTTTTGATGCACAGTAATAAACAGCTGAACCTTTATGCCTAAGAATGCTATTGTAAGGAATAGAGTTCCATTGATGTAAGTAGAAATGTTTGAAGCCACTCCTAAACTACCACTAATGGGAATTGTTTGCATTCCAGTTAATAGAATGATTTCAGCAAGTACTTTTGTTTCCTTTGACTGAGTTCTGGAGTAACATTCATAATTTGAGTTTTCCAGTACAAATGGTAATTGCTATTTCACGTGAAAGAAAAATATTACAAGGCACTAACTATTGCCATATGTTTCACCTCTGGGACTCGATTGCAGCACAATCTCTGGCTATGAGAACAAAACAATTCCTAGTGGATCTGGTACCCACAGCACATAACTGTCTTGGCACAAAATTGACAATCTCACTGAGAAGTTTTATGGAAGGAACATCCAGTTTTTTGGAGCAGGAGACTGGATACTATTGAAACGAACCAATGGGTTGCCTAATGCACTGAGAATTCAAGCACCCCCATGCACAAAGATTGTGAGGTTCCATAAACAAAATAAATTAGATTGCAGTGCACAAAAGGAGACACCAGTTATGCACAAAAAGCAGATTTCTGGCACAAGCAGTCAGATTTTCTTGCAGAAAAAATCTAAGCCTTTAAAACATGAAAACAAAATCAAGTTTCCACTCCTCTCTATTTTTGTCTCCCTTCTATAATCCCCTTACCTTCTTTTCCCATGAAGCTTGAAAACTGGAAAATTTGGCCTATTTGAAAAGCAGAACGTTAACTTTGTTTTTCTCTCTGAACAGATGCTGCCTGGCCTGGTTTTTCCAGCATTTTCTGGTTTTATTTAAGATTTAGCCTAAACTCTCTTAAATATTGAGTTGGAGGTGTGATTGGTGCAAAAAAGCAATCCACTAAATTTGTTAAATTCACCAAACGAGAAGCAAACTTTTCCAGTTCTCCAGGTCCAAGAATCTTAAACAGCTGCAATGGAGCCATTTATCCAGCTCCACCTTTGTAGTAAGTACGCAAAGCTGATTTCACCAATAGTCATTTGTGATTGGCTTTGTACATTTAACATGAGAGGACACAAGAACAGATGAAGGAGGCCCTTTAACACATGATGGTTGTGGTTGTTCTGAGTTTAGTACTTAGGGACATTGTTGGGATAGTGTTTTGGGAGTTTTATTTTGCAGCTAACCATGTTATAACTCACCTAGTATTATTTAATTGTGATATAGGGTAGCCAAAATGAAAATGATTCATTCCAAAGCAGTATCATCTATTAGCATCCATTATTTTATATTATGCAAGAGCTTCTGTCATGAAGAGATGTTAATGTCTTTAATGTTATTAGAAATTATTTTTAAATTGGACTTGTAGTAGGGTGTGTGTCTGTGTGTGGCTTAATTGGATTAATGCCAGCTAGTCTGGGTGCTTTGATGTATAATAGTTTAAAACGTTAATTATATAAACATAAGTTAAAAGGTAAAGTGCAATTTGCATTTGTTGAATAAACCATTCAAAAGAATGGGTAAAATCTTGCACCCAGCTGGGTGTTTGTGTGTGTTTATATTACTAATAAAATTGGTGGAATGAAAGAATTATTGTAAGGAGAGGTAAAATTTTAAAAACCTAGTAATACAATGGAAAATTTACATTCAAAGGGGAAGCTAGGTGTAAATAGAAAGGAATTTGTGTGTATGAGTTTGAGGCATTTAAGATCCAACCACCCTGTAAGGCTACAACTGTCTGCAAAGGAACCAAATTGCAAGGAACCTCAATTTGAATTTGTAAGGTCAAATGTGCTTTGCCTGGTATCTGTTTAAATTCTACGGGTTATTGTTGCCTTGGTGAAGATTTACCTGGGAGTGATTAATTTGTGGATTTGTTTAAAAGTTATTATGGTAGTAATTTGTAGACATGTGTATGTGTTTAATTTCTTGTTAAATTAATAAATGTTTAATTTAGTTTTATGTTTAAAAAAAACCTCTTCAGGCTTGATGGTTTTATTCCCGAATTCAGAACTGCATCTCAAACATACCAATTGAAAATATAGGTTATGACAGTTGTTCAAGTTTCCCTCTAGGATTTAAACAACTCAGCCTTTACCAACTGCTGCGTCATAACAGCTCCAAAATACACATTTTGCTGTTTAACAAGTTATATTAGTCCTGTAACATTTGAGACAGCTCCTAAATATAAATTCTCTTTCCACAAATGAAAACTAAATTAGTTGTGTATATTATAAGTTCAGTTTGATATTAACATTATAAAACTTGTAAGAATCTTATAATTTCTTGTTTATGAATTGCAAAGTTAGATTACCTCCTTGCCTTTTCTGGCTCCTTAATGCAGCACAGCCCTCAATGTGGCCTGTTATCTAGCAGCATTAAAGCATCTGCCAATGGGAACAGGCAGGTAAAGAAGCCCGAAGATTAAAAACAATGGTTAATTTCCAAGAAAATATTTAATAACTTTCAGAGGAAACAATGAACAAATAATTCAGGAAGCAATTGTAGGATATTAATTCTGCTCTGCTTCCAGACTTTGGCTCGCAACTTGGAAACTGACTGTTATGCAGTTTATTTACAACCTCCAGAGCCCCAAAGGCACAACAGTAGTTACAGCACTTTTTGATATGATTGTTGTCAGTAGGGGGTTAGCGAATTAAGCCAGCATTACACCCTAAACTGTAGTTTTATTACAGTTTGAGGATGTTAAGAGTACAATTAGTGCATGCTAATACTGTCAAGTATCCTTCTGAAGTCATTGATTATGTGCTTAGTTTTATTAGATTAGATGACCCTCCCACTCCTGAAAAGAGTTTAATAATATAAGTCGCAGCTATCTGTCTTAAAAGTCAGGGTGCACATGCCAAATTTTTTTAGGCAATTTGCCATGCTGCAACATCGTGTACAGCTGAAAAATCATATTCTCAACAACATTCCTTGCCACATGTATAAATCATGAGGTCAGATGATGAAATGCATTTGGTACTGACACTTGAAATTTGTAAACTTTGCTCTTTCCTCTCCTTCAGCCACCTCCTTGCCTTTTCTGGCTCCTTAATGCAGCACAGCCCTCAATGTGGCCTGTTATCTAGCAGCATTAAAGCATCTGCAAGTTCTGCATAGAGATGTTTTAGAATATGCCCATCTTTCATTATCTGGCTGTTGATCTTTCTGCCAATGGGAACAGTTTCCTCCAATCTACTCTGGCCAGACCTCTCATGATTTTGGACACCTCTATTATATCTTCTCTCAACCTTCTCTGCTCTAAGAAGAACAAATCCCAGCTTCTCCAATCTATCCACATAACTGAAGTCCCTCATCTTTTCAGCACCTGCTGTTATGACTTCACATCCTTTCTAAAGTGTGATGCCCAGAATTGGACACAATATTCTAGTTGTGGCTGAAACAGTGCTTTATAAAGATTCTTCGTAACTTCCTTGGTTTTATACTTTATGTCTCTATTTATAAAGCTCAAAATCTAGTAAGTGTTTTTACCTGCTATCTCAACCTGCCCTACCACATATACCCACAGGTCCCTCTGTTCTGCACCCCTTTAGAATTGTATCCTTTATCTTACGTTGCCTCTCCTCGTTCTTCCTATCAAAATGAATCACTTTGCACTTCTTAATGTTAAATTTCATCTGCTATGTGCCCATCAATACTACTAGCTTTTCTGTGTCCTCCTGAAATCTGTCACCATCCTTCTCACTGTTTATTGCGCTTCCAAGCTTTGTTTCATCTTCAAACCTTGGAATTGTGTCCCATATACCCAAGTCCAAATCATTAATATATATCACGAACAACAGTGGTCTTTGTACAGACACCTGGGGCAGAATTTTCAGGGTGACATGCGGGGTGGTGGGCACGGCACGTCAACACCTAAAATGGTGCATGATGACATCGGGCAAGCATCGCGATGTCACCGCACACCATCGCAATATTTCATTAGGCAGGCAGGCCATGAAGTACGACGCATGCCTGCCATTAATTAAAGGGCTAGTTAAGGCCCTTAACTCGGCAATCGATGTCGATTCTCAGGCATCCGTGGCGATCTTCGGCTTGGCGCACGGGCGCAACGGGCAGGCAGGTAAGCGACTTTTTAACAAAACTCATCCACGGGCGGGATATCAGGGCTCAGTGGGGTCGTCAATCTGTTCTGTGAAGTATTTATTGCAGGAAGTGTTTTAAACTTGCCTGTGCAATCTGTAGCAGTTCAGATCGAATTCCAGCAGCTTTCAGTGTATTTTGAACCTTCAGCTCAGCACCCTGCAGTCAGTAATCTTTATCGGGCCTGCAGCTTTCCGGAGACCTCCCTTTAGCATGGACATGGGTTTTGACATCTCCACTAGAGGCAGCTCCTCTGAGGAGGGAGGGAGGGCTTGAATAAGGAGGAGGCCAGGAGTGGATAATCAGCCTCCAGGGGAACCACCTTTGGGAGTACAGGCGCAGGAACAAGGGGCGCTGGGCCAAGAGGTAGTTCAAGGTGGAAGGGGCTGCAGACGCCACTTTCCTGCTACCAGGGTATACAGGCGGAGAAGCAGCTACCTCACTATGAGTGAGGTGCAGTGACGAAGGAGGCTCCGACTGTCAAGGGAGACAGTCAACTATATCTGTCAGATGATTGGCCCTGAGATCTCCCCTAACTGTGTGGGTGGACACCCCATGCCAGTGGCTCTGAAGCTCACAACGGCCCTCAACTTCTATGCCTCTGGCTCCTTCCAGGGCTCAGTGGGTGTTCTTTGCAGTGTCTCCCAATCAGCTGTTCACACTTGTGTCACGCAGGGCACAGATGTTCTTTTCAGGCGTGTATTGACCTTCATCCACTTCCGCTGCGACCAGTCAAGTCAGACACAGTGAGCCAAAGGCTTCGCAGCCATTGCTGGCTTCCCCCGCGGCTAGGGTGCAATAGACTGCACACGTGGCCATTAAGGCACCAGCAGGTGAGCCTAATGCCTTCATTAATAGGAAGGGCTTCCACTCCATTAACGTGCAGACAGTGTGTGATCACAGGATGCAGATTCTACAAGTCTGAGCAAGGTATCCAAGCAGTTCCCACAACGCCTACATCCTCAGACACTCCCAGTTGCCGGGGCTCTTCAGTGCTCCGGCTCGGCTTGATGGATGGCTGCCGTGTGATGAGGGCTATCCCCTCAGAAGGTGGCTTATGACGCCTCTCCGCCATCCAAGAACAGAAGCTGAGCAGCGCTACAATTGGAGCTACGGCTCCACAAGAGCTGCGGTGGAGAGAACCATCAGTCTTAAGATGCGCTTCCAAATCCTGGACCGCACAGAGGGTGCACTCCAGTACTCCCCAGATTGTGTCTTTGTGATAGTGGTAGCATGCTGTGCTCTGCACAATCTTGCGCTGGAAAGCGGGGATGCAGTGGACGATGAAGACCTTGACTCAGTGTATGCAGCTGCACATGATGACTCCAGCAGTGTTTCGGAGGATGATGAAGCAATGATGAGGGGCTGAACGCTGACCCGGAACGACACCAAGGAGGCAGGAACATCCGGGAGGCTTTAATCCAATGAACCTTCAGCTAGCTCCACACAAATGGATCTGGAGGACCAGCATTGCCTGGTGCATCCATACGTGGCAATTAAGTGCTACATCTGCACTTCATCAGCTGCAACTAAGGGCTTTATACATAAATCTCAATGTCCACTCAAACACTCATGATATTGTATGTGAAACATACAAATGCAGCACAAAGGAGCTACTCTCAGCCATGGTAACACATGTGGATTTTATTTTGGTCTATCATATGGTGCAACAAAATTAATTCAAAATGTTGTTACAACATCAAAAAATAAAAATTCCCTAATCTAGGGCCAACACAAAAGCACCAGTGAGAAACCCGTGGTGTGCCTTAGGTGCGTTATGCTTATGTTTACAGGTGTTACGTCTGGGTTGCTCCATTGCTCGGAGTGGCTTTTGAGACAATC
Organism: Carcharodon carcharias; assembly: GCF_017639515.1. Lineage (NCBI taxonomy): Eukaryota > Metazoa > Chordata > Chondrichthyes > Lamniformes > Lamnidae > Carcharodon > Carcharodon carcharias. The sequence goes on along the minus strand of NC_054473.1, from coordinate 127,990,602 downwards.
TGCTGTCCTGTTGGCCTCGATGACCTTGGCGGACGTCCTCTGGCCCGTAGAGCCTGTGCTGGCCCTGCCTGGGAGGGAGTGGCCAGTTCCACAGCTGGCATCTCCCCAGTCATCGCAGCCTCAACGGATGCGATGGTCACTGGCAGAGGGGCGGAGGAGCTGCTACCCTCATCCAGAGCACCCTGAGAGGAGCCTGCAGGGACGACAGGCAGCTGCTGTGCCGACATGAGGTTGCTTCAGGCCTCCCTGCTCATCGTAGATGGATGGGCACTGACCTGGGACACTTGGTGCCCAGACCATCTCCCACATTGCCAATGATCAACTGTGGCCACTGGCACTTTGAGGGCTTGCAGGACCGAACCTGTCCCCAGGAGAAGCTGGTTGTTCTGCTGGAAGCCCCTCTCCAGGAGAGTTGCCAATCTCTCAATGGAGGAAGCCTGACTCTCTGACGTGAGGCTCATGGCATCATTGCTGCTCAGTGTGGATTCCTGCACCACGGAGGCCAAGCGAAGCATACTGTCTTGCAACACTCCCAGATGCAACATTTCCTGCAGCTGCTGCGTGGTGGACAACTCCAGAGGCACATCATCACAGCCCGACTCAGCATGTGCCTGGTCCCCTGTAGCCCTCCGGCTGCTGGCACCATCTGCACTCTGTCTCTGCCATCTCCTCCATCGATTGTGAAGTGCCCTCTCCACTGTGCCGCGGGACACTAACCGATGTGCTAGTCTCTGCGCTGGTGCCTACCTCGCTGAAATGGTGTGACGCAGGTGACAGTTCAGGCCCCTCAGGTGTGAGAGGAGGCATCTGCAATTCCTCCTGTCAGCCATGCTCTGATGATGCTGAAATTAACAACAAGGACAGTGGATTAGTTAGCAGGCACATTGTAACACACTTCATCTCTTTTCCCCAGGTTCATAATGTGCTCAACCTTCTGGAACCTAAGGAGACGAACATTGGTGAGGTGGTAAATAGTCAGGAGGAGGCCCAAATATTACAAGCGGATACAGATGGGCTGGTCTAAGGAATGCCAAATGGAATGTTATGTGGATAAGTGTGAGATGATGCACTTGGGCAGAACAAACAAGGTATGGGAATACACAAGCAATGGTAGGACCGTGGAAAGTAAGGAGGATCAGAGGGACCTTGTTGGGCATGTTGATAGGCCCATTAATGTAGCGGGACAGGAACATAAGGCGTTTAAGAAAGTAAAAGCCATACTTGCCTTCATTAGCCGAGGAATAGAATATAGGAACAGGGAGGTCATGTTGCACGTGCAGAAAACGCTGTCGAGGCCACAGCTACACTTCTGAGTTCAGTTGTGATCAGCGCTTCATAGGAGGGATGCGATTGGAATGGAGAGAGTGCAGAGGTTTGTGACCAGGATGTATGCTGGCCTGGAGAGTTGGAGTTTTGAGGAAACATAATATACACTGGCAAAATTTGCCGTGGAGCACAGGAGATTGACGGGTGACATTATTAAGTTTCATAACATTATGAGGGGCATAGATCAGGTGGACAAAAAGCAACATTTCCCCTTGGCAGAGGGATGACTAACCTGGTCTCATTTATTTAAGGTAAGGGGCATGAGGTTGACAGGTGAGGTGATGAGGAACTTTTGGACAGAGTAATGTGGGATGCACTGGCTGAAAGGGTGGTGGAGGCAGAAACCCTCTTAAGATGTAATAAGTATTTGAATGCGCAGTAGCGATGCCATTCATACAAGGCCATGGGGATAGTGGTCAGAAATGGGATAAGGCGATTTTGAAAGGTGCTAGACTCGCTTACCATACCAGCTTCTCCTGGGGATAAGTTCGGTCCTGCAAGCCCTCAAAGTGCCAGTGGCCACAGCTGATCATTGGCAATGTTGGAGATGGTCTGGGCACCAAGTGTCCCAGGTCAGTGCCCATCCATCTACGATGAGCAGGGAGGCCTGAAGCAACCTCATGTCAGCGCAGCAGCTGCCTGTCGTCCCTGCAGGCTCCTCTCAGGGTGCTCTGGATGAGGGTAGCAGCTCCTCCGCCCCTCTGCCAGTGACCATCGCATCCGTTGAGGCTGCGATGACTGGGGAAATGCCAGCTGTGGAACTGGCCACTCCCTCCCAGGCAGGGCCAGCACAGGCTCCACGGGCCAGAGGGCGTCCGCCAAGGTCATCGAGGCCAACAGGACAGCAGATTGTCTCAGAAGCCACTCCGAGCAATGGAGTAACCCAGACGTAACACCCGTAAACATAAGCATAACGCACCTAAGGCACACCACGGGTTTCTCACTGGTGCTTTTGTGTTGGCCCTAGATTAGGGAATTTTTATTTTTTGATGTTGTAACAACATTTTGAATTAATTTTGTTGCACCATATGATAGACCAAAATAAAATCCACATGTGTTACCATGGCTGAGAGTAGCTCCTTTGTGCTGCATTTGTATGTTTCACATACAATATCATGAGTGTTTGAGTGGACATTGAGATTTATGTATAAAGCCCTTAGTTGCAGCTGATGAAGTGCAGATGTAGCACTTAATTGCCACGTATGGATGCACCAGGCAATGCTGGTCCTCCAGATCCATTTGTGTGGAGCTAGCCAAAGGTTCATTGGATTAAAGCCTCCCGGATGTTCCTGCCTCCTTGGTGTCGTTCCGGGTCAGCGTTCAGCCCCTCATCATTGCTTCATCATCCTCCGAAACACTGCTGGAGTCATCATGTGCCGCTGCATACACTGAGTCAAGGTCTTCATCGTCCACTGCATCCCCGCTTTCCAGCGCAAGATTGTGCAGAGCACAGCATGCTACCACTATCACAAAGACACAATCTGGGGAGTACTGGAGCGCACCCTCTGTGCGGTCCAGGATTTGGAAGCGCATCCTAAGACTGATGGTTCTCTCCACCGCAGCTCTTGTGGAGCCGTAGCTCCAATTGTAGCGCTGCTCAGCTTCTGTTCTTGGATGGCGGAGAGGCGTCATAAGCCACCTTCTGAGGGGATAGCCCTCATCACACGGCAGCCATCCATCAAGCCGAGCCGGAGCACTGAAGAGCCCCGGCAACTGGGAGTGTCTGAGGATGTAGGCGTTGTGGGAACTGCCTGGATACCTTGCTCAGACTTGTAGAATCTGCATCCTGTGATCACACACTGTCTGCACGTTAATGGAGTGGAAGCCCTTCTTATTGATGAAGGCATTAGGCTCACCTGCTGGTGCCTTAATGGCCACGTGTGCAGTCTATTGCACCCTAGCCGCGGGGGAAGCCAGCAATGGCTGCGAAGCCTTTGGCTCACTGTGTCTGACTTGACTGGTCGCAGCGGAAGTGGATGAAGGTCAATGCACGCCTGAAAAGAACATCTGTGCCCTGCGTGACACAAGTGTGAACAGCTGATTGGGAGACACTGCAAAGAACACCCACTGAGCCCTGGAAGGAGCCAGAGGCATAGAAGTTGAGGGCCGTTGTGAGCTTCAGAGCCACTGGCATGGGGTGTCCACCCACACAGTTAGGGGAGATCTCAGGGCCAATCATCTGACAGATATAGTTGACTGTCTCCCTTGACAGTCGGAGCCTCCTTCGTCACTGCACCTCACTCATAGTGAGGTAGCTGCTTCTCCGCCTGTATACCCTGGTAGCAGGAAAGTGGCGTCTGCAGCCCCTTCCACCTTGAACTACCTCTTGGCCCAGCGCCCCTTGTTCCTGCGCCTGTACTCCCAAAGGTGGTTCCCCTGGAGGCTGATTATCCACTCCTGGCCTCCTCCTTATTCAAGCCCTCCCTCCCTCCTCAGAGGAGCTGCCTCTAGTGGAGATGTCAAAACCCATGTCCATGCTAAAGGGAGGTCTCCGGAAAGCTGCAGGCCCGATAAAGATTACTGACTGCAGGGTGCTGAGCTGAAGGTTCAAAATACACTGAAAGCTGCTGGAATTCGATCTGAACTGCTACAGATTGCACAGGCAAGTTTAAAACACTTCCTGCAATAACTACTTCACAGAACAGATTGACGACCCCACTGAGCCCTGATATCCCGCCCGTGGATGAGTTTTGTTAAAAAGTCGCTTACCTGCCTGCCCGTTGCGCCCGTGCGCCAAGCCGAAGATCGCCACGGATGCCTGAGAATCGACATCGATTGCCGAGTTAAGGGCCTTAACTAGCCCTTTAATTAATGGCAGGCATGCGTCGTACTTCATGGCCCGCCTGCCTAATGAAATATTGCGATGGTGTGCGGTGACATCGCGATGCTTGCCCGATGTCACCATGCACCATTTTAGGTGTTGACGTGCCGTGCCCACCACCCCGCATGTCACCCTGAAAATTCTGCCCCAGGTGTCTGTACAAAGGGCCAAGGGACCTTTATCGATGACCCACATGTCTGACTCCATCAGTCTGTGAATGAGCTGTGTTGCTGCATTAATGATTCCAACAATCATCAGTGCTTTGGATGGTGGGAAGATAGAGCGGATGGGACTGTGGGCCTCAAATACCTGGCCGCTCCTCCCCAGCCTCACCTGCACCTGTGGACCTGGGCACATGGCACATTTCAAGCTCCAGGGCCTCCTGTTCAAACAGGTCAAGATGACAAGCTGGGCCTGGCCGCCTCCAGTGCGCGAATGTTCATGCGCATTATGTGCATTTTTCTCCTGCAAAACAGAGAAGACCGTTTATTGGAGCTCATCGCTCGTACTCTGTACGCACACGCCGTACCCCAACCACAGTGGCCCATCTGAGGCCTCCAGTGCCTCCTGTCCATGCTACTGGTGATTGGCCACAAAAATATAGTACGGCTGCTCCCAACCCCTCCCCCAATGGCCACCTTGGACACATTATGCGTCCATCACTTTCAGAAACACACGGTCTTTGCTCCCATGGCAAGGAGGCGCAACTAGGTGCAGCGCTGAAGGCACCAGATGGCTCTTGGCCACGAGACCTTGAGGCTCACTTTCCACCATCTCATCACCGTTGCTAGGACATGTGTTGGAGTTATGAGTATGTGCCTAGCTGCATCTCCTGCAGGTTGCCCCCAGACTACTCATGTGCGACTAAGGCCAACACATGGTGCGGGGAGAACCCATCTTCTCATGAACCACTAAGGCTGATGTAAGCATGATCACTATCTGCTTGACCACCCAGTGTGCGACAAATGCCCAATGCAGTCACAACACTAAGGGCAGAATTCTCTGCCTGCCAGGTGGGCGGGCCCGACCCAATCTCCGGCGGGTGGGGTGCTACACTTCTGCATTCGTTTGTGATCAGCGCTTCATGGGAGGGATGTGATTGGAATGGAGAGTGCAGAGGTTTGTGACCAGGATGCATGCTGACCTGGAGAGTTGGAGTTTTGAGGAAACAAAACATACACTGGCGAAATTAGTCGTGGAGCACAGGAGATTGACGGGTGACATAATTGAGTTTCATAACCTTATGAGGGGCATAGAACAGTTGGACAAAAAGCAACATTTCCCCTTGGTGGCCATTTTACGTGGGCGGGCCAATTAAAGCCCACCCAGCATGACGTCTGGCGGGTTGGGGGGGTGGGGGGAGGGGAGATTCCCCAAAAGCGAGAGTGCGCTCTTTCGTGCATGCACACGAAAGAGCCCACATCTCCCTGAGGTTAAGTTGGTGCATGCGCACGAAAGAGCCCACATCTCCCTGAGGTTAAGTGCTGCCTCAGGGAGATCACTTACACTTCTAAAAAGATTAAAAATAGAAAAAAAAATTCCCTAACATGTCCCCCTCATGTGACATGTTCATAATTAACATAATAACTTTATTAAAAATTTTAAAACCCTGCATGAAACCTCATTCTGCCCGTGGATGAGGTTTCATGTTTTATCTGTTTGCCACCGGGGCTCCTGGCCTGCCCACCAACCTTAAGGTTGGATGGGCAGGTACACTAAGTACTTTAATTGATCTGTCAATGGCCTCAATTGGCCATTGACAAGTCGGCGGGCCCGCAGCAAAATCAGCTGCAGGCCCACAACCTGAAAATTTAAATGGACCGGGATGACATCAGGGGTTCTGCCCGATGTCATCCCACATCATTTTACGCATCGGCGAGTGGGCCCCGCCCCCTGCTCATGGATGGCAAAATTCTGCCCTAAGACCTTTGAGGGGGGGGGTGGGGGGGGGGGTGGGCGGCACTCAAAGGCTAAGGCTACCTGCCAGGTTAAATGCCCAAGGCCAGCATGGTACTCACCCTTCCATAGCGCAACAAATCATTGGACCGCTTACGGCACTGGATCCAGGTGCGCCGCACCACGTCCCGGGAGCTCACCACCTCCTCCCAGGCACACTTCATCATGTGGTGGGCCCTCCTCCTCCCATCCTGGGGAAACAGCACCCGCTACTTTGCTGTCACCTCCTCCACAAGGGCAGCAAGGCAGTCATCGGAAAAGTGAGGGGCACATTGGCCCCCCTGCTCCTGGCCCACACCCTGCAGTCTGTCCTCCTCCTCTACATTGGTCTGTTTGGCAGACCCCCTGAGGCGCCACCTGTAGCTGGCCATTGTGAACAGCCTAAAGGAGGCTCCCTGGCCTTTTTTTTACATAGACTGCCGGGTCGCCATTGGACCCGGCGGTCTGTACATGCCCACCACAAATTTAAGACTACTGCTCTCCACGGGAGTGGGAAATGCGCTGGGCAGGCCTTAATTGGCCCACCTGCTCAAAATGGCAGCGCAGCCCCGATTGCTGGTGACGATTGGGTCCATAGCCACCCGCATCAGCTTCAGCTCTGCCCACCCGCCTGCCTAACGGAAAATTTAGGCCATGGGGAACCGCAATTTAAGCTTCCTCCAGCCTGGAAAAACAACCATTTGCCATCCTTTGGCCAATTTGTATCCGTGGTTCCATGTCCCTTTTATTCCATGGGCTTCAACTTTGCTGGCAAACCTATTATCTTATCAAATGCCTTTTGGAAGTCCTTCTACAACACTTTAACTGAATCACAGTATCACAGTGCAGAAGAGGCCCTTCGGCCCATCGGGTCTGCACTGACACTGTATTACTTTCTTCAACCCTTTCTGTTCCCTCATCCAAAGAAAAAAATCAAGTTGGTTAAACATCATTTGCCTTTAACAAATCCATGCTGGCTTTTCTTAATTAATGCACACTTGACCAGGTGGCAGTTAATTTTGCCCCGGGTTATTATTTCTAAAAACTCCCCCACCACAAAGGTTAAACTGACTGACCTATGGTTGCTGGGTTTATCCTGGTACCCTTTTTTGAACATCTAACATTTGCAATTCTCTCGTCCTCTGACACTACCCTGGTATCTATGGAAAATTGGGTGATTATAGCCAGCCCCACCACAATTTCCACCTTTACTTCCCTCACCATCTTTGAATGCACCCCATCCAGACCTGATAATTAATCTACTTGAAGATAAAGGCTAGACCATGCCTGGATGGCAGGTTTCTTTCCTTGAAAGGAATCAGTGAATCAATTGGGTTTTCATGTTAACCTAAAAGCTTTGTGGTCACTTTTTTTCCACTGATGCCTGCTTTTTATTTCCAGGATTTTTTTTTAAACCAAATTTAAAATTCTGAAACCAACGTGGGGAATTTGATCTCTCTTCCTCTAGATTATTAGCTCAGCCCTCTGGATTACTAGTCCAATAACATAACCACTGTTGTATTTAAGAAAGCCTGTTTGTGAAGGATAGAACTGCACCCAAATCTTTAGTCGCTCTAACATTTATTTACAGAGTAAAACATTACAAGCACACACCTAACTCAACTACACCACAATTTCTGTGTCTCTACATCTGCTCAAGTGAAACCCAAGCTAATGCCCACCACCTGCATATAATTAAACACAGTTGATATACAATTAACTGTAAAAGAAAATATGTGCCCAGGTAAAATGTATTTGCTGCAAGTAGAATTGTAGCATGGTTATAGCGAAGGTGAAGGCCAATCAGTCTGTCCTATCCATGCCAGTCTCTAAGAGCTACTCAGAAGTCCCATTGCCCTGCCTTTTCACTGCAATCCCTGCAATTTTCTTCTCTTTAAATAATTATCCAATTCCCTTTTGAAATTGAATCTTCCTCCACCACACACTCAGGCAGTGCATTCCTGATCCTTACCACTCACTGCTTAAAAAAAATAGTTTTGCCAATCACCTTAAATCGGTGTCCTCTACTTCTCTACACTTTCATCAATGGGAACAGTTTCTCCCTATCTACTCTGTACAGTCCCCTCATGATTTTTGAATACCTCTTTCAGATTTCCTCTCAACCTTTTCTTCAAGGAAAACAGCCCCAGTTTCACCAATCTATCTGCATAACGGAAATCTCTCATCTCCAGAACCATTCTCAAATCTTTTCTGCACTCTCTCCAGTGCCTTCACGTCCTTCCTAAAGTGTGGTGGCCAGAATTGGACACACTACTTCAGTTGAGCTGAACTAGTGTTTTATAAAGATTCATTATAACATCCCTGCTTTTGTACTTCAGCCTCTATTTATAAATCCCCATGTGCCTTTTGCTTTAGTATCCACTTTCTCAACCTGCCCTACCACTTTCAATGATTTTTGAACATATACCCTCATGTCCCCCTGCTCATGCGCCCATTTTAGAATTGTACCCTTTACTTTGTATTGCCTTTCCTCATTGTTCCTACTAAAATATATCACTTCACTGCATTAAATGTCATCTGCCCATACCCCACCAGCTTGTTTGTCCTCTTAACTTCTATCATTATCCTTCTCTTAGTTTACAACACTTCCAAGTTTTGTGTCATCCGCACATTTTCAAATTATGCCCTGTGCATCCAAGTCTGACCATTAGTATAGATCAAGAAAAGCAGTGGTCCTAATACTGACCCATGGTGAATTCCACTACATATCTTCCTCCAGTTTGAAAAGCAACCACAATTCTCCTGTTTTCCATCACTCAAGCAACTTTGTGCCCATGCTGCAACTTTTTTTATTCCATGGACTTCAGCTTTTCTGCCAGACCTGTTATTTTTCTTTTTATTCTGGGATTTGGGCCTCGCTGGCTAGGCCAGCTTTTATTTATCGCCCATCCCTGTTATGTGGCACTTTATCAATCATCTTTTGGAAGTCCTCGTATGCCATGTAAAGCACATTACTATCATCACCTCTTGATGTTACTTCATCGAAAACTCACAATAGATAAACACTACAGTATTTGCTGTTAACAAATAAAGGCTGGCTTTCTTTAATTAATCCACATTTGTTCAAGTGATTGTTAACTTTGTCCTGGATTATTGTTTCTATAAGCTTTCCCATACTGTGGTTAAGGCGACTGGCCTGTACTTGCTAGATTTATTCACGTACCTTGTTTGAACAAGAGTGTGACATTTGCAGTTCTCCAGTTCTTTGGCACCACCCCTTTATTTAAGGAGGATTGGAATTTTATTGCCAGTGCCAATACAATTTCCACCCTTATTTCCCTCAGATCCTTGGATGCATCTGATCCAGCCTTTCTAATACACACTCCTTAGCATGTTTAGCCTATCCAGTATCTCATTTGCTTTCCCTTTCACCACAACTTTGGCAGTATCATCTTCCTTGGTAAAGGCAGATGTAAGTACACTTTCAATATCTCAGCCTCGCCGTCTGCCTCCATGTATAACTCCCCATTTTGGTCCATAGCTTCTCCTTTTGCCAGCCTTTTACTATTTACATGCCTATAGAAGACTTTTGGATTCCCTTTTTATGTTGGTTGCCTGTCTCTTCTTATACTCTCTCTTTACTATTTCTTTTCTCACTTCCCTTCTGAACTTTCTATATTCAGCCTGGTTCTCACTTGTATTATCAACCTGATACGTGTCATATGCATTTTCTGCTACATCTTACTCCCTAACTTTTTCATCATCCAGGGAGCCCCGGCTTTGTTTGTTGTACATAACCTGGTTTTGCACTATCTCTTCTTTAAAGGCAGCCCATTATTCAATTAAGTTTTGCCTGCCAATCTTTGATTTCAATTTTACCTGGGCTAGATCTGATCTCGTCCATTGAAATTGGCCCTCCCCCAATTAAAAAGTGACTTAGTACTTCTGCCCAATATTACCTTTTAACTGAACCTGAACCTTGACTTTCATGTTCACAATAAGGCCACTGGTATAACAATGTTGTGAAAGAAGCATTATCTCCAAATATGTTGATAAGGTCTGTGACAGTAATAATCTAAATTCCCAGCTCAATAATCTGAGTGTATATCTGAATCAGTTGAAGTTCAATAAAATAGGAAATGAGCTATAGGTTAGACTGTAGCGTGTGTGACTTTGATTCCAACTGAATAGTTTCAGATCTGAAAACAATGGGATAAAAATGCCTACAAATAGCCAGCATGATATCCACGCTCAATGATATCATATGATGCAAACCTAACAAATGAGTTATTTTAAGTATTGTAGTCTCTGTTGGTTATTAATGTCAAACGCAATAATACCTATATTTTAATTATGATTTTTTTAATAACCATTATAGAAAGCAATTTTCAATGGCTCTCCTAAAATTCAGAAAATTTTGAGGGCTTTTTAGTGCAGAGAATTGAATCATGCCCTTTCAGCTTTGGGACCCAGTTCTGAAACCAGTCCAGACTGATGTGATGCAAGTTCCTTTTTCATGCTGTAATTTGACTAGACTTTGCTACATTATGGTGTGGACTACTGTGATTCATATAGACATTTTAATGTATTTTTAACCGTTACCACAGCCATAGTGGTATTGTTGAATTACGTCATTCCTTTTGTGAACCGCGATATGAGCCTGGACAGGGTGTATGGATTAATTAACCATGGGCAGGGCATCATTTGCTGGCTGATCTCATCCTTACCAACAACTATAAGCAATGCAATTCCTTTAGAGCTAATACATACCAATTGGATAAAGGATGTTGGCCATCGTTCCTTCCTTCCTAGCCAGAGACACCAAGGTACATTGTAACCAATTGTATTGCCAGAATGCCACTCAGACAAGCACAGTCTCAGGATTGAATGTGACAGCTTCCTGGTTGGTATAAATCATTACAACAGTACATGGTGGATTTTACCATCATAATTCTCCTTACTAGTGTGAAAGATAGCACTTTTATTCCTGACGTTTATAGCCTTTCTAGGTAATACCATCAACAAATATTCTACTGTCATTGCTTAATTGTTTTCTTTTTCATTTTAGAGTATCTGAGCATTATCAGAATGGTGACGTGAAATTGTCCAGTAGTAAGCTGCAGGATGATTCTTTGCCTACAATTTCTTCTCATCTTCAGCGAGCCAAGGTAAAGAAGACTTTGCAGTTAAAGGAGCTTGATGTACAGAAAATTTAAAAAATACATGTATTTAAGAATTCAGGTGCAACTGAAGCACTTGATTTCCAAACCAAAGACACTACATTTAAACTGATAAACTGATAGAATGTTATCCAAACTAACTCCCCTATATCTCAAAAGTAGAACTTAACTGACTTGAGTGTTGTAATCACAATCAAAATGGCAGCCTTCCATCTCATAATTCTGTAGTTTGCATTGTGGTGCTCACCTCTACGTTAAGCATCATCTGTGTGGTTCAGGAGCCCCACTCTGGCATGGCCGTCTCTGCCACATTTGCTGCAGAGGAAGACATTGGGCTGAGAAAGTGCAGGATTCTCAGGCATCTGTTTTCTCTGGGCCCTCTTCTCAGTCAGCTTAATTTTTCATTTCTGCTCACCTCTCCCAATGCTCTTCAAAGAAATCAGCCTCCAGAGGTTGCAGCCATCACTAACTGTCTCCCAATTGTCAGTGTCCATGTCCACCATCTTCATATCTCGCTTGTAGGTACCCTTGGAGTGGTGATATGGATGCCCAGGAAATCGTGTCCCAGTGGCCAGTTCTGTGTTGTAGCTTCACCAGGTTGATACCTCATTTTTAGGTGTGCCTGGTTTTGCTCTGGCATGCCCTCCTGCACTCTTCATTGAACCAGGGCTGATCCCCCAGTTTGATGGTAATGGTAGAGTAGGTTATATGCCGAGCCACGAGGTTGCAGATTGTAGTCGAATGCAATTCAAGATATAATCTATATTCTGTATATAGTCTATACCAATGATAACTCAATTACACATCAATGGTGTAAAAACTGAAACTATGTACACAATATATGACCTGTTCTGCATCCAAGCGACGATCCCATGTGTGTCTTACTGACTTGTCCTAAGTCTTCTGGAAGAGGCCTGTGGCACATTCTTTCTTGCATCCAGTAATATAACTGGGAATTGAATAAGATTATAGCTTGGAGTATATTTGTTCTAGCTTGATTTGGTAGCCTGCACAGCAACAATGTAACAGATGCTGTGGTGACCATAATTATGACTTGTTTTATCAATCGCCCACTGTTTTGTTATCTTGCTTATTGCAAACATATTTATTTCAATGGGGTGGGGAGGTGGAGGGAGGTGGCTGATTGGAATTAGACTTTGGGTGACTATGTGGAAGTTATTAGTTTTAATGGAAAGCAACAAAATACTTGCTCAGTCGGCATCCATGAAACAGCTGCTTTGCTGCACCATTGTAACTGTAGGGTGATATGCCCAATGCTGTAAGGTTCATGGCCAATAAATGAATCTGTTCCTTAGGCAACATCACTGAAATTACTGAAATGAGTTCAGAATGGCTAGGTGGTTCAAAAAACAATGTGTTTTTTTAAAGTAGGCCTGAAATGGTGTTTAAAGACTATACAATAATTAGTTATGAAATAATTCTTTTACATATGAGCGGCTCTGTCCCATTTCGAACAGCAGTGTCTATATGCCTTGGGCAGTTTTTCAATTGGTTTAAAAACATGGGTAACTGTTGCTAATCTTTCTGTAATTAAAGAAAAAGAAGAGAGTACACAAAGTACCTGCAGACGTAATTAATGACAAGTCATCAACCAGTGCCATTAAACTACCATCTGTTCCTCCTCTATCAGAATCAGGTAAGGATTAATTTGTAAATGACAAGAGTAACATGAAAACTTTTACAGCAACATTGTGCTTTATTTGGGGGATACATATGTAAAACTTAAAGATTTATGAACTATTGGACAACCTCAACAGCCCAATTTTCTACACTTTCATATTTATTATAATTTGAAGTGAGTTAATGACATCAGTAAGGAAAACCTCTGTCTTTGGTGTCAATCTGCCTCAATGAAATTAATGTAAATTTTGTGATTTGTTTTAATTAATACAGGTACCAGCCCATCATATTTCATAGAAGCAAAATACTGTGGATACTGGAAATTTGAAACAAACATTGTTGGAAAAACTCAGTAGGTCTGACAGCATCTGTGGAGAGAAAGACAGAGTTAACGTTTCGAGTCCATATGACTCTTCTTCAGAAGAGTTCTGAAGGAGAGTCACACAGCTTCGAAACATTAACTCAGACTTGTTGAGTTTTTCCAGCAATTTTTGTTTTTGTTCCATCATATTTCATACCAGTTATACTGTGTATCAATGTATTTTGCCTGGTGTGTAAAGGCATTATAAGTATTTATAATATCCATCCATATGAGCCAGAAGGTCCTATATTTGTTTCCTCCTTGTGATAAGTAGCTGAATGTCAGCTGAGTCACCATTTGTTGTACTGTAATTGGCTTTTACCCACTTGGGTAAGAGAGGGGGAAATTCCGACCATGATTTCCTATCTAGTGATTTCTGCTGGAAAATGATGTGCATGGATGTCGGGTGAGAAGAGAATTCTGGTTAATTATGATGTCCTCTATGATCAAACAGCCTGTTGATATTTTGTGAGCTCACTGGATGAGGAATGACCATTTGGACAAATTACTGGAGGATTACCAGCACCTATGGCATTGTGCCTTAGTAAAAATCAATATTTTGCAGAAGAGATGGGGGGAAAACATAACATTTAAAAGCATTGTATTTCAAATGTAGGAACCCTTGCATATACAAGAAAACTTAGCGTCCAAATTGTGATAAACATGGAAATATCAAGCTAAGTTGAGTTTGTGACACTTTTTAAACTCACCTTGTTCCTTGTTCACTTTTTGGTTGCACTACCCATTTCATCTTAACCATCTAGTCAAGCTAACCTTAAAGCAATCAACCACAACCAATCCAAGAATTCATAACAAAAATAAAAATACCTGGAAAAACTCAGCAGGTCTGGCAGCATCTGCGGAGAGGAACACAGTTAACGTTTCGGGTCCGTAAGACTCTTCAACAGAACTAAGTAAAAATAGAAGAGAGGTGAAATATAAGCTGGTTTGGGGGGGCGGTGGGACAAGTAGAGCTGGATAGAGGGCCAGTGATAGGTGGAGATAGCCAAAAGATGTCATAGACAAAAGGACAAAGAGGCGTTGAAGGTGGTGATATTATCTAAGGAATGTGTTAATTAAGGGTAGAAAGCAGGACAAGCAAGGTACCGATAGCCCTAGTGGGGGGTGGGGTGGGGTGAAGGAATCGAAAAAGGCTAAAAGGTAGAGATAAAACAATGGATGGAAATACATTTAAAAATAACGGAAGGAGGTGGGAAAAGAAAAATCTATATAAATTATCAGGAAAAAAGGGGGGATCGGAAAGGGGGTGGGGATGGAGGAGAGAGTTCATGATCTAAAGTTGTTGAACTCAATATTCAGTCTGGAAGGCTGTAAAGTGCTTAGTTGGAAGTTGAAGTGCTGTTTCTCCAATTTGCGTTGAGCTTCACTGGAACAATGTAGCAGGCCAAGGATGGACATGTGAGCATGAGAGCAGGGTGGAGTGTTGAAATGGCAAGCGACAGGGAGGTCTGGGTAATGCTTGCGGAGTTTTTCCAGGTATTTTTATTTTTGTTTTGGATTTCCAGCATCTACAGATTTTTGCTTTTATCCACGAATTCATGTTCAAATAAAAACCTTTGTCCTGTAGAATATATTTTACCTTTATGAATGCTGCAATTTACATAAATTGAAGAAAAGATAACTATAATTAAGATCACTCAAATAGCTACATAAGACTATATGACAGCATAATGTGTATTTTAATAAATGCCATAATCAAAGCCGCCAAACTTTGTCTTCAGTATATACACTCCCATTGCTGTTGAGGATAAACTAAAGTTTTGGGGAAACTGTGCCAAGGTAGATCCTCAATTTCCCAAACTCCCATTATTCCCTTTATTATCCTCATTATTCACTGCCTGTGGTGCATTATGGGGTATATCCTGGCAGGAGAAAATCACGAATGCAGCTGTCCTCTCAAAGGCAGAGCTGCAAAGTTTGTTAGCACCCATCAACCAAGATGGCTTCATTGGCTCAGGCACATCCACAGGATAGAAGACAATGTATTTGCACTACAGAGGGTGCAGAAGAGATTTACAAGGTTGTTGCCAGGACTGGAAAATTGCAGCTATGACGAATGACTAGATAGACTAGGAACAGAGGATGTTGAGGGGAGGTGTATAAGGTTATAAGGGGCCTGGAATAGAGTGGATGGGAAGGACTTATTTCCCTTAGAGAGATCAGTGACTAGAGGACATAGATTTAAAGTAATTGGTGGAAGGATTAGGGGGGGGATGAAAGATTTTTTTCACCTAGACAATGGTAGGGGTCTGGAACTTGCTGCCTAAAAGGGTAATAGAGGCAGAAACCCTGAACCCATTTAAAAGGTATCCTGTAATCTCCCGGGCTACGGACCAAGTGCTGGAAAATGGGATTAGCCTGGGGGGCTTGTTTTTTAGCTGGTGCAGACACAATGGGCGGAGCTGTCTCCTTCTGTGCCACAAATGTTTCCTAAATTTTCTAAATATCTGAAAAGGAGGAATGTGCAGGGGATGTGGGGAGAGGGCAGGGGGTGGCAGCATGTGAATTCCTCCTTAGGAAGGTCAGCATAGACACGATGGGCCAAATGGCTGCCTTCTGTGCTGTAATGATACTATGATTTCATACCCAAGAACTTTCTCTATATTGAGGTTGCCGGAGCCAGACGACCGGTGGGACACCCAAAGGGTGCTTGCAAGTGCAACATGAAAAACTCTAAATATTAATTTATCACCTAGGAGTCACTAGCTGTTGAAAGAGGGAAATAGCATGCACTACCACAATGATTGTTGGTTACAATGGCTGGGCAATGGGGTCAATGCTAAAAACAACAACCCACAATGATACTTGGAAACTTCATGTGCTTCACTTTTAGCAGAACCTGCATCTCAAGGATTGGCCCCTTCAGCCACCAGCAAAGGTGCACCATCTGAAGGCACCACGTTTGAAATGGATTGTTTGCTGCATGTCGTGCCAGTCAGAGTAGAAATAGCAGGATATATCGGATGAATACGTGGCTGAAGAAATGGTGTGAACGGGGAGGGTTTCAGATCCCTGGGGCATTGGGACCGGTTCTGGGGAGGTGGGACCAGTACAAACTAGATGAGTTATACCTGGGCAGGACCAGGACTGACATCCTGGGGGAACATCTGCTAGAGTGGTTGGGGAGGGTTTAAACTAAAATGGCAGGGGCATGGGAACCTTTGCAAGGAGTCAGAGGAGGGGGAATCAAGGACAAGAACAAAAGACAGAAAGGGGAATAAGAAAAGTGATAGGCAGAGAAATCAAGGGCAAGAATCAAACAGGGCCTCAGTGAAAAATAGTGGGAACAGGACAAAGCCTTAAGGCTTTGGCTTTAACGCGAGGAGCATTCGCAGTAAAGTGGATGAAGTAACCGTGCAAATAGATGTAAACAGGTATGATATAGTCAAGATTATGGAGACATGACTGCATGGTGACCAGGGGTGGGAACTGAACATCCAGGGGTATTCAGTATTTAGGAAAGACAGACAAAAAGAAAAAGGCGGTGGAGTTGCCTTGCTGGTTAAAGAGGAAATTAACGCAATAGTGAGGAAAGATATTAACTCCGACAATGTGGAATCTGTATGGGTAGAGCTGAGAAACACTAAGGGGCAAAAAACTTTAGTGGGGGTTTTATATAGACTCCCAAACTGTAATGATGATGTTGGGAATGAAATTAAACAGGAAATTAGAGACACATGTAATAAAGGAACGTCTGTAATTATTGGTGACTTTAATCTGCGTATAGATTGGGCAAATCAAATTAGTAAAAATACCGTCAAGGAGGAATTCCTGGAGTGTATGCAGGATGTTTTTCTGGACCAATACATTGAGGAACCAACAATAGAACAGGTCATCCTCGACTGGGTATTGTGTAATGAAAAGGGAATAATTGGCAATCTAGTTGTGCGAGGCCCCTTGGGGATGAGCGACCATAATATGATAGAATTCTTCATCAAGGTGGAGATTGATGTAGTTGATTCTGAGACTTGGGTCCTGAATCTTAATAAAGGAAACTACGATGGTGTGAGGCGCGAGTTGGCTATGACAGATTGGGAAATGTTACTTAAAGGGATGATGGTGGATAGGCAATGGCAAACATTCAAAGAGCGCACTGGTGAACTGCAACAATTGTTTATTCCTGTCTGGCGCAAAAGTAAAACAGGAAAAATGGCCAAACCATGGATTACAAGGGAAATTAGAGATAGTATTAGATGCGAGGAAGAGGCATACAAATTGGCCAGAAAATACAACAGACTTGAGGATTGGGAGCACTTTAGAATTCAGCAAAGGAGGACCAAGGGATTGATTATGAAGGGGAAAATAGAGTACGAGAGTATGCTTGCAGGGAACATAAAAACTGATAGTAAAAGTTTCTATAGGTATGTGAAGAGAAAAAGATTGGTGAAGACAAATGTAGATCTCTTACAGTCAGAAACAGTGGAATATATAATGGGGAACAAAGAAATGGCTGACCAATTAAATACATACTTTGGTTCTGCCTTCACAAAGGAGGACACTAATAACAACATACCAGAAATGTTGGGGAACACAGGGTTTAGTGAGAGGGAGGAACTGAAAGAAATCAATATTAGTAGGGAAATGGTGTTGGGGAAATTGATGGGATTGAAGGCCAATAAATCCCTGGGGCCTGATAATCTACATCCCAGAGTACTTAAGGAAGTGGCCCTCAAAATAGTGATGCATTGGTGGTCATCTTCTGAGATTCTAGAGACTCTGGAACAGTTCCTACAGATTGGAGGGTAGCTAATGTAACCCCACTATTTAAAAAAGGGAGGCAGAGAGAAAACAGGGAATTATAGACCAGTCGGCCTGACGTCGGTAGTGTGGGGAAAATTCTGGAGTCCATTATAAAAGATTTAATAGCTGAGCACATAGAAAACAGTGGCAGAATCAGACGGAGTCAGCATGGATTTATGAAAGGGAAATCATGCTTGACAAATCTACTGGAATTTTTCGGGGATGTAACGAGTAGAATTGATGAGGGGGAGCCAGTGGATGTGGTTTATTGGACTTTCAGACAAAGTCCCACATAAGAGATTGGCGTGTAAAACTAAAGTGCATGGGATTGAGGGTAGTGTATTGAGATGAATAGAAAACTGGTTGGCAGACAGGAAACAGAGTAGGAATAAACGGGTCTTTTTCTGAATGGCAGGCAGTGATTAGTGGAGTACCACAGGGATCGGTGCTGGGACCCCAGTGTTTCATCATATATATTAATGATTTAGATGAGGGAATTAAATGTAATATCTCCAAATTTGACACAAAGCTGGGTGGGAGAGTGAGCTGTGAGGAGGATGCAGAGATGCTTCAGTATAATTTGGACAAGCTGAGTGAGTGGGCAAATGCATGGCAGATGCAGTATAATGTAGATAAATGTGAGGTTATCCATTTTGGTAGCAAAAACAGGAAAGCAGACTATTATCTGAATGGCTATAAATTGAGAGAGGAGAATGTGCAACAAGACCTGGGTGTCCTTGTACACCAGTCGCTGAAGGTAAGCATGCAGGTGCAGCAGGCAGTAAAGAAGGCAAATGGTATGTTGGCCTTCATGGCCAGAGGGTTCGAGTACAGGAACAGGGATGTCTTGCTGCAATTGTACAGGGCCTTGGTGAGACCACACCTGGAATATTGTGTGCAGTTTTAGTCTCCTTATCTGAGGAAGGATGCACTTGCTATAGAGGGAGTGCAGCGAAGGTTTACCCGACTGATACCTGGGATGGCGGGATTGACATATGAGGAGAGATTGATTAGGATTATATTCGCTGAGTTCAGAAGAATGAGGGGGATCTCATAGAAACCTATAAAATTCCAACAAGACTAGACAGGGTAGATGCAGGAAGAATGTTCGCGATGGTGGGGGTGTCCAGAAGCAGTGGTCACAGTCTGAGGATATGGGGTAGACCATTTAGGACTGAGATGAGGAGAAATTTCTTCACCCAGAGAGTGGTGAGCCTGTGGAATTCGTTACCACAGAAAGTAGTTGAGACCAAAACACTGTGTGCTTTCAAGAATGAGTTAGATATAGCTCTTGGGGCGAAAAGGATCAATGGGTATGGGGAGAAAGCTGGTGCAAGCTATTGAGTTGGATGATCAGCCATGATCATAATGAATGGCAGAGCAGGCTCGAAGGGCTGAAAGGCCTACTGCTCCTAGTTTCTATATTTCTATGTCTATCATCATTTGTAGATGGAAGGATGTCGACGAGGGGAAATCCTCATGCTCAGTTGCCTCCGTTCCGTTTTCACTTAGTGACCCTTAGCTGCTTATATAATGCTGATGTAAACACAGACTCCCAAGAAGGTTACTAGAAGTGCTTGCCTTTTGTGTTCACTTCTAGCGTGGTTGACATCAAGGAGATATTTTGGCCAGCTTTCTTGGGTCTGTGGTAGGTTCACTAGTGTTGTCGGGAATGGGTACTGTTACGATCCCCAGAGAGACCAACTACTTTTTAAAAGAGGCATGAATTTCCCAGTGACCGACATAAAGAATTTTATGACAAGATTTCAGGTTTTAAGACTTTTACTATAACAAACAAACTAAAATCAACAACGGCTAAACTTTACTTGGTAGGTAACCAATATACTAAACCATAGAAAAGGTGCTCCCCATGAACTACTTAACACCACATTTATACATTATACTGCAGTCTCAGCAGAGATGTAATCTTGTATATAATGTCCCAAGCTGCTCCTGGATTTAGCAGCAGCTCTTCTCCCTGCTCCACCAGGGTGAACTTTCCAGTGTCATCTTAAATAAAGTCCCTTCACTCAATCTTTTTAGCATAATCAAATATTGGACTTCCAGTAGCAAGGCACCCTCTGGTGACTCCTTGGTCTTTAACTCTCTATAAGCCTTGTCTCTTCAACAGGAAACCCTTCCTTGCCAGCACTCTGCTTGGTGATGAACCCAGAAACAGCCCTTTTCTCCTGTTTGGCATTGCAGCACCTGTTTTTGTTTACCAAATCTCTGTCTGACGGACTCTGAGTGTCTGAGTCTGTGCACAGCAAATCACCTGCTGCTGCCTTAGTATCCTGATGTTAAAGCTTGCAACTTCCTTTCATTAAGTTTTGACCTGCCCCCCTATCCCCATGACAACTAGGTCACATGGATTGTCTCCAAGCAGATTTCATAGGAGGTCACATTCCCCTCTCCAGACTACTCCATTTTACTGTGAAATAAAAGAGTTTAAAACATAACCATCTTATAAAGTCTCACATTCATAACAGTATATGGTGCATGGAGAGGGAAGATAGGTGCAGCGCTGAACAGATAACTCAGTTGGTCCAGTGTGATATGACCTTAATCGTAGGACCAGAACAACCTGGGAGGGCTGAGGCAAGCTGCTATGACGCAGCAGATGGTAAATGCTGAGCTGTTCAAATCCCAGAGGGAAACTTGAAACAACTGTCACAACTTAATTTTCAATTTGTATAAATTTCAAGAAGCATGCCTTGAATTCAGTAGTAATAAGACCACCAAGTCTTATAGGTTTTTACAAAACTAGATTAAACATGTATTAATAAGAGAAATGTTTTTAAATACATACATAGATCTATAAGCTACTACTGTGATAACTTCTAAATCCCCAATCAATCTAACTCCCAGTTACAATTTTGTTAAGGCAACAGTAAGACACAGATTTTAAAAGAAATATGATACCCTGAACAAGTCAAATTCCAAGTGAGTTTTCTTAACTTCAGTCCTTTGAAGACAGCAGCTTGAGGAATAGATTCTGAAGGTTTTTTTCCACACTTGTATGATCTAAAAATGCATACCCTTACATACCAGCCTTTGCTCCTTGTATACATATTTTCCTCTTTGAATGCAAATACCCATTGTTTCACTATTTCTTTGGACTTTATCTCCCTGATGATAACAACCTCTCATAGCACTAAATTTTACCAGTTATCTTTGGGAAAAATAAACACACTCTTTCTAAACTTCGCCTGGCTAGGTGATACATTTCACCCCTCCTTTGAAAACAATCTAGTGTGGTTTATTTAAAAATGAAAATGTTCCCTTGACATCTATGTTTCTAAACTTCCCCATGTTTACCTAATTAACATTTCAAATCTAACTTTTCTTCTTACATCAAAACATCCAGACTAACTGCTTCTTATTAAGTCTTACACGCGCACAGGCACCTATAGACACATCCCACTATTACTCTATTTAACAAAAAATTCCAATAATATTATGAAAATTATTATATCATCTTGATACAGGCAGGGAGCAATAATACATTCAACATAATGAGCAATCAACAGTGTAATCTGGAGACTGATAAATATCTGGAGGCTAATTTGGTCTGGAGTGGTAGTGCAGAGTGAGTGATGGTGAATGTTAGCAGCTCTTGTTAACCAAACCAGTAGAAAAAGAAAACAAGGTTGTGGTAAATCAGGCTGCTGAGCCACTATTACCAAAAACAGTTTCACCCCATTGTTTTACATTATCTGCAAAGGGGAGGGTTCCCTCTCAATTATGGCAGATAAACAAGGTTTCATTGCCAAAATTATTAAAAGGTAAAATAGCTTTGAAGGGTAGGCTGGATGATGGTTACTTACTGCAGAATGCAAGTTTGATTGTATAAATTCGCAAAGAAATAATAGATCATTATGAAATTGGACATTTTCTATTTTATGCAAGGTATAAGTTTTTACTAACTCTCTGGTGTTTCAGTTTTGTTTTCTTATTATTCCCTTAATAGTTACCTGTTATCTCACCACCTGTTTTCCATCTACACCTCTGGAGCCTTTTTTGAGCTGAGAGGGAAGTAATGTTGAAAGACTTTTCCACAACTTAGCTTCAGTGTCTGTAAAAGTTCAGTCAACCTTAGTGGTACTTACTGTGAGGCCAGCTATATAAAAGACATCTCATGAGCCTGGCCAGGAAATGAAAAAAAAATCAGATTTGAAGCTGAGCTAGAACATGAGCATGTTACCTCAAGGTTTCTAAATGACCATACCGTGCCTAATCCTGAATATTATTTTTTTCTAAATATTCAAATTTTCATATCCTTTAGTTATGCAGTTGTGTAATATTTTAAGAACTAGTGTAATATGTATAGTTTCACTAAAGAATTCCTGTAATGACCAGGATAACTCTAATTATATAACTCCACTTCCTTGCTCCATTCCACAGATCTTGCTGCTGCTTTCCAGAGTTCAATGATCCCTACCACAGCTTTCCCATCAAAGGCTACTCTACCTCCCTTAATGTTAAATGGCATTAACCACGTGCAGGCCGCAGGCCCTCCAGCTGAGTATCACTCTGATTCTGCAGAGTCCATGGATGAAATCCCAGTGATCCAGACAAGACTTGGCAGTGCAGCAATGGTTGACTACACCAACACAATCCTTCACAGCACAATGGGCAACTTTGGAAATTCCCTTCAGAGTCTGATTCCCAAACCACAGCAACATGGTGAAGGACCAAAGCCATTTTCTCCAGTGCACCCAAATATTAAGAAGAACTCTAAAAAGTTTGCAAGCTTGGATCCAAAAATTGAATTGGTTCAGAAGGTTCCACCTGTGTATGTTAGTCACAGCAGTGGCGAATTTCCACTACCAGAACTATTGCAAAGTCCTAGAGCTAAAATGGACCATTCTGAGTCTGGAAAACGGAAGCTGTCCAGTAAAAAGTACCCAGATTTGCCTGTGTTCTTCCTCCATACCAGGGATAACTTAGACACAAGAATAAACACAACATCGGCATGACTTTTAGGACCTAATTTTAATAACTGAAATGCTCAATTGCTTTCAACCCATAAGTATTAGAACTGGGCTCCTAGCCATCATCCAGTTTTGGGGTACGAAGAAAGTGAGCCGGCTGGCAGCCATGACAAGTGGCACGTGATGCTACTTGTCTCTATCTAGAGATCATCCATTGTGGCCTAACCTTTGGCACATTATTGGGATTAGAACATTTTAATCAGTAATTTTTCCTTTTTAGTATATATATAAATATATATATAAATATATATATATAAATGAGGGTTGATATCTGTGAAAATATCCCTCTTACAGAGGTTTTAGTATATTTTTGTTTTGTTATTTTTATATGAATTCTTTTTGGCACTAAATATAAATCAATGTAAATCATTAGGCCAATCCAGAAATGAAACTACGTTTCTCAGGGACAGTTTCAATGCTATGTTTTGGACATATAACATCAACTTTTTAAAAGCTCTGGCTACCATCCAATTTATGTAACTTTGTGTGATGGGAGGCTGTAACAATCCGGAAAACTTTATAGACTTGTCATTTAATGGAGATCCTTTAAATAGATTTCATGGAAACATAGCATTTGCTTTGTGTGGCCTTAAAATTCTTTTACAGGTAGTCTGACATTAACCTTTTATTGTGTCTAGTTTGTTAAAATGTTGCTCAATGGTTTATCCTCTTAAGTGCTAATTACCCCATAGATGTAATTCCTGTTTAACCTTTTCAAGACTACAGTACTATTCCTGTACTGAAATAAAACATTTTAAGTTACACAGTTTTTTAAAAGTTTATTCAGATATTACAATGGGATATCTGCATCATTAAAATGCTGTATCGCAGAGTTTTACAACATGGCTTGCACCCACTGTCTTCCTCTGTGCTGTCTACGGTGTGTGAAATTAATTATTGAGAAGACTAAAGCAATTGTCTTCAATCCCTGCCACAAACTCCATTCCCTAGCCACAAGTCTCTTCCTCTCCCTGGTAACAGCCTGAGACTGAGCCAGACTGTTAACAACCTTGATGTGCTATTTGACTCTGAACTGAGCTTCTGATCCATATCCTCTCCATCAACAAGACTGCCTCCTTTCTTCTCCTTAAGAACACCTGTCTTCACTGCTGCCTCAGCTCATCTACTGCTGAAACCCTGAAAACCTTATTGCCACCAGCTTCGAACATTCCACTGCTCTCCTGACAGCCTCCCTCTTTGCACTTGCCATAAATTTAAGCTTATCCAAATCTCTGCTGCCTGTATCCTAACATGTGCAACATTTTACTTACCTATCACCCCTGTGCTAGCTGACCTACATTGGCTGCCTGTCTGGCAACACCTTGATCTTAAAATTCTTAGCCTTAACTTCAAATTCCTCCATGGCTTTGTTCCCCTCTATCCCTGCAACTTCCTCCAATCTGACAACTTTTGTAATTTCTATGGTCCTCCAATTCTGGCCTTTTTCACATCCCTGATTTTCATCACTGCTATTGCTGGCCATGCCTCCAGGCACTAAGCCGTGGAATTCCCTCCCTAACTCTCTCCACCTCTTTCCTCCTTTAAAAAAAACCCTTAAAACCTATCTCTTTGGCCAAACTTTTGGTTACCTGTCCGAATATCTCTCTGGCATGACGTCAAATTTTTGTGTGATTATGCTCTGGTGCAGTGCCTTGGACCATTTTATTACATAAAATGCTATAAAGTTGCCGAGGAGAAGCCATCAGCTTCCACACGGCAAATGAGGAAGGAGAAACAGAAATAAAGTTAGCCTGTCTGCTGGTTGCATCATAGAATTGGTAGTTGATGCCCTAGTATGTTTAGATAGTGCTTGACATGGGGAGGCCATTTGAAAGAATTACATACATAGGATTACATAGGACATATGTCACAGAAACAGGCCATGTGGCTCAACCAGTCCATGCTGGTGTTTATGCTCCATTTGAGCCCTCCTCCCTTGTCTTTTCTCATCTAAATTTGCCATCATAACCATCAATTCCCTTAGCTCTCAGATGCTTGCCTAGTTTCCCTTTAAATGCACCTATATGATTCACTTCAACCACTGTGATAGTGAGTTCCACATTCTTTCCACTCTCTGTGTAAAGAAATTTCTTCTGAGTCCCCTTTTGAATTTCTTGGTGACTATCTTATATTGATGACCTCTAGTTATGCTCTTCCTCAACGGGAAACATTCCCTTTGTATCCACTCTATCAAAGCCTTTCATAATTTTAAAGACTTCTATTAGATCACCCTTTAGCATTTTTTCAAGGGAAAAGAGACCTAGCCTGTCAATCCTTTCCTAATTTGTATACCCACACATTTCTGGCATCCTTGTAAATTTTCTCCCACCATCTCCAGTGTACCCAAATCCTTTTAATTAAGTATCCCATGACTTTTAGTTAAGTATACTCCGGAAGTTTATTCTTGGAGAGATGTTTAAGGAGCTGGCTTTAAACTCAATTGCAAGTAAGTTATAATTACAAAGAGATATCTTGTTGCATGGACAATTTGAATAGCCTACTATAGAAAATTTTATAAATGAGTACTTTTTAATTGCAGTAATGATGAAGATAACAGACAGCAGGATTTAAAAATTCCTTGTTCAGTCAATTTTAAAGTAAGCTATTTTTCAGAATTCTGACATTCTAGCATGTGTTTTAATTTCATTTTTTCAGCTACATGAATACCTATTATTTTGAGTTTCCAAATTCATCGCTGAGCTGTCACAGCAAGTGGACCAGCTATGATTCACCTCCCCATGTGATTGAATAGTTTGCTGATGCTCACCATCAAGGGTCACACATGAGGAATGGGCCACTTCATTGTAACAAAACATGAGCTGCTTCTTAGTGGTCAAGAAGTCAAACTTCAGGAAAAAATTAGAGACAGAGAATGGACCATGTATTTTATACTGACAATATACTTGGAGAATAAATGTTCTTTGGGCAATGTAATTTATGAAAATATTTGCTAAATAATATAGCCAAAATGGCACAGTGTGAACTGAGTTTTTAATGCTGATTACAAACAGACCAAGATCTTGTTTAATCCTAAATTGTTCATTTTGGACAATGATCAAACTGTATCTGGAATACTATCAACCATAAAAACCCAAACTCAGTCTGATGAAAGCTTATTCCCAAACTTTAAATCTGTCTTTTCTCTTTTATTTGTGGGTCAACCTGCTACACAGTTCAAACATCTTTGGTTTTTAAAACCTTAATATTTGAGGTTGTTAATGATGGTGAACATAGCATCTTGGTATGGCATTCCAGAGTCAATTATTTTAATAGAGGCAATGAGCATTTAAAATATCTGACTGACTTGATTTGGTTCTGACAACCTCCTGTCCCGTCCTCCATCTAATCCGGTGTTAGCCAATCTCCATTCCAATAGAGAAAGTTGATTTTCCCTACCCCTAAAACACTAGTAAGATAACATGAGTTGAAATGCTTTCAGCTTAACACAGAGTGATGTGCGCATTCTTCAAAATTTACAGTGCTTGAAGCAAATGTTTGAAGACCTGAGTTTTGTTTTTATTTTATGCACTGACTCACTGTCTGGTTCAGTGTTTTTTTTTGCTGTAAAATTACATTTTATCATGCTACAGAATCGATATGCTGAACTCAAGTTGTGTTTTTCCAGGGTATATGTACTTCTGTGTCAGTTGTGGCTCAGTTGGCAGCACTCTTGCCTCTGAGTTACAAGGTTGTGAGTTTAAGTCCCACCCTTGAGACTTTAAGACTCAGACCTGGACTGACAATCCAGTGGAATACTGCACTGTCTGAGGTGCCTTCTTTAGGATGAGATGCTAAATTGAGGGCCTGTTTGCTTTCTGAGATAGGGAGTTATCCCAGTGTCCTGGTCACTATTTATCCCCCAACCAACATCATGTCATCACCTTGCTGTTTTTGGGACTTGCTGAGTGAAAATTGGCTGTCCAGTTTTCTAAATTACATTAGTGACTACACTTAAAAAGTACTCCTGGCTTTAAAGAGCTTTGGGAATGCCCTGATGCCATGAAAGGTGCTATATAAATGCAAGTCTTTTTTTTATGAACATCAATTCTGTGGTGCTGTGTGGAGACAGAGCAGCAGTTTGGTAAAAGATTGCAACTAAAAATAAGATGTTTTGAAAGCCACACGATTGTTCTTGTTCAGTGGACTGTGACCTGGGGAATTACCACTTTAATGATCAGATTATATAGTTTTGAAGTTTAGCAGATACTTGCTTCGTGAACACTAAATTTGTATGTCCTTTAGTTTCCATGGTTGTAATGTTTGAGTTCCTGCACTGCTGACTTTGTAACTTGCACCTGAAAGACACTGACTGTTGAGAACCTGTTTACATTAACTAAATGTTTGTTCAAGTGCAATTATTAGCTTAGCCTGAAAGCTGTATTCTTCTGTAGTAGCCGTTTACAATTCTGACAGTTTGAGTATTCAACTTGCAAAATTCATTATAATTACTCAAGATATAGCACTGAGTGCTTACCAATTAGATTTCAGTTATAAATAATATCATTATTTGTGGAAATTGTTTGGACTGGATTATGCTTAAAGGCAAGAGCTCTAAGCAGGTGCTTGCGCCAGCTTATTTAAAAATCCTAGACTGTCATTGGTACCTTATGGAAATGATTGTTTGGCATGGGAAGCAGAGGTAACAAATATAAAACTTCCCTAGATTGCTTATTTCAAAAAAAATATTGTATCCCTTTTCAAGTAATCACATTGACTGTTACTGATAATGATAATCAGGTCATCATCATTGTTAAGTCACTTCCCAGTAATTTATTTCACTACCAATAATCATTTTAACCTTGTAAAAGATTTGTATCATTTTTACCAGTTTCATTGGCCAATTGATAGTGCATGACTGGTCTGTGTGTGGCACTTTTGAAGAATAGTTTTTTTGAGCTCTGTGGTTGGTTTGTGGGAATAATATTTGATTAATTAATTTGTCATGGATACTTTGTAGTCTGTCTCAAAATCATCAAAAAAATGTGTGCAGACCTTAGATCTGCACCTGTATATTCTGAGCATGTGCAGTTTGTAGAATAAGCCAGCATGTGTTAAGTCAGTTCTAATTTGAAGCAGCAAGGTGTGTCACCTCATCCTGTAAGGATATGAGGGTTTTCGCTTTTTCTAAAAGACTTTTAGCTGAACTGGATGTTCATTCTTCAAATAATTCAGGCGAGTTTCACTTGAAATGCAAAAAATTACCATAAAATACTCAGCTAAATAAGACCTGTAATCAGCAAGAACGGTGATTTATTTTGTTTCCTTTGTAGCTGTCAACAAAATTTAGAAAGACTTGCATTTATATTAGTGCCTTTCATGTCCTGAGGACATCCCAAAATACTTTACAACCAATGAAGTACTTCTGAAGTTTTTGCAGGAAACATGGCAGTTAATCTGTGTCCCCTGTGTCTCTGAATAGTGCCATGGGATGTTTTTCACCACATCTTTGAGGCCAAACAGCCTTCTTTTGATGTCTCAATCAACTGATGGCATCTGTGACTGTACAGCACTTCCTCAGCACTAGATTTTGTGCTTATATCTCTGGAGTAGGAATTGAACCTTGCGGCTCTGATGAGACTGTTACCCACTGAGCCATACCTGACAACCAACTCCTTTTGCTCAATTGAATTATTTGAAAATTCAGGTTCAAAGTTTTCTCTTGCAGCTATTGCTTCAAGGCAGAACATAAACACAAGAACTGCCAGATATAGGAAGAAATGATGAGGCGTTGCAACCGCGCCCCCCCCTCAAAAAAAGTCTCCCATCCTCAATAGATTCTTTTAATCTTTCACCCTCCTCTTTTGTGACACATTTTCCAAGCAAGTATCTGCTCCACTATTGTTTTGCAGCCCTTTTTAATATCATAATTAAGCTTTTTTCAGGGCTAGTCAATATTTAGATAATATTTTACCTGGTGCATAGATACAAATTCAGAGGTTTTGTAATTAGGGCTATTCTGGAGCATATTAAAGAACGATTCTGCCCTATATTTAGACCTTGTTATCTTGATACCCTGGAATCTTTATGCTGGAGCTAGTGTTTAAAGCCTGAGTGCATCTATGTGGTTTTGTGTGTGGCTGGAAATTCAGTTGATGCCCCAAGATGTGTATTTGGCCAGCAAAGTGATACCCTGAACCTGCTGAAGAAAGCACATTGATGTCTGGCCATTTGGATATTTTTGTTTGGGGGGAGAACTTCAATGCGTTGATCAGATTATTCTTCAGAGACCCTGAAAAAGCATGAAACTTTTCTCCCTTATATGTTCCTCTCCCTTTTTGATCCATTCAAAGAAAAGCAAAGGACCACAATATCTAACCCTCAACCAAAACCACCAAAAAGTATATTTAATCATAATCTCATTGGTGTTCATGGTAGCTTGCTGTGCACAAATTAACTGCTACGGTTTCTTACATGACAACAGTGGCTACCCCTCAAAAGAACATAATTGGCTGTCAAGTGCATTAACATGCTCTGAAAGGTGTAATATAAATGCAAGCCCTTTTACTAGTAAATCTCATGGGGGAGGAATTTTCCTTTATCGGGTGGGCTTGGCATGGGCGGGAGCTGCCGGGAAGCCGATGAATGTGTTGGGGTTGGGGAGTGGGGGGGGGGGGGGGGGGGGGGGGGGGGGTGTGGAGAGCGCAAGTTCGCGGGTGCGTGCTGGAAAAGCTCCCTGAGGCAGAGCTGCCTCAGCGATATGAAGAGTTTGGAACATTAAAAATAAAGATTTTTAAAATGTTATAAAACATGTCCCTTCACATGAGTAGGGACGTGTTATTAATTAAATATTAAAATTTATATTCTCTTTTTATTTACTGTTGGAAACTTCATCCCACCCATGGATGAGGTTTCCTAAAAAAATGCTTGGGCTTTTCGCCTGCCTGCCGACTGTAAGGTTGGATAAATAGCGAAAAATTTCTTTCAATTATAAATTTAATGGCCTTAATAGGCCTTTTAATTGTTGGCTGGTGTGCTGCCGACTCCCGTGCATGCCCCCCGACTGAAATTGTGCGCGATGACGTCAGAATGCTTGCCCGACGTCATCGTGCGTCGTTTTACACTCGGTTGGGTCGGGTGTGCATATGCCCGATGAGCTTTATGTTCTGACCATGGTGTTTCTCATAAGAACGTAAGAAATAGAAGCAGGAATAGGCCATTCAGCCCCTCAAGCCTGCCCTGCCATTCAATAAGATCGAGGCTGATCTGCCCCAGGTCTCAACTCCTCTTTCATACCAGCTCCTCAGCCCTCAACTCCCTGATATTTCAAAAATCTATCTACTCCTTTAAATACTTTCAGTGATCTAGTCTCCACAACTCTCTGGGGTAGAGCATTCCAGACATTCACTACACTCTGAGAGAGGAAATTCCTTCGCATGTAAAAACAGGACATTTGTACAGCTGAAGGCATAGCAATCAATGGTGCATCAATTAAAATTGACGATGCTTAAGAGGCCAAAATTGGAGAAGTGCAGGTTTCTCAGAGGGTTGTGGGACATGAGATTAGAGGTGGAGAAGGGGCAAGGCTAAAGAAAGGTTTGCAAACACAAGGCATTGTTCAACTGGGCACCATGTAGCTCAGTGATGGCAGGGTGATGGGTGAATGGGTAGCAGAGTTTTGGCTGATGTCAAGTGTACAGGGGGTTAAAAATGAGATACTTACCAGGAATGCATTGCAGCAGTCAAGTCTATAGGTACCAAACACATGGAAGATGGTTCTTTACACTGACTCACTAGAACAATGCTTGTTAATTCCTGAGACTTTCTGATTCATGAAAGAACACTTTTGTATCTATATTTTATTGTGATTACTTTTAAAAATCAGTTGCGAAATGTGGGAATTCAGTAATACTGATTTCTTAGCACAAGATAATCTGCGTTTGCTTTTAAAAACAATTTACTAACTCAAGTGTTAAAAATTGTTACTTCCATTTGAAGAGCACAATACTTTTGACCACCTCCTACCTAATACCACAAAGCTCCACACTACACATAAATCTATATGTTGCATTTTAAGTTGATGGATCTGATTCTAGTAATCGTTATGAAGTTGAGTAATCAGGTCATAAAGTCCTCATTATTTCTGCAGTCATCTTGCTGCTACCTTGGTAACAAAAGCTGTCAGCGATCAAGTGATATGTCTGAATTGCTAGTGGAGAAGGCTGTATCATTTTTAGTACAGACATTATGTAAGCTCTAAATCTTGCATGATTCATGCATGAGCTGTTGGCAGCAATTCCATACTTATGATCATGAGGGAAATCTTTGCTGCATCTATTTGATCATCCACCCAGTTCTGGTGCTATATACATGGAAGCAGCACCACAGCCAAATTCAACTAATTCTTCATTTGGATCTTAAACTGTACCAGGTCTGAAGGGGGGATGTTCGCTGGTGATTGCACAATGTTCAGCACATTCACGACTCCTCAGATACTGAAGCAGTCCATATCCAAATGCAGCAAGACCTGGACAATATCCAGGCTTGGGCTGACAAGTGACAAGTAACATTCGTGCCACACAAGTGTTAGGCAATGACCATCTCCAACAAGATTGAATCCAACCATCGCTCCTTGATGTTCAATGGCATTACCATCACTGAATCCCCCACTATTAAAATCCTGGGGGTTACCATTGACCAGACACTGAACTGAACTAGCCATATAAATACTGTGGCTAGAAAAGCAGGTCAGAGACTAGGAATCATGTGATGAGTAACCCATCTCCTGACTCTCCAAAGCCTATCCACTATCTACAAGGCACCAATCAGGAGTGTGATGGAATACCCCCCACTTGCCTGAATGAGTGCAGCCCCCATAACACTCAAGAAGCTTGCCACCTCACAGGACAAAGCAGCCCGCTTGATTGGCACCCCTTCCACAAACATTCATTCCCTCCACCACTGACGCACGGTAGCAGCAGTGTGTACCATCTACAAGATGCATTGCAGGAATTCACCAAGGCTCCTTCAACAGCACCTACCAAACCCACAACCTCTACCATCTAGAAGGACAAGGACAACAGATAGATGGGAACACCACCACCAAGTTCCCCTCCAAGTCACTCACATCCTGACTTGGAAATATATCGCCGTTCCTTCACGGTCGCTGGGTCAAAATTCTGAGCTCCCTTCCTAACAGCACTGTGGGTGTACCTACACCACACGGACTGCAGCAGTTCAAGAAGGCCACCACCACCTTAAGGGCAATTAGGGATGGGCAATGTATGCCTTTCCAGCCAGAGAAGCCCCCATCCCACGAATGAATTTTTAAAAAAATTAATTGCAGATCATGTTTGAAACTAGCATAAATTCAGAAATTAATGCACCCTTCACATTTCTTTAAGGTGTTTTGCACTTTTTGACGTTTGTTTTGTGGAGTTGAAAGTACTAACTGATTAATTGAAACATATTGTCTCTATTGGTTGTTCTGGTATACAAAGTTGCCCTGTTAGCATGGATGTTGCTGTGTATAATGAAGTAAAAAGAGTAATTACATATGGTGGAAGCTTGAAATATAAAAAAAGGAAATTGCTACAAATGCAAAGTGGGCTGTTCGGCATCAGAAAGTTCAAGAGAGGTCTGGCATTTTGTGTGTCATACTTCATCAGTGAGTCACCCCTGAAATATTAACCATTCTTCCATATGCTGGTGTGTCTTCTACATACTTTTATATATTCTGTTTTATTGCATATAATGATGCACTTGATTAATTGTACCAACAAACATGACTTTTATTGCTTTATATATATAGGACAGAGGTATGAAAATGTTTCAGTTAACAAATGATTGCCAGTAACAGTTTGAGGAATAAAATAGATACTTATTGCTAAGTTTGAAGTTAATGTTGCCTGGACATGTGGATTTGACTGCAAATTTACTGAGTTCACTATTGACCGAATTCACGTAGATTAGGAGAAATAATAGCACTGCTGCCTATTCATTTGCGAACTTTGAATTCATCAGTAAGGAATATTGGTATGGCACACTTTTCATTTCAAGCATCTAAACAGGGTAGACGGTGGACAAGCAGTAGTACTGGACTAGTAATCTAGAGGCTAATGCTCTGGGGGGCACGGATTCAAATCCCACCACAGCAGCTGGTGGAATTTAAATTCAATTGAAGCTAATCATGAAACTATCATCGATTGTTGTAAAAACTCATCTGGTTCACTAATGTTCTTTAGAGAAGGAAATCTGGAATTCCAAGATTTCCAGGTCTGGCCTACGTGTGACTCCAAACCCATAGCAATGTGGTTGACTCTTAACTGCTCTCTGAAAAGAAAAGGGCAATTAAGGATGGCAACAAATGCTGGCTTTGCCAGCAACTCCCACATCCCATGAAAGAGTATATATTTTTTAATTTGCCTGTATAAACACTTTTGGGTCGGCTCCCGTGGATTGGTTTGCAAAATGAAGTTCTCTCTAGCCTACAACATGACTTGGTTTCGGCCTGATAAGATTAGCCCTTACTGCAACTGTGATCCATTTCTTTTTTTCCCATTTCCAACTCTCTTAATTTGGTCTTAATAGTTTCATGATGAAGTATTTTACAGGACAGAAATAGATCATTCAGCTCAAATGGTGTATGCTGTTGTCAATACTCCACATGACCCTCCCACCAATTTTCATCTCACCCCATCAAAATATTCTTCTATTTCTTCCTCCCATGTTTATCCAACTTCCCTTTAAATGCATCTATGCAATTTGCCAATTCTATTTCCTACTTCAGCCATAAAATGATTCTCTCAATGAGATTACCATTTTCAGCTAACTAATGCTGAATTAAGGGCAATTTTGTGCTGTGGGCTTATGCCCACTGTAGTGCCTGAATTGAGATCCTAATCTCATTCCACTATAGGATCTTTACAGTCAACGCTTGAAGGAGGCTTTCATCCAATCAGTGTAAATGATATCTTAAACAAAATGACAGTTTTGTGTTCCACAAATTACATTCTCTTGAATATAGCCCATATTGATGCATCTATTTTACAACACAAATACAAAAACTAAGAGAGGAAAAAGACTGTCTGGTCCATCAGATATAAAGGTCCATCAGATATAAAAGACTATCAAAAAGTCTGTATACTGTCGTAATGTGATTTCTAAACATCATCTGTCCCTGATGTGAAAATAAACATTCACTGAGCTTAAAATTCAATTTACTTCAAAAATAGCGAAAGCACCAAACTAGTCAGGTGTACCAGGATTATGATTTATATTGAAGTATATACTGAGTTACATCCATGTCTCTTACTGGAAAAGAAACTGCTTGATTCAAATTAAGCAATTTCATTAAATAAGGGTTCTTTTAAAGGTTAGATGAAGTTTGAGGAACAGACTGATTTATTAAAAACCCTGTTTACTGGTAATGAAGCACTGCACCACATTACAATATTCACATCGCAGCTTAGAGCAGTAAGTACTGGGACAGCTGTCATAATCGCTCATGTAGTGATTTTCTGAATTAGGACCGATATTTTCCTCTGTGAGTAAGAAAGGAGAAGTTAGTAAGCAAACTACTAAGCCTAACTACTAATGAATTATTACAGAAAAACATTATTGAGGGTTGGAAGCAGGTCGCAGTGATTGGCCATTGGCCTATGCTATTGGCCATGGAGACATGGGAGTACAATAAAATCCAAACCATTACAATCAATGGAAAGTTATACTTAATTGATTTACGCCATACTGACACTATATGTAAAGGAGGTCTCTCTTTTAACTTGATCTTAATAGTACTGACATAGTATTTTATAGCACAGAAACAGCTCAGTTGGTCCATGCCGGTGTTTATGCTCCACACAGACCCTCCTGCCACCATCCCCCACCTTTACCTCATCTCATCAACATATCTGTCTCTATTTCTTCTTTCCTCGTGTGTTATCCAACATTCCTTTAAATGCATCTATGCAATTTGCCTCAACCGCTTGAAGTCTTGCTGGGGCTAAACTCAATGACTTTGCAATTCAATGATTTTATATTTTCCATTCATTAAAGCTACCTCCTTGTAAAAATTGCTCCTACTTTGTTTTCCTATTCATTTGCAATCCATCCCCTATTCCCAGTCACTGCATTTACAATTAGGCCCACTCAAACATCTATATTCAGGGCAATCTAATTGTGTCTCAGATTGATGGAGTGAAAGGGTTAATATTAAAAGAGAAATGGGCTGAGGAAGTTGGAGGTCTCATCAGGGTTCATACTATCCCCCTCAGGGGTTAGTGCTGTTGGAGCACCGCTCTGGCACCTCCACCCAGGGCCCGGGAGAAGAGTGTACAGACTGAGCTTGGATTTATCCAGATCATTCACTGGGAAACCTGTTAGTCCAGCTTTTGCTGCTTTTCTGAGGCAGGCTCTTCCTCACTGACTCCTGCTATCACCATTTGGTAAACTCTCCCTTTCTCCTTTCAGCGTTTCTTCTCCGTCGCCCTCAGCAGAATCATGGTAAGAAATGTTAAAACCTGCCTGTTTTGTTGGATTGAACTGATTTCCGTGTTTTCAACATTTCATGAGTGAGAGCACTGTGACTGAGTTCAACTGGGGCTGAACTACAGCAAGCCTCGCCCTCCTACTGTTTTATGGGCATACCAGAGGTTGCTTCTATATAAAACAATGCATTTCTATTAGCACTGTTCATAATCTCAGGATGTCCCAAAGTATCAACAGCCAATTAAGTTCTTAAAGAGTAAGGTCACTTGTTGTAAATGTAGGAAATAGATTGGAAATTTCACATTGACAAATTTTAGACTGAAGATTGGGAGAATATGGGTGGGTGGGGGTGGGGGGCTTGGGAGTGATGTGTTGGGAAGGTTGGGGTGGGAGGAGGCTGGAGGCAGTTGAGGTGGAGGGGGGAGGTTGGGGGAGATTCTCAGTGGAATCCACGCCATTAATTTTTTGACTGTATTTTCAATCTGTAAGCTTGGTATTGATTTTAATCCTCACTGCCTCCAATATTGAAGCTATTTCAGGAGTGACATGTGCAGGGGGATTTGGCTTTTTGATGGCAACAGTCAGAATCGGAGGGAAATCCTCTCACAACCACATGGGGCTGCGTGACCTGTGACATAGAGGTAGCCAGCGCGGGGACCATGCCAAGTCAATTCTACCTGGGTTATTAAGTGCAGCACGAGGGCAAGTTTGGCTACAAGTTCCTGGAGTT
Source organism: Carcharodon carcharias (assembly GCF_017639515.1). NCBI lineage: Eukaryota > Metazoa > Chordata > Chondrichthyes > Lamniformes > Lamnidae > Carcharodon > Carcharodon carcharias. The sequence goes on along the minus strand of NC_054473.1, from coordinate 127,954,466 downwards.
TGTGTTCAGGCCGGATGGTAAGCATTGGCTGGAATGCCATGAGCTCTCAATGTAGCTGTGAATCTAGAGCCTAGAGAGGTTAAGAGGTGGCAGAGGGAAGGCCAGGCCCAGAGTCCCTGGACTCGCGGCTGCTGCTGAATGTCTGTAAGTCAATGTGCAGCAGCAGCAACAGCAGTAACCCTCCTGTACAGCTCCCTGACTGTAAAAAAAAAAAAATACAGATCTTACAGCCTCCTGCACACAGATTTCTCATAAACAGGCATTTCAGAGTCTTTGAAGCTCAAGGTTCCTGGGATCAAAACCAACATCAATATCCTCAGTGTTTTCCCACTGAGCATTAATCTCTTGGCTGCGATGGCCTGAGGATGTGAAACGCAGTACAGTGTTTGTCCTCGGGAAGATGAGGGAGATAGTGGTGACATCACTGGACTAGTAATCCAGTGGCCCAGACTAATACTGTGAGGACGTGGGTTCAAATCCCACCACAGCAGCTGGTGGAATTTAAATTCAATTAATAGAATCTGGAATTAGACACTGATCTCAGTAATGATGACTATAAAACTATCATTGATTGTTGTAAAAACCCATCTGGTTTACAAATGTCTTTTAAGGAAGGAAATCTGCCATACTTATCTGGTCTAGCCTACACGTGACTCCAGACCCACAGCAATGTTGTTGACTCTTAGTTACCCTCTGAAATGGCCTAGCAAAGCACTCAGTTAAAGGTCAATTAAGGATGGGCAACAAATTCTGGCCTTGCCTGTGATGCCCATATCCCATCAAAGAATTTAAGAAAAACACTGCTGGCAGCTTTACATGGAATTTACAGCACAGAAACAGTCTATTTGGCCCACCTCATCTATGTTGGTGTTTATATTTCACACAAGACTCCTCCCACTCTTCTCGATCACACTATCAGGGTAACCTTCAGCTTCTTTCTTCCTCCTGTATTTATCAAGCTATTTAATGTCTCTATACTAGAATCATAGAATGGTTACAGCACAGAAGGAGGCCAATCAGCACCTTGTCTCTGAGCCAGTTCTCCGCAACAACAACTCAGCTAGTCCCACTCCTCTGCCTTTTCCCTGTAGCCCAGTAAAATCTTTTTTCTTCAGATAGTTATCCAGTTCCCAATTGAAAACTGGATTTGAATCTGTCTCCACCACACACTAAGGCAGTGCATTCCAGATCCAAACCACTCATTGCATAAAGAAGTTTTATCTTATGTAGTCTCTGGTTCTTTAGCTAATCAGCTTGGGGATTGCGACTTTCTGCTGATGGGAACATTTACTCTATTGAAACCCCTCGTGATTTTGAGCACGTCTAACAAATCTCCTCTCAACCTTCTCCAAGGAGAATGGCCCCAATTTTGTAAATGCATCCACATAACAGAAGTCTCTCATCCTCAGGACTCTTCTCATAAATCTTCCCTGCACCTTTTCTAAAACATTCACATCCTTCCCATTGAGGCTGAATCAGTGTTTTATGAAGGTTCATAACTTACTTGCTTCCTTTGTACGCTGTTTTTGTACTATTTATAAAACCCAGGATTTAGTATAATTTATTAACTGCTTTCTCAACCTGCCCTGCCACCTTCAATGATTCATGCACATATGCGCCCAGGCTTCTCTGCTCCCGCATTTCCTTTAGAATTGCACCTTTTATTTTATAGGCTCTCCTCATTCTTCTGACCAAAATGTATCACTTCACCCTTCTCTATACTAAATTTAATCTGCCATGTGTCTGCCCATTCCACCAGCTTGTCTATATCCTCTTGAAGTCTATTACTATCCTCCTCACAGTTCACAACACTTCTAAGTCTTGCATCATCTTCAAATTTTGTGCACCCAGGTCTAGGTGATTAATATAAATTAAGGAAAGCAGTTTCTCCTCTTCATATCATTCCCCAGTCAGAAGTAAGTAATTTTTTCTGTAATTCATGTTAGTAAGCTTGAATTAAATAATTAAACTGTTGCACAATGAAATTCTAGCTATGCAAAATACCACATGGTTCAAAATAAAATGCCTACCAGCATTCATATTTTTGACTTAAAATGCATTATTTTACTGACTTTTGGGAACTCAAATGATTAGTACATAGGAAAGCAATGTAATCGTAGATTTAGAAATGACATGGCCAACACATTTTCTTAAAACTCGTGCACTTCAAAATTTGACACTATACCCCGATCCTTCTTATCCTACTTTATCACCCATCGCTGGCACTAATGCGTACACTGAAGCCAAATACTAAACTATTAATTCTGCTGAAAGTTACAGCTAAAGCAGTTTCAATGAAGACTATATTATGGCATATCTTCAACTTTTCTTTCTAGAGGGAGGAGAGTTAGGGGCCAGTATTAATCACTGCATACCACATCCAAAGCAGCAGCTCAGGTAAATCTGTCCTGGGATTTTGATATTGGGGTACAGGAGAGCATCCTGAGTGATGCAGCAGAGAATGAATGAATAACAGTCGGAGTGGGACATGCTATCCAGAGGGCCAGCTTGCATCTGTTCTCCATCTGACCCTTAAAGAACCAATTTTGAAATTAGTATCCTCCTACCAATGAAAGATTGCTACGGTTATTTGAAACTGTAACAAGCAACATTGAACTTAAATGAAAGAGCCTTCTATCTGAATGGAGAACACACCAATCTGAGGCAGTGCTTTCCCAGTAAATATTTAAAATAGCTGAACTCTGATGAGCAGCAGGGTTCAGTGGAAGGCACGATGGGTGCTTACAAAAAGATCACTGCCATACTTTCACTGAAACACGGGGTCGGGGTTGGCGCAGGAGCTGAAGATGAATGAAAAATTGGCCTTGCTTTAGATTATAGGAAGCACCGGCTTTCCTGTGAGAGTTTCTTTATTGATACATGAGCAAAAAGTAACAGGAGAAGTCCAACTTGTAATAATGCTGTAAAAAGAAAGCTGATCTTACAGTTTCCTTCTGTTATTCATTCTCTCCCAGAATTTAAGAACGTTGCAGCTCCTCACCTTCCTGACTCTTTACTCCCTCTTGTAACCTTAAGGCTTATAAAATCCAAGTTTAGCATCACTTAATCACCACTCCAGTTTTGCTTCAATTTCCAGTACTTTTTCAACTTTGGTAGATTCCTACAGTTAGGCCCTTGGTCCACTGCATAGATTTCTCAATTAAACCTATATTTTTTTTAAAAACTTGTTAATCCAGCTAATGTGAGAGAGGGTGGATAAATCCTGGTTAAGCAGAATTGAAGGATAGATTCCCTGATAACTTGAATATAAAAGTGTGCACTAAATTTATATTTTCAAAAAAAGGTTAAGTGCCTTCACAGTGCTATTTATAACAATTGTTGCACCTATTCTTCATGTAGTGAATTTAACAATTATTGAACAAGTTTCTATAAACCAACATGAACTATTATTGAAACAAAACTTATTGCAACTACAGCTATAATTAATGACCCGTTATTGCATTGTGCTATTTTATCACGCCCTTCTGATGTTACACAGTTTGTTACTATGGCTACAGGAACAACAGAAAATAACATCTCTTCAGCTCTTTAAAGGAACATTTTGTTACAGAAAAGGAATTGAAGGACTTAGTGACTAGGTTTTTAGAACGAAGCTGAGGGAACTCAGAGAGGTAAGAATACTAATTCCTCCCTGTTTAACATGATAAGTTTGAATATCTGTCTGTAATAGGTGAGGAGTATCTTGTACAGATTGAACAAATAAGCAGCACTCACTTGATTCCAGATTTAGAGTATATTATCCTGAACTGTTAAATATGCTAAAATAGTTCAAGTTGTCTAATGCAGATTATGATCTACTTGCATTATTTTTCACCTCTCCTTTGTAAGAACTGTGTTGTTACCTTCGTAATGTGTATCTTCCAGCCAGCAAAAGAACCCACTTGTCCTACTTTCATCAATAGCTTGCTGAAACTAAAATGTTCCGGGAGCTGCGGTCATTTGTTTCTAGGGGCTCCTCTTAGTTATTTCAGTGAAGGTTTATATTAGAGCTTTTAACTCAATTAGAAGAAATAACTTGCATTATATAGTATCCTACCATGTACTCAGAACTTTAAAAATGTTTCAAAATTAATGGATTGTTTCTGAAGTCCATCAGCTGTACAGCCAATTGAACATAGTAAGGAACCACAAACAGCAAATGAATGACCAGATAATTTGCTTTTGGTGCAGTTGGTTGATGGAGGAATGTTGATCACATTGCGTATCAGGGACAAGACATCCTGCTCTTAAAATTGTCCCAAAAGATCTATAACATCAACCAGTTCAAGAAGTCTTCCAAAAGACTGGTGTTGCAGCACTGCCTGAGTACTGAGCTGAAATAGCAGCCTAGTTGATGTGCTCATGTCTATTTTACTACATTAAAGGTGCTTTATAAATGCAAGTTATTGTTGTAATGGGTCTTGAACCCACAGCCTTATTGACTTAGAAATGGAAGTGTTGCCAAGGTGACACAAATTGAAATATTACATGGGCCTGAATTTAATCATAACTGGTAGGAATTTTTTGAGAAATGTTTCCATGTCTTCAAGTAAAGAAAGTGGTGATACAGATTGAATGTAAAGCATTCATTTAAAAATAAATATTTGCATATATATAGTGCCTTCATGACCATAGGAGCACTTTACAACAAATGAAGTATTTTGAAGTGTAGTCATTACTGTAGTATAGGAAATCGTGCAGCCAATTTGTGCACAGCAAACTCCCACAAACAATAATTTGATAACAACCAGATAGTCTATTTTTGTATTGAGGGATAAATATTGGCCAGCACACTGGGATGACTCCATTGGTTTTCTTCAGAATAGTGCCATGGGATGTTTTATGTCCACCTGAGAGGGCAAACAAGGCATTAATTTATTGCCTCACCCAAAAGGCAGCAACTCCAAAGTTGCAGCATTCCATCAATACTGCATTGGAGTGTCAGCCTTGATTTTTGTGCTCAATTCCTAGAGCAGAATTTTGCCCTTGCCAGGCAGGCTTGGCGGGGGCGCTCGGAAATCTGACCGCAGCCCGCAATCGGGGGCCTGACCACGATTTCACACTGGTGGGCCAATTAAGGCAGCCCAGGTTGAAACATGACTCGTCACTGGCCTGGAAGGGCCAAGTAAGGACAGGGGCCTATCAGCCATTGGGTCCAATGGTGGCTCGGCAGCCTGTTTAAAAATGGCCCAGGCAGCCCCTGAAAGGCTGCCAGGGAAGGACGTCTGTCTGCCGCTGAAGGATGGAGACTAGAGTGTCAGCAAATGCCAGGCGGGAGAGCAGCTCGGGTGGGGACACCCGGCCCCTGTTTTTCCGACAAGGGCATTGCTGCTCTCCTGGAGGAGGTGGCTGCCAGGAGGGACCACCTTGTCCCCAGAGATGGGAGGAGGAGGCCACCAGACCTCACCAACAGGGCATGGGAGGAGGTGGCAACCCAGGTGAGCAGCCATGACATGGTGTGGCGCACCTGGGTGCAGTGCCGGAAGTGCTTTAATGACCTGCGCTCAGGCCGGGTTTGTACAATGTTGGCATGGGTCACTGTTCAATTGTTTTGGGCTGGCTGTCCCCTGGTAGCTCTCAGGGGTGCTAGAGTCTGAGTGCCAACTGTCAATCATGCCCAGATCTGGCCAAGGTGGTGAGCCCTGGCTGCACTGACTGAGTGCCTTGCGCCTCGAGGGCCACAGCTCAGATCTGTCCTGCCAGGTGCTCCTCAGCTGGGATAAAAACAAAAAACTGCGGATGCTGGAAATCCAAAACAAAAACAGAATTACCTGGAAAGACTCAGCAGGTCTGGCAGCATCGGCGGAGAAGAAAAGAGTTGACGTTTCGAGTCCTCATGACTCTTCAGCAGAACTGAGTGAATCTTAGGAAAGGGGTGAAATAATATAAGCTGGTTTAAGGTTGGGGGGGGAGAGAAGTTGGGGGGCTGGGGTGGTTGTAGGGACAAGCAAGCAGTGATAGGAGCAGATCATCAAAAGATGTCACAGACAAAAGAACAAAAGAACACAGAGGTGTTGATTTTGGTGATATTATCTAAACGAATGTGCTAATTAAGAATGGATGGTAGGGCACTTAAGGTATAGCTCTAGTGGGGGTGGGGTGGTAAGGCTAGCAGGGCATAAAAGATTTAAAAATAATGAAAATAGGTGGGAAAAGAGAAATCTATATAAATTATTGGAAAAAACAAAAGGAAGGGGGAAGAAACAGAAAGGGGGTGGGGATGGAGGAGGGAGTTCAAGATCTAAAGTTGTTGAATTCAATATTCAGTCCAGAAGGCTGTAAAGTGCCTAGTCGGATGATAAGGTGCTGTTCCTCCAGTTTGCATTGGAACAATGCAGCAAGCCAAGGACAGACATGTGGGCAAGAGAGCAGGGTGGAGTGTTAAAATGGCAAGCGACAGGGAGGTTTGGGTCATTCCTGCGGACAGACCGCAGGTGTTCTGCAAAGCGATCGCCCAGTTTACGTTTGGTCTCTCCAATGTAGAGGAGACCGCATTGGGAGCAACGAATGCAGTAGACTAAGTTGGGGGAAATGCAAGCGAAATGCTGCTTCACTTGAAAGGAGTGTTTGGGCCCTTGGACGGTGAGGAGAGAGGAAGTGAAGGGCCAGGTGTTGCATCTTTTGCGTGGGCATGGGGAGGTGCCATAGGTGGGGGTTGAGGAGTAGGGGGTGATGGAGGAGTGGACCAGGGTGTCCCGGAGGGAACGATCCCTACGGAATGCTGCCGGGGGGGTGAAGGGAAGATGTGTTTGGTGGTGGCATCATGCTGGAGTTGGCGGAAGATGATCCTTTGAATGCGGAGGCTGGTGGGGTGATAAGTGAGGACAAGGGGGACCCTATCATGTTTCTGGGAAGGAGGAGAAGGCATGAGGGCGGACGCGCGGGAGATGGGCCGACACGGTTGAGGGCCCTGTCAGCTCCTCAGCTGGGGTTGGCCAGGCTGCAATGATGCTGCAGGTAGAGAGTGGACTAATCAATGCTCCTCTGTCCTTTCAGGAGAAGACATCCCATAACAATGCTGAGAGGTTGCGGACTGGCGATGGACCCCCACACCACCTCATCCTCTCCCGGTACAAGCAGGAGGCCTTGGAGCTTGAGAATCACCATGCACCTTGATCAAGCGACCTTGGTGAGGCTGGGGTGTCAGACGAAGGTTAGTGCAGTGCACTGAAATGAGAATTTCGGCTTGTGCAACCCTTCTAGTGCAGTCTCTGTGTTGATGTGAGCCTCAAACCTGGAGTCCCCATTGGTCATTGAAAGATGATGGGACCATGATGCAGATCTCCGTTGTCTCACCAGGGTACCGGGCACAGTGACAGTGTGATGGCTTTACCTAATGACATGTCCTTCTTCTCCCTTTTAGGTTCGCCAGCAGGCGTTCACTCTCAGGACCTTGAAGGGCCACCCCTGACCCCGGAGGACCACAATACTCCCCAAGCACCTGCATCACACCCACTCCCTGAAGCAGGCACCAGCACAAATACCAGCACCTCGGTGGGCATTAGTTCGACGGTCCACACTGGTGAGGGCACTTCACATTCGCTTGAGGCGCAGGTGGAGGCAGTGAGTACAGAGGCGCTGGCATTCGGAGAGCTGCCAGGGACCAGGGCAATGCTCAGTCGAAGGCTGATGATGGGCCTTTGGAACCGTCCATTAGGCAGCAGAAGCTGGATATCCTGCGGAGTGTGGGGGAGGAGCTGGCAGAGATCCAAGAGTGCCATGTTCTCCGTTGTGGAGGAGTCCCTGTGGAGCATGAGCACTGCGTTGACCCTCATAGCTAAGCACAATGCCTTCTCCATTGAGAGACTGGCGACTCTAATGGAGAGGCTGCTCCAAGAACAGAATCAGGGGTCCCTGGGGTTGCATTCGGACTGCAAGCCTTCACACAGGTACTGACCTCAGCTGGTCAGCGCCCATGTGTAAGATGGATGGGGCACCCAGTCTCCCCAGCTAGGTGCCCGTGGTGAATAGGGAGGTCTAGAGCGACCTCACGTTGGTGCACGAGCTGCCTGTCATCTCTGCGGGCTCCTCTCAGGGTGCTCTGGATGACGGCAGCAGCTCCTCCGCCCCTTTGCCAGTGACAGTGGCATCTGATGAGGCTGCAGCAGGTGAAGAGATGCCAGCCATGGCACTGGCTGCTCCCTCCCAGGCGGGCCCAGGACAAGCTCCATTGGCCAGAGGAGGACCACTAAGATCATCAAGGCCAACAGGACAGCAGAATAAGCAGGCTGTCTCCAATGTTGGTGCCAGCAAGGGGAGAGCACCTAGACATAGCACCTGCAAACATAAGTTTAAAACACCTTAAGCACAAGAGAGACTGGTCACGGGTGATCTTTTGTTCCCCATTTTGTTTTTTTTTAATGGTGTGACTACCAACACCGTTTTTTTTCTGTTCTAGACTGAGAGTTCCGGCATAAAATTAAATTTGCTTTTGTGTTATTGGCCTGAGTACGCTTCATTTGTTTTGTAGGTGCTGTGTAGGCCATTATGTAATGCTGGACATGGGTGACTCGAAACTTTATTGCACAAACACTGAGTGTATCTTGGGGGCCAAGGAAAGGGACATTTCTGTGATTCAGGATGGAGGCGGCAGTCCTGGTATGAGGTGATAGTTCTTATTTGGCAGCCTCGCAGGAGAAGCGTTGGATCAAGGCATCCCTGGTGTCCCTGCTTCCCCTGGTCTGAGGTCTGGCTCCACGCCCTCAGCGTTCTCCTCACTGGGCTCCTCTTCTGACTCACTACTGGATTCATCCTCTGTGGCCTGTGCAGCTGCTTCAAGATCCTCTTCCTCCAGTGGGTCCCCCCTTGCCAGTGCAAGATTGTGGAGAGCTCAGCATGCGACCACTATCAGTGACACCCGCTCTGGGGGGTATTGTAGAGCTCACCCCAAACGGTCCAGGCACCGGAAACGCATCAGAAGACCTATAGTTCTCTCTACCACCACCCTCGTGGAGGCATGGCTCCTGTTGTACTGCTGCTCCTCCTCTGTTCTTGAGTGGTGGAGAGGCGTCATGAGTCACCATTTCAAGGGATAGCCCTTATCACCCAGAAGTCATCCATCCAGCCGGGCTGGAGCACTGAAGAGCCTCAGCAACTGGGAGTGTCTGAGGATGTACGCGTCATGGGAGCTGCCTGAGTACCTTGAACAGACTTGCAGAATCAGCATCCTGTGATCACACACTATCTGCACGTTCATGGAGTGGAAGCCCTTCCTGTTGATGAAGGCACTGAGCTCACCTGCTGGCACCTTGATGGCCACATGTGTGCAGTTTACAGCACCCTGGACACGGGGGAACCCAGCAATCACTGCAAAACCTCTGGTTGACTTTGCCTGGCTGGCCTCATCCATACGGAAATGAAGGAAAGTCAATACCCGCCTGAACAGAGCATTGGTCACCTGTTTGACACAACTGTGGACAGCTGATTGGAAGACTCCACACAGATCCCCACTGAGCCCTGGAAAGAGCTGGAGGCATAGAGTTGAGAGCCACTGTGACCTTCAGAGCCACTGGCATGGAGTGTCCATCCCCACAGTCGGAACTGATCTCAGGCCCGATCATCTGGCAAATGGAGGTCACAGTCTCCCTTAAGAGGCGGAGCCTCCTTTGGTATTGCACTTGAGACATATTGAGGTAGCTGCATCGCCACCTGTAAACCCTGGCAGCAGGATAGTGGCATTTTCTGTGGACCCTTCCACCTTGGACTTCCTGCTGGCTCTGCACCCCTTGTGCCTGCACCTCTCCTTCTAAAGATGGCTCTCCTAGAAGCTGAATTGAGACATGTGGCCTCCTCTTCCTTCTGCCCCTCTCTTCCTCCTCAGGGGAGACGCCCCCAGCGGAGACCACAATCCCCATTACCAGGCTAACGGAAATATCGCGTGAGTGCGCAATGATGCCAGGACCCTTACCCGATGTCATCGTGCGTCATTTTATGCTCGAGTTGGTCAGGCATGCACCTGCCAGCTCAGTGAAACATTCTGTCCCTGGAGTGGAACTTGAACCCATAACCCTCCGACTCAGTGGTATAGTGCTACCAACTGAGCCACTGTTGACACTTAATTATCTTTATTGGCATAGTGGGAAAGCATTAATATTGTTAGCCATGCCACCTCCATGCTTGTCATCAATTCAGGTGCACATGGATTTCCATACGGAAAATTGATTTCCATACGGAACATTGATTTCCATCAATATGTCTCAAGTGCAATACCAAAGGAGGCTCCGCCTCTTAAGGGAGACTGTGATGACCAAAATTAGTATCTGATGTGCTATGGATTGACATCAGTGGTGATTGCTGTATTTAATTAAATATATATGTTTGCTTAATACAAACTTACTAATCTCACACAGGACTGGTAAACTAAACGTAGGATTGATTCATCTGAAATTGTTATACAGAATTGCTCAACAGACAGATTTACTATAACAGTTTTGTTAACAGGAAAGTACAGCTGCAACTCCCTTGCATCGCATGCTGCTAGCTAAACTAAAAGCTACTCTGAACAATGTCTGCTGGTCACATGACCTTCCTGACTTCTAGACTTATCACTTGGATGCTCCTGACCTGCAGGTGGGTTGGCATCTTGTGTATTGTCACAGTGCTGGGTTTTTCCATGGTATTCTTCCACAATTTCACTCTCTGAGTTCATCTTCCACTGTGTTCTAGATTCAGTTGGACTGCCAGGTGTTATACAGTTGTACAATTCCCTTAGCTGACTTATTTTCCATCTAAACATCACTCCATTCCTTCTTAGGATCTAGGCCCATTGCACAGTTTGGATACTTCTGTGGGTAACTAAGTTGACTCATACATCCTATGTGTAGACCAGGCAATTCCACAGCTGCATGTTGGTCGTACACCATCTTCATTCTCCCTTGTTTTTTGAGAAGTTTCTCCTGTACTTCTGAGAAATGGGACAGGTGATGGCTTGGCAAGGTTATCCTAACCTGCCTTCTGAACATGATTTCTGCTGGTGACGGTAAATCCATGAATAAAGGTGTTGCTCTTAAATGTAACATGGTGATATGGAGATTTTGTTTTGCTTCACTGCACTTTATGATTGATGACATATAAGAGCGAACCATTTGCTTGGCGAGACTGTTGAATTTAGGATAGTGTGTCGAGGCTTTCACATGGCTTATGCCCAATTTAGCACATATGTCCATCAAAGGTCTGCCAGTGTACAGTGGCCCATTGTCTGATATGATCTCTTCAGACACACCGAACAAGCTGAAATTTTTTTTTACTTTATTCATTCATGGGATGTGTATGATGTGGAGCATAATGCTCCATATGTATGGCAGGAGGACCATCGACAGTGTTTGAGCCACTTAAACAGGCATTGTCAGGAGAGACATGTGTTCTACAAAACTACCACCCAAAAAAGGAGATGACATTTCAAAAAGGGTTAGGAGCGTGCATTATGCAAGATGACATCCCTAATTGTCCTTGAGAACCAACTGAACTCATTATATCTGCCACGAACACACTTGAGGTGTCCTTCAACTGGCTGATGATTGGAAACTTGGAAAAATAGTCAGTGACTAGGAAAAAGTCGTCACCATTGATAGTGAATAAATTTGTTGTGATTTTTGACCAAGGTTATGATGAAATTTCTTGAGGGTGTAAAGGTTCTTTGCGTTGATGTGGCTGGACTCTCTGGTATGCTTTGCAAATCTCCACTGTTCTCTCGATATCGTTGTTGATCCCTGGCCAATACATAGTATACCTTGTGGTACATAGTGTACCTTGCCAGGTGCTTTGTTTGCTCTACGCCCATGTGCCCCTGGTGTAACTGTGACAATATGTCCTGGTGAAGATCTTTGTGTACAAGCACCTGCTTTTCTTTGAAAATCACGCCTCCTGAAACACCTAGTCCATCTCTGTATGGTCAAAAACATCTGAATTTGTTTGGCACTGCTTGTATCATATCCGGCCAACCTTCTACAATGACTCTCCATAATGCTTTCAGTCGTGGATCATTTGTCATTTCCTTGTGAAGTTGGCTGCACTTGTGTTGACCAAAATTGATCAGATTGATGTTGAGCAATCATCTACATCAATGTCTATGCCTTCTAATAGTAGGTCTAGCGAGAAATCCAGATTTGTTTCAGATACGGTAACCTGTTCAGTATATCTGAAGTAACCAATTTGCTACCAAGTTTATTTTGGGCTTTGAAGTCGTAGCCCTGAACTTTTATCAAAAGTTGTTGTAGTCTGGGTGACGCATTGTCAAATCATTTCCAATGATTTGTGGTCAGTTTCCACAATGAATCGTTTACCAAATAGGTACGTGTGGAACCTTGTATACCAAAGAACATGAGACACTCCCTCCGGTATATGTTCAAATAATTGGATTGTGCTTGTGGTGGACTTTTGGAACCAAATGCAATTGGTTTGCCATCTTGCATAATGCATGCTCCTAACCCTTTTTGAAATGGGTCAACCTCTAAGCTCATCTCCTTTCTTGGGTCATAGTTTTGTAGAACACATGTCTCTCCTAACAATAAGATAAAAACAAAATGCTGTAAATGCTGGAAATCTGAAAGAAAAACACCCCCCTGCTCTCATGTCCACATGTCCATCCTTGTTGTCCTGCTGTAATGTTCCAGTGAAGCCCAAAGCAAACTGGAGGAACAGCACCTCATCTTCCGATTAGGTACTTTACAGTCTTCCGGACCTAACATTGAGTTCAACAACTTCAGACCGTGAACTCTCTTCTCCATCCTCACCTTTTTTAATCCCCCTTTTCAATATTCATTTCCATTATTTTTTATCCACTTATTTTTATTTTTATTTATTTTCTTTTTTATTCATTATTTTATCCCCACCTTTTATTCTATTTCCAATATTTTTTCCCACCACCATCTTGTCCCCAGACCTCACGCCCATGACATCTCTGGCAATCTCTCTCTTGCCCCCACCTATCTGTGGCATTCTATCCAGCTTTACCTGCTCCACCCCCCCTCCCCCCACTTAAACAGTATAAATTTCATCACATCTTTACTTCTCTTTAGCTCTGAAGGAGAGCCATACGGACTCGAAACGTTAACTCTGGTTTTTCTTTTCTCTGTACAGATGCTGTTAAACCTGCTGAGTTTATCCAGCATTTTCTGCTTTTGTTTCTCTGCTGACAATGCCTGTTTAAGTGACTCGAACACGTGTCGATGGTCCTCCTGTGGAGTGTTACGCTCCATATCATCCAACTCACTTTTTAGATTTTCCTGAATGTGCACACTACACTTTCTAGGAGGGTCGACTGATCGAATTGCATCTTCTCTGGTGTCAAATTGTCTTGGCATCTATTGCAGGTCCTTGACTGGCTCAACGCAATTATTCTTGGCCTCTTCTGCAATTGGTATCTTGTTGATCTCATGTATAGTCACAATGTTGAGTTCCATATACACTGATAACCCTCCTACTGCTGGTCCGCTCGTGTCTAGCAGGTTGAATACTTGTGGTTTCCATGCAGACTTGTCGTCACTGCATTTCAATGAATGAATTGGTGAGCCATTGTACACAGTTAGTTTCTCTGTCGTAGTTTGTATCATTAACTTCAACCAATCCAGATACATATCCTTCAGGGTTTTGACCGCTAAGATATTCACACTTGCCCCTGTGTCAAATTCGGCTGAGCATGTGTTTACCACTTTTCTTTGGGCATATGATGTTGATGTTAGCACATGTCCATAAATTGTTTGACTTCATCCGCACATTGGCCAGGTTTTCCGGACCTGCTGTGGGAGATTCGATGGCCCAGCCAAAAGTCCACTGGCTTACGGTGGGACCAGATGATCCTGGAGGCAGGCAGGGGTGGAATATCCCACCCATTGTGTCACGTTCACAATGTGTAAAGCCTGTTTGTTTTCCAGTTGAAAACCTTTCCGATCTGTATCTTCACCATGATCTGTCTTGCCTCTAATCTCGTGTACATGCTTGTGCTTGTGTGTTGCTGGCGTACTCCCTGTTGTTGCCAGAATGCAGCATGTACTTTTTGTTTGGTTGCATCTTACCTCCGGTAGTACTCCAGAACTAGATTTCCTGCATAAGAGAGCCCAGTGTCCTTTTACACCGCATAACTTACAAAGATCTTGGGACAGCTTTTCAGTGGGTGTAGCTGACCGCACTTCCTTACTGAGTCCTGGCTACTGTGCCAGTGCTGGTAATTGCACCTAATGCTTGCAGGTGTTGTTGTCCAGTTGCAAAGGCTTCATGTTTTCTGCCATCTTTTAGCAGTGGGTCAATATCGTGACCTTTCTTTTCCTCCAACAGATCTTTTTGGAAAGCATCAATTGGTGTTGAAGCTATAACCAGCTCCATTATTTATTCGGACAGTTAGGTTCCGAGAAATCAGTCCTTGCACCTGTTGATGATCTGATCGATTGATGCTTGTGGCTGTTGTATGTAAACCATCAGCTCTAAATGGTGTATTCTAACGTTCACCTTTACACAAAGTTCCTCCTCCAGCATGTTCCACAGCTTGGCAGGATCCTTCTGATCCTCCTCAGACAGACCCTAAGTGTCAACTCTGGCAGCCCCTCATTTCCAATGGCTGTCTTTATTTTCACCACTTGTTTATCCAGTTCTGTGACAGATAAATCTGAAAAGCACAGCTCCATCATTTGCTTAAAAAAATAAGTTCGGATAGGACACCTGTCTCTTCCAATTCATACTGGGCAATTTGGTGGTCATCTTCCTGATGTTTTCTGTCTTTTACAAATGCTGTGGATGTGTAGGGGATTTGTAGTTTATCTACTCTGTGGGGAGATTCAGCAATGCAGCAGCTGTGTTTTACTTTTTCCTTCTCCCTCTTCTTTTTTGGCTGGAGCTCAGGTTTTCTTTCTCTGTTTTGTGCACATTCTATCTTTTGGCACCTGAGGACATTGTGATGGCCCAGCAGCTTGTACTATTTGACCCAAAATAGACTGCCCGATCCACCACCGATGTGGCTACCTCTCAAATCAGGTGCTCACTGCTCTGTGAAACACTCTCTGTAACAGAACTGTGCTTCCTGGGATCTTTAATGCATATACAGCCTTTTTACAGCACAAAATCATGTCTATAGCTTTTCCTGTGATCATCAAATCTTCATCATTTTGTTCAAGAGGAATCACTGCGGCTCTCCATGTTGTATTTCTATACTTGTTTAATACAACCTTACCGATCTCACACACAACTGGTAGACTAAACATTTGTTTGGCTTATTTGAAGATGTTGTACAGGATTGCTCAGCAGACAGATTTACTATAAAGATTCAACAGCTATAGTTAACAGGAAAGTACAGCTGCAATTCCTTCACACTATGCTGCTGGTTAAACTGAGCTACTCTGAACAATGCCTGCTGCTCACATGGTTTACATCCTGGCTACTTACTCATTGGCATATTCTCTCTTAAAACTATATCACAGCAATGATCGGCAGGAACCTGATCATGGGAACAATTGGCATTAGCTGCTCACAGACATGCCTCAGCCAACCTGGCCCAGGTTAGACAATTCCACATTGCCCATTTAATCTATGCAGCCACTTGAATCCCCACCCATAACTTTCACAGTCAGAGGAGCTTGATTGGTTAACTACAAGAGAAGAGCAGAATTTACAAATCCCTATGGAATGGAAATGAGCAGAGAAGAAATCTCAGAAGATTAGTGTTTATTCCATTTTTCAACCAATACTGAAGTACCCTTCTTGATGATTCCTTTCTCAATGAATTCAAGATATTCACGTTAGCATTTAGGCGCGTGTACTATCAGCAGGAGAAAAGGACCTATTTTGCATTGGTGAATTTCACATTATCCTCATTTGTGATGCATATCACCAGAATCATTTGGTGTCATAAATTCAAGGGAGGGCCAGCAATATGAGGCTGGTGGTGGGTGGTTTTGTGGACTAGCAGGGAAACTGCCCATTAGGATTTTTGTTCAATATAAATAATGCTGCTGGTAAAGGGCCAGTTTAAGGTTGGTCTTCAATTCACCAGACCAATAAAATATTTGGTTATAAGCATGAAATGGAAGCTGAAAAGGATCATTCACATCTCTTGTGCCACTGTAAACATGCCCAGTTTAGAGAATTCAGGATAAAGGTCTGCTGTTTTGTCAATTTTGAAAATGCATAATTTTCAGCAATATAGAAACTTGCAACTTTTATGTGTGGTTATAGCTACAAATTAGCATAGCTGCTGCTACCTTCCTCCTCATCTGGCTTTGAGAAGTTTTGGAGCAACCCAGTTTTGGAAGGTGGTCCTGGCATTGCTCAGTAAATGAATATAGAAAATGAGGGGTGGGTTGGGTGTGGGGCAGTGGAATCTAGTGTCTGTGGAGACAGGCTTTTATACTATTTTCCATTTTACTTACTTTTGAACGATGTCACTAGCAGCAAAACAAAAAAGGTTTGATCTACTGGAGTTTCAGAGGCAAGTGGTTAGACCAGAGCATATAGAATTAGCTAGAAATTCCAAAACAGAAACAGGCCGTTCAGCTAAACTGTTCTATGCCTGTATTTATACTCGTCATTAACTTCCTCCCACCCTACTTGATGTAACAGCATATTTTATTTCTCTTTCCGTCGCAAATTTATCCAGTTTCCCCTTAAATGCGTTCATGCTACAGTCCTTACAGAGCACCAATGCAGACATATTTTAGCTGTTGCCAAAACTGGTTGGCAAGCGGACTCTGATTGGCAAATCATTGCCATGGAGAATGCAGCATGGAGCAGTTCACTGCCTAATTTTGTTCAAACTGAAACCGGGCAAGTCAACATCACTTGCCAACCAATCATCACTCTCTTCTCATGCAATATAAATTGTTGCTCCCCTGTTACGGTTTGGTAATTTCTTTCGAGCTGTCCTGATGAGTGCAGGATGAAAAGTTTCAACAGCATGTCTCTTTTTTATCAGCAGTACTCAAGTTCTGTACTGCTAAACAAATGTTGAATATTTTATTCTGCAATAAATAAATATTGAAACAAGTTTAATTGTTAACATTTCTATTATAAAATAGATTAATCTGGCGTTGCAATATTTTTTCCTAACACTGTCAACTCCAATTGTGGCACAGATTCCCTCCTGGAAATGTTTCAGGTTTATAAAGGGGCGAAGGGTGTGGAATTGAAACAAACTTTACCCTTTACATGGAAAACTGTTGGTAACTGTCTGGATGTGGTTGATACTTCAGGAGGTGGACCAAAAGGAACACACTTGTTTATACATGGTGAGCTCAAACACCAGTAAACAAATGGTGTGTAGAGGGACCAAATAGCTTGGAGCATGAATACAGAAAAAGCTGTTGATGCTTTAGCATCTTCTCATGTTACTGACAACACTGTCCTTTAACTACAGGTATATGTTTTTTAAGCAGTTACTAATGCTAAATGTGCGCCAGTTACTGTTCTGCAGAATGTAAATACAGACAAGAATGAGCTCCCTCTAGTGAGGGTAATTGAAGTTGCAGGTTTAAAGAGATCAGGGGATTCTGATAAAAGTTGACCAAGCTCAGAAAATTGACTGGGGTTGAGAGGGTGCTTCAAGGTTGTAGAATACATAATGTGCAGGGGGGGTACTAAAATATTTTAAAACCAGCAGAAAAATGAGGAATAGGAAAAGGTTATTCAGTCCATCAAAGCTTCTCCCTCCATTCCATTAACTTCTCTCATTATGGAATCCGATTATATCTTGAAGAGCCACAGTGTTCAGCTTCTACCATCCTGTTTAACAGATTATTCCAAATATTTTTCACCAGGGAAGTAGAGGAAAGAATGTTAAAACTGATCAAAATACAAAACAAAAACAAAAATACCTGGAAAAATTTAGCAGGTCTGACAGTATCTGCGGAGAGGAAAACAGTTAACGTTTCCAGTCCGAATGACCTTTCAACAGAACTAAGTAAAAATAGAAAAGAGGTGAAATATAAACTGATTTAAGGGGGGTGGGACAAGTAGAGCTGGATAAAGGGCCAGTGATAGGTGGAGATAACCAAAAGATGTCATAGACAAAAGGACAAAGAGGTGTTGAAGGTGGTGATATTATCTAAGGAATGTGCTAATTAAGGGTAGAAAGCAGGACAAGCAAGGTACAGATAGCCCTAGTGGGGGTGGGCTGGGGTGAAGGAATCGAAAAAGGCTTAAACCAGCTTATATTTCACCTCTTTTCTATTTTTACTTAGTTCTGTTGAAGGGTCATTTGGACTTAAAACGTTAACTGTGTTCCTCTCTGCAGATGCTGCCAGACCTGCTGAGTTTTTCCAGGTATTTTTGTTTTTGTTTTAGATTTGCAGCATCCGCAGTTTTTTGCTTTTATCTTACTGATCAAAATACAGTTGAACTTCATTGCCGGTGATCTCTGCCCTGCTGATCTCCTGGGCTGAGCTTCACTCTTCCACGAGGTCCTAGGTTGAACTCTACTTCTGGTTTCTTGGTTACTTTGTTGATCTCTGTATCACACTCCACTTCACTTTCTCTGGATCAAACTTAGCCCCTTCATTGGTCCCTGACATCAATTTCCTTGCTCCTTAAACAATTTCTCTGGCTCCTTTACTGTCTCCTGAACTTACCTCTGCCAACTTATAGTCCAGTCTTTAATTATTCTGAACGAAACAGGTCCAAAGTGGCCTCATGCTGCTGACATCTGCCTCAGTACAAGTCCTTACACAGGGAGATGCCATAGTGGTAATGTTACTGAACTAGCAATCCAGGAGCAGAGGTTAATGCTTCAAATCTCACCACAGTAGCTGATGGAATTTAAATTTAATAAACTAATTTTTAAAAATGTATTTATGGGATGTGGACATTGTTGGCTAGGCCAGCATTCATTGCCCTTCCCTAGTTGCCCTTGAAAAGGTGGTGATGAGCTGCCTCCTTGAACCGCTGCAGTCCATGTGGTATAAGTGCACCCACAGTGCTGTTAGGAAGGGAGTTCCAGGATTTTGATCCAGCAACAGTGAAGGTACGGCGATATATTTCAAAGTCAGGATGGTGTGTGGCTTGGAGGGGAACTTGCAGGTGGTGGTGTTCCCATGTATCTGCTGCCCTTGTCCTTCTAGATGGTAGGGATCGTGGGTTTGGAAGGTGCTGTCTAAGGAGCCTTGGTGAATTTCTGCAGTGCATCTCGTAGATGGTACATGCTGCTGCCAGTGTTGGTCAGTGGTGGAGTGAATGTTTGTGGATATGGTGCCAATCAAGCAGGCTGCGGTGTCAAGCTTCTTGAGGGTTGTTGGAGCTGCACTCATCCAGGCAAGTGGAGAGTATTCCATCACACTCCTGATTTGTGCCTTGTAGATGGTGGACAGGCTTTGGGGAGTCAGGAGGTGAGTTACTCGCCACAGGATTCCTAGCCTTTGGCCTGCTCTTGTAGCCACAGTATTTATATGGCTGGCCCAGTTCAGTTTCTGGTCAATGGTGATCCCCAGGATGTTGATAGTGAGGGATTCAACAATGGTAATGCCATTGAATGTCAAGGGGCAATGGTTTGATTCTCTCTTATTAGAGATGGTCATTGCCTGGCACTTGTGTGGCGCAAATGTTACTTGCTTCAATTCAGAAGTCCAGAATTGAAAGCTAGTCTCAGTAATGATAGCCCTGAAACTATCATTGATTGTCCTTCACTAACATCCTTTGGGGAAAAAAATCCATCCTTACCTGGTCTGGCCTACAGGAATAAAACCGGACGGACCAGCCATCTTAGACCTAGGCACAGAAAATGAGAACAGAACACCAGCTCTGTTGACCCTGAAAACTCCTCCTTACTAACATTTAGGGGCTTGTGTCCAAATTGGGAAAGCTGTCTCACAGACTAGTTAAGCAACAGCCTGACAGCCATCCTCACAGAATCATACCTTACAGATAATGTCCCAGACACCACCATCACCATCCCTGGGTATGTCCTGTCCCACTAGCAGGACAGACCCAGCAGAGGTGGTGGCACAGTGATATATAGTCGGAAGGGAGTTGCCCTGGGAGTCCTCAACATCAACTCTGGACCCCATGAAGTCTCATGGCATCAAGTCAAACATGGGCAAGGAAACCTCCTGCTGATTACCACGTACCACCCTCCCTCAGCTGTTGAATCAGTGATCCTCCATGTTGAACACCACTTGGAGGAAGCACTGAAGGTGGCAAGGGCACAGAATGTACTCTGAGTGGGGGACTTCAATGTCCATTGAAGTGATTCAGTAGTACCACTACTAATCGAGTTGGCTGAATCCTGAATGACACAGCTGCTAGACTGGGTCTGCCACAGGTGCTGAGGGAACTAACAAGAGGGAAACATCTACTAGACTTTGTCCTCACCAATCTACCAGTTGCCGATGTATCTGTCAATGAGAGTATTGGTGGGAGTGAACACTGCACAGTCCTTGTAAAGGTGAAGTTCCATTTCACACTGAGGATACCCTCCATCATGTTTTGTGGCACCACCACCGAGCTAAATGGGAGCGATTGAGAAAAGATCTAGAACTCAAGACTGGGCATCTATGTGGTGGTGTGGACCAACAGCAGCAGAATAATTGTATACAAACACAATTAGAAACCTCGTGGCTTGGCACATCCCCAATCACCATGACAATCAAGCAAAGGGATTAAGCTTGGTTCAATGAAGAGTGAAGGAGGACCTGTCAGGAGTAGCACCAGGAACACCAAAAAATGAGATGTCAACCTGGTGAAGCTGCAACACAGGACTACTTGCATGCTAAACAACATAAGCAGCAAGTTATAGACAGAGCTAAGTGATCCAACAAACACCGGATCAGTTCTGCCACATCCTGTTGTGAATGGTGTTGGACAATTAAACAACTAACATGAGGAGGAGTCTCAACAAATATCCCCACCCTCAATGATGGGTTAGCCCAGCACATCAGTGCAAAAGACAAGTGTGAAGCATTTGCAACCAACTTTAACCAGAAGTGCTGAGTGGATGATCCATCCTGGCCTCCTCCTGAGGCCCCAGCATCACAAATGCCAATTTTCAGCCAATTTAATTCACTCCATGTGATATCAAGAAATGGCTGATGGCACTGGACACTGCAAAGACTATGGGCCCTGACAATCTCCGGCAGTAGTACTGAAGATTTGTGCTCCAGAACTAGCCATGCCCCAAGCCAAGCTGTTTCACTACAGCTACATAATATTGGCATCTACCTGACAATGTGGAAAATTGTCCAGGTATTTCCTGTCCACAAAAAGCAGGACAAATCCAATCTGGCCAATTACCGCCCCATCAGTCTAATATTAACAGCCAACAAAGTGATGGAAGGTGTCGTCAACAGTGCTATCGAGTGGTACTTCCACAGCAATAACCTGTTCACTGATGCTCAGCTTGGGCTTAGCCATGGCCACTCTGCTCGTAACTTCTTTATAGCCTCCGTCCAAATATGGACAAAAGAGACGAACTCCTGAGGTGAGGTGAGAGTGACTGCCCTTGACATCAAGGTAGCATTTGACCGAGTGTGGCATCAAGGAGCCCTAGCAAAATTGGAGTCGATGGGGATCGGGGGAAAACTCTCCACTGGTTGGAGTCACACTGAGCACAAAGGAAGATGGTTGTGGTTGTTGGAGGGCAAACACCTCAGTCCCAGGGCAGAGCTACATGAGGAACTCATGCAATGTCCTAGGCCCAACCATTTTCAGCTGTATCGTCAATGATCTTCCCTCCATCATCAGGTCAGAAGTGGGGATGTTCGCTGATGATTGCATAATGTTCAGCACTATTCCCAACGCCTCAGATACTGAAGCAGTCCATGTCCAAATGCAGCAAGACCTGAACAGTATCCAGGCTTCGGCTGACAAGTGACAAGTAACATTTGTGCCACACATGTCACAGGCAATGACCATCTCCAACAAGAGAGAATCCAACCATCGCCCCTTGACATTCAATGGCACTACCATCACTGAATTCCGCACAATCAACACCCTGGGGGTTATCATTGACTAGAAACTGAACTGGGCCAGTCATATAAATACAAGACAAAAATAAAAATACCTGGAAAAACTCAGCAGGTCTGGCAGCATCTGCGGAGAGAAACACAGTTAATGTTTCGAGTCTGTATGACTCTTCAACAAAACTAAGGAAAAAACTTAGATCTGCCAGACGTGCCGAGTTTTTCCAGGTATTTTTATTTTTGCTTTGGATTTCCAGCATCCGCAGTTTTTTGCTTTTATCTCAGTCATATACACACTGTGGTTACAAGAGCAGGTCAAAGGCTGGGAATTCTGTGGTGAATAACTCAACTCCTGACTCCCCAAAACCAGTCCACCATCTACAAGGCACAAATCAGAAGTGTGATGGAATAATCCCCACTTGCCTGGATCAGTGTGGTTCATCAACACTTAAGCATGACACCTTCCAAGATAAAGCAGCTCAGTTGATAGGCACCCCATCCACCACCTTAAATATTCACACTCTCCATCACTGGTGCACTGTGGCAGCAGTGTGCACCATATACAAGATGTGCTGCAGCAATTGGCTAAGCCTCCTTCGACAGCACCTTCCAAACCCACAGCCTCTACCACCTGGAAGGACAAGGACAGCAGATGCATAGGAACAATACCACTTTCAAGTTTCCCTCCAAGTCCCACACACACACACACACACATGCACACAGCCCTGACTTGGAAATATATCGCCGTTCCTTCAATGTTATTGGATCAAAATGCTGGAATTCCCTCCTTAATAGCACTGTGGGTGTATCTATACCACATGGACTGCAGTGACTCACCACCAGCTTCTCAAGAGCAATTAGGGATGGCTGGCCTTACCAGCCATGCCCACATCCAGTGAAATAATAGAAAAAAACAGAAATTGCCGGAAAGGCTCAGCAGTTCAGGCAACATCTGTCAAAAGAAGAGAGCAGATTTTCAGATCGGTGCCCTCACATCAGCACTGGAAAATGTTATAGAAGTAACTGGTTTTAAGCAATTGCCGGGACAGGGAAAGGGGGAGTGGAGGAAAGAACAAAAGAGAAGGTTGGATGGAATGTAGGAGAGATCACATGGGGAAAGGGATTACAGTACGAGGCAAAAGGGGTAATGGGACAAGTAAAGAAACAAAGAGGAGCTCTAACTTTAATAAAACATTATCAGAACCTGCTGTCCCAAAAAATGAAAGTAGTGTTATGACCTGAAATTGCTGCATTCGATGTTGAGTCCAGAAGGTTGTAAGATGCCTAATCAAATGATGAGATGCTGTTCCTCGAGCTTCTCTTGAACTTCATTGGACCAGTTTAGGGGGCAGAGGTCAGAGTGGCAAATGGAGGGATAATTACAAGGACCAGAGCTCAGGGTTATGCTTGGGGACTGAATGGAAGTGGTTAGCAAAGCAATCACCTATTCCATGTTAGGCTCCCCAGTGTAGAGACTGCATTGTAAGCAATGAATGCAGTGTACTAAATTGAAAAAGTACAAATAAGTCACTGTTTTATCTGGATGTTTGGGGCCTTGGGTGGACAGGTGTTGTATCTCCTGCGCTTGCATGGGAAGGGAAGCGTATGTCGGGGTTGATGGAAGAATGGACCATGGTATCAGGAAGGGAAGAGTCCCTTCGGAATACAGAAGGAGGATGGGAATGAAAAGAGTGTTCAGTGGTGGCATTGTGCTGGAGGTAGCAAAAATCCAAGGATGATCTAATGAATGTGGAGACCGGTGGGGTGGAAAATGAGCGCAAAGTGACCCTTTGTGGTTCTAGGAGGAAGGGAACAGGGTGAGAGTGGAAGTGCAGTAAATAGAATGAATACAATGGAAGACCCTGTCAACCATGGTGGAGGAGAATCCTCGGTTTAGGAAAAAGGAAGATATGTCAGAAGGAGTGGTTTAGAAGAATGTATCATTGGAACAGATGTGACAAGGATTGAGAAACTAGGAGAATGCAGTTCAGATCCTTACAAGAAGTGGTGTGCGAGTCATTGGACTTATAGTAGACATTGGTTGACAGCTACTGCTAGAAATGGAGATGGAAAAGTCAAGGGAGGGAAGGAAAGTGTCAGAAATAGACCATATATGGGCGAGGGTTGGATGGAAATTTGATTTCTTTAGATCAACTAGCTGTCTGCCAAATAGTTCCTAATCCTACTTTTGGCCATTTCTAAGCTCGGTTTCACTTTCTTTTCATCTTCATCTCCTCTAGCCATGCTCCCTTTCACCTTTCCCCAACTCTGGTACCATACCCACGCTCCACATCCCCCCTCACCCTATCTTGTTTCCTATTCTTTTCAAAAGTTTAAGTTCCTCTAGAATGAGTCATTGTCCCTGGTGTTCTTCACTGTGACAAAACATCCATGCCCCTGGTGTCCTTCACTATGACAAAACATCCCCTCCCACAACTCTTTCTCCAGTACATCAATGATTACTTCGGTGCTGCTTCATGCTCTCGTCTGGACCTGGAAAATTTTATTAATTTTGCTTCCAATTTCTACCCCTTCATCATTTTCACATGGTCCATCTCTGACATTTCCCTTCCCTTCCTTGACCTCTCTGTCTCAATTTCTGGTGATAGACTGTCCACCAATATCCATTACAAGCCTACCGACTCCCACAGCTACCTCGACTACAGCTCCTCACACCCCGCTTCCTGTAAGGCCTCCATCCCATTCTCTCAGTGCCTTTGCCTCTGTTGCATCTGTTCTGATGATGCCACTTTCAAAAACAGTTCCTCTGACATGTCTTCCTTCTTCCTTAACCAAGGTTTTCCACCCATGGTGGTTGAGAGGGCCCTCAACCATGTCCAGCCCATCTCCCGCGCATCTGCCCTCGCACCTTCCTCTCCCTCCTGGAAACATGATACGGCCCCCCTTGTCCTCACTTATCACCCCACCAGCCTCCGCATTCAAAGGATCATCCTCCGCCATTTCCGCCAACTCCAGCATGATGCCACCACCGAACACATCTTCCCTTCACCCCCCCAGCGGCATTCCACAGGGATCATTCCCTCCGGGACACCCTGGTCCACTCCTCCATCATCCCCTACTCCTCAACCCCCTCCCACGGCACCTTCCCATGCAACCGCAGAAGGTGCAACACCTGTCCCTTTACTTCCCCTCCCCTCACTGTCCAAGGGCCCAAACACTCCTTTCGAGTAAAGCAGCATTTCACTTGCACTTCCCTCAATTTAGTCTACTGCATTCATTGCTCCAAATGCAGTTTCCTCTACATTGGAGAAACCAAACGCAGACTGAGTGACTGCTTTGCAGAACACCTTCGGTCTGTCCACAAGCATTACCCAGACCTCCCTGTCAGTGCCATTTCAACACTCCACCCTGCTCTCATGCCCACATGTCCGTCCTTGGCCTGCTGCATTGTTCCAGTGAAGCTCAACGCAAACTGGAGGATCAACACCTCATCTTCCGACTAGGCGCTTTACAGCCTTCCGGACTGAATATTGAATTCAACAATTTTAGATCATGAACTCTCTCTTCCATCCCCACCCCCTTTCCGATCCCCCCCCTTTTTTCCCAATAATTTATATAGATTTTTCTTTTCCCGCCTATTTCCATTATTTTTAAATGTATTTCCATTCATTGTTTTATCTCTACCTTTTAGCCTTTTTCGATTCCTTCACCCCACCCCAACTAGGGCTATCTGTACCTTGCTTGTCCTGTTTTCTACCCTTAATTAGCACATTCCTTAGATAATATCACCGCCTTCAACACCTCTTTGTCCTTTTGTCTGTGACATCTTTTGGTTATCTCCACCTATCACTGGCCCTCAATCCAGCTCTACTTGTCCCACCCCCCTTAAAGCAGCGTATATTTCACCTCTCTTCTATTTTTACTTAGCTCTGTTGAAGCGTC
This sequence comes from Carcharodon carcharias, assembly GCF_017639515.1. NCBI lineage: Eukaryota > Metazoa > Chordata > Chondrichthyes > Lamniformes > Lamnidae > Carcharodon > Carcharodon carcharias. The sequence continues at coordinate 127,928,694 of NC_054473.1, read as the reverse complement.
ATTCAGACTCGAAACGTTAACTGTGTTACTCTCTGCAGATACTGCCAGACCTGCTGAGTTTTTCCAGGTATTTTTGTTTTTGTTTTGGATTTCCAGCATCCGCAGTTTTTTTGCTTTTATCCGCTCCTTTATTTGTTTCATCTGTTTCAGTTATTTAAATGCGTAATGTAACCCCAGCCCACATCAATGCTTTGGGATGAATTCTATGTTAAAAGGTCATATAATCTCATGTTGTTGAGATTTTGCAATAATTTTGGCATGTCCAACTTTGTACCTAATATGGGTGCATACCATTTTATAAATTCTCTCACCAGTGGATCTTAATGGCTGGACAGATATGCAAAACCATTCCAGTTGGTTTTTACTTATTTAATTTGCGTTAACGCATTGAAAAGTGATACAGTATTTACTCATCAAATCAACTGGCAGAGAGCACAAAGATAAAAGCAAAAAACTGTGGATGCAACTGTTTGCTGCTGTTTTAGTTTTTAAAAGGGAGAGGTCTGTTCTTATAACATTTCCTCTATCCAAGATCTTAAAGGACTGTGGTTAAAGTAGCAGTTACTTTATAGACCACTTAATTTTGTAAATGGCTGTCTTGAACACTGTTGTAACTCTTTTGAGTACAAACACGTTTCCATCTGTTCCTATTCAGATGAAGTTACAATGTTTCATAGTTTGCTATTGTGAGATTTGAACTCTTGATACTCTTTTGAGTAAACCTGTTTCCATCTGTTTCAGATGAAGTTACATTGTTTCATAGTTTGCCATTGTGAGATTTGAACTCTTGATACTCTTTTGAGTAAACCTGTTTCCATCTGTTTCAGATGAAGTTACATTCTTTTTTTCATAGTTTGCCATTGTGAGATTTGAACTCTTGATACTCTTTTTGAGTAAACCTGTTTCTATCTGTTTCAGATGAAGTTACGTTGTTTCATAGTTTGCCATTGTGAGATTTGAACTCTTGATCTTGGGGTTACAAACCCAGTACCATAACCACTTGGCCATTTAGGCCAAGCATAGTTTGCCATTGTGAGATTTGAACTCTTGATAATCTTTTAAAGTAAACCTGTTTCCATCTGTTTCAGATGAAGTTACGTTGTTTCATAGTTTGCCATTGTGAGATTTGAACTCTTGATACTCTTTCGAGTACAAACCTGTTTCCATCTGTTTCAGATGAAGTTACATGTTTCACAGTTTGCCATTGTGAGATTTGAACTCTTGATAATCTTTTAAATGAAAACCAAATCAACAAAATTGGGATAAATCAGGCACAGCCCCTAATTCAGGTCAGCTGTAAAACCAAGAACAAAGTTTAAAGGAAACTTACAAACTTTAAATCAAAATGTGATTAAAGGGGTCAACAAAACACCCCAGTCCCCGCGGTGCCCACCGAGCACGGAAGGCCTCGAGAGTGCCAGCAGACACCGCGTGCTCCTTCTCCAGGGACATCCGGCAGCGAACGTAGCCGCGGAAGAGGGACAAACAATCGGGCGGGACTCCCCCGTCGATCGCCCGCTGCCTGGACCTGTTAATGGCCAACTTGGCCAGGCCCAGGAGCAGGTTCACGAGGAGGTCCTCCTCCTTCCCGACCCCCTTCCGCACCGGGTGCCCATAGATCAGGAGCGTGGGGCTGAAGTGCAAACAAAACATCAATAAAAGGTTTTTCAAATAACTAAAAAGGGAGTGCAGCCTACAACACCCTATGTATACATGGTCCACGGACTCCACAAGACCGCAAAAAGGGCATGTGTCCTGAGAGTCCGTGAACCTATGCATCCTCTTATTATAAGGGACTGCCGCATGCAACACCCTCCAACCCAGGTCCCCGATAGAAAGGGGGAGGACACCTCCGTAGAGGGCCTCCCATCGAGGGCCTCCGCCGCCGGACGGCAACAAGGCACACCAGGGCGTGTCCGGTCGACGGACAAGGGCGAGAAAATGGAAGGTGTGCAGCAGCAGTCCATACAAAAAGCCCCTCTTTGCTGTGCCAAAAGGCACAGAGGGCATGTCCCCGAGGCGGCTCATATTGCGGGGCACCAGCACCCGAGGGAGGGTTCGGGGCTTGGGGCCAATGTGGAATTCCGTCCGAACAGGGGAACGCTCAGACGGAAGACCACCGCGCACCTGGGCCACCTCAAGACCCAAAATAACGTCGGGTCCGAGCACGACCGTTCTCAGGTCTTGGATGGCATCGGCTGCGACCTGGACACTCACAGACGCGCGTCGCGCCAACTCCTGCGGGAGCATCCAGCCCAGTCCTCCGCCACCCAGCACGTCCCCGATCCTGGTCACCCCTGCGGCCACAGCCCTCCTCTCCGCCAACCACTGAAAAGGACGGAGGGGCGGATTCCTGAGCAGCGGCTCTCTGACGATAGCCGCTACTCCTGACGGGGGAGAGCTGCGTCGCGAGGCGACCACTTTCCAGACTTTGATCAGGTCCTGGTAAAAGACGGGCAACGCCTGCAAGGAGCCACCGAGGCCCAGCTGTTCTATAAACAGGAGCTGCACGTCATAATTCAGGCCGTGCACCTGACGGAAGAAATACGTCATCAGGGCACACCATCTAGGAGGAGGCTCAACGTAGAGGTATCGCTGCAGGGTCTGAAGGCGGAAAGTCGCCACCTGTGTGCGTAGGCACACTAGCGCCTGACCACCCTCCCTAAGCGGGAGACTCAGAACCTCGGCAGCGACCCAGTGCAATCTTTTGTCCCAGAAGAAGTCGACTAACAATCTCTGGATTCTTGTGACAAAGTCCGGGGGAGGGGTCAAAGTGACCAGCCGATACCACAACATGGCGGCGATCAGCTGGTTTATGACCAGAACTCGACCCCGGTAAGATAGCACTCGGAGCAGTCCTGTCCAGCGCCGCAGGCGAGCGGTGACTTTCGTCTCCAGTTCCTGCCAGTTTGCCGGCCAGGATTCCTCAGCGGGGCAGAGATGGACCCCCAGGTAGAGGAGGCTGGTCCTGCTCCAGGTGAAAGGCCTGAGCTCCTCGGGTAGGGGATCCATCTGCCACTGACCGACCAGGAGTCCAGAACACTTACCCCAGTTGATCCTGGCAGAAGAAGCGGCAGAGTAGACCTCCTGGCACTCGCGCATCCTCCGCAGGTCAGCCGGGTCACTAAACATAAGGAGCACGTCATCGGCGTAAGCCGAAAGGACCACCCCGATGCCCGGCCCGCGCAGAACCAATCCCGACAACCTCCTCCGCAAGAGGCGCAGGAAAGGCTCCACGCAAATAGAATACAACTGGCCAGACAGGGGGCAGCCCTGACGTACCCCTCTCCCAAAGCGAAGGGGCGCCGTCAGGGACCCGTTAACCTTCACTAGACACTCCGCGGCAGTGTACAGAAGTCGGATCCGGGCGACAAAATGCGTCCCGAACCCGAAAGCTCGCAGAGTTCCGAGTAAGTATTCGTGATCCACCCTGTCGAACGCCTTCTCCTGATCGAGAGACAGGAAGGCGCTCGACAGACCAGCCCTCTGGGAATGGTGGATGATGTCCCGGACCAGATGGATGTTATCATAAATGGTTCGGTCCGGGACGGTGTAGGACTGGTCAGGGTGGATCATGTGGTCCAGCACGGTGCCGAGCCGAGAAGACATGGCTCGGGCGAAGATTTTGTAGTCCGTGCTGAGGAGGGAGACCGGGCGCCAGTTTTGAAGAAGGCGGAGATCCCCCTTCTTCGGTAGCAGGGCAATCACGGCCCTGCGCCACGAAAGGGGCATCTCCCCGGTAGCAATGCTCTCCCCCAGGACCCCCGCGAAGTCGCTCCCCATGACGTCCCAGAACGCCCTGAAGAACTCCACGGTCAGCCCGTCTAGTCCCGGGGTTTTGCCCCTAGAAAGACCGTCGAGTGCGCCGGTCAGCTCCCCCAGACTTATAGGGGAGTCGAGCTTTCCGGCGCACTCCGGGCCGACCTGCGGCAGGTCCTCCCACAAAACTCTGCAAGCTTCCTCACTGGACGGATCCGGAGAGAACAGGGCAGTGTAGTAATCTCGGGCAATGGCCCTGATGCCCTCCGGATCCGAGACAAGGGATCCGTCGTCGGCCAGCAGCGTAAAGAGCTGCTTACGGACCCCGTGCCTTTTTTCCAGTGAGTAGAAGAAGGGAGAGCCACGGTCCATCTCCTTAAGGAAACAGATCCGCGACCTCACGAACGCGCCCCGAGACCCGACCAGTTGCAGGTCCCGCAGCGCGCCCTTCCTCTCATCGTACACCGACCGCAGGGCCGGGTCCGCGTCGGGCTGACGGAGACGTGCCTCCAGGTCGAGCACCTCCTTCTCCAACTCCTCGACCCTGGATTTGCGTCTCTTTGTCGACCCCTTCGCGTACTCTTGACAGAAAACGCGGACGTGAGTCTTGCCCACGTCCCACCATAGCCTCAAGGAGGGGAAGCCTCCCCGCTTCCTTCTCCAGCCGGCCCAGAAGCGACGGAACGAGTCCAGGAACCGCTGGTCTTCCAACAACAGGTTATTAAAATGCCAGTACGCGGACCCCGTCCGAGCGCAGAACGAAGTGAGCTCCGCCCACACCAGACGGTGGTCCGTGCACGGAACCTGCTGTATAGAAGCAGCCGGAACGCAGGACACGTACGCCTTCGAAACGTAAAGGCGGTCGAGTCTGGACGCTCCGACTCCAGGTGACACAAAGGTGAACACGCTGGAGTCAGGATGGAGATTTCGCCAGACGTCCACTAAGTCGAAGGACCTGACCAGGTCCCGCAACTTACTCACACCTCGCGTGCAGTGCGGGGTACCGTGACGGTCCCGGACCCCGAGGGTGCAATTGAAATCCCCCCCGAGGACGATGCACTCGCCAGCGTCGATGGAGCCAAGATGAGTGGACACTTCTTCAAAGAAGCTCGCTTGCTGCTGCGTGCCCAGGGGAGCGTACACATTCACAAAGTGAAGCACCGCCCCCCCCAGACGCACAGTCAGGTGCAGCAACCGGCCTGGCACCGGCTCCTTGACCCCCAAGATCTCCGGCTGAAAATGCGGGGCCAACAAGATAGCCACCCCGCCAGAATTGGAGGCTAGGTGACTCATGTAGACCCCCCCTCGCCATTCCAGGAGCCACGTGGCTTCGTCTCCCGGAACGGTATGGGTTTCTTGCAGGAAGCACAACGCATACTTCCCGTCCCTGAGGACCGAGAAGTTCTGGAACCTGCGCTGTGCGCCCCTGCTGCCGCGGATGTTGAGGCTGGCTATAGTGGTCTTCATTGTCAAAGGTACATCAAACCTTCACCTTAAGTCATTTAAAAAGAAGAAGAGGACTTTTTAGTCCTTCCTCTCCTTCAGGAGCCCAGCGAGAAACGTTTGGACCCTCCGCCGCGCGTTCCTATCCAACTCAGGAGACTTGAGAGCCTCGCGAGTGGACCAGAACACCAGCGGAAACGAATGCCACCGGTCCAAGGCCAACTGAACCCTGTCTCGGCGACCGCGGTGCCCCGACAAAAAGTCCCGGAGTTCCCTTGGGGGGATGAGGGGGGAGTCAGTAGAGGGCACCAGGGGATCCACCGCCTCGCTTGAGAGCGACTCCGCGTAATCCCCAACGCTCACCACCGACACCTCGTCCTCCTCCGGGTCGTCGCCTCCAGCTTCCGACCCCTCCCCCACATTGAGTATAGGGGCTGAGTCGGAGCTGCCAGCTGGCTCTATCTGTGCCTCGATCCCACCCCCAGGATCAAGGCCAGAGGAGTCCTCTCTGGTCTCCTCTAAACTTTTTGGGCCAGAGGGCAGCGGCAGTTCTGATGCCCGCTCTCCTCCCGGCACCGGGTCGTCCGGGGAGCTCAGGACAAGCTCCTGACCTAAACATAGGACGCCCGGTGTCAAGGTTTGGGAGGGAGCGGGAAGGCCCTCCTTTTCGCCGCCACCCAATGACGCATTTATATTTTTTAAATTTTCAAAGTTGCAGTCCCCCGACGAGCCAGAAGGTACCTCAGGGGTGTTAAGTGCACTGGAGATGGACACCACCTCAAGGGAGGTGCCCTCAGTGACCCCCGAGGGGTCCTGTTCAGGGGACTGCAGCAGACTGGTAGGGGGAACAGTGGTAGGGGTAGGAGTTTCGGGTTCCCCCAGAGGGCAGGGCGAGGTTTTACTGGGTGGAGACGCCACCACCTCTTCATCAGGGTAAGGGACACGCCCAACTTCTTCAGTTTGGGCGTCGCCCACTTCCTCCTCCGAAGTGTGACGTCTCTTCCGGGTCAGGCTGGGGGCTAGGGAGACCTCCATTTCCGAGGCCCCCTCCTCCTTGTCCAGCCCTCCCGGACACTCCACCCTCTGGGTTTTTGATGTTTGTTTCCCCGGCTCGGGGTCCCGCGTCTTTTCCCCGCCGGCCCCGGGAGCACGCGCAGGGACGACGCCGGGCCCAGCACTTGGCGCCTTAGCGCCCACGGACCCGGGAGCACACGCGGACATGACGCCGGGGCCGGATGATGTTTTTTCCCCCGAGCCGGTTTTTCCATGTGTTTGGGGGGTTTGGGGCGTTTCAGGGGCCGCCTCCAAATTTCGGGTCTTCCTCCGCGCCTTCTTACGGCGCGGGGGCTCTCCCCCCGCCTCACCGGCAGCCGAGATGGCAGCTGCTGCCGGGGTCGCTTCCCCTTGCGGGGAGGGAGATGGAGTGGTGGCGGGGGGAGGAGGGGCGGTGCCAGCCGCGGCCGCTTGGGTGGGGCTCGTGGCCTTGGAGGCGGGGCAGTTCTTTCTTACGTGCCCCACCTCCTTACAGGCATGGCACCGCACACCCTCCGCGGTCCAGAAGACCCGATAGGCGGTCCCCTCAAAATTAACTGAGAAGGCCCCCTCCAGGCACTCCTCCCGGGCCAAGCGGACGAAAACTTGGCGCCGGAAGGAGTACACGTGGCGGAGGGCCGAGTCTTTGAGGCCGAGCGGGACTGGTGCAACCCCCGACCTGACCTCCCCCAGCTTATTAAGGTGGGGGAGGAGGAGCCCACATGGTATAAAGGGCGGGACATTTGAAATAACAATCTTCTGGGCGGTGGCCTCAAGGGGATCCACCGCCAGAAAAGTCCCGCCCACAGTGAGCCCCTTCTGCAGGGCGAGCCGCACCGCCCGCTCGGACCTCAAGAAAAAGATGGCCCTCCCATACATCTTTGAGGCCGCGACAATGGCTGAGGGGCCGACAACCCCAGCCATAGCCTTAACGCAGGCCTCAATAGTCATCTCAGGGTGAGCGTAGCATTTTACCCCGAGGGCCCTGGTGAGGAGACGGAATGGCGACAGGGCAGCGGGAGCAGCAGGAGCTGCAGAAGCAACCACCCCCGCATAAGTCTTTTTTGTAGGCCCTGCCACCGGTGACAAAGCCGCCTCCACATTAGCCCTCGAGGGCCCGGCCACAGGAGATGTTGAACTGGCTTTAAGGCCAGAGCCACGCCCACCCTGGGAAGGATTGGCCATTTTTTTTTTTTAAATTATATATATTTTTTAATATATATATTTTTTTTTTATTAAATATACAATGTTCCTCCCTAGGGAGGGAGGTAGTAATAACCTCCCCCTTTTGTACAGGAGAGGAGAGGAGGGAGAGGAGTGAAGGACAGGGAGGCACAGGAGGGAAAAGGGAAGAGTCCAGGTGGGTGTCTCCAGTGAAAGGTGGATGTTGGGTGGGGTGTGATGATCTTCTTGCAGGGGGAGGCGATGTCTTCACCAGCCACCGCTGGCCTTACTGGGAAAGGGCTGGGTGGGGCGGGGGGGGTAGCAGAATGGTGGTTTTAACCACACACCCCCCTCTCTTCCTTCCCCAAACCTTCCTGCAGTCTTCTTTCCTCCCCCTACAAAACACAGTCCTTTATTGCCCTCACCTTACACAAACAATAATGTTGGACACCCACCTAGGATGTTGTTTTCAGACACAGTCCTGGCCTCCTGGCCTTCCTGTCCTGTAGCAACAGAAGCTGTTCTTCTTCTCTCCCTCTCTCTCCTTTTGCTCCACACGGGCAGGTCCAGCAGCAGCAGCAAACACCCTCAAGTGCAGGTCCAGCAGCAGCAGCAAACACCCTCAAGTGCAGGGGCAGCAGCAGCAGCAAACACCCTCAAGTGCAGGAGCAGCAGCAGCACACAGCAGAAGCAACAACCCCAAAGGCAGCAGCAGAAACAGTTGAAACACTGAGGAGCAGCAACACCAACACCACACACCTTCTCTCCTCAGTACCAGGAAACCAACTGAATCCACAATTACCTCCACGAGATCGTTAGGAAAGTGAACTCTTGATAATCTTTTAAATGAAAACCAAATCAACAAAATTGGGATAAATCAGGCACAGCCCCTAATTCAGGTCAGCTGTAAAACCAAGAACAAAGTTTAAAGGAAACTTACAAACTTTAAATCAAAATGTGATTAAAGGGGTCAACAAAACACCCCAGTCCCCGCGGTGCCCACCGAGCACGGAAGGCCTCGAGAGTGCCAGCAGACACCGCGTGCTCCTTCTCCAGGGACATCCGGCAGCGAACGTAGCCGCGGAAGAGGGACAAACAATCGGGCGGGACTCCCCCGTCGATCGCCCGCTGCCTGGACCTGTTAATGGCCAACTTGGCCAGGCCCAGGAGCAGGTTCACGAGGAGGTCCTCCTCCTTCCCGACCCCCTTCCGCACCGGGTGCCCATAGATCAGGAGCGTGGGGCTGAAGTGCAAACAAAACATCAATAAAAGGTTTTTCAAATAACTAAAAAGGGAGTGCAGCCTACAACACCCTATGTATACATGGTCCACGGACTCCACAAGACCGCAAAAAGGGCACGTGTCCTGAGAGTCCGCGAACCAATGCATCCTCTTATTATAAGGGACTGCTGCATGCAACACCCTCCAACCCAGGTCTCCGATAGAAAGGGGGAGGACACCTCCGTAGAGGGCCTCCCATCGGGGGCTTCCGCCGCCGGACGGCAACAAGGCACGCCAGGGCGTGTCCGGTCGACGGACAAGGGCGAGAAAATGGAAGGTGTGCAGCAGCAGTCCGTACAAAAAGCTCCTCTTTGCCGTGCCAAAAGGCACAGAGGGCATGTCCCCGAGGCGGCTCATATTGCGGGGCACCAGCACCCGAGGGAGGGTTCGGGGCTTGGGGCCAATGTGGAATTCCGTCCGAACAGGGGAACGCTCAGACGGAAGACCACCGCGCACCTGGGCCACCTCAAGACCCAAAATAACGTCGGGTCCGAGCACGACCGTTCTCAGGTCTTGGATGGCATCGGCTGCGACCTGGACACTCACAGACGCGCGTCGCGCCAACTCCTGCGGGAGCATCCAGCCCAGTCCTCCGCCACCCAGCACGTCCCCGATCCTGGTCACCCCTGCGGCCACAGCCCTCCTCTCCGCCAACCACTGAAAAGGACGGAGGGGCAGATTCCTGAGCAGCGGCTCTCTGACGATAGCCGCTACTCCTGACGGGGGAGAGCTGCGTCGCGAGGCGACCACTTTCCAGACTTTGATCAGGTCCTGGTAAAAGACGGGCAACGCCTGCAAGGAGCCACCGAGGCCCAGCTGTTCTATAAACAGGAGCTGCACGTCATAATTCAGGCCGTGCACCTGACGGAAGAAATACGTCATCAGGGCACACCATCTAGGAGGAGGCTCAACGTAGAGGTATCGCTGCAGGGTCTGAAGGCGGAAAGTCGCCACCTGTGTGCGTAGGCACACTAGCGCCTGACCACCCTCCCTAAGCGGGAGACTCAGAACCTCGGCAGCGACCCAGTGCAATCTTTTGTCCCAGAAGAAGTCGACTAACAATCTCTGGATTCTTGTGACAAAGTCCGGGGGAGGGGTCAAAGTGACCAGCCGATACCACAACATGGCGGCGATCAGCTGGTTTATGACCAGAACTCGACCCCGGTAAGATAGCACTCGGAGCAGTCCTGTCCAGCGCCGCAGGCGAGCGGTGACTTTCGTCTCCAGTTCCTGCCAGTTTGCCGGCCAGGATTCCTCAGCGGGGCAGAGATGGACCCCCAGGTAGAGGAGGCTGGTCCTGCTCCAGGTGAAAGGCCTGAGCTCCTCGGGTAGGGGATCCATCTGCCACTGACCGACCAGGAGTCCAGAACACTTACCCCAGTTGATCCTGGCAGAAGAAGCGGCAGAGTAGACCTCCTGGCACTCGCGCATCCTCCGCAGGTCAGCCGGGTCACTAAACATAAGGAGCACGTCATCGGCGTAAGCCGAAAGGACCACCCCGATGCCCGGCCCGCGCAGAACCAATCCCGACAACCTCCTCCGCAAGAGGCGCAGGAAAGGCTCCACGCAAATAGAATACAACTGGCCAGACAGGGGGCAGCCCTGACGTACCCCTCTCCCAAAGCGAAGGGGCGCCGTCAGGGACCCGTTAACCTTCACTAGACACTCCGCGGCAGTGTACAGAAGTCGGATCCGGGCGACAAAATGCGTCCCGAACCCGAAAGCTCGCAGAGTTCCGAGTAAGTATTCGTGATCCACCCTGTCGAACGCCTTCTCCTGATCGAGAGACAGGAAGGCGCTCGACAGACCAGCCCTCTGGGAATGGTGGATGATGTCCCGGACCAGATGGATGTTATCATAAATGGTTCGGTCCGGGACGGTGTAGGACTGGTCAGGGTGGATCATGTGGTCCAGCACGGTGCCGAGCCGAGAAGACATGGCTCGGGCAAAGATTTTGTAGTCCGTGCTGAGGAGGGAGACCGGGCGCCAGTTTTTAAGAAGGCGGAGATCCCCCTTCTTCGGCAGCAGGGCAATCACGGCCCTGCGCCACGAAAGGGGCATCTCCCCGGTAGCAATGCTCTCCCCCAGGACCCCCGCGAAGTCGCTCCCCAAGACGTCCCAGAACGCCCTGAAGAACTCCACGGTCAGCCCGTCTAGTCCCGGGGTTTTGCCCCTAGAAAGACCGTCGAGTGCGCCGGTCAGCTCCCCCAGACTTATAGGGGAGTCGAGCTTTCCGGCGCACTCCGGGCCGACCTGCGGCAGGTCCTCCCACAAAACTCTGCAAGCTTCCTCACTGGACGGATCCGGAGAGAAAAGGGCAGTGTAGTAATCTCGGGCAATGGCCCTGATGCCCTCCGGATCCGAGACAAGTGATCCGTCGTCGGCCAGCAGCGTAAAGAGCTGCTTACGGACCCCGTGCCTTTTTTCCAGTGAGTAGAAGAAGGGAGAGCCACGGTCCATCTCCTTAAGGAAACAGATCCGCGACCTCACGAACGCGCCCCGAGACCCGACCAGTTGCAGGTCCCGCAGCGCGCCCTTCTTCTCATCGTACACCGACCGCAGGGCCGGGTCCGCGTCGGGCTGACGGAGACGTGCCTCCAGGTCGAGCACCTCCTTCTCCAACTCCTCGACCCTGGATTTGCGTCTCTTTGTCGACCCCTTCGCGTACTCTTGACAGAAAACTCGGACGTGAGTCTTGCCCACGTCCCACCATAGCCTCAAGGAGGGGAAGCCTCCCCGCTTCCTTCTCCAGCCGGCCCAGAAGCGACGGAACGAGTCCAGGAACCGCTGGTCTTCCAACAACAGGTTATTAAAATGCCAGTACGCGGACCCCGTCCGAGCGCAGAACGAAGTGAGCTCCGCCCACACCAGACGGTGGTCCGTGCACGGAACCTGCTGTATAGAAGCAGCCGGAACGCAGGACACGTACGCCTTCGAAACGTAAAGGCGGTCGAGTCTGGACGCTCCGACTCCAGGTGACACAAAGGTGAACACGCTGGAGTCAGGATGGAGATTTCGCCAGACGTCCACTAAGTCGAAGGACCTGACCAGGTCCCGCAACTTACTCACACCTCGCGTGCAGTGCGGGGTACCGTGACGGTCCCGGACCCCGAGGGTGCAATTGAAATCCCCCCCGAGGACGATGCACTCGCCAGCGTCGATGGAGCCGAGATGAGTGGACACTTCTTCAAAGAAGCTCGCTTGCTGCTGCGTGCCCAGGGGAGCGTACACATTCACAAAGTGAAGCACCGCCCCCCCCAGACGCACAGTCAGGTGCAGCAACCGGCCTGGCACTGGCTCCTTGACCCCCAAGATCTCCGGCTGAAAATGCGGGGCCAACAAGATAGCCACCCCGCCAGAATTGGAGGCTAGGTGACTCATGTAGACCCCCCCTCGCCACTCCAGGAGCCACGTGGCTTCGTCTCCCGGAACGGTATGGGTTTCTTGCAGGAAGCACAACGCGTACTTCCCGTCCCTGAGGACCGAGAAGTTCTGGAACCTGCGCTGTGCGGCCCTGCTGCCGCGGATGTTGAGGCTGGCTATAGTCGTCTTCATTGTCAAAGGTACATCAAATCTTCACCTTAAGTCATTAAAAAGAAGAAGAGGACTTTTTAGTCCTTCCTCTCCTTCAGGAGCCCAGCGAGAAACGTTTGGACCCTCCGCCGCGCGTTCCTATCCAACTCAGGAGACTTGAGAGCCTCGCGAGTGGACCAGAACACCAGCGGAAAAGAATGCCACCGGTCCAAGGCCAACTGAACCCTGTCTCGGCGACCGCGATGACTCGCCAAAAAGTCCCGGAGTTCCCTTGGGGGGATGAGGGGGGAGTCAGTGGAGGGCACCAGGGGATCCACCGCCTCGCTTGAGAGCGACTCAGCGTAATCTCCAGCGCTCACCACGGACACCCCGTCCTCCTCCAGGTCGTCGCCTCCAGCTTCCGACCCCTCCCCCGCATTGAGTACGGGGGCTGATTCGGAGCTGCCAGCTGGCCCCACCTGTACCTCGATCCCACCCCCAGGATCAAGGCCAGAGGGGTCCTCTCTGGTCTCCTCTAAACGTTTTGGGTCAGAGGGCAGCGGCAGTTCTGATGCCCGCTCTCCTCCCGGCACCGGGTCGTCCGGGGAGCTCAGGACAAGCTCCTGACCTAAAACTAGGACGCCCGGTGCGAAGGTTTGGGAGGGAGCGGGAAGGCCTTCCTTTTCGCCGCCACCCAATGACCCGTTGACATTTTTTAAATTTTGCAAGTTACAGTCCCCCGATGAGCCAGAAGGTACCTCGGGGGTATCGAGGGTCTCTGAGTCGGGCACCACCTCAAGGGAGGTGCCTTCAGTGACCCCCGAGGGGCCCTGTACAGGGGACTGCAGCAGGTTGACAGGGGTAATAGTGGTGGGAGTCGGTGCAGGGGTTTTGAGTTCCCCCAGAGGACAGGGCGAGATTTTACTTGGCGGAGACGCCACCACCTCTTCATCGGGGGAAGGGACACACCCAACTTCTTCAGTTTGGGCATCACCCACCTCCTCCTCCGAAGCGTGACGTCTCTTCCGGGTCAGGCTGGGGGCTAGGGAGACCTCCATTTCCGAGGCCCCCTCCTCCTTGTCCAGCCCTCCCGGACACTCCACCCTCTGGGTTTTGGGTGTTAGATACCCCGGCTCGGGGTCCCGCGTCCCTTCCCCGCCGGCCCCGGGAGCACGCGCAGGGACGACGCCGGGCCCAGCACTCGGCGCCTTAGCACCCACGGGCCCGGGAGCACACGCGGACACGACGCCGGGGCCGGATGTTGTCTTTTCCCCCGAGCCGGTGCTTGCAGGTGTTTGGGGGATTTGGGGCGTTTCAGGGGCCGCCTCCAAATTTCGGGTCTTCCTCCGCGCCTTCTTACGGCGCGGGGGCTCTCCCCCCGCCTCACCGGCAGCCGAGATGGCAGCTGCTGCCGGGGTCGCTTCCCCTTGCGGGGAGGGAGATGGAGTGGTGGCGGGGGGAGGAGGGGCGGTGCCAGCCGCGGCCGCTTGGGTGGGGCTCGTGGCCTTGGAGGCGGGGCAGTTCTTTCTTACGTGCCCCACCTCCTTACAGGCATGGCACCGCACACCCTCCGCGGTCCAGAAGACCCGATAGGCGGTCCCCTCAAAATTAACTGAGAAGGCCCCCTCCAGGCACTCCTCCTGGGCCAAGCGGACGAAAACTTGGCGCCGGAAGGAGTACACGTGGCGGAGGGCCGAGTCTTTGAGGCCGAGCGGGACTGGTGCAACCCCCGACCTGACCTCCCCCAGCTTATTAAGGTGGGGGAGGAGGAGCCCACATGGTATAAAGGGCGGGACATTTGAAATAACAATCTTCTGGGCGGTGGCCTCAAGGGGATCCACCGCCAGAAAAGTCCCGCCCACAGTGAGCCCCTTCTGCAGGGCGAGTCGCACCGCCCGCTCGGACCTCAAGAAAAAGATGGCCCTCCCATACATCTTTGAGGCCGCGACAATGGCTGAGGGGCCGACAACCCCAGCCATAGCCTTAACGCAGGCCTCAATAGTCATCTCAGGGTGAGCGTAGCATTTTACCCCGAGGGCCCTGGTGAGGAGACGGAATGGCGACAGGGCAGCGGGAGCAGCAGGAGCTGCAGAAGCAACCACCCCCGCATAAGTCTTTTTTGTAGGCCCTGCCACCGGTGACAAAGCCGCCTCCACATTAGCCCTCGAGGGCCCGGCCACAGGAGATGTTGAACTGGCTTTAAGGCCAGAGCCACGCCCACCCTGGGAAGGATTGGCCATTTTTTTTTTTAAATTATATATATTTTTTAATATATATATTTTTTTTTTTATTAAATATACAATGTTCCTCCCTAGGGAGGGAGGTAGTAATAACCTCCCCCTTTTGTACAGGAGAGGAGAGGAGGGAGAGGAGTGAAGGACAGGGAGGCACAGGAGGGAAAAGGGAAGAGTCCAGGTGGGTGTCTCCAGTGAAAGGTGGATGTTGGGTGGGGTGTGATGATCTTCCTGCAGGGGGAGGCGATGTCTTCACCAGCCACCGCTGGCCTTACTGGGAAAGGGCTGGGTGGGGCAGGGGGGGTAGCAGAATGGTGGTTTTAACCACACACCCCCCTCTCTTCCTTCCCCAAACCTTCCTGCAGTCTTCTTTCCTCCCCCTACAAAACACAGTCCTTTATTGCCCTCACCTTACACAAACAATAATGTTGGACACCCACCTAGGATGTTGTTTTCAGACACAGTCCTGGCCTCCTGGCCTTCCTGTCCTGTAGCAACAGAAGCTGTTCTCTTCTCTCCCTCTCTCCTTTTGCTCCACACGGGCAGGTCCAGCAGCAGCAGCAAACACCCTCAAGTGCAGGTCCAGCAGCAGCAGCAAACACCCTCAAGTGCAGGGGCAGCAGCAGCAGCAAACACCCTCAAGTGCAGGAGCAGCAGCAGCACACAGCAGAAGCAACAACCCCAAAGGCAGCAGCAGAAACAGTTGAAACACTGAGGAGCAGCAACACCAACACCACACACCTTCTCTCCTCAGTACCAGGAAACCAACTGAATCCACAATTACCTCCACGAGATCGTTAGGAAAGTGAACTCTTGATCTGGGGGTTACAAACCCAGTACCATAACCACTTGGCTATTTAGGCCAAGCTCTAAAATGAACTCTTGATGAAGTTACATTGTTTCATAGTTTGCCATTGTGAGATTTGAACTCTTGATACTCTTTTTGAGTAAACCTGTTTCCATCTGTTTCAGATGAAGTTACATTGTTTCATAGTTTGCCATTGTGAGATTTGAACTCTTGATAGTTTTGCCATTGTGAGATTTGAACTCTTGATACTCTTTTGAGTGGCTGTAGAGATAGTAACTCTTTCGAGTACAAACCCATTTCCATCTGTTTCAGATGAAGTTACATTGTTCCACAGTTTGCCATTGTGAGATTGGAACTCTTGATACTCTTTTTTTGAGTAAACCTGTTTCCATCTGTTTCAGATGAAGTTACATTGTTTCATAGTTTGCCATTGTGAGATTTGAACTCTTGATCTGCGGGTTACAAACCCAGTACCATAACCACTTGGCTATTTAGGCCAAGCCTTGAACAGTGTTGTACTATCTAAGCTCATTGGAATGACAGAATTAATTGAACTGATACAAGTTGGAAATTTCCAATTTAGTGGCACCATTAGACCCATTGAGTATTGTTCATTAGGAGTGACAATTGCTTATTCTGTTCACTATGGCTCAGTTGGTAGCACTCTTGCCCTCTGAGTCACAAGGTTCAGGTTCAAGTCCAACTTCAGGGCTTTAGTACAAAAAAACAAAGATGGTGAGGGAGTGCTGCAAAGTTGTAGGTGCTATCTTTCAATAAGTGTGAATCTAAGGTCCTATATGCCTGCTCGTGTGGATCTATGGCACTATTTCCAAAGAAAAGTAGGGGAGTTATCCCAATAGTCATGGCCAATAGTTATCTTTTGATCAACATCACAAAAATAGATTAACTGGTCATTTTCACATTGCTATTATAGTGGAGTTTGTTGTGCACATATTGGCAGCTACGCTTCCTACGTTAGAACAGTAACTACACTTCCTGAAGCACTCCATTGGCTGTAAAGCACTGCGAGATGTCCGGTGGTCACGAAAAGCAAGTATTTTGTTTGTATTTGTTCATAAAAAGAAATAAAACAAATATAACTTTATTGGAAGGAGATTTCCTTTGCATTTTACGTTGAATGAACTCAGCAATCCATTGAAACAGTGCATGGAGGAAATCTTCTCCCACACCTTTAACCGGGATCCCTTCTATATCACTTTGATGGTCAAAAATGTTGATCTTCATTTCCCTACTACAGGCAGCTCAGGGCTGATTATGCAACTAATTGGACAGCAGAGCAAACTTATAAGTTTTTGGCATTCTGGCAGGAACTTAATTAAAATTCAGACTGCGGCGGGATTTTGCCGGGATCGTCCTGTCTCATCGAGATTCCGTAGACTTTTGGTCGTCCCGCCACGGCGGGGTCAGAAAAACCCGGCCTAGATTTGTAGTTGAAAAGAGGGCAATTCATATTTTTAAATCTTAGTGGGTACTGACCCCAAAACCTACTTGCCAGTAGGTTACCCTTTTTGTTTACGTTTCAATTATTCAGCTACAATCTGGAAGATGGCAGAAGGAGGTTCAGTTAACATGGAAACTCTACAGGAGTCATTTAAAAAGTTTGCAGCTTATGGAGACACCAAAGCGACTGGTAATGAAATGACGGGGAAAAACTGGGCCAAGCTATGCAAAGACTGTAAAATCATTGATGGCAAAGCAGTCACCTCAACTGATGTGGACATTGTCTTTTCAAAAGTGAAGTAGGTACAAGATACTTATTTTAACATAAAAACATTGCACAGCCTGTATTGAATAATTTGGCATCAAGTCATTATTCAAGGTCCAGAAAATGAAAGTAAACTTCATGGTTGATATAGCTAAAATTGTGGTGGAGTACGAATGGGACAAAACACTTTCCTTTCAATTTTGAAACCTCTACTTCTATTTAGTTCAAACATATGGACTAAGGGTCCATTGGGCATTCTGTCACATCTCTTTTCAGCTTTTAAGAGTCTAAGTAAATGCTGTGAGTTATTTCAATCCAACATTCAGTGAACTCAGCCCCAAAGAACTGCCCACTGTTCAACAACTGCTTTTCTTTCTCTCTCACATCATGTATCAGTGAATGCTATGCAGACTTAGTAACAAATTCAAATGGCATCTTTGCCTTTTGGCTAAATGCAGATTGGGCACTAAATGCTGTTAGTTAATACATTCAGATGAAATATAGCTTCCCAGATTGCTATCTGATGAACAATCTGACTCTTAATCTGTCTTCCTCTTTGAGGCAATGACTGATCTATGCATTTCAACATTTCCAATTTTTTGTTCAGATTCTTTGAATCTGCAAGTTTTAAAAACCAAAGTACATTCCAAAACATTTCAGATTGAATATTATAGTGCAATAACATTCAACTTTTCTCTATGCAGCGTATTCCACTCTGAGGTGCCTCAATATAATTGCAATACTCGTCATGGAATGCATATTGTAAATATCAAGTACACAGCCCGAGTGGTTCCACACAGTTCCCCACCCCACGGTGCACTATGGCTGCAATGCATTATCCTTATTTAATCTGTAGTCTCAGTTTAATATAAAAGTAAATCCAATTTTCTTTTACAGAGTGCTACAATAACCTATTCGTATAGTAGTTCATTAAGGACATTGCTGTAATTTTGAAACAGCCTCTATCTTAAACCTATCATGAGTTCAAATCAGGTGAACTTCCTGCCAGGCAGGAAGAATGCCACATGGAAATGGGCCCTTAGGCGATTAGAAAGCAGCAATTATCACTGTCATCTCACTTTGCTCAAGTATTACTGAAGTAACAATGGCTGAACACACAAGCCAAATAAATGGATCTAGAGAGAAAGCACAGTTCAAAGACATTGGTCTTTTCCCAACCAAATTCAGAAATTAGTTCATGTAAAAATTAAATTAAAATCCTTTAGACTTTATGGATATGATTTTCAGTAATAATTAGTTATACAATGGCATACCATAAGTGTCTTAAGTGAAGAACATTATGTGTAAAAATGTTAATTTCTTTATTAGTGAGGTTTCATGCAAGTATAGGAAATTATAGATCAGAAAGCTAAACACAGCCACATTCCTTAACGTTTTATTCCTGTTGCAATTCAGCAGTAATTTAAACATGAAATTCTTCTGTTTGTAATTCAACTTTGTAGCTGTTGGATAGCTTTAGAATTCACTGTAACTATTATTTCATCAGAAACAAAGCATTCTAATTACATTTGTGCACAGAGCCAAGACAGCTCGAGTAATCACATTTGAAGAGTTTAAGAATGCTTTGGCAGAGCTTGCTCCGAAAAGATTCAAAGGCAGAAGTAAGGAGGAAGCGATTGAGGCAGCCTACAAGCTGATTGCAGGAAAAGATCCGGCAAATGTTGGCATAACGGTGAGTGAATCAGCATAGATTCACTGGCAAGGATAAGAGCTTGGACATACTTGGACCGTTTTCATACACCACACGGTTATCAGGCACAGGGCATTGTTGGTGAGGGTTGGGACTGTACCAACATGCAAAAATGATAGGACAGGAAAAGGTCCACTGGAAAAGACTCTACCAATATACAACCTTGTTCTATCTTGAGTAACTTATAGGCATGATCCTTGATTGTTTACAGTCTAGCTGCTAGAAATAATTTATCTATACAAACACATTCTTGATCCCTTCATTATCTTAAACACCTCAATCAAATCTTACTAGAGTCTGCATTTTTCTAGAGTACTCTGCCCCGTCACTCATTAAATAACTGGAAGGCTTGCATTTGCTACATCATATACAGACTATTAAATAAAACAACCACAGATGTTAATAACTATCAAAATCACCATTAGCAGCACTGCACTGGGTAGAGCATGCCACAGAAAATCACAAATCCCTTCACCCTTTTGTTGTTAGTATATCTCTAAAGGAGAGTTATATTTTGTTTTGCCATATCTGGAGGTAATTTTTGCTTGAGTATAACTGAAGTAACAATGGTTGACATTGAATTCACCCACTCTAATTCACCTCCTCCAGTGTTCCCTTGTTTCTTTCTCAATCTCTAAAGTCTCATTGATAGGAGATACACTGCTTGTCTCATCATTCACAAAGGTCTCAGGTACCCGACTGTCCTTGCCACTCTGTTATCAGTTCACACTCCCAGCGACTTAGGACAAAAATTTTTTAAACTGAAAGGTGCAGGAAAAAGCTTCCCTTTTCAAGATAATTACTCACTTCAATATGATTTAATACAAAGCCCAGATTCATTTTTAGAAAGTTATCTGTGGTGTTCTTTTGTGTTTTTTTTTAGTTAGTGTTCCTGGTATTAAATACATAACTCAGAATGAGAGACACTCGATTATAAATAATTTTGATGCTGAAATGAATGGAAAGATTAAACCTTACAGGGTATTGATTTCTGTACCAATGAAGTATCACCTATTCACAAAGGACAATGATCGCTACACAGCAGGGGACATCAACCTTTAGTAAAATTGACATACTTCCCTTAGGAACTCCTATTATATTGCACCCACATCACTCAATAAGCTCAGCACTAATCCAGAACAAAGCAGCATGCTTAAGTGGCATCCCACCACCTTAAATCTTCATTCACTCCACCACAGGCATACCGTGGCTGCAGCGTGTTACATCAACAAGATGCACTGCAGCATCTCACCAAAGCTTCTTCAACAGTACTTCCTAAACCTGCAACCTCTACCGGTTAGGAGCACAAGGATAATAGATGCATGGGAACGTCTCATCTCCAAGTTCCCCTCCAAGTCTCTCAGTACCCTGACTTGGAAATGCAATGCTGTTTCTTCAATGCTGCCTGGTTAAAATGCTGGAACTCCCTCCCCAACAAATCATTAGCACTGTGGGACTACAGCAGTTTAAGAAGGCTGCTCACCACCGCCTTCTCAAGGGTGATCAGGACAGGCAAGAAATACTAACCACCTCTGCTAAGTCCAGATCCCTCAAATGAATAAATGAAAGCATTGAAGCCATGGCAATCGTTCCTTATCTCGTTTGTCCACATGAATCATCTGATTCGATGAAACAGGTTTATTACATCTTTTCATAGCAGTTTTTGCAGGGTTGTGCATCTTATTCTTTGACTTTTCTCCAACAATATAAATATATATTGTATTTGGCAGATGAATGGGTTGTCTGTATGTATCACTTAACTCAGTGGCGAGACTGCATGTCTGGAGCCTGACTTGCAGTCGGAAATAGCCACATGGATCAACTGCACCTTTCTGTCTTATAATGAAATAATATTTCCTTCCTAGAAAATAACAAAGGCTGGTGCTGTTGACAGACTAACGGACACAGCTAAATATACAGGATCCCATAAAGAACGCTTTGATCGAGGTGGCAAAGGCAAAGGGAAGGTTGGTCGAGAAGATACAACAGAAAATACCGGCTATGTGGGAGCTTACAAAGGTGCTGGGAGTTACAGTGAGAAAGCAAAAGAGAAATAATGTCAAAAAGTGCTTCTTTGGTTGGTTGTAAGCAAAGGGTAACTTTTGGGTTATTCTACTGAAGGCATATAAATATGAATTAAGTCATCCATCTTAACAACCTAAAATTTTAATTTCAGAATAATTACTTTAACATAAAAATATATATTTTCCTACCATATACTAATTATTTGTGTAGATGCTATCACCATATTTTTTGTGTAGATGCTATTAAATTTAAAATAAATAGGTTAACGCCTTTGTTTTAAAATAGACACACAGATGGGTTTAATACAAGCAGAAGTATAGCACTGAAGTAAATAAGCCATAAGAGCATTCATTACACTGTATATAAGTCAGTAATAAAGCACCTTATGATATTGGAAGCAGCATTACATACTATTTACATTGTATGAACATAATATTTCTAATTTTAAACATAATCCTTACAAAACAGCTGCCTTAACATCATCCTCAGATGGCACAGGTCTTAATTAGCCCAGAAGAATAGAATGAGAAGAATAAGATCACAAGGTAAAATTTCTGATGCAGTCTCCTCTTGACATGGCAGGAGCTCATTATCACATAAAACTTCATTCATGGCCTGTGACATTGCAAGCACTGGCTTTAATGAGGAGTTTTGTATTGTGTGTGTTCTCTGTGCACGTCAGAGGCATTTGTTAAAGATAATTATTACTAGAGCTTTTGGTATGTTGCAAAATTTAGTAATGATGTAATCAGATTCTTACCTATTTTTTGCTGTAATTAATTTTTATTGTTTATGAACAAAAAGTAGGTTTAACGCTTGATCAATTTGCAGTGTTCATGCTGAAGCAGCTGTTGTGTTTTGCATTTCAATTTTTCCCTCCAGTACAACAATGTTGAGGTCAGTTTTGGCGCAGCTTGTTCCAGGAAATGATTCTACTCTGTACTTTAAAAAATTCCTCAATACAAAAGTCCCGCGGAAAAACATTGAAACACAACATTCGGCTAATTCCCTACATGTTGCTGTTTACCCTCCACAGGAACAAATAGTGCCATTCACTCACCTTATGCCTATATGCCTCCAATCCTTTTCCTTCAGGTTCAAAACAAATAATGAGACATCATTGGGTACCAAAACAGGCAAAATAATGTATATCGGACTTGTCCAATCTTTTCGCTTGGGGGGAGGGGCCACATTTCAGTTTTTTACACTCAAGGGGCCAATGAGCAAATTTCGGAAAGATAAGGTTTGGATCAACAATAAATCTGATTTTTTTATGTTGAGGTATGAAGAAAGGAAACAACTTGCTGAGAAAAATAAGTCAAAGCAATAAATTGATAATTTTTAAAAAAATGAGTCATTAATAAAGATGACCATTATACTGTGAGAAGGTGTATGTGGCTAGCTCACTCCCAGTCTCAGGGTGCTCACTCACTGACTGCTTGAGTGGGTGTGTGTGTGTTGGTTTGTAGGGGTGTGAGGGTGAGTGAGAATCCTGAGACTGGGAATGAGCCACACAAGCGTGCGCGCACGCACATGTGCGCTCTCTCACACACGCGCACTCTCTCTCACATTCTCTCACACACACAGTCACTCTCTCTCCCTCGCTCTCTCACACTTTCTCTCTCTCTCATACATACACACTCACTCTCTCTCACACACACACTCTCACACACACTCTCTCACACACACTCTCACACACATACACACTCTTCACTCATTCACCCTCACACAGACACACACTTTCTCACACACACATACACACACGCTCGTTCGCTCTCACTCGTACACATACACACACTCACTCACAGACACACACAAACATACACACACGCCCCCTCTCTCACACACACATGCCCTATCTCTCACACACACACACTCTTGCTCACATTACATTCACATGTGCACTTTATCACACACACTTCCTCTCACATACACACAGTCTCGCTTGCACACACTCACTCAGTCTCTCTCATTCATACTCACATACTCATTCACACTCTCACACATGTGCACACACCACTCGCTCTCCCCCTCTCACTCACTTAGGCGTGCTGAGCCCAGATGATTTGGGGATTAAAACGCTGAGGAGAGGTTGAGGATGGCTGAAATACCAAGTCTCTTTCTCCCCACCCAGGTCCACTGTTGCTGCAACCGTCATCTCCGCAATCTTGACTCGTGTAGGGGGCCTTGTCTCTCTCTCTCTCTCTCCCCACCCCAGCAGCAGTGTGTCTTTTCCCCACCCCACCTCCCCACTCCCTGAAAGCCTCTCTTCCTCCCCAGCAGACTCACAGCCGCTGGTGTCCAGGCCTCAAGCTGAATGAATTATACTGTTTGCTGCTCCTCCAATCACAGATTGTCTCTCTCCTGCATTTGTTGCTGAGAGGCTCACTGGAGCTCCTCGCTGAATCTTTAACTTGCACTTATCTGTACTTTGAATACTGGTTCCCCGGGCTGGATAGAGAGGCATAGCAGGCTGCATTGTGGCTCCCGGGTCGTATGTTAGTGTCTGTGTTTTCAGGCTCCACCCCTAGCGTGGTGCATAAACACCAAGATTGACAAGAAAATACCAAGAGTGGAACTTCACAAATGTGCCTTAATATATAGAATCCATGAGCCCACCATAACGTCACATTGCCCATCTCGTAATGTGACTTTTAGATTAAGGAGGTATGCTAATTGTAGCTATTTTGAAAATTATCATAGCAATTAAAATTTTTCCAGCTTATGATGTGAGAGTACAATAAAACCAAACTCTTTCAATTAATAGATTGTACAAACTCTTCCCACCTTAAGGAGAATCATTTGGCTAAGGAAGTATACAACTTTGTTTGACTTCCCAAAACTCTGTGTATGCTACAAATTAAATCACTAAGTCCATCATCCAACATGAACAGAAATGGGCTAAAATGGCAGGCAGTTTATTGAACATAATCTTCCACTATAATGTTTTGGATAAAAGTAAAGATATTAATATACCCAAATATTAATATGGTGCAAAAGTACCACAGTGCTATTTACAATGATTCAAGTTTGTATCTATATATTATGTTTTTAACTTTCCATTAATAACTAATGCCATCAATAAATTATTTTGTACTAAATGATTTGTGACATTTGACCTTTCTTTTCCAATTAGAGAAACGTGACTAACGCAGGTTTGCTATTCGGGTGCATTTGCACAATGGTGAAAATTTCCACCACAAGCATCACTACCAGCACTTTACCCAGAGCAGGCACTTTATGGGAGATCCTGGCAACGCATCTGAATTCTGATAAAGGGCAGTAACCACAGCCCTTAGTCTGGGAAGAGTGAACCTAACTGCTTTTAGTCTCAGTACAAACTTTCACCCTTGGGGTGTTCTTCAAAACTAAAATAACCTTAAATAATCTTAAAATAGTACTGATCAACAAAGTATTATGTTTTCTGGCTTCACAAAGTTTTCTGGCTTCAACTGAATAACATTCATTGGGAGCTTCACCCAAAAGAACTCAAATGAAATGGAAGTTTAGCTACAACCAGGTCATGACTCTGGCAAACAGTAAGTAGGCAGCCTGTGTGTGTGTGTGTGTGTGTGTGTGTGTGTGTGTGTGTGTTTCTATGGGAACCACAGACCCGTACAAACAATCAAACAGCTGCATATAATTAAAACCTAGCCTATATCCATGGTTTCAAGGTAATGGTTGTTTGTAGACAGAATGTTGCTGTGCCTTCGTACACAATAGTAAAGGTCAGAATTCAGTTAATTGACTTAGAGTTCACGACTATACAATCAAGTTTGACAACTGAATGTTTTTACTTTCACATGCTATCTGATTTAAGGATACAATTTTTAAAAAAATATGTGGAGCAGTGCCTGTTTTCATTCAAAATTTGCAAGGGTGATGAAACCACGAAAATGTGCTATTTTTCAACAAGCAATTTTGTTGGTGGGAACATGAAAACACAACCAGTTATGATGCAACTTATAATGGTTTTCAAATATCTGATAAGCTGCTTGACTGATCTGTAAGTCATTAAGTTTGTTAACTTAGCTGTGGATTACACAATATTTCATCTAAATAGCTAAGTGAAAGGTGCAAAACTCATGAGGTAACTATGACTGATACATGAGTGTATTCACTTCAGACACTGCTCAACATTATATTCTCTATTTACACGTTAGTTTTAATTTTAGGACAGAGAGTTTGTTGCCTTCAAGCTTGATCAGTGATGTTTGACCAAACAAAGGAGCTGGCCGAGCCTGATGGTGGCTATTTCCTTGCCAGGACTTTGACAATTTGTGGTCAACGTCTTGAGTTTTTTTCTTGCACCAGGCTGGGAGGCAGGTTGACAGACCCAGCAGTCCATTCAGGTGTGCACATGGTGGTGTGTTACCATCCACTCAGGGAGTCCAGTTGCTGTGATGTTACAGTCTACAGCTATGGATAGTGATGGTAGAAGTTCCAACTTTCTTTCCACATGGCTTATCAGGAATCTCTCCCGCTCTTACTGACTGTCATTGGAAGGGTTTGCAGATTGGTACTCAACCTGTTTGGCTGCATTACGCACGCAACTTCCTTTGCCTTCAATCCCTGGGGTGGGATTCAAACCCAGAGCTTCTGTCTCAGTGGCAGTGACTTTACCCACTGCGCCACAGGACATACCTACTACCTGCTAGATCGATAATTTTGTTAGAACTATAGTTGCTTGTTTATCCCATTCGGCCTCCTCCCACGATGGTCAAAAAACAGATTAGACTGGATAAGGTGGAAGGTTGCAGCCTCTGTACCCCATCATAGGTTCTGCAGTGTGGCTGTATTCCAAGTCATAATATCCCTGCAATAAGGAACAGTGCTAGAAGCACTCAGCAGGTCAGGCAGCATCTGTGAACAGAGCAACAAAACTAATAGTTCTGGTTGATAATCTTTAATATCCCTGAGATGGGTTGCCCAGTAATAGCACAGGTTTCAGAATGCCAAGTCCTTCTTGATTGTAGGCATCCTAACTGTATTTTCAGTTATTCACTTTCCCAGATAAAATCTGCTGGGCTCCTATCCATATCATAGAGTTGTTGGGCCAGGATTTGTGTTGATTGATGAGCCATATTTATATTTGTTCTGCTTGACTGCCCCATAGGTGATATTTGGCTGTCTATAACATCTTTCAGATTCCCACCACATTCAATGGTATGTGCTTAGCTACCTCCAAATTAAAATACTTGAAGAATTTCAAGCTTGTCTTGGCTGCAACTGGGAACACAACTTCTGTGACTTAGGGTGACTTAGAGCTCCGCTAATGCTAATGTTAGCCTTTACCCACCACGATTGGACACTCCCACCCCTACCCCCATCGCTTCCTTCCAAGATGAGCAGACCCCTGACCTATCATTCTTCACCTATTACCTCTCCCATCACCCACAAACATACCTATGCCTTTTCCCCCACCACCAATACACTCCTGCAAAACCACCTGTTATTATACTCAGCAGTCCACTGCAAATTACCTCTCCATTGCTCCCACACAAATAAATCTACCCCACACCCACTGGTCTCTGATCTCACTGTTATTAAATCCTATGCTGCTACACCCTATGTCCATTCTCTTACCAATCAGTCCTATATCACACAGCCTACGGCCCCTGCTCTCAAGCACCAGACCTAACCTACCCATGCTGTTCCTCCCTTTTACCCTGCTGCTACACTCTATTCCTGCAACCCAGAATTTTTTTTAACCATCTTTCTTCATATCCTGGGCTGTAAGAAAAGCTAAAAAGGTAAGTTAACAAGTCTTAATTAGGATTTTAGTCACACCAAACATATTGACATAAAACTTCACCCAGTAATGAGGATAATTTTTAGAACTCTTGAGATTAACTCCAGTTCAGTGCTTATCAGTCCCCTTGAATATTGCCCCTCCCTCCATTTGACAGGATGCAGCAACAAACAGGGAAATAACTGCAACCTGGACCTCACTATCCGCAGTGACCTTCAAGCTCACCATGTGGCTCAACGAAACCCTCCCCCACCCCCCCAGACATGAATCGAACATTTCCAGCTCCACAATACTGATGAAACCTGGAGAAAAGCTTGGGCAGAAAACACCCTACCAAATAAACACGCTGGCCGGGATTTTGCG
This sequence comes from Carcharodon carcharias, assembly GCF_017639515.1. Taxonomy (NCBI): domain Eukaryota; kingdom Metazoa; phylum Chordata; class Chondrichthyes; order Lamniformes; family Lamnidae; genus Carcharodon; species Carcharodon carcharias. The sequence goes on along the minus strand of NC_054473.1, from coordinate 127,901,883 downwards.
CTCCTGATTGGGAGCGTTACGACGGGTGTGATTGCAAAATCTTGCAAGAAGGCCTGAGGAGCAATTTCTGACTACGTAAAAGCAGGAAGTGATTGTACGCTTCCTCCCATCATTGGTGGGTGTGTTGGCACTGTTGAATGTCGCGAACATCGTTAGCGTATATTTGCATCTTGTTATGACACCTACTGGCTGGAATCATCTCCCCAAGTTGAATTTAAATCCCATACCAGCGTGACATCAGAATGAAAAGTTTTACAACAATATTTAAACAACCTGCAACTGGCGACCTGCACGTTGCTAGGAGCTCAAGGTTAGTTGACACAACTTAGGACAGCGCTCGCGGGGATCAGCACAAGGCTTTAAAGTAAAGACCAGCGCAGATTCATGGGGGTCTCTTAGGCAAGTCTGCATGGCAACCAGACCAGGGTTGAAGTGTGGCTGGCTGTTACTGTGCTGCAGGGCAAGGGCTCTATTCTGGAAGGGGCAAGGCAGCATTGAGTAAAGGGAAGGGGCCATGGGGCAAGGACTCCAATGGGAGCAGAGCGGGGAAGGTTGTACACAAACACATGATCCATCTTGGCCCCCTCTGGACGTCCCCAGCATTACAGATGCCAGTCTTCAGCTAATTCGATTCACTCCATGTGATATAAAGAAATGGCTGAAGGCATTGGATAGTGCAATGGCTATGGGCCCTGGCAATATTCTGACAATAGTACTGAAGACTTGTGCTCCAGAACTTGCTGTGCCCCTAGCCAAGATGTCCCAGTACAATTACAACACTGGCATCTGCCCAGCAATGTGGAAACTCGCCCAAGCATGTCCTGTACACACAAAGCAGGACAAATCCAACCCAGCCGATTACCGCCCCATCAGCCTACTCTTGATTATCAGTAAAGTGATGGAAGGGGTTATCAACATTGCTAACAAGAGGCACTTACTTAGCAATAACCTGCTCGCTGACGCTCAGTTTGGGATCCGCCAGGGCCACTCTGCTCCTGATGAAAGCAAAATACTGGAAATGCTGGAAATCTGAAATAAAAATACAAAATGCTGGAAAAACTCAGCAGGTCTGGCAGCATCTGGCAATGGTCCAAGAAGGCAGCTCACCTTCTCAAAGGCGATTATGGATGGGCAATAAATGTTGATCTTGTCTGTGACGCTCTCATTGCAAGAATGCACAAAAGCCTACACATTCCCTAATACGATCACAGGTTTTGAGTGCATATATTTGTATACATCTAGGCTGGCCATAAAATACCTGCACACAGCATTTCGTCGTATTTAAATGATTAAATGATGATATTTGGACAATCAGTAGTTGAGAATTTGTGCATTGTTCCCACAGACAGACAGTGAGGTGTTGGTTAGTGAGGTGTTGGTTCATATTCAGGGACAGTTCATTCCTCGCACTTGTGAAAGAATGTCAGACAGGATGGCGACTAGTGACAGGGCAGTTCCGCTTCAGGGGCCAATACTTAACAAATCGGTAACAGCTTAAAATTAGAAATAATTAATCGCCTGAGCTGTTGCATAAGGAAGGGTGAGAGAGACACAGAGGGATAGCATGAAAGGAAGATGGCAAAGGAGAGGGAGGGAGGAGCAGACACAAGATGAAACAGAGGAAGAGAACGAGATAGAGCAAGAGAAAATAATCGAGAAATGGATAGGGAGCAAGGTGGAGAGGGATGTATGGGAAAGAAAGGAGATACAGTGAGAGAGGGATTTATGAGAGAGGAAAAGATACAGAAATAGGGAAGGGGAGAGAGAGAGAGACATGGAGGGAGAGAACGGAGAGAAAGATGGCAGTAAAAATAGAAACTAAAGCATTGAATTTTCTGTGGAGACTTTATGTCATCCCAGACATTGAGTACAGACATTGAGTTACTCTTGAAGTGTCTTCAATTTTGCAAGCTCCAACAATCATCAATGAGATAATGATTGGATAATTAGTTTTAGTGATTCTGGTCGATAGATAAATATTGATCCCAGGGCATGACTGAGAACTCCCCAACCCTTCTTCAAATAGTGGCCATGGGCATTTTTGAGGGTGGGAGGTTCCATAACCACTGGGAAATCAATGGGGGAGACTGTGACACCATGGTAATGTTAGTGGGCTAGTAATCCAGAGACTCAGGCTTGTGCTTTGGGACGTGAGTTCAAATCCCACTACCATAATCAGAAAATGGCAGGGCTACATTGACATCTTGCAGCACCAACATAGCCACAGAATCATACCTTATAGCCAGTGCCCCAGGTTCGTCGATCAGCATTCCTGGGAATGTCCTGTGGCACTGCCAGGAATTAATCACCTAGAAGTAATGGAATAGTAGCATACACTGGGGAGGGAATGGACTTGGGCGTCCTTAACATTGACTCCAGACCCTTTGATGCCTCAGGGCATCAGGTCAAACACAAGAATGAAAACGTCCTGATTCCCAACTCCCACCACCCTCAGCTGATGAATCTGTACCCAACCATGTTACCATCACTTGGAAGGAACACTGAAGGCAGCAGGATCCAGAATTGACTCTGGTTGTAAAACTTGCCTCGGTAGCACCACCAATGACAGAGTTGGATGAGCCCTGAAAGACTTATCTTCCAGACTGGGAGTGCGGAAGATGGTGAGGGAAAATCGACTTAAACTCATCCTCACCAATATACATGTTGCTGAAGCGACTGTCCATGGCATTATTGGTTAGATTGACCACCTCACAGTCCTTGTGAAGACAAAGTCCTGTCTTCACATAGACAATACACTCCATTGTGTTGTGTGGCACTACCATTGTGCTGAATGGATTAGCTTCAGAACAAATCTAGCATCCGAAATGTCGTCCTCCATTGCTGTAATATGATGTACATGTGTATATGTATCTTTAATGGCGCACATCTTAGTGGCACCATGGTAATGTTAGTGGGCTAGTAATCCAGAGACCCAGGCTTGTGCTTTGGGATGTGAGTTCAAATCTCACCAACATAATCAGAAAATGGCAGGGCCACAGTGAAGAAGATGTACTTGCACAATGTGGGCATGGGTGTTAATCACTTTTACATAATGTTCACAAATGTAAATAGACTCCCAATCATTTCATGTCTCCTTGAGTTTATGTCTCCTTCGTATGATGAGCTGTGTTAATGTTAATCACGTGTGAAACCCTGGTTCCAGCATACACTAATGGCAATTGTTGGTACCCTGGGCTTCTCTTCTGTTCAGCGTGTTACCTTCTGACCACAGTGAGTGTCCCGTTTCAACATTACTCTCCAGATCGGTCCTGCACCTTAATGTAAAGTATGGTTGCTGCGAAAATCTCGTACCCAAGCGTCTCAGGGTCCCATGATGTTCTGTGTTGGCTCTGCACTATTGAGGCAGGGGCGGGTATGCCCCTAACTCGTCTGTGTCCTTGAGAGGTGAAGGTGTGATGTTTAAGGTGATGAAGCTTGCAGAAGGCTCATGTACTCTGAACCTCCATGTGCCCGCTGTCTCTCAGTAGAGTCTCCATCTCTGAGCCTCTTCACAGAGATTATGTGTGTTGCCCTCAGCCAAACAGCGGTCAGATGCTCCCAGTTGCAATATGATGATCTCAGCTCAAAGTCGGAGAACTTTGCCACCTCAAGTTGACGAAGCAATGGCAGAATTGTGTGCAGGCACTGAGATTTCCAACCTTGAGCACCTGCAACCCTAAACTTGTGACTATTGTGGGAGAATGGTATCTTCACAAAGTTGGTGGACAGAAAGTTGGCCCCATCGCCTTCACTCTCTAGCAGGTTACTGATGCAGTTTGCAAATGGTGATCTCTGAGAGCCACATCAGCCTTTAGGCCTGCACTGGAATTGCTGATCCTTGCTTCTCGCAATGTGCTGAGGAGCAAAGCAATAGGATCAGGTGTGTGATGAGCCAGAACAGGGCTCCTCAGAGGCCAAGACACGTACCCTTGAAGGCTTCTTGGCCCACACAAAGGGTCTAATTCTTGAATGAATTTAATCTCTTCAATCCCACAGAACATGAATGATTACTGTGAGGCAGCTGGTACCCTTACTGAGGGAGATGGTGGCCTAATGGTAATGCCAAGCAGCAAGCAATCCATATTGTCAGTATCAGGCTTGTGTCTTGGGTGCAAGGGTTCAAATCCACCCCCCCCACCATGGCAGCTAGAGAAACTTGAATTCAAGTAGCAATATGGAATTGAAAATCTAGTCTCAGTAAAGGTGACCAGGAATCCATTGCTGTTTTCTTTAAAAAAAAAATCCATCTGGTTCACTACTGTCCTTTAGGGAAGGAAATCTGCCATCCTTACCTGGTCTGGCCAGATCCACAGCAATGCAGTTGACCCTTCACTACCCTTGGAGATGGCATGGCAAGGCACTCAGTTCAAGGTCAGTAAGTGATGGGCAACAAATGCTGGCCTTGTCAGTGATGCCCACATCCCATGAACGAAGAAGGAACACTTTCACCTTAAGTGAATGATTTCAGAAGGAACTTTACTGTTCCTTTAGTCGTATGCAAAGTGCTTTATTAACAGCCTAGAATGGGCAGTATAATAAAGTCTAACTAAGTTAATTCTTTGTTTACAATGTGACTGATGTTGTAGTGATCAATTTTGGTGACACAGTAAATAACTTAAATGGGATCAGAAAGTGAAAAAGGAAACTCGATTAAATTATCGGTCAAAATTGCAGCTATTTATGTAACTCACACTATAACTCAAAGTTCTCTCAAATTATGTTGATTGCTCCTCCAAAATCTAGTACTTTATTTTTGCAGTTTCTGTTGAGTTAAATATCCAACGAGCACATACATAATATAAATTATTCTACCATCAGGCTGCGAGTTGTTTAGTCAGCTGCACATTGACTCCTCTGTGGTAATGCTAACACAATCTGCATACCAAACAGTTTAATAACTGTGCTATTCTTCTTTGGGATATAGGGAACAGGAGGGGCTGCTGGGATTGAGTGGAGGAAAGGGACTGACTGCATTGCTCTAAAGAGAGTTGCATGAACTTTCTTGGTCCAATGGCCTCCTGAATGACTTTGTGACCTTATATCTTTTTATGCACTGATTACATATTTATGAATATTAAGGCATTCCTAGGAACCGACCATTTATAAGCATAATCTAACTTTGGTTGAGAAATTCGGCCTCACAGTGCGCGTTTTCAAGTGCCAGAGGCTTCTTAAACCTCCATAAAGGCATTCCTTAAAACCCCATTCTTTGAACAAGCCTTTCCTCAACTGGTCTAATGCCTCTTACTGTCAGATTTTTGTCTGATTGTGCTGCTGTGGAAAAACCTTGGCACGTTTTACTATGTATAGGTGCCAAATCAGTGTAAACTGGTCTTCAGACTGAGGAGCAGATGAGCTAGGCTCAAATCCAGCCGTGTTGGGGAACTAGGTGCTCCAGTGATCCATTGGAATGATGGAATCGAATTAGGGAGTGGAGTTCTGGTGGGTGTGGGTGGGTAAGAACAAAGGGAAGATCTCAGTTACATATGTCTAGCTTGGGATCTGCTTAGATTGAACCAAGTCGTCAGCAATCAATCACTCATCCTGCAAGAGTGTTTGTTCTTCATATATTGAAGTTCACTGCAAAATGTGGCAAAGGGAATAAATCAAACAAGAGGATATCACCTGTTTATTTTATTCTATTTAAATTAATTCTTGAGGTGTGGGTGTCACTGGTATATATTGTCCAAACTGAGCTGCCATTGATACAGTGTTGGCGAGGCCCGCTGCTTGATCCATTGCAACCTTTGCCTCCCCCATGTTATTAGACAGGGAGTTCCTATTATTGAGCTGTGAATATATTCTCCACTGCCCAACATGATGTAACCTTTAAATTTTCCAATTCAAATGAGCTTTTATTAAAGCAATAGTTTCTGGAATGAATGCAGTGTGAGAGCAAAGTTCTGGTTGTTGCGAACTGTGTTTGATTTTGTCAGCTACAGAATGAGTCTAACACTGTGAAATGTGTTTCAGCCATAATCATAACACAATGTATTTACCTTTATAGTCAAATTATAGGGATATTAGTAGGAATAAGAATGCTTGTGTTGGGCTGCAGACTATGGCTAGTGTTTGATTAGACTAGGTCTATCAGAGAAAATCGCTCATTCTTTCTCTCTCTCTTTGCAAAGTTCTCCTATACTATTCAGGTAGCTCAGTCTGGACTGTCATCACTGACCTTTCTTTGCATATTTCTGTTATGAGACTTTAATGACTTGCACACTGTTCTCTGTAACGCCATTCCATTAATCTCCAAGCACTTTTCGGTCATTTTGTATATATTCACTTTTCGATCTGTGCTTTTGTGAACAATTTCAGAATTAAAATGCATTGGAAGAAAAATGTCATAAAAATCAGGGATTCCCATGTTCTCACGCATCTTCAAACAGAAGTAAACAATAGTATTTTGGTTGCTCAGGTGTAGTATGGTCTTTATCAGTGTGAGGAACTCAAGTGGCTGGCAGACTATACATGCACCCAGGGTGATATTGTGGTCTGTAGGAAACTGATCATGGTCTTTACCCCATACAAGAGCAGAGGCTTTAGAATGGCGTATAATTGCAGATGGGATGTTGTATTGTAGTTGACAAAGAACGGCTGGTTGATCTGTCAAGGTTACTGGAGTATTGCTTTGGGCTGCAGTAGAATGCTTAAGTTGGAGTTTCATGACAGAGGGAATTTAAGGGTAAATTTCTATCTAAAGTCTAGTCTTTCTTTAATTTAGTAATTAACTAAAAGTTGCTGTTTAGGTTGGAAGAAAGTGAGTTTTAGGCCAGCTTTAAAGCAGGGTTTATACAGGCTCTGCTTGCAGCTACAACTAGTTAATTAAATAACTGGCTTAAACAGGTTTTCAGAGGCTAGATTCAGAGAGTATAAAAACAGGTCATCTTACAGTGTTGACTTTGCACTGGAGTGCTGCTTTGGGCTGCAGTAGAGTACTTAAGTTGGAGTTGGTGACTGAGAGAGTTCGATGAGGAGGGAACGAGGTGATCCTTTGAGTACCATGAGTACGGCCATGTAATTATTTACTTCTTTTATAGCTTATAGTTTTTAAGGTCTTATTTTGTGGCTCGTTGTTTGTAAGGGCTATATCCTGTAACAACGAGGAGCAGGGGAGAAGGGCCCTAGAGTAATTGATATTATTTGATATTAAGTATCTTCCAAAAGGTTTAATTTAATTTAAAGGGCTAAATCATGGCAGGAGAGCTCAAAGCCATGGTGTGCTCCTCCTGCTCTATGTGGGAAGCTGGGAACATTTCCAGTGCCCGGGGCCAGCATGTGTGCAGGAAGTGTCTCCAGCTGCAGCTCCTGGAAGCCCCGGTTTCGGAGCTGGAGCGGTGGCTTGGGACACTGTGGAGCATCCGTGAGGTGAAGAGCATCGTGGATAGCAGGTATAGAGAGGTGATCACACCACAGGCTAAGAGTCCACAGGCAGGAAGGGAATGGGTGACCACCAGGCTGAGCAAGAGGACTAGGCAGGCAGTGCAGGAATCTTCTGTGGCTATTCCCCTGCAAAACAGATATACCGCGTTGGATACTGTTGAGGGGAATGGCCTCTCAGGGGAAAGCAGCAACAGCCAAATTCGTTGCACCACGGTTTGCTCTGCTGCACGGGGAGGAGTAAAAAGTATGGAAATGCAATAGTTATAGGGGATTCAATTGTAAGGGGAATAGACAGGCACTTCTGTGGCCGCAAACGAGACTCCAGGATGGTATGTTGCCTCCCTGGTGCTAGGGACAAGGATGTCTCAGAGCAGCTATAGGATATTCTGAAGGGAGAGGGTGAACAGCCAGTGGTCGTGGTACACATTGGTACAAACGACATAAGTAAAAAAAAGGGATGAGGTCCTAAAAGCAGAATATAGGGAGTTAGGAAGTAAGTTGAAAAATAGGACCTCAAAGGTAGTGATCTCAGGATTACTACCAGTGCCACGTGCTAGTCAGAGTAGAAATAGCAGGATATATCGGATGAATACATGACTAAAGAGATGGTGTGAGGGGGAGGGTTTCAGATTCCTGGGACATTGGGACTGGTTCTGGGGTAGGTGGGACCAGCACAAAGTGGATGGGTTACACTGGGGCAGGACCGGGACTGATGTCCTAGGGGGAATATTTGCTAGAGTGATTGGGGAAGGTTTAAACTAAAATAGCATGGGGGTGGGAACCTGTGCGAGGAGTCAGAAGAGGGGGAATTAAGGACAAGAACAAAAGACAGAAAGGAGAATAAGAAAAGTGATAGGCAGAGAAATCAAGGGCAAGGATCAAACAGGGCCTCATCAAAAAATTGTGGGAACGGGCCAAGTAATGTTAAAAAGACAAGCCTTAAGGCTTTGTGCCTTAATGCGAGGAGCATTCACAATAAAGTGGATGAATTAACCACACAAATAGATGTAAACAGGTATGATATCATCGGGATTACAGAAACATGGCTGCAGGGAGACCAGGGATGGGAACTGAACATCCAGGGATATTCAGTATTTAGGAAGAATAGTCAAAAAGGAATAGACAGTGGAGTTGCATTGCTGGTTAAAGAGGAAATTAACACAATAGCGAGAAAAGATATTAGCTCCAGAGATGTAGAATCTGTATGGGTAGAGCTGAGAAACACTAAGGGGCAAAAAACATTAGTGGTGGTTATATGTAGACCCCCAAAATGTAGTGGTGATGTTGGGAATGGCTTTAAACAGGAAATTAGAGACACATGCAATAAAGGAACATCTGTAATTATGGGTGACTTTAATCTGCATATAGATTCGGCAAATCAAATTAGTAACAATACTGTAGATGAGGAATTCCTGGAGTCTGTACAGGATGGTTTTCTGGACCAATATGTTGAGGAACCAGCTAGAGAACAGGCTGGGTATTGTGTAATGAGAAAGGAATAATTGGCAAACTAGTTGTGCGAGGCTCCTCGGGGATGAACAATCATAATATGATAGAATTCTTCATCAAGATGGAAAGTGATGTAGTTGATTCTGAGACTAGGGTCCTGAATCTTAATGAAGGAAACTACGGTGGTATGAGGCGCGAGTTGGCTATGATGGATTGGGAAACGTTACTTAAAGGGATGACAGTGGATAGGCAATGGCATACGTTCAAAGAGTACATGGGTGAACTGCAGCAATTGTTTATTCCTGTCTGGCACAAAAGTAAAACAGGAAAGGTGGCCAAACCATGGATTACAAGGGAAATTAGAGATAGTATTAGATCCAAGGAAGAAACATACAAATTGGCCAGAAAAAGCAAGAGACCTGAGGATTGGCAGCACTTTAGAATTCAGCAAAGGAGGACCAAGTAATTGATTAAGAATGGGGAAATAGTAAGCTTCGGGCTAATATAAAAACTGACTGTAAAAGTTCCTATAGGTATGTGAAGAGAAAAAGATTGGTGAAGACAAATGTAGGACCCTTACAGTCAGAAACAGGGGAATTTATAATGGGGAACAAAGAAATGGCTGACCAACTAAATACATACTTTGGTCCTGTTTTCACAAAGGAGGACACAAATAACATACCAGAAATGTTGGGGAACACAGGGTTTAGTGAGAAGTAGGGAAATGGTGTTGGGGAAATTGATAGGATTGAAGGCCAATAAATCCCCAAGGCCTAATAATCTGCATCCCAGAGTACTTAAGGAAGTGGCCCTCGAAATAGTGGTTGCGCTGGTGGTCATCTTTCGAGATTCTATAGACTCTGGAACAGTTCCTACAGATTGGAGGGTAGCTAATGTTACCCCACTATTTAAAAAGGGAGGTAGAGAGAAAACAGGGAATTATAGACCAGTCAGCCTGACGTCAGTAGTGGGGAAAATCCTAGAGTCCATTGTAAAAGATTTAATAGCTGAGCACTTGGAAAACAGTGGCAGAATCGGGCAGGGTCAGCATGGATTTACGAAAGGGAAATCATGCTTGACAAATCTACTGGAATTTTTCAAACATGTGATGCGTAGAGTTGATAAAGGCTAGCCAGTGGATGTGGTTTATTTGGACTTTCAGAAGGCTTTCGACAAAGTCCCACATAAGAGATTAGCGTGTATAATTAAAGCACATGGGATTGGGAGTAGTATATTGAGATGGATAGAAAACTGGTTGGCAGACAGGAAACAGAGTATGAATAAACAAGCCTTTTTCTGAATGGCAGGTAGTAACTAGTGGGATACCGCAGGGATCGGTGCTGGGACCCCAGTGTTTCACAATATATATTAATGATTTAGATGAGGGAACCAAATGTAATATCTCCAAATTTGCAGATGACACAAAGCTGGGTGGGAGGGTGAGCTGTGAGGAGGATGCAGAGATGCTTCGGTGTGATTTGGATGAGCTGAGTGAGTGGGCAAATGCATGGCAGATGCAGTATAATGTGGATAAATGTGAGGTTATCCACTTTAATAGCAAAAACAGGAAGGCAGATTATTATCTGAATGGCTATAAATTGAGAGAGGGGAATATGCAACGAGGCCTGGGTGTCCTTGTACACCAATCGCTGAAGGTAAGCATGCAGGTGCAGCAGGCGGTAAAAAAGGCAAATGGTATGTTGGCCTTCATAGCAAGAGGATTCGAGTACAGGAGCAGGGGTGTCTTGCTGCAATTATACAGGGCCTTGGTGAGACCACACCTGGAATATTGTGTGCAGTTTTAGTCTCCTTATCTGAAGAAGGATGTTCTTGTTATAGAGGGAGTGCAGTGAAGGTTTACCAGACTGATTCTGGGATGGCGGGACTGACATATGAGGAGAGATTGAGTTGATTAGGATTATATTCGCTGGAGTTCAGAAGAATGAGGGGGAATCTCACAGAAACCTATAAAATTCTAACAGGACTAGACAGGGTAGGTGCAGAATGGATGTTCCCGATGGTGGGGGAGTCCAGAACCAGGGGTCACGGTCTGAGGATATGGAGTAGACCATTTAGGACTGAGATGAGGAGAAATGTCTTCACCCAGGGAGTGGTGAGCCTGTAGAATTCGCTACCACAATGTAGTTGAGGCCAAAACGTTGTATGTTTTCAAGAAGGAGTTAGATATAGCTCTTGGGGCGAAAGGGATCAAAGGATATGGGGAGAAAGTGGGAGCAGGCTATTGAGTTGAATGATCAGCCATGATCATAATGAATGGCGGAGCAGGCTAAAAGGGGTGAATGGCCTACTCCTGCTCCTAGTTTCTATGTTTCTATGTTACACGAATGAATTTAAATGAAATTTAAGATGCCAAATCAATTTTAAAAAATAACACATCTTAATGTATGGTTTCCCTGTGACACTAGTCTCTAACCAGTTAATCTGGGCAATATAAATTCTGCAACAAAGCAAATTTACACAGAAAAAGCTTAAGTATAATTTTATATGGTAGAAAGTGTAAAAGTCTAAAAGCAAGGGGGTGAAAGGTTAGTGAGGACAGGTGGGAATGTGGAGTTGAGGTTACAATCAGATCAGCCAAGATCTTATTGAATGGCAGAACAGGCTTGCAGGACTGAGGGGCCCACTCCTGCTCCTAATTTTTCAGCAGTTCTGAAATATCAATAAGAAGTTCAGGAGAACAATAGATCATCTATTACATTGTTATAATGGTTTTCTTACCAAGTCATCCAGAACCCTGAGTTTATATCTTGGCAGTTTGGGAATTTGAATTCACTTCAAATGTGAAACTAAAAAGCTGGTGTCAATGCAAAAGAGAGATATTGATTTACAGAGGTGTAATATCCGTGAAAATAGGTTTGTGGTCCGATTATCATCTATGCTTTTTAAAATTATTTCTAGTTGCTGTCTTGCTATTACCTGTTTTAAGCTATCACACAGTAGAGATCATTACTACTATGAACCTGGAGCTTTCGTAATCTCATAAACCAAAAAAACAGTAGTCATTTAGGGAAGAACAAACTGTGGTCCTTAACCAACCTGTCTGGTATGTGATTCAGGACCCACTACAAAGTGCTTGATCCTTCACTTTAAAACCAATTGGTATCAAACCTCTAGAAAGGGAAACAAGAATACAACTGTATGTGTCACGACGCTACAATGTGGACATCAAATAAGGGTGAAAAAATACTGCCGCCATCTCCCACATCCCTTTGCAAGGACTTCTTACCAAGATCTGATGCTGAATATTCTTACTTGCTGTCAACTAAATTCAAAGTTATGTGAAACTGTCTAACAAACTACACAAGGAAATGTCAGACATAGCCATAGAGTCATAGAATGGCTGCAGCACAGAAGGAACCCTCCAGCCTGTCATGTTTGCGCTGTCTCTCTTCAAGGCAAACTTAGCCATTCCCACTCCCTTGCCTCTTCCCCTCCAACCCTGCATTTTTTTTTCTCCTCAGATGATTATCCCTCTCCATTTTGAAAGCCATGATTCACTCTGCTTCTGGCACAATCTCAGACGCTGTATTCCAGATACTAACCATAATCTGCGTGGAAAAGCTTTTCCTCATGTTGCAAATGGTTATTTTGTCACTTGTCTTAAATCGGGGTCTCGAGTTCTTGATCCTTCCACCAAGAGAACAGTTTGTCTCAGTCTAGCCTATTTGGGCCCTTCATGATTTTGGATATCTTCACCAAATCTCCTCTCCGCATTCTCTTCTTTAAGGAGAACAACCCCAGTTCTCCAATCTATCGAGGGAACTGAAATCCTCAATCCCTGGAACTAGTCATTTATAATGTGGTTCAATAGCTTTTGTACACTATGCCTCTATTTATAAAACCCACTATATCATATGCCTTATTGATCACATTCTCAACTTCTCCTGCCACTTTCAATGCTGTGTCCATGTACACCACCTACAGCCTCTGCTCCTGCATCCCATTTAGAATTGTAAACTTTATTTCAAATTACATCTCCCCCCTCTTCCTACTAAAATGTATCATTTTGCACCTCGTTGCATCTACCACTATTCCACCTAGTTCAACAACCTGTCCCTGTCTCCTCAAAATCTATCACTATCCACCTCACAGTTCACAATACTTCCAAGTTTTGTTTCATCTGCAGATTTTTAAATTGTGCAAATGCACACCAAAGACTAGATAGTTAATATAGACCAAGGAAAGCAGTGGTCCTAGAACCGAGTCCTGGGGGACCCCACTATTTACCCACCTCTGGTCGGAAAAATATAAACAACTGTTCATTACTGCTCCCTGTTTCCTGTCAGTTAGTCAACTTCGTATCTGTGCTGTCATTGTCATTTTTATTTCAATCAGCTTCAACTTTGCTGACCAATCTATCGTGTGGGAATTATCAAAAGCCTTTTGGAAGTCTGTTTGCATCACATCAAGCACATTCCCCTCATCAACCCACTCAGTTACCTCATTTAAAAACTTACCCAAACCAATACCCTTCTCACAAGCCCAACATCCTATTTACCAACTCAAGCATGCAACTCATTCGCACCAACATCCATCTCTCAAGCTCCAACTCGTCCTGTCCTTCCTGCAATACACCCAACCTCACATCAAACTCACTCAAACCAAATTCTAATTCATCCAACTATTCCAGGAACTCACCCAGACCAATATCCAAACCTGCAAGCCATGAGACCAATCACACAGCCCTAAATCCAAATCAAACAACTCATCATGCCTAACATCTAACTCACCCAACATCCCACTTAATGCAATGTATTCTTCAACTTACCCAGACAAACAATCATCTCACAAAACCCAAATCCAAATGACACAGCACAAAATCCAAATTCATCCAATTTTCCCACTTAACAAGGCAAAATGAACGCATCGAACCCAAACTACAACTCACCTTATTCAACATCCAACTCACCCAGTCCAAATTCCAACTCACCCAGTCCAAATTCCAACTCACCCAGTCCAAATTCCAACTTAGCCAGTCCAAATTCCAACTCACCCAGTCCAAATTCCAACTCACCCAGTCCTAATTCCAACTCACCCAGTCCAAATTCCAACTCACCCAGTCCAAATTCCAACTCACCCAGTCCAAATTCCAACTTAGCCAGTCCAAATTCCAACTCACCCAGTCCAAATTCCAACTCACCCAGTCCAAATTCCAACTCACCCAGTCCAAATTCCAACTCACCCAGTCCAAATTCCAACTCACCCAGTCCAAATTCCAACTTAGCCAGTCCAAATTCCAACTCAGCCCAGTCCAAATTCCAACTCACCCAGTCCAAATTCCAACTCACCCAGTCCAAATTCCAACTCACCCAGTCCAAATTCCAACTCACCCAGTCCAAATTCCAACTCACCCAGTCCAAATTCCAACTTAGCCAGTCCAAATTCCAACTCACCCAGTCCAAATTCCAACTTAGCCAGTCCAAATTCCAACTCACCCAGTCCAAATTCCAACTCACCCAGTCCAAATTCCAACTCACCCAGTCCAAATTCCAACTTAGCCAGTCCAAATTCCAACTCACCCAGTCCAAATTCCAACTCACCCAGTCCAAATTCCAACTCACCCAGTCCAAATTCCAACTCACCCAGTCCAAATTCCAACTCACCCAGTCCAAATTCCAACTTAGCCAGTCCAAATTCCAACTCACCCAGTCCAAATTCCAACTTAGCCAGTCCAAATTCCAACTTAGCCAGTCCAAATTCCAACTTAGCCAGTCCAAATTCCAACTCACCCAGTCCAAATTCCAACTCACCCAGTCCAAATTCCAACTCACCCAGTCCAAATTCCAACTTAGCCAGTCCAAATTCCAACTCACCCAGTCCAAATTCCAACTCACCCAGTCCAAATTCCAACTCACCCAGTCCAAATTCCAACTCACCCAGTCCAAATTCCAACTCACCCAGTCCAAATTCCAACTCACCCAGTCCAAATTCCAACTTAGCCAGTCCAAATTCCAACTCACCCAGTCCAAATTCCAACTCACCCAGTCCAAATTCCAACTCACCCAGTCCAAATTCCAACTCACCCAGTCCAAATTCCAACTCACCCAGTCCAAATTCCAACTCACCCAGTCCAAATTCCAACTCACCCAGTCCAAATTCCAACTCAGCCAGTCCAAATTCCAACTCACCCAGTCCAAATTCCAACTCACCCAGTCCAAATTCCAACTCACCCAGTCCAAATTCCAACTCACCCAGTCCAAATTCCAACTTAGCCAGTCCAAATTCCAACTCACCCAGTCCAAATTCCAACTCACCCAGTCCAAATTCCAACTCACCCAGTCCAAATTCCAACTCACCCAGTCCAAATTCCAACTCACCCAGTCCAAATTCCAACTTAGCCAGTCCAAATTCCAACTCACCCAGTCCAAATTCCAACTTAGCCAGTCCAAATTCCAACTTAGCCAGTCCAAATTCCAACTCACCCAGTCCAAATTCCAACTCACCCAGTCCAAATTCCAACTCACCCAGTCCAAATTCCAACTCACCCAGTCCAAATTCCAACTTAGCCAGTCCAAATTCCAACTCACCCAGTCCAAATTCCAACTCACCCAGTCCAAATTCCAACTCACCCAGTCCAAATTCCAACTCACCCAGTCCAAATTCCAACTTAGCCAGTCCAAATTCCAACTTAGCCAGTCCAAATTCCAACTCACCCAGTCCAAATTCCAACTCACCCAGTCCAAATTCCAACTTAGCCAGTCCAAATTCCAACTCACCCAGTCCAAATTCCAACTTAGCCAGTCCAAATTCCAACTTAGCCAGTCCAAATTCCAACTT
The DNA here is from genome assembly GCF_017639515.1 of Carcharodon carcharias. Taxonomy (NCBI): domain Eukaryota; kingdom Metazoa; phylum Chordata; class Chondrichthyes; order Lamniformes; family Lamnidae; genus Carcharodon; species Carcharodon carcharias. The sequence goes on along the minus strand of NC_054473.1, from coordinate 127,886,253 downwards.
AGCCAGTCCAAATTCCAACTTAGCCAGTCCAACAACCAAATCATCCAGACCAATATCCAAGTCACCCAACCCAACACCATACTCACACAGCCCGTCAATCGTATTCACACAGCCCGTCAATCGTATTCACACAGCCCGTCAATTGTACTCACACAGCCCGTCAATCGTACTCACACAGCCCACCAAATGTATTCACACAGCCCAAAAAAACAACTTACCAAATCCAAGCAGCCCACTTTCTCAGCACAAAATGCAACTTATCCAGCCCACTATGTAGGTCAAAGATTCATCATCACATCTATGGGGAGAGAAACAGAGTTAACATTTCAAATCCATCTGATTCTCCTTCATACAGACTCAAAACATTTACTCTGTTTCTCTCTCGCAGACACTGCCAGACGTGTTGAGCCTTTCCAGCATTTTCTGTTTTTATTTCAGATTTCCAGAATCTGTAGTATTTTGCTTTTATTCCATCATCAGTCACCTGCTCTAAACATCCAACTCAATTCAGCCTGTTCTCCAACGCACTTGGTCAAATCATCAACATATCTATCTGAAAATCTGCCTCACCCATCAGAACATTTTAACTCATCCAATCATCACACCCAATTATCACAACTCCCACCTCAACGAGCTGTATATCCCACTTCTCCAACTCTCAGCCCAAAATCCAACATACTAACACTCTCCCACTCCATCCTGCTCCAACAGCATAATGTCCAGCTTAACGAGTCTAACGCCCAATTCACACAGCTGAGCATCTTACTTACCCAAGCCAACATCTAACTAACCAAGCCTATGAGAAACAAACTGCTAGATGGGCACCTAATCCACAGCACTCAGAGCAGATTAAAAGCTTCACTGACTGTTGCAAGGTGGCAGCAGTATGTAGGAGCAGTGTGCAGTGTCTCGGGAAGTCTTTTTCAACAATAACTGGCAAATCCACAACTGCTAGCATCTAGACAGACAAGGACAGGAAGCGCATGTTAACATCACAATCTCCATGTTTCTCTGCAGGTCACAATTTTATGATGGTATTAACATATCTCATCATTTCATTCTCAACGTTGGTCAAATTTGTGGAACAGTCTATCCAACATTCCTGTGGTAAGAGCTCAAAGAGTGCAATGGTTGAACAGGTCAGTTCCTTGCCACCTTCTCAAAAGGTCAAAAACAGAATATTTCTGGCCTCACCAGTGCCAGCTTCAACTGGGTTCTCAATGGGAGATAGGGCTGCAACTGTTATTTAATGGTTTGGTCTGAAATCTTGGAATCATGTTGTTAAATGAATCTAGTGTACTGAAGATGTTACATCTATTGCTGGCAACTTATATAACAATCATGGCTTTTATTTAAACAGAATGTTTACTATTTCATGTTACTCAATCTGGCAATCAGTTAGATGTTGTAACCTTGGCTGGAGCAAACAGGAACCTCAGAACATAGCAAAGGTATAGCTTCCCTGTTAAATAAGTAATCAGAGTCAAGATATTTGTAATGTTGTGCAAATATTACACTGAATGTACCCAGGTGATTTCTGAACGTGTATATGCCTCAGAAGATGAAAGAAAAATGCTTTCCAATATTGCACAATTGCATTTATTTGATCTGATTGCATCAACTCAATGAAGATAAGGTATTAACAGAGGGAAAAAGTTGGAATTTTGCACTTTTCAGCAAGTGGACTGGGCAAGTCCTGATATTCTGGGATTCTGATGTGGTATTATACTTCACCTTTGAAGGAAGGGTACCACGCATCAAAATTGTTCCATTCGAAAACATTGGCCAGAATTTTTCACTCATCGGGTGTACATGCGCCGACACGAACGAGCATTAAATGACGCGTGATGCATCCCAATGTCATCGCACAATCACGCGATATTTTGGTTGGCACGAGAGTTGGCGCGGGAGTCGGCAGCATACCTGCCAACAATTAAAAGACCTATTAAGGCCATTAAAGTAATAATTAAGTTCAAATTTTCACTGCCCATCCAACTTTATGGTTGGTGATGGCAAAAAGGCCAAGCAGCCTTTGGATTTTTCAGGAAACCTCATCCATGGGTGGGATGAGGTTTCCAACAGCAAATAAAAATGTTTAAATTTCATTCATTACATGTCCCTGCTCATGTAACAGAGTCACATGAGGGGGCATGTTTTTAACATTTAAAAAATTAAAAGTAAAGAATTTTGAAATCTTCAGCTCCCTGAGGCAGTTCTGTGCCTCCGGGAGCTTTCATTGCGCTTACCCGCGCATAGGCACGAAGTTCCCGGCTCACCCTCCTTCTCCCACCCCCTCCCCCACCCCCAGCAGCAAATGTTTCACAACAAAAACAGAATTACCTGGAAAAACTCAGCAGGTCTGGCAGCATCGGCGGAGAAGAAAAAAGTTGACGTTTCGAGTCCTCACGACCCTTCAACGGAACTAGGTGAATCCAAGGAGAGGGGTGAAATAAAAGCTGGTTTAAGGTGGTGGTGGTGCGGCTGTTGGGAGGGGTGGGGGTGTGGGGGAGAGAAAAGTGGAGGGGTGTGTAGTTGTAGGGACAAACAAGCAGTGATAGGAGCAGATAATCAAAAGATGTCACAGACAAAAGAACAAAAGAACACAGCGATGTTGAAGTTGGTGATATTATCTAAATGAATGTGCTAGTTAAGAATGGATGGTAGGGCACTCAAGGTATAGCTCTAGTGGGGGTGGGGAGGCAAAAAAGATTTAAAAATAATGGAAATAGGTGGGAAAAGAAAAATCTATATAAATTATTGGAAAAAACAAATGGAAGGGGGAAGAAACAGAAAGGGGGTGGGGATGGAGGAGGGAGTTCAAGACCTAAAGTTGTTGAATTCAATGTTCGGTCCGGAAGGTTGTAAAGTGCCTAGTCAGAAGATGAGGTGCTGTTCCTCCAGTTTGCGTTGGGCTTCACTGGAACAATGCAGCAAGCCAAGGACAGACATGTGGGCAAGAGAGCAGGGTGGAGTGTTAAAATGGCAAGTGACAGGGAGGCTTGGGTCATTCTTGCTGACAGACCGCAGGTGTTCTGCAAAGCGGTCGCCCAGTTTACGTTTGGTCTCTCCAATGTAGAGGAGACCGCATTGGGAGCAACGAATGCAGTAGACTAAGTTGGGGGAAATGCAAGTGAAGTGCTGCTTCACTTGAAAGGAGTGTTTGGGCCCTTGGACAGTGAGGAGAGAGCAAGTGAAGGGGCAGGTGTTACATCTTTTGCGTGGGCATGGGGAGGTGCCATAGGTGGGGGTTGAGGAGAAGGGGATGATGGAGGAGTGGACCAGGGTGTCCCAGAGGGAACGATCCCTACGGAATGCCGCCGGAGGGGTGAAGGGGTGAAGTTCCCTCTGGGACACCCTGGTCCACTCCTCCATCACCCCCTACTCCTCAACCCCCACCTATGGCACCTCCCCATGCCCACGCAAATGATGTAACACCTGCCCCTTCACTTCCTCTCTCCTCACCGTCCAAGGGCCCAAACACTCCTTTCAAGTGAAGCAGCATTTCACTTGCATTTCCCCCAACTTAGTCTACTGCATTCGTTGCTCCCAGTGCGGTCTCCTCTACATTGGAGAGACCAAACGTAAACTGGGCGACCGCTTTGCAGAACACCTGCGGTCTGTCCGCAAGAATGACCCAAACCTCCCTGTCACTTGACATTTTAACACTTCTCCCTGCTCTCTTGCCCACATGTCTGTCCTTGGCTTGCTGCATTGTTCCAGTGAAGCCCAACGCAAAATGGAGGAACAGCACCTCATCTTCCGACTAGGCACTTAACAGCCTTCTGGACCAAATATTGAATTCAACAACTTTAGGTCATGAACTCCCTCCTCCATCCCCACCCCCTTTCTGTTTCTTCCCCTTTCCTTTTGTTTTTTCCAATAATTTATATAGATTTTTCTTTTCCCACCTATTTCCATTATTTTTAAATCTTTTAAGCCCCCTCCCACCCTCACTAGAGCTATACCTTGAGTGCCCTACCATCCATTCTTAATTAGCACATTCGTTTAGATAATATCACCAACTTCAACACCTCTGCGTTCTTTTGTTCTTTTGTCTGTGACATCTTTTGATTATCTGCTCCTATCACTGCTTGCTTGTCCCTACAACCACACCCCCCCTCCACTTTTCTACCCCCCCCACCCCCAACTACCCCCCACCCCTCCCCCCGCCCACCACCATCACCACCACCACCACCTTAAACCAGCTTATATTTCACCCCTCTCCTTGGATTCACCTAGTTTTGTTGAAAGGTCATGAGGACTCGAAACGTCAACTCTTTTCTTCTCTGCCGATGCTGCCAGACCTGCTGAGTTTTACCAGGTAATTCTGTTTTTGTTTTGGATTTCCAGCATCCGCAGTTTTTTGTTTTTATAGCATATGTGTTTCACCCTGGGCGGGCCTTAACCTTTCACCAGCGTGAAATCGTGGTTGCAACTCAATCACGGGCATCGGTCAGCTTCCCGACCACTCCCACTCGCCCCCGCTGAGCCCACCCGACAAGGGAGAAATTCTGGCTATTTATATTTATGCTAATGCAATTAAAACAATGGATGAAGTACTGGCAATGGTATGCAAATCAACTGAGGAACAGGCTCAAGCAATGAACAGTTATGTTCATTACAGGCCGTTTAATCATATTGATAGTCAGTCACTGCAATGGACGTACCTGAGAAAGAAATCAGGAACTGGAGTGGACCTTCAAGAAAACTGGAGCAGCGGGGAGAGGATAAATTGAGGCTCTGGATTGGGGCCTATCTCTTACCTGTGGAGAGATTTGGAAGCTGGAGCAGACATGGGGTAAACCCGAGTTTGTAAAAACAATGTCTATTAGTTGTAGGAAAGTTTATTATCTGATTGATAGAGGAATGCCAGGGTAATTCTGATACCTTGAGTGAACAGTCTGTACCATGTGCAAACTCCAGGGCACTTCCCATGTCCTGGATAGCCATTTGTGTAGGACATGCCTTCAGCTGCAGCAGCAGCTCCAGCTCCAGCTGTTGGAGCGTGAGGAGTAGCTGGTATCATTGTGGTGTATTTATGAGGTTGAGAGCTTTGTGGATAGCACATTTATAGATATGGACACCACACATGCTTAAGGGTATACAGGGACAGAGGGAATGGGTGAACACCATGCAACCATGCAATCAAGAAGAAACAAGCTCATAGTTTGGGAGTATGCATCACACTTTCCAAAAAAGTATCCAGTTCTGAATGCTGCTGGAAGTAACAGTTCATCTGGTGACTGCAGCCAGAGCCAAGTCCCAGGCAACCCAGCAGTTATGGTCCACATCTGTATCAACGATAAACACGGAACGAGGGATGAAGTTCCTCAATCAAAATTTAGAGAGCTAGGTAGTATATTATCAAGTAGGATCTCAGAAGTGTTAATCTATGGATTACCCCTAATATCACGTCGATGTGAGTATACAAATAGGAGGATAAAGCAGATGAATGTGTGGCTGCAGAGAAGGTGCACATTGGAGGGCTAAAGATTCCTGAGACTTTGAGACCAGGTCTGGAGGAGATGGGACCTGTACAAGCCAGATGGGTTTGCACCTGAGCAGAGCCAGGATGAAATCCCTTGCAGGGCGATTTGGTGCTGCTATTGGAGAGGGGTTAAGCTATCTTCCATAGAAGCTGCGGACCAGGAGGTAATATGAGATTGGAACACTGAGGTGCACAGAATACTGGGAAAGATAGATAACAGAGTATGAAATAGTGAAGTTAATAGGTAGGTTCTGAGTAAGGGGTAAAGTAATAAAAGTCTAAATTAGGGTTGCTGTGCATGTATGTGAATGCGTGCGGTGTGATAAACAAGATTGGTGAGTTACATGGGCCTGAATTCTGTGCTTGTTGGGCGCATGCGATTGGCAGGCCCCGGAGCGGACGGGAAACCATCCCCCGACCGAAATCGGCCTCCAACTGCAATTTCACATTGGCTGGCCAATTAACAGCCAACCAGCGTGAAACGCGCCTGGAGTTTGGCTCAGGACTGCCGGTGGAGGTGGGAAGAGGGCAGGTGTCAATGTCACCACGGGTGCTAATGAGCGCTTCCACTGAGCTCTCTGAAGGCAGACAGATGCCTCAGATCTGCAGACCTCCAACTAATAAAAGAAAGCACAAAAATGCTGCAAAAAATGGCCATGCAGCACAATCATGCTCCCCATGATGCCAGGTAATTCAAAAAAGTCAAAATCCTTGAACATATTCCATTTGTTCACATAAATTGGGTGACTTCCTGCAAAGTAAGCCACATTACAAACTTGACAGATTATCTTAAACTGGCTGTTAGTGTAAGCATTTGCACACTCAGGATTGTTCAGCAAGTGCTGTCAATCTCAGAATCAGACCTAACAGTAGGCATTTTGAGTTTAGCAATCATAGTTTGGTCGAGTACTTTCTGTACTCTGCCTATTATGAACAGATGGAGGAACATGTGATTTAATTCGATCTGCCAATCACAGCCTCCGGACCTGACACACAACCCTTGAGCTTTTTGTTATACCTGTAAGTATGAGGAGCCTATAGTTCCCCACTGCTTTCTCCATGGTGACCCTCAGTCAATCAGAGTCAAACTGTCACACATTTTTTCCTGTGATCGTTTGAAATTTGGCATTCTTGCATTTGTCCTGATGACTGCAGGACACAAATTGTCAGCAGCATTCTCAGCAATGTTAAAGATAGGCAGTAAAATGTAATAGGATATGGCAGTTTATGTTACATTAATGTTTATAAGAAAGTAGAGCTTTGAGCAGAAATACAAAGTGCAGTGAGAAAGGAAATAAACAAGCTCAAAGAAAATGTGGGAGAAAACAGAATGGATTAGATAAATGGACAGATGTAAACGTTAAAAATGTATAGTTAAACGGAACTGTAACAGGTGAGCAACAAGAAAAACTGATCACCACGTGGCAGCCCAATTCAATGCTGTGACACTCAATAGGTATTTCTGACCAGAAGAATGCTTCCAGAGTCACCATAAAGGGGTGGGTAGAAGAGATGCTAAATGGGTTAAATGCTTCTCTTTTTTTCAGATGCATTTTCTTTTTGTAGCGCTTCAATGGATAGGATGAGGTGGGATGCATGCTAACTTGCTTTAAGGAATAAGGGTTGAAAGAGGGAAAGCTATATCCACAACTTTCAATCCTGCTTGAACAGGGAAGCGCTGCCAGATCCTGGAAGATTGCAGCTATTCCACTCCAAATCCAAAAAGGAGAGAAATAAACCCGATAACAATAGTGCAATCAGCCTAGCATCACTGGGGGGAAATGAAACAGATCTGATGATCAGAGAATATTTTCTGGTTTGTCTTTTTTCTCCTATGCCATAATGTGAAGTTCGAAACGAATCTACTGTAACAATATTTCAGTGAGTGAACAAGCAATCTATGGAACAATGTCCCTAGCAAGATGGTTCACTCACCTTTAAATTAAATACTTTCTGTAGGAAATCCATCATTTGGGCATAACATTTATGAATTTGAGTGATGGCACCCAATTCTTTCCACCACTGCGGGTCCCTAGTCTCATGGCAGGGTCTGTTATAGTCTAATTGATGGTTATTAAATGCTTTGATTTGGCGATACGTCTGCTATCGCTATCATGTGACTACCAATTTCGCACAAGGTGAAAAAGATGGACCTTGGACTTTCTTCCTTCAGGAGTTGCTATATTCCAATACCTGCCCGAGTTCAAATCCAGTACATCATATAGAGATTCCTCAACATGCTCTGGTGGCTGTAGGCATGAGCTCAAGATTTTAGCTTCCAAATATTGAACTTACATCTTCCCCGATTAATGCTGATAACCCAAGTCAGTGCTAAAGTCATGAGTGATCCTCAATTCGTAGCTGCAAATGTGATATCAGTCATTATATTTCTGCTGTCATTCCTGTAGTCGGAGCTGGTGGAATGCCTTTTTTCCAGTTAACCTTGCATTATCCGCTTTGAGCTCACCCTGCACTGCGCTGATGATGGTTGAGGCTTTCCAATCTCCAGGAATCTTTTCTTTAGTGATCCGGCTGCGAGCTTGTATCAATTTCAGCTTTGCATAAATGTGGTCCACTTGACCTACAATGAATGGGAAAACACAAACTCTGATCTGGAAAAACAAACATGAAGTTCATTCAATTATTTTACTTCCTCTCCTTTCTCTGCCCAACAATTATGGAAATAACACCTTAGTACAAAATTCAAGAGTTTTGAAGGGTCCGTAATATGGAAGGCATTTTACGGTTACCATGCTCTGAGGGATTTTTCTGTTTAGACATGGGTGGAATTTTCTTGCACTGCAACGTTTGATTTTATGGAGGGCCCGATTTGTTCCATAGCTGATCGATGTAGCAGAGGAGCTTCTGCTGCACCAGGTGTTATCAGAGTCCCGAGCAGGGGGATGACCGTTTCCTCTCTGTTACCCATTCTTTAACCATTTCTTATTGTTCACTGGCCTCACCAGGTACACCTCTTATACCAACATACAAGTTGGGACCAGGAGTAGGCCATTCAGCCCCTTAAGCTTGCTCTGCCATTTTATAAGATCGTAGCTGACCTGAATGTGACCTCAACTACCCTTTGCTGTCCACCCCTTATAATCTTTGACTCCCTCGTCAATCAAGGATCAATCTAAGACAGCATCAAAAATAAGCAATGATCTTGCCTCCACTGCTCTCTGGGAGGAAAATTCCACAGGCTAACGACATTCTGAGGGAAAGAAAAATGTTCTCATCACCACATTAAATGGGCAACTCTTCATTTTAAAACTGAGTCCTCTAGTTCTAGTCTCTTCAATAAAGTGAAACATCCTTTCAACATCCACTCTGTGAATTCCCCTCAGGGTCTTATATGATCCTATAAGATCACCTCTCATTCTTCTAAACCTCTAATAGATACAGCCCCAACCTGTCCAATGTTTCCTCATAAGATAACTCCCTTCATCCCAAGAATTAGTTGACTGAACCTTCTCTGAACTGCTACAAAAGCAAGTATTCCCTTTCTTGAGCAAGAGTACCAAAACTGTACACAGTACTCTAGATGTGGTCTTAGCAATGCCCTATACAACTGTATCAAAACTTCCCTGCTTTTCTATTCCAACCCTCTTGCAATAATTTGCAACATTCCATTTGCCTTCCGAATCACTTTCTGTACCTTGCGTACTAACTTTTTGTGATTCATGTACCAGGGCGGCCAGATCTCTCTCTACTGCAGAGTTCTGCAATCTCTCTTCAATTAAATAATATAGTGCTTTTCTATTCTCCCTGCCAAGGTGGATACTTTCATACTCCCCCACATTAAACTTCATCTGCAATTTTTTACCCCACTCATGTAACCCGTTTATATCCTTTAGCAGATTATTTGTAACCTTCTCCCAACTCACTTTACAACCTATCTTTGTATCATATATGAATTTGGCCCCAGTGTGGTCAGTCCAATCTCTAGGATTCATATGTTTCTGATAATCAGATTTATGAAGAACTACACAAATCTCATTTGTGTATCTATTTGGTTAAAAGCTAAGCGGCAAAGCATGATGGTAAAGATTGTTCACAAAATAAGATTATAGTCATGCAATAGAGCGATTAATCAGCTCAGCAGTTGTAGAGGGGGAGGTGAGATTATACAGCTGAACTAGAGTTTTCTAACCTGGATTGTATGTGAGACAGAAGTATGATTGATAAGGAAGGAAAAATTAGAGTCCGAGAGAAAGCTAGCTAGCAATATAAAAACAGATAGTAAAAGTTTCTATAGATAATTAAAAAAGAAAAAAGTTAACAAAGTGAGTGTTGGTCCTATAGAAAGTAACTCTGGGGAATTAATAATGGAAAGTAAAGAGAAAGTAGATGAATTGAACCAGTAATTTGCATCGGTCTTCACTACAGAGGATGCAAGTAACATCCCAGCTATGAATTGGGAAATGGAATGGGTGGAGGAGCTTGGGACAATTACAATCACCAGGAAAGTGGTACTGAGAAAATTGTTGGAGCTGGGGGCTGACAAGTCGCTGAGTCTTGAGGGGAAGATGAAGTATCCTAGTGTCTTAAAAGAAGTGGCTAGTGAGATAATTGGTGTGTTGGTTTTAATTTTCTGAAATTCCCTAGATTCAGAGAAATTTCCATTTGATTGAAAAGGGGAGGGTGAATGAAAGCAGAAAACTACAGGCCAGTTAGATTAACATCTGTCATAGGGAAAATGTTAGAGGCAATTATTAAAGACATTACAGCAGGGCACTTGGAAAAATGCAGAGTAATCAGACAAAGTCAACATGGTTTTGTGAAAGGAAAATCATGTTTATTCTATTTATTGGAGTTCTTTGAAGAAGTAACATATGCAGTGGATAAGGAGGAACCAGTGGATCTACTGTATTTAAATTTCCAGAAGACACTTGATAATGTGCCTATTATAACACAGCCGATGGTAAATGCTGAACTGTTCAAACCCCAGAGGGAAACTTGAAACAACTGTCATAACCAGTTTTTAAAATTTGTAGATTTCGAGATGCAGGCTTTGAATTCAGTTATAACAGGACCACCGAATCTCAAGAGGTTTTTATAAAACGAAATTAAACATTTATTAATCAAAAGATTGTAAGCACATACACATGTCTACAAATTACTACTGTAATAACTTCTAAAAATCCCCTAATTAATCTGACTCCCAGTTACACTTCCGTTAAGGCAACAGTAAAGCACAGACATAAACAGACCCCTGGCAAAGCACAGTTTGAACAGTTGCATTCAAAATGTGTTTCTTTTAGCTCTGGGTCCTTGCAGACAGCAGCATGAGGCTTACAGGCTGGAGGCTTTAGATCTTAGAATCCTTCCTCCTTTACCAACAGCCTTCTCTTCCTTTATACATATTTTTCTCTTTGACTGCAAATTCTCATTGTATCACTAGGTTTTTTTGAACTTTACCTCTTCTAGCAATAAAACCTTTTCATAACACCAATTTTATTAGTAAACTTTGGAAAAAATAAACACATTGTTTGTCTTCTTCTGGCTAGGTGTAATATTTTGCCCATTCTTTTGAATGGTTTATTTAAAAATGCAAATTTCCCACTTTACACTTTGCCTTCTAACTTCCCCATGTTCACCTAATTAACATTTCAAACCTACATCTCTTCTATACATCAAAGCCTCTAGACCAGCTGACTTTAATCCATTTAAGACACCCATACATGCACACACATAGACACAGACACTACTAGAACTCTATTTTAAAATAATTTCCAATAACATTATAGACATTATTATATTTTCTTGACAGTGCCACATCAAAGGTTATTGCAGAAATTAACAGCTCATAGTGTAGTTGGTTGGTAACATATTGGCATGGATAGAAGATTGGCTAGCTAACAGTAAACAAAGGGTAGGCATAGATGGGTCTTTTCCTGGTAGGCAAGATGTAATAAGTGGTGTGCCGCATGTATCAGAGCTGGGACCACAACTCTTTACAATTTATATAAATGACTTGGATGAAGGGACCAAAGGAATGGTAGCTAAATTTGCTGATGACACAAAAATTGTGAGAAAAGTAAGATGTGAGGAGGGCACAAGGAGGCTACAAAGGGATATAGATATGTTAAGTGAGTGGACAAAGACCCAGCAAATGGAGTATAATGTGGGAAAATGCGAAATTGTCCATTTTGGCAGGAAAAATAAAAAAGAAGCACATTATCTAAATGGTGAAAGATTGCAGAGCTCTGAGATGCAGAGGGATCTAGGGGGTCCTAGTGCATGAATCACAAAAGGCTAGTATGCAGATGCAGCAAGTAATTAAGAAAATTAATAAAATGTTACAATTATTGCAAGGGGAATTGAATACAAAAGTAGGGAGATTATGTTTCAATTATACAGGGCACTAATGAAACCACATCTGGAATATTGTGTACAGTACAAAAACAAAAACAGAATTACCTGGAAAAACTCAGCAGGTCTGGCAGCATCGGCGGAGAAGAAAAGAGTTGACGTTTCGAGTCCTCATGACCCTTCGACAGAACTTGAGTTCGAGTCCAAGAAAGAGTTGAAATATAAGCTGGTTTAAGGTGTGTGTGTGGGGGGCGGAGAGAGAGAGAGAGAGAGAGAGAGAGGAGGGGGGGTGGTGTGGTTGTAGGGACAAACAAGCAGTGATAGAAGCAGATCATCAAAAGATGTCAACAACAATAGTACAAAAGAACACATAGGTGTTAAAGTTAAAGTTGGTGATATTATCTAAACGAATGTGCTAATTAAGAATGGATGGTAGGGCACTCAAGGTATAGTTCTAGTGGGGGTGGGGAGAGCATAAAAGATGTTAAAAAAAAAATAAATATTTTTTTTTCCTTTTTCTCTTTTTATAATGGAAATAGGTGGGAAAAGGAAAATCTATATAATTTATTGGAAAAAAAAGAAAAGGAAGGGGAAAACAGAAAGGGGGTGGGGATGAGGGAGGGAGCTCACGCCCTAAAGTTGTTGAATTCAATATTCAATCCGGATGGCTGTAAAGTGCCTAGTCGGAAGATGAGGTGTTGTTCCTTCAGTTTGCGTTGGGCTTCACTGGAACAATGCAGCAAGCCAAGGACAGACATGTGGGCAAGAGAGCAGGGTGGAGTGTTAAAATGGCAAGCGACAGGGAGGTTTGGGTCATTCTTGCAGACAGACCGCAGGTGTTCTGCAAAGCGGTCGCCCAGTTTACGTTTGGTCTCTCCAATGTAGAGGAGACCACATTGGGAGCAACGAATGCAGTAGACTAAGTTGGGGGAAATGTAAGTGAAATGCTGCTTCACTTGAAAGGAGTGTTTGGGTCCTTGGACGGTGAGGAGAGAGGAAGTGAAGGGGCAGGTATTGCATCTTTTGCGTGAGCAAGGGGTGGTGCCGTAGGAGGGGGTTGAGGAGTAGGGGGTGATGGAGGAGTGGACCAGGGTGTCCCGGAGGGAGCGATCCCTACGGAATGCCGATAGGGGGGGTGAAGGGAAGATGTGTTTGGTGGTGGCATCATGCTGGAGTTGGCGGAAATGGCGGAGGATGATCCTTTGAATGCGGAGGCTGGTGGGGTGATAAGTGAGGACAAGGGGGACCTATCATGTTTCTGGGAGGGAGGAGAAGGCGTGAGGACGGATGCGCGGGAGATGGGCCGGACACGGTTGAGGGCCCTGTCAATGACCGTGGGTGGAAAACCTCGGTTAAGGAAGAAGGAGGACATGTCAGAGGAACTGTTTTTGAAGGTAGCATCATTGGAACAGATGCGACGGAGGCGAAGGAACTGAGAGAATGGGATGGAGTCCTTACAGGAAGCGGGGTGTGAGGAGTGTGAGGGACACCCTGGTCCACTCCTCCATCACCCCCTACTCCTCAACCCCCTCCTATGGCACCACCCCATGCCCACGCAAAAGATGCAATACCTGCCCCTTCACTTGCTCTCTCCTCATCGTCCAAGGACCCAAACACTCCTTTCAAGTGAAGCAGCATTTCACTTGCATTTCCCCCAACTTAGTCTACTGCATTCGTTGCTCCCAATGTGGTCTCCTCTACATTGGAGAGACCAAACGTAAACTGGGCGACCGCTTTGCAGAACACCTGCGGTCTGTCCGCAAGAATGACCCAAACCTCCCTGTCACTTGACATTTTAACACTCCACCCTGCTCTCTTGCCCACATGTCTGTCCTTGGCTTGCTGCATTGTTCCAGTGAAGCCCAACGCAAACTGGAGTTACAACACCTCATCTTCCGACTAGGCACTTTACAGCCATCCGGACTGAATATTGAATTCAACAACTTTAGGGCGTGAGCTCCCTCCCCCATCCCCACCCCCTTTCTGTTTCCCCCTTCCTTTTCTTTTTTTTCCAATAAATTATATAGATTTTCCTTTTCCCACCTATTTCCATTATAAAAAGAGAAAAAGGAAAAAAAAAATTTATTTATTTATTTATATTTTAACATCTTTTATGCTCTCCCCACCCCCACCAGAGCTATACCTTGAGTGCCCTACCATCCATTCTTAATTAGCACATTCGTTTAGATAATATCACCAACTTTAACTTTAACACCTATGTGTTCTTTTGTATTATCGTTGTTGACATCTTTTGATGATCTGCTTCTATCACTGCTTGTTTGTCCCTACAACCACACCCCCACTCCACCTCTCTCTCTCTCTCTCTCTCCGCCCCCCACACACACACCTTAAACCAGCTTATATTTCAACTCTTTCTTAGACTCGAACTCAAGTTCTGTCGAAGGGTCATGAGGACTCGAAACGTCAACTCTTTTCTTCTCCGCCGATGCTGCCAGACCTGCTGAGTTTTTCCAGGTAATTCTGTTTTTGTTTTTGTTTTGGATTTCCAGCATCCGCAGTTTTTTTGTTTTTATCTATTGTGTACAGTATTGCTCTCCTTATCGAAGGAAGGATGTAAATGTGTTGGCAAAAGTTCTAAGGAGATTTACTAAACATAAGCCTGAATTGGGTGGGTTGTCTTATGAGGAAAAGTTTGGCAGGTTAGGCTTGTATCCGCTGGAGTTTAGAAGAGGAAAAGGTACTTTGATTGAAACATACAAGATCCTGAGGGGGCTTGACAGGGTGGATGTGGAAAGGACGTTTCCTCTTGTGCAAGGATCTAGTACTAGGGGCCACTGTTTAAAATTAAGGGGTCACCCTTCTAGGGCACATAGGAAGAGAATTTCTTTTCTAGGGGTTCAGTGTCTTTGGAACTCTCTTCCTCAATATCTGGTGGAAGCAGAGCCCTTGAATATTTTTAAGGCAGATGAAGATAGATTCTTGATAAGCACGGGGGTGAAAGGTTATCGGGCGTAAGTGGAAATGTGGAGTTGAAGTTACAATCAGATCAGTTATGATCTCCTTGAATGGCGGAGCAGGATCGAAGGGCCGAGTGGCCTATTCCTGCTCCTAATTCATATGTTTGTATGCATGTCAAGTGCTTTCTTTTTTGATATTTTGATTCTACATATGCATCTATGTGTTAGAATATATAAAAATGATAAGATATACCTTTAATTGATAATGCAAGGCTCAAGAAGGGATCTTGACGTTTGTCCGAGTCAATGCGGAAAAATATGCTTTTCTCTTCTATGTTAACAACAACGGTATGAATAGAATTTTCAAAAGTGTAAAATTGCAGAAAATGTTTGATGTCAGCAGATATGTCAGCTTTTGATTGTCTGCAAAAAGGGAAGATAGAAAACATCTGGATGGGATTGTGTGTTGACCCAGGCCAAGACCACATTCATAATGAGGTAATCTTGACCAAATCATGCTGAACAGAGACATCTATAGCCTAATATGGCAGGAGAAGGGTCTCTGGATAAAAGAGAGAGACTATATGATGGTCAACATATCATAACCCAGAAGACATGCACCAGTGACTTTGGAGATCAAGCACCAGAGTTCACTGTTACAACATCTGCAGTTGATACATATCACATTGCGTATATTAATTGAGTTTAATAAACTAGAGCTGCTGGTAAAAAAAATCAATTTCTGTACCTGTGTTAAGCAGTAGTTAAGATCCTAAAATCTACCCAAATCCTTACAATTCTAAGAGTTAATTTCATAAATAGTTCAGGACCCATTACTGATCCCTGTGGCACTCCAATAGTTATAGTTTGCCAATCACAAATTGACCAGTTATCCCTTATCTCTGCTTCCTGTTAGCTAACCAATTCTCTATCCATGATAATGTTACCCCCCCTGCCCCTCCACCACGAGCTCTCATTTTGTGTAGTAACTTTTGTTAAGGCGCATTATCAAATAACTGTTTTGAAATTCTGGTTTACCACATCTATAGGTTCCCCTTCATCCATGTTGCTTGTTCCTTCTTCAAAGATCAGAAAATGATAAATTGTAGCCTTTGGGGAAACTCCTTATAGCTGGAAAACCACATCTAAACTGTCGAAGAGTTTAGGAACCTCTGATCCCAGAAAGCATCAACTAGATGATGGGACAAATGCACTACTTCACTGTTGAGGTATCCTGCCAAGATATGTAGCAGAAAGAGATTCCTGGAGAGAAAAGGTAGAATGTGCAATCATGAGATTCTCCAGCACATTAAAAAGAAAGAGAAAAGGAGGAGAGAGCGAGGAGAGAGTGGGAGAGAGATACCAAAGAAACTAGAGGGATAAATTGAGCAGGTAGAGAATGAGAAGAAAAGGGAGGTAAGGAAAATGAAATAATTAGCGGAGAAACGAAGGATAAAGAGCAGACCAAGAGAGCTAGAGATGAAATGAGCAACCAAGTAGTCAGGATTAGGGAATGAGCAGCAGTGAATGTACAACTTCCTCCTAATTATTCCCACTCCATAACTGGAACTTTACCAGGAGCGCAGGGAAAACTTCTATAATTACGCATAAATCATGGGGCCACTTTCAGTGAAGTTGCAACAGTGGAATTGCAGCATCTCTGAAGATGGAGCTCAAATTCTGATTCGCTATTTATAACATGCAGTGGGAAAAATCTGCAAATGGAAAGAAATTGATTTAAAATTGAAAAGAACTCAGGTTCACATTCAATATTGTATACTCTAATACTTATATGGACAACAACATCTGACACTGGAATAACTCCTTTATATAGAAAACACATCAATGTCCTTCACAAAAACATTATCAAACACAATTTAATACTGAGCCACAAAAGGAGAGATTTTGGGACCAAAGGCTTGGTCAAAGAGATCGTTGTTGTGTCATAATGGAGAACAGAAACGTTGGCAGGTGGAAAGGTTTGGGACAGGATTTTCAGACAGTAGATCCAAGGTGGCTGATGTACAGCCCCCAATTCGAGAGCAATAGAAATTGAGGACATGTGGAGGGCCAGAATTGGAAGAGCAAAGAGAACTCAGAATTGTAAGCCTTGGAGAGTGAATAGAGATAGGGGGTGATTTTGGGACTGGAGGAGGTTGCAGGGATAGGGAGCGATGTAGGGGTTGGAGAAGGTTACAGTTATAGGGAGGGTTGTAGGGGCTGAAGGAGGCTACAATTATAAGGAGGGTTGTAGGGGCTGGAGGAGGTTGCAGGGATAGGGAGGATTGCAGGAGCTGGAGGAGGTTACAGACATAGGGAGGTTTGTAGGGGCTGGAGGAGGTTGCAGGGATAGGGAGGATTGCAGGAGCTGAAGGAGGTTACAGACATAGAGAGGTTTGTAGGGGCTGGAGGGAGGTTATAGACATAGGGAGGTTTGAAGGGGCTGGAGGCAGTTACAGAGAGGGGGAGGGGGTTGCAGGGCCTGGAGAGGGTTACAGAGATAGGAACAGTTGCAAGGACTGGAGGAGGTAACTGAGATGGGGAAGGTTGTAGGGGCTAAAGGAGGTTACAGAAATAAAGAATGCTGTAGGGACTGGAAGGGCTTACAGTGATGGGGAGTTTTATGGGTTTTGGAAGAGATTATAGAGATGAAAATTGTAGAGCTAGAGGAGGCTACGGAGAGAGGGAGGCTTTTAGGGGCTAGATGAGGTTACAGAGATAGAGAATATAGAAATTATGCTGCTTCATGGCAAAAAAACCAATCAGTGGAATTTCAGAGCCTTGTGTGGATGCTCTAAGGCTAAACAGCTACAGCAAACGGGAGGAGTAAGGGCTGCTGCTGCCTGAAATGTAGCTAGAAAACTTACTTAGCAATTTCTTAGTGCTCCTCAGTGATGTTGAACCATGTTCAGTACAGTCGAGCAGAGGCTGCTGTCAGTCAGCGGGTCCTCACTATCTGCTCACACTGAGCAAATTGCTTCAAGTTTTAATTGGCCAGAATTAAGTTAAACGCAACATCGTCATGTTTTAATGTACTAGGCTGGAATTGTGGACCATCAGCCTTCGGGGACAGGAGGGTTCCTTGGGATGACCAAATGCCATCAGTTGATGGCCCGCTGTAATCTTTGTTTCACTGGGAAATTCAGCAGTTCCTGGCCTGGCCTGGGATGGGATGGCCTGGGATGGCTCGCTGACTATGTATCCTTGTATGGAGAGAACTTTCTTGAGTTTGTTCTGAAGTTGGCCTCTGCTGTTTACAGTGAAACATAACCAGTGCTTGGTCATAGCAAAAACAAAAATTGCTGGAAAAACTCAGCAGGCCTGACAGCATCTGTGGAGAGAAAGACAGAGTTAACATTTCGAGTCCACAGATGCTGTCAGACCTGCTGAATTTTCCAGAAATTTTTGCTTTTGTTGCAGATTTCCAGCATCTGCAGCATTTTGCTTTTATCTCAATGCTTGGTCATTCCTTGGTGCTTCCGCCTGGAGACTGTCCGCCTGCAGCCCAGGAATACCAGTGAATAAGTCACCGCATCAACAGAGATTTTCCAGAGGGGTTCCTCAGATAATCCGTCTCTTTTAGCTTTTTTTTTTACTTCTTATTGCGGATCAGTTAACATCTTCTGTTTCAGCACAAACATTTCCATCATGTTATTGGAAAGTGTGGCGACCAGAATCGGAGAAAATGTTTCAAATTCATCAACAGGGCAGATCAACGGTTGGAAACAAGTGTTTCAGCACAGAATCTGCGTGACGTCCCATAAAATTGTCCCTGTTGTTATCCCTGACCCAGCCAAGGGCCAGGACTAGCACTGAAGTGCCTTATTAACTTGCTTATTAGCCTCATTCCTGGGGAGCACAATTGAAAATGAAATATTTAAGAGGTGGCCTTGTGCACAAATACAGAGTAAATGTAAATAACATAAATAGAAGATCTAGACAGGGAGCTACATAACGAGAGGTTCTATCTACAATTTACATACAGAGTGAAGATAAATAGGGACGGTACATAGGTGCCCAGAGAATCGAGAAGGATTACATTAGAAGTAAAGAAGGAGGGGGCTGGGGCCGGGGGTGGGGTGGGGGGGGGGGGGGGGGGGGGGTTGCGCGGGGGTGGGGAGGGTGTTGCTACATAGAAACTACATAGCGAGAGGGGGTGATCTCTGGTGGAAGTGAGAGGAGCAGAGACACGAGGGAGGTTAATATGGGGGTTGGGGTGGGGGACTGAAGGGCCAGGTTTGATTGTTTGTATAAGCTTATAGTCAAGGAGCGATGATAATTGCCGCAGAGCAAGAGGCTGATGGAGGCTGATCCCCACAATGAGGCAGTCGGCCTGATGCCCAGTGGTGGTTGACCACAGTCGCAAAGACAGTGGCATCGTGGTTAGGTCAGTGGATTTGTAACCCAGAGACCCAGATGAGGGTCTTGGGGACACAGGGTGGAATTTCAATTCAATTGCTTAATCTGGGTGGGAATCCAGTTTCAGTGATAGTGATCATGAAACTATCATACAGTGACATAAAATCACATTTGGTTTACTAATGTGTACTTTAGGGAAGGAAATCTGCCGTCCCCACCTGGTCTGGACTATATGTGACTCCAGACCCACAGCAATGTGGTTAACCCTTAATTGGCCTCTAAAGTGTCTTAGCAAGGCACTTGGTTCAAGGAAAATTAAGGATGGGCAACTAATATTGGCACCTCCAGCAACGCTGACATCTAACAAATGTTTCTTTTTGAAGTAAATTATACCTCCGTGATGGTTCTTGTGGCGGATGCAGTAATCATCCTGGCTCATAACAGGACTGACTAACATATGCGGGGGTTTGGAAATGTCTGAGTAGCAAGGTTGAGGGTGGAGGTATTAAACACTTTGGCAGAGGAGCTGATATACAAGTGGGTCTCGGGTATCCATTGGACTTGAACAGCTCATTCTCGTAAGTGGACGCACACATACCCATGGGGTAAGGACTGATTGCACAGTGGATAAGAAGAATAGAGGTGAGGTGAGAGCGGCTGACCTTGATATTAATGCAGCATTTTACCAAGTGTGGCGTCAAGGAGCCTTGGCAAAACTGAAGTAAATGGGAATTGGGGGAAGTCTGGACACTGGTTGGAGTCATACTTAGCACAAATTAACATGCTTGTGGTTGTTGGAGGTCAGTCATCTCAGTCCCAGGGACATTGCTGCAGGAGTTCCCCAGGGAAGGGTCCTGGGCCCAAATATCTTCAGCTGCTTCATCAAGGATGCCCCCTCCATCATAAAGTCTTAGGTTCGAATATTCACTAATGTTCAGACAATGTTCAGCACCATTCACAACTCCTCAGATACTGAAGCAGTCCATGTTCAAGACCTGGACAATATTCAGGCTTCTGTTGATAAGTGGCAAGTAACATTCACACAAGTGCCAGATAATATCCATCTACAACATGACAGAATCTAACCATTTCCCCTTGACATTCACGACATTACCAACACTGAATCCCACACTATCAGCACCCTGGGGGTTACCATAGACCAGATATTGAAATGGACCAGCTATGTAAATATCATGGCTAGAACCATAGGTCAGACGCTGGGAATGTTGCAGCAAGTAATTCACCTCTTGTCTTCCCAAACCCTGTCCACCATCCACAAGATAAAGGTCAGGAATGTGATGGAATACTGTCCGCTTGTCTGGATAAGTGCAGCTCCAACAACACTCAAGAAGCTCAGCATCGTCCAGGACAAAGCAGCCTGCTTCATTGACACCCTATCTCCCATCTTCAACATTTAGTCCCTCCACCATGGACACACAGTAGGTAGAATGTGGGAGGGTAGAATGTGGGAGACCAGCCAGGATTGGGCTGGACTAGCCCAGTCTAGAGACGACAATGCCACAAATAAAGATGTCAGCATCAGGTGAGCTGAGGAAGCAGTGATGTCTGGCAATATTATGGAGCTGAAAATAGGTGGTCATGGCGGCAGTGTCAATTCAAGTTTGGAAGCTGATATCAGGTTCAAATCTGACACCAAAATTCCGTATGGACTGACTTCAAGCATAAACTCAATGAACAGTTTCATCACAGAAGTCCATTCAATCTGTTGTGCCTGTGCCAGGTCTCTACAAGAGCAAATCAACAAGTCCCCACTTGCTCGATCGCCTTTTCCCTATGGCCTGGTTTTTTTTCTCTTCAGATAATGTTTCATCTCCCTCTTGAAAGCCTTGATTGAAACTGCCCCCAGCATACTCTCAGGCATTGCATTTCAGATCTTAACCATTCCCTGCATGAAATAGTTTTTCATCATATGGCAGTTGTTTATTTTGCCAATTATCTTAAATGTGTCCTCTGGGTTCAGGATCCTTCCACCAATGGAAACAGTTCCTCCCCATTTACTCTGTCGAGGCCCCTCATTATTTTGAACACCTGTATTAACTCTCCTCTTCATCTTCTCTTCTCCTGGGAAGTACCAATTAATTCACCAAATTCTCAACAGATGTTGATAGGCTACTACAGTAGTTGGCTTCTGGGCCAGTTCACGGTTCCCATAGGTACAGGGTGTTATCAATTACATAAATGTGGCCATTAGGACTCCTTGTGAACAGTCAGCTGCACTTGTAAATCGGAAGGGTTTCCTCTTCCTTAACGTTTAGGTTCTCTGTTAAAACTGGAATAAAATTATGCAGGTGCTTTGACTTTTCCAATGGAGCTCTCATGACGCATACATCTAAAGGAACTTCCAGCTGCCACAGCTATTTAAGGACCCAGCCCAAATGTAGGATTCGGTCCTGGGTGAGAAGGCCTATCTCCTCAGAATGTAGCTTATGAAACCAGTGCGTCATCCCCAAAGTCCTGAGGAGAAGCATTACAATGCTGCACACTGTTCAACAAAGCTAAACATAGAGCAGACCATAGGATGGCTCAAAATGCACTGCTGTTGCTTCGACCAGTCCCGTGGAACTTTACAATACGTGCCACAGATGACCTGAATTGTCTTTTGCTGTGCCTTGCACAATGTGACATTCTAAAGGGAAGAAGAATCACCAATCGAAGATATGGGGTAGCTGCTAACCTCCTCAAATGAGGGTGATGGGGAGGAATATGAGGAGAGGCAGTGAGTTCTTGTGGCAGCTCTCCCAAATGCCAGGGCCATGCAGTGATGTGCCAGGGCAGTCCAAGATACCTTATCTTCAATTGTTTTGAGAATGAGTGGTAAACCTACCTGACCTCGCCTACAAATCTTTGCCTGCTCTGATTGTGAGCCCATTTCTGCCAGCCTCCATCTGGAGCTACCTCACTATACATGTCCTAAAAGATCAAGGGGAGTGGGCTGTTGTCACACGGGATCAAAAAAGATGACTCCATCGGGATTGCTGGATTTGCACTGACACTCAAGCCAATAAAGCTATCATGAGACATCTCTATGCCCCTTTCCAAAATTGTCTATGCCATTGTTGCACCAGCAGCGCATCACTTCTTGCACTTGTCAGTGGCCTCGGCTAATCTCCGTGGCAAGTCATTTTTGGGAAGGCCAGCAGATGCTGTCCATTGCCTTGAGAATAGAAATCACGACATACACATTACTATCCAATTAGGACAGACCTCTCAAACACTGCCACATTGTTGTCTACACAGGAGAGATGACCCCTCAATCCCCTTCATTCAGCAGCGACTGCCAAACGTGAATCATGACAGTACGATATGCCCGTGGATACCCCAACAAATGAATATAATGCACACAACAGTCAAGTGAACAAATATATTGTGATGCCTATGTACAATAATACTGTCTACAACAAACACAATTACAGACCTCGGGTGCAAAGAATTATCATGAGAAGAGGCATGGACTCTAAATCCAAAACAGAAAGACAGGATCACGGGAAATGCTACTCTTCTGCCATGTGGATTTCGGTCAGAGCTGTTAACAAACAACTGTAAAATAGAGAGAAACTATTTCCCTTGTTGGGTGGCTCAAGGTCAAAAATGTGTAACTATAAAATTAGAGTTGGGCCTTTAATGCGCAATGCATGGAAACAATTCCTCACACAAATTAGTGGGAATCTGGAACGACTTCTGCAAAATAATACGGGTGAACCTGAAGGTCAACTGGCAATTCTAATGAGGTTGATAGATTTGTATTTTGTACCAAAATGGATTCATGGCAGGCACCTGGAGTTAAGATACAGGGGATCCAGGATGCAACTGAATGGTGGAACAACTTGAGGGGCTGAATACCCTTTGTTCATTTAATTATTCCTCCGTCTGTGACAGAGCAGAAAGAGAACCAGCTGCAAACACACATTGTAGTTTATTCATATTTAACAGGAAAACATAGCAGCAGTCAGGATCTGAAAGAGGTGAGAGGAACACTGAGAATAAGCACAAAATAGCCACATTTTGTGCTGGTGATTTTTAAAAAAAATCACGCTAAGTTATTTGTGGTGAAGAACTGTAGAACCCAAGGGGATTCGACTCCCTCCTGGCCGCCTTCCACCTTCAGGGAATGGCCATTCCAATGCTGTGATGCAGGATTTGGAAGTTTAGTTTGGACAGCAGGCTGACGGTGAGACACTCTCAAACCCTTCAAGCTGCAATCAGATACTTGCAGATTTGAGCAAACACAGAGAGATGAGCCAGTAATATAAAAAAAACACACTCAATGGGGCTTTTGAATGGCCTCAAACTTGCAATTCTGGGTGCATACTTGAAAAGGAAAGCTGTAATATGTTGGAATACATATGTAGGAAACTGAATCTACAGTGTTTACTGCCACTCACAGAACAGGTTTAACTCCCCTTGAGTACTCCTCACATCCACTCACATCAAGGCAACAGCTGCAGGAGCCACAGAGACCTCGCTAGCAGATTTTCAGAGGTCATAACATAGTGAGATTCAAGTAATGACTTATATGATGCATGTCCAAGGCTGCACACTCATTACACATGGCCAATGCTTAATCGTGCACGTGTGGGATTATTGAGAAAGAGCTATGGTTGTAATGTGGGAGAAGTGAATCAAAAGGAGTCCAATATTGGAATCTGATGATGGCCTACATTCCATACCCTTAAATGTCCGTGACCACTGAAGCAAGAGCAGCAAGGTGGAATGCAGGTCACTTCCAAACAGTGCAAATGAACATATTTATAAGTGACAAAACTGGATACAAGGGTGTACACCAGTGCCTTCGAAACCACTACATCTAAGTGTAGCCCCAACATCTACAGCTGGGGTGGAGGCAGCCTGCTGGCTACTAAGTCCAGTTGAATGTGATGACTTTAGTGGGCCCCTCATTTGTCTTTTCCTTTCTGGGAGGAGGGCCTTTCCTATCAAGGCGCCTTGTTTATCTTTTCATTGGTCATGGGAACGGTTTGGAAATGGCCTACTTGAGTTTCCAGGCCTATGAGTGGGTGAGGTCATAGCTGTCTGCTGTGACAACTGTGAGGATTCCTCTGCTCCTCCAAGTGCATGCTTAGGTTGGAGGGCAAGCAATTTGTGAGTTTCTCCAGCAATATCAAGACACGCAATCACTTGTAGATGCGCCGGGTTTTTAAAGAACGGACCCACCGGTCGAACGCAGTTTGTTTCAGCCCTTTGAAATCAATTTGGTCTGAGTAAGTTTCTTACGAGCGTTCTGGAATTGCTGGTGACATGCCTCCGGGACAAACTCATAGGCACTGAGGATGGCAGCATTGGTCTGTTTGTAATTTATGGACACGTCACGAGTCAGCATGGAGTAGACCTTTGCCTGCCCTTGAATTAAAAACATCCAAGTATCTTCTGGCCATTTTGACTGTCCTGTTACTTCCTCAAAAGTAACGAAAAATGACTTCACACCACCCTCTTCAAATTTGGGAATGAATTTAGCGTATGTAACTGCCCCATGCAGACATTGGTTCAGGGATAGGAAGATAGGGGGTGTTACTGGGTAGAGAGAGAGAGGTTCTACCTCCCAGCTTCCAGCTGCCTGGTCACTCCCTCCCTTTGAGCTGCTAACTCCATTTCCAAATTTCTGCGCTGGAATTCTCTCTCCCTTTCTCTTGTCTACACTTTCTTTTTCCTGCGCTTCTCTTTCTCTCTCTCTCTCTCTCTCTCTCCTGAAACTCTAGCTGCATTCTGAGATTTTCCACCACAAATTTGGCTGTGGGAAGGGATTTGGGGTCAAGGTTGAACTCCTCATCTACCTGCTCTGTTTGATAAGTGAAGTCCGAGTGCTGGGCCAGTAACTGGATCAGTTGATTTCTTTTTACCCTACTGGGTAGTTTCAATTGTACCTCCCTAGCTACAGCGTTCAGTTGTTCTGCACTTAGCGATGCTGATTTTTCACCGTTTAGATTTCCTTGCTTTACCTACATCTGTGCATCGCAAGTTGCCATTTTCTTAGAGTTGAATCATCCCAGATTTGTACAAAGTGCGGTAGCGGGTGGGAAAAAAGCCGTTTTACACACTGGCTGTAATGGCAGGTTTTCACACCATATCGTCCCATTCCCGCCTCATTAATTAGGCAGCCACAGAAAACACGCCATCTCACTGGCAGGCAGCCTCTGATTTGCCTGCCACACCGTTACTTTACCACTTCCTCACACCAAGTGCCATATTTAAACCGCAGCCACGTGCACTCTTCTTAATGCTTGCAGCTCAGGACTGCTCCAGTGAAGACATGGCCCCGAAAGTCAAGAAGAGTGCAGCCCCTCAATTCAATGATGCATCCCTAGGACACCTTCTGGATGCCATGGAGGCCCAGCATGATGTCCCTATCTCTGCATTGGCTGCAGGAGGCCCATCAGTCTCACCACTCTGACTTGGGCCACAAGCATTCAGCCATCCAGTGCAGAAAATGGATGAATGATCTCATCCATGCCACCTGGGTAAGGCAACCATCTCATCACTCTAAACTCGCATACTCACAGGCCCAACACATTGCCCATCTCCCCACTGCCAGCTCAAGGGACTCACTCTCTCACACACACCCTCACATCTCTATCTGGCCTCATCTCTTCTGGAGACTGCCTTCTCAGCCCTCACCATCTTGAGGTCACTTGCACAGATGTCTTCCCACACATACCCTGAGATAGCCCCACTCCCCCATACAGCCCTTGCCCTGCAGCCTCTTCCCTTGCCTGAGGCCACTTCTCCCCCTTCCCCAAGCAAGCCCCAGCCCTGCAGCCATTGAAAAGTCATCCCCGCCTTACGGCTGGTCTGGTAGTTAGAGACCTGCTTGTGAGCCCCCCTAAAAGTAATGTGGTGCTGCCTACAAAGCCTGGTACTGATGACTGTGTGTGCTGCCCGAAGCAAGGTCGGCAAACAAACCTTGAAGCGAAGGCATCTTGCCGGGTGTACAGCTGTGAAACATGTGCCGATGTACCCGGATGATCCATCATCGCTGGAGGATGATTCTGGCGAACAGAGCTTACAATGAGATGCTAAAGTATTGAAATTAGGTTCCCGATGTGCTGCGGCCCACCATTGACAGGTGAAACAGACAATTGCAAACCGGTTTCATGACAGCGTGAAACCAATTTTTGGCCTTCTTGGCATATTGTCATGTCCTCCCTACAGCCACAACGCCCAGTGCCAACCGTGGTAATTTTCTTGTGTTTTAGAAATCATTCCAGTCACTGAATATTTCACTCTTGGCTTCCAATGTGAACTTTTTAATATCAGATCCGGCTAGCATCTTAGATTTGGACCCTGGTCAAATTTTTGTGAGACTTTATTGTTTGATCAGCTTTTGGCTCAACTGTTTCTGCACCAGATGAAAGCCAAATTTCCGTTACGGACAGGTGAGAGACAAACTGCACTCATTTCCCCTGTCCATAAGCAAAAGGTAGTTTGTTCTTAAAGATAGGCAGTGGCAAGTTTTTCCCAGTCCCTCTTTTGTTTTGTGATCCAATTTACTAATAATCCACAGCAAACTGGAGTTACAATTAACTCAAAAGGTTTGCTTATTTTCACATTCAAAAACCCAGGGAAGGAGTGTTACCAACGTCCCACTCTACACACACACACTGTCAGTAAAGGGGGAAAATACAGTACAAGATCCACAGAAATGAATATTG
Source organism: Carcharodon carcharias (assembly GCF_017639515.1). Classification (NCBI taxonomy): domain Eukaryota; kingdom Metazoa; phylum Chordata; class Chondrichthyes; order Lamniformes; family Lamnidae; genus Carcharodon; species Carcharodon carcharias. The sequence continues at coordinate 127,859,494 of NC_054473.1, read as the reverse complement.
TTTCATGTGAATTCCAGAGTCCAAAGTCAGGGCCCAATCAGGAATTCTTTCACATAGTTGTTCGAGGTCAGCTGGCTGAAGATTGGAGTTGTAGTATTCACTTTTCAGTTGGTGCTGATACCACAAGATGAAGTAAGTAGACAGAGACTGAGTCAATTCTGTAGCTGTTGGTAGGAAATCATCCAGCAGAGACAGGCTTGATGGGTAGTCTGTTGTTTTGCCTTGAGGGGCCTGCTTCTTGGGTCACAGTTGGATCTAAAACAGCAAACTGATTATTTATCAGTTCTCAAAAGCATATAGAGACTTCAAAATGGTCACTTTAGTCATGTGGCCTTCCTTCTCTGCAATTACTTCAATCCAGTGTCTGGAATTGGCTTTGATTTCAGGACTGATAATGTCCCAGTCATTATTTGTTGAATGGGTTACCATTCAGATTGAGGGTGAGGTTTGGGGAAGCCATTGTCTGGACAGACCCACTGACTCCACTAGCAAAGTGAGCTTATCAAATGCAAATTATGTCCTTGTAGCTCTCTTTGAAGTGGGTCTGGGTAGTCCCAGGTGTGATTTGAGTTTTTAGCAGCTCTCCAGGCATAACAAGGTGGGATGTGCATCCTGGTCCTTTGTGGTTATAAGCAGTCTGTACAATGATGTGCAAGATTCCAGAAGCTGAGAAAATAATTATTTTGTGCTTGAAACTCCTGGGGATAACTCCCAGGCAAAGGGCCAACCTGGTGGTCATATGCCTTGTAGTAGCCATCTTTTTTGGTTCAGCAAAAATGTCCATTTGAAAAAAGTAATAATAAGAATAACTTTTCGAACGTACAGTGTTGGGTTTTGTTTCATGTCGGAGGAAACCAACAAAGTAGGTGACCAAATCTGTACAATATGCTAGATGAGGTCTCAAAAAGGCCTGTAGAGCTGAGGAAAATTTCCCTGCTTTTATATTGCATTCCCCTATCAATAAACAACACTCCATTGGTATTTCTAATGGCGTGCAGTACCTGCAGACTAATTTTGTGATGCATATACCAAAACAACTGGACACCTCTGCATGACTGAGTTCTGAAATCTTCCTCCATTTAAATTATACTGCTTTTCTATTCTTCCTGCATAAGTGGAAAAAGTTCACATTTACCCACATTATATTCCATCTGCCAATTTTTTGCCCACTCACTTAACCTGTCTATATCCATTTGTAGACTCCTTGCCTCCTCTTGAAAATGTACTTCCTACCTGTCTTGCTGTCATTGGCAAATTTGGCTACCATACATCTGGTCCCTTCATCCAAGTCATTCCTTCTTGGTTAGTTCTGACTCTATCCTATTTAACACAACAGTACTGCCACACATCATGATGGAGGCTGTCCTCAATGCCCCTGTCTCTTCACAATAACTGCGGTGGTCACTCCTACTAATATTGTCATGGGCAAATGCATCTGTGATTGGTGAGAACAAGGTCAAATAGGTTTTTTTTTCCTTTTGTTGGTACACTCAGGTCCTGAGACAGGCCCATTCCTGCGGATAAGCCCTTCAGGGCTTGGGCAACTCAGTCAGTAGTGGTGCTACTGAGCCACATTTGGTGATGTACATTCAAGTCCCCCAATCAGATTACATTCTGCACTCTTGCTGCCCTCAGTGCTTATTCCAAGTGGTGTTTAACATGGAGAGGTACAGATTCATCAGCTGGGTGCTAGATGGTAATTAGCAGGAAGTTTGTTTTCCCATGTTTGCCCTGATGCCTTAAAACATCATATAGTTTGGAGTCCATGTTGAGGACCTCCCAGGACTAAGCCCCTTCCGACTGTATACTACTGTACTGTCACCTCTGGTGGTCTGTCCTGGTGGGACATTGGCTGTAAGGTATGATTCTGTGAGGATGACAATTTTGGAACTAGAAGGTGTCAGTGTGACACTGTCATTTTCTAACCTTCCCTCCGTTCCTGTCAATATGGTGACACGCTGATCCAAATGAAATAAGGACATGAGGCAGTGATCAATGCAGCGAGTTTTATTCAGATGATTGAGAAAACAGTGGGTCAGGGGTCACTGGATCTGTGCAATGAAACAGAGCCTGAATTACAGAAATTACAGTTAGCTTCAGTCAGAGTCTCAGGCACAGGGTTCACAATGGTAGAAAGTAAGGTTCTCCATCTGGACGAAATTTGCAGCACTTCAAAAGTAAAAAACATTTCCCAGGCAATTCATCTTCACCTTTCTTACATTGGCCAAATCTGCAGGCCCCTTTATTTCCGTCACACCCTGAGAAACAGAAAGAAAGAGAGTTCATTGATGCCACCAGCCAGGGCCCTCAAGTGTCTGAGTTTGGTCTAACCGAGGAAAATGGAGACTGGAAAGGTGAGCACTGCTCCAAGTGATGTTTAGCCAAGATATATGCAGAGTGGAAATGTGCACAGTGCTCCAGGTGTGGTGTAACCGAGTTATATGGCGACCAGAACTGTGCACAAACAGAATGACACAACTTTTACTGCGCCTTGATGGTAGGCAAAGGTCTCAATGTGGCTCACAGGAGCATGTTAAAAACAAATTGACACCAAGCCACATAAACAAATTTTAGGTAGATGGGAACAAAAACTTGCTCGAGGAGTTTGATTTTAAAGATCGTGTTAAGGAGAAGAGGAAAGGTGAATAGGATTGCAAAGGGAATTCCACAGCTTTGGCCCTAGGTAACTGAAGGCTGCGAATGGTGGATTGCTAACACACTTGGAATGCAAATGAGGCCAGAATTGGAGGAGCACAGATATTGTGAAGGGTTTTCAGGTTGGAAACGATTAGGGATAAGAAGGGGTGGGGCCATGGAGGTTTTCGAAAACATGGTATACAATTAAATCAAGAAATCACTATGGGACAGCAGATAGGTAACAGAGGTGACAGAAGATAGCTCCTTGGTGGAAATTAGTTGAGGCTGGGTAATTTAACAAAATATAAAATGTTAAATTTTTTGAAAAGGTTCAAAACTGAAATTGATAGCTTTCTAGTCGGAAAGGATTTTAAGGGTTACGGAGCCAAAATGGGCTAATGGAGCTTAGACACATATCAGCCATGATCCAATCGAATGGCAGCACAGTCTTGAGGGGCTCCTCATGTTCTGCCAAATGTCTCTATAGATTGTTTACTGAGGGACTTACTAACCTCCAAATAAACTCCTTGCACTCACTCCTCCATCAGCAGTGATGGGCTGTAGCAGCACCAGGAACCCAAGCACCAAGACCAATGCTTTCCTCATCTTCCACTAATCTCCTCAGAGTCACAATGTAACAAGTGGAGCATGAATGCTCTATATATGTACTTGTGGATTATTATGTAGTTAATAATCACGCAAACACTCACACAAACTGTGAGGATGGGCTCCACCAACAGCATGTTAAATAAACAATTCATTAACTGAGATGACCGGTGACTGGAATCAAGGAATAAATGTTTCTCCCGAGCCTTTTTTTTTGTTAATCAACAGAGTCCGGCCTGTGTAATGTTTAACCTGGTGAATGATTAAGAAAATCTTCACTGTGTTTAAAATAAGAGTCATTCTGCAGAGAAGAGTGCCATTTGGCCCATCATGTCCCTGTTGGCTCTTTGAAAGAGCTACCAAAATATGTCTATTCAAAATCTTCTCTTTACTCATAGCTCTTCTTTTCTTTTCACTTTCAATTATTTATGATATCCCCTTTTTACAAGTTGCTGTTGAATCTGTTTTGACTTTCATTTCAGGCAGCTCATAGCACATCACAATAATCCACTGTGCAAAAGTAGATTCTCCTCATTTTCTATTTGGTTATTTGGTCAGTCAACACCTTGTTAATGAGTTTCAAATCTCCCATCCTTGAACATATCCTACTGCCACCATTGGAAGAAAAGCTAGAGAGTTCTCGCTGGTGCCCAGGGACCAATATTTAATCATCAGCTAGTATTAGGAAAATAGATTATGCGGTTATTATCTCATCAATGATGGTGGGAACTTGCTGTGGACGAATTGGTTTTCATTTTTTCCTATATTGCAACAGAGATGACACTTCAACAGTAATTCATTGCCTGTACAGAACTCCATGATGTTCTGTGACTGCGTAAGGTGCAAAAGTAGTCTTCATTTTATTTACATTTCCTGCCATCTGTCTCTCTCTTCCTGCTCTCTCTCTGTCTGCCTCCTTCCCTTTCTCTCTCTCTCTCTCTCCCTACCTCTTTCCATGTGTCTCTCTCAATCGCCCTCTTTCTCTCCCTTTATTTCTATGTGTACCTCTCTTCCTCTCTCTTATTACTATCTTTCTCTCTTTCAGTCTTTCTCCCGCTCTTTCTACTGCATCTCTTCCTCTCTCCCTATCTATTGCTCATTTATTTTTTCTCTTGATTTATCTCACTCTTGCTCTGATGCATAGTTTGTATCTTGTCTTTCCCTCATTTCCTTCTCTGTCTTCTTTTTATCTTGGCCTTGTGTGTCTCTCTCTCATCCTGTCTTATCAATCAGCCTAGATGATTAATGCTTTATGATTGTAATCCATTGTTTCTTTATTAAATATTTGCCTCTGAAGTGGAACTGATTTGTCACTAGTCACCATTCTGTCTGACACCCTTTAACAAGGTGAGGAATGAACTCTCTCTGAATGTGAGTCAGCAGATCACTGCCTGGCTGTGGTGACAATACACAAGCTCTCAATTATTTAGTGTCCAAATATCATTATTTTAATTATTTGAATACCTTGAAATACATGTAAATGTTTTCTGAGCAGAATATATGCACACACACAAGTATAGACACAGAAAGTCTGTGACCATAAGACCTAGGAGCAGAAATTAGGCCATTCGGCCCGTTGAGTATGCTCCACCATTCAACCATGGCTGATAAGTTTCTCAACCCCATTCTCCCGCCTTCTCCCCATAACCTTTGATTCCCTTACCAATCAAGAACCTATCTATCTCAGTCTTAAATACACTCAATGACCTGGCCTTAATAGCCTTCTGTGGCAATGAATTCCATAGCTTCATCACTCTCTGGCCAAAGAACTTTCTCCTTATCTCTGTTCTAAAAGGTCTTCCCTTTACTCTGAGGCTGTACCCTCGGGTCCTAGTCTCTCCTACTAATGGAAACATCTTCCTCAAGTCCACTCTATCCAGGCCTTTCAGTATTCTGTAAGTTTCAATCAGATCCCCCCTCATCCTTCTAAACTCCATTGAGTATAGACCCAGAATCCTCAAACGTTCCTCATATGTTAAGCCTTTCATTCCTGGGATCGTTTTCGTGAACCTCCTCTCCAGGGCCAGAACATCCTTCCTGAGATATGGGGCCCAAATTTGCTCACAATATTCTAAATGTGGTCTGACCAGAGCCTTATAAAGCCTCAGCAGCACTTCCCTGCTTTTATTTTCTAGTCCTCTTGAAATAAATGCCAACATTGCATTTGCCTTCCTAACTACCGACTCAACCTCCAAGTTAACCTTAAGAGAATCCTGGACTTTTGCACTCCAGATTTCTGAATTCTCTCCCCATTTACAAAATAGTCTATGCCTCTATTCTTCCTACCAAAGTGCATGACCTCACACTTGCCCACGTTGTATTCAATCTGCCACTTCTTAGTGACCATCATAGCGGATCCATAGATCTTTGTTAATTTGTGTGGTGAGTTTTGCTGGCAAGGCAAGCATTTGTTGCCCATCCATAATTTTCCCTTGAGAAGATGATGGTGAGCTGTCTTCTTGAACCGCTGCACTCTGTGTGGTGTAGGTACAGCCACAGTGCTGTTAGGGAGGGAGTTCCAGGATTTTGACCTACCAACAGCAAAGTTATAGAAGATAACTTGCAATGAGCATCTTCCATTGCATCAGCTGCCCTTGTCTGGCTAGGTGGTGGAGAGCATGAATTTAATATAGATATTTAAATAAGGGAAGCATTAACAAAGTGAGTGTTGGTCCTTTAGAAAGTGAGTATAGGGAATTAATAATGGAAAATAAGGAGCTGACAGATGAGTTGAACAGGTATTTTGGATCAGTCCCCACTGCAGACGAAATAAGTAATATCCCAGGAGCAGTTGTAAATCAGGAATTGGAAGGGAGGGAGGAACTCAAGAAAATTACAATAACCACTGAAGTGGTGCTTAGCAAGTCTTTGGACTGACAAATCCCCGGGTCCTGATGGACTTCTTCCTAGGGTCTTAAAAGAAGTGGCTAGTGAGAGAATGGTGCATTGATTTTAATTTTTCAAATTTTATAGTGTGCAGGTACAGCAAGTAACTAAGAAGGCTAATGGAATGCCATCCTTTATTATGAGAGGAATTGAACATGAAAGTAAGGATGTTATATTTCAGTTGTACAAGGAATTTATGAGACTGCATCTCGAATATTATGTGCAGTTTTGGTCTCCTTATTTAAAGAAGGATGTAAATGCATTGGACATGGTTTAGAAGCGGTTTACTAGATTGATACCTGCAATGAGCGAGTTGTCTTATGAGGAAAGGTTGGACAGACTGGGCTTGTTTCCACGGGAGTTTAGAAGAGTGAGGGTTGGCTTGATTGAAGTATATGAGATCCTGAACAGTGTTGATAAGGTGGACGTGGAAAGGATGTTTCCTCTTGTGAGTGAGTCCAGAGCTAGGGGACACTGTTTTAAAATTAGGTGTTGCCCTTTTAGGACAGAGATGAGGAGAAACTTTTTCTTTCAGAGGGCTGTGCAACTTTGGAGCTGTCTGCGTCCAAAGGCGATGGAGGTGGGGTTGTTCAATATTTCTAAGGCAGAGGTAGATAGATTTTTGTTAGGCTAGGGAATCAAAGGCTATCGGAGATAGATGGGCATGTGGAATTCGAAACACAAACTGATCAGCCATGATTTTATTGAATGGCAGAGCAGGCACGAGCGGCCAAATGGACTACTTCTGCTCCTATTTCGTATGTTCATACATAATGAGGCTACAAAGGGACATAGGTTAAGTGAGTGTGCAAGATCTAACAAATAGAATATCATGTGGGCAAAAGTGAAAAAGTCTATTTTGGCAGGAAGAATAAAAAAGCATATTATCTAAATGGTGAGAGATTCAGAGGGATCTGGGCATCCTAGTGCACAAATTGCAAAAGGTTACTATGTAGGTCCAGCATGTAATTAGGAAAGCTAATAGAATGTTATCGTTTATTGCAAGAGGAATTGAATATTAAAGTAGGGAGGCACAGGACACTGGTGAGACCCCATCTGGAATACTGTGTACAGTATTGGTCTCCTTATTAAAGGAAGGTATAAATGCATTAGAAGGCATTCACAGATTTACTCGACTAATACCAAGGGCAGGTTGTCTTATGAGGAAAGGTTGGACAGGTTAGGCTTGTATCTGCTGGAGTTTAGAAGAATGATTGAAACAGATAAGATTCTGAGGGGTCTTGTCAGGGTGGATGTGGAGAGGATGTTTCCTCTTGTGGAAGAATCTAGAAATGGGGTCATTGTTTAATCATAAGGGGTCACCCATTTAAGACAGAGACAAGGAGATTTTTTTTCTCACAGTGGGTTGCGAGTCTTTGGAACTCCCTTCCTCAAAAGGCAGTGGAAGCAGAGTATTTGAATGTTTTTAAGGCAGGGGTAGATATATTCATGATAAACAGGGGTTGAAAGGTTATTTGGGGTAGGTAGGAGGTCACAATCAGATCAGCCAAGATCCTCTTGAATGGCAGAGCAGGCTCAAAAGGCTGAGTGGCCTACTCCTTCTCCTAATTCATATGTTTTGAAGGAGCTTTGGCAGGTTGCAACTGTGCAGCTTGTAGATAGTACACATTGCTGCCACTGTGAGCCAGTAGGGATTTCCATTTCCATCTTTGACTTGATGCCATGAGGCTTCACGTGATGTGAATTCAATGTCGAGTTCTCCCAGGACCACTGCCTTCTGACTCTATACCACTGTGCTGCTATCTCTGGTGAGTCTTCCCTGCCACTGGGGAAGGTTATGCCCAGGGATGTGATGGACAAGTCTGGGACATCGGCTGTAGGGTGTGATTCAGTGAGTGTGACTGGCAGTTGACTGATTAGTCTGTGAGACAGCTCTCCCAATGTTGGCACAAGATTACCAATGTTAATGGGGAGGAATGTGAGTGCTCACTTGTTAAGCCTGAATCTGATCGCCAACTCAGTAGCCGGTGGTCTGTCCAATTTTATTCTAATTAACTTTTTCCATCACAGTGACAATATCTGAGTGATTTTCTAGGCCATCTCAGAGCAACAGCTAAGAGTCAAACATGTTGCTATCCTCTAGCATCACATGTAGTTCAGACAGGATAAAGACGGTTGACTTCTCTCCACAATCGCTTCACTGAATTAGTTGGGTCTTCACACAATCCAATAGTTTCATGTTCACCATCAATTGGGGTAGAATTTTTACCTCGGCGGGCACACGCGCGCCTGACCCGCTCGAGCATAAAATAACACACGTTGACGTCGGGTGAACAGTCGGGTGAGTTGTCACACGATATTTCAGTCGGTGGGCGCACATGGGAATCAGCAGCGTGCCCACTGACAATATTTTGAAGGCCCTGCCCGCAAACCCACTTTTGGGGAGTGGGGAGGTGAACGTAAAATTCTGCCAGGGTGAAATCGCAGTCCAGCCCCGATCGCGGGAGGCAACCAGCTTCCTGACCGCCCCTGCCGAGCCTGCCCAACAAGGGCTAAATTCTGCCCTGGATGTTTTTTTTTTAATTCCATGAACAGAATTTTACGTCCACCTCCCCACTCCCCAAAAGCGGATTTGCGGGCAGGGCCTTCATAATATTCCAGGTAGCACTTCCTGGGGCTGTGGTCAGCATTGCAATTTCTGCCTTTGTAGGGGCACTGTATCACCCACCCTGCTTGGTGAGACCTTTACCTCGCTGGTAAATATGAGTGGGGAGTTGCAGATGCAGATTGCCATGTGGAAATACGATGTTGTGGCTTTAACAGAGAGCTGGCTCAAAGAAGAGTAGGACTGGATGTTACATATCCCTGGATACAAGGGGCAGGATTTTTAGATCTGGTGGGCACAAGAGCAGTGGGGAATGGACCTCCAACCGCGATCGGCCGCTGACCGCGATTTCACACTGGCTGGCTAATTAATGGCCAGCCAGCGTGAAGCACATGCTGAAATGTTCAGTGCTGCCAGGGTGGGGGCGGGAGGAGGGTGGGCGCTGACGTAAGCGCGGGTGCAGGAGAGCGCGAAATGAAAGCTCCCTGAAGGCAGAGGGCTGCCTCAGGGAGCCGAAGATTTTAAAAGCAATCAATAATGTCCACGCATCAGAATCAGTTGCCTGAACATACACATTATGAAAATTCTGTCCAAACATTTTTACAAATTTAATAATGGAAACCTCACCCCGCCCTTGGATGAGGATTCATCAAAAATGCAATGTCCGCCTGGCAGATTCGCCCGTCCCCCAGCCATAGGGTTGGATGGACCACAAAAAATCGAAGTCAGTTGGAACTTCAATGGGCTTCATTGCCCTCTTAATTGTCGGCGGGTGCGCTTCCGACTTGTGCACATCCCCGCCGACCGAAATATCGCATGTGTGCAGGATGACATCAGGACGCTCACCTGGTGTCATCACGCGCTATTTTATGCAGGTCGGGTGCGTGCCTGCAAGCTGAGCTAAAAATTCTGCCCAGTGTGTTCAGGAAATATTGGCAAGGAAGAAAAGGGGCGATATTGACTAAGGAGAGCGTTACAGTGCTGCAGGAAGTGGTGTCCCAAATTGGTCAAGGACACAATCTCTTTGGCCAGAACTAAGGGAAACAAAATCTATAGTTGCATTGTTCGGTGTTGTCTTTCCATCACCAAATAGTGGGAAAGCTGTAGAGGAACAAATTTGCAAGGAAATTACAGAGAGATACAAATAATAGTATAGTTTCAATTGGGGACTTTATTTATACAAATATAGACTGGGATAGTGGTAGTGTAAAGGGCAGAGAGGGGAAAGAGTTCCTAGAGTGTGTTTGGGAAAGTTGTCTACAGCAAAAATAAAATACCTTGAAAAACTCAGCAGGTCTGACAGCATCTGCGGAGAGGAACTACAGCAATATGTGTCCAGTCCAATGGGAAAGGAGACACTGCTAGATCTGGTTCTTATAAATAAGGTGGGCCAAGTGGATCAAGTATCAGTACGAGAACATTTACTGGACAATGACAATTGTATAATAAGGTTTAGGTTGACAATGGAAAAGGGCAAAGAGGAACCCAGGATAAATATAATTAACTGGGGGAAAGCCAACTTCAATGGGGCAAGAATGGACCTGGGCCAAATAAATTGGAGTCAAAGGTTGGAAGGAGAAATGTTAGCTGAATATTGGGCGACCTTCAAAGAAGAGATAATTTGGGCACAGTCAAGGTACATTCCTTTGAAAGGGAAAAGTAGGGCAAACAAATCCAGAGCTACCTGGATGACAAAATAGATAGACATTAAGATGAAGAAGAAACAGTGTGATTATGACAGCTGTCAGGCAGAAAGCACAATTGAGAGCTAAGTTGAATATTGAAGGTTCAGCGGAGAGGTGAAGAAACAGATATGAGAAGCAAAGAGGGAGTACGATAAGAGATTGGCATCTAACATAAAAGGAAATTCCACTGCCTTCTGTAGGCATATAAATAGTAAAAGGATGGTAAAAGGAGTTGGGCCTACTCGGGACAAAAAAAAGGGACTTACACATGGAGGCAGAAGAGAAGCTGTGGTATTAAACAAATACTTTGCATCTGTCTTTATGCTGGAAGAATATGCTAGCCAGGCCATGGTGAAAGAGGAGGTAATTCAGACACTAGATGGGTTTAAAATTGAAAAGGAGGAGGTATTGAATAGGTTATCTGTACTGAAAGTTGATAAGACACCGGGGCCGGATGAGATGCATCCAACGATACCGAGGGAAAATAGAGGGAAAATTGCAGGGGCACTGGCCAGAAGTTTCAGTCCCCTTTAGGCTCAGCACTGATCCCAGAGGAATGGAGAATTGCAAACATTACTCCCTTGTTCCAAAAGGTCTGTCAACATAATCCCAGAAACTACATACTACTGTTTAACTTTGTTGATAGAGAGACTTCTAGAAACAATAACACAGGACAAAATTAATAGTCACATGGATAATTGAGGAAAACCAGCCTGGATTTCTTAAGGGAAAATCATGTTTAACTAACTCGCTAGAATTCTTTGAGGCAGCACCAGAGAGGGTTGATCAGGGGAATGCAATTGATGTGGTGTAAATGGACTTCCAGAAGGTATTTGATGAAGTGCTGTGCAGTAGACTTGTGAGCAAAGTTATAGCTCATGGAATAAAATGAACAGTAGCAGCATTGATGCAGAATTGGCTGTGTGTCAGGATACAGAGTGTAGTGGCAAATGGATGTTTTTCATACTGGAGGAATGTTTACAGTGGAGTTCCCCAAGGGTAAGTGTTGGGACCCTTGCTTTTCCTGATATATATTAATGAACTAGACCTTGGTGTGTCAAAGTTTGCGGATGATGTAAAACTTGGAAGCATTTTAAACTGTGAGGAGGAATGTGGAGAGCTCCAAAAGAACATAGACAACTTGGGGGAATGGGAGGACAGGCGGCAGAATGTTTTCAATACAGAGAAATATGAAGAGATTTATTTTGGTAGGAAGAACATGAAGTGACAATATGAAATGAAGGGTACAACTATAAGGTTGATGCAAGAGCAGATATATGTGAAAAATGTCATTGAAGGTGCAGGAGAGGTTGAGAGAACGGTTATTAAAGCATGCAGAATCCTAGGTTTTATTAATAGGGGCACAGAGTATGAGGGCAAGGAAGTTATGTTGAACTTAAGGCACCCGTTCAGCCTCAGCTAGAACATTGCGGCCAGTTTTGGGCACTGTTCTTCAGAGGGATGTGAAGGAAAGTCTATTTCCATTTGTGAATCTTCCACATCCACACACTCAGGCAGTGCATTCCACACCTTAACTACTCGCTGTGTTTTTTTTTCTCTCCTCAAATCACTTTTGCTTATTTTATCAATTACTTTAAAACTGTGACCTCTGGTTCTTGCTCTGTTGACAAGTGGGAACAGTTTTTCCCTATCTACTCTGTCCAGACTCCTCATGATTTTGAATACCTCTATCAAATCTCCTCTCAACCTTATTTTTTCAAAGGAAAACAGTTCTAACTTCTCCAAACTATCTTCATAACTGAAGTTCCTCAACCCTGGAACCCTGCTTGCGAATCTTCTCTGTCCCCTCTCTAGTTATCTGAAAAGGAGGAATTTGCAATGTTATGGGGAGAAGGCGGGGGTGTGACACTAGGTGAATCGCTCATTCGGAGAGTCTTTGCAGACACGATGGGCCAAATGGCTTCCTTCAGCGCTGCAACAATTCAGTAAAATACTGTGAATTACTGTGTGCAGATGTTTCCTGAGCAGAATAGATATGCACAAACAAATATACACTTAAAGTTTGTGATCATCAAAATGGATGGATAGATTATTGTCCATTTACGGGATGTGAGCATCACTAGCAAGTCCAGCATTTGTTGCCCATCCTTAATCTCCTCTTGAGAACATGGAGATTAGCCACTTCAATCCATATGGTGTGGGTACACCCACAGTGCTGGTAAGGAGGGAGTTCCAGGATTTTGATCCAGGGACAGTGAAGGGACGGTGTTATTGTTCCAATACATATAATGTCAGAGCAGACTCAATGGGCTAAAGGGCCTCTTCTGCACAGTGTGATTCTGTGATTCTGTATGCCTTGGACGTGAACTTGCAATGGTTGTATTCCCATGCACTTGCTGCTGTTGTCCTTTTAGCTGGTGTAGATTGAGGGGTTGGATGATGCTGTCGAAGGCGCCTTTGCAATTTGCTATAGTGCATTTTGCAGATGTTAAGCGCTGCTGCCACTGTGCACCATTGGAGATTTCCTCCCCCATATTTGACCCGCTGCCATGAGGCTTCAAGAGAGCCCAGATTCAAAGTTGAGTGCTCCCAGGACCACTCCCTCCTGACCGTACACCACTGAGATGCCACCTCTGGTGAGTTGGCCCTGCCGCTGGGGAAGTCCATGCCCAGGGGATTGTAGGCCTGAGGTCTGCAGCCACTAATTTATTTCTGCGTTGCCCTTGATTTTAAGCCTATAGTAAATATTTAAAGTTATTTTGTATTAAATCCTACTTGGTAGACATTGATTTTAACCCAGCTATGATTGTGCGTTGATTAACTCATCAATAATAATCATTAGTGATCTGTTTTTCCAGACTTTATTTTTTCATACCGGCCATGCACAGCTAGTGTTTAGACCACATCTTTGTTTTTCATTTTTCAAGCTAGAATACTAAAATAAGTTGTCTTTTGTTTATCAGAAGTCCTTTTTTTTTACTGCATTCAGTGATCCTTGGACTACAGGCCAGGGCGATGTGTAATCTTATAGTGGTCACCGAGTATGGTCATCAGAAGATGAAGATTGATTGGACATAACACTTGAAGGATGACAGATGGGAAGACATCAAAAGATGTGTAAGCAACTTGATATTGCAAAGCCTGCATGGCCTTGCAGTGCCTGTGAGGAAAATTGATAAGAACTGAAACTGGTTTTGAAAAAGGACTGTACCAGGCCTCAGAAGGTTGGAATGGAGTCAGGAATTTGGCTTAAAGGGATGCTGCTTCGAGGACTCACTGCTGCAGCCAGAGTGGAATAGAACGTTATTATTATAATTATTATTCAATATTCAATAAAATTGTTATTTTAACACATTACTTTTCATAGTCACTCATTCCGGTTACATCCAGAGTACAGCTTCAAACCTAAGTAAGACTCCGTAAGGGACTCTCAAGCCCCTGCCTACAGGATGGTAATGGAGAAGTCTGGGACATTCGCTCTAGGAAAGTATGACTATGTCAGACATTTGCTTGAATAATCCGTAGGACAGCTCTCCTAATTTTGAAACAAGTCTTCAGATAATAATGAGGTGGAACTATTAGGGAACAAAGAGGCTGAGTGTGTCTTTGTCTTGACAGAATCTGATCCCCAACTCAAAACCCCATGATGCATTCAGTTTTACTCAAATTACCATTTGCCATCATGATGACAATACCTGAGTGACTTGCTGGGCCGTTTTAGAGGGGCGGTTAAGAGTCAACCATATTTCTGGTGGTTTGCGGTCTTATGTAGGTCAGACTGGGTAAAGGTCTCAGATTTCCTTCCCCAAGGAACATTAGTGAATCAGATTGGTCTTCACCAATAGTTTCATACAGACCATCACTGATACTAGCTTTTTTATGACAGGGACAGAATTTTACACACAATCCCCAGTGTGTTTGTAGTCAGGGGCCTGTAAAAAAATTCCACTTCCAAAATTTCTGGTGCTGTGTTTGCACATGGCAACGTGTCCTTTGTAGGTATGGTGTATCTCTCACTGTGCACACTGAGACCGTTATCTTTCTCCAGTGTGACTGAGTTCAACCAGACATAAAGACTCCTCTCACCCCACCAGCCCCTATCTCCAATCTCGCCTCCCGCCCCCCCCAGCCCCCACGACATCCCTGTTGCCTCCCCACTCTGGTTCCTCATGCCCTTCAAAAGCACTCCCTATTTCTTCACTCCCCAACACCTCCATCCAGCCACTTTTCCCACAGACCCTGTCCCTAATGATCCCTCACTGCCTTCTACCTACATTGACCCAATGGGCTGAATGGCTTCCTGCATCATAATGACTATATGACTCAACCGGCACTGCGACTAATTGTATCCCAGTGGAGGACATTATCTGGAAACTTAACTACATTCATGTATACAGGAGTGGGATAAAAAGTTGGAGCTGTACGGAATGTAATTTGTGTATAAAGGGTTCTGTGCTGGTCATCTGACTTCTTGTTATGACACAGCAATTGGTAAATGCTGAGTTGTTTAAATCCCAGATGGAAACTTGAACAACTGTCATAACCTATACTTTCAACTGATATGTTTGAGATGCAGCTCTGAATTCAGGAATAAAACCACCAAGCCTCATGAGCAATTTATATATAAAGCTAAATTAAACATTTATTAATTTAACGACTAATTAAACATATATAAATGTCTACAAATTACTACCATATTAACTTATAAACAAATCCCCAAATTAATCACTCCCAGGTAAATCTTCACTAAGGCAACAGTGACCCATAGGCTTTAAACAGATACCAGGCAAAGCACATTTGACCTTACGAATTCAAAATGAGGTCCCTTGCAATTTGGTTCCTTTGCAGACAGTTGTAGGCTTACAGGCTGGTTAGATCTCAAATGCCTCTGACTTACACACACAAACTCATTTCGGTTTATACCTAAGATAAAAGCGAAATACCGCAGATGCTGGAAATCTGAAACAAAAACAGAAAATGCTAGAAAAACTCTGTAGGTCTGACAGCATCTGCGGAGAGAAAAACAGAGTTAACATTTCGAGTTCGCATGGCTCTTCTTCAGAGCACCTCTTTATGCCTAGGTTTCCTTTTGAAAGTAAATTTTCCAATGTATTACTAGGTTTTTAAAAATTTTACTTCTCCCAACAATAATCCTTTCATTCCAATAATTTTATTAGTAATATAAACAATGCAAATGTATTATTTACCTTCTAACTCCTTACATTTATCTAATTAACATCTCAAAACTACTATACATCAAAGCACCCAAACTAGCTGGCTTTAATCCAATTAAGCCACACACACACACACACACATAGACACAGACCCTACTACAATTCCAATTAAAAAATAATTTCCAATAACATTATATACATTAATATCTCTTCATGACACTTGTAGAAAGCATTGGTCGTTTTGATGGTTTATCAGTCTGTTAAATATTTGTCTGGAACAATATTTAACCTGCAACCAACTTCCATCCTGTCTGACAGCCTTGAACAAAGGCGTGAGTACCTGGCAGTAATGAATCATCACAGGATAGGTTCCAGCAGCTCGGTGCTCATCCAAGTGGACAATACACTGGCTGTCCTCCGCTGAGTGTCCAAATGTCACTAGTTTCCAGCAATAAACACTGCAGGTTGGGGCTTCAGAGTGAGGGTGAAAGCTACGCCAAAGGGGTGAAAGTCAATATAGCCATTGGAAACCAAGAGTTGTACAGAATCAACACTTCAGGTCTGACTGAGAAGGATTTAGAAGAATTCAGTTAAGCTATGGAATATACTGGAGGATCATCTTCGGGTAAAAGTGTACTTTAGAGTTCATTGTTTGGAGCTGATGTCCTACAGACAGCAGCCACAAGAATCAATCGATCAGTTCGGCAGTTAAGTGCCGTGATAAGGGCAAGGATGTGATTTCCGGGAAACCGAGTTGTCTGAACGTATAATGGAGCTATTTATAACTTCAACACCAATTGAATTCCTTCCAAAAGGATCTTTTGGAGAAAAAGGGTCACGATTTTGACCCTTGCTAAAAGATGGCAGAAAATATGAAGCCATTGTGCCTGGACAATACCTGCAAGCATTAGATATCTAAATGTTGCTGTTAAGAGGCGCCCGCACAAGATTCCCACATTAGAGGAATAGAATTCCAAATTCACAGGAGCAAGGCTTTTCTCCACGTTGGACGCCAAACAAGGATATTGCTCTGTTCATTTGACAGAGATCTCAAAAAATCCCTTACTTCCACGAGACCATTCAGAAGATACTCTTTCCAGAGATTATCCTTTGGCTTACCATCAGTCAGGATCATATGGGCAGAATAACAGAAAATATCCCCAGGTGCCTATTCATCACTGATGAAATTGCAGTGTTGAGGAAAACCAGAGATGAAGGTGAGAATGACCAAAATATGCATTCACTGATGGCAGCAGCTTGTTGTGAAGGACGTGTCTTCCACAGCAGGAACAGCCAGGTGAATGTGGCTCAGAATAACTTTCTCAGTCTATCAATCAAGTTCCAGGACCCTCCCTGATCCAGGCCAACTCGAAGATATATGAGACATGCCTATTCCACAGGTCAAAGAACTTGCAGAGATGACTCGGATTTTTCGACTTCTTAGCACCAGATGCATCCAAATTTGCCGATAGAGCATCATCATTTAGAGAGCTCTTAAGGAGGATGTTCCAGATGTATGGCAAGAGACCATCAACACGTGCTCGAGTCACATAAACAGGCATTGTCAGGGCAGACATGTGTCCTACAATACTACAAGCCAAGAAAGGAGACAATCTTCAAAGTCAACACATCTCAAAAGTGGTTAGGAACATGCATTGTGCAAGATGACAAGCCTATTGCATTTGACTCCAAGAGTCTGCCACAAACACAAACCAATTATTCAAACATAGAGAGCGAGACACTTACTTTGGTACTCCGTATGACAAGGTTTCACTCATACTTATCTTGTAAATGATTCAATGGAAACGATGTGGCACAAGCCACTGGCAAGTGCACCACCTACACTCCAATGACCCCTGATACAGGGCCAAGATTTTGAATCTGTTAGAAACCTTATAGAAAACTGGTTATTTCAAAAACACTGAACAGGTTACCCAATCCTGAAAGAAAAAAAAACTACAGATGTCTCGTTACACCTACATATAGACAGCACTAGACATTGACATAGAAGAGGCACTCAACATTGATCTTATGAGATAAAGACAAAAAAACTGCGGATGCTGGAAATCCAAAACAAAAACAGAATTACCTGGAAAAACTCAGCAGGTCTGGCAGCATTGGCGGAGAAGAAAAGAGTTGACGTTTCGAGTCCTCATGACCCTTCGACAGAACTTGAGTTCGAGTCCAAGAAAGAGTTGAAATATAAGCTGGTTTAAGGTGTGTGGGGGGGGGGTGGGGTGGAGAGAGAGAGAGAGAGAAGTGGAGGGGGTTGGTGTGATTGTAGGGACAAACAAGCAGTGATAGAAGCAGATCATCAAAAGATGTCAACAACAATAGAACAAAAGAACACATAGGTGTTAAAGTTGGTGACTTTAACACCTATGTGTTCTTTTGTTCTATTGTTGTTGACATCTTTTGATGATCTGCTTCTATCACTGCTTGTTTGTCCCTACAATCACACCAACCCCCTCCACTTCTCTCTCTCTCTCTCCCTCCGCCCCCCCCCACACACCTTAAACCAGCTTATATTTCAACTCTTTCTTGGACTCGAACTCAAGTTCTGTCGAAGGGTCATGAGGACTCGAAACGTCAACTCTTTTCTTCTCCGCCGATGCTGCCAGACCTGCTGAATTGATCTTATGAGCTTTAGTCCACACAAGTGCAAACAATTTCAGGAGGAAACAACAAATGATTCTTGACTGAAGGGACTATAGAGAGTCAATTCCAAAGGTTTTCCTGATGCGATATAAAAAGTGTCATACACCATCAGATGTTTTCAACCATACAGATATGAACTAGGTAATTCAAGAGGCATGATTTTCAAAGGAAAACAGGTGCTTGTACACAAAGCTCTTCACCAGGCCATATTTTCACAGTTACACAGGGGCAGTGGGCATAGAGCAAACAAGTTGCCTGGCAAGGTATACTGTGTATTGGACAGGAGTCAACAACGATGCCGAGAAGTTAGTGGGGATATGTAAAGCATGCTAGAGACACCAGCCACACCAATGCACCCTGTTATGAAGCGATATTAATATCTATAATGTTATTGGAAATAATTTTTTAACAGAATTTAGTGGCGTATGTGTCTAAGTGTGTGTGTGTGTATGTGTGTCTTAATTGGATTAAAGCCAGCTGGTTTAGAGCCTTTGACACATAGAAAGAAATAGGTTTAAAATGGTAATTAGATAAACATGGGGAAGTTTAGAAACAGAGGTGTCAAGGAGGCAATTTCCATTTTTAAATAAACCATTCAAAAGAATGGGTGAAATCTTACACCTAGACAGCAAGCAATGTGTTCATTTTTTTTTCAGCTTACTAATAAAATTGGTGGGATGAAAAGACCTTATTGTTAGAAGGGGTAAAATTAAAAGCCTAGTGATACAATGGAAAATTTACATTCAAAGAGAAAGATATGCATAAATGAGAAAGGAGATTGTGTGTAAGGTAGAGGCATTTTAAGATCCAACAAGTGTGAGAAGCTTCAAGCTGCTGTCTGCAAGGACCCTGAGCTGAAAGAAACTGATTTTGAATGTGACTGTCCAGGGCATGCTTTGCCAGGTGTCTGTTTAAATCTATGCCGAGGATTTTTCCTTCGTTGGGCAGGCCCGTTGGGGACGGGCAAGGGCAGTTCGGAAATGATCAGGGCCGGACCACAATTTCACGCTGGTCGGCCAATTAATGCCTGGCCAGTGTGAAACATGCGCAGCAGCGCTCAGTGCTGCCTGTGTGGATGGGAGGAGAGCAAGAGCATAAGTTTGCACATGTGTGCAGGTGCGCACTGGAAAAGCTCCCTGAGACACAGAGATGCCTCAGGGGGATGAAGAGTTTAAAATATTAAAAATAAACATTTTAAAAATGTTATAAAATATGTCCCCTCATGTGACTCTGTCACGTGAGCAGGGACATGTTATTCAAGAAATGTAATAATTTTTATTTTATTTTCATCTGCTGTTGGAAACCTCATCCTATCCAAGGTTTCCTAAAGAACGTAAAGGCCACATGGCCTTTTCACCTGCCCGCCAACCGTAAGGTTGGACGGGCAGCAAAAAAATTTTTCAATTGTAACTTTAATGACCTTAATAGGCCTTTTAATTGTCGGCTGGTGCACTGCCAACTCTGACGCATGCCCGCTGACTGAAATACTGCATGAGTGAATTATGATGTCGGGACACTCACCTGATGTCGTCATGCGCCATTTTACACTTGGTCAGGTCAGGCGCACATCCACCTGATGAACTTTATATTCTGGTCTATGAGATTTACTGTTGCCTTACCAGGGGTCTAACTGAGAGTTAGATTAAGTAGGGGATTTTTGTAGTTATTATAGTAGTAATTTTGGAGACATATGCATGTGCTTAGAATTTTTCTTGGATTAATAAATGTTTAATATAGTTTTATAAAAAAACTTCTTGCGATTTGGTGGTCTTATTACTACTGAATTCAAAGGCTGCATCTCGAAACATACAAATTGCAAAAATAGATTATGACAGTTGCTTCAAGTTTCCCTCAGGGATTTGCACAACTCAGCCTTTACCGTCAGCTGTGTCATAATAACCCTCGTGAAGTTCCCTCATACCCTTGGTCTAAAATCACAACAAATTTATTCAATATCATTGGCGATGAATTTCTCCTAGTCACTAACTACTTTTCCAAGTTTCCAATCATCACGCAATTGAAGGATACCTCAAGTGTGTTCATGGCAGACATAATGAGTTCAATTTTTAGCTTGTTCAGTGTGTCTGAAGAGATCATACCGGACAATGGGCCACTGTGCACTGGCAGACCTTTTATGGACATATGTGCTAAATGGGGCATAATTTATGTGACAGCCTCGACACACTATCACAAATCCAACAGTCTCACCCAGCGACTGTTTCGCACGATTAAATCATTAGTCATAAAGTGCAGGGAAACAAAACAAGTTCTTTACATTGCCATGTTACATTTAACAGCAACACCTTTAGACATGGGCTTACAATCACCAGCAAAAATCATGTTTGGAAAGCAGGGTAGGACAATCTTGTCAACCCACCACCTGTTCCATTTCTCAGAAGTACAGGAGAAACTTCTCAAACAAGGAAAATGAAGACAGCGTACGACCAACATGCAGGTGTGGAACAAAAACAGAATTACCTGGAAAAACTCAGCAGGTCTGGCAGCATGCAGGTGTGGAACTGCCTAAACTGCATACAGGACAAAAGGTTCGACCATACATCCTGCCCAGGGAACCTGGTTAGCTGCAAGAGTATCCAAACCATGCAATGAGCCTAGACCCAATAAAGTCACAATGCCAAATGGAGCGGTGTTAAGAAGTAACACAAGCCAGCCAAGGGAATTGTAAAATTATATAACACCTAGCAGTCCAACTGAGTCCAGAACACATCAAAAGATGGACTCAGAATGTGAAATTGTGGAAAAACACCATAATCAGCACTCTAACAAAACACAAGATACAAACATACCTACAAGTCAAGAACACACAAGTGATAAGTCTAGACCTCAGGAAGGTCAAACCATTACAAGGCCTGGGAATATTGTTAAACCACCTATATGTTATATAGACTCTCAATCTCTTAAATCTTTAAATCATTAAACTCTTGAACAGATTTTTTTGAGTGTTAAATAGTCTTTACAAGTAAACTACCTTAGGGCAGTTGCAATGTACACAACGTTGTTTTGGAAAAGTGGGGCATGTTGTGATCTCGCTTTAAAATAGAATATGCTAATTAGTAAGTAGCCAGGATGCAAACCATGTGACCAGTAGATATTGCTTGAAGGAGCTTTCAGTTTAGCTAGCTGCATGTATTGTGAAGGAATAGCAGCTGTACTTTCCTGATAACAATAGCTGTTGAATTGAATTACCTGGAAAAGCTTCCGGTCATGAGGACTCGAAATGTCAATTCTTTTCTTCTCCACCGATGCTGCCAGACTTGCTGAGTTTTTCCAGGTAATTCTGTTTTTGTTTTGGATTTCCAGCATCCGCAGTTTTTTGTTTTTATAGCTGTTGAATTGTTTAGGCAAATCTGTCTGCTAAGCAATGCTGTACTACATCTTCAAGTAAACCAAACCCATGTTTAGTTTACCAGTTTTGTGTGAGATTGGTAAGTTTGTATTTAGCAAACATAGAAATACAACAAACTCCACCCAAACTGAGAATGTCTTGTCTTCTGAGACAAGTACTCTTCCTCACTACTGTTCTTATGTCATTCTGGTAGCTGTGACTTGTTAATGCCCTGATGTTCTCCCCCTATTAACCTCCAACCAGAAATAGACTCTACTGAAATATTCTTTCCTTGGTGACAGGTGAGGTGTTTGGATGTGAAAGCCTTGGTGGGTGCTGCAGAGAAGCAACAAAAACAGAATTACCTGGAAAAACTCAGCAGAGTTCTGTTGAAGGGTCATGAGGACTCGAAACGTCAGCTCGTTTCTTCTCCGCCGATGCTGCCAGACCTGCTGAGTTTTTCCAGGTAATTCTGTTTTTGCTGCAGAGAAGGAGTCTGCAAGGGTAACGAGGTCTTCATTCTTCACAAATGTTTCCAGGGCCATAGCTGCTGCAAGGAGAATTTACCTCCAATACAGAGGAGATGAAACAGTTTGACCCCTGGCCCATTGCTCTAAGAAGCTTGCGAATAAAACTTTCTGATTTGGTCACTGCCTCTTGTCTGTGTTTCATTTCTCTTTTGGGACAGTGTGTCACCATATTGACAGAGACGGAGGGGAGGTCAGAAAGCAGGACCCCATTGACATCTTGTAGCTCCAACAAAGTCATACTCACAGTATCATACTTACAGTGATTTTCCCAGATTCCTCCATCATCATCACAAAAATAGAATTACCAGGAAAAACTCAGCAGGTCCGGCAGCATCGGCGGAGAAGAAAAGAGTTGACGTTTCGAGTCCTCATGACCCTTCGACAGAACTTGAGTTTGAGTCCAAGAAAGAGTTGAAATATAAGCTGGTTTAAGGTGTGTGGGGGGGGCGGAGAGAGAGAGAGAGAGAGAAATGGAGGGGGTTGGTGTGATTGTAGGGACGAACAAGCAGTGATAGAAGCAGATCATCAAAAGATGTCACAAACAACAGAACAAAAGAACACATAGGTGTTAAAGTTGGTGATATTATCTAAACGAATGTGCTAATTAAGAATGGATGGTAGGGCACTCAAGGTATAGCTCTAGTGGGGGTGGGGAGAGCATAAAAGATTTCAAAATATTTAAAAATAATAGAAATAGGTGGGAAAAGAAAAATCTATATAATTTATTGGAAAAAAACAAAAGGAAGGGGGAAACAGAAAGGGGGTGGGGATAGAGGAGGGAGCTCAAGACCTAAAGTTGTTGAATTCAATATTCAATCCGGAAGGCTGTAAAGTGCCTAGTCGGAAGATGAGGTGTTGTTCCTCCAGTTTGCGTTGTGCTTCACTGGAACAATGCAGCAAGCCAAGGACAGACATGTGGGCAAGAGAGCAGGGTGGAGTGTTAAAATGGCAAGCGACAGGGAGGTTTGGGTCATTCTTGCGGACAGACCGCAGGTGTTCTGCAAAGCGGTCGCCCAGTTTACGTTTGGTCTCTCCAATGTAGAGGAGACCACATTGGGAGCAACGAATGCAGTAGACTAAGTTCGGGGAAATGCAAGTGAAATGCTGCTTCACTTGAAAGGAGTGTTTGGGCCCTTGGACGGTGAGGAGAGAGGAAGTGAAGGGGCAGGTGTTGCATCTTTTGTGTGGGCATGGGGTGGTGCCATAGGAGGGGGTTGAGGAGTAGGGGGTGATGGAGGAGTGGACCAGGGTGTCTCGGAGGGAGCGATCCCTACGGAATGCCGATAAGGGGGGTGAAGGGAAGATGTGTTTGGTGGTGGCATCATGCTGGAGTTGGCGGAAATAGCGGAGGATGATCCTTTGAATGCGGAGGCTGGTGGGGTGATAAGTGAGGACAAGGGGGACCCTATCATGTTTCTGGGAGGGAGGAGAAGGCATGAGGGCGGATGCGCGGGAGATGGGCCGGACACGGTTGAGGGCCCTGTCAACGACCATGGGTGGAAAACCTCGGTTAAGGAAGAAGGAGGACATGTCAGAGGAACTGTTTTTGAAGGTAGCATCATCGGAACAGATGCGACGGAGGCGAAGGAACTGAGAGAATGGGATGGAGTCCTTACAGGAAGCGGGGTGTGAGGAGCTCTAGTCGAGGTAGCTGTGGGATTCGGTGGGTTTGTAATAGATATTGGTGGACAGTCTATCACCAGAGATTGAGACAGAGAGGTCAAGGAAGGGAAGGGAAGTGTCAGAGATGGACCACGTGAAAATGATGGAGGGGTGGAGATTGGAAGCAAAATTAATAAATTTTTCCAAGTTCCGACGAGAGCATGAAGCAGCACTGAAGTAATCATCGATGTACCGGAGAAAGAGTTGTGGAAGGGGGCCGGAGTAGGACTGGAACAAGGAATGTTCCACATACCCCATAAAGAGACAGGCATAGCTGGGGCCCATGCGGGTACCCATAGCCACACCTTTTATTTGGAGGAAGTGAGAGGAGTTGAAGGAGAAATTGTTCAGCGTGAGAACAAGTTCAGCCAGACGGAGGAGAGTAGTGGTGGATGGGGATTGTTCAGGCCTCTGTTCGAGGAAGAAGCTAAGGGCCCTCAGACCATCCTGGTGGGGGATGGAGGTGTAGAGGGATTGGATGTCCATGGTGAAGAGGAAGCGGTTGGGGCAAGGGAACTAGAAATTGTTGATGTGACGTAAGGTGTCAGAGGAATCACGGATGTAGGTGGGAAGGGATTGGACAAGGGGAGAGAGAAGGGAGTCAAGATAACGAGAAATGAGTTCTGTGGGGCAGGAGCAAGCTGAGACGATCGGTCTACTGGGTCAGTTCTGTTTGTGGATTTTGGGTAGGAGATAGAAGCGGGCCGTCCGAGGTTGGGCGACTATCAGGTTGGAAGCTGTGGGAGGAAGATCCCCAGAGGAGATGAGGTCAGTGACAGTCCTGGAAACAATGGCTTGATGTTCAGTGGTGGGGTCATGGTCCAGGGAGAGGTAGGAGGAAGTGTCTGCGAGTTGACGCTCAGCCTCCGTGAGGTAGAGGTCAGTACGCCAGACAACAACAGCACCACCCTTGTCAGCGGGTTTGATGACAATGTCAGGGTTGGACCTGAGAGAATGGAGTGCAGTAAGTTCAGAAAGAGAGAGATTAGAATGGGTGAGAGGAGCAGAGAAATTGAGACGACTAATGTCGCGCCGACAGTTCTCAATGAAAAGATCAAGAGAAGGTAAGAATCCAGAGGGAGGGGTCCAGGTGGAGGGAGAATATTGGAGGTGGGTGCAAGGATCCGTTGAATGGGGAGAGGACTCCTGCCCAAAGAAGTGAGCCCGGAGACGAAGACGGCGGAAGAAGAGTTCAGCTCCATGCCAAGCCCAAAATTCATTGAGGTGAGGGCGTAAGGGTATGAAACTAAGTCCTTTGCTGAGCGGTCCATCTCTGACACTTCCCTTCCCTTCCTTGACCTCTCTGTCTCAATCTCTGGTGATAGACTGGCCACCAATATCCATTACAAACCCACTGACTCTCACAGCTACCTCGACTACAGCTCCTTCACACCCTGCTTCCTATAAGGACTCCATCCCATTCTCTCAGTTCCTTCGCCTCCGTCGCATCTGTTCCGATGATGCTACCTTCAAAGACAGTTCCTCTGACATGTCCTCCTTCTTCCTTAACCGAGGTTTTCCACCCACGGTCGTTGACAGGGCCCTCAACCGTGTCCGGCCCATCTCCCGCGCATCCGCCCTCATGCCTTCTCCTCCCTCCCAGAAACATGATAGGGTCCCCCTTGTCCTCACTTATCACCCCACCAGCCTCCGCATTCAAAGGATCATCCTCCGCTATTTCCGCCAATTCCAGCATGATGCCACCACCAAACACATCTTCCCTTCAGCCCCCTATCGGCATTCCGTAGGGATCGCTCCCTCCAAGACACCCTGGTCCACTCCTCCATCACCCCCTACTCCTCAACCCCCTCCTATGGCACCACCCCATGCCCATGCAAAAGATGCAACACCTGCCCCTTCACTTCCTCTCTCCTTACCATCCAAGGGCCCAAACACTCCTTTCAAGTGAAGCAGCATTTCACTTGCATTTCCCCCAACTTAGTCTACTGCATTCGTTGCTCCCAATGTGGTCTCCTCTACATTGGAGAGACCAAACGTAAACTGGGCGACCGCTTTGCAGAACACCTGCGGTCTGTCCGCAAGAATGACCCAAACCTCTCTGTCGCTTGCCATTTTAACACTCCACCCTGCTCTCTTGCCCACATGTCTGTCCTTGGCTTACTGCATTGTTCCAGTGAAGCCCAACGCAAACTGGAGGAACAACACCTCATCTTCCGACTAGGCACTTTACAGCCTTCCGGACTGAATATTGAATTAACAACTTTAGGTCTTGAGCTCCCTCCTCTATCCCCACCCCCTTTCTGTTTCCCCCTTCCTTTTGTTTTTTTCCAATAAATTATATAGATTTTTCTTTTCCCACCTATTTCTATTATTTTTAAATATTTTGAAATCTTTTATGCTCTCCCCACCCCCACTAGAGCTATACCTTGAGTACCCTACCATCCATTCTTAATTAGCACATTCGTTTAGATAATATCACCAACTTTAACACCTATGTGTTCTTTTGTTCTGTTGTTTGTGACATCTTTTGATGATCTGCTCCTATCACTGCTTGTTTTTCCCTACAACCACACCAACCCCCTCCACTTCTCTCTCTCTCTCTCTCCCCCACCCCCCCCACACACCTTAAACCAGCTTATATTTCAACTCTTTCTTGGACTCGAACTCAAGTTCTGTCGAAGGGTCATGAGGACTCGAAACGTCAACTCTTTTCTTCTCCGCCGATGCTGCCGAACCTGCTGAGTTTTTCCAGGTAATTCTGTTTTTGTTTTGGATTTCCAGCATCCGCAGTTTTTTTGCTTTTTCCCTCCATCATCATCCCTGGAAATGTCCTGTCCCACTGGAGGACAGACCTACCAGTTTTGGTGGCACAGTGGTATACAGTAAGGAGGGAGCAGCCCTGGGAGTCCTCAACAATGAATCCATGGTGTCTTATGACACAAAGGCAAAGACAGCCATTGAAACCTACTGCAGGTTATCATCTCCTGCCCTATTTTGGCTGCTGAATCAATACTCCTCATGTTGAACCCCATTTGGAAGATGTACTAAGGATAGTAACGATACAGAGAGTACTCTGGGTAGAGTAAATCATTGTCCATCTTGAATAATGGCTCGGTAACTTGACTGTTGAATAAGCTGCCCAAGTCCTGAAGGGCATAGCTGAAAGCCTTCACCTGTGGTATTTGTCGAGGGAAGGAACAAAACCCACTTAACATTGTCCTCACCAACCAACCTGTTGCAGATGCATCTGCCCATGATAGTATCAGTAGAAGGGGCAACCACACAATCCATTGGAGTCAAAGTCTTCACACTGAGTTCACTCCCCAAGAGCAAATAATCGAGACACAGACAGTCAGAGAGACAGAGAGTATAAAAGAAGTTGCATCGTTTAAGAAACTTTCACAGCCTCAGGAAGTCCCACAGGAGCTTTGCAGCCAATTAAGTACTGTTGAAATGTAGTCACTGTTATAATGAGACAATGCAGCAGCTATATTACACATGGCATGATCCCACAATCACAATTAAGTCAATAAATAATGACAGTAACATCAAGGGAGAGCAGGAGGAAGTATCCATATTCAGTATGCTGTGTCTCAACACACTATCTCGGTTTGTGGTTGTCATGTTTCTGAACAAATGACTCCATGGTACAGCAAATATAGAAATTTCAAATACCCACCCTCATTTTTAAACCCCTCTATGGCCCTTCCTATACCTGTAAACCCCTTCACCGAGATCTCTGCACTCTAATTCTGGCCATTGGGCCAGCGGCAGATTTCCTTTGCTTCACCATTGGCGAACGTCCTTTCAGTAGCCTTGGCCCTAAACTCTGGAACTCCCTCACGAAATCTCTCTGCCACTCTCTCCTCCATTAAGCTGCTCCTTAACACCTACCAATTTGAACATCTTATGGTCTGCTGCACAATCAGGGAATTACAGAACCACAGAAGGAGGCCATTCTTGTATCTGTGCTGCCTTCTCCCCACAGTCCTGTGTATTCTTCCTTTTCAGCTAATATTGCAATTTCCCCTTGGATGCCTCCATTAGAACTGTCTCCACCACACTATCTGGCTGCGCATCACTGATCGTAACCTATCACTGCATGAAATAGCTCTTCCTCAAGTTTTGTTCTGATCTTGGAAGAGATCAATAACTTTTTGTTAAAGTAGAAAAAATCCAAAATCCTACTTATTTACTACAGTAATGAAGCTACAACATTCCACTGTTTAAAAGCAGAAGTTTTCCTATACAAGAATCAATGAAAACACTAAGGGTGGAATTTTCCCAGAATTGCTCTGTGCAGTAGTGAGTGGATAAAATGGAGTCCTACCGACTGATGAAAATGGTGGGGTTTCATGCCATTTCATCCCACTGATCCTCCTCCTTATGGATACCCGAGGGCTCTTGGCTGACTCCTTGAGGAGAAGGGGAAGCTAAAGTGAGATCAAGCTGCCCCGCACTCCTCTCGCATTGGCATTGTTGGAGGCCAACCATGGTGTTAGTGACAGAGTTCGGCCCGCACAGCAGTGCAGGACCGATGTCCTGGGCCAAGGTCTCCATGGTGACCGCCATCCTACCAGTGTTGACCTTGGTGCGTTTCAATGCTGCCACTATCACCTCAGACTGAAGGTGCACTGATTCCTCCATCATGCCTTGCAATCTGAGGAGTGCAGAAGACATCCCTTCCTGATGTTCCTGAGGTTGTCTTTGCAGCTCCAGAAACTGAGGTATGACTGAACCCAAAGGCTCCTTATCCAACTCGGACTCAGCAGATTTCTGGCCTCCAGCAGTCCTCTGAATTCCAGAAACCTGGGAACACCCTACCATCACCTGCTGTGGGTCAGATATTGCAATGTTTTCACCAGATGTTGACCCCAAGGCTACTCTGGAACTAGGTCTCACCAAAGTGTGTGTCTGTGTATGTGGAGGGTGTGGGTGAATGCTGTGATGGGTCTTCAATTGGGGTTCCAGCAGATTCCTCTTCCAAGGTGTCTTGGGGATGAGTCAAGGGCTTAGGTCATGGACTCTGCCAGCTGTTTCCCAGATGTGCCTGTGAAAGCAAGGAGAGATAATTAGTGCAAGGCAGTGGCTTGTGTAACAGGACACATGACTCACAGCATGGTTGTCTAACGGATGTTGCAATGCTGGATCCTCACTTCGTAGAGCACCATGGACCTCACTGTCAGCACAAGAGGGGTCCAATTTTCGCTGGCCAGCTGGATGACTCTATTTTTAAAGCCCGTTAGAACCTTGATGTCGGGAATTCCTCCACCAGTGTGCGACCTCTGCCTCTTGCTGTGTGGCAGCTTGCTCTGCATGAATAGAGATGGAAAGGATGTAAGCAGGATGCCTGCCAAGCCAGATGATAAGTATGCCTGGCATGTGTAGGTGCTGAGTGGTCCCATGGATGGGATGAGAACAATAAAGGTATGTGTGATGTCCAACAAACTGGCAGGAGTGAGATCCCTGTGGATGTGTGATGGGTTTGTGAGTTGAAAGTGATGAGAAGAGTGACTTACCCTGGCAGAACGGAGGAGATCATTCACCATCTTGCGGCATTGGGTGACTGTCCTCTTTTGCAGGGCGCTGACACTGACCACCGCTGCCACCGCCTCCCAAGCCGAGTTGGCGATGTTGCTGCCCCTCCTGCAGCTTTGGTGGGAGTACAGGTCATCACAGCAGGCCTACATAGCATCCAAAAAGCATTCCAGGGATTTGTCACTCAATCAGGGACTGTAGTCTTCTTGTCTTTTGGGGCTATGTCTTCTGTGCAGCTGTCCTGGACTAGAAATACTGAGAGGTGTGCACATGGCTGCCCTTTAAATATGGCGCCTGGCGTGAGGAAGCAGGGAGGTGATGGCGGGCAAATGAGAGCCCGCCACCCCCCCCACCCCCCATCGAAACGGCGTGTTTTCTGGGAATGCATTATTAATAAGGCGGGATTGAAATGATATGGTGTGGAAAGCCACCATTGCGACTGGCGGGTAATGCGTTCTGTTTCCCACCTGCTACCACACTTAGTGCAAACCTGGGACAATTCCACCCCATGTCTGAGCTGAGCATGCTCAGGCAAACAAACTGATTCACCCGCATACTCATATGTGCACATAAATGATTATTGTAGAGGTTAAAATAAATACAGTAGATTTGTTCAGTGTACAAACTGTGTTCAGTGGACGCACTAAATTAAATGTAGAGTCTGTGTTCAGTGTGGCGACAGTTTTCAGTGCAGGAACTGTATTCAATTTACTCACTGTGTTCACTGTAGACAACTGGAGTCAGTAGCTTAGGGATGGAGTTTGTTGCGGAGACTGAACATGATGGTTTCAGTCTTCCCCCCAAAAAAGAGGAAATTTTGTTGAATAAGCAAACTGATAATTATTATTGATTATTATGTTAAATTGTGTGCTAAGTACAAAATTCAAAACAGTCCTCTCTGAAGAGCACAACAATTATTTAGTGCCCGATTTCACCATTCAGCAAACACCATCCCACAGTTTTTATCGATTGAAACTATTTATATTTGGGCACTCAGCTGTGGACAGCCTGTGCATTCTCCACACAGGCGGGCAGTGAGCTACTGGATCATATCCTGGGATGATTCATTACTGCCAGACTCCCACATCTTGCCAAAGGCTGTTAGACAGGATGGCAACTGGTAGCCAGTCAGTTCCATGTTACAGGCAAATATTTAACAGGTTGATAAACCGCTCAAAATGAGTGATGCATGTTACAACACAGATGGCCAGGATTCACATAATAGATAGAATGCAACTCCAACACAACAGGCGGAATTTTCCCAGAATTGCGCTAAGTGCGGTAACGGGTGAGTAAAATGGAGTCCAACCCGTTGACAAAAATGGCGGGTTATCACGCCATATCTTCCCGAGACTGCCTCATTATATATTCACTCCAGCGAAACACACCGTTTCCATGGCAGGCGGGCTCTCATTCGCCCGCTCACCATCACCCCACTGTTGCGTGTTGCATCACGCCGGCCACCACCATGTTTAAAGGTTAGCTGCCAACACAGCGCTCATCACCACCAGATCACCACCGCTGCCTGGGAGACAGGGCCAGCAAAGGAAAAAAGACTGCAGCCCCCCGCTTCAACGACAGGTCCCTCGATTGACCCCTGGATGCTGTGGAGCCCGACAGGGTGTGCTCTACCCCTGCTCTAGCCACAGGGTGGGCAGCAAAGTCACCACCCCAGCTTGGGAGGGGATGACAGTGATGGTCAGCCCGAACACCATGCAGAGAAGAATAGCCACCCAGTGCCGCAAGAGGATGAATGATCTCCGTTTCGCCAGGGTAAGTCACTCTTTTCGTCACTCCCAACTCACACACTCACAAACCCATCACACATCCAAAGGACTCTCACTCACTGCCAGTGCAGGGGAGATCACCATTCACTCTTTCACACACACCATCATTGTCCTCATCCTGTCCATGGGACTACACACCACCCACACAGGCCAGGCATACTTATCATCTGGCCCGGCAGGCATCCTGATACACTCTCCCTATCTCTATCCATGCAGGACAAACTGGCAAACAACAGGAGGGAAAGGTCGCAGACAATGGGAGGATGCCGGAGATTAAAGATCTAACAGAATTCGGAAACAGAGCCATCCAGCTGGCCAGCGATGAGCAGGACCAGTCCTGTGCTAATGGTGAGGTCGGCGCTGCCCTACCAAGTGAGGATCTAGCAGTGCAGCATCCATCAGACAACCATGCCGTGAGTGATGAGTCCTCTTTCACAGGCCACTGCCATGCACTAATTCTCTCCCATTGTTTCCACAGGCACATCTACCAAACAACCAACAGAGCCCATGACCCAGGGCCTCCAATCTAGCCCCGAAGAAACCTTTGAAGGGGAATCTGAAGGCACCCTCCCTGAGGTCCTGTCACAGCACTCACCCACACCCTCCACCAGCACAGAGACATGCACCTCGTGGGACCTAGCTTGACAGTAGCCTTAGGATCACAGTCTGGAGAGCACATCGCACTTTCTGATCCACAACAGGTGGAGGCAGGGACTTCCCAGATCCCCGCACTCGGAGGATTGCTGGATGCCAGAACGTTGCTGAGTCCGAGTCAGATGATGAGCCTCTGGACTTGGTCATGTCACAGTTGCTGGAGCAGCAA
Organism: Carcharodon carcharias; assembly: GCF_017639515.1. Lineage (NCBI taxonomy): Eukaryota > Metazoa > Chordata > Chondrichthyes > Lamniformes > Lamnidae > Carcharodon > Carcharodon carcharias. The sequence continues at coordinate 127,827,674 of NC_054473.1, read as the reverse complement.
AGGCAAGCTTGGAAACATCAGGAAGGGATGTTCACTGCACTCCTCAGATTGCAAGACACAATGGAGAAGTCTGTCTGTCTTCAGGCTGAGGTGATAACACCGGCATTGCAACGCACCAAGGTCAACACTGGCAGGATGGCAGCTGCCATAGAGACCTTGGTCCAGGACATCACTCCTGCACTGCTCTGCGGGCTTAACTCCATCACTGATGCCATAGTTGACCTTCAACTGTGTGTACGTGAGAGGAACGCCGGGCAGCTTGATCTCACTCCAGCCACCCCTTCCACTCATGAAGTCAGCCAGGGGCCCTCGGAAACCCATTGGGAGGAGGATCAGCAGGTGCACACTCCGGGTCATCCACCCAGGTGACTCTGAGAGTGACCGGCCCATCCGAACCTCCTCTTCCTGTGACCTCCACAGCTCCAGCTCCATAGGCCAAGGAGGGTGTCACTGCCACACAGCAGGACCCCAAAAGCAGGCCGGGGCCCTCCAAGTCTCGACCCTCGAGAGGACGCCCACCAAAGTCATCAGGCTGCCTCCACCTCCGCTGTGGATGTCCGGGGAGCAACAAGATGTAGCGGCAGAGTTAGGAAAGTTAGGTAACAGTAGTTGCACAGCCTGGCCATGGGTGTTGATCACTTGTACAAAATGTTCACTATTGCCAATAAACTCCCAAGAATGTCTCCCTGCCTGTGGCTCCTTGTTCTAATGAGCAGTGTTCTTGGTCACTCAGATGTGAAACTTTTCTGCACAAGATAAAAGGCAGGTGTCTCAGTCCAGGGCCTCTTCTCTGTGCTCTGTGCAGCCTTCAGACCACAGCGATGGTCCAGTCTTACACTCCCTGGAAACATTACTGATGCCTGCACCTCGGCAGTGCTGGTCATACTGCTGGAATGTAGTTGGCAGGTGCCACAGAGTTTCTTCATACTCTGTGTGCTCTCAGCACCTTGAAGGTGGGGCTGGCCCCCATCACACCAGCGTCTGTGACCAGTGATGCTGTGCACCAGCTCCTGAAGGGCTGAGGTGCTGAAGGCAGACACAGCATCAGATGCATAAAACGCAGTTTCATGGCTGCATCTCTGAGATGACCATGATCATGGAGTGCAAGTGAGCTGCCTTCAGCCAGACAGGAGTCAGACATTCACAGAGGCTGTGTGAAAATCTATGGGGTGTCCTCACTGCATGTTGTCATCATCCTCCTGCGATCGAGCAACTATTAGGGCCTCCACTACATCTCCATGACAGGAGCATTCTCACAGAGGGTATTGCTGCTGCCATAAGTCAGGTTGAAGTCAAACATTCACAACTGTGATGTGAGGATCTACGGGGACACCTCACTGCAGAACGTCATCATCCTCCACAAACTGGCAGCTATGAGGGTCTCCCAAATGCACCTGCCTCGTCTAGCCAGTGCAAGAGCCTCATCCCTGTCACCATCACCACCGAGGACCCCCTCACCCTCATCCCCATCAGTGTCCTCCTCATTGGAGGAGACGTGCAGCTCCTCCATCTCCTCCTTAACCAGCTCTTCACCCTGTTGCGGTGCCAGGTTGTAAAGGGCGCAGAGATGATGATGCGTGACACCTTCTGTGGACTATATTGCAGGGCTCCACCAGACCATTCATTGCACAGGAACTGCATCTTCAGCATCCCAATTCAGCTCCACCAAGTTGTGAGCTGCAGCATGAGCCTCATTATAACGTTGTTCTGCTGTAGTCTGAGGCTGCCACACATCAGGCATGGCTTCTGCGGGTAGCCCTTGTCCTCGAGGAGCCAACCCTGCAGCCTCTGTGGATCCTGGAAGACTGCAGGGATCTACAAGCGACTCAGGATGTAGGTGTCATGCACACTCCCTGGAAACCGTATGCATTTCTGCAGGATGCATTTCTGAGTGCCACATGCATGCAGCCAATTGCACCCTGCTCTGGGGGAGTCCCGAGATCAGGGGGAATCCAATGGCGTTTGCATCCTGGTTGTCCCAGCCCTGGGCAAATGCACAAAGTTGTGTGCCATGGAGAAGATGGCATCCGTGACCTCATGGAAGCATTTGTGGCAGATTGTGAAATCCCACAGAAGTCACCTGTGGAGCCCTGAACGGAGCCACTGGAATAGAAATTGAGTGCCCAGTCACTTCCATAGTCACTGGTAGTGGATGCTCTCCAAGTTCCCTTGACACCAAGTCCTGCAGTGACTGGCAAATGTGAGACACCAGGTCCCTAGACATGCGCAGTCGTTGGCGACACTGGTTCTCAGTCATCTGCAGGAATGGCAGGCGGTGTCTAAAGACCCTGGATGTCGCTAGGCAACGACCAGCCACAGCTCGCTGTCAATCCTGGGCAGTGTGTGCGGGAGCCCCTGCTGCCCTTCTTCATGAGACTGTTGCTCCTGCCTTTGTGCAGTCAGGAGCCTCAGTCACTCTCTCCTCCATCTTCTTCGCTCTCTGTAGGCCATTAGGCATACAGCTAGGTCACCAGGATCCATGATCCTCATGTGGTCCTCCTGCAGTATGAAAGAGAGACAGACGTGGTTATTACGTGCTGCCCTTAGCACCTTTCCTGGCCCTATGTGACTGCCCCTTAATGCTTCCCGGAGAATGCTGGTCACCCCTTAGACGGCCAGAGATGCCCTGTCAACCTGCGACATGGGGGACACTGGTCCAAACAGGGATGCTGAGATTACAAGGGGCTGTGAACGCCTCCAGCAGTGACTGCTACATGGCCAGCGTTGATGAGGAGTCTGAACAGCGTGAGCAGTCCGACTGCTCCACTATCCAATAAAGTCGTGGTGGACTCGAGGTCTGTGCCAGGGGGCTGGGGTGGGCAGGGGTGAGGTATGGAACACTTAGTGGCCCTTTGGTGCCTCTGCGTTGCTTGCATGGGCGAGCAGGCTAGGAGCCTGACCCCAATCATATCACAGTGGCTGTGCCTGATCTGTCTCAGTTGCAGAGGCACGGTCAGTTTATACAAGTGTCCCTAATGCGGGGCCATTTCCCTCTCTTACCCTGACCCCCACCTCGATTGCCTGTGTGCGGGATGCAGTGCCAGGGCAGTTCTTGACCTGCCCCCAACTCCCACCTCAGCAGTTGCCTCCGAGGCTGGCCAACACTTACCCCCAGGCACTCCCACCCCTCGGCAGTCGCCACCGAGGCTGGCCAGCCCTTGCCCCTGGACACCATCCCTCCCTACCTCAGCAGTCACCTCCAGGGCCAGGTATCAGTTTCCCCCTCCCCCACAGTGCCCCTGAGGCTGTAAACAACAGGCGAGCTGTGGAGAACGCTGCTGCTCACTCACCTCAGTTCCCCCAAAGTGAAGGCTGCCAAGTGCGTGTTGCCTGTGTGCTGCTGTGAAACACAACGGCGTGCTTTCCCGCTGCCGTGGATGGACAATACAGCGGGGTTCCAAGAGCCTGGCGGGATGGCCTTTTGATGTTGGTGTAATACAATTAGTTCCTCATTGACCAATGGCAGGAAACACAGCCCACTGTTGGCAGGCTGTGAAGATCGTGACCTGTCTTCACGCTGTCGTGAAGCAGGTCACACCACATTTTCCTGCACCCCACCCATCACACCCACTACAAGGCTTGGAAAATTCTGCCCAACAATCAAGCTAATCTCCTAAATCATTTTAAATTGTTTCATGATATGAGCCTCGCTCGCAAAGACTTGGGAGGTCGAAGGAATGAATTCATTTGTTTAAATTTGAGAAGCAAAGTGCGTATCATCACACTACTGTGGGTATTCTATATGCTTCCAAATAGTAAAAGAGCGATAGAGGGGAAAACCTGCAGGGATATCAAAGAGGCATACAAGAAATGTTGAGAGGATATATTGGGGAATTTTAAATACCCAAACATCAGTTGGGATAGTATTAGAATAAAGGGTAAGGAGGGGGAAGAATTTCTGAAATGTGCCCAGGAGAATTCCTTGATTGGCATGTTGTCTGTTAAGTAGAAAGGAGGCATTTCTGGATCTGATGCTGGGGAGAGAGGTATTTCAAGTGAACCAAGAATCTGTGGGGAGCACTTGGCTAAGAGTAATTTAAGTTTTATAAGGTTAGACCAATAATGCAGAACAGCAAGGAACAATCAAAAGTAGAACATCAAAATTTGAAGAGGGCTGGTGCCAATAGGATAAAGTGCAATCGAGCCAGGGTGATGTGGAAGCAAAGACTGAAAGGAAAAACTTCAATGGAACAACATGTGATCTTTAAGGAAGGTGTGTGGGACAGACTTGTATCTGTATGTGCATAAAAGGTTGAAGGTGGCAGGGCAGATTGAGAAAACAGTTAATAAATAATACCTCATCCCAGACTTTATCAATAGGGGTATAGGGTACAAAAAGCAAGGAAGTTATAATAAACCTGCATAAAACACTGCTCCAGTTTGAATTGTAGTACTGTGTTCAGTTCTTGCTATCACATTTTAGGAAGCATGTGAAGGCATGATAGAGGGTTTAGAAAAGATTCTTGGAGCAAAGGAGATTCAGAGCAGATCTGATTGAGGTGTACAAGATTATGATAGTTTTAAATGAGGTAGACAACAAAAAAGCTCTTCCCATTGCTTGATGCTGAAAGGACTAAGGGACACTGATTTAAAGTTTTGGTTAGCATATGCAGGATGATTGTGAGAGGTTTGAATGCAGCGAGTGGTAGTGACATGGAACTCGTTGCCTATAACGATGGTGGAAGGAAAGATGATCAATCATTTCAAAAGGAAATTGGATGAACATCTGAGAAAATAAACTTGCAGGGTTACAGGAATAGGATGAAAGGAGTGGGACTAGCTGGATTATCTAAAGAGAGCTGGCATGGAGCCTATGGGCCGAAAGACCTTCTTCTCTACCCTAATAACTCTATGAACAGGGAAAGCCAGCAGAGTTCCTTCTCTAAATTTAATTTGTTAATGCAATGGGTTCTGATGGCAATCTGGCAGCTTCATGGTGACAATTTCTGAGAATATGGCCTGGATTTTCACTCTCTTTTCGAGAATGCAGAATCGGGAAAATTCCAGACTCTGAAAATTTGACTCAAGAAAGAATGCCTGAAATATCCAGATTTTTGTTCCAGGTGGTTTGGATTTTAACAGGTGTAAAGATGCTGCAGAAACAGTGTGGATGCAGTTACAGGGTCTGCCAGTTCCAGCATGGGTTGTTTAAAGGTTCACCAAGGTGCTGCAGGGCATTGTCTCAGGTGTAAAAAAGAAATAAAAGCAAAGACAGCCCGTTTGTCCTCACCCTTCACACACCCTCACCCCACGCACTCCTCAAACTGCTCCTACGCCAACTCATGCCATATCATGCCAATCTAGCCACCACCTTAGACTGCCATACCCCACCTTGCCAAACTATGTCACTCTAACCAACTCTATGGCCCCTCATACCCTCCTTGATAAACCATGACTCCTCACTCATTCCCATGGCCGTTTAAACCCCCTATGACAGCTACTGAGAACTCATGCAAGCCCATGTCCCCATCCAGCACTCTTTGCCCTTTACACCCTCCATTCCAACTCAGCCAATATTCACCATGGGCATAATTCAAGAGCCATGGTGAGATGAAATAAAATAAATTCATAGGTGTCTATTATAAAATGTCTTTCATAAAAAAAATTCAATACACCTCTCTAACTATGGCAGCTTTAGATCTTTTAATCAAATGTGTTTTGGATCTCCCACTAATCAAAATTGCATCTGTTTGAAGGCAGTTACATTTTCCACTGTGCTGCTGCCTCCACAAACCACTTGTGTGCAAACTACAACTCACCCCCATTCCTCATCCCCACCTCCAGCGATAATATCGGGTGCCAGGTTTGGGGCGGGACTTCCGGATTCTGGGCTCTGGCGCCATTTCATTTAAGGTCATTGTGAAATTCAGGCCTATCTTTTTATTCCTGATCTAATTAATGAGTAACATTTAAATTCCCCTTACTGCCACATTGGGATTTGGAGTCATTTATCTGGAATTTTTGTTGAGCATCTGGATTACTCATCCAGCAACCCCTAAACGTCTGATCCCGAAGACATTTCAAATGGGCAGTCCATTCATGAAAAAATGAAACATGGACAGGAATATTAAAGACCTAGCACAAGGAAAAAGAACAGAAATTGAGAAAATAATGGGACTTACGAATAGTAAATCCACAGGGCCAAATTGTTTTCAACCCAGTGATTAAATGAAATAATTGAGAAATTGCTAGATGCCCAAACTAGAAATTTCTAAAGTTCTCTTGATTCGGGGACCATTCCTTTAGGCTGGCAAATTCTGCATGTCGCTCCACTATTTAAGAATGTTGAGAGAGGGTAACTAAGCAATTACAGACCAGTTACCCAAACATGAAGTGTTGGGCGTGGAGGGAGTGCAGTGCAGGTTTACCAGAAATGATACCAGGATGGCAAGAACAAAATTATTAGGAGATATTATACAAATGAGCATTGTATTCCCTGGAATTCAGAATGTTAAAAAGTGATTTGATTGATGTGTTCAAGGCGTTAAGGGTAACAGATAATGGTGATGTAGTGAAACGATTTTCGCTGTTTGAGAAGTCTAGGACCGTGGGACATAGTCTAATGAGACGAGGCAGACCATTTATTAGTAAGTTTAGGAAACATTTCTGCGTAAAAAAGAGTGTTAAAATTTGTAATTCTGTTCTTTAAACTTTAATTTGTGCTAAATCTATTGCTCATTTTTAACACTAAATTTGATAGATTTCTATTACCTAAGGCCAATAAGGTTATGGGCTAATGGTGGGTATATGGATTCAGGTAACATATGTTTCACAATATGTTGTTGATTGACAGCCTGTGTATTGTCCTCACAGACAGGCAGTGAGCAGCTGAACCCTCTCCTGGGGTGATTCATTACTGCCAGATCCTCACACCTTGCTTAAGTCTGTCAGACAGCATGGCAACTGTTGGCAGGTCAGTTCCATGCTCCAGACAAATACTTAGCCGCTCAAAATGACCAATGCTTGTTACAAATCAGATGGCCAGTGTGGAGTTCTTTATTCATGCACTGCTTTCCATACAGCTCCAAACTTTTATCCCGCTCCTGCATACATGAGTGTAATTTAGTCTCCACTTAATGCCCAACGCTGGCATGCAATTAAAGGTCCAATAAAGGTTGAGTCATTGGGCTGCATCTTACCTAAGCCAGGTGGGCTGGGTGGGGGCGGGCAGGGGCAGGCATGGAGCCGATCGCCACCCATGATCGGCTGAGCACTGCATTTTACATGTGCGGGCCAATTAACGCCCACCCAGCGTGATGCATGGTAGGTAGCGCTCAGCACCATCTGTGTGGGCGGGAGGAGGAGGGAGAGTTGGGGCCTGGACAATCTCCCTGAGGCAAATTTTGAATAAATAATCTAAAAAATTATTTAAACATGTCCCATCATGTGACAGTGTCACATGAGCTGGGACATATTTGTGCATCTCACAAAATTTGTTTAATTATTTCATTAAACCTTCAGGAAACCTCATCCTGCCTGTGGATGAGGTTTCCTGAAAAACACGAAGGCCGCTTGGGCTCTTCGCCTGCCCGCCAACCTTAAGGTTGGACAGGCAGCATTGCTAACAAGCTTAATTGGTTATTTAATAGCCTAAATAAGCTGTTGACAGTTCGGCAGGCAAGCAGCCACCTCCAGTGCGCGCCTGCCGAACAAAATATCAAAATAACGTATGATGACATCGGAACGCACGCCCGACATCATCACGCGTCACTTTGCGCATCAGCGTGTTGGGCCTGCCCCCGCATGACGATGGCAATATTCTGACCATAGAGTTATTAAGCCAAAGGAAACCACTCAGCTGATCGAGTCCTTGCAGCTAGAAGACACTGAGGAAGCATTGGGGATAGGGCTCCTGGGAAGAGGGGATTGACAGCAATGTGGGTGAGTGAGGAAATATGGAGGAACTTTTGGGAGGGCAAGAGGCACTGGAGTGGGGAGGCAATTGGGATTAGAGGCGAGAGCGAATATGGGGTTGGGTGGGCGGGTGGAAGAGGCTGTATCTCTTGGTGAAGTCAGATACACTGGAGAACGATTAGGTCGCATTGTGTGCAGTGAGTGATATGTACTGACCCTATAAAGGACACAGTTCAAAACTCTGTACACAGCCCCTGAAAATACCATCCACAGAATGTTCCAGATCCTCGCTTGCAAACCTGTTGTACAGGGTGCGTGGGCGGGGCTGTGGAGAGGGACGGTTAAAATCAGCCTGTAATAAAAAGCTAACATCAGTGCTGTAAACCATGAAACTACTGGATTCTGCTGAAAACACATCTGGTTCACTAATTTCCCTTTCAGGACGGAAATCTGCCGTCTTCACCTGGTACAAACGAACATAGGACTTATAGGTGGGAGGAAGCCATTCCACCCTTCAAACTTGTACCATTTGATAAGATTATAGCTGATCTGGCTGGGGCCTCAACTCCACTTTCCTGTCTGTCCATGCCCCTCCCCACCCCTATAACCTTCTCTATCAAAAATCTGCCCAAATAATCTTGAACAAATTCAATGACCCAGCATACACTGTTTTCTGAGGGAAACAATTCCACAAATTTAAAGTACCCTCTGAGAGAGAAAAAAAATCCTCATCTCTATCTTAAGTTGGAGATCTCTTATTTTTAAAACATGATCCCTGGTTTTATTCTCCCCCAACAGGAGGAAACATACTCCGATATCCAACCTAACATGTCTGCTCAAGATCTTGTATGTTTCAATAAGATCATCTCTCATTCTTCTAAACTCCAATGGATGCATATTCAACCTTTATTCATAAGATAATCTTTTCATCCCAGGACCAAGTTGAGTAAACCTTCTCTGAACCGCATCTAAAGTCATTAAATCCTTTTTCAAATAAGGATACCAAACTGTACTCAATATATAAGATATATATTGCAAACTGTTTTATCTTTCTGAACTTGTATAATAAAGTTTATTTTTGTTTATTCCAAACCCATGGAGTCTTGTGGCTTTATTCACTTAGTAAGCATCTTGAATCTCAAACTTTTTCTACTTTAAACAAAACGTCATTGGTCCCTAACCAAATCTCCCTTCCATGACCCAGGGCCTGGCCAAGGATCATAGCATAAAATGGGGGCTCATCCGAATATCGAATCCACAGACAAATACAAGTGCTGATACTTGTTGAGGTTAAGGTTTATAAGATTGCCATGGTGAATTTTGCTATACTGATTGAAAAGCAGAATGGCTTGTCAATTGCTAAGACTTTTCTGGAAAGGGAAAACTTATCCCTGAGTGATTTTCAACAATTAATCAAGGCTTGTTTATTACATCAGCAGGGAAGTTAGAGCTAGAATTAAAATCAGGGACTAATAAAACAGAAATAATTGAAATAATAGCACAGCATCTGGGGTTCAAAGAAGAAGAAACTAATCCCAATAGCAACTCAGTTAAATTAGCTAGAATTCAGTTGCAGATGAAGCAACTTGAGATGGAAAAAGACATGAAAAGGCTTGAACTTGAACTCCAAAGAAAGATGTTAGCAAGGAGGGGAGAAAGAAAAAGAAAGAGCAAATGAAATGGAAATGAAAAAGCTTGAATTAGAAAAAAAAGGAAAAAAAAAATTGAAAGAAGTGGAAACCTGAAAACTTGAGCTCAAGTTTCAAACACAGATGGAAATCAGACAGCATGATTTGGCTAGAGAAAAGGTTGGCTAGGTTACAGAGTGAAAGAGAATCTAATAGGTTGGATGAAGGGTCAAGTCCCATTTGCTGCTTTGACATAACAAAGAGTCTTCATCTATTGCATAAATTCACTGAAGACGGAGTTGAGATATATGTTATCTTGTTTGAAAAGGTGACTACAAAGCTAAAGCGGCCTAAGGACACACGGGCCCTCATTTTGCAAAGCATTTTGGCTGGAAAGGCTATGAATGTATACTCTAGTCTTTCAGAAGAACAATCTTCAGATTATCAGATTGTTAAAACTATGGTGCTTAATGCTTACAAGCTTATCCATGAAACTTATCAGTTGAAATTTCAGACCTTAATGAAAAGACTGAATGAAACGTTTCTAGAATTTGCTTGGGAAAGAGAAATGCTGTAAGACCAGAAGTTGCAATCACTGAAGTTAGAACAAAATTTAGAAATTGTGAGGGAACTAATGATAATGGGAGAATTTTGAAATAGCATTCCAGTAACTATTAAGCCACACTTGGAAGTCCATAAGGTTTCCAAGGTACAAGTAGCAACAGTACTGGCAGATGGGTTTGATATATCACAGAGGCAGCTAGGGGGCAGTAGACTTCCATATATAAGCTCACAGGGAAAGTGGAGGAACAGAAAAGAGTCTAGCTTTATTGAGAAGGCAGAAGATATTCCAGTCAAGAAAAATTATAGTGTAGATGGTAAAAGTGATGTAGAGAAACCAGCATGCTTTATTGCTGTAAGACCATGCATCTCAAAGCTCATTGTTAAAAGTTGAACAGTAAACCAGTGGCAGTAATAAGAACACTTAGAAAAGGCTGAATGAGAAAAGGAAATGGATGTTAAAACAGTGGCACTGGAGTAAATAACAGAGACTTCCACAGAGAAAGTTGCACCAGAAAGTGAAGTTTTGTTAGAAACCCAGTGCTTCTAATGTTTTTACAGTAAAAGTAGGTAGAACTGAAAAAAGATTTGAAGGGGAAGTCATTCCATTTTTGTCCAACAAAGAATCCAGAAAAATTATTTTCCTGAGAGATATTGGTTCATCTCAGAGCTTATTGTTAGCAAAGGATTTGGACCTTCAGATAGTTCACTAAATCGGAATGTATTAATACAGGGTATTGAGAAGAAGTGTATATCCCACCCATTGCATAGAGTAGATTTAAGTTGTGCTCTAATGAAGGGGCATTGTGTGGTTTGAGTTGTTTCAAAATTACCTATTGTAAATGTGGATTTTATAATGGGCAATGATATAGCAGGCAGTACAGTTTGCCCATAACCTGGGATTGAGTGTCACAGTTCTGAAGTTGTTCCTATGAATAAAAGCTCCTTGTCAAATTGTAACCCAGTTGAGTGAAGAACTGATCCAAGTAACAATACCAACATATCAACCTCAATAATGGACAGTACAGAAGCAAAAGAAATGTCTGTCAAATTGAAAACTAAGAATTTTCAACTGAAAGGACTGAAACCGCAAAATGGTCTGAAAGGTTTAATGACCGTGGACACTGAATGACAAGTGCTTCCCAGTGTTGACACAGAGGGTACAGCAGCAGGAATCCAGGCAAGTGGACAGTTCATAAAAGACCACTTAAAGCCCACAGAGGAGTGGGATGATATGGTCCATGAAAGAGTGTAAAAGAGTTGAAATACTGGAACAAACCATAAAAATCCAAAGTGAGGAAATGGTTGATGTTACTCAAAGAGAATTACTCAAATATGACCCGTTTGGGATGGGACCAGGAGAAACTACAATATCTTAAAATGTTCTGAGATCAAACCAAGAAGGAGTTTGAAACACTTTGATGTGAATATAAAAAGCATCCCAATAACATCCTTGAAATGGCTAAAGGAGATTTTGATCAGAGGAGAAAGGAGTTGTGAACGTATAAAGATGTCATTTTGACCTTATTGTCTCAAAATGAGAATTTACCATGTTTGTGTTCTGAAAATGAACTTAATTACAGCTAATTAAAAGGATAACGATTGAGCTGTGGACTTAAGCAAAACCTTCTTTGCCAAATTAAAGCCTGGGGATAAGGGGAAAAAGAAATGCAAGCGTTGAGTTATGATAATTTTATGATTACAAATTCTGCTACTCCTACTTATTACATGTATTGGCTTTTGTTTTGGTTAAACCTTTGCAATTGTATAACACGTGTAATTGTGAAAAAAGTGAAACATTTATTTGTGTAGCATGCCATAAGCTATTTATTAGAAGTTTTTGATGTTAAATTCTTGTAAAGAAGGTATAAAGCCATTGTAAAGAAACTTTGACAGTAGTGAAGCTTTCTTTCTTCCAAGGGGAAAGGCGTTAAGAAACCTATACTTACCCTCAGAGGTTGGGAACTCCAATTCCCAACGAACATCAGGCCTTCCGCGCATGCACCAGCCAGGAAATAGCTGCTCATGTGCTGTTTGGTTATTTTACACTCTTCAGGCTGAGGAGCAGCCATGCACACCTGTACAGAAGAAAAGAAGAACAGCGCGAAAATGTAGGTCAGGTGACCTGACATGGGACGGTGACAGGGAGAGATCCCAAACAAGGAAAGGGGACAGGGAGAGATCCCAAAAGGAAGTCCTGGGCAAGGGATTAAAAACAGGTCTCAGAAATAGGTCCTGTTAAGCTACATTAAAAGAAAGGAGCTGAGAAATAGGCTCCAGGTTAAAGAAAGAGCTGCAGGGAGCAGACCTTTTGCAAAGTGGGCATGAGAAAAACCCTGAAGATCCGGGAAGGCAGCCAAAGGATGGCGACTCTGTGTTGCTGGCTGTTGAGGCAAAGGTACCCCTTTGGAGAGTGGTATTCTGCTTGGCATGGTCGAAGATCTGAAAGTGTGCGTGAAAGGTGAAGCTTGAGCGTACTCAGAGATCAGGGATCCAGGGGAAAAGAATCTCGGAAGGTGAGATTGAAATGCTATGAGATAGATCATTGTTGAAGCTGTCTAAGTGGGAACGACTTTTAGAGAGAATTCGAAGGCAAGATTGACAAAGGTGGAGGTTGGAAACCCTCATGAGAAAGATGAAGTTTCAGTGAGGTTGGTAGGCTCACAGTGTGACAAATGTCTGGATGGGCTGTAGAGAAATCCATGGAATCTGTTTTGGTTACATCTGTCATCTATTGTGTGGTGTGTTCAGACACCACTTTTCCTGTAATTCACATGTACCTCATATTTACCTTGAATATTCAAGTTTAAGATAGATGCTTTAAACTGTTTTATTTTTCTGAACTTGTATAGTAAAGTTTATCTTTCTCTGTTCCAAACCCATGGAATCTTGTGGTTTTATTCACTTAGTAAGCATCTTGAATCTCAAACTTTTTCTACTTTAAACAAAATGGTATTGGTCCCTAACCAGATCCCCCTTCCATGACCCAGGGTCTGGCCAAGGATCATAACAAGGGGAAGAAACAAATTAGACATTTTGCCTCAAGATGAGTTGTCCATAAGCAGGTACCCAGACTCTGGTTCACCTGAGATCTCATCCCCATCTCCCAATTGCTCCACAATTTTCCACCATTTATTCCCTCTGCTACAGATTATCACATCCTCTTGATTAAAATAAAGCCACCACTAATAAGGCTTTGCATAGCAACTTTATCCAACAATAATATATACAACACTGAACTATTAGTCATTGTGCACTCCCTTAATGGCTGTCTTGCAGGTGCCTTTGCCTGTCCTTGTGCTCCCATGTAGTGCTACCCCAGTAATTACAACAGGGTTGGTGATAGGCTGGTAAAGGAAATATCATTTTTCTCCTGATATTACTGTGGGATACTGAAACTGGCTTGTGTGTCTATGCTTATGTGTGTGTGTGACTAACTTAATTAAACTGAAGACATTCAGACTGCAAAGTTTGAATCATCAAAGGAATTAAGTATAAAAGCAGGCACTTTGAAATGGAAATGGACAAGCTAAGTAAGACAAGTAAATGGGTTAGGGCTAACACTTGCACTGGTAGATAAGTTGAGAGCTGTTTGAATTTCAAAGGGGCATGATAAGATGTTTTACAACTGGCAAAATCATAGATAAATAAGGCAAAGTTATTAAATTTATTTTTCCCAAAAGTGCTCGCCATAAGGACAACATGCAAAATTTTTATATTCTGGGCAAAGTAACTTCCAAAGCAAGAGTGTAACAATGGGATTTACAGATCAAAAGGGAGAAATATATTTAAGGAAAGATTGAAAGCTGTATAGTGAGCGGCCATGTGAGATCTTGAAAGGTAGACTGTGTGAAGACAGACTTGTGAAGAAGCGGGCTCTAGCCATCCCAGAGAAGGGCTTGCTTGTTCCAGAAAGCAAGATTTTGATAAAAGCCTTGGAATTCCATTGTCGAGTGAGAGGAAGAGAGAAGCTGTGAAATACCTTCCTCATAGCAATAGTCGGTTCCTTGAGCTAATATTACTGGATGCTTTATATATTAAGAATCAAATTGGACCATTGCCTGAAAAGGATGTTTATTTGAGAGTCTAGCTATGTAGAAATTTTTTAGGAAATGCTGTAACCTTGGGCAGAATTTTCCAGTTGGCTTATGGGGGCGGGTCCCGTACGCCCACACGTAAAATGACGCGCAGTGACATCAGGCGAGTGTCCCGGCATCACCACGTGCCAGCACGATATTTCATTGGGCGGGCGCGCAATGATATCCAATGCATTTCCATGATTAATTAACAGGGCACTTAAGGGCCTTGAGCCGCCAATCAACAGCGATTTTTTTGGCGCCCGTGCAATCTTCAGATCAGCATACGGGCGCAACGGGCAAGTGGGTAGGACACGTGTGTATAAACATCCACGGGTGGGATAAGAGGCTCAGTGGGTTCACGAATGTTCTCTGTCAAATATTGTTTTTTCAAAGTTTCTGATACTTGCCTGTACTGCAGAACGCACACCAGCTGTTTGGTCCGGACTCTCAAACTTCAGGTCAGCACTCTGCAGCGAGGAATCTTTTTTGGGCCTGCAGGTTTCAGGAAGCCTACCCGTAGCCTGGGAATGGGAGCTGAAGTGTCCACTAGAGGCACTTCCTCTGAGGAGGAGGGGAGGATTAGAAGGGGGAGGAGGTCAGGAGTGCACATTCAGCCTCCAGGGGAGCCACTTTTGGGCGGAGAGGCACAGGCACAAGGGGCGATGGGCCAAGAGGTAGTCCAAGGTGGAAGGGGCGCAGAAGCTGCCATTATCCTGCTGCCAGGGTATACAGGCGGCCAAGCAGCTACCTCAATATGTCTGAGGTGCAATGCCGAAGGAGGCCCCATCTCTCGAGGTAGACAGTGAAGTATATCTGTCAGGTGAGATCACCGCGAACTGTGTGGGTGGAAGCCCAGTGGCTCTAAAGGTCACAGCTGCCCTCAACTTCTACGCCTCTGGCTCCTTCCAGGGTTCGGTGGGTGACCTTTGCGGTGTCTCCCAATCAGCTGTCCACACTTGTGTCAAGCAGGTCATAGACGCTCTGTTCAGATGTGCATTGACCTTCATCCACTACCGCTGGGACCAGGCAGCCAGACACAGTGAGCCAGAGGCTTCGCAGCTATTGCTGGCTTCCCCCGCGTCCAGGGTGCAATAGACTGTACACATGTGGCCATCAAGGAGCCAGTGGGTGAGCCCGGTGCCTTCATCAACAGGAAGGGCTTCCACTCCATGAACGTGCAGATAGTGTGTGACCACAGGATGCAGATTTTACAAGTCTGCGTGAGGTACCCAGGCAGCTCCCACAACACCTACATCCTCAGACACTCCCAGGTGCTGGGGCTCTTCAGTGCTCCAGCCTGGCTGGATGGATGGCTGCTGGGTGACAAGGGCTATCCCCTCAGAAGGTGGCTCAAGATGCATCTCCACCATCCAAGAACAGAAGCTGAGCAGCGGTACAATAGGAGCCACGCCTCCACATGGGCTGTGGTGGAGAGAGCCATTGGTCTTCTCAAGATGCGCTTCCAATACCTGGACTGTTCAGGGGGCACACTCTAGTACCCCCCAGATCGTATGTTGCTGATAGTGGTTGCATGCTGCGTTCTCCACAATCTTGCACTGGAAAGGGGGAATGCTGTGGACGATGAGGCCAGCAGTGAGTCTGAGGATGAGCATACACGGGAATGCTGAAGGGGTAGACGCTGACCCGGGCATACTCCAGCGAGGCAGGAACACCCTGGAGGCTTTAATCTAACGTACCTTCAGCTAGCCCACCACATATGAACCTCCAGGACAAGCCTGGGCTGTAGGCTCCATACTCAATACCTAAGTGCAAAATCTGCCTGGATAGGATCATTAATAAAGCTGAATGTCCCACAAAGCACTCATTACATTCTTGGAAACCATCCACCTACAGAAGAGGCACCCTCAGCCACGGTGACATGTCTGAATTTAATATTGCAACCAAAGGAACTTAAGAAAAGAAAATTACAAAGGTGTTAAAAATCACTCCAACTCATAAAGACTTAATTGCAGGCCGACACAAAAGCACCATTGATAAACCCATGGTGTGTGTAAGGTGCCTTATAGTTACGTTTTTGGATGCTACATCTTGGTGCTGCCCCCTCTGGGAGTGGCTTCTGAGAAAGCTGCTGACTCTGCTGTCCTGTTGGCCTCGATGACCTTGGCGGTCGTCCTCTGGCCCGTGGAGCCTGTGCTGGCCTCGCCTAGGAGGGATCTGCCAGTTCCACAGCTGGCATCTCCTCAATCATCGCAGCCTCACCGGATGCTATGCTCACTGGGAGAGGGGCGGAGAAGCTGCCGCCCTCATCTGCTGCACCCTGAGAGGAGCCCGCAGAGATGACAGGCAGTTGCTACGCTGCATGAGATGGCTTCGGACCTCCCTGCTCACCGTGGATGGATGGGCACAAAGCTGGAAAACATGGTGCCCAGACCAATACCCATGCTGGCACTGACCAGCTGAGGTCAATGCCTATGTGAGGGCTTGCTGGTCAGAGCACCTTCCCAGTAAGCCCTGATTGGTCTCCTGGAGGAGCCTTTCCACAAGAGTCGCCACTCTCCATTGAGGACGCATGGCGCTCGTCCATGAGGCTCATTGCTTCGGCGATCGTCCACGTAGACTCCTCCACCACGGAACGCAAGCCAAGCACAGCCTCATGTATCTCCACCAGATGCTCCCGCACACCCAGCTGCATTTCCTGCATTTGCTGCGTCGCGGATGACTCCAGAGGCACATCAACAACCACCGACTGCTGGCATCATGGGCACTCTCTGTCTCTGCCAGCTCCTCCAGCGATTGTGAAGTGCCCTCACCACTGTGCCCCAGGCACTAGCTGATGTTCTAATTCCCACCAAGGTGCTAGTATCTGCGCTGGTGCCTGCCTTGCAGAGACGGTGTGACGCTGGTGAGTCCGAGACTTCAGGGTACTCAGGTGTGAGAGGGGGCCCCTGCTGCTCCTCCTCCCGGCCCTGCTCTGATGATGCTGAAAGGAAGAACAAGGACCTTGGGTCTGTTAACGTGGAGATAATGACAAAGTGCATCCCTGTCCCCTGGATCATTTTGCGCTTATCCTTCCATAAGCAATGGTCAAGCCATGTTGCAAAGTTCAATCATTGAACATTCAGCACTGCCATGGCTGTTGGAGGAATAGTGTTGACCTCACTGCTGGGCACACATACCTGCCCCATCCATACCTCACTGGCACCAGTGGACCTGGGTGCATAGCGCCTCTCCAAATCTAGGGCCTCCTGCTCGAAGCGGCTGAGAATCGCCAACTGGGCAGGTCCACCGCCAGTCCTCACCCGCTCTGCAGCATTATGTGCATTCTTCTCCTGAAAAGGAGAGAAGAGCATTGATTAGTGATACTTGTACCTAGAATCTCTTCACAGATGGCCCACCCCAACCAGAGTGGGACATATAAGGGCTCCAGTGCCTCCTCACTCACACAAAGATGCTAGGCCTCACGCCGCCACCTCCCCCTCACCACCAGCCACCCCCCACCCCCCCCCCAACCCAACCCTTGGCCAAATGCTGCCTACATTAACTCAGGCACTACACAGTCTAACCTTCCATAGCAAGGAGGCCACAAGTACGTGGAGCGCAGAGGGAAGCAGAGCGCAACAGGTCGTTGAAGCGCTTGCGACACTGGGTCCAGGTACACTGCACCACGTCACAGGAGCTCACCACTTCCGCCACCTCCTCCCAGGCATGTTTGGTCATGTGGAGGGGCCTCCTCCTCCTGTCCTGAGACGCAAGTACCTGCCGCCATGCTGCCACCTCCTTGAAGAGGGCAGCAAGGCAATCATCAGGTAAACGAGGGGCACAGAGCCCCCTTGCCCTACCCTTCTGCCTGGCCTGCTCACCAGCAGCCTTCTGGGGAGCCCTTCCACTGGCCGTGATTCACAGCCTTTGAAAGGCTGCAGCAGCTTTTTAAACAGGCCGCTGGTCATTGCAGTCCTGCCATCACCTGCCCACTCCCGCTGTCCTCAGGAGCTGTGATTCACGCTGGATGGGCCTTAATTGGCCCACCCGTGTAAAAGGGCGACGTGGAGCCGATTGTGGGTAGCGATCAGGCCCGTGCCCGCACCCGCTCCCACACACTCACGCACAGCTTGCCCAACAGGCAGAACATCTTGCCCCTTGTGTTTTTAAGTTTTCTTTTCTTTTTTAATAAATATTTTAATTTAATATTCTGAATTTTCAAAAATGGTAGTGGACTCTTTCCTTCTGACTTCAGTGCATAAAGCTACTTGTAATAAATATAAATTGCAAAATTGTTGTGATAGTTTGGCAAAGTTTCCCTTTTGGGTTTAGTCAGCCTGGCAAATACCAACTGCCATATCATAACAAGCTGTTGACTTTCACTGAGGAAGATTTCAGGCCTCCTTGCAGGGTGCACTTGAGCAACTCCGGACTGGGCCTTGAGAGCCTATTTTCAGACTTCTCTATCTTGGCATGGGTACAGAATAGGCTGGTCAGCTGAGCAGCAATAGCAAGGGCACTGGAGGTGGTCAGTGGTGTCTTCCACGGACTCACTGCCAATTCCCCAGGGCGGCATCTCAATAATCCTAGAAATAATTTGGAGGACCAATTGCTGGACTGCTGTGAAACCTGCAAGCCCCTTTGAGCACAAATATCCACAGCCAAAATGGAACCAGTCTGAACCTGCATGGCACCAAGCTGGGCATAATAAGCATGCATCTCATGATCTCTGCTGACCTTCCGTTGCAGTACTCAGGCGTTGAATGGTTTCTACTTGTGCTGTAGTGGAAGCTGAGACATCAATCACAAAATACTGCATCATGGGTGGGTCCAAAATTGTTGTCATGGAGTTGGTCACCATTTCCACTTTGCCAAGGATGTGTTTCAAGCTCTGCATGAAGCCCTGGGCCAAGTCCCATGCAACGAAACCTGTCTGCAACCTGGCTCTCCAGTGTGCTAGCATACCATTCCCCCTGGCCTGGCTTCAGCCCATTCGTGCTTGGTGACTCACCATATGCTGGTCCCAACTCTTCTACTCTCTAAAGTAACCAAATTTACTGAACAACCCCCAATGAAGAAATTACCATCAAGATTTCACATTTTTAGTTTTACTTCAACACGAATCAGAACCAATGCAAATTTCACATGAATTAACAGGCAAACAATATTTCAAATAAAAAGGTAAATTTCACTTTAATTAGTCAATACCACAAAGATGTATCTTATGCGACCACTCCCCACACAAATGTGGCACTATGTAGCTGCATGATTCCACAATGAGCTGTTCTTTATTTACGCAGAGTAGGTCAGGAGTCCTATCTGACAACAGCTTTCACCTTTGAGTTTCATGGGTATGATTATCATCTCTATAGCACTCTTCTACAAACCCTCTCCCCTTCGTATCATGAAGTCCTGATAGTATAGCTTTCCAGAGTTCCTTTTCAACTGACCAACCAAAAACACCCCAGATCACAATTTGGCCACTTCTGGGAAAATACCAAGCTCTTTAGCTTCTCTGAGCTTTCCGGTTTTAGACCTTTTTAGCCAGCTCACACAGTACCTCCAAAAGCTCCTGTCTCCTTTGTGGCCAATCAGAAAAACTGACCTTTTCCTAAGATTGATTTGTTTCTTGTCCTCACAAGAATTGTCTGTTTTCCTCTTTCAATATCTGTCTGCTTTCTCTTTGTGTCTGCATCAGTACACTGATCACCTTCACTCTTCAGTTCCTCTCTTTGTAGCTCTCCTTTGCCTGTAGCTCTCCTTTGTATCTGCCAGTTTTTTTTCTCATTCCTTCCTGCTGGCACTGCTTCTGGGTCAAGGTCACCAAGTTACATGGACCAGTGCTTTTTATTATATAAGGACATTTTAAATAAATTACAAATTTTTCTTAGTTCACAGCTTCAAGGTCAAAGGTCAGCAAAACACACAGTGCCAGCATCTGAGCTGATTGCTGCAAGTGTCAGATCAAATGATAATGCTTCTTCATCAGACATCTGCTGTTGTTCACCTCCTTTAGGAGATGAATGTTATTGGGTATCTAAAAGCGAAAATGCACGGTCACACCACTGCAGCTTGCACTCCAAGTCAGAAAGCAGGATGAAGGTAAAGTGGGATTTGAAAAGGGGCATAAAGCAAAAACATATGATCACCTTCAATGTTCTTGGTGATGCCAGATGCAACAGCCTCAGTCATAGTAGGCCCCATGATGCAGGGCACTGTCTCACTCCAGGGACTCAGGGGATGTAGGCATGCTTGACCCCTGATTTCCTATAACTACCTGCTGCTATGTGCAACAAGGGAAAGGTATAAGTGTCAGTGAGTGTTTTGCAATGCATTTGAGTGATGTGCCTGACATAGCAGAATAGCTGGAAGTATGTGGAAGCAGCGAGATATGGCCGTGTGGCTAGCAGCATTGGTAAGCTTGTGACGGCGAAATTGAGAATCTGAACTTCATGAGGTGGATATGTTTTAAACTGTCTCCTTTAATTTAAGATGAAATAGAGAGCTCTGAAGAGAAGGGTGCTGATCATAAAAAAACTTGCCTGGTAAGAAATCCATGTGATCTTTAACCAAAACCTATTGAAAATCAAATGACAGGGCACACATCTGAAAACAGACAGACATAGGGAGAGAGAGAGAGAGAGAGAGATTAGAAACAGCTGCTGCTGTGAAGAGCAGAGGAAAAAAGACTGTTTTTGTGTTAACAATCAAGCAGGATGCTGGTGAGACTGGTTCTCTATTCAAAGAGCCAGGATTTGGAGAGTTATGAAACAACGACTCGGTAAAGTGGGGCCTTGCTGGTGGAAAGTCTGCCCTGGAATACTCAATCTGAGTGGGCCAATTTCCAAAGGACACCAGAAGATTCAACCTGATTGGTAGGAAGAAGTGAGCCTGCCAGAAGCTGGGAGTGCCTTGAGACTTAATCTTGTTTTGTTATCCATCTGCCAGAAGTGTGGGGTAAAGCAACAAAATCTCATATGGCATATTTCAATTGAGTGAATTATTTAATGAAGAAGTACCTTTTCTTTAAGTTGATATATTTGTTACCTGCTATATAATGTTTGATCTATGTTGGTATTAGTTTGTTTGTTACAATTAATGCCTTAAAACATGAAAACTTGTCCTGTGATTCTTTCCGTTCGTTGCTGGGAAATTCATCTTAATTTAAAAAGTTATTGGTCTCTATGGGGATCATAACAATAGCCATGAGTACTGATTGATGATGGGTGAGTGATGGTGCTGTGGTGTATGGAGTGTTGTAAGACATAGGTGGTTTGGTGAAAGTATGAGATGTCCTAGAAGATGCATTCACTGACCTTGATTACCTGTGTGAGGTCATTGAACTTCCATAGGCATTGCAACCAGATCCTTGGGGCCAGACTCCAGGAATTGACCTTCCTGACCACCCACTCCCACTCCCTTCTCAGGGTATATCCTCAGGGCCTCCTGGCCCCCTGTGGAAACATGATTGACATTTAAATGTGTCTGCTCCTTTCACAATCCATCTAAAGCTGCATCCAAAACCTGGGCACTCTCTCTCTGGCCTCTTGCTCCATTTTCTGTCTCTACCTTCTACCAAAACTTGCATGAGACTTTTCAAATTGCTGTTGTAGCACAACTGCAGCTCGTGCTTGAAAGGGGCATGCTGCCTTTAAGAGCTCCAGGCTAGCTGTACATGATGCTAGCCATACACGCAGCTAAGCGTGCTGCAGAGTATGCAGCCAGTTAGCAGTTGTCTCACCCTGGGCTGCATGCTACAATCATGCAGATAAGCAGGCATGAAGTTTGCATGTTACCTTCCTCAAAGGGGCCAGGCCACAGGGCAGTCACGCATCACAACTTGCCCCATCACCACACCCCCACCCAATATTGGGCCTAATCAAATTTCTCCCCCTGCTGTGTCTACTGTGTCAGAATTTTACATAATTTTAAAGACCTCCATCCTCAGCCTTTTCTTTTAAAGATAAATACACCCAGCCTGTTCACCCTTTCCTCATCGAACTTATTAGCTTATTGTTCTGCATTGGATGTGCATTTATTAGCTAAACCAGGCAGCATTATTCTTGAAAGTCAGTTAAACAAAAGGCTTAGAGTGGAAGTGTCCCAGGTTTGTACTAAGTGCGGTAGCAGGCGGGAAATTGGACCTTTTAACTGCCAGCGGCTTTTCACGCTATATTGTCCCAATCCTGCCTCATTAATCAGGCATTCCGTGGAAACACGACATTTCGATGACTGTCAACTTGCCACACCTGGCACGACATTTAAAGTGTAGCTGCGCAGACACCTCTCAGTGCTTCCAGCCCAGGACTGCTGCAAAGAAGACTGGCCCCAAAACGCAAGATGACTGCAGTCCCCCGGTTTAGTGACGCATCCCCCGAGCGCCTTTTGGCGCCATGGAGGATCACTGTGATGTCCTCTACCCCAGCTCTGTCTGCAAGAGGGACAGCAATGTTATCACTCCAGCTTGGTAGGCGAGGGCAGTGGTGATCAGTGCCGATGCTGCACAGAAGAGGTTGGCCGTCCAATGCAGATAGAGAATGAAACATCTCATCTGTGACACCAGGGTAAGGTGTTAGGGGGAAATTAAAAATGCTAAAAGAGAATACAGTGAGAATCTACTTAAAAACCCCTAAAATCTCCAGGCAGACATGGCTGCTAAACATATTAAGAGTTGAAGATTACCAGATGAACATTGCACAGCCTTGAGAGTCAGACTGGAGACAAAAGTATGACATAAATTGGATTAAGTGTACTCCTCTCTCAGATAGGGAAGGGGCAGATGGTTTTAGCTTAGATATGGGAAGTTGAACAATGGACAAAGAGGGGGCTTTGATGAAACACAAACAGTCTTGAGTTGCAAGAATCTAGGTTCATGTATACATGCTTTAATCCTGATTGGATAGTATAATTAGGTATACATGCTTTAGAATAATTGCATAGCAAAATCACATGTTTATGTACTCAATAGAATAGAGATAGCATGGAACCATTGTGTCGGTTACCAGTTGGATGTATTCAAATGTACTCACATGTATTATTATAAGAAAAAGTACAAAAGTAATGAAATGTAATCAGTCTGGGAGCTGGGTCTTCATTCTTAGGAATGATTGCAACTCCTTTGCATATGCTTGAATAAAACCGGTTAAAAGGAAGGCTGAGTCTCGTGTGGTCATTGCGGGATTGGAGACTATAGGTTCTCCTCTTCACTCTAAATTCACACACTCACAAGCCCATCACACATTCACTGGTATCTCACTCACTGCCAGTTCAAGGAACATCACCACTCACTCTCTCACACACACCCTCACATTTCCATATGGCCCCATCTCCTCTGGAGACTGCCTCCTCAGCCCTCACCCTCAAGGTCACTTGCACAGATCAACTTGTGCCCCCCACACATCCTGGGAAACCCTCCTTCCCCAGTACAGCCCTCGCCCTGCAGCCTCTTCCCTTGCTTGAGACCACTTCTCCCCCTTCTAAAGCAAGCCCTAGCCCTGCAGCCATTGAAAAGCCACCCTCTTACAGCTGGTCTGGTAGGTAGAGACCAGCCCCAGAGCACCCCCCCTAAAAGTGATGTGGTACTGTCTGCGAAGCTTGATGCTGATGACTGCGACTGCTGCCTAAAGCAAGGTAGGCAAACAAACCTAGAAGTCCCGAGTGAAGTGAAGCTCGCAGGAGCACGTCGTTTATGTACAGTTGTGAAACACATTGGCATGCGATCATGCTGATGTGCTCTGATGATCCAGCACTGGGGGGATGATTCCAGCGGGCTGGGCTTATAATGATTCACAGATGTATTACAATGAAATTTCCGACATCCGACAATGGGAAACATGGCCCGCCATTGACGGATACACTGGACGATTGCAAACTGCTTTCACGATGTTGTGAAGCAGATTTTTGGCCTCCCCGTCATATTGTCCACTCATGCTGCCGAGCACGCCAATGCCAGCAGGCATGGAATATTCCACCCTCCGTCTTATTTACAATAATCCCTGCTTCAGTGCCTTTGGCTTCTCACAGCTGCTGAGTGAGTGGGTTTAATGACATGACTGAAGCACATCAATATTAAAATATTAATAAATTAGCTGCTTAGTTGTTTCCATTATGTTGATGTCAAAATCATGCAATGTGGAAGATTATTGTGTGAAAATCTCATCATTCATATTTATGGAAATGCCTTACAGCAAATCAGCTTTCAGGACTGAAATTTGATATAATTTAATGATGACAGTAGACATTTTTACTTATTACACTGCTTTGATGTCATATTAGGTGTTGCCATGGCCACGCTGGTACTTTTAACATGAATGCTGCCCTTTCTGTCGACGCTTTAGGACATTAGGTGAGCCACCTCAGAGCGGTTAAAACAAATAATGATTCAGATTTATCTGTTTTAAAATTAAAATTTTAAGTTATAGATACTTGAACCTTTAGTTTGATAGTGTTTGAGAATTCCTATTAGAACACAGAACTATAAGCGATCAAAAGTAAAGAAGCCACATTTATGTAGGAGTCGGTTTTATTTCCCAATACAATGCTTTTTTTTAAAAGCATATTTATGTATAAGGAGTATGGTATCACTGTGGTTGTGTTATTGGACCAGTAATGCAGACACCTGGACTAATGGTCCAGACACATGGGGAATTCCAGCAGCCATGTCCGAACTCTAACAAACACAATCATTTTTGTGTGTGTCAGGCCTCACTCCAGAAACTGGGGAATTTTCACACTGATCTTCACTGTCCTCAGGGTTGCTTGGTGCCATGCTCAGATGAGCGTTGACTCCATATCAAGGCCAGCTACTCTTAACATTTCTTTGATATTCAGCTCTTCTGTCCATGGTTTTGATTAAGTCTGTGATGAAATTGATATGCATCACACATAACAGGCCCCCTGTCAGTTCTACTTCTATTAGTGATAACCCTCTCCAGGTGTCATTGTTATCTGAATTAATAATTAATTAATTATTCTAAAGGGGAAAAAAGAAATACTTGTACTCATATATAGCACCTTTCTTGGCCTCAGGATGCTCCAAATCGCTTTACAGCCCATGGAGTATTTTTGATGTGTAGTCACTGTTGTAATGCAGGGAATGTGGTAGTATATTCACAACAAAAACAGAATTACCTGGAAAAACTCAGCAGGTCTGGCAGCATCGGCGGAGAAGAAAAGAGTTGACGTTTCGAGTCCTCATGACCCTTCGACAGAACTTGAGTTCGAGTCCAAGAAAGAGTTGAAATATAAGCTGGTTTAAGGTGTGTGTGTGGGGGGCGGAGAGAGAGAGAGACAGAGAGGTGGGGGGGGCGTGGTTGTAGGGACAAACAAGCAGTGATAGAAGCAGATCATCAAAAGATGTCAACGACAATAGTACAATAGAACACATAGGTGTTAAAGTTAAAGTTGGTGATATTATCTAAACGAATGTGCTAATTAAGAATGGATGGTAGGGCACTCAAGGTATAACTCTAGTGGGGTTTTTTAAAATTTTTTTTTATATTTTTTTAAAAATTTTTTTATATAATGGAAATAGGTGGGAAAAGGAAAATCTTTATAATTTATTGGAAAAAAAAGGAAGAGGGAAACAGAAAGGGGGTGGGGATGGGGGAGGGAGCTCACGACCTAAAGTTGAATTCAATATTCAGTCCGGAAGGCTGTAAAGTCCCTATTCGGAAGATGAGGTGTTGTTCCTCCAGTTTGCGTTGGGCTTCACTGGAACTATGCAGCAAGCCAAGGACAGACATGTGGGCAAGAGAGCAGGGTGGAGTGTTAAAATAGTACTATATAGTAGTATAATAGTAGTATATTCACATTGAGCAAGGTCCCACAAACAGCAATTAAATAAATGGCCAGGTCATTTGCTGCAGATGTTAGTGGATAAATGTTGGTTAGAACAAAGGGAGAAGTCCCCAATTTTTCCACAAAGGTATGCATCCACCTCAGAGCAGACGAGGCCTTAGTTTAATGTCTCATCTAAAAGACAGTACCTCCAACAATACAGCACTCCCACAGTATTGCGCAGAAGTGCCAGACTAGATTATGTCCACAAGCATCCAGAATGGAGCTTCAGCCTACAACCTTCTGAATTAGAGATGAGAGCACTATCATACAACTAAACCAAACACTAATGCTGTTTTAATGTACTAGCCATAACTATTTCTCACCACCTTCAATCACTATATGTAATCCCTTCTCCAGTTTATAATTGAGCTCATTGCCTAAACATTAAATCCTCTCTTCCTATTCTACATAGGATAACTTAAGAAAGCTGTGGGACTTCAAAAATGGCAGGAACATCAAATGATATGGGAACTCTGCATGAGTCATTTAGAAAGTTTGCAATGCATGGGGACACCAGCTCAAGTGGCAACGAAATGAATGGGAAGAACTGGTCCAAAATCTGCAAAGATTGCAAAGTCATTGATGGCAAAACAGTCACTTCAACTGACATAGACATTCTCTTTTCAAAAGTAAAGTAGGTACCAGGTATTGACCAGCAATATGATTTTCTCTAATTTATGCCTTCCAAAAAAAATAATGTTGTAAGCCAGTTCAGTGATCCAGGTCATTGATGTAGCTAGGCACCGGCCATGAAATGGTATTACAGAATCATGATTTTTCACACTGCAAATTCCCAATCTCAGCAAGGCTATCGGGAAGATAATGATTACTGTTCTATCCTCATCCAGATCAGCGAGCATATTGATGAAAGGAATACAGTAACAATCTAATTCACAGGGGTTATGTCCAATCATTTTTAAAAATTCTTCCAAGAGATGTGGGCATTGCTGACAAAGTCAGTATTCATTTTCCATCCCTAATTGCCCTTGCGATGATGATGGCGAGCTGCCTTCTTGATCTGCATGTGGTGAAGGTACTGGCACAGTGCTATTTCATAGGAAGTTCCAGGATTTTGATCCAGTGATGATGAAGGAATGGCAATATATTGCCAAGTCAGAATGTGTGACTTAGAGGAAAACTTGCAGATGGTAGTGTTCCCATGTTTCTTCTGCCCTTGTCCTTCTGGGTGGTAGTGGTCATGAGTTTAGGAGGTACTGTAGAAGGAGCCTTGGTGAGTTACTGCAGTGCATCTTGTCTATAGTACACACTTTAGAGTGCAGCAGTGATGGAGGGAGTGAATATTTAAGATGCCAATCAAGTGGGCTGCCTTTTCCTGGATGGTGTCGGGCTTATTGAGTGTTGTTGAAGCTGCAGTGGCCTAAACAAGTGGAGAGTATTTCATCACACTCCTGACTTGTGCCTCATAGATGGTGGAAAGACTTTGGGGAGTCAGGAGGTGAGCCACTTGCTGCAGAATATCTGAGCTGAGTGACCCTGGCGCACCTCAGGGAGTAGGTTGTTGCTGAGTAAGTGCCGCTTGATAGCACTGTCAATGACATTTTCCATCATTTTACTGGTGATCGAGAATAGATTGATGAGGCAGTAATTGGCCAGATTGGATTTATCTTGCTTTTAGTGGACAGGACATACCTTGACTATTTTTCACATTGCCAGCTAGATGCTAGCATTGTAGCTGTACTGAAACAGCTTGGTTAGGGGTGCAGCTAGTTCTGGAGCACCAGCCTTCAGTACTATTATCTGGAAGCTGTCAGGGCCCATTGCCTTTGCAGTTTCCAGTGTCTTTAGCCATTTTTTGATAACATATGGAGTGAATTGAATTGGTTGAAGGCTGGCATCTATGATGCTAGGTACCTCAAGAGGAGGCCAAGTTGGATCTTCCACTTGGCACTTCTGGCTGAAGATGTTCAAATGTATCATCAGCCTTGACTTTTGCACTGATGTGCTTGGCTCCCCCATCATTGAGGATGGGGATATTTATGGAGCCTCTTCCTCCTGTTAGTTGTTTAATTGTCCACCACTATTCATGACTGGATGTGGCAGGACTGCAGAGTTTAGGTCTGATCTGTTGGTTGTGGGATTGCTTAGCTCTCTCAATCTGTCTGTTTATTGTTTCGCAGGTGGCTGTACCCAAATAGCAATGAAATTGAGCAAGATTATTGCAACAAATAAATGTTTCAGAAACATGTTAGAAAAAGAATGTTTTCAAATGTGGAACATGGGGATAATTGAATGTCATTGGAAATGCATTATTTCAGTATCGGCTGGCACAGCATTGCTTGCCAAGCTCCTCTGTGCCAGCTCAGTAGGTGAACCAGCTGCCAGTGGCCTGGTTGGGCCTTTTGGTTGAAGGAGTCAAATGATGGCAAACTTTGGATGACAAATTGCCGAGAGGTTATCCAAGTACTGCTGGGGAAGGTTAAAACTAATCTGGCAGGGGGTGGGAAATCTGAAATAGTGGAAAGGAGCAGAAATGAAATCAGAGGACAGAGGGTTACTAAATAACAGTAAAATTAGAAATCCCCCAAAATTTGCAGGAACCTGGATAATAGTAAACATGATGAAGGAGGCGTTAAATT
Source organism: Carcharodon carcharias (assembly GCF_017639515.1). Taxonomy (NCBI): domain Eukaryota; kingdom Metazoa; phylum Chordata; class Chondrichthyes; order Lamniformes; family Lamnidae; genus Carcharodon; species Carcharodon carcharias. Next base: position 127,799,174 of record NC_054473.1, on the reverse strand, counting down.
ATGCATGTCTATGTAGTATAATTAATATGTTGGTGAGCTGCACAAATTGCTACATGGGATTATGAAATCTTTGCATTAATAGAGAGATGGCTCAAACAAAAGCAGGAGTGGGTTCTTTATATTCCTGGTTACCAAGTAATCATAGAGAAGGCAAAAAAGGAAGGGGCTTGGCAGCATTTATTAAGGACAATATATGGATGGCATTGAGGAATGGGGAGGGGGGGGGTGCGGCTTTTACACTGTAGAGGGATTTTTATAGAGCTCCAAAGAGCGAGATGGATGAGCAAATTTGTTGGCAAATTGAGTAAAGGTCGCGTGTCCTTTATCCATAAATCAGAAAACTAAACACATCCAAAAATCACATTTTTTGAATCTTATCGACCTTTAGCATGGGAGGTCCCTGACCCGAGCCGACACAACCTGGGCAAACACGTACCTCACCAGCCTTTACCATGGGAAATCTTGTTATTTGTCTTAACTTGTGCCCAGCTGCTTCTGACCCAAACCCTATCATGCCAACTTGGTTCAACCAAGAAAATGCTGCCCCTTGGGAAAGTAACGATATCTGATCTAAATGGAATCAGCAAGTCTTTGGAGGTAAAGGTATAAGTGTCAAGTCTGGTCTGCCAGAGGCTGTTTTCCCTTGCTTCGCAAACTGCTTAAAGTACCACTGAGGGACAGAAAACTTATTCTCCAACTCCTCATTACTAGCTAGATTTCCACAAGTCACTACTTATTCATCCTAATAATACTCAATACGCTACTCAATCCGAAAACCAAAAGTATCTAAATACCGAAATCAGCTCCAAGGGTTTTGGATAAAGGATACTCAACCTGTAGTGATATTTTAATTACCCTAATATAGAAAAACAAATTGCTGAAGATAAGGAAGGAGAGGAATTTCTGATGTGCCTACAGAGCTTTCTTGTTCAATCTGTCTCCAGTCCAACAAGGTAGGAAATGGTATTAAGTCTGGTTCTAAGAAATGAAGTAGGACAAGTGGAGTGCGCAAGTAGGAGATCATCTAGTTAACAGTGACCACAATATAATTCAGTTTTAAGTAATAATGGAAAGAGATCAGAAAATATTGAAGGTAAAAATGTTCAAATGGGAAAGAGCTAACAAGGGAGCAAATACAAGTAGACTGGAAAAGGCGATTGCAGGGTAAAGCAGGACTAGTGCAATAGAAGGCTTTCTGAGAAGAGATAGTTGAGGTACAAATTAAGCAGATCCCTTTGAAGGGAAAAGGTTAGCACAGCCAAAGTTAATGCCCTCTGCATGACAAGAAAAATAATATTAAAATTGAACAGACAAATGGTGCTTAATACAAAATGTCTGTCACAAGGGTCAGTTAATAAGCAAGAAAACTATGGAAAGTAAGGGAGGGAATTGAAAAAACTAAAATGGGAGGAATAGAGAGATTATTAAAAAATTGGAAGAAACAACACATTGAACCCTAAAATATTTTATAAACATAGAAAATATAAGAAGTTAGCTATTGAAAAAGTTGGGAATTTTCATGTGGAAGCTGAAGACATGGCTAAACAAAGTACGTGTGTGAGTACTTTGCATTGTTACGACTGGCCCCAGGGTGAGGTTCCCTCAATTTGTTATGATCCCAGATGAGTTACCCCAAATTATTATACTCCCTGGTGAGGAGGGATGAAGTGGCTCCCCTTCTTTGTTCAACCCCCTCAGTTGGTCGCAACAACATCAATTTAAAAAGGATCCCTTCCCTCGTGGATCCTTTTCTCAGTCCAAATGTATTTATGTTTTAAAAGGAGCCAACTTAACCATGTTTTATTGAGTTAAAGAGAGAGTGAGTTTATTAATTACTAAAAGACGAGAAAAAATAATGAAACACAGCACACAGGCTAGAAATGAGAAGTGAATCCAGAAATAAAAGTTAAAGAGATATATAAATCAGTCTTTGGCTGGTCCGTGAGGAGTAGACGGTGAAATGTTGCAGCCATTAAGTTGGATGATTCCGGTAGAGCAGAATTTGGCAATTGAGCAGTTGGTTTGGAGTTTCTTGGTTCTGCAGGTTAGCTGAAAGGAGTTGTCCTGTTTCATTTTTGATTGTGGCTTTGTTGACTTGTGACTTGCTTCCAGCAATCAGAGAAAGTTTTTCTTTACCTGCAAGCGCAGGGAAGCCTAGATAATGTTCTTCAGCTGTGACCTACACAGCATATCCCCGCACACCAGGCCATGAACACCAAAGCTAGCGCACAGAGGCTAGGATTGCAGATGGCTTTTAACCCTTTCTCTTGTGTATTCCTGGAAGAGAAAAAAAAACATGTCTTTCACCCAGATCTGCTTTCTTTTCAACTAATATCATGTCCACAGTCTGAGATATAACTCACAGGAGATGTTTCTACTGAGATGGTAATCAGCCTTCATTATCTCTGCAACCACAGGAGATTACACTTTAATTTTTGGCATCACATCTTTTCCTTTGACATGTTTCTGTCTGAAATATGCTTTCACATCTTTTAAGGTGCGACATCCCGTTCTCTGGACTAGTTGGTTGAGTGTAATCCACAAAGGAATTTTCCAGCAAGTGGTTACTTTATAACCCCAGCCAGCTTTTGCTTGTAGGTCTTCTTTTTAAAAACATGTCTTACTTAAAAGTTCAATATGTTCATAAGTAATTCGTGGCTATGATCCCGTATTCATGACAGCATCCATCTTCACAAAGGAAGAAGATGATATGAAGGTAACACTAAAAGAGAAGAGAGATGATGTGGACAGGGTAGTGAAAGATAAGGAAAACATACTAGAAAGCTTAGCATTAGTGAAAACTGGTAAGCCACCTGGTCCAGATGGAATGCATCCCACATTGGTGAAAGAGGCAAAAGTAGAAATAACAGAGGCATTGCTCACAATCTTTTAGTACTTATTGGATACAGTAGAGACGGAGGATTGGAGGGTTTCTATTGTTATACCAATATTTAAGAAAGTAAATTAGGATAAACCCGGCAAGTACAAGCCAGTCAGCCTATCATCAATGGTGGGGAAATTATTGGAATCCATTATCTGGAAAAAGTGAATTTTCATTTATTAAGGAATGGGTTAGTCAAGGAGAGCCAAGGTGGATTTGTTAAGACAAATCATGTCTGACTGATTTAATTTGAGGCAAAAGGAAGGGAGGAAATTAAAACAATCACAATCGCTAGAGAACAAGTACTGGGAAAACCAATGGGACTAAAGATTGACAAGTCCCCTGGACCTGATGGCCTGCATTCTCTAGGGTCTTAAAAGAAATGACTGCAGAGATAGTGGATGCATTTATTGTAATCTTCCAAAATTCCCTAGATTCTGGAAAGGTCCCGGAGGATTTTAAAACTGCAAATGTAACACTATTATTCAAGAAGGGAGGGAGTCAGAAAGCAGGAAACTATAGGCAATTAGTCTAACATCTATCATTGGGAAAATGCTCAATCCATGATTAAGAAAGTAGTAGCAGGATATTTAGAAAATCATAAATCAATCAAGCAGAAAGGGAACTCGTATTTAAATTTATTGGAATTCTTTGAGAATGTAACAAGCAGGGCGGATAAAGGAGAACCAGCAAGTGTAGTGTGTTTGGATTTAGAAAAGGCATGAAATAAGTACCACATAAAATGTTATTACACAAGATAAGAGCTCAAGGTGTTGGAGGTGATATGTTAGCATGAATAAAGGATTGACAAACTAACAGGAAACACATTTAGGATAAATGGATCATTTTCAATTTGGCAAACTGTAACCAGTGAAGTGCCACAGGGATCAGTGCTGGGGCCTCAACTATTTATGATCTGTATTAATGCCTTGAATGAAGGCACTGACTATACTGTAGCCAAATTTTCAGATGATACAAAGATAGATAGGGAAGCAAGTTTTGTGGAGGATGCAAAGGGATTTAAATAGGATAAGTGAGTGGATGAAAATTTGGTGGATGGAATATAATGTGGGAAAATGTGAGGTTGTCCACTTTGGCAGGAGGAATAGAAAAGCAGAATATTGCTTAAATGGTGAAAGACTGCAGAATGCTACATTACAGAGGAATCTTGGTGTCCCTGTATATTAATTACAAAAAGTTAGCATGCAGGTACACAAAGTAATTAGAAAATTATCAAATGGAATGTGGGTCTTTATTGTTGAGTAGATAAGTAGGGAAGTCTTGCTACAACTGAAGAGGGCATTGGTGAAACTGCATCTGAGTACTTGGTACAGTTTTGGTCTCCATAACTAAAGGAAGGATATACTTCAGTAGGGACTAAAGATCATTTTAAGTAATTTATATTTGTATTTGTGGGTGTTAGGAATAAGCTATAGCTTTAAGTTTAAGCTTTAGCTTTAAGTTTAAGTTTAATTTATATTTCATATGTATGTGTTAAGAAAGGGGAAAAACCTGGGTTTTCATTTCACTTTAGAATGTTGCCTGCAAGTCTGTGGGTTTGTTTGTGGATTGCGTTTTAATGAGATTTTACGACTCTTGAAGTAGAGAGCTGTATTTCAAGGGGGGTTAGTGGTTTATGGAAGTTAAAGCAAAGTAGGAAAAACTGTGCTGTTGCCTAGTAACAGGAGACCTACAGAGAGATAGAGGGAAGCAGAAAAGCAGTTTGAGTTCAGTTGGTCTGTGGATACCACAGAGTGAGGAAGCTGGACAGGAGAGGGAACAGCAGAGAGCAGATTTCCCAAAAGAACAGAAGAAAATCCCAGAAACTAGGGAGTGAGAACAAAAGAAAGTCCAAAGAAAACAGTTAAGTCAAGGAACAAGAACAGGAATTAGGAGCAGTTCCTGTTCAGTGGAAGTGAAAGTAGGGAATAGAGGGTAAAGCTCTGAATTAAAGAGAGAAAGCTCCAAGAAGCAGACCTGAAGCAAAATATGCTTGTGAGAAGCCAGAGATCTGAGGAGATAGCCAAAGTTGGGTGACACCTTACCACAGGCCTGTGAAGAAGTGCTGTTCTGTTGGCACGGCTGAGTATCTGAGAGAGTGTATGGAAGACAAAGCTTGAATACATATGGCAATCCAGGGGAAAGGAACATCAGAAGGAGAGGTTGAAATCCTGGAGGTGGACCCTTGTTGAAGATGACCAAGTGAAAGCGTAGCTTGGTAGAAAATTCCAAGGTGAGTACTTTGAGAGTGGAGATTGGAAACCCTTGTGTGAAAGATGGAGTTCCATGAGACCAGTTGGCTCACGGTATGACAAATGCCTGGGGGAGTTGTTGAGAGATCCATTGCATCTGTTTGAGATGTCATCCTTCACTTGGTTTCAGAGCGTGGTGTGCCTGACCACAGGTCACCTATTGATTTACATGGACTGTATACTTGTTGTGAACATTAGATTATAAGATAGATTTTTTTGTAACTTGTGTTATCCTTACAAATCTGTATATATCTGTAAAGGTACAGTTGTGGATAAAGGAGAAGTGCAATATAGTTCAACTTTTCCTTGTTTATTAAATGTTTTATTCTTCTGTTAAAAGTACATCAGCAGACTCCCTTCAGTAGCCACCCTCCACATTTCTAAACAAAAAGTAAAAGTTAGGATCTATCAAGACAGGTTCTACCCCAGGATCTGACTTGTCCAGTAGTAGTATCACCTGGGATCATAACAACTCCTACATTTTCAGTTGGTCACAGATCCCTGATGTCGTCCAGGGTCCACGGAGGCTGCAGGGTTGGCTCCTCAGGGACAAGGGTTACCCGCAGAGGACGTGGATGATGATACCTGTGTGGTGGCCTCAGACTGCAGCAAAGCAAAGGTATAACGAGGTCCAGGCAACAACTCACAACTTGGTGGAGCAAACTGCCGGGATGCTGAAAATGAGGTTCCAATGCCTGGACCTGGAGTCCTGTAATATAGTCCATAGAGGGTGTCACACCTTGGTGTTGCCATTGTGCCCTTTACAGCCTGGCGCTGCAACAGGGTGAGGAGATGCAGGAGCTGGAGGTCTCTTCCAATGAGGAGCACATCGATGGGGATGAGGGTGAGGAGGTCCTTGAAGGAGACAATGACAGCGATGAAGCCCTCACACTGGCCAGAGGAGGCAGGTGCGTTCAGGAGGTCTTCATAGGTGCTAGATTTGTGGAGGATGATAACATGTCAGGAGACACCATGGATCCTCACACTACATCTATGAACGTTTGACTTCAGTCTAGCTTATAGCAGTGTATATACCCTCTGTGATAATGCTCTTGTCATGGAGACGCACTGGAGGCCTCAATAGTTGCTAGATTCCAGGAGGATGATGAGGACATGCAATGAGGACATTCCATAGATCTTCACTTAGCCTCTGAGAATGTCTGACTCCTGTCTGGCTGAGGGCAGTTCACTTGCAATCTGTGATCAGGTCATATCATAGAGGTGCAGCCATGAAACTCTAGGAGCATCTGATCCTTTGTCCGTCTTCAGCACTTGACTCCTTCAGGAACACAGCATCACTAGTTGCAGATGCTGAAGAGATGGGGGGCCAGCCCCACCTTAAAGGTGCTGAGAGCACACAGAGAGAATGACGGAACTCTGTGATGCCTGCCCACAACATTCTGGCAACAATGAGCAGCACCATCGAGGTGCAGGCATCATTAATGTGTCTAGGGAGTGTGAGGCCAGCCATCACTTTGGTCTGAAGGCTGCACAAAACACAGGGAAGAGGCCCTGGACTGAGGAACCAAGGTTTCACATCTGAGTGACACGAATATTGCTCATCAGAACAAGGAGCCATAGGCAAAGAGACATTCTCGGGCGTTTATTGACAATAGTGAACAGTATGTACAAATGATTAACTCCCATGCGTGGTCTATGCAACTACATCTTCTTAACTTTCCTAACTCTGCAGCTACGTCATGATGTCCCCCAGACATCCACAGCGGAGGTGGAGGCAACCTGCTGACTGTGATGCCCTGTCTGTGATGACCTTGGCGGATGTCGTCTGGAGGGCCAAGACTTGGAGAGCCCCGGCCTGCATTCAGGGTCCTGCTGTGCAGCAGTGGTGCCCTCCTTGGTCTGTGGAGCTGGAGCTACTGAGGTCACAGGAAGAGGGGATTGGGATGGGGCAGATATTCCCAGAGTCACCTTGACGGATGGCCCCCATGGGTTGCCACCTGCTGACACTCCTCCCTATGGGTGCCCGAGGGCCCCTGGCTGACTCCTTGAGGAGAAGGGGTAGCTGAAGTGACATCAAGCTATCCTGCACCCCTCTCTTGTACACACTGTTGGAGGCCAACTATGGCATCAGCAATGGAGTTCCATCCACGCAGCAGTGCAGGAGTGACATCCTGGACCATGGCCTCCATGGCGGGCACCATCCTAACAGTGCTGGCCTCAGTATGTTGGCATGCCGGCGCTATCACCTCAGCCTGAAGGCGGACAGGCTCCTCCATCGTGCCTTGCAATCTGAGGAGTGCAGCGGACATCCCTTCCTGATGTTCCCTAGCTTGCATTCACAGTTCCAGCACCTGTGGCATGACTGAGTCCAGAGGCTCATCATCTGACTTGGACTCAGCAGATTTCTGGACGCTAGCAGTTCTCCAAGGACACCTAGGAAGTCCCTGCCTCTGCCTGCTGTGGATCAGACAGTGCGATGTGCTCACCAGATTGTGATCCCGGGGTTACTCTAAAGCTAGGTCCCACCGTGGTGTGTGCCTCTGCGTTGGTGGAGGGTGTGAGTAAGCGCTGTGATGGGACTTCAAGGAGGGTGCCTTCAGATTCCTCTTCAGAGGTTTCTTCGGGTCTTGATTGGAGGCCCTGGGTCATGGACTCCATTGGCTGTTTGGCAGATGAGCCTGTAGAAGCAGTGGCCTATGAAACCGGACACATCAATCATAGCATGGTTGTCTGATGGATGTTGCACTGCTGGAACCTCACTTGGTAGAGCACCACCGACCTCATTGTCAGCACAGGAACAGTCCAGATCCTCACCGGCCAGCTGGATGGCTCTGTTTTCAAAGTCCGTGAGGACTTTGATTTCAGGTATTCCTCTACCAGTCTGTGACCTTTTCCTCTTGTTGTGTGCCAGCTTGTCTTGCATGAAAAGAGATGGAGAGAGTGTAAGCAGCATGCCTGCCAGACCAGATGATAAGTATGCCTGTGGCATGTGTGGGTGATGAGTGGTCCCACGGATGGGATGAGGACAATGAAGGTGTGTATAAGAGAATGAATGGTGATGTCCAGTGAACTAACAGTGAGTGAGGGCCCTGTGAATGTGTGGTGGGCTTGTGAATGTGTGAGTTGAGAGTGGCTTACCCTGGCAGAACAAAGAGATCATTCATCCTCTTACGGCACTGGATCGCTGTCCTCTTTTGCAGGGCGTTGGTGCTGACCACTGCCACCGCCTCCCGGGCCAGATTGGCAATGTAGCTGCCTATCCTGAGGCCTGAGCAAGGGTAGAAGACATCACAGCAGGCCTCCACAGCATCCAAAGGAACTAGAGGGATACATCATTGAACCTGAGGGCTGCAGTCTTTTTGCCTTTCCGGGCCATGACTTCAGAGCAGCAGTCTTGGGCTGGGAGCGATTGCACTTTAAATGTGGCGCCCGGTGTGATGAAGCGCCGAGGTGATGGCATGGCAGGTGAATAAGAGTCTGCCCACCATGGAAATGGTGTGTTTCCCGGGAATGCATAACTAATGCGGTGGGCTTGGGAGGATATGGTGTGAGAAGCCGCCATTGCGGCTTTACCAACATTTTGACGACATTTTACCCACCTGCTACCACACTTAGTGCAAATCTGGGATGATTCCATCCAATGGCTAAAATAAACCACAGATTGAAACCAAAGGGAGATCAAATGACCTACCTCTTGGGTGTAAAATTTACTCAATTTGAACTGCCATAAGGACAAAAGGGCAATAGCCTTACCTACCACCCCCCACCACTGCAACTCTCTCTCCTCTGGAACCTCTCTTAACAAAGCTGAGCCCTGCTTGTGGTTTGAAAACCCACCAGAAGACCTCATTGCTGCAAACCAAAAGTTCTTAAAGGATGATTCTAACACAACATCACTGTCTTTAAGAGAAAACAGAATGAACCACAACTGCAGGACAACTGCTTCAGTGAGAAACCAAAGTAGCAAATGGTGGGGGGGGGGGGGGGGGTTGTCGCTGCACTAGCAACCCAACAGCCCAAGCTATTACTCTGAGCACACAGGTTCAAGTCCCATAGCAGCCAGTAGAATTTAAGTTCAATTAATAAAAATCTGGAATTAAAAAGCTACTGTCAGTAATGGTGGCCAGGAAACCATTGTTAATTGTTGTAAAAACACACCTGGTTCACTAATGTCCTCCAGGGAAGGAAATCTGCCACCCTCACCTGATCTCACATGTGACTCCAGACCCACAGCAATGTGGTTGACTTTTAACTGCCCTCTGAAATTGCTGAGCATGCCACTCGGTTCAAAGGCGAAAAGAGATGGATAATGAGCGATGGGCAACAAATGCTGGCCTTCTCATCGATGCCCACGTTCCATAACATTTTTTTTAAGAACAGCAGCCAACGAGGAAAGTGACTCTCTAGCTGTGAACAAGCATTCAGACAATCCCTGGATAATCTTTCTGACTTTACCTTCTATACTTGGCCAAGTTTTAACATCTGATATTCTGTAAGGTTTTTATTTCTTTTTGTGCATACCTGGGGAAGTTGTGTTTTTTTTGCATTGGTGGGAAGTTGGACATGTTTGTACATTTGAAACCTTTTTGTTAAAAAATTCTGTATTATTACCTGAGTGAGTTTTAGTAACAAAACTAACTCCTTACTTGTTAACTCAAGGAATCGGCCAGCTTAATTCCTACACTGGGTTACACACAGTTAAGTACATATTGAATTGGCAATATCAAATTTCGTCTAAATATGAATTCTGTTATAAACAACCCAGGAGTGGGACTAAGAGGAGTCAGCTCACCCCTCCTAAACTGGTCATAATAAAATGTATAAAATAGCAAGTCAAAAGGATTAACTTGATTAATACTTTATATTAAACTGTGAGGGTAGAACAAGGGGTGACAGGTTCTGACTAATTAAAGGTAATTTTAGGAGTAACATAAGGAAATCTTTCAAAAAGAAAGTAAGCAACATTTGTAATGCCTTTACAGCACTGCTTGTGGGCCAGGAGGAACAGAAGGGATTCCTCCAGGCCCAACAAGGTACCAATGAAAGCACTCTGCAATCTACCTGCTCTTTCCTCTCAATCAGGCCCCAAGCCCCATGATTGGAACTCTTGGACCCTTCCCCATAATCCATCACAGCTAGACCCACTTGCTCTTAACTAGGCTCAGGTGCAGCCTTGTGCTTGTAGGATTTCCTGCCCACTAGACCCTGTTCAGCCTACTTGTGGCCTGAAAACTAAGAAAGAAAAAAGAAAGACACCCTGTAGTTAAAATCTACAGGATGTTCAGGAAAGCCATAATTCAGGAATTCCCAAATCTCAAAACAGCATCCCAGCATGGAACATTCCGCCAAGCTAAAATCCAGGAAACCTAAAATGTGCCACAGGTTGAGTGCTGGTGGAAAAAATAAAGCTATCCATGGGTATATTATTTAGAAACTGAATAGAGGGGTTTAATCATGTTTTAATTTCAGATCCAAGTCAGCTCGGGTAATCACCTTCGAAGAGTTTAAAATGGCTCTGGCAGAACTTGCTCCAAAAAGGTTTAAAGGCAAAAATCAAGAGGAGGCACTCGCATCAATTTATGCTCTTATTGCCGGAAGAGATCCAACTAATGCTGGAGTGACGGTAAGCATGCTGAACCTGAATCCAAACCTTAGCTCTGGTATCCATTTTCATTAAGATTCCATCAGTTTCCTTTCTGTATCACCAGTTGTATTGAGCTGCTAAACTTTATTTTAAAATTTCTAAACTCCAAATGTCTTATCCTGATTGGAGCCAAACCAAACAAGGCAAATTCTGGTACATCTCAGTCAGACTGAGGAAGTGCTGCAGCCATCCCATCGATTATCTCACTGTATTGTCTCATAAACTTTGCATACACAAACTCAGACATACACTAACATGCACTAAATATATACACACACACAACACACACTCACACTCATCCTTATGCAGATAAACGTGCACAAACACAGCACGCTCATATATATTCAGTCTCACACATGGGGCGGGACTTTCCAATCCCACCAGTGGCAGGCATCGTTGCGGGCAGAATGAGAAAATTTGGAGAGCAGCCAAAAGCCAAATGACTTTCAACCGCTCTCCAAATTTTGCCATCCCATTCGCGATGATGTGTGCCGCTGGTGGGATCGTAAAATCCTGGCTAATGTCTCAGCTCCAGACCTTCATTGGAACCTGGTACATGGTATTTTCATCCATCAGAGATCAGGCAGGTACAACTGGTCTGACCACGGATCTGGAACAATCACACAGCTGGGCCATGATCATGGGTACAGATCCATATAAGCTAATGCCTGCTACCTGCACAGCTTCAAGATTCCTTTCGTTAATAGCAATCAATAGTGCCATCATTATTTCACAAGCAGAAAAGCTTGATGGATAAGCTACTAGAAGAGCAAAGCTATCTATTGGCTGTGCGTTAATTGTATATTAATTGTGTTTAATTATATGCAAGTGGTGGGCGTTAACTGGGGTTTCATGTGAGCTCAATAAAGAAACATTTATTGAAACTGTGATGTGGTTGTTAGGAGACATACGCTTGTAATGTTTAACTCTGTAACTAAGTGTCAGAGTGAGCAACGACTGGTTCCAGTATTTTTCTTTACCAACTGGCTTTCTGGAAAATAACACTATGGCCCATGATAAATTTGAGATACCCTCCAACCTCCATTTGCTCCTGTGCACTGTGCAAATGATTCACCAAATGCTCCTGTCTTATCACTGAATCCTCTGGAGTGTTTTGCTGCTGTGTAAGTATGAGATTCCGGGTGCCATGAGATGTTTGGTACAGACTATGGGCTCTGCCAAATCCTTTTGTTTGGCAACCTAGGGATTCAAAGAATGTATTCTAGAAAGTTGCCAACAAGACAACCCTTGAAGCAGAGTTTAAGTGGCAAGGTATTCCCGTGTGTTATGCTGAGATACCATGTATGCCTTTGTGAGATATTGAAAATGAGTAAGTAGATAGTGCAATTAGAGAAAAAGGATGACATGAATATGAGTTTGGGGAGTCTCCTGACTTCACCTCCACTACCCCCGCCCCCCAGCTCATTTCCTTCATTGTGTATGTGCTCAGAATTTCAAGGGCCCTCTCCTCATAAAGATTCAGAAATCTTAGGTCAAGTGAACTCCCTCCAGTCTGCCTGTTATGGACGGCCTTGTCCTGCAAGTTAATTTTAAAAAGTACTTATGTTGGAATGATGAATATGAAACAAGGTATGTGTCACCCAGTATCCAGCCCTAGCAACTACCTAACGTGAATCCCAGAATATGCTGCATGCACACACCTTGACATGATTGGTGCTCTTTAGGTTGCCATATTTAATGGTACACAGGCCAAATACATTGGCACAACAGCCCTTGACATCAAGGCAGCATTGATCAAGTGTGGCATCAAGGAGCCCTAGCAGATGGTACACAGGCCAAATACATTGACACAACAGCAAAATAGAATGCTCCACAAAAACATGGGCCTATCTGTATATTTGAAAAGTAGGTAAACAATAGGCAGATTGTTATGCATTGATCCTTGGTGATATTCAACCAAGCGCTCAAAGAAGAGCTATTAACACACATTGTGTGCAAGATAACAAAAATAGGAAAAGTGTGGGCGTACTTACCTGCCAGCTTGAGAAATGTATCATGTAGATGATACGCACAACTGCCACTGTACTTTGGTAGTGGAGGGAGTGAATGTTTAAGTGCTGGATGGATTGCTGATCAAGCGGCTGCTTTGTGCTTGATGGTATCAAGCTTCATGAGTGTTGTTGATGCAGCAGATAGAGTTCCCAGCCTCTGATCTGTTCTTGGAACCACAGTATTTATATGGCTGGTCCAGTTTAGTTTCTGGTCAATTTCAACTCCCAGGATATTGGAGGAATCAGCCATGGTAATGCCATTGAATTCAATGGGAGATGTTTAGATTCTCCTTTGTAGGAGATGGTCATTGACTGGCACAGTGTGGTGTGAATGTTTCTTGTCACTCATCAGACCAAGCCTGCACGTTGTCCCGTTCTTGCTATATGTGAGCACGGACTGCTTCTGTATCTTGAGAGTTGCAAATGGAGCTGGACATTGTTCGATTTATCAGTGAAGGATCCCATTTCTGACTTTATGAGGGAGGGAAAGTCTTTGATGAGGCAGCTGAAGATGACTGGGCCTGGGACACTACTCCAAAGAACTCTTGCAGCGATGTCAAGGGGCTGATATGATTGGCCTCCAACAACCACAAACATCTTCCTTTGTGTGACTTATGACCACAACCAGTGGAGAGATTTCCCCCTTGATTCCCATTGACTTCAATTCTGCTAGGGCCACACTTGATCAAATGCTGCCTTGATGTCAAGGGCAGTCACTCTCACCTCACCTCTGGAATTCAGATTTTTTTTGTCCTTGTTCAGACCAATGCTGTAACGAGGTCTGGAGCTGCGTGGCCCTGATGGAACCCAAAATGAGCTTTGGTAAACTGGTCATTGTTGGGTAAGTGGCACACTATAGCACTATAAATGACACCTTCCATCGCAGATGATTGAGGGTAGACTGATGGGGCAGCAATTGGTCAAATTGGATTTGTCCTGTTGCAACCACATTGTTGTGGGTCTGGAGTCACATGTAGGCCAGATTGGGTAGAGAAGGACATTAGCAAACCAGGTGGATTTTTATGACAATAAGGTAGTTTCATGATCATTATAAAGTCTAGCTTTTTATTCCAAATTTATTAATTAATTACAGTTGAACTCTGGATTACAAGTCCAGTAACATTATCACAATGTTACCTTCCCCTCCAAATATTTCCCTAAATTTGCACATCTTTCAAAATTTTATCAGATTCCATTTGAAGGTGCAGTCATAAGTTTACCATGATCATTTTGTGTTGTCATTGTAATAAACTCAAATACATAGCTTTGGAGTTTGAGAACTCCAGTTCCTGACGGGTCTTGGGCCTTCTGCACATGTGCTGGCTGGGAAATGGCCACACATGCGCAGTTCATGTCTTTTATGTTCTTTAGGCTGGGAACCAGCCCTGCATGCCTGCTTGGAGGAAAAGGAGTGTACAGCATGAAACACAGGTCAGATGATCTGATAATGGTGCATCATGGTGCTGAGTGTGTCCCTGGGAGCAGGACATGGGAGGGGGGCAGGGAGAGATCTAAGAAGAAAGTCCCAAGAAGGGGCAAAGATAGGGGTCAGAAAACAGTCGCAGAGTCAAGTTAGATGAAAGGAACATAGCAATAGGTGCCGAGTTAAAGAGAGAGCTGCGAGGAGCAAACTTGAAGCAAAGCAGGCTTGAGAGAAGCCCTGAAGATCCGAGGGGGCAGCTGAAGATTGGTGACTTCTTACTGCTTGCTTTTTGGAGCAGTGGTGTTCAGCTTGGCACAGTTGATGATCTGAAATTGTGCTCAGAAGGTGAAATTTGAGTGTACTCAGAGGTCCAGAGAAAGGAATCTCGGAAGGCGGGATTGAAACCCTGAGAGGTGGGTCATTATTGCAGCCATCCGAGTGGGAGTGACGTTTGAAGAGAATATCAAGGCAAGTTCTTTAAATGTGGAGATTGGAAACCTTCGTGAGAAAGACAAAGTTTCAGTGAAACTGGTTGGCTTACAATGTGACAAATGTCTGGGTGGGTTGTTGAGAAATCCATGGAAATTGCTTTGGTTGCATCTGTCATTTATTTTGGAGTGTGGTGTGTCTGACCGTAGTTCACCAGTTAATTCACATGTACTGCATATGTACCTTAAATATTAGAATATAAGATAGATATTGTAAATAGTTTTATCATTCTGAATTTATATGTGTCTGCAAAGATATAGTTGGAGTGAAGGAATAGTGAATGTTTGAATCGTTTTCTTCTGTTTGTATTGAGATCTTTCCAACCTTTTTGTCTAGTGCAATATAGCTTATTTTTCATGTTTAATAAATATTTCATTACTTGTGTTAAAAGTTCATCAGCAGACTCCTGTGAATTTGTTCAGTAACTTACCTCCATAGTTTCTGAAAAATGATTAAGATCTATCAAGCCAGGTTTCACTCTGGGATCTGACTTGTCCAGTATTAACAGCTGGGATCGTGACACCAATTCCTCAATAAAAATCAGTTGTCTAGATTTGGCTATATTTATGATAGGGGAGGCGGTGGCGTAGTGGTATTGTCACTGGACTAGTAATCCAGCGACCCAGGATAACGCTCCGGGGACCTGGGTTTGAATCCCACTATGGCAGATGGTGGAATTTGAATTCAATAAAAATCTGGAATTAAAAGTCTAGTGATGACCATGAACCCATTGTTGATTGTCAAAAAAACAGCCATCTGCTTCATTAATACTCTTTAGGGAAGATCCGCGGTCCTTACCTCGTCCAGCTTACATGTGACACCAGACCCACAGCAATGTGGTTGGCTCTTAAATACTCCCCTAGCAAGCCATTCAGTTGTATCCAACCGCTGAAAAGGAATGAAGTTGGACAGGCCACCTGGTTTCTACCTAGGCACTGGAAATGACAATGGCAAACCCAGCCCTGTCAACCCTGCAAAGTCCTCCTTACTAACATCTGGGGACTTGTGTCAAAACTGGGAGAGCTGTCTCACAGACTAGTTAAGCAACAGCCTGACATAGTCATATTCATGGCATCATATCTTACAGATGATGTTCCAGGCACCACTATCACCATCCCTGGGTATGTCCTGTCCCACTGGCAGGACAGACCCAGTAGAAGTGGTACAGTGATATACAGTCGGGAGGGAATTGCCCTAGGAGCCCTCAACATTGTTTCCAGACCCCATGACATGCATCATGGGCAAGGAAACCTCCTGTGATTCCCATGTCTTGCACGCCCCTCCCCTCAGCTGATGAATCAGTGCTCCTCCATGTTGAACACCAGGAAGCACTGAGGGTGGCAAGGGTGCAGAATGTACTCTGGGTGGGGAACTTCAATGTCCATCACCAAGAGTGGCTCTGTAGCACCACTACAGACCCAGCTGGCTGAGTCCTAATTGACACAGCTGCTAGACTGGGTCTGTGGCAGGTGGTGAGGGAACCAACAAGAGGAAAAAACAAAATTGACCTCAACCTCACCAATCTGCCTGCCGTAGATGCACCTGTTCATGTCAGTATCAATAGGAGTGACCACCTTGTGGAGACCAAGTCCCATCTTCACATTGAGGATACCCTCCATTGTGTTTGTATTGTGTGGCACTACTGCCTTGCTAAATGGGATAGATTTTGAACGGATCTAGCAACTCAAAATTAGGCAACCATGAAGTGCTGTGGGCCATCAGCAGCAGCAGAACTGTACTCGACCACATCCTGTCATCCCATGGCCCAGCATATACCCCACTCTACCATTACCACCAAGACAGGGGATCAACCCTGGTTAAATGAAGAGTGCAGGAGGGCATGCCCGAAGCAACACCAGGCATACCTAAGAATGAGGTGTCAACCTGGTGAAGTTATAACACAGAACTAGTTGCATGCCAAACAGCATAAGCACAAAGTGATAGACAGAGCTAAGTGATCCCACAACCAATGGGTCAGATCTAACTTCTGCAGTCCTGCCACATCCAGTAGTGAATGGTGGTGGACAATTAAACGACTCATTGGAGGAGAGGCTCCACAAATATCCCCATCCTCAATGATGGGGGAGCCCAGCACATCAGTGCAAAAGATAAGGCTGAAGCATTCACAACGATCTTCCGCCAGAAGTGTCAAGTGGATGATCCATCTGGGCCTCCTCCGGAGCATCACAGATGCCAGCCTTCAGCCAATTCGATTCACTCCACATGATGTCTAGAAACAGCTGAAGGCTATGGATACTGTAAAGCCTATGGGCCTGAAAATATTCCAGCAATTGCACTGAAGTCTTGTACTCCAGAACTTGCCACGCCCCTAGCAAAGCTGTTCCAGTACATCTACAACACTGACATCTACTCAGCAATGTGGAAAATTGCCCAGGTATGCGTTGTACACAGAAGGCAGGATAAATCCAACCTGGCCAAATACCGCCTCATCAACCTACACTTGATCATCAGTAAAGTAATGTAAGGAGTCAGAAGTGGGGATATCCGCTGATGATTGCACAATGTTCAGCACCATTTGCAACTCCTCAGTTACTGAAGCAGTCCATATGCAAATACAGCAAGACCTGGACAATATCCTGGCTTGGGCTGACAAATGGCAAGTAACAGTCACGCCACACAAGTGTCAGACAATGACCATCTCCAACAAAGCAGAATCTAACCATTGCCCCTTGACATGCAATGGCAATACCATCACAGAATCCCCCACTATCAACATCCTGGGGGTTACCATTGACTAGAAACTGAACTGAACTAGCCACATAAATACTGTGGCGACAAGAGCAGGCTAGGAATTCAGTAGTGAGTAACTCACCTCCTGACTCCCCAAAACCTGTCCACCATCTACAAGGCACAAGTCAGAAGTGTGATGGAATAATCCCCACTTGCCTGGATGAGTGCAGCTCCAACAACACTCAAGAAGCTTGACATCATCCAGGACAAAGCAGCCCGCTTGATTGGCACCACATCCACATTCATTTCCCTACCACCGATGAACAGTGGCAACAGTGTGTACCATCTACAAGATGCACTGCAGGAACTCACCAAGTCTCCTTAGACTGCAACTTCCAAACCCACAAGCTCTACCATCTAGAAGGACAAGGGCAGCAGATAGACAGGAACACCACCACCTGGAAGTTCCCCTCGAAGTCATTCACCATCCTGACTTGGAAATATATTGCTGTTCCTTCACTGTCACTGGGTCAAAATCCTGGAACTCCCTCCCTAACAGCACTATGGGTGTACCAACACCACGAGGACTGCAGCCATTCAAGAAGGCAGCTCACCACCATCTTTTCAAGGGCAATTAGTGGCGGGCAATAAATGCTGGCCTAGCCTGTGAAGCCGACATCCTGTAAATGAACAAAAATAAAATAAAATTCCCCACCACACCACAGCACCAGTTCTGTCATCTTATTTCAAAAGCTTCTTGCATTCATATAGAAGCATCTCAGTGTAAATTGGAAGGGTCATGAGGACTCGAAACGTCAACTCTTTTCTTCTCCGCCAATGCTGCCAAACCTGCTGAGTTTTTCCAGGTAATTCTGTTTTTGTTTTTGTTTCAGTGTAAATTTGCCTTCTTTCATGTTCTGCAGTGTCAAGCCTGTTCTTGGGCTTCCATGCTGTCTGCCTCTCAGGGCTACAATGTCTGAACCCACCTGCATGTTATCTCTCCTCTGTGATCCCTCCAGCCTGGGGACCTGGTTATCTCCCAGACCTGGCTTGAGGTCTCTAGTTGAAATGGATTTCCAGTATTGCCTTAATGTTACTTGCCACTCTTTCTGTTCTTGTTCAACTAAAATTAACCCTATCCATTCTGTGTCAATGCTTTTTATTCTGATAGAACTCCTGGCTATTTATGAAGGTAATGTGTTGCAATTTCAGGTTGCCAGCCATTTATTTATATCCTCCACTTTATTTTCAAACAGTGGAAGTGTACCAGAAGATATGAAACAATCCTCACATATGTCACTTTAAGGCCTCTATGTTTATTTCCTTCCATGTTGTTTACCCCAATGCAGACTACCAACACAGATCTCTTCTGCATCCTTTTCCTCAAATACATGCTAGCTCACTATCCCAGGCTCCTTGCCTTTCTGCCACATATGGTTGCTCTAATCATTTATTTTCCTTCTTGATATGATTTGTAGTTATTAAACAGTTGAAGCCATAACATCTTATAAGAGCACAACACGTATTATTGTAAAAATGACTGACTGCAAGTCTTCTAAGTAGACCAGATATCTATTATCTTTATCTTCAAGTCTAATAAAGCATGTCATTTCTTCTTTCAGGTTGCACATAAAGGAGGTGGTGTTGAGAGACTAACAGACACCTCTAAGTACACTGGATCCCACAAGGAACGTTTTGATGAAAGTGGCAAAGGCAAAGGGCTAAGTGGCAGGGAGGACATAGCAGCAAATACAGGTTATGTGGGGAATTACAAAGGAGCTGGAACTTACGATGAAAAAGTGAGAAAATAAAGAACGCATTATGCTGCCTGAGAGGCATGTCCATTAAAGGACTCAATCACCCTTTGTTAATTTGCTCAAGATCCTCTGGCGTTTTCAATAAAACAATAAAATTACATCTGTATTTTTACTTTTAACAAACTATTTTCTGGGTAATAAGCGCAATCTAAAGCCGTAATTGTGAACAGCAATTGCCGGAAAGGTGACGGTGGTGCAAAGCTTCCTCACACACTGTATTTTTCGATTGATGCAGAACAGAAAAAACTGAAATGAGGATAATTTTGTTGTGATAATTTACAAACTTTATAAGATGATGCCCGATTCGCTCTTCTTTATATACAGAAACCATTCTGTTGTAAGGTCTAGCCTCAAGCAATTTATATACAGAGAGTTAAAATGTAAACTGCTCTGAGTACACATTATTATAGAAAACACAAAGTTAACTTTGACAGCAGTTTTTATTTAATGTTCGTTAGGGAAGATTAAGGAGCACGTTCCAGTTTACAAATCCAGTAGCAGCACAAAACATTTCCAGGTCTGGTATAGCACAGCTCCCTCTCCTCCGCCCAGTAATTGGATTGAAATCTTGCTGTGAAATACACTTCCTGTCTACAGAATATTATTTCCTCTTGTGAAGTTTTTGTCACACTTTTGCATTAGTTAGTGGGATAGAAATTCTCAGAAGAACTGAAAATTGCTCCTTTGCCCAAAATATTCTGTAAACTGTAGGTTCAGATATTGGCATTCAGGGGGAATGTTCATATCGTTTTTAACCCCCTTCACCAAACTTAGATGAATAGAACCATATCAATCACCCACAAAGACCCTTCTGAGCTTGCTTAACTTTAATTGAACAGATGCATGGGAATACAGACACCTACAAGTTCCCCTCCAAGTCACGCACCATCCTGACTTGGAACTATGGTTCCTTCACTGTCACAAGATCAAAATCCTGGAACTCCCTCCTCTATAGCACTGTGGATTCCACAGTGGACTCCAGCAGTTCAAGAAGGCAGCTCCACCACCTTCTCAAGGGCTATAAGGGATGGGCAATGCATCCCACGCCCTATGAAAGAATTTAAAAATTTAATTTGATTTGTGATATCACTTGCCAATGAGTCAGAAAGATATGATTTCAAGTTCCACACCAAAGGTTTCAGCACAAAATTTAGGCTGACACTCCAGTGCCATACTTAGGGAATGCTGTGCTGTAAGAGGTGCTGTTTTTGGATGAGACATTAAACCAGATGTAAAGATCCTACAGCACTATTTTGAATTAAACCAAAGAAGTCCTCCCAGTCTTTTTACCGATATTTATCCCTCAACCAATATATCAAAAAACAATTATCTAGTCATTACCACGTTGTCATTTAGCAGGCTTTGATGTGTGTGCAAATTGCCTGCCACATTTCTTACATTATAACAGTGACTAAATTTTGACTATAAAATGCTTTGGGGTGTCCTGAGGTCATGAAGGGTGCTATATGAATGCAAGTCTTGCATTCCTTTATTTTGACACAACAGGGACAAGTTTATTTGATCTTTTGTGTCTGGTTTGGTATCCCAGTGTTATATTTTATGCTCCACATCATTGCTGTGCATCAGATTACAAAAGATAGACAGCACAGAAACAGGCTATTTGGCTGAACCAGTCCACAACAGTGTTTATGCTCCAGTCAAGCCTCCTCCTATCTTTTCTCATCTAAATCCACCATCGTAACCATCTATTTCTTTCTCCCTCAGGAGATTTTGTCCAATTTCCCCTTAAATGCATCTATACGATTCATTTGATGGGCTGCAGTGGTACAAGAAGGCAGCTGACCACCACCTTCTCAATAGCAATTACAGATAAGCAACAAATGCTGGCCTTTCCAGTGATGCACACATTCAATGAAAAAATAAAAAGAAAATATGGTCCCTGTGGTATTGAGTTCCATATTTTCATCACTCTTACTGTAAAGAGGTTTCTTCTGAATTCCCTATTGGATTTCTTGGTGACTATCTTATACTGATAGCCTCTTGTTATGCTCCTCCCCACAAGCAGAAACATTCTCTCTGTATCCACTCTATCAAAACCTTTTTAATTTTAAAGATCTCTATTAATTCATCCCTCAGCCTTCATTTTTCAAGCGAGAAGATATCCAGCCTGTCTATCCCTTCCTGATGTCCATACCCATGTGTTTCTGGTATCATTCTTGTAAATCTTCTCTGTACCCTCTCCAGTGCCTCCATGTCCTTTTAATAACACATACATGCAGTACTCCAAGTGTGGTCTAACCAGGTTTAGCATAACTCTCACTTTTCAATCCCATCCCTCTAGAAATAAAATCTAGTGCATGATTTGCTTTTTCTTCATGGCTTTTCTAACCTAGGGCACAACATTTAGTGTGATGTATTTGTATTCGAGATACCTTTGTTCCTCTACCCCAACTAGACTTGCACTTTCCAAGTAATTCTTTCTCCTATTCTTCCCACCAAAATGTACTACCTCACATTTATCTGTGTTGAACTTCATTTGCTACAAGTTTATCAATGTTCTGCTAAAATCTGTTGCTGTCCTCCTCAGTGTTGACTATTCCCTCACCCATCCAATTTGGGGTGATCCACAAATTTAGAAATTGTGTTTTTGATTTCAAAGCCTAAATCTTTAATGTAAATAGTGAACAGCAGTGGTCCCAGCACTGATCCTTGTTAAACACAGCTTCTCGCCTTCTGCCATTGTGCGTAACTACCCTTTATTCCCACAATCTGCTTTCTGTCTTGAGAAGTTAGAGTACAAGAGAAAGTTAGCTAGAAATATAAAAACAGATAGAGTGTTTACAAGTCCTTAAAAAGGAAAAGAGTAGCTAAAGTGAGCACTGGTCCCTTAGTGGGTGAGACTGGGGAAATAATAATAGGAAACAAGGAAATCGCAGAAGCATTGAACAAGTATTTTGGCTCTGTCTTCACTGTAGAACACACAAAAACATCCCAAGAATACTTGAAGATCAAGAGGCGAAAGGGAGAGAAGAACTTAAAACAATCACAATCACTAGGGAAAAAGTACTAGCAAAACTACTGGAACAAAAGGCTGACACATTCCCTGGACCTCAGGCCTGCATCCTAGATGCTTAAAAGAAGTGGTGGAAGATATAGTAGATGCATTGGTTCTGATCTTCCAAAATTCCCTCGATTCTGAAAATGTCTCAGCAGATTGAAAAATTGCAAATGTGGCACCTCTATTCAAGAAAGGAGGGAGACAGAAAGCAGGAAATATAGGCCAGTTAGCCCGCCATAGGGAAATTGCTAGAATCCATTATTAAGGAGCTAGTAGCAGGACATTTCAAAAATCACGGGCAGAAACTTCCCTCCGTTGAGGGGTTTGTGTGGGGGTGGGCACGAATCCAATCGGCGCCCCTAATCGGGGCCTGGCTGCCATTTTATGTGGGTGGGACCAATTAAGGCCCACCCAGCATGGTGCACACCTAGAAACACTGTGTGCTCCCTGTGTGGGTGGGGGGGATTCCCTGAGTCAGGGTCTGCGCTCTTTTACACATGCACACGAAAGAACGCAGAAAACTCCCTGAGGCACAGAGGTGCCTTAGGGAGATTACTTTCACTTATGAAACATTGAAGAAAGGTAAAAAAAACAATTTAAGGACATATCCCCTCATGTGAAACTGTCATATGAGCTGGGACATGTCCATTAATTTTTTCAAAATTTTTTATTTAATTAATAAACCCTTCATGAAACCTCATCCCACCCGTGAATGAGGTTTCATGAAAAACATGAAGGCTGCCTGGGCTCTTCGCCTGCCCGCCAACCTTAAGGTTGGATGGGGAGTATTCTTAACAACTTTGATTACTCTCTTAATGGTTTTAATAGGCCTTTGACAGTTCGGCTGACATGCAGCCCACTCAGCTGCGCGCCCGCCGAACTGACAATCTAAATGACACGTGGTGACATTGGGACGCACGCCCAATGTCACCATGCATCATTTTATGTGTTGGCAAGTGCTTGCCGACCCGAAAATTCTTCCCTGTTAATCAATCATACAGAGTCAGCCTGGTTTTGTGGAAGGCAAATCCTGTTTTAGTAATTTATTGGAGTTCTTTGAGGAAGTAACAAGCAAGTTGGATATGTGGTCATGGTGTACTTGGATTTCCAAAAGGCATTCTATAAGGTACCACATCAAAGGTTAATTCACAAAATAAAAGTTCATGGTGTAGATGATAATATATTTGCATGGTTAGCTAACAGGAAGCAGAGATTATGGATAAATGGGTAATTTTTGGGTTGGCAAACCGTAATTAACCTGTAACTACTGTGGAGCGCCACAGGGTTCAATGCTGGGGGCTCAACTATTTATGATCTATATTAACAACTTGGAAGAAGGGATTGAATGTATGGTACCTAAATTTGCTGATGCCATAAAGATAGTTAGGAAACTAAGTTGTCAAGAGGACATAAAGAGCCGACAAAGGGTTTTAGATAGGTTAAGTGAGTGGACAAAAAATTTGGCCGATGCAGTATAATGTTGGAAAAAGTGAACTTGTCCACTTTGGCAGGAAGAATAGAAAAGCAGTATATTATTTAAATGGAGGGAGCCCGCAGAAGTCTATGGGATCTGGATGTCGTGGTACATGAATCACAAAATGTTAGTATACAGGAACAGCAGGTGATTAGGGAGGCAAATGGAATGTTGGCATTTATCGCAAAGGGAATGGAGTATAAAAGTAGGGAAGTGCTACTACAGCTTTACAGGATATTAGCGAGACCCATCTGGAGTACTGTGTACAATTTTTCTCTCCGTACTTAAGAAATTGCTTTAGAAGCAGTTCAGAGAAGGTTCACTAGGCTGATTCCTGTGATGAAAAGGGGTTATCATATGAGGAAAGGTTGAGCAGGTTGGGCCTACACCCATAAGAATTTAGAAGAATGAGAGGTAATCTTACTGAAACATATAACATCCCAAGGGGACTTGACAGGGTGGATGCTGAGAGGATGATTCCCCATGCGGGGGAGTCTAGAACTAGGGACACAATTTAAAAATTAGGGGTCTCCCATTTAAGATCGAGATGAGAATTTTTTTTCTCTCAGAGGGTCGTTACTCTGTGGAATTCTCTTCCCCAGAGGAGGCTGGGTCATGGAATCATAGAAAGTTTACGGCACAGAAAGAGGCCACTTGGCCCATCATGTCTGCGCCAGCCAGGAGATGAGCCACCCAGCCTAATCCCACTTTCCAGCTTTTGGTTCGTAGCCCTGCAGGTTACGGCACTTGAGGTGCATATCCAGACAACTTTTAACAGAGCTGAGGGTTTCTGCCTCTGCTACCCTTTAGGCAGTGAGTTCCAGACCCTCACAATCCTCTGGGTGAAAAACTTTTTCCTCATCTCCCCTTTAATCTTTCTACCAATCACTGTAAATCTATATCCCCTTGTCATTGAGCTCTCTGCTAAAGTAAGTAGGCCCTTCCCATCCACTCTATCCAGGCCCCTCTCAATTTTGTACATCTCAATGAAATCATTGAATATATTCAAGGCTGAGTTAGATAGATTTTTGATCTACAAGGGAGTCGAGAGTTATGAGGGGCAGACAGGAAGGTGGAGTTGAGGCCACGATCAGATCAACCTTGATCTTGTCGAATGGCAGAGCAAGAACTAGAGACTGAATGGCCTACTCCTGCTCCTAATTCTTGTGTTCTAGCAATCCATTCTGTCACTTGTCCCTTGACTCTACATTCTCTGACCTTATTCATTAGCCTACTATGGAGCACCCTAACAAAGGCCTATTGAAAATCCAGATAAATTAAAGCTACTGCATTACCATTGTCTACTCTCTCTGTTACCTGTATTTTATGCCCATTCTAATGCCAAATGTAAGAATGATATGATTAGATTCCCCGATGGCCTAAATGTTAAATAGTTTATGAGGTGGATTGCTGAGCTACATAAACCAAGAAAATTTCCCGGTTTATTCTAAAATAAATTATCTCAGCCAGCTGACACTGAGGATGCTGGAGTTCATCAATTTCAGCACAGGGAGAAGAGTAAAATGTGTCAGAGTTACTCCTGATTGTCAATGGTCATAGCTGGAGGCGCATGTGTGTGATGTTTGTTGAGGGTAAGATCGATTTTTAGTGTGATTCCCTCTGTAGTAAAATAGGTTCCTGACACGCTGCCCAGACCTTCATACTAAGAATAGCATTTAAACCAAGTATTAGGAAGACACCAGGACTCACAAAAACATGATCCAAAACATGTCACTGCCTCAGGAGGGATGGGACAGGGGAGAAAACCAGAGGGAAAAATAAAACTGAGCATAAAAAAGATGTTCATTAAGCTTCTAAATTATGGAAACAGTTGCAGAGTTATGGGAAACAACAGGGAAGTGGGACTAATTGGATAGCCCTTTGAAAGAGCTGGCATGGTCACGATGGGCTGAATGGCTTTCTTCCGTGCTGTTTGATTTGTGAGGGCGGTTACGCTGGGGGCTTGACGTGACTACAATCTATTCCATATAGTTGTTGAACTCTGTTTGCACAGTGACCCCAATACCTTGTAGATACAAATTTCTTCATAGTTAACGTTAACTTAATCCTGATCAATAACTCTCTCTGACACCACCAGAACCTCATAGCATTTATGAAGTTCTTCGTAATAAAGTTGTAAAGCTGAACGCAATAACGCAGAAACTAAGAACATAAGAAATATGCCCATTTGGTCCTGAGAGTCTGCTTCGCTGATTCTATGCGATCCGCCTCAATGAAAGAGCAGTCACATTCAGCAACAGACTCTGACAAAAAATGGCAGTTAATGTGTTTACCCATATTTCCATGGAGATACACATCAACATTTTCAAACAAAGGTCTTTCACAGGCACAGTCCACACTCAAGCATTTATCTTCAATAGCTTCTATCCAGATGTAATCATTGCATTTATGCTCAATCCAGTGCACTTGGCAGAAGACTGTGATTTGACAGGCAAGACAAAAAGCTTCAGTCAACTCACAAATTTTGCGTTTCCAAGCCCATTTGATCATTCTTTAGACTCTGGTTTGACAAACAAACCAGTATTTTATTAAGCCAATG
Source organism: Carcharodon carcharias (assembly GCF_017639515.1). Lineage (NCBI taxonomy): Eukaryota > Metazoa > Chordata > Chondrichthyes > Lamniformes > Lamnidae > Carcharodon > Carcharodon carcharias. Next base: position 127,772,951 of record NC_054473.1, on the reverse strand, counting down.
AAGAATCATGTTTCTGGTCCTTTGTATGAATTACATTATCACCTACAAATGCTTCAGTGTGTTAAAAGTGCGTTGCTTTCATTATTTATGGTCCAGTATATGTGAAGTGTAACATACAGTTTTGCTCACATTTAGTCAGTGGACAGTTTTGATAGTATAATCATCGTGCTGGATTACAGCTATAATAACACAGTTCAGACACATCCAAATCAGCAAACTATCCACTTACCTACTTTAAAAAGAGCAACATTTCCTAGTCAAGCTACTGTGTAAGAAAATCTGTGTGGAAATGTGAGGTAAGACAGAAAAAGCAAAGCAAGACTTCACATCGCTGCCTTCAAAGTACTGGTGGGGGGGGAGAAAGTGAAGCAAAAAATATAATTAATTCCTGATATCTGTCCAAGAAACAATTGTCTCGGCAGCATGGAAAGAATAGCCAAGCGGTCAATGTAGTTATATGTATCTGCAAGTCACTGGAACAGACTAGGAAGAAGAAATCTGACTGGTAAAAATTTCAGCTCTACTGTACATACAATATCAACTACCTCTCCTGTACAACACTCTGGATCCCTCCCATTCAGGGGTTTGCCTGTACTGTCCAAAATCTGCTTATACAATAGTGTTAGCCAGGGGAATAACAATGAGGGTCCCTTGTAATATGGACTGAATATCATGCTCTTTGCCTGTGCCTCATGTGCACATCTCCAATCTTCTGAAAGATGGATGGATCAACACTTTAGTGAGACGAGGTCAGACGCAAATCATTACTCAGCTTTATTTTACTGTTGGCAATTCCTGGAGGAATCATTGCAGCAACTCTCATCTCTAAGTTAATTTCAGCCTCTCCTCGTAACACTTTCTTTTGGTTACCCCTTTCACTGACTCAAATCGAGGTTTGCTATAAGCCTGGCTGGTCCTCCTTTTTTAAGGTAAACTAATGGGGTCAGAGGATTCAACCTGCAGCCCAAGGGTAACATCTGGCCCCAAGTCATAGCCATCAAACTTTCAAAGCTTGGGAAACTCAATCCTATTTGCAGATTTATCCTGTTTGAATTTTGGAGGTATGGAAAAAAAATGTTGCCTCACACGTGAATGCATCCTAAATTCAAACACCA